>NW_026294619.1:10325000-11679166 GCF_026119805.1 Tympanuchus pallidicinctus | reverse complement strand
AGTGAAAAATGGTGGAGAGCCCAGTTTGATACTGGATATGATGAGACTGAATGAAGACAATGGCTGTTAAGGGTGGGTTTTTTTTCATTAGATTAGCACTGTTTCCAGAACTGGTTTTCAGTTCTGTTTTTTTCAATCAGAGATATAAAAGAGTAATTAAAAATAGAAGGCTTTCTTCTGTGTGTTTAATTGGAATAAAACTCTGCTCTTGACATTTTTACTATACTGCTTAATGCTCCAGACAAAGAAACTGTAAATGTATCATTTACTTTATTGCAGTGAATGAAGGAATTATGGATCTTGGTTAAGTGTATCTGCATTATTAATATTATAGGCTGGATAAGCTCAAATAATGAAAATGACAAGAGCACACAGAGCCCTGGCTATACTTATGGCATTGCACAATTAGCAACACATATTATAATATTATTATAGCAGTTTTAATTAAGTTATTGATTGACAAGCAGATACAGTTGATAGAAGAATACAAGGTAGGGAAGGAAAAAATAAGAGTACTTTCTTGTACTACAACTGAGTTTCTCAGTTTTTCTTTTCTTTAGGCAGCAAACATTCTGTATTTGATATTTCATATTATTATTTGAGATCACATATGTGAAACTTAAAATTGTAACTTTTTCCTTCTGTGACTTTTAGATCAGGTTATTGTTCATTTACACATTAGTAATTATGGGAATAAGAGTTGTGGGAGTTTACTGAATGTTGAAAGAGACCAAGTAATTCCATCCTTAAATTTTGCATTTGCTGGTGACAGACTTTGTAAAGGTGTTTTTTAAATTATTATTATTTTTTAAACTATAGGCCTTTTCCTTTGCCCAGTAATGTTTCACTTAATTTCTTCATAAAACAGAAGTTTTCCCAATTGGTTTGCTTTTTTTTGGCCCCTCTTCTCCATGTAAGATTCAATAACTGACTTCATCCTTTTAATTAATTTTTTAGGTAATTCTTGTCTTCACAGTGATTGTGTGGACATACTTATTTATTTATTTGTTTGTTTATTTATTTATTTATTTTGTTTCTTTAAAATTATATGAAGAAAGATTGAAGGCCAGAAGGCTCTTCTTTTAAAGCTGAGAATTGCATCAAACTGGAAAGATTCTGTTCTACCTTCTGGGCTGTTGAGTGGATTAGTAATGCTAGAAGGAAGGTAGAAAAGCTGACCTTTCCCCTTGCAGTGTCAGTTTTGATTTTTCCTAAAAGGTGTGATATGTAGTTTATTATGTAAGTATAACAGGTGGCAAAATCAATGCTAAGAAACTGTTGAGTTTCCTTTTCTACTTACTCCTTCCAACACATATGAACTTTCTTTTAATGAAAATAAATATTCATCAATAGCTGAGGGTTAATTTGTCCCAGCACCCCCTCGTATTCCTCATTTTATTCTTATCAAAATAGTCTTCATCATTTGAATGAAAATCTTACTGAAGAAAAGGAAGCTACTCATTTTCATACTACCAAAAAATGAAGTTGCTACAGATTTTTTCTTTAATATTATTTGACCTTATCTTACTGATCGTTGATACAGTGACAATTTGGTCCACTTTTTTTGTTTCCAGGATTTTGACAGAGGTATATTGGACCAGAAGGCTTGATAGATTGATGTAGTATATATGTATAGCACAGTTAAAAGGATAAACCTCCAGAAGCCTTTAAATGAATTTTGTCATTCCTTGAAAGTAGTAGAATCAATGCAGCATGGATGGCTTTTCCATCTACTTCCAACTGACCTTGCTGGACTATAACAGTAACAGCAGTGGTAACAGCAGTGATTACATGACTACCACTGACAATTTAAAACTACTGTATCCACTAGGTGTAACCTCTCAAAATGTATATTTACCAATTACTAACTCTTGCTATTTTTGCTATCCCTGTGAATACCTTCTCTCTTTCAGAGATCTGTTAGATTCTTGACCTTTTGTAAAAAGATATTTTCTTGCATGTTTCTTTTCATTAGAGTTGTGGGAATGTATATACGTATTTCTTTCACTAATGTCTGTGTACGTGCAGTTTCTTATTCCAGCTGTACAGAATAGGTCAGAGGTTATTTCTTTGTCTCAAAATGCTGTTCTCACTTTACTATTGACTTCTTTTGTAACTGATATTTTTCACACAAATTCAGTTGAACTATTGTGCTCAGTTAACATCTACTAAATTTCTGTTCTTGAGCTTAAACGACTGTCTTAAATGGACAATATGCATAAATTTGAATAATGCATTTTACTAAAATCAGTTCAAAAACTCTCAGTGCCATGTTAGCTTCCTGTTCTGCCTTTCCTTGCTCACTGGAAGAAAATAGTCGGAATAGTACTTTGGGTAATTCTTTAAAGATTACTTTCCCTAAAAGTCTAATTAGTACATTGACCCCAGCCAGTCATTGTCCTCTAGTAGCATGGAGGAGAGAATTGGGCAAAACTGATAAAACTTCTAGGTTCATGTAAAGCAAGTTTAATAAGGGAAGGAAAGAGTAAGGGAAATATAAACAAAACAAAAAAGGCAATGACTCACCACCTACCAAAATTAAAGCAATGCCCAGCCAGCAGTAGCTACCTCCCCAAAACACCTCTTTCCTCAGATGAGCATTTACTTACATGGCATATAATATCCCTAGTTCCATCTAAGGTAGACCCAGTGCAGCAACACAATTTAAAAATTGTACATTTTAACTTTTTGAGACTCCAACAGAGTTAAGAAGCATTTATCATGAAGATACTGGAAAGTCGGAGATTGTAAATTCAGGTAAATTTATTCTGATAAGAAGATGAAGCTCCTTTCTTCTCATTCCTTTCCTCTGGGTCTGTGGAGGGTAGAAGGTAGAACCTCGTTAAAATCCTGCTCAGATCCTGAGTTCTGTCTGCAGACAGAAGGGAGTTTCAGCCAGTCCTTGACTACTGTTTCACTCCTAACCTCTCTCCTCACAAGCAAATATTATCTTCCACTGCTCTTGAAACTAGTGAATAGATAATAGGGATTAAACCAAATACTGAGAACAGAGCTACATATTTTACTCCCTTTCCTAAGCCTGTCATCCCATCAGTGATTCCAGAAATGTTTCATTGCATTCATGTTCATGATGAACTCCCTTAGAGGAGATAAGTTACTGCAAGTCAAATCACCAGCAGTTCAGCATGAAACCTGGTCTACAGCTTTTGTAGAGCATCTTATGATTGCATTAGAACCCTGTTCTGCGCAGACTATGCAGGTTAAAAGTGATTTCTATGGTGTTCTTAAGGAAAATATATTTTTTGTTAGGATAATATATGTGTCAAACCATCTACATCTCACAGTTCCAAAAGATACTTTCTGTGCTAGGAGACAGATTTCTTCATGGATCTAGAGATCTTTTATAGTGTTTGCCTACCAAAAAACCATTCCACCACCAAAAAGCAAAATGAAACAGGAGAAAAAACCCTAAGCAAACAAAACCTCCAATGAATCCAGTGAGTATTCTGTATTTTCCTTTACATTCATTATCAGACATTAGCCTGTCTTCCTCAGTTGTTTTGAAACCCTATCTTCATTTCAGATCTTAAAAAATGGGCAGTTAATGATAAGAACAGGCTGAGCAGGGCCAACCTGATGCCTTGGAAAAATGGAAGTGCTGGTTCAATGCACCAGGTGGTTGCATTAAAAATAAATAAGTTTGAAATGCAATTATCTGTTAGCATTTTTTCTGTTTATGTCACACACTTACTTAAAAGGAAAAATTAATTGTTTCCTGTCTATGATAACAGTAATTTTTTAGCTTAGTATACAGGTTGTTTCAGTTGTAGGATGTTTCCTATACTAGCAGACTATAAAGTCTTGAAATAGACACTGGAGACAAAGGAATTGTTTGTAGTTAATTGGAGCATTTCAGATGCAGTTATTGTGTTTTGTATGTATTTTCATTTGTCATTTCTTGTATGACTTCTTTGGTTAGTATGAGCAAAAGTAAATATTTAACTGCATTTTTGCAAGCTGTATAAAGCATTGCCTTTTAGTCATCACTTAAGTATAGTTTTAGTACTAGAGAAACAGAGAATGAAGTTGGCCATTAATATATTTTCAAGCCATGCCTCTGAACTGTGATATCTTTGCTCTGTTGTATGACAAAGGATTTCAATCAAATCAAATCAAATGTAAAACATAGCTATAAACTATCAAGAAAACTAGAAACTATCAAGAAAAGTATTGGGTAACTCTTCTTGGGCCTTTAAGTTCATCAGTGTCATCTTTGCTTTTGGAACCTGCTCCAAAGGCATAACAAATTATGGAAGGAATCCAGGGTTTTTGTTTTATCTTGCCACAACTTGAGGCCTAGGTAGAAGCTCTTTGGTATACAGCTGAACAGAGACAACATTTCTGGATTACAGTGGTAATCTAATATATCTGTCTCCTGATGAGCACTGAAGGGCTCCAGGTGAATCCTCTAAAAATACATGGGGCTAATCCTACCCTTTTTCAACTGCTGACATTTTGGTGAGCTCTATCCTGATCCTAAGCTGCATTTAGGGGTATCCTGCTGAGAGTTTTCTTCCATAGAAGATGAACAGGTCTTGATCTTAGTAGTGATCAGTGCAGCATTACTGATTACTACGCATTTCTCTTCTACTTGCCTGTGTCTAATTATTCATGCATCTATGACTCTTTTGTCACCTAAATAGTATTGTTTTATATTAAAGTCTATTGTTGGGTTTTTTGTTACTGTTTTTTTTTTTTTAAAAAAAAAAAGGAATTAATTCTTATTTATTTCTTATTTAATGAATATAAATTAAGTAGTAACAATGAGTATTGTAAATTGTGGTTACTTCAGGCTGAGGTTTTTGGCCATGAAAATGAAAATCTGGGATTTGATTTGAATAATTATTGGGAGTAAAGTCATGCTCTTAGAAACAAGTGGGAATGTGAAGTATATGAGGAATTTTCTACAACAGACTTTAAAAACTGGAAAAGAGAGTTTGTCTGTGGTTCAAGTTTTTGCAACCAAGCTTTTCACAATTTTAATTTTCATTTCAGTTTTATTGCAGGCACTTGAGAAATATTCTTGGACTTTCTATGGGCAGTTTACAGTCTTTAAAAAATATATTTAATAGAAAAGTAATGTTGAAATGGCTGTTTTTGCCTTGCTATTAGTATTGTTTGAATGAGTGATTAGAATCTGACATGTTTCTGCAACTCACCAGCATCTGAAGAGAGGCATAATTAAAAAACAAAGACATGTACAAGTCTAGATATCTATGTGGCAGTGCTTATAAAGGCCTCTGAAGTTGGCTGTATTTTTTTCTAATGTACAAATAAAATTGAAATAAAATTGTTCACTGCATGTGAAGTAGCAGGGAGGTGTTTTCAAAATAAACAATTAGTTCTCTAATCCTCAAATTGAATCTCCTACATGAAGAGGAGGTGGTGACAGGTAGTGCAAGCTGTACAATGTATAATGGTTTGTATAATGTATAAAGTCAGTTTAGGAGTTGCAGAGACTTCTATTTCTGTAAACCCCTTTTGTCTTTTAAGTTGGTGAAGCAGACAGATTCATGTTAGATTTTTACCAAATTACATCATGAATTATGAAAAAGCAACTGTTTACTCATTTGACTTTTTAAAGATATCAGGGTGAGATTTCTATTTTAGAGTAAAAGTAATCTGCAAGAATTGTGAACACCTAGAAGTTGGGATGGAAAAGAGAGAAAGTAGCCTGAAAACTTAATAAGCTGCCATTCAATAGCTACAATAAATAGAACTATTATAGTTTCTTTGTTTTTTTTTCTGTGATAAGACGTGTTAACTGTGATGAGGGGAGTTTTTGCTTATTTTTTCCTGTTCTTTTCTAGTATGTGCTGCAAGTATTGCTGTGTTATTATCTTTGACAGGAAATGAAGGGATCCATCTTCTATTATGGTTCAGAAATTCAGGTTGAAGCGTGTTCCAATGTCCTAATTTTTGTTTTGTTATGATTTCTCTAACTGGAAGGAAATAATATGGAACTGTATCAAAAACATTATGCCTGGTCTTGAGTTTTTAGCTAACATTAATAAATGAATAAATAGGCTATACTGTAAGTTCTGTATCAGCTATATTTGTTGGAGTCAGTGCATCCTGAACAGGTGTTCAGACAGAAAGGAATGATGGTATATTTCTATCTTTGATTTCAGAATCTTTCCTTAATCCTAAAACTTTGTTAATGACTACTAATTGTCTCCCACCCCCTTAATAGTGCAGATAAGGTCTTCTCTGAAATTTTTTATCCAATGAGGGCCCTGACCCAGTGCAAAAGGAAGATAATGCACAATTTGACAATGGATGAAGGGCCCTAGATCATTCCTATTATGTGGGACATAAAAGCAAAACAAAACACAAAACTTTGGTTTTAGCTGTTTACAGTTTTGATGAGTAGTCTTTACTCTATGTGATGGCCATATTTAAGATGGTGTTAATCTATGGAAAGGACAGAAAAAAATCTTTGAAGCTGGCAGAATTATACTTCAGGAAGAGATCATTCTAGGTACTTTTTGTTGTTGTTTTTGTTTTTCTTTCATTTAAGTATTAATATTTATTTATTTTAAATAAGTCCTGTGAACCACTGGAAAGATGGGAAAGTACTTTTCACTCTTGTAGATTGCATGTACATTTTTCATAAACTCTGCCAAGAGTCTTAGCTTTAAAATCTAGAGAATTATGCTTAGACATATTTTGTATCCTTGCATTATTCCAAAGTATTTTATCTGAGAATTAGTTTCAGTTTATGGTACAAACGAAGAGGCCTAAGTGCATCCTTAGATGCTCTAGTTAGGCTTGATTTAAGAGAATTCTTCTTGTCATGAGCTTCCAGTAATAGGAAGAGGAGGACTTCTGCTAGGAATAAATTAAGATTTTCAGGCTCACATTGTTGCAGTAATAGTGCTGTGGCTTCATATGGTTTAAATACATCGTAGTATGTTTTTTTCATCAGGCTCCATCTTTTTTATTCAAGGATGCAAGAATCACTGCTTTTATCAGAAAAAAACAAAAACAAAAACAAAACCTTCTTAATTGTTTGTAGGTAAAATCTTGTACTATGCATAAAAAAGAGAAAGAAGAAGAAAAAGTGGCATTATTTATTTTTAATCATAATTCCAGTATATGGTTAACAGATTTGCTCTGTTAACAAGTTAATTGTGAAAAAGTATATTTTATTTATATATTAGGCTTTTTTGTGTGTGTTTTTTAAGGGAAGTGCTAATCTTTGAAGAACCAGAATATGTGGTGGAGTCAAATTGATAAATATTTTGACTGTGGAACAAGTTTGGGACTGATGGTGCATTGACATGAGGCAGAGCCTACCAGCAGCCCCAAAGATCTGGATGAGCTGTTGTGTACAAATCATGTAAGCCTCTCCTGACAGAGGCAGCCAGAACTCTTGTGAAGACAGTTTTGTTGTAAATTAGCTGTGCTGTGGTCTTGTTGTAATGCATCTGGAAAATCTTGATCTTTTTCAGAGAGGAAGTAAAAAACAATTTATCTTATAACTTCCTTACTAGCTCAAAATAGATAAGGTAAAGCAATGGCATTTAGTTAAGAATTATGTTTCTTTTTTTATATAATTTGCAAAGACAAAGGTAGTTTCCGGAATCTGGATCACTTAACTCTTGAACGTCACTTGAAATTTAATATTTAACAGTCAAATTAATTTGAAATTAGTAGTGTAGAAGGTAAAGAATAGAATTTCAATACTCCTCTCCAGTTTTGTTTTAAATTAAAGTGGAATTATTTTTCTGATCATTTCTCAAAGCCAGTAAATGTAATGCATCAAAAGCAAGCACAATGACCAGACGTGAAAAGAAAGAAGCTGATGAGAACAAATCTAAGAGCCTCATGCTGAGATTACAGACTGTGCCAACTATTGCCCATTTGGAGGACTATTTTCATATCTGGTTACAGTGTTGGGGAAAAAAAAAAAAGTGAAAAGGATTATAGCATTATAGCAATAACAGATACATCAGTACAGGTAAGGTCAGCATCCTGATTCTGGTATTAAAGAGGTTATAATAGTGGGAAAGAGAACTTTATCCATAGAGCTTAAGAAACAGCAGCTTAAGAATCTATCTGTTGTGAATTGCCTTGTTTGCTAAAGAAAAAAATCAGACATAATTCAGTAGGAGTAATTCTTTGTCTCTTTATTAGATATGTCATTAAATAAGAGGATATGTAGTAAATTAATGGAAGAGAGGTGTTCATATATGCAGAAATACACATCTGTCCTTATTTTCTCCCCCTACTTCCTCTGTGATTGAAAGTAGTACATCTATAAACATTTTTGAGCTGTTGGAGTTGAGGAATGATTTTGAAGAAAAAATCAAGCATTTCTGTGCTGTGAAGAAAATAGCAAGAAAAGACTCTAAATGATCCAGTGTCCGTGGACCAAATGAAATCATCCCCTCTTCAGTGTTGCAAATTTATAATGTTTGTGCTTTGCAAAATGCATCGCAACTGTGTCAGTGCTTGGAAAAGAAATCACTATAGGGTTGTTTTGATTCTTGAGAATGTTGTTGAGGTAATTGCCTATTTCCTGCATGTGCCTCTACCAGCTTAGTAATGCAAACAGCTTCAACCCAGGCTGGTAGAGAAGTGCTGAGTAGTCTCAGTATTAGAATCCAGGTGCTATTCCAGAGGGAGGATCACTGGCAGCATATAGAAAACCTGCAGAGTGACCTCAAGAGTTGTGTGACACCTCAGGATTTGCATTAAAGTTGTTATGAATAACCCACACTGCAGAGAGGAGTTCTAGTTGGTGTATGGACATTACTAAGCTTCAGAAAACCCTCTTGTAGAACCTATTTCAGAAACAGAAGGGTGAGTGGAGGGTCCTGACGCCCTGAACATCTCTTAAAACTCCAATTGATTCTGCAGTTAATCTTAGTGTTAATCTTAGAAGGTTGAGGGCATGGTGAATAGTTTGGTTTTATTCTTCTACATTGTATTACATATTATTTTATTTATTCTGCTACAGTATGCAAAGGAAAAAGTGTACAGAAAGACTGCTTTCTTCGTCTGGTCTGAAAGTAATCCAAAGAGTTGATCAAGATTTAAGCATGTTTGTAGTGTTCCTGGGAAATGAAGCACCAAGCCATTACATTTTTTTAACTTCATAAAAATCAGTGGATGGTATCTGCTTGTGGAGTTTTACAATACTTCTTTTTTTTTTTTTTTTTTTTTTTTTTAAAGAATAGGTCTACACGTTTCAGATGCCAAAATGCAGTTAATTACACTTCAGTTGAACAAATTGCTATACTAATCCCTCTCCTAATGTAAGCTGAAATACTTTGGATTCCAAAAAACAACTTGAACATCCTTGTTTGAACAAAAACTTCAACTGCAATTTTGTGTTGCCAAATATAATCTTGTGTCCTGGTATTTCAGAGGGCTTCAAACAACAGCATTGTTGGAGATATTTACAGGAGGTTAGATTTTTCTTTTTGTGGAGTGCAGTACATGAGAATCTCTTTTGAACATAATGATTAATAAGTAATCTGGCTTGATTTAAATCCACAGACTTATAATGCTCTATTTTTTCACATTATTTATATTTGTCTGTACTGCAGTACAAGAATAGTAGTAATGGCAGTTCTTCCGTTAAAATTTGGGTGGAATTCAGCCTTCTGTCAAAGGCAGTGTCCAATTGTAAGAAGAATAAATACTCTTATAAATGCATCTTTGTGCTATTTGCACATTTGTGATACGAGAAATTTGGAAATATTTGTATTGTGTAATAAAACCTAATAGAGATCTTACAGCCTTGGGTAGGAAGCATGAATCTAGCAGATTTTCCTGGCACTGAAACTGCAAATGCATTATGTATGATGTGTCTTACAGCATTAATGATTGTTAGTGATTGGCAGAATACTGCCTTTGTGAACTACAACAACCAGTGATTTTACTTCAGCTCATAAATGGTAAAATGCTACAGTAGTCCTCTTAAATGTAGTATGGCATGCAGTGCTAAGAAGATTTAAAAATAAAACTAATGTAAAAGCAGATCTCGTTCTTATGTCATGGTGTGGATAAAAGCTGTATAGCTTTCCTTCCTCATTAGTGAATTTTAGTAGAGGTCAGAGCATGTCAAGGGACCAGCGGTGGGATGGACAGCCTTCCACTTTTACTTTTAGGATTCAAATCCAGCCAAATAATTAGTAGCTGCAAGTTGTTACCACCCGGTGGCTAAGCACTCTATGTAAAATTAATTTGGTAGTCTCAGCCCAGTTCTGAGTAAACACATTTCCACTTTACAAATATGATGAAATCTGGCACTAATTGGCACCCTCGCTAGCAGCCTCATCAGAGGTGCCAAAATAACTGAAATGTTTCTTTGCTTCTTGTGGTGGTCTCTCCAGGTCAGCAGTGAAGTACAGGGATGGGACAGTATGGAGAAGATAGCACAGCTGTTGTCCTTGCTGTTTTGTGGACTGAATCTGCAAAGTTGTCAGTTTGGCACATTTCTCATGCCAGGCTATGTGGAATTCTTAGAGTTTTTTCCACCACTGTTGATGTACTTTCAGCAAGTCTGCTGGCAGTCAACTTTGAAATCATTTTTGCCATCTGTGTAGTTGATGCAGTGATAGTATAATAGCTAAGTGATTCAAATGTGGGATTCTTTAGGAAGTCGGAATTACAACCAGTGTAGGCAGAGCAAATTGCTGACAGGTAGCTATTAATCATTTTTAGCCATTCCTTGCACTGCCAGCTGCTTAGTAAATGAGGATTGGCATGCAATAGATAAATAACTCCTCGTTGTTCAAAACGAAAGGAGGTTGGACTTTGTTTTCAATGGTAGTCACCATGTAGATGTCAGCAACTGCAAATGGACATTATAAGACTGTGTTTTAATGTGTGTAATGCCTGGTGGGATGCAGGTTTGGGGGAAATAGTTGTAAAGAGGAAGTAGAAAAATTCTTTCATGTTTCCTTTTTGAAAATGCATTTCTTTAATAATTTATTTTTTTCAATTGAACAAGAAAGTCAGTTTGCAAAGTGTGGGATTTGACTGTATTGATAAAGCAGGGCTGCCAGTGATGCTTAGGAAATCCTCACTTGCTGTCTGTGGGGCATTACAATAATCCATATGGTATTCTCATTATACAATACCACACTGAAATATCAATGTCAAGATTGCTCCAAGAAGTTGTACTGGTATTTTGAAAAGAGGTGGCTTCCTCTGGAAACTTCTCAGATTCTTACAGAGTGACTGCTCCTCTGTCAGTACTTTTGTGAGATTATGCATCAGTTTCTCCAGGGATGGTATGTAAAATAAAGCTCCTGTTTATTTTTGGAAATACAAGATTCCATTTATATCAATCTCCAATCGTGAAGTTCTCAACTCAGGCGTGCATGTAGTATCAAGTGACACTGGAAAGCTTCACCTCAGGTTTGAGCAACACATGTTTAGATAGAAATTGTGCATTGCACAGTTATGAGAGTCACAATTGAGTTATTACTTTTGCTTTTCCCTATGCTGAAATGGAATTTTTAGGTTTTATTTATTTACTTATTTATTTTGCATGGGATTGATTCTGATATAATATTATGATATTTTATTTATTGAAACTTTTAGTTGTGTAATTTTGTTTCTTTGAAATATAATATTGAAAATACGTTAGATTTCTCTTTCCAGAAGCTCTAGAATTTGTGACAAAATGATGCACTTCTACTACTTCTGCATTGTATTTTCCAGAGGCTTAATATACTGCCTCATTTATCAAAACTCTCTTAAACTTCTAGCATGAAGCCAGAAAGCTTTATAGATCTATAAATGTATATCAGTAAATCGATAGAGAGTATATTTGTTCAGAAAGGAATGAGGAATATAGAACATCCTTTGTGTTTTGTCTTAAGACAGAACTCCACATGCTTGTTTTTGAATCACTGTAGTTCTATGGTTTTGATAGAAGTATTGTACTTCTATCAAAGCTTTTACTATGTAATCAGAAAGATCAAACTATCTGTGTCTATTCTGATTTATTTCATTAGTACAATAAATGTTCTTAGGTCTGTGTTGGGGTACAGTGCCTCAACTTCTTGGGCTTTGGAGGTTGGATTGGTCTTGGAGGCTGATGGAGGTTGTAAAAGTGTATATATGTTAGAAAGATCAATAAAGTTCATTCAGAATCTGCACACGCCTGAGAGAGACTACTTGAGACACAATTAATTCACTTATTGGGAGAAATTACTCTGGGGATCAAAACTTCTCTGTGCAAAGTAGCAAACTATTGAACCTAAAGAACTGAAATCTAGCAGGGCTGTTGTATTTTACCCTTGAGATGAAGATTTATAAGCATATATACAATAGTGTCCTAATGTGAGTAATGTGCGTGCATTATTAAAAACTTGATTTTTGTTTAACTGACTATATTTGTGCCCTTCTAGTATAAGAAAGGGTGAATTTGAATTGGCTGTCCTCTGTTAACCACAGTGGTATTTTATGTTTTAAATAAGCTAACGCACGTTGTTTTCTTCTTGAAAGTAAATAAAGCTTATCCTTTCAATCTGCTTTTACAGGGAAGTTAGGCTATGCCTTATAAGCATTCTTTTATAGGCTGTTTTTGAATTTCCTGTGTTTCTGCTTTGTTAGCAACTAGCTAATCCCCTAACACTAGCTGAAGGATGGTAGGTGGAATGGTAGGATCCTCTAAGTGCCACAAAGTGCTGTCTCTCTCAGTTCAGAACAAGAAAAAACTGTGTAATAGCAGTCATGTATATACTGACAGCAGTAGTAGCTGATTTACTTTGAAGTTAGCTTGTTTGTAACCAGGTAGATTTGCACAGTAAGTTTTTAGTATGTGTATGTTCTTAATCTATACTTTACAATAAAAGTTGTTAACGAGTTCCAAAAGTTCAGAGAATTATAACATTTTTGGCTAAAGAGTTTTTGAAGCCTGCAAGATTGGTGTCCTGTGGTACCAAAATTGTACAGTAGACATTTTAAAATATAGCTCATGATATAACAAAAAAATGCAAAAATGAAAAAGCAAAGTCATTCCTTTTCTGTCACTTCTTAAGCTTTTGTCATGAATGCTAGTTTCCCTTAGGTATGGTAGACTGGAAATGTTTAACACAACAATTGCTTCTTTCTGTAGATGTTTTTGATCATAGTCTGTCAAAACTTTGAGTACTACAGAGCTTTGGAATAAGCTGCCCAGAGAAGTTGTGGAGTTTCTTTGTTGGAAACACTCAAGACCCATCTGGATGCTTCCCTGTGTGATCTACTATAGAGAACTGCTTTAGCAGGGAGATTTGACTCCAGAGGTCTTTTCCAACTCCTACAATTCTGTGATTCTGTGAAAACAGATTAGTACAGCATTTAGGCTATTCAGTTTACCAGGAGAACACTGGAGACATATTAAAAATTATATGTTATGACTTAATTTACATTATTAGCTGTGAGGCATCTGACTAATATGGCAAATGCTTAAACATAGTTGAGAGCCCAGCATATCCAGATGTAGTTAAATTTTGAAATGCACTCTGGAGTTACAGTAATGTAGAAATAAGAAAATGTTTTGTGTTTTTATTTGAGAATCTATTACAAAATACTGTCTTGAATTTGGTGGCTATTTCAAGTCTCATTTTCTGCTTCCATAGGGATGCACAAAACTGACTGGAAGAATAACATGATCATATAACTACATTCACTAAACTGGTAACATCAATTAAATGCAAGGTTATAAAAACATTTTTAAAAATCAAGCCTCAATTTCAGTACATGATAGAAAGAAAAATATGGGTACTGGTAGAAATGAAACAATTAATTTAATCACTCTCTGTAGTTACTTGTTTAACTACTTCAAAAATTTATTCATTAAAAGACATTTACTCAATATAATTCATTTAACCAGTACTATAATTCAATTGCTACTTTATTCATTTACTCAGCATAATTAAGTCTCCTTGAATGATTGTATTTGTATGATTCTCCATCCTTTTTTTGGAGCATTGAGATGTTTCCGTTAAATTGAAAGAAAAATGAAAGACTTGTCATAAAGATTAGCTTCTTCACAAACAACTTATTGTTTATAGCTCATTATCTGTCTGAATTGATACTGATGCTGACTAGAAAGTTCCTGCCCCCAGTTTAAGTATAACTGAATAATTAGTGGGTCACACAAGAACTACAGTGGCATTGTTTCTGTTCTAAAGATGTTTCTGGATTTGCTTCTTGGTTGCATTTTATTTCTGTTTTGGTTTCTTTTCCCCTCATCCATGGAAGCAAAGAATCTCTCATTAATCTTCAGAACATTAATTCTAAAATAAAACTGCATAGCCAGTGCTGTCTGGGGACCTATGCCAATGGGAGGTTTCAGGAAGACTGGGGTAAGCTGGCAGTGAATGATGCAGAGAGAACATGCTATAGTACTAAGGTGATCAAGGTACCTACGTCAACTTGATCATCTAAATATAAATTCTGTTCCTTTCATGAAGATAGGACAAAGGAGTGATATGGTCATTAATCTTGGAGGTAGCCATTTGAATGAATACAAAGAACTAAAGTTGCAAAAGTAATATTACACTCATCTGTCTGTCCTTTGCCTTATCTGAAAGAACAACACAGTAACTAAAGTAATTTCTGATTATTTTCCTACTCTTCACAAGCCAGCAAAGCAGGATTTATCATTCAGAGTACTAAGAGACTCCTTATGCATATACAGAACATGTAGTATAGCTCAATATTTGTGGGAGACGGTGTTCTGGCTTGTATCATGGTCTTGGTTCTGCCTCTGTGTTCCTCCATGCATTTTAATTTAAGATCTGTAAGGCAAGGAAAATCTTAAAGTAAAATAGCATTCAGTAGTCTCCTCCGTGATCACACAACTTTAGCGTGGACTTCCACCTGTTTCCAGGTCACTGGACTATTGTACAGTATTTCCTGAAATTGTTCAATTGTCTGCTGTTCTTTCCAGTGTGCTAGGCCTTTTCAGTTTTCCTAGCTACTTACCTACATGTCTTCTTGTTTGCAGTGCTTTGTTTTTCATGTACTGTGGTTCAAAAGGTCTTTGAATTACTAAGGAAAAAAAGTGGGGTCTGGATAAATGGCTGTCGTGGAGTAAAGTATCTTCAAACTCCAACCTCCTGTTAAGATGGTATGGCATGTCCCCATTCCTTCTGAAGAGTATGATTAAATCATTTAGAGATCTCGCACACAAAATGCATGCAAAATCCCTCTTAAAAATGAAGTAGAAAATTGATAATCATGTGGTGCAAAATACAAAACTAATGTTGAGATAAAGTCATCAAAAATCATATTCACATCAAAATATTTATTAATTTATACGTGGAATGGAGATTAACGGCACTTTCGCTTCATATAAAATGTATTTAAAGAGAAAATGCATTTCAGATATCTGATAACTAATATGTTTATTTTATATCTCTTTGACCCTGGGCCTTTAATCATTGATTTGGTCAGTCCCAAAAATGTAGATGCACACACATTGAATAATTTATATAATCATGTAAGATTATTAGAATTCTTTCTTGAGATAAGAGGTATTATATCAACAAAGATAGAACGTGTAGTACTAAAAACCGTTAGGTGTTGATAGGTCACAAGGTTTTTTTGTAATACTTTTTGTGCATGCATTATTTTGGACTCTCCTTGAGATAAGGTAAGAGGCAGAAAAATTAAGTAGTCTGTTTTACTATGGAGTGAATCACAGTGAGTTATACATTGCAAGATTTTGATTGCCAAAACATCAACAGAAGAGTAAGGGCGGTGTTAATAGTAGTACCATTGGTGACAGTGTTCTACCAACAAACACAAATGCTTTTAAAATCGTAGTGAGAAAAGAGGTGGCATTGGAATAGAAAAAATGATAGACTTTACTTTTGTAGTATATCACTTGGATGATACTTGTAGAAAATGGTGGTGCAACACTGTCTTAAATTTAAGCTACATTCTAATAAGTACCCTGTGAAATCATGAAATGTCCTAACATATTTTTATGTATTTCTGTTTCTTAGTGTTATATTGTGATGATTTTTTTCCTGTTTTTAGAAAGTGCTACAATTGTACTTGGTTGAAATTCAGTTTTTGCTTTGAATCTTTGAATTCTGACTTACAGTCACAATAATCATTGAGAAGATTATTGCAGTCAGGAATCAATCAATTTTGATTGTTGTTTTCATGATGCCATGAGCCTGTGGGTGAAAATCTACTCTTATTTCACAGATGAGGGACATCTCTTTTTATCTGAAAGCTCAAGAAAACCATATTATAAATCTGTGTATCCCATGGCAAATTCCCTTTCCCAGGATACTGCTGCAAATAAGTTTGAAATATTAAAACAAAATTAGTATGTTTATTTTAGTTTTAAATAGTCACTTCCTTATCAAGTGTTTTGTGTTTATTTAATAACTTAGAATAAGAAATAATGTGTTGTTCTGAGATTTCTTAGCTATGTAACTCAGAATTTGTTGCAAGAACATTTTCTGAGTCTATACTCTCAGTTCTGAAAATATAAATTGGTGTCAGATATATATAAAACTATAATGTCCTTAGTTTTATTTTGCATTTCACTCATTTTTTTGATATCTAAAACTGCTACAATTCATTATCTTGGCAGAAGGAGTATTGTAGAGATGAAACAAATTGTGATTTGAGGTAGGCTAAATCAGAATGGATGTATCTTACTGAAGGAAAGCCTTCAAGATGCAAATAAAGAGTAATTCTCCTATTAAAAGTTATTAACAAAAACAATAACTTTTATGGAGCCATCATGCCTTTGATTTAGCAAAGCAAAGAACTGAGGTTTTGAGTCCGTGACATTAACACAATATTTAACAAAGATAAATAATTATTTGGATGAGAAGAAGTATTTCTTTCTACTTCCCAGATCAACAACTTAAACTTTTTCAGTGTACTTTAGTTTATGAATTTTAAAGATGATAATGCTTAGGGGCCACATTTTTCACAACTCTAGATACGTTTGCTGAATTCTATAGACCTGGAAAATTTCAAACAAAAAAACAATTTTTTTTTTTTTTTGTGTGTGTATATATATATTTATGTATATATAAATACAACAGAACTGTTTTGAGTATGGTGGGTGAATAGTGCCAGTTCTTTGCCCTTACGTTCTTAGTATAAAATGCAAACGAAATCTTTGAAATGTTTGTGATACATACAGCTAACAGAATTAGCATTGTAATGCTAGATCATTTTTTCTTGAATACAGGAAAAGGTCAAAATAATTCTTTTTTTTTGTACTACTTGGTCTTTAATGAATAGATATTTCATTCCTTTGAGGATCTAGATCTAGCCCTATGGTTTGACAAGAATTGAAACAGGATGCGCCATTTACTGTCTGAGATAAATGTGAAATATTTAACATTTAATTTGTATTAATTGATACTATGCCAACAGTAAGAATAAAGTCACATTCTTCCTTGAGAGAATTGAGAATGCTCTGTGCGCTTTGATGAATTTGAGCTGTATCTTTACTTTTATAAGTGGAAAAGGCTTATGACTGTGACAGCCAATATACCATTTTTTTGGCAATTCTGAGACACTGTTGGCTTTTCATTGCTGCTTGTAACATTACAAAGAAAATAAGTTTGGAAGTTATGTGACGACTTTCTCCATGCTAATAAATCTGCCCCACTGAATTGTTTTTTAACTATATTTCTCTTTGGCAGTGGACTACTCTTGAATGAGGTTTAATGCTTTTTGGGAACTCTTATTTTTGCATACAGGAGCAGTATAACCTGAAGTTACTGAGCTTTCTGTTTTCAAGGCACATTTGTTTGGAATGGTAGTAACTCAGCAGATACTGGGCAGATTGTCAGAAGACCAGCAAGAAAAGGGACAAGGTGGTAAGAATTTTGCTTTGGAGATGGGTTTTTACTGCAGAAAGTGAGGACTCTGAGCAGCACTGAGGAAGTTACCCAAGTTTATTCATTTTCTTATTTTAGTGTTGAAACCTACAGTTTCCGTCTTTCATTTTCATTTCCAAGAACAATAAAGCATTTTGCTGAAATTATTCAGGGAGGAAAAATCTGCTCCTATTTTCACCTAGGAAGATGGTAGCCCAAATATTTGTTGTGACAAAGATGTTACTGACAGAAAATAGTGTCTTACAAAGAGATAATAAAGAGGTCATTTCAATGAAAAATATAATGGGAACTGTGTGGAGGAATAAACTGTAGTGTTGGCATATAGAAATTGTTATCTAGAGTTTTAGAGAGCTTCTAAACATCTGTAAATTTTAACTAGAATAATGGCAAGAATCTATGTAGTACTCCACAATTAGCTATAAATCAGTAATTTTCATAACTTTTCCTCTAAAGAAAATTGTTCAACCACTGGATAGCATTTCTTAAGAACAGTCTTTATAATGAATGGAAGCTGCCAGGCATGAAACAAGCAACACACATTTTTTTCCCTGAGTTGTTTTGTTTCAGTGAGAACTGAAGAGCTTATTTGTCACTCATTTTCTTATGTAAGCAGAGACTCATGTTTTTGCCTACGTTTTCTTTTCTGTATAGCATTAAGACTGTGTTCTAGAGGAATTTGTTAGTTATTTGGTAAATGGAAAAGGAGCTAGGAACATTTTCAGAAAAGATTTCCCCTCTACAGGCACTCAGGTGTCACCCTTATACACATTAATGACAATGTTATAGCATAAATACCCATGCTGACTCTGACAGAACCCTTTCAAGAACAGACACCTGGCTGCAAGTGTTATGCACGCAGCTTGCTCGCATGAAAATGTGCATGTTTTCTGTATATCAGCACAGAGTGGATGGGTGAAAAAATGGTGTCAAATGGTTGGGTTAAAACAAAACAAAACAGAAAAGCAGATGTCACTGAGTTAACTCAATCAATCTATGCCTGTGACAGGGGGCAGTAGGCCACTGTCCCCTCCCCCCCCGGCCCCAGAAAATGGGAAGGGAAAGGGAAAAGGAATAGAGAGATGGAAGCTGGTCTCATGGAAGGAAAACAAAAAGCAGCAGCAACAATCTATGGAGGAAAACTTATTTTACTAACTATGATATTGGAATGCAAGATAACACAATATAATACAATGGGGTATGGCATGTGTTTCAAGCCACCCAGTGGTTGCCTCCACTATGGTAAGCACATAATGCTTACCATTGCGAGATCGTGGCAATGTGGTATAATCAACCTGCTATTCCTCCCCGTATTTATACTTTTGCCATCGCCCTTCCCCCCAGAGAGGTTTCATCCTCTTGGCTTGTTTATCTGCAGTCTGTCAAAATAGAAATGTTCTAGAAATCAAACTGGATTTTAAACTTCTTTTGTGCGCCCTCCTGGTGATTTGTCTACTTGGATCTATGATGCTGAATCGTGCAACTTCTAGGCTTTTGTGTAAGAACAGATTACGTACAATGTAGGAAACTCAGTTTTTTTTGTATTTTGTTGTTGTTGTTGTTCTTCTGACTAGAACAAAAACTTGTTGCAAACTGGCAAAAACGCAAAGAAAGAACCCTGTATATCTCTGCTTGTATTCTCTGGGTGACTGACTTGTTTCCCTTTCTGATACTTTATGCATTGTCACTGATTGCTGGTTGCACTGTCTTTATGACTTTCTTTCCACTGGTGCTGGGAGGCAGCATCTGGCTACTTAGCCAAGAGTGTGCTGTGTCTGTGCCCAAGGACATTGTCACTGTCATGTACTGATCAGAGGTGGTTGGGAACTTCATGGCTCAAAGAGAAAACTGTTTTTCAGAAACTTCAAAACCTTATCTCTCCACTGACAGTCCCGCATAGGAGTTTGAAGAAATTCAAGTATTGATGGGAAGAAGCTTGCCCAGTTTCCCAGACAAGGAGGAGGATGGAAGGGACAAAATGCTTCCCAAAGGAATCTATTGTTTTGTGTCTCAAATGGGAGGAAGGAATGAACTAAGTCAGCTTTCCAAACTAGTTCTTGTTAGAACTGCTACTCAGTAAGTATCCAATTTTGAGAAACTCTTCAAAAATCTTTACCCCTTATGAAAAGACGGTATAATCTGTCACTAAGTCAAGAATACCTTTGCCGTAGAATAAATTGGATCCTGCTAATGTTTTGAATGAAAACGTGTTTCTATCTGAAAGACTCATTGAAGCAGATAGCACTTTGCTAGTTTAGACCTTGACCTCAAATGGAATGAGTAAGTCCTAATAAAATCAATTGCTCATTTCAACTGTTGTTGAAATTTATTTATAGGCTTTATTCTTAGGCTCGTTTGTTTAGTAATAGGGATCAATACATTAGTTTAAGGACCGATATATTTAGAAAAAGGAATCAGTGAGTGCTAGTTCAAAAACTTTCCATTTCAGCTTTGCTTGGTGTGTGAACAGCTTTGTTCTTCTCAAAGATTTTGCTTCGTAAGAAACACTGGGGTCACAATAGACTACTTTTATCTTTGCATCCACCAGGTGCAAGGACTTTTTCCTCTAATTTCATATATATTGTTTTGGAAATTGCTTATTATGGCCTAACAAGCAATGGAAGTTTGCCAAATTGGGGAAAAACAGTTAGAGGTCAGCCAACAGTCTGTGATTAAGCTGATGATGCAAAAATGGTGAGAAAGTAAGCAGTTGTATGACTATCTTAGATGCAAATACTCATGTCCAGCGGGACATTAGCATGTATTAATGAGTTTTTGAAAAAGAATGAATATATGTGCTAGTGTACTGAATACATTTGTCTTCACTGTTTAAATGTAGAACTTGAGTTCTGAGAGAGTGCACTTGATTTCTCAAGTTGCCCAGTACATATTAAGAGAAATAAAGGAATTCTAACACCACACTGGAATTAGAGAGTTTTCTTCCTGGGTTTCAGATGATGATGGCATGTTATATTTCTTGGATTGTGGTGAAAAAGGATAAAGAGACCCTTTCAATGATTCTGTATGAATATGTATTTATTTCCTTTTGAAAACAGAATTTTGGGACTTGCTTCTTTTACTTGATCTCTGGGAATGGTGAGGTAAGATTTGGGGTATGAGCTGCTTAAGAGCATTCATCCAGTTGGCCAGATACTAATTTCTCCGAGGTGAACTTTGCAAATTCTTTAAAATGAAAAAAAATCCTGTTTATTAATCAAACTGAATATGCAATGTCCATTCATGGATATTTCTGTAATAGGTGAAATGGGGTGACCTTTACTGACAAAAATGTGAAGTAAAACATAACTAAGGGAGTAGAAAAATGTATCTGGAAGCAATAAGAAAATATGTAAATTGTAGTTTGAGCAGAATGATTCCCTAAACAGAGAATAACTAAGTCATATGATGACATTGTGTTCCAGTTTAGGATTATCAAAAAGCTATGTCTGTATTTCTTCATGATTATAAATGAATATACTGGTGGTAGATTCAGCAGCTCAAATCTGCTGTATAGAAACAGTACTGGAAGTGCAAAGAGCTGTGGTACTGGTTTTGAACAAACGCTGCAAGCTTTCTTGGTTTTCCAAGTGTCTATTTAAATGGGCGCAGTCTGTAGTTTTGATTTGTTTTAACATTCATGTGCTTCAACTTATGTCAGGTTTTCTCTGAAGAATTTCTCTTAAAAATTCCAACAGTGTAAGTATTAAGTATATTTTGCAAAATTCTTTCTTGTGGAAGTGTAAAGGAGATTTGAAAGATTCGATACAGAATAGTTTGCTGACTTGAAATAATTTCCTTTACAAATATTTTTTGAATTTTGTTTTAAAGGTAATGTCTAAGAGGGCTTATAAATAAATGATGTCTGCCATTTGCTGAGCCATACCAGATAACAGGTAATTCAGATGAGATGTGAAGTGGTTTTTGTAAGAGAGCTTTCGAAACTGTTAGAGAAAAGAAAAATGTATTTTCTCAAAATCACTAATTAGATTATCTTTAGAAAGAACAGTGCCGTGCTATTGTGCTTTCATTTGCCACCTTGGTGGTTGTAAGTTAAAGTTTTGTACTGATACAACATATGCTAAGAAAAAAAGAGAAGGAAAACTTAAGCAGTACAATTCATGTTCAGGCTATCACCTCCGAACTTTTGCCTGATCACTGAACCCAGATTTTGACCAGGATTTAGTTGTCTTTAGAAAAATTGAAGTTAGATTCAGTGAGTCAGGCTACAGATATCAGACAATTGGGCCTAAAAAAAATAAAAAATTAAAAAAAATGGAGATCAAGAAATAGTTAAGGCATTGCACCTCACAATAATAAAAGCCACTACCATTTTGAGAGAAAGTATAGGAAGGTTATTTTTGTCTTTGCTTTGCCATTTTGAGCAGGGGTGGTAGGTATTCAGAGGCAGGCTAAGCAGTGACCTTCCGTACTTGAAAGATTAAAAGCAGACATTGAACAGAAGAGTTCCTTTTCTGCCAAGGTCTTGTTCAGAGAGGCTTAAAAAGCATCTGCCTTCAATTTGAATGTTTCAGATCCTTTCAGGAAGTCCGCTGGTACCTGTGCTGAGCTGCAGACTTGTCTGTGTTTGAGGGAGCTGGGTAGTGCTAGAGGGGATTCGAGTGCTACTTATCCACAGGTTACTGTTCCTTCAATTGCATGTTGAATGGCATTGAACATTTTATAAAAGGCATGCTGCTTGAACAGGCCTCTTAGGAAGTGCTTCTTTGTCAACAAATATTTTCTGTTTTGATGCTATAGCCAGTCAAGATCTGCAGAATCCCCATTTGGTTTACCATATGGATTTACCCAGGGAAGCTAATGGGCCTTTAACCTCCCATTTAGCTCTGCCTAGCATGTCTTAAGCACTCTTTAGTTTTCTCTCTTTTCGCTCCTGTTGCCAGTAACATGGAAGCACAGTCATTTTTCATGTTGTAAGTTAATTGGTGGAAGAGACAGTACTTTGTTTCTCTCCAACACCTAACACTCCAACCTGCTTTTTCTGACATCATAGGCCCTGATTCTGCATAACCAAAAACACAGCTTTCTCTTTCTTCTCCTTTTTGTATCACAGTGGACATTGCACCCATCTTCTCCTGCTTAATTATTTTTAACTCAGGCTGGACTCAATCTGTCAGGTCATTGTAGCATCAATAGAAATTTTGTGTACACAGGAATTTCTATATCAGTTCTTTTTTATTTTTCCCCACTTATCCAAAATTTTTGTTGAGACTTATTTCCCCCATATCTGTGTAACGCAAGGAAACGCTCTTCAACTGATGTCAGAATTAACCTTTTTCTTTATCTGCCAGGTCATCTCTCTTCATCTCTCTCCATTTCTTTGTGAGATGATCTGCAGACTGATGTTTGCTGAACGCAGTTCAGAAAGCTACAAATTTGAAACTTCTCGTGTTTGTGGAAATTTCACAAACAGAAAATACAGAAATTTTGTCTGTGTTTCAGGTCTCTACTGTATTTACTCTGCCTGTGGCTTTGAAGTCTAAACCTTTTTGGAGAAAGCTCATTAGGTGGATCCTGAGTCTTGTTTCCTCTAGAGCTCTTTCCAGGTCCTATGTTGTGTATATTTACTATGATGACCAACCAGAAAGCCACTCTTCTGCCATTCAGCAGATATTCTGTTGGATTTATTTTGGTTAGCAGCATGCTGATGAATATTACCTCAGGTATTTATTATTCAGTTTCTTTGAGTTGGATTCTTTGTCCCACAGGCATGTTTCTCTTAGCATGGATGGTGGTTTTTCCATCAATTGTAGTGCTGTACATTTCATATTTAAACACATCTTAGGAGTTTGTGCTTTCCATTAATTTTCAAAGAACTGAAACTCAATCCTCACCATGATCACAAAGTATCAGAAGCATGGATAAGTAGACTTAATTAAAATTTTACTGCAATGTTTGTATCTGACTTTCACAGTTAACAGTGTTTATGCACAGAACAAATGGAACATCTGTCTAAATTGAAGCAAGTATATGACAAATCAGAATTCTAGCTGTATGAAAGTTGTTACAATGTGCCAAATAGAGTGAAATCAGTAACTGTTTGAGGTGTGATTGTTTAGAAAGATAACTCCTAACTCCAAGTTCAGTATTTCACATGGAGTATGAACTGTCCCATGTATGTGCTTTTCCCAAACTAAAGCAGACCTACTGGTAGGAAAATTTTCCAGGTTTCAAAAGTGACCTGTATTTTTCAATCTACCAACTTCAGTAGGAGCAGCCTCCTGAACAAACTTAAGCTGCAAGGTATGTCCTCAGAACTACCGGAGAACTGATAAAAAGATCAGGTAGAAATAACAAATGCAGTGTAAAACAGCACTTCTCTAACTCAGTACTGTGTAAAATGTCTTTGATTTACATATTTATTGTTAAATAAAAAGATCCCTGTAAGCTGAGTTACAGCATATTATCAGTGCACCACAGGCTATTGCTATGTTCTATTTAACTTGTTTGTCTACCTGATGGGTAAGAGGAATGCTGACTTCATGAGTGTGTACACATTAAATGAAGAATTTCTTGTTTTAAAAAATAAAACAGGTAAAGCTACTCTCCATCCCAAAACCAAGCAACCAAACAAAAAACAGAGCCCAGATTTTATGCGTGGATTTCAGTAGTAACTATGTGGTTAAACTACTTAAAGAAATCAACCCTTTCATGTAAAACAGAGTAGCTAAAACTTGGGTGAACTTTTTGGGTTCATCTTTCAGCATGATGTGATTAATAGTTTTGTAGCACTTTTAGCACAAAGTAATCCACTCAGAGGAAACAATAAGCTCTATCACAAATCTGTTTCATATAATACTGGGATTTAGTCCATTTCTCCAATTCTTGTATTTGTATTATTGTTGTATTTGTGTTATTAGTGTTGCATTTATATTATTATTGTATTATAATTCTTGTATTTTACCTTTTTAGAAGCATAAGTAATTTACTCACAGCTACTTATTTTGTTCTTTCCTAAAGGCTTTCTTGTGGACTGTGAGGATCTGTTTCAAGGAGGTAACAAGGATGATTTCATCTAGAAAAACATTTATAAGCCTGATTAATCTTTCAGGCTTTCAGAGTATTGCTGAGATGATGCATTCATCTCATCAAAGCCGTTGAAGGACATCTGCCTCTCCAATGGTTAAACAGCTTTTACATCAATTTATCTGAACCACCTCTAGATAATCACCCTGTAAAAACACTATCTATAATCTGTGCTCTCTTGGAGGCTATGAGGTTTCCTGTTGTAACACCAAATTTAAGATAAGTTGTCTGACCAGAAGGAATCAAGACTTTCAAATAAACTTGTTAGATCTCTGAGAGTGATTGGTAAATGTGTACAAGGATACTGTCTTGTCTTGATTTAAAACAGAGAAATCACAGTGAACCTGAAAACAGTCACATATGGTTTTTCTTTCCCCTTTGGTGTCAAGTTCACATGGAATGACAAAACTGAGGCAAAGTTGTAAATTATAAAATTCCTTTTGAATCTATTTTTCCTGATTTTTAGAGCACAACCTCTAATGAACAAGTTATTTGAAGATTAAGAATACCTACCAAACTTTCTTTATCTGAGTATCATAAAATTCTCTTCCTTTAATGCAATGAACAGATCTGCCTAATCTTATCTATCATAATAGTTAAATCTTAACACATTTAACATGGCAAATTATTAGTTTATTCAAAACTTCTTAGTGCCATTAACTATAATCTCAGAGCCAAGAATCTCTCCCTAGTGTACAGTTTCACGTTTTTAGTTTCAGTGCATTAATAATACCAATAAAACTAGTTAAAGCCAGAGCCAAATGTGCATTTTATAGACACATTCAAGAATACAGAAAGTATTTATATTGCGTTTGTCCTTGTTTGAGATAAAAGTTGTGAACAGTAAACTGTCCACATCCAACAAGAAATTATATCTTGGCAGATGATCAATTTTATGCACATATAAATGCCTATAAATTCATGCCTAGGAAACTTTCAAACAGAAAGGAATGTTTGTAGCTACATTTCTAGAATTCTTCTTAGATTTTATTTTTGTAGCAGGTTGGTAATAAATATGTGCCAATATTGTTGTGCTCAAATAACTGAGAAGCTGATATCTCATGAGTTCATATTACTTTTTAATGCTTCTTTGAAACCCATTTCATTCTGTATCTTTTCTAACAATACTTCATATTATGTATTTTGTGCAACTGATAGTTTTCTGTTATAATGTACAACTGCAGTCTTCTCAGATGTTAAAGCTCTAGTTGAACAAGATTTGGAGATAGAAATTTTTTTTGTTGTTTGGTTTGTTTTTCTTCTTTATAAAGATGTAGGAATCTGTGAGCATTTCACAAATGAGGGGGAAAATGATATAGGTTCGTATTTTGGCAACTCGAGACACTACTGACCTTATTATTCTGGGTCTGCAGATGGATGTATTTCTTTTGCCTGAATCATTTATGATGTTCTGGATACTCTATATTCATCCTTCTGCAAAATGTAAAAGTGTCTGTATTTATTTCAACCAGTAGACAGTATAAAAGAAACACAGAAGGAATATTAGTTATTTTATAATTATAAAAAGCAATATATAGCTCTTAAGATAATTTGGCAGAATTAATTTGGCAGAATGCTTGGAAATTGAGTACACTAATTCATCTCTAAAAGCAATAAAATTCAGAACTCTTTGGCTATTCTGATACTTACATAAAGAAAAGTTAGTTCTGAAACTGAATCTTGTGTGGGACTTCAGTTATTCCTTTAAATTCTTAGTTGATTAATTTGAAAAATCAAATCTTAGGCTTTGACAGCAGGATATAAAATTTGGCTCAGCTTTTTCAGTTGAAGTTTTCAGATTATGATCTGCTTCATAGCTTGAATTTTTGCAATTTAAACTGGTTTTCAGTTTAAACAGGTAGGGTTTGTGAGGCTGAACAAAGGTTTGCAAAGATAGAAATGTTGAAATTAGAATCACTGATAAATTTGCTATCAAAGATAAGTATGAGAGCACATTCACTGTATATATTGGAGATCTTAGTTTTATTGAACTTGGTCATTAATACTTTATTCTGATTATTTCCTTATTAAAAACAAATCTTTACTTCCCTGATACTTTTAAATTACTGTTATGTTATTGTTTATGATCTATTGGAACAAGAGTTTTTTAAACCAGCAAAATCATTTTCCTATCTTACTGTATTACTAGTGTGGTAAAATCTCTAAACTAGTAACATTTCTGTAGCATTCTTTAAATAGACTTACACATTTTTCACTTCAAGCTCCGATTCATTGTTAATGAAGTCTGTCAATTCAGTCCCTGGAAGTGTGGTGTAAAACTGGCTCATAACTCAAGATCTTGTCTATCAAGTTTCCTCCTTCAAAAGGGTTTCTAATAGGTGCCTAGAGGTGATTGTACTGAGACTCATTGCTTTTACAGAATTAGGTGTTCAATAGAAATACTTACATTTCTTAATTTTTACTATCTGTTAAAATGAGATTAGCATTACCTCTACAGGACTTGTAGACTTGCAGGTTAGCAAACCTGAATGCAAATTTAGATTCCCTGTGTTAAGTATTTCTAATCTATCACAGTTTAACAGTAAATTTTCAGAACCTGAAATTGGAGTTGATCTTTGTTCTTCTTTTGCAGGTTCTGTGTTGTTGTATATACAGGGTGAAATAATGCACTTTTCTTCTGTTTTAGTAGACATAATAATAGACTTCTTATGTGATACTTTGAAAAGAGAAAAGAGGCGCACTGAGAAAAGTATCCTTGGATCCCAGATTGGATAAATATCTAAAACTTAAAATGGTTAAAATTATGCATTTTTAAAATAATGTCACTAGATCTTGCAGTTTGATTCTCTTTTCATTGCTAGTGTCTCAAATGACTGGTAATGAATTGTGTTGATACTGTTGATAACATAACATAAAAACATTAATGTTTCTTCTGTTTGCAATTTGTTTGTGATGGTGTTGTTTATCATTAGGTACCTGCTAATGAACCATTGCAAGCACACATCAGTGAAAGAAGTAAATGTTAATATTTCTTATGAGAGGAAAACAAAATACATTTTTAGCTTCTGTGAACTCTATTGTCTACAAGGGATCCTCTTGCAATCATTCTGAATGTACCATTAAGCTGCATTCAGGGGCAGAACTGAAAGAAGTGATGTTGCAAGCTGTGGTGAAAGTAGCTTTAATATTTCAACACCTGCCTTACTACCAGAGTAGCTGTGTCTCTCCACAGATGGGTCACTTACCTTGTCATAGACCTTAGAATTTTAAAGAATAAAATTATTCTCCCAAGTGTCAAAGATGTCAATTCCAGGTAGCATAGTTGTGTGGAAAATGCAGAGTGGCCCAGTGATCATCTGCCTTAATTTCATTAACATCTGGTTCCTGAAAATGAAATAGTTTCCTCAAAGTAATGCACTAATCAATCTTCAACTAATAGCTCAATTGCATTAATGTTTCAGCAGTCAGTGAGTTCATACTGTGTGGCACTACGTTACATGCATATCTGGATAAAAAAATTAAAAAAAAATAAAAGAAATTCTGCAGCACATATATTTTTCATTGTCTCATTTTAACTCTTAAGAACATCCAGGTACTTTTGTATTCTGCTCCCAGGTATAGCATTTGTTAATTAGTTTTCAAGCACTTATAATGACTTGTTCAGTGGGAAATACTCAGCAGGACTTTTTTTGTGTTATACAAAGATATTTGCCAAAATCTCTTAAAGTGATTTCCAATCATTTTGTGCCAAAGAAAGCCTTAGTTTTCATTAGAGCTACAAAACATGCAAAAATTAAATGATGTGGTCCTTGTCTTTGTGCTTAATTGCTAAAAGAGGAGTTATGCTGGGTTATGATGGGCAGATATGTTATTTAGTATATACCTGAAGAAGACCCATTCAGATTTTCTATAAAATATAAATTGAGACATGGTGAATAGTAAAAATTTATTCATAGAATAAAGTAACTCAATATTTTAAATGTAATGATGAGAAATTTTCCATGATAATATCTATAATGGGTTCAGTTCTACCAGAGGAAGGGGTCATAGAATCCGTTCAGAACACTAGTATGAGTGAAACCCTGAGAAAATCATACTGATTCTAGGAGAGGGTCTAAAGGGCAAACAACCAATCCTGTTCTGTATCAAGTAAGTTATGATCTTTAGCCACTGTGGAAAATTGAGTTCTAATATACTTCTACCCTTATCTGTCAATTTCTTCTAAGCACTTTCAGGTATCACCATTCTCCCCCGTGTCACTGAATTGAATTTGACCTTGGCATATAAATTGTGTATAATTCACTGAGGCAACACGAGGCTGGTAATTTTCAACTCTGTATTGGTGAAATAAAAATTTATATTAAACTTTCTGGCTTTCAGAGAGAAGAAAATTACTGTGTCCAAATAGTCCAAAACTACTGTAAGTAGTAACCATGTAAGTGGAATGACTAAGACAGAAATAAGTCAGATGAGCCTAGGATGAAAAAATAAATGGTGCTGTAATAAAAACATGAATTCTGTATTTTTGAGAAATCACAGTCATGCCTCATGCATTCAGAGAAATTTCAGTATTACAATTTATCATGAACCTACTCTAGTTTTCTTAACAGTATTTAGAAAAAAACTTCTACTAGTTCCTTGATTTCATTTGGAAGTTTGTAGCAAGTGATAATCATTCAATATATTTTCAAGTTCCACCTATAGAATTGCAAAGAAACCTATTTGCTTCTGAATTTCTAAGTGCTTGAATAATGATTTATAGGAATCTTTTTGTCTTGTCTCCTCTTCAAGATAGAATATGTAAGACTTTCTTTGTGAATGATTATACTCTCCAAAGGCAAATACAGAGTTCCCCATGTAGCTTCAGAATACCTCTTAGAAAATGAGAGACTGCATTACTGCTCTAACAGCTATATTGTGCGGGTCATCTGATTTTTATAGGAGTTTCACCTACAGAAGCAATAAGTGGATTGTCTGGATCAGGATTGGAGTGACAACAACACATGCAAGAATAGAGGGTTCCTGGTTGATGAAAACCTTGACATGCGCTTGCAGCCCAAAAGGCCAGTGATATCCTGAGTTCCATCAGAAAAGAAGTGGCCAGCAGGGAGGTGAAAGTGATTGTCCCCATCTACTCTGCCCTTGTGAGGCCCCACTTGGACAGCTACATCCAAGTCTGGGGCCCTCAACACAGGAAAGATGTGGAGCATTTGGAGAAAGTCCAGAGAAGGACCACAAAGAAGATCAGAGCTGGAGAACCTCTTCTATGAAGATAGGCTGAAGGAGATTGGCTTGTTCAGCCTGGAAAAGAGAAGGCTGAGGGGAGACATATTGTGGCCTTCCAATATTTAAAGAGAGTTTATAAACATGAGGAAAATCAACTTTTACAAGGGTAGATAGTGATAGGACAAATGAGAATGGTTTTAAACTGAAGGAAGGGATATTTAGATGTTTAGATGTTAGGGGGAAGACTTTTACTGAGAGAGTGGTGATGTGCTGTAACAGGTTGCCCAGAGAAGATATGGATGCTCTGTCCCTGGAAGTGTTTAAGAACAGGTTGCATGGGGCCCAATCTGATCTATTGTGTGTTCTAGTGGCTGACAACTCTGCCTGTGGCAGGGGGTGTAGTAAGTTGATGATCCTTGAGATCCCTTCCAAATCAAGCCATGCTATGATTCATTCTATTCAAGTGCCTAGGGATCTTAGATTTTGGAGCTGTTTGACACAGCTCTTTTTAGCACATTAGTGCATCTAGCTTTAAGGTCTGATCCAAAGCCCATTGAAAGGGAAGATTTTGCATTAACTTCAGAGTATTTGGTGTTAGGATCCAAAGCACCCTTTTCAGTCTTCCTTATATAGAGCTCAGATTTTTTTGTTCCCTTCCACGATTCTGTTTTGTGAAAGGCCTGTGATACGTGCTTTCTGATTAATGTTACTGAGGCAGTTCAAGAAGTTACTGCTTCTTTGCTTCTGTTGGAATTTGCCTCTGATATAGATGCTTAACAAGATGGACCTTTGATCTATCTCAGTATTGCAAATTTATTTGTCTTGATACCTGTGCTTGTTACTTTCTTAGCCCAAATCCATGCATTCCTTGATTCCTTGGCATGTCTCGTCTCTCACAGTACAGGGGCAAAGAATATAAATCTTCAATCCAGAAGTTCTTTTTTTTTTTTTGCACAAAGCTTTGATTAATAGAATGAACTTTCAGAATAAGTTTTTATGTTCAATTCCCAATCATGGTTAAATGCAGTGTCCTGGGAAAATGACATGCAAATGCTCTCTAACTTGATATTTTACTGATAAGAGGTCAGAAGATAGAAACAACTGTTGCATAGATTCTTATCTCTGCTCCCGTGTGTCAGGCCATTAGGTATGAAAACAAGAAGCAAATGTGTTTGGTTGACATGGATACTCTATCACTGCAAGTGGAGGTAAAATCTGCTGCATGACAGTTCATTTGTACTGCTGTTTCATTTCAAAATGCAGAAAGGATTGGTATACGAATTAGACGATTTGTTTTTCCAGAGTAAAAATTCAATCCTTACTTGTGCTTCTTTTCCTTTGGTCTGTTTCCTAAGAAAGAACATATGTTTGGAATTAGTATTACCAACATTAAGAAATGTTTTTGTTTTTTTTTTTTTTTTTTTTTTTGTGTGTGTGTGTGTGTGTGTGTGTTTTGTTTTGCTTTGTTTGTTTTTATGACAAGTCTGTCATTACTGGAATTATAAGATCAATAGATGGTATGGATGTGTCAGTTACAACAAACGCAGAAACTTAAGTATGCAACAGAAATGGAATATATTTGTTCTCACTTAGTCTGCTTCAGGTATGTCATTAAACTGCGAAGAGAGAAGAAATTGCCAAATATCTAGACCATATTATATTATAATGTTATATTCCTTCATAACGAGAAGTCAGGATTGTCAAATAGCTTTGAAAAGGATCATGCTTAATGGAACCTGGTTAAATTAGATAAATAAAGATTTGATGAATTATATTTTTATGTCACTATAACTGTAAACATTTTTTCATGCTGTCTCTTTGTCTGTAAAAAGTAGCTTTCGAATATTTATACCTAAGTATGTAAGGCATTGATTTTAGAGCAGTTCTTTCTGATTTTAGTTCTGTTGAATTTAAATAAGTGGAAATTGTTTGCCAATAGTGCCAACAGCACTTATTCAAAGACTGCATATTTCAAGGACCATTGCTGTTAAAAGTTTGAGCACTGCTATTGTGGTTTTGAGGATGAGGAGAAAAAAAATTTATCAAAGAAGGTGGAAAAGATAAGTTTGAATACAAGAGAGCTTTCTGATATACTACAACTCCATGAAATCTAGTCTTTAAGAAGAAGTCATAGTTTGCTCTTAAAGTTTGCCTATAAATTTTAATGCTATTTTGAGCCAATGCAAAATTTCTGGGTTTGTTTTCTTTCTCTTGGAATTTCTTCATGTATTCACATTTGGCTAAACCAGTAGCTATCTATATTGGGAAGCTATGGCTGCAACAGTTTCTTTTTACAGAGGAGCACTGTTGTCCCAAGAAGTGCACTAGAACACCGTATCTCTGTTGTGGTAAAAAGTAATCGTTTACTACACCACTTCTTGGATTTTATTCACAATGGCGATATGTTTTAATCTGTTTGTTTGTCTGTGAGCATTTGTACATTGGAAGTTACACTGAGAGAAGCACCTGTACTGTGTCGCTGGTTTTGTTTGAGGACAGACTGAGCCACCACTCATCTGAATTTACATGTTGTTACAAATTTTTGAACACAAGTACATATTCAGACAAAGGTTAGACCATATACTAGAACACTGCTGGAGAAGTTTGTGATATGGATATATAACTGTACGTAGGACATGCTACTTATTACATTATCGGACCTATGCTTGAGTAGTACAAAAAAAACCATGTGACTGCAGCAACTTTTAACCTCTTTTTAGTCTGCTTCTTTATAGAGGAGGATATATGATTGCTCAAGGTTTGCTTTTTAATGTAAATTTCTAAATTCTTCGGTTGAAATGCCCCTTGTAGCCAAATTATGCTTGCTTTTATTTTTTTTAAAACTCTTAACACTAAAGCATGCTATTTGAGATTGGATAAATTTAAAGTTGAATTTGGCAAATAGTATGTAAAAAGCCCTGTCAGAGCTGACATAATTCTGTGACAAGAAAAATTAATTCTCTGGTACTAAGTTATTTTGAGTACTCCTAAACTGATCCACACTATTGCACCACCATAGTTTTCATCTTCCTGTGATTATGGTTATAAATTTGGAAGTCCACATCATCTATTCTCTGTTTTCCATGTTTTTCCACCACACAGTAATAGCTATTTTGCTTGAAAAAGGTAGCACAATCTTTTATTTTTGGTTTCATTGAATATGATATGTTCTTATAGGTTAATCCTTGTAGAAATCTATGCCTCTGACAGACTTTCACTTACTTCCCTGCAATGTGATGCTCCCTCAATATTTTCTTTGTATGAATTCTTCTTCTATTTCTTAATGGTAGTGTTGTTGGAGCTAACCTGGAAGACTTGATGGAGGGATGGAGAAGGAAGAGCAGATGAACCAAGCAGCCGCAGATTCACAATTTTGTGAAGATGTTTTGTAAGCTGTTAATTGTTAAGCCGGGGTCAGTCATATTTGTAGTGACTGATTCTTCTCTCAATGCTTTGCAGTATGCTAGCATTGTGTTTCTTAACAGAGAGCTCTTCTGACAGCAATCAGGCCAAGGTGAACCCAGTAAGGATGGAAAGAAGGCAATGAGGTGAAGATTAATTCACAGTGTAGTGTGTCAGACATGGGGATGAAATATTAAAATTACCTCATAGATTGTGTGTGTTTCCTATTAATGTCATCTCTTACTATGGTTTCAGAAAATGTAGGATTTTTTTTTCTCTGAAGCATATATTGCAATTGGGAAGTGTATCAAAGCTGCTTGTAGTGGCTGGCACTATCATTAGGTTTGAAATAAAGCTTACAACCAGCCTTATTTTAAACTTAACCATCTTATTGTTTCATTGTCATCTTCGGATACATTTGTTTCTACCAATCTTCAGTCCTTTGGCATATCAAGTTATCTTTGTCTTTGACAAACAAGAAGAGTGACCAGGGCATGACCAGGGCCACCTTCAGTTCACTGAGCTTTAAGATGACAGTCCCATGAGTGATAGACTAAAGTGATTAGCTTTGAAGGACTGTTCGCTGGCAGTACACAAAGGTAATTTATTTCTAAGCATAGTGTACCCTAGGAACCAATGTGAGCAGAATTAATGCCAGGATATACAAAAATGGTTACAGAAAGACAATACATAAATAAATAAATAAATAATATAATAGTAATCCTATAAAATATAGAAATTTGGAACTCAGGAGGGCTTGTTCTTTGATTAAAATTTTTCAAAATGCTGATAGTATTGCAAAGTCTGATTGATATTTTAATTAGACAAAAACAAATGAGCTACAGATGTTATTCTATATGTGAGAAGTTTTGAAAATTTCTTTTATTCTTTATCTTTTATAGATTTCAGGGATATGTGAAATCTATCAGTTGTCCCTCGGGAAATTTTCTAATTTTCAAGCAGTTTTTTCTTCTCTAGTCACTCTGCTTATTTTTTCTTGAATGTTAAACAAGTGCCTCTCAGGGAATATTACTCAGAAGCATCGGCTTGATCAAAACTGTCTAGACCATGGTGATGTACTGTATCTATCTTTGCAGAATTTGTCTGGTTAATGCATTGCTTTTTCTGCTTTGATTTTGTTGTTGCAGATTTAACTCAATACGTCTTTAATTGGGTAGATTGCTAATGAACGCTGAAAAGTAATGCAGTGTTCTCACAGAATTTCCCAGTTGTTTATTTTTCTCTCTGTGTACAGAGACCCAGAGATGTGGCATCAGTCATATCCTTTGACAAAAGACATCTTGAAAAACAACAAAATGCTATCCACGATGGGACTCCTTTCTGCTCTTTATTCTACCTCATCATTCTAGTGATGTACTACATAAAGGCAAGAGTTACTGCCCTATAGATTGATCAGGCTGAGAAATAATTGGACTAGTACAAAACTCAGAACAGGATTTCTCTAAACATTCTTACTTTACTGACTGCTGTCCTGGTTTGTGTAATTCAAGCTGGTCTTAAATTCAGAAGAGCTGACTAGTTCATAAATGTAGGTCTGAGTGCATTAGTCTATGTTTCAAATTAGACCATTGTGTTTCAACAGAATGTGTATTTGCCACCAGAGAAGTTGTATAAGTGGATAAGTATGAAGATATGCTAGTATCACGTGGATTAATCTGCTCTAAAATGAGATGAAATATACATTTAATTTTGTGCCCATTGCCTCTTGTCCTGCCTGGGCATTACTAAGAAGTTTGTTTTTTCATTCTCTCCTTATGAATGCTTATACGCATTGTTAAGATCCCTCCTGAACCTTCTGTTTGGCAGCCTGAACCCGAGCTTGTTCAGCCTCTCCTGCTTTACAGATACTTCAGCCCTTCCATCATCTTAGTAGCTCTGCACTGGGCTTGCTCTAGTAAGTCCATATCTGTCTTGCTCTGGAGAGCTCAATATTGAGTCCAGAATTTGAGATATGGCCTCAGCAGCAATGAGTAGAAAGGATCACATCACTCCATCTGCTGACAGTGTGCTTCCTAACAGAAGATCATATGTTGTTAGTCTTTTTTTTTCTTTCTCCTGCAAGGGAACATGGCTGTCTAATAGGTGGCTTGCAGTCTACCAGGGTTTCAAGGCCATTTTCCACACAGCTGTTTTCTAGCTGATCAGTGCTTATCATGTAATGATACCTGCAATTATTTCTCTCTACGTGCAGGATTTCTCATTTCCTGTTTTTGAGCTTCATGTAGTTCTATCTACCCTAGTTCTCCAAATCCCTTTCAAAGACAGTACAACCCTCTGGTATACCAGCCACTCCTTCAATTTCATATAATCTGTGAATTTACTGCAGGGACACTGTTCTATTTTCCAGATTGTTAATGAAAATGTTGAATGGTGTTAGCCTCAGTGTTGACCCATAGTTGAGATCAGCGCTAATGGCTTGACTCATCTGGACTGCATATCACTTATTGCAACTCTGGCAGTTTTCTGTCCAGCTCACTGTCCTCATATGCATTATCTATTTTGTCAGCTTGTCTGTAAAGATGTTATAAGATGTGGCATCAAAAACCACATTAAGGTCTAGATAAACAAAATCATCTGCTTTCTCCTTATCCACCAGGCTAGTTACTTCACTGTAGAAGACTGTTGACAACGATGAAACATGATTTCCTCATCACAAATCTGCATTCAATATTTCCAGTCACCACCTTATATGTGTGTTCGGAAGTATTTTTTGAGGAGGATTTTGTCCATCATTTTCCCTAGGATGAGGTGCTGAAAGTCCTGTAGTACTTATAATCTTACTTCTTGCTCTTCTAGAAAGGATATTAGCTTTTTCCTTCAAAAATCTTTCCCAGTCACCATAGCCTTTCAAAAATTCTTGACAGTGGTCTTACAATGACATTAGCTACCTTTTCTTGGCACAAATGTAATCTTTCTTGCGCAGTTGCTTTAAGTACATCCAGTACATTTAAGTGCTCTGTAATGTAGTTCTCTTCCAAAAAGAGTAAACTATACTTGCTTCAGAATTTCCCTCTGATCTAAAGGGTCTGGAATTCATTAAGGAGAGTTTCACTTGTAAAGGCTGAGTCAAAGAAGGCATAGAGTTTCCTCAGATTTTTTGTGTAATTTGTCACCACTTCCTCTGCTCCACTCAGCAGTGGGCCCAAAATTTCCAGTTTTCCTTTTGCTGTTAGAATACTTGTAAAAACCTTGTTGCTCTGCACACTACTTCCTAGATTCAACTCCAAGCTAGCACTGGCTTTCCTAACATTATCTCTGCAAGAGTGAACATCAATTTCTCCTCAGTCACCTTAGGGTCCTGAACTCTACCATCACATGAAGATGCAAAGTGAAGTGAAGGCTGCTCTGATAGTAATTTCTCAGATCAGTTGTTCCTTGTTTGTAAGTGTCAAGCCCAGCTGAGCATCTTTCCTTGTTGGCTCTGTGGCCACCCATGTCAGAAATTTATCATCAGTGCACTTTAGTCATTCATGAGTCAACGAGTAGAATTTTTTACACGTGGATGAATTCATTGATACACTTTTGCTTCATACACACTTCCATGTTGGACAGCAATTTGTCAGTCTGCACCTCTGCTGCTATTTGTCACACAGCAACCAAATGTAATGGAATACTTGCAGGAAGGTTCAACCTGTACTGTAATACTATCAACATCTGCCTCTGAAATTGTGGGCCAGTCTATGAAAATAGAAAGTGTTCCTTTTGAAGCAGCCCTTGTATATGTGTAGTGCTATAGACACATATGTAGAAAGGCAGAGCATATTGATCTTTTGTGATTACAAGATTACAAGCAGTCTCTCTGCAGAACTGTGGTATGCCTGAGGTTCTGCTGCCTGTTTCTTTTTTGTTTGATTGTTTGTTTGTTTGTTTGTTTGTTTTTTGGTGATGGTAAAATGGAAAGTCAGACATAAAGAGCTTGTCGTTTTTCTACCTAAAGTGAATACAAATCTCACTCTTTCATGATCATGAAACTGAAAGCTTTATGCCTTTCTCCGATTCCTTTTAGCAGATTATGATATAAATGTGGGAAAATGGCATTCATTAGTAGCTAAACAATCCTGTGAATCACAGTTGTGTGAGGAAAGGTTGGCTAGCTTCCTCACTTTGAAAGGTAAGGTCAACACCATTTCTGTTTAGAGTATTTAAAAATACTATCTTCTGGGATCTGAATTCTTCCTGTGAGTGACTTTATTTCCTTTAGTTTCTGTGTGCCTGTGTGAGTTTTTTATTCACTCCATTTTATTCTCTCTGTGATTGTACATTATCTATTGTTACATTATCTGTTGTTACAGCATAATATTTATGCATTTGTTCAATTTTCTAAATAGCATGACAAATACTAGATACAAATGTATTCATAAATAGTTGTCTTCAGTCTATTCTCTGTTTACCTGCTTGTGTGATTATCTTCTTGTTCAAGTAATACTGTCTCTGCTAGCTAATTTCATGTTTAAGATTCACGTAAATGATTAAAAAAAAAAAAAAATTAAAATTAAAATAGCTTTCAGGAATTTCTTTAACTGATCATTTTTCCACGACTCCTCCCAAAATATACAAGTATTTATATCAACAGAAAGTATGATCACATTTGAGAAAAAGGAAAGTGGATCAACAATATGCCATCAGAGTTCATGCAGGTTTATCATTATAGTGTTTTTCTCATCCAAATCTGATTTTTTTTTTTTTTTTAAGCTGACTTGAAGATCTAATTAAGTGCTAAGAATAGATGTGAACAGAGAGTGAGTTTCTTTTCCACAATCCTTTATTTTCAAAGAATTGATTTGATTTGTGTGGGGGAGAAAAATTGTTAGCTATCTTTAGAAATTCATATGTTTGCTCTGTATCCCAGTGACTACAGTGCTCTTCCAAAGGGAATTAAAGACCATTATCAAAAGTGCCACCCAACAAAATCTCCTTTTCTCATTTGCCTTTAACAGGAAAATAATGCATATTTCATCTCCCCAAAGGAAACTGTTGCTCCATTTGTCCAATTATCTTATTAATATACATATATATATTTACAGCCTCTTTCTGGAGAAATCTGTACTAACATTTAGTCTTGAGGGCACCTAATATTTCTGAAAGAATGGTGATTATTATTATTTGTGTGTTAGTGTGTGTCTCACTAAGTACTCAGAATGAGATCCCTTGAAATGATTATATTTCCACAAAGAGCTAAGTGCCTATTGTCTGGTAAATGGGCCCCTTTTTATATCTAACAATGGGCAAAAAAAAAAAAAAAAAAAAAAAAAAAAAAAATTGTTTATAGAGCTTTCAAATGGATAATTGAATGCCAGCAAAAAGTTGGTACAGTAATAACAAAATCTTGATTATTAGGGACACTATGAGATTTTACATTATTGCATACTGTTCAAAACCCTTCAGCCTTAGTCTTCAGCACAGAATGGTTTTATCAAGTAATGTCATTGTGGTTTCTTACCAGGAAAACATATATATGTCATTTTATGGGATTTAATGGTGCTTTTCATAATAGAAGAAAGTGTCTGTAGTGCTAAGGATGCCAAACAGGCTCTTTTCAAAGAGGAAAACTTTAAGAAGGGATCGCCTTGGAAACTGCATATAGTAACATTGGGATGTATCTGCAAAAGTAGTCTTACTAGAACTGTGCATGTAAATGCTAGTTAAGATATGTCAAAGTGATCTCAGTGGTAAAGGCATGTTCTGTGAACTTGCCTGCACTCTGGAACATACTAAAGTGGAGACTTTGGAGTATGCTGTGAAATCATGTTTGTGTGGCACAGCTAACCTCTCTCAGCAGGTCTAATTAGTGAGGCTGAACCCATTCATGCAGCCATGGAAGTTTCAGTTCTGAGGCTTCTTGTTCAGAAGTGTTTAGCAGTGCACTGTACAGATATAGGTACAAGAGAAAGGAGTTACAGTGTATCTGCACGTATGCTGCTAGTTCATTGAATGAAAAATAATGCTATTCCTTGACATTCATATTTCAATGCATTCTATATTCATATATTTTATATGTTCGATTTTTCTGCTTTACTGTCTCTTCCATAGGTGATCATTACATAACCATGAAGCTATCTGAGCAGTTATTGACATAGGAAATTATTAACTGTTCTTTTGTTGGTTTTAATCAGCTTGATTGCAATTGATGTGGCATAACTGTATGAAGGGAAGCAGTTCAATAAGTGCTTATTCATTACCTTTGAACTGAATACCTTAAAGAACAGTACTTACAGATCAAGAGGACCTTTTAATTTTCATTAGTGATTTGTAACAACAGTAGTTTACATAGTAATACAGAGTAGAATGCACAATAATAATATAACATAGAATTATATAGTATATAATAAAGTACATAATGACAGGCAATTTAATGTTAAGAAGCCATGCATAACTGAAGTACGAGTAATAGAACTTAATTCTTAATGTTTCCATGATTTAGTTAAGCAAAAATATATGATATATTAAAAAAAGAGGAAACACGTACAACATAGGATTATAAAATTATTATTTATTTTCCCAGTGGTAATAAACTATTTAATTATTATTTTATGTACAGATTTGATTTCCAAGTTGACTTATTAAAAACTGGTACATCAGACAGGTTAAGATATGTTCTGCCAGTACACTGTTCTATCTAGACATTGAATTATATTACAGCTTCACAGAATTTGATGAGAAAAAGTCCTTTTTGATGTCTAAACATCTGACTCCGTATGCTTAAACTACATGTTGTAAGTGAACCGTTACGATAATATTCTATAAGCTAGACCTTTATTACAAACAAATTTGTTTAAAAAGCACTTCTAAATTTAGATTTTACTAATACCAAATTTAATGTTTTGCCATTCAGTCACTTACATGCTTGCTGGTATTTGAAGAGAGCTCTTATATCCTTATTGCGATTATAGAGTGGTGTACCCAAATGTTTATCCATTTTTTTTTCTAAAACTTTAACACAATCTTTACAATTATTGAGGGTGGCATTATTACCACTAACTATAGTCAAAGCTATTCAGTATCTGCCATGGTAAAAGTCTGTTTTCAGTTATTTGGGACTTTGCCAGGCTCTACCTATTTCCAGTTCAATATTGCTTGCCAGGCATATGTCTCAGCTAGTTTTTGTGCCAGGAAGAAAAATCGGGGAAGAATAAAGGGATGGAAAAATACTACTCTTCTGCTTTTTTTGTTGGATTTAAAAAGAAAATCCTGTCCTAAATCAAATATATATTTATCTATCCAAGTGTATTAGTGGATATGTATGTGTGTTTGTGCATAAATACATATTTCCATTGCATAGAAGTCTGCTCTAGATGGGCAGATCTGAATGGCTGTGCAGATCTGCTCTATAAATAAATAGTAATAATTCTTAGAGCTTCATAATAAAGTTTTCTAATGATTTTGTCACCATCGAGATATGTTATCTATGGGAACTAGATATCTCTGTTCTCACTGTACCCCTGTTTTCTACTGCAGGAATATATTAGAAATAAACCAGTGAAGCTCTATTGGAAAGCTTTGAATATAAGACTTAATCTGCCTTAACAACTTTCATGTATATTACGCAACAAATATGTCTAGTCCAAAGAGCTGTGTATGTATTTTAACCATGAGAATTGTGCTAGCTTACATTATATTATCTAGTGACAATTGTGTATTTGTGTTAGTGATCATTATTCTCCTTGCAGCAGCTAAACTTTTCAAGTCCTATTTAAGGTCTGCTAGTCATGGAAATTATGTGCACAGATTGTTATAGTCTTGTACTTGTCCATTGGACTAGATCATCTTTTCAGGTCCCTTTCACCCTTTCATTCCTTGACATTCTGTGATTCTGTGATCATCAAGGGTAAATCACAAAATTGGAAAGAGAAGAAGAAACAGCTTCAGGGGGCTTTGTTGAGGTGAATAGACCAAATAGAACATCAAATCTTTCAAGAAGAAAAATGTGGTAGGGAGATAAATTAGCTATCAAGACGTTCCTGGCATGTTGGTGAAGATTTTCACATATCTACAGTTAAAGAAAACATGGCCTACTCTGAAGTACCAATAAATAATGAAAGATCAAGTTGTTAAGGAGCAGCGACGGAGAATCATGGTAGGACAGGAAAAGGATTGGACATTTGGTCTAAGAAAGTAAGCAGTCATTGTAGGCTGAGATGGATTTCATTGTTTGCTGATTTTCAGATAGTTACTCTCTTGCAGTCAGTGAAGAAGATTACTGATCACAAAGGAAGGCATCTGCTCTCCTAATCTGGACCATGACAGTGGAGAGAATGTTTAATGTACGTGGTGGAAAGATAGCAAGTGGAAGGGCACAACCTACTTGTTTATCTCCTAGCACCAGGGAAGCAGAAAGCTGAGGACAAGCAGTTCCTGACAGCTAGAATCTGGAATGCTAAAACGGGAAAAGGAACAAGTGTCAGAAACTAGCAGCTTGGTTCCAGGGTAAATCACAAAATTGGAAAGAGAAGAAGAAACAGCCTCAGGGGGCTTTCTTGAGGTGAATAGACCTAATAGATCACCACAATGAAATTGCCTCCTGCTCCATTTAGATTTTAATTTGAGCCACAACATATCCATATCTCTGTTCCTGCATTGTCACCAGACATCTGTGAAGTAAAGATTGGTGTGGAGCATGTCATCCCTTACTAGGGGACTTGTGATGGTATTTCTCCAGGTAATAGAATGACTGACATCTGTGCCTAGGATATAAGGATTTAAGACTCCTACTTGTATCAAATATAATACTGAAGTAGGCAGTGAGAATAGTAGCCTGTATGGAAAAAGGCTGTAAGAATGTTTTAAGAAGAAATGAATAGTCAAGAGAAAGCAAAGAAAAGAAAATTATTTGAAAGACAAATGTACTAAGTCACTGCTAATACTGTTGTTAAAATATAATCTTATATTGTTTATTTATAAGGTTCTTAGTTTGCTCTGCTCTCCTATCTCCTGGAATGAAAATACTATTTTTTATTATTTTAAAGGAAAATGGTTGACAAAAGAGTGCCCTACTGTATGTTCATTTTCCAGGGACTCTTTTAGAGGTCACTATCTAATTAATTTCCTGCTCTGTGATTGGATGTTATTTCTTCTCAGTTGTTAGTATTCTGTTGTCTAAATAGACAGAATTTTTCAGAAGTATGATATTCCTCCAAGTTTCTATTTCTAGTCCCTATTTTTGTGCTTTAAATAAAGAGTATGTGCTCTTCAGTAGAGACTGAAGTGTAATTACATGAGTTGCCACATATACTTTGTGATGGTTTATGCAAACACTAGCACAAGTTATTCGAACTGGGAATCAACAAACTGTGATAGTAAATACACACAAGTCTTTCTGTTTTTTAAAAATATTAACTACTTCACAAGCAATTTTTAAAAATGTTTTCTTGAAGAAAAATTAAATACCCACACATTGATGGCAGTTGCTCAGCTGTTTTCTTCGTAAGCCTCATTTAGGATTACAATTTTATTTCCCCTATGAGTTTTGAATTTTAGAAGCATTGATCTAGCTTTCTTGTTTTGGAGTCTTAGTTCAAACTTAGACAAAAGTCATCTTTTGATAAAATCTTTTGAGTAATTTGCTAATGATATTACATTGTTGATAAACACGTGTAAGAAATTATGAGAGAAATATGTGAACATGCATTATAGTTTTGCAGCTCCCTGGCAACACTCATTCTTTTATTTTTTAAGCCTAAAAGTCAGTTTCTGGGAAGCTGATTAAGTGAGAGGTTGTATGCCATAACATTAGCTATGACATACTCTTTTACAGTAACATATCTATAAAACAAAACAAAATGCCCCACAGCTCTTCAGCGGAGTACATTTTTTGGAACTAAAAATATATAAATTGAATAGCTGTAGAATTCTCCTTTCTAAACAAATATAGTGCTTTGTTTCGGTGTCCAGATGATTTTGTTTTACTTGCGCTAACCCTAGAATAAATCTAACCTTGTTTTAAACAAAATAACAATGTTGCATTGAGGAATCAAAAATACTGATGCCATAAATTAAATTAAGAAAATGTAGGTTATTGATTTTTGGTATTATATACTAGTAGCACTTTCATGACAAGCAGATTTTTTAGGTGTCACAAATATTGCAAACACCTTCACCATTTATTGCTCTCATCTGCTAAAATTGTTTACATATAAATTCTTTAGCTTTGAACTCTTAAATCTTTACCAGCATCCTCAATTTCTAATCTGTAACTGGTGAGACATATCCCCTTCAACAAGTAGAGTAAGAATGTCTCTCTAGACTCCTTGAATTTTTCTTGTTAGCATCACTTTCCACACTGGGAATACTATGACACTCTAGTTAACAAAAAGATACAAAGATCTAGTTGTCTTCCTCTTATCTGTTCTCTTTGCTCACTTGCTGTTGCTTTTTAATTCAGAAGCTCATGGAAATACATGGTGAGGTAACAAAAAGGCACACTGGTATTTGAGTATTATTTATTTCAGCACTCTTTCAGCCTTTCACACAGTTTTAGCTCTTTAAACTTGCATTTTTGATCAGTTTTCAGTGCACTGGTTGCCTATTCAGATGGTATGCATTCACAAACCTTTACTCTGACTGTATACACGCAGACACTTGCAACCAAATGGAAATAACTTGCTTGCTAAATTACTTGCATGATTGTTTTGCACAGGAAATTGTGTGTGCAAATACCTTGATTAAATTCAGGTTTCTAGTGCTAAGTTCTGAAAATCTATTGCTGCAAAAAAGTAAATTTACATATAAATGTACTCCTGCTAGAAGTTTAATCCCAATTTAGTCCTGTCAACAAAAGTTAAGCTTATATATACAAAGGCATAGTCTGATAGATTTACAATCAGGTATGATGCATATGACTTTGAATGGGATGTTAGTTACTACTGTTTGAATTGGCAGATAATTATAAGTTGTAGACTGAAGCCCTGGGAACGTGAATGTTGTTATTTAAAAGTTACTAAATTGAGTTTCCCGAGTTTGAGATTAAAAAAATTGTCTTTGAGTGGGTGATAAGACTAAAGGAAAGAAAACAACAAATATACAATCTGTGGGGAAAAAAAAAAAAAAGAAAGATTGGAACCTAAATACTTGTGCTTTTCTCTCGAAAGTAAGCTAAGAGATTTAAAAAACTGTTACAAATTGTTTCAAAAATATTATTCTGATTATTTTGGGTAACATTTGTTATTGTTGCTGAATTAACATGCTTGAATCTGAGTAACATTAATTCTGAAAAAAAAAAAAACCCAGATATAAAATTCCATTTTTTTCTGTTTTTTTTAATTTTTTCTTTTCAACATCTGTGATTCAGTTAGTTGGACTGGGAAAGGATTGTAAAAGAGAAGGCAGAAGCTAGTTCCATAAATGCAGTTCAGTTCAGGAAAAAAACAAACCATGCATTCATGCTGTCATCAACACAGTTAATTGTAAAGATCATAATTGTACAGCAGGCTATTCTCTTTCTGTATACTCTGATCATATGTGAAATAATACAGTTGATGCGTAATCATTAATTAAATTTATATTCTGACCACTATTTATAGAATATAAGCTGAAGACTTCCTTTTTGGTTCTGGAACAAAGTGAAAATTTCTTAAATGTTGTCAAATTAATGACTAAATATGGCTTAGCTTGTCAATATATACATACTTACTGTAAGTTGACATGCAGATATTATTTCCTAAAATATTTGAGAACTAAATATGTAGTTCATGTGATCATCTGGGGGTTATCCATGCTGGTAAGTTTCTGGTACTCAGTTTAGAAGTCTAATCTCTACAGGCAGCTTTAAGTGAATGAAGTAGAAATAGGCTCCTCTGTTGGATAACTGAGGTCGTCTATTTAGGCTTGTCTAAGAATCTTCTTCTCCACCCCTACAACTTCTCCTCCCCCCTCCCATCTTTTCAGTGTCAGGAGGTACCATAAAAGAAATGGCACTTAGATCAGTTATTCAGAGAAGTCATGCTAAAAGTGACCATCTATCACCAGTTATCTTTCTTGCATGCCTCTCCATGGAAATGTTTAAATGCTTTTTCTAGTTTTCACTCTCATATCTTAGTTTTGGATGTTGTCATTGTCTAAATAGGCAAGATAAATTTTTTTGAGTGCATCTAGTTCCAAATCATCACTGGCAAGAGAGGTACAGTCTTGTCAGTATTGTCAGACCCTTCAGAAATTTTCTAAAATTCAGGAGAAAGAAGTGAAAGAGAGCTCCTTTGAGACTAACTGGCATTATCATGAGGAGTGATCTCAAGGGTATGTGTCAAAAGAGATTCCACGGGGTCCCAGTAAAAGTTTCTGTTTATCTAAAGATCTGTCAAAACATCTGTCAATTTTCAAACTGGTCTGCATGTTTTGCCAGCTTCTAGTCTGCTTCACAATAATACATAGTAGAAGGAAAGACTATTTCTCTAATGAAATTCAAGTGACAGCTCTTGAATGACAGTTGCATTAGAACACTTGTCTTCTGGTAGTTGTACTTTTGCACTTCAGTGATGGCCTGAATATGTAACCAAGACAAGATTTGTTTGAAGAAGTCATATCTGTTATTGGGCCAACTGACACAGTCAAATAAATTAATAATAGTAATAAAATAGACATGGAAATCTTTCAAGTCTGAAGTGGAAGAAGCAATTTTGAGAGCACTCTAAATTTGGCTAAACTGTTACCCATTATGACTGTGTGAATAGAAAATAAAGTTTTTATAGAGGAGACAAGAAAAAAATCTAAGAAACACAGGTTGTGGGAGAGGTTATCATTCAGCATTTGGGGAAAAAAAAAGCCCCAGGAGATAGATGATTTAGGAAGGGCCATCAGTGATGTGTGGTTGTCCCTCTTTACCATAAAATCTGTAGCCTGCAGTGAGGAGGAAACAGGAAGAAGTTGTCAATAGTGTAGTACTCTTGACTCACTTCGTGATGAAAGAATAATGAAAATGACTGCTCAGTGGACTTCTTAACAGTGAATGATAAAAAGCTAGGGAGTTTGATTTTTTTTCCCCAATGGGATTCCTCAACGGGATTGTTTTCTTCGTAGTTTGACTTCCAGCTAGTAACCAAATGTGTTTCAAAGATTCTGCATTAAAAAGCTAAATATTCCCACCGAGACTTCAGTTTATGAGAGTTTTTTCAGCCATAGATTTGCAAACAGATCAGGCATAATTTGGACACTACAGTCATTCCTACATTGTTTCACAGCATGCTGTGATCTTCTTTGGGCTGACTACTTCTAGGGTGAGAAGTTTACTGTGTTGAAGAAGCCATCCTATCTGCAGGTTTTTGGGTATTGCAGGCAAAAGTAGCTTTGATGATGATTTTTGTGGCACATAACTAAAAATACTAAGTGTGACCACAGAATTACAAGCAGTTTGGTACCAAGCTACTATGACTTTTTAGCAACTATTGGTCAGTAATAACTTGGGTTGAATTCAGGTGCACCACAAGTCACATTTAAAGACACCTTTTAAAGGTCAGACAGGCAAACTTTTATTTGTTTCTTAGTTCTCTGTGATTTTATTTTCTGTCAAAATGAATTTTTGGGAAAAGGAATAAATAAGTATGTTGTGATTCATTCTATGCACTGCTGTTAGAAGCATAAAAATTGGACCACAGTTACACAAGGAAAGCATTGGTTTTCTTCAGTGTTTGATATATATACTCTATTTTTTCTTGTGTTAGCATTAGAGCAATTTACAATTGGTTTCATGTTCTGCATTCCAAATCTACGTATTTCATTTTGAAACAAAACAGTGTGTATACACACATTATGACAGACAAATCACAGTTTGTATGTATTTGCCTGAAGCAAGTAAGGAAACTACCATTAATTTAATAATTATGTTAATGTAAACTGAAAAATAAGTATTCTTCTAAATAAAATAAAAAATTCTCAGTACAACTATTAAAACCCTCAAAAACAATAAATCCCGAGGATGAAATAGGACTTTCTGATTAGTGTGAAAATTAAGTGATCTGACATCATGAACCAACATAATAAAATAGAGGCAACACTTTAAGAACAGCCCTTGTATTATTATATGAACAAAGATTTGTTTTCTTTGACAAATATTTTCCCAGATAGTGTTACTTGCAACACCCTGCTGCCAGTGCTGCATCTTTTATTTTTATAGAAGGAAAGAGAGATAAAGATACTTTATGGCAAGCATGTTTGGCCTTAACAATTAATCCTAACTCTGAGTCTACATCATGACAAGTATTTATAAAACTGTTATTGTAGCTCAATATTGGTGTCGTCCAGTGGTTTGGTTTTTTTTGGTTTATTTTTTTTTTGTGTGTGTGTGTGTGGTGGTTTTTTTTTTTTTTCTATGCTTTTTTTTTTTTTTTTTTTTTTTTTCCCCCACATAGGGAAGTGACTTATAATGTGATGAAATACAATTTATTCTTAAATTCACCAAAGTTCAGATGTTGCTGTAATTTGGAATTGATTTGCTTGTATTATTGAAGGATTTTCAGTTGCATTTCAACTATAAGGAGTGATGTTAGCTTTTACAGTTTGTATTTAAAAAAATAATTAATAAACATTTTGCCTTTTTATCCTTAAGTTGATGATTTATCAGCTAATTGCATGAGAAACCACAGCTTTGAAGTTCTATTTCATACTTTGGAACTGTGAAAAGCCGCAAGTGAGATTAAGGTAGGTAACCGAGGTATCCTTTATTTTCTTAGACCTTTTTGAACCATACGATCACGAGATAAATCAAGGGGAAGTACATTATCTTGTGAAGTTTTTAGACATGCCTTCTGCTCAGATCAGGGACAGCTGTGTGGTCAGACCAAGCTGCTACAGCTTGATTTAGTTAGATCTTGAAATTATGCAAGGATGGAGACTATGCAACGGCTCTTATTCCTTGCTGTCTTCATACTGTGAAAAGATTGTTATCAGGTAGTTATCAGGCGTTATAAGGCACATCTTCTTCAGAATAAAGAGTCCTTGTTCTCTTAACTTATTTTGCATTAAATACTCCAATTCTCTCACTGTCTACATTCCCATTTATTGCCATTTTTATATTGCGTTTAGACATAATTCTGCAGCTCCCTTTTTGATTACAATGAAAAAAGGAGGCATGTACAGATTTAACTTATTTGGTACTCAGCTGCTGTTACACATTTGACACCTCCATTTTAGATGTACTTGAATTTTTACTGACTTTCCTTAAATTTGAGAAAAGTATTCTGCAGTCTAAACACTGAACTAACAACACAAACCTGCAATTCCACTTTGCCATTAGTTGTGGCAGGAAAATGTGTATTACAATAAACCCAATTTTGGTTTATTTTTTCTTTAAAAATGACTGGAAAATAAATAACAGAATTTTTACTATAAGGCATTTGATTTACCTTAAGAAATAATGTGAGTGCTTAAAAATGACTGTGTTGAGTTTCACTTGTTCATTGTCTGCTTTAAATAAAGATTCCCCTAGTTTGAAGAAAGTTCAGCATGTTGTACTGTGCACAGCATAGCACTGACCAAATTGCTTTCTGTTGAGGGTATGTTACTTGATGGTAAGAGGAAGAGGTCTGTAACAAGATACTTTCTTACAACTGAAAATGAGAATTCTGCATTACTTTAAGTGTCTAGCTAAGCTTGGGCTGTGACAGCTGTCAATATCCAAGTATCATAGTCTTTCTAACTCTGTCTCCCTGAGTTGCTCTGTTAGCAAGTTCATCTTGGACACTTATTTTCGCTTGAGCTCAGCCCTGCTGCATTCAGGTGTGCAGAAAATGCTGTAACGCAATTTTAGGGTCAGTGACTTTTAGACAGAGATGAATTGTAGAGCTCAGTTCCCTGAGGACAACAATTTTCTGCCCAGTTATGTTAGGGATAGCTTATTGTCAAAATAAGGTTTAAGTGTTAGAAATGTGGAGCTAAGACATGGGCTACTCAATGAATAAAACCACCTGAAAAGGTAGAAGGGAACAAATACTCATGTGTTGGAGTTCATGCAGGCTCTTGGCATTAGAGCAGAGTAGCTTCTATGAAAAAGTGAAGAAAAAAGTTCTTGCTTGTACACAAGTCTGTAGCCAAACTCTAAATTGTGAAATATTGAGAATAGGGGGAGTAAGCAGGTGGTTAGTGATGGATCACAAGGTTAACTGACAAAAACATAGGAAAAAAATCTGGTTTTCTTTCACAAGAAATTGATGCAGCCAGAGTAAATGGAATAGTGAATCTATCTGGGCATATGAGAAGATGGAGGGAATAATATCATTTGGAAAAAAAAAAAAAGATAAATTATTTTTTGTGCATAGTGCAGAAGATATGGGGAAGAATAGTTTGAGTAAACTCTGATGTGCATATATTTTTACAGCGTGAAAATAAGAATGCTTTAGAGCTCTGAATTTAGTGTTATTTCATGGGTTATGTGAACAAGAGTGAAAAATAAAAATGAATGAAAACCAATATGGCACTACATCCTGAATGTAAATTCTTGTGAATTTCTTTGTAAATGTTTGCTTGCTATTCGTGTATTGCTAGATCCCTTGCTCCAATAAAAGAACAGATACTGGAATGACAGAAGCAGCTACATGGATTTATGTGCTGGAGTTACAAACATTAGAGCAAGCTTTGAAAAAATACATATGTGATTACCTGTAACGAGAGCAACAGCAATTTGCAAACAAATTTGCAAAATGTAAACTAGTTTCATAGTGATTCACTACGCACATAGTGTTGCTATTAATGAAATAAGGGTTTTTATAGTGCATCTAACCAATGTCATATTCTTTGATGCTTATGGTGCTTATGGTGCTTATGCTTGGATGTCCTTAGCTAAGTGCTATGATCATGGGACATATAAAATTGCACAGTTCTTTGTTTATCTAAACAGAAGAGTCACTAAATGTTGACTTGGAAAGTGACTAAGTATATGAAGCAGGTAATTTTATAGACCTTTCTAAGTTAAAACAATGGTTTGACCAATTTGTATATAAGGTGAACTCTTTTCCTAATTACACGTTTTAATCAAATATTGCAGATAATAGAAGATTCTTAAACTGATACCTGACAGTTACTGATTACATAAAATATTGAACAGAAGGTCAGTGCAAATGCCATTAACTGCTTGAACTTTGTGGGCTTTAGCAACAATCGGGTAACAACTTCAAGAGGTATCCAACTTCAACATATAATTAAAAGAAGGAGTAGAAGAATGGAAGATAACCTTCAAGGTGTGGACTCGTCCAAATTACTCTTCCTGAGATTCATTTCTAACACTTAGGCATTTGTAGGAGACTTAGATGGTTAAATTCAATATCATGTTAAAAAAGTAGGTCCCAAGCATAATTTTTTTTCCTCTGTACTAGAGCTGTACATGAGAAAAAAATATATATATATCAGGGTATATACCAGGCAGCCAGGGCAAATAGCAAACACATCTAAAAATTAACAAGGCTGCAGTTCTTCATATCTTGTAGTCTTCTAACAGCTCAATTTTTTTGCTTAACTTACTCCTTATAGCTGTATTATTAACACTGAAATGAAGGGACAAAGTGGTATTTAATTTTGCTAACTAGATACATTTGTCGTTTTGACTATCTAAGCATTTGTTAAAACATTACAGATATGAGTCGCATATGGTATGATTGTGAAATTTTTCAAACCAGCTGACACTTGGTTCTGCAAAGTGAAGAACATGTTTAGTTTAGGAAGAAAGTTGAAGTGTAATTTTATAAGAAATATTCTAAATTATCAGCTTTAGGAAAGCATGAGGTAACATACCATTCCTAAGTTTATGAACAGCACCTCATGTCTGCTCAGCTGTTACTTTTGTACAGCTACAAACCCTTCATATGTGTAATACTGGATAGAAGCAAGATGAAGAAAAAGAAATTAAGTTTTAAAAAAACACCTTGTAATAAAAGTCCTGTGGAATCTACTGCAGCTATCTTCTCTGCTCAGGTACAGGGATCACTCACTGTATTAAGCTTAATTTTGATTTTAGTTCTTTAGATAAGATTTTTAATGCTTTACTTTCATCTGTCTGTTCTTCCAGTATTCTGCATATTATTATGACTAATCATTTTGTTATGATTCCATAATTTCTTATTGAAGCTTCAGAAGCTTCAGAATTTGGAAGGCACTGTAAAGAACAGTTCCCCCAGTGGCAATATTAATACCAAATACACTATGTGAGCAGCATTCATATGAAGTCAGAAATTTTAGAAGTTGAAAAACTGTGTTCTGGTCTGGTCAAAAACTGGACAGAGTTACTAGCATCTTCTGTTAGATTCATTGGATATTAACCCAGTTCCTAGATTACTTATATGGCTGTCATAAACTACATTTACAAATGTGTACAGTTGAATGTTAAATGTTAAATGAAAACATGTTAAACTTATTCATGAAAGTGTATCAATGGATGAAATAATTTTCCATAGAATATAGAAACAGTTAAAAAGAAAAAAAAAAAAAATAGGTGACCAGGAAAACAATATATGTAGAAGCAGTGTTTTTATCATGTTATATGGTAAGGTTATATGTATAAATTAAAAACATCTCATGGAAAAACAAAGGGAAAAATGTGTTTGGGAGATTTGAGTTTACAAAGACTTCAATGAATAATTATTTCTTTTTATTCCTATTTCTTTACATATATATATTTATATATTTCTTTATATATACATTTTATTCCTATTTATTTTTTCAAACAACACATTTTGTTTGATAAATAAGGTATCTAATAAATAAAAAATACAGTTTTCAGGAATTTTAAGGTTTCTTGCTGAACTTAAATATCTCAGTTCTAAACTAGGTGTTGATGGTCTCCATGATTTAAACCAAGAAATGTGTCTCTGTTAGTGTCCTGACAAAATATCACCATTTTCTTAGTGTGTGATAAGTAACTGTGCTGTAGAATCAACATGGATTTTCATTCTGCTTTCACCTGTTCAGTAGAAGTAAACAGGAATGCCATACCTTTCTCATAAAGTGAATAAACTAATGAAAATGCTGCAAAAGACAATAATTATTTTTTTTAGCCCTGATGAAGTGAAAACTTCAATATCTTGCAGCATCAACCAGTGTCACGTACATGAACTTCCATATAGCCTTTTTTTTTCAGTGAAATATCAAAGACAGTTGAACCAAAATTTGAAGAAATGACTTGGTTTTACAGGGAATGTAAATTAATTTCTGGACACAGTCATACTTTTGAAATATGTTCTTTCAATTGCCTGAATCTGCACCTAGAGGGCCATCTCTGCGTTTTGTGCACTTTCCCCTGTGAATCCTAGGGAGAATTGCAATTGAGATCACAGATAGGTACGTTACTGCTCTTACTTTGGTTAAAGACATTTAATCATAAATAATTTCTCTTAGCAGTCAGCAGCTTTGGTAATAGTTTGAGGACTCAGGACATTGGCGCTCATGGTTAATTCCTAGTTGAGGACTTTGTTTCTATCATCATCCCATAAATACATTGCCTTCTGCTAAAGTTTTCACTTCATATTTTACTTCAAAGCTTTAAGGTCTTTCATAACCTTATTCCTGCCAAGCTAAACTTTCATTTCCTCTCCACATGATACTGTGCCATGCATTTGATACAAATTTATAAATTATCTCCAAATACAAATTAAAATGTTAGGTGCCAGAGCCCTCATCATTTCATTAGAGGTTGAAGTTTCTGAAGTATTTCTTCCCTTTTCTTCCCTGCTAATTCCCTCCTCAAAATTAGAAACAAAATTTACCTTTTATTGTTGTGACTAAGCTATGCAGTGACGTGAATCTGCTAATCTTTAATGTCAAGTTTTACTATAAATTGGCAAATATAATACATTGTGAATTGTAACTTTTGAAGAATAAAAGAGATGCATGGTTACCTTGGAGAATTCTATCAGAGGGGAGCTTTTGAAATAGCAAATTAAAAAATCTGGAACTTCAAGTGTGTTTGAAAGTGATAATTTCATGTTATGTGTGATATTTTCATGAGGCCCAGGAAAATCATTGTAGGCATGAATGTCAAATGTACTAAAAGAGTGGTTGACTAACAGACAGATAACAGGCATTACTAAATGTGTCCTGTATTCATTATATTTTGCAGTTCTTAGAACACTAGCCTCCCCTCGGTTATAGACGAGAACTCTGCGTATTACACTGCTCTATCATCACTTGATTTGACACCTGGAGATGCTTCACAAGAAAAAAGTTACATCAGAATTGATACAAGTAAACCGGAAAGAGTGGCTGGTCTATCTACCTCACTTCCTTTCAGTTCTGTTTAACAGAGGGAGAAACTGAAGTACGTTGTAGTTGATTTGATGCTACAACAGACAGTGTCATCCCTCCTCTACTTGTGGCTTTCAATATTTAGTATCTCATAGTGTAGCAGAGAGCACTGCAAGAATCATGGTGTGAAAATGTGTTAGAGGCCTAACACATGGTGGTACTCCTTTGTAGTACCTTTCTGTAGTAGTGTCTTTCTTTAATTCGTATTATGTCTTCAGTATGGGAAGACCTTACGCTTGTACTAGAGAGTTCAAATGAACATTTCCATGTAGCTTTTTGATGAATATATCTTGATGTTGGAATGCAGATGTGTATTGCCTTATATTCAGACTTAAATAATATTAAGCAATGCTCACTATAGACATTAGATATGTGGATTAAGTTCAGACAAATTCAAATATTCATAAAAATCTGTAAATTCTAATTGTTTGTTCTTGCAGAAGGTGATATGAGTAGTATAACCTAATGAGTTTAACCCTACACTGCTAGTATTTAGTCACGTTGTTCTGCTGTTAATCATTAGTTAATATAAGTTACAATCTAATGAAAGTGTCAAAGTTAAAAATATATCAATAGTACACTGTATGGAAAATTTTGGGGACTATTTCCTTTTTTTCCCTCTAACATACATGCTTTTTTTCCCATCTTTTTGCACTTCAGGAAATACGCTGGTAGGTTTTTTTTTTTTCTTTTCCCTTACATACTCGTGATAATTTTGTTGTATTTAACAAGAGAAAAGGAAAAAAAAAAATAGTGTTTTGTAGGTTGGTATAGTGGAAAAATTAAGTTATGGCCTGAAAAAGTGAGTGAGAACATGGTGGGAAGGCTGGGCCAATCCAGGGGAGCTCAGGTGTAAGCGATGATTGACTGGAAGGTGTGAACCCCTTCCCCAGGATCCACCCATTCCCAGACCTCATTTAATGGTTGGCAGTGGAGGTAAGGCTGCTTCATCTGGAGATCTCTGCCTACCTGAGGTTTTCTAAGTGTAGGTAGAGTGGTTTTTTTTTTTTTTTTTTTTTTTTTTTTTTTTTTTGTGTCTGTGGCTGATGCATTTGGGCACATCCTCACTTTCTGTAGCCTAGGACTTTGCTATCCCGCTATCATTGCTGTATATTCCATCACATCAGAGCATTTCAGTTAGTAAAGAATCTTGTACTCTTACTTGGCTACCCTAGTGTGACCTTGTTTGACGTAAAGGAAAAGACCATAACTTCTTCACATCTTTACTAAGAAACTCTTGATTATACTGGCAGGCACTAAAAAGGGAGAAGATACTGTTTCAGTGCTCAACAAGTAAATAAGGAAGATCTGCCACTGCTGCACATAACTTGTCTTCCTTGGTGTGTAAGGCAGAGGAGAAAGGAGACACAAAGGTAAAAGGAAGGCTCCAAGTAATGTACGTTTTAGGGCATTATTTGACAGTAAGCTACACTAAATATGTGTGCTCTTCCATGAGGTAGTAGGCAAACTCAAAATCATTCTGCACAATTATACCAATGCAAATGTATATATACATCTATAGTTGAAGATGCTAATATGTGTTATTTCGTAGAAGTGTTCCAGAGCCTACCTGTTACCTGATGTAAGTAATGTGTTTTGTTCTTTGAAGTTACTTCTAATGTTCTGCCTGTGTGATGATCACACACCTTTAAAACTAGTAAACTTGGCTGTTCCAAAAGGTAGCACTGGGACTGGAGAAACTACTTTTAGAGTTCTGCCGTGCAAAGTGTGCTACTGTGTGTTTTAATTGAAACTGACACCTCAATTACTGTTCCTATTTACAGACATTTTAACAATTACATAATAAGTAAGTAAAGTAACTTGCTCTTCTGTAGAACATCAGTAAGCAAATTGATGAGAAAGATTGATTGATGTTTACCTTAATTCAGGAGCTCAATCACATGTAACAAAAATAAGGGCTTGATCCTCAGACAGGGATCATTTTAACTCCTCTGGGAGCTCCCAGTAGTTGACTATTAAAAACCATTACTAGAATGAGAGGACCTGGATAATCCAAGGTTGATTATTATAATAATGGTAGATAGAAAAGGGATTAAAAAATCTGTTTATTCTAATTGAATTTCATTCTAAAAAAAAAAAAAGGAAAGTTTTTTTTTTTGTGTTGTTCAGAGATGTGTATTCAATTGTTTTTATTAAATCAATTTGCTCTTTTAAAAATCTTTAAGTGTGAAGCATTACTATTATACTTGATAAAGTAATTATTAAACATGCTCGTTTCTTCTGTTATCTTGCATTCATAATATTTCACTTCATATACTCTGCATTGAGCTCCATAACACACAGTTAATGCAAAAGTAGCAATAATAACATTATAAAATACAAACAACCTTGATGCTGTCAACATCTTTATCAAGTCTATAAATTAACTGATCTATTGCATCTCCTATTACTCTATCATTTCACTCTCATATTAAATGCAGAAAAAACAATTACTGTCAGTGCACAAGTACTCCCTTTCCTGTGTCACGCTGGAGTTCTGCTGTTTAAATAAAATTATCTTCTCCTCACAGTTCTGTAGTTTGAATGCTACAACTTCTGCATGACAACATTACCTCTGCATTAATCATTCTTTTCTGCTCCTCCCTCTTATTATTTTTCTAGCAAATTACTTGAAACATTAGTCAGCCATAAATTTATTGCTAAACTGGGGAATTCAGCACTTGGATTCTGGTATCCAGCATTGAACTACCCTAATTTCCTCAATGTGCACCTTAACTGCTTAAGAGCAAAACACAGCAAGCAGCCCCTGTGTAAAACACTGGCGTGTTTTACTGGGTGATTACTGATAAAAATATCTCAACCTATCTAATGTTGTCTCGAAAGAAAACAAACCCAAGAAAGAAAAATGGTGGATGGAGGAAGAGAGATGCAAAGAAATGCACAGATGAGTTCTTTTTTTTTTTTGTTGGGACAAATGATATGGCACTGTGCTTAATTTCTAAGGAAATCACACCAATTCTCAAAGATTACAATTTGAAAAGACATTATATGCAAAAACGTGCTGCCAAATTCAGTGAATTTCAAGGGATGTATTGTAATGACAAAACAGTAGAACTGAAGAAAATCTATCATCTCAATAATTTATTTTTAAAGTTACAATTCAAGACTCTATCATGAAAGCTAGTTGTGTGATAGCATCTGATTCCGAAAAATAAATAAATAAATAAACAGTTACTGATGGTGATGGTGAGTTTATTAAGAAATTGAAAGCATGACAGATGTAATCTGTCCTATTAAAAAATGGACTTTTCTAAAGTCAGTTTGTCTTACCAATCTATGACAAGACAAACTGAAGAAATAAGAAAATCTATCAAAAGAAATATGATAGGAATTGGACAGTATTGTGCAAATTGTCATCATAGCAATGATAGTTCACAGGAAGAGCAGCATAATAAAGCAAATGTCTCTTATTTGACCAAATAATAAAAATAAATTAAACATTGCCAGAAAAAAATATATACATTCATGAGGAAAACAAAAGAGCTGACATTCAGGAACTCAGCAACACAAGCAAAATAATGACACCGGTCTCTACCTGCATGTTCAAACCTGCTTCTGCAGTCTGCCAGGTTCAGAACAATTACCCTCACTCCATGCTGTCAGCAGGGAGTTCACCTGCTCCTTAAGGTCTATAGGCAGAAGCATGTGAGGGACTTTGCTCTTTTCCCCCACTGATAAGCAACTTTTTTGACTTCTTCAACATTAGTTAAAACTATTTGGACAAGGCATACTGGAAAATCGGTGGAAAACAGTAATTGTGATTGTCCTAACACCCTCTGAAGGTATGATGAGCTTGAAATCTGAAGGTTGTGTCAGACGCATTTTTAAGATTGAAAATCAGAAGTTACTGTGTTTTTTGTTTTTTGTTTTTTTTTTACTACTTGTATGCTTTTAACTCTAGAATATAAATACAATTTTCTGTACAACCCTTTTCTTTCTTCTAGGTATTACCATCAAGTGAAAATGAACTACATAAAGAGTATGCCTATCACATTGTACACCAACAGTTTCATTATGTATCCAGTATTGTCATATTTTTATCTCTGTCTTCAAGTTTTGCTCTCTCCCAACTTCTACTCTAGAATTCAGAATAACAAAAATATTTATCTTCCCTAGAGGTAATTGGTCACTTACAGGGAAGAAGTGACTTCTGTGCTGTGCTTCCATGTGTTTCTATGATCATTGTTGTGCCACCTGGTGATACAGCTTTGACCCTTGTTAGGCAAGTGTGTGCCACTGCCTTTCTGGTAAATTACATAGAAACTTTGCTTGGGAGCTCTGCTTTTATTTTTGTTGCCAGGTTTTGTCTGTGCAAGAACAGACTAGATCATATTAGGCTGCTTGTACCTACTTAAATCATGGGTATTTTTAATGAATAGGAGACAAATTAGTAATTTTGAATGAGTATGAAACAACAGTGGTGCTAACAGTCCATGCATGGTTTATGCCATATAACCAGGGTTTTTCTTTCAGTACTTGGAACACTAAAGCTGGATTTAATTTGTTGTCAAACAACAGTCTGTGACAGACAAACTGTGTTGCTGAAAAGAAATTAATCATCTGTAAATGTTTCAAATGCTAGGAAGGATGACTAGGTGCATATGTTTCTTATTTCAGTCTGGAATGATTTCCCCCCTGTACAATTAGCTGAAGCTAAAAAAAAAAAAAGAAAAAAAAAAAAGCACGTTTATAATGGAAGTGCCAGCTCAATGTAATGTAAAGCTACAATTGTAGTCTCTATAAACAGCAAGTGAAGTGTGAAGGATTAGTTGGAACCCCAACAGACACTTGTTATGAAGAGGTGACAGAAATGAAGCATTGGCTAAAAGGTTTGAGAAATATTTATCTAAAGCATTACTATTACTCTGCCTTACTTTTAGAACAGTTTAGCAGATGTGCTTGTCATGCCCTCCATTTTTCTTCCCAGTCTCAGGGAATGTGCTAATTTCATACTTTCTTTCCTCCTTCCTGTTTTGAAAGCCCTACGGACTTTGGAATAAGGTTGCCATGACTGTGATATTGTGGAATTCCTAGTTAAAGGGAGCACTAGTGCCTTAGCTGGCAGAATGAAAGACAACTTTGGTCTTCTGAGCAGTTAAGAGATTGAAGTGGTCAGTGCAGACCCAGCACTGTTTGAATGATTGCATATAAGGTTGCAGTGGATGTGTATGTAGTTGTTGCATTAAAATAGATGCACACAGGAAAGAGGAAGTTCTTTGAAGTCTTGTGCTTTTATTCAGGAAGATAAATATCAGCTTTCTTTTTTTTTTTTCTTTTTTTTTTTTTCCCCCCTGCACTTTTCAGGGAACAAAATCTCTGTGAGAAACCAGTAAGTATATTTAACGCAATGTGTGCTATAAATATGTAGTAGGTTCAGTGAATACTGCTAAAAAATTGCTATTCTGAATACTGAATTGCTTTAGACCAAGACAGTTTAAAAAAATGATATTTATATTTGGTAGCTGTGTATTAAAGATATCTTCCATTTTAAGCGTACATATATGAATTTTGTATTACCGTTAGTGCAAGAATTGCTATGAACAATATTACTTTGAATTGTGAGAGTGGTAAGCCACTAAGTTTCATATTCTCTGGCTTCAGTTTTTATTTTTCTTAGGCTTTTTTTTTTCTGACATGACTAGTGTTGATGTCATCGGATAAAATGTTTTTCTGTATCAAAGTGAAGTATGCCTCGTAACAGTACTGTTGTATAAATAGAGAGATCAGTTTCTCCATATACAAAATGGTTTCAAATGGGTTACTTAACATATTTTAATTTTTTTTTTTTCCCTAAAATATAAACACCTGTTATGAGGGTTCTTTAAGATTCACTGGGCTTGAAACTGCACTTGTATTGCACTAATTTTCTACCTGGCTAGTCATTTTTTGTACCTGAAAAGGAACTTCTTTTCTTTGGGAGCATGTTAATATGTGTTAATAGAAATTTATCATTGTGTGTTTTTGAAATGTTGGTCTTAGAGGCCTAGAAGATACACTGAGCACAAAGGAATATCTCTCTCTTTCTGTAATGTCAAAACCAAAGCTATTAGTTGCAATTACAGGCAGATACCTAATCAGCTGGCACTGCAGTATGTGTTTGGCACAGACAATCAGAGGAGCTAATGTTGCTCACTGCATGCCAGCCACTCAGTATTGTGCATATAGCTGATGCTCTCAGTGGTGAAAGATGAGGCATTTGATCTCAATTCAGTTATATTCTCTACAACATGGGTGTCCAAATTTTTTGCCTTGCCCAGGTTGTGTTGAGTGAAGAAGAATGGTCTAGGGCTACATCTATAAATGCAGCTCCAAAAGCAATGCATCCTAGTTATTTCCAGGGAAATGACAACATATGCAAAGAGCACGGTAACACTACCTAATAAAGCAAATTCTACAAAACACTCTTTTTCAATATCCCAGCCCTTAGCTATACATTTTCACTAGCAATGAACAAGAGTCTGCGTGCTGCGCTTTCAAAGTCTATACCAGTGCAAGTACTCTGTCAGAATATCAATGAATACCACTTTTTTCACATCAAGGAATGCAACAACACACCTTTGCTTCGTATGTCAGACACCATTTTGTCAGATTGCCCCTTTGTTGCCATCTATCACACAGCCACAAAATGTAATTGAATATTAGTGGGAAGGCTCAGTCTCTACTGCCATATCACAAACATCTGCCTCTTACATTGTGGGCCAACATAATAGAATAGGAGGCATTACTTTCAGAGCAGCACTCACATAATATAGTTAATGTATATGACTAATAAAACTTATTTTAATTTTTGATCTTTTTTTAGAATTAAAACAGATAAGAAAGAGAGCAAAATAAGCATAAAACTACTGGGATATTTGACTCTGTGTTTGAGAAACTAATGTGCCAGTCTGGTTTGATGGCAGTAGCTGCAACTCTTAGTGAGATCTCGAGGTGTTTGCCGCAGATTTTTGATGACATTTAACTTTTCCTGTGCTTCATCCTTGAAAAAAGTTGTTCACAAATGTACTTGCTGACAAAAAGTGGTAATGTGTATAACATTTGACTGTAAGGTGAAGGGTATTTCTCTCTGGGAAGAGGGGGTTTATAAACATCTGGTAAAGAGATATGATCAAATTTTTGATTGCAACTCTGTACAATCCATTTGAAAATGTTCAGGTAGTGTATTTATGTTGACTGAAAATGGAGCTGAAAATAAACCAAAAAAATGATGAATCTTTTTTGCCATCTATAAACCTATTCTCAGACTCCTTTATGAGAAAGGAAATCACAGCTGCTTATTTTTCCCTGTTCGTAGGATTGTTTTTAGCCAATGTATAAAAATGGGTGACATTATTTGACATCACTAGAGCTGGCATCCCACTGTGCCTCGTCCATTTTTTTCAGCCCAGATGGGGTTAATAGTGCATTGATGTTCCATTGGTGTTGAGGGGCTGGGCTGGGCATCTTCCATGATGGTGCAGGCCAGGGGGTGTGGGCTGCTGGTACAAGCTGGACTGGGCCACTGGTTGGGCTTGTCTGCCCTGAGATCTAAACCTGCTAGTACAGAGCCAGATGTCAGTTTAGAGATGTGTGTACTTCTTGACAGTGGCAATGAGGGGAAGAACAGGAGGAGGAAGAGCAGTCTGCTTGATTTATTCAACTGAACATATATATAATTTGATGTAAAGGTTCTCTGGGATAAAAGACAAAATGAATGTCAGTTTCTGCTAAAGACCTGGCATTGCTTAAATCTACTCATGGTTAAAGAGTTAAATCTTGTCCATTCTGTAATAGCATGTGTGAAATTCACCCCTGCTGGCAAAAAGCTTAAGTGAATGTGCTATATGTTGAGTAATAAAACAAATGTTGAAGGCAATGCATTACTCCTTTTTTTTTTTTCAATTATTTTGTGGTAATGGTAGAAATAAACATGAAATGCTCAGGAACACATACAAGCATCTTTTATTCTCTGGAAGTGATCATTAATTTACAGACTTGATCAGAGTCTTGCTCAGTTTCAGATGATCCTTGCAATAGATTTTATCCTATATAATTATACTGTTTGCAGGGCTTACAGGCAAAAAAGGTAATCATAACAAGTTAAACCATAGCAGATACTAAGTATGTTTGTGTGTATCTGTGTACCTGTAGGAGTGGACAAGTTAGAGATACTGAAGCAATGTAAATGCTGATTTTTCTTAATCTTTCTTAATTCTTAATTTTTCTTGATTCTTTCATCTCCACACCTGAGCCTAAGTTAGTTCCTTTGTTGTTATTTCTCTACTGGGAAGGACTTGACGAGAAAAAACAACTTTGCTTGAATAAAAATGAATACACAAGTTTTGAATCTACTCTCACAGTGCTTCTAAATCTTGGTTAACCTAAATCTGCAAAGATTTTACTAGAACTGCGAGCTGCCTTGAATGTGAAAGAAAATAGAAGTGATATCCTGGATAAACAGAAACAGTGTTGATTTTTTCATAAGTGATGATCTTGAAGATTATTTACTGTAGTCACCCATAAAATAATATGGAGAAATTGGTAGTGACAGAAATATTTGAAAAGAATAAACAAAATGAAAATGATCATAACCATGCTTAATTGCAGAACACCTGGCAGTTTTGCTGTGAATCAAAATCTGCAAAGAATAAATTACATTGACCATAATCTGAGAGTTAGATGATGACCACAGTATACCAGTATCATTGCATTGTTAGGGTTGAAAGGGACCTCTTGCAATCATCTAGTCCACCTCCATGCTAAAGGAGAATAAGGTAGAGCAGGTTGCTTGGGATTGAGTGTCTCTGGGATAAAGGCTACGCAGCCCCTCCAGGCATCCTATTCCATTGTTTGACTAACTTCACAATGAAAAAATGTTTTGTTGTGTTCAGATGATGTTTCATGTGTTTGAATTTGTATTTGTTGCTTCCTGACCTGACAGTGCATACTTGTTTTCTCTTCCTCTTCAGTATTTATACACACTGATAAGATCCTCTTCTGATTCTCTGTCTCTCTCTATTTGATCCTCTCTGATTCTGGTTCTCTCTCCTCCTGTTGCAGCTGCTTCTGTCCATTCATCTTTGTGGCTGTGAACTGGACAAGCTCCAGCAGGTCAGTTGTGATATGAGTAGTGTAGAGGAAGGCTCTTTAAAACCAGATGATGTTGATATTTTTCCTTTTCCCTTTTCCCTTCCCTTCCCTTTCTTTTTTCCCTGAGTGAATGCATTATCTCTCAAATTAATTGAAATTTTTGCCCTTTTTTTTCATTTTTGCTTTGCTGCCTGGCTCAAATTTGAATTTGTGCTAGCTCTGCAGAAGGTCTATGAAAGTCTTCCCTTAAATCTGAATACAAGGTTAAATAAATTTTGATATGGGCCAGGATGAGAGATTTTTATTATTCCAAAATCAATGTCATCTGTGTGAAAATAAGACATTGGAAGAAATCATACAATCTCAAGGTGAATTTTGGAAGTTTCCTCTGGTATCTTGTTTAAGACTCTTGAGCTTTATGTCATTGCCTTATCTTTAGATGATTGGTTTACCTGTGTTTTAATCTGTGTTTAAGTTGTAAGCTCCTTAAGGTAAAAGCTGTTTTGCGCACTGAAACATTTTGCATTATAAATGGCCTACAATTTTTAAGATGGGTACAAGTGTATTATATATTTTATGATTTACTTCAGTTTTAGAATCATCTGGAAGCTACAGGGTTTGCAAAAAATCTTACAGAAGAAAACTTTTAAGGGAGTGCAACATTCTAATTTTCAAACAATTTGGCTTTGAATTTTAGCATACTTTTTTTTTAAACATGCTCTAAGAAATGTGTTCTGATCACATTTCTTCTTGCTTTCATAGAATTTCTTATTAAGTTTGTTTGCATTTGCAAGTAAGACATATAAGTACAGATTCAATTTTCTTATAGAGTTTTGACTCTATGTAGTATATTTGAAGTGGGAGTGTGACAAATTATTGAAATTGAAAGTTCGTCTGGAAAAGAATTACCTTTTTTTTAAAAAAAAACAAATCCTTCTTTCTACATGCTTAGTAGGTTTTCAGTTCAAGCACAAGTGCTCTTATTGTAACAATAGATGTATACTTTTATCTGTAAATGGCAATAGCTGTATCATACTATTATAGTCATGACTGAAAATCTATGTCGAAGTTTTTAGTGTTTGAGGACATAGCAGATATAAAAAGTATTTCTGAAGGCAAATAATAGTGAGATATTAAAACAAGTATTGTTGAGCATAACAAGAGTGTAATTTTTGCCAGTTTCAAAAGCCATAAAGTCAGAAAGTAGAACTCAAAAAGGTGCTGCATTACCTCTTTATAACAAAGTTGCTTATTTTCAGTCAATTCTCATTTCCTTTTGTAGTAACTGATGTATTTCTTCTGTATGATTGGTCAAGTAGATGATACTGGATTTTGCTTTCAGACAAGGAGAAAATATGATTGACCAAGTTAACGCCTCATTTTGAGGTTTGTTCCCTTTTAAGTCTTGATATGATCACTTCTTCTATATTTGGCTTGTTGAACCTGTGGTTTTACATAAATATAGGAAATTCAAATGGCATGAAATTACCAAGCTACTAAAAAATGAACCTCAATAACTTCTTTATTATTTTACTTCAGAGTTTTTACCCAGTTTTTATCTGAGCTACATTTTAGGATATCGTTTTGTTGATTAAACAAATGACAGTTAAAAATCTCCTCAGCCACTAAATAATTAATGGATACAATGTCTTAATATTGATTCCTTAAGATTTTTTTTCATGAAATGTGTTTTATTAATCTACCTTTTGGTTAGCTTCAACCCTAGTGGGTTATCAACTATGGTGGTGTTTTGAGTTTCCAGGCACATCATTCGAGTATCTGGATCCCATATCTGGAATTATATGAATACCAGGAATGAGTTTGTGCTTTTCTAGTCATATGTTTATTAGGATAAAATCCATACTTTTACATTTTCTGTAGCATCGAGTTATTTCCAGTTTTTCATCTGTACCTTTGGAGGTTCATGAAAAGAAGTAGCTATTGTTTGGATGACTGTAAAATATCTGATTGCATAAAAATGACATTAAGAGCAATATTTACCCAGTTAAAATTCAATTTTATTAACAAAATATTACTTCTACTTGCGATTTCTTCTCTCTATTTTCCCCCCTCCTTTACTTTGATTGTACAAAAATAAAAAATAGGTGCTGTTGGCACCACTTTGGGAAGATATCGTTATCAATCACTATCTGTTTTAAATAAGACTTAATCTCAGATTTTTTTTCTCCCTCAGAAAGTAGCACTTGGCAGTGTGTGCATTACTACTGAAGTATAGTGTCTAGTACAGTAATCTTCAAATGCCTTCAGAAAGTGATTGATCTACAATTCTCTAGCTTTAGTATGACTGTATCATGTATTATCTTTTTCCTTCAAAACGTATTACCGTGGCTTTGCAGATTGGGAATCCTTTGCTTTGTGCATATTCTTTAGCATTCCCCCATCTTTAATCTTGCAATATATTCCATTTCCCTTGTAGAGAGTTGAATGATTTTTTCTTCTATAGGTATGGGCACATACACACACCCCTTGAGCCCTGAAAAAGGAATAATACTGACTTAAAGACACTAATTAGAGAGCTGTTTCTATTTTTCACTCCAGCACAAACAGATGGTGATGCAAAAACATCCTTTACACATCAGTTTAATTTTTCAAATCATGCATTTCCTTTTTCACACCTGAGCAGTTGCATAAACATGCACATAGCTGCTACTCCGGATTAGCTGAACTGGGATTCAGTTGTTAATACCAACAAAAGTGTGTCTTTAGATATTCTATGTGTTACATTCTGTACTACCAGATTGGAATTCTTATCAGGCTTTTATATTAATAATTTATTTTTTTCAGTTAAACTGGTATAAATTAATAATATGTCAAGCAATATATAGCAATCTTTGCTGTTAACTAATTTAAATGATTTCACACTCTGATGTCTTTTGTACCAACCAAAAGTCCGTATTATTTTTAACAGAAAAATGAATTCACTGTCTCCCAAATTTATATTCATCAGGCTTTTATTTACACAACCAACTTTGTTGTCTAAGTCTTCTTAGTGTCAATTGCTGCAATATGACTTGGAGACATGAGCTCAGTGTTCATAGAGATTTCAGAATGATTTTTAGATCTAAGATGATAGAATTAGTATTTTGACTTCAATAAATTGAGTTATGAAGTATGTAGCAAGATGACAGAAACGTGATATGTAGTGAATGTTGTTAGCCCTGCCCTACAGTGGGTTAATGAAACTTCTTCCTCTTATCTGCAGGCCAGAGTTTCTGTTAGTGTTGTTCAGTACTTAAGCTTCTCCCTGCAGAACTATGTGGCAAGTATATGGCAAGTGTTGGTTATTTGAAAAACAGTTCTTAAACTAGATTCTGAGACAACTGCTTGTCAAAATATGTTCAAATACCTTTGTGCTCTGTATATGAAGATAAGTAATGGGTGAACCTAATTTCTTGATTCGCAGAGCTCACATATTTCGGGATGGCCCAGGACTTGGAGATAAAGGTAGAGTGTTAGAGGGAAATGAGGACGAGGATGTGTCTATAACCTGAAATAAGTTAACAATCTGTGGTGGTTCTTGATTTGAATCCATGTAATACTTTCCTTCTGTAAATACCATTAAAGCAATAAAAATTGAATCAAATTTTTGAATTTTCAGCTTCTTTTAGTAGCATAAAACATAGGTAAATTAATGTACTAAAAATTCTGAGCGCTCTAGACATGTAATTTTTCCTTTTCCTCAACCCAGTTGTATGTTTTGCCTTTACTATGTCTGAAGCTTAAGCTTCTCTTACTCTTTGTGATTCAAAGGATTAAAGGCAGGAGCTGTGCCTAATTGCACAGCTAATAGAAATAGATGCCTTTTTGTGGAGAAGAGCTGGGGAAGGCAGTAATGCTGCAGGTAGTAAAAGGGTTCCAGATACCTTAGATGTCTAAAATAGACCCTCTCTATAATCCTAATATAAAACAGAGATACTACAGCTGTAATGAAATTATGTGCGTTTTTTTTTTGTTTGTTTGTTTGTTTTGTTTTGTTTTCCCCTTGTGCAAATATAGCTTTTGGAAAACCTCTGTTTTTAGGAGAATGGGCAAGAAAAGTAAAGCTGTTGTACACATAGAAGAGAAAATAAGACTTTCTAAAGCAGAATTTTGCCTCTAGTAATTTAGTAGCTTTTGGAACTACATTTAACTTGTACATAAAAACACTGTTTACATAATTCTTTTATCTGCTTTTTTTCATGTGTACTGCACTTCAAAGAAGTGTTGTATGACTGCTGAAGCCATATACTTTTAGACATTATGGCAAGTTATAATGGATCTGGACCCAATTACAGCAATATTGATTATACTGACTGTAGAGCTTTAAGGCATAGAGCTTTCAAATCTCAAATATTGGTGTTATTTTTTTTTCCCCAAGATTTTTCACTGCCGATCCATAGTTCAAATGAGTCATCAAAAGCAGGATATTGCAAAATTCACTACTAGAGAATCCTTCTCTTTTATCTTGTGGAAGAGAACAGAGATGTAGAGGAAAGTCATGGAACTGCAGGGACTAGCTGTCAATTTTAACTGTTTTCTTAGCAGGAGACAAAAGTAGAAATATACAATCTGTATTTGCTTTATGATTCCTACATGTACATGGTGCCTCTTATGATGGAGAGAAATGTGAAAGTCACTTCAGGTATATTCATGAAAAAGACTTTACAGCTCAATAAATTCAGCTCCCTTTGGTGGGAATCTAAATTACAGTCTCTTGTAAATGCTGAAAATATTGTGTGAACTATGTTAAATTGGTGGCCCTGCATGTGTCAGGGGGGTTGGAGATTCATGATCCTTGAGGTCCCTTCCAACCCTGGCCATTCTGTGATTCTGTGAAATCAAGTTGTTTTCTGAGTCCAAGTTAAATACATGAAGACTCACTTAGAAATTTGTGTGTGGGGCAGAGAAATAAGAGCAACTTGAGAAAAACCAGTTTTCCCACTGCTATTCCTGATGATTTTTTCTTTATGTCAAACCTGAAGAGGAAAGAACATCTTTCCTATCGTTCTTGCACTTTTATGAGGCAGATTTCAGTCTAGTTGTATCAGTAGGAAATGAGAGGAGCTAGCTGAATTTCAAATTAACAGAAAACTTGGACGTGTTCTTAGTTAAATTTACTAAAAGTCTCAATTTTTAAATTTCCTTTGAAAGAAAAAAGCTCTAGCTCAAGGCAAATGATCTTCAGAAACACTGACTCTTGATACTCCTTACCTGATTTAGCTGAAGGTAAAGGGATGTTTCAAATTTGTCTTCAAGTAGTTCTTCAAAGTGCTTTTAACAAGCCAGAGCCTTTGCAGTAATGGACTGACTTGTAATGTCATTTGATTTTAAAACTGTTCAGCCACTACTAGTTAAATGTGCCAGTTAAAAAGTCAGATCATTCAAAAGTCAGATCCCTATTTTATATGCTTTTTTTCCCTTCATTTTAACAATTTAATTATAACCTGTACTGAATTAGCCACACACTTAAGATTTCTCCTAGCCACTTGAAAATGCCATTTTTCCTTTTAAATAATGCTTTAATTTCTGTTTTCTTTAGCTGTTTTGTGACTTTGAAGAAAGTTCATATATCCAGATGATCAGCAAAGTAAAGGGCTCTGCTGCTTTTTGCACTATTGCCACATTTTTTTCTTCTGAGAATTCTGTTTTTTCTTTTTTAATTATTGTATTTCATTATTTTTCCTGTACATTGTGGTCTTCTGTGGAAATTTCTGTTTATATTATCTAGTAGAAAGGGAAGAATGCAGTGTTTTCTCTCAATCACTCCCACACTAGTTTCTGGTGTTTGATTTCTATTTATTTTATTCATTTGTGCATTAATTTTTGAGCTTAGTGAGGTGTTTTAAGGATTATGGTATGTATAGAATGTGGTTGGATTGATGTTCTGGGCTGAATACCAACAAGAAGCTGACCTCAGTGAGACAAATAGTGAATTCTAGATGTTGATGCTTCAGAAATTTTTCAGTATACCAAGTTTGAAGTGTTTAAATTTTAGGTTAAGTATGTTGAAATATTTCAGTAGCAAAATATGGTGTATACTGTCAGTAAATATTGCATGTGCAGACAAGTGAAGACAGAGATGCAAGGAAAACTTATGGCCATTATTTTCTCTTTTCATCTATGTCATGTAGCTCAAGAACACGTAAATTTACAGCAGTTTGGTTGTATAATTTTAAATTCCTGAGATAGAACTACTGAGTGAAAATAACACAGTGGGATTTGCCTAAGAGAGTAAGAAAAGTGTATTTCAAACTGGAATTCAATCACTTGTTCATCACTTGGCTGCTATAATTAAACTATTCTAAGTATAAACCAGTTTCATACTGTTATTATGAAGTATCCATCTTAATAGCTCTCACAGTAAAAATTAAATAGCTATGAAGCCAACATAATTAAAACACTAGATCAATCAAGCAAAACAGCAACCAAAAACCAAAACTCATATACATCATAGTTAAAAATGAGACTTGAATGATACCACACCTGATAATTGGGCATTGACTATTGATCTTTGTTAATGCAGCTGTAAGTTTTGCCTGAACAAACTTGTAGTGACATTATATTCTCAGTATTTCTTGTTTATATAGATTGTAAAATGATTTTATCTTGCATTCAGGTCTTCATTTTAATACATAACATGAGTGGCACTAAACTTTTCTGCATATAAATTGTTTTCGTGTTTTAACTGATGGGAAGACTAAGTATTATAAGAGAGAAATTGCCCCAGCTCTATCAGTCTGTTCTCATAGGAGAGGTGTTGCATCCCTTGGATCATTTTTATGGCCCTTTCTCTGGATGCACTCTAAAAGTTCTGTGTCTCACCTGTATTTAGGACTCCACATCTGGACACAGTACTTCAGATGAGGTCTCACCAGTGCAGAGTAGAGGGGCAGAGGGGCAGGATCACTTCCCTCGAACTTTTAGCCGTGGTTCTTTTGATGCAGACCAGGATACAGTTTGTTTCTGGGCTGCAAGGGCACACTGCTAAAGGAATTTGAGAATAGGTTTATAGATGGCAAAAAAAATTCATCAGTTTTTTGGTTTATTTGCAGCTCCATTTTCAGTCAACATAAATACACTACCTGAACATTTTCAAATGGACTGTACAGAGTTCAAAAATTTGATCATGTCTCTTTACAAGATATTTATAAACCCCCTCTTCCCAGAGAGAAATACCTCTTATTTCACAGTTATGTGTTATGCACATCACCACTTGTTGGCAGTACACACGTTTGCGAACAACTGTTTTCAAGGATGAAACACAGGAAGAGCCAAATGACATAAAAATCTCTGCCCATCACCTTGAGATCTCACTAAGAATTGCATCTACTGCCATCAAACCAAACATTCAAACTTAAAATAAGCTTTGTTTCTTAAATGCATTAGCTGTATTGTCTGAGTGCTGTTCTGAAAGTAATGCCTCTTATTTTATTATGTTGGCCCATGATGTCAGAGGCAGATGTTGGTGATGTGAGAGTAGAAGTTGAACTTTCTGTTACATGTTGTTGCTGTGTGAGAGGTGACAGCAGAGGGGCAGTCTGTCAGAATAGTGTCCGTCATGGAAGTGCATATGAAGCAAAGGTGTATTGCTGAATTCCTCCATGTGGAAAAGATGGCACCCACTGGCACTGATTGATACTTGCTGAATGTTTATGGAGACCAAACAGTGCATGTGTGCACAGTGAGGTGTGGGTGATATGTTTCAGTAGTGGCGATGGCAGATCGTCTCATCTGGATGAGCGCAGCATGCGGTTTCTTGTTTGTCACTGGTGAAAATGCATAGCTAATTGTGGTGGCTGAGATTTGCTCTATTAAATAAACTTATTGTATTCTTTGTATCTGTTGTATTTTCAGTGGAAATAAGTAGGAGACATTACTTTTGGAGCTACCTTTGTAGATACAGCTCTTGACAATTCCTTTTTACTAAGTGTGGTTCAGGCAAGCTAGAAGGTTGGATACCCATTTTCTAAGACTTTGATTGCATATGTATGCTGTAGGATATCCATAATACAGAATCCATACATGCTGTAGGATGACGTAACATGGTATAACATGACATACATTTTAATAAGCCTTAGTTCTGTTAAATAATGGGTTGGAAAATAGCATTACACTTTAGTATAAATTAGAAATTACATCATGTCCCAAAACAGAAATAACTTAAGAAGATAAATACTGCAAAACGTTTTTTTCATTAGTAGTTAGTTCTTGCTATTTCTGTTATTTTCATTTATTTTTATTCTTTGAAAGAGGATAGTCTCGCAACTGCATCTTTAAAATAATATTGTCCTGAATTTCTGCTAGGAAATCCTACATAATTGCTCTGTCCTGTTGTTTGCACACACTCCTGGACATGGTCCTAACAAGTGTCAATACTGAGTTCCTTCCTGTCTCATTTCCTGCTGTGTTGCATGCTGCTACTTCCATGGCAAAATCATAGATTAAAAAAATAATAATTTTGGAAGCCATGGTCAAATTTAATGCTCTTTAATGCTTCTTTTTTTAATCTACATCTCAAAGTTTGTCATGGAGTCTTGGGTTAGTGGTTTTTGGACCTGACTTTCCTTTAATGTGATTAATACTTTGCCTTAAGGACGTTTACTCTTCTGAAGTAAGCAAATCCAAGACACTTGCCAACTTGTAGAAGTTGTTTGTCAGAGTTAATTTTGAAATATGGCACTAAACATCTTTAAAGCACTTGCGTTAAGATTGAAGATGTTGAAAAAGAGCAAAGGATGTAATTCCTTTTTTAAAAGGTGGCAATAAAACAAGCTACCATTATTCAGAAATATATTACATTAGAGAATATCTGAGAGCACATTTCCATGTGGAAAATATTTTCTTTTTAAAATTCTAGAAGCTGAAACATTAAACTGACAGGAATAAATAGCTTATTTGTCTCAAGTGTCCAAATGAACTATGTAGAAAATCTATTTTGGCTAAACAAAGAACAGATGGTAAATAATGTGAATGCATTAAAATGACTATGATAGTAGTTACCACATTAAAATGAGCAGCGTATTGCATTTTGCTGAAGTCTTTGTCTTACAATCTGAAAAGAAATATCACAAGAGAGGGAGAGTCACTCCCTTACCATTTCATTTATTACTTTCACAGAAATTGGCCTTATGCATGCAAGAGAAGATACAATAAGTCGTAACAGAAGAGAATCATTTAGAGAAAACATTACTATTGTAATTTTATTTGAAGTCTTTGAATGCAAATGAACAAAAAGGATGCTTAATAAACATTTTACATGAGAGTGTTATTGAGTTACATGAACACAAAAGTTCTCTTATTCTAATGCTTAATCAGGTGAAGTTTTAAAAATGTTTCTGTACATTGCTGTCAGTGCTTGGTGCAGCTTTAAACTATATATGAGACACAGTGATTTGGTTCCAGCCCTGACAACATTTTGAAAACAGATTGTATTGAAAATTCTTAAAGGACCTTGATTTAAATGATGGGCAATTTGTTTGTCATAACACATCAAATGCACTTCTTAGTTTCCCTTTGGAAAAAAAGGGAAAGGGCAACTTTAAGATGAAATTAAATTTCGTATCCCTTACTGTTCTGTGCCTTTAAAGAGAGTAAGGTATTCTCCCATTAAAGCATTCAATTAAAGGAATTCCAGTTGCAGGGAAAAACAAATGAAGAAAGCTAGTTTCTTCTTCCTAGCCTCTTTCCTGAAATACATGTGCTATTGGTGAGTTCATAATTTAAAACTAGATGTCCTTTTTGTTCACCAAACCAGAACCTAAGGAAGTGAACTTTTAGAGGCTGTCGAAGCTGTGGTTAAACTGAAGAAAATCAGAGACTGACACCAGGATTTCCTGATGAAATTTGGTCATTTTGGGCTTCTCTATGCTTGTGCCTAGATGTAGTGATCTGGAAGTGTCACATGGGCAATGCTTTCTTCATTTGTCAGTAGCAAGGAGGAATCAAGTCAGTGTTTTTTATCTGTGCCATACTTGGCACTCATTTTTTAATGGCAGTGGAAATGTATTCAGGCAACACCCAAGTGCTGTAATTCTGAGAATATAAGTATAGGAGTGTTTTAGTCTGTTTTATTTTTGTTGGTTGTTTTGTTTCCTTTCCTACAGTTTCACATGTCTCCATTTTGGTTATTACCACAGTGCTTTGTGTGAGGGAAGAGGATGTGAAAAGTATTTATTTACTCTTCATTTTTAAAAGCATTTAAATATTGTTTCTTGGAAAACTGTGCTCCAAAGAATTCTATCTAATGTTTGCTCCATTATGCTTTTTGTTTCTTATCTTTCTATGGCTGGAAAAATGCTAGAATAGTATGCTAATCAAAATTTTAGTCATTTGATATTGGATGTGTGAAAATAAATGAGTGGGGAAATATAATAAATCTTTACAATTTCTCTGTGGGTTGGTAGTAAGAAATGTGGAGTAGGGGCATAGAGGTATCTTTGACAAAAACCTACATCTTTTACAGTTGTCTACCATGCTAGTGAACAGCTTTGACCTTCAAGGCTAATTCAACATACTTGGTGCTTTCTCAGACCCATTTCAAGTCTTATATTTTTGTTTCTTGATTAAATTGCAATTATGAAAAGCTTGACAGCACTGTATGTTGCTCGGCATAGGAGCATAGTTGCATGGGTTTATGACAAGTCAGAAAGAACTTTTGAAGAAACTTCTCCATTGTTCAAATCTGAAAAGCAAATCTAGCTGCCTTCTGTTGGAGTAAGCCTTTGCTACACTGATGTGTGTGAAATCAAGGCTGACTGAAAGAGATTGCTGAAAGACCAATTGTAAGGAACACTGATCTTGGGATTGTTGGGATCTTTATGTTAGATCAGAAATACCAGATGTACCAGTCAATTATCTCTACAGAGGTGCAGTGTACTTTATTATTTTGAACTAGATGAGATTCTGCTAGCTTACAAATCTGTATTCTTATCAATGTGAATTTAAACATCAATTTTAAAATGCATTTACAAATAGCAAGGATCTATAAATGTGAAAGTGTTGCTGGATTCTGGGTTGGAATCTATAGCAATAAATCTAGTCCTTTCACTCAAATATGATTAAATAAAATAGATAACAATACAATAGGTTAATTCTCAGAAAACTTTGGCTCTTTATGGATATACTTGTGGTTTGTTGAGAAACATGTAAGTTGTTTCACTTCTTATTGTGTTTTTCTTTGTTTGTCTGAAGATAGTACTGTATCTTTTAAAGATTTTTTTTAAATTTATTAAATAAATTTTTAGTTATTCAAGAAATGGAGTATTAAAAATATTAGTCTTTTGTTGCTTTACTGTTTATTATCTCCTTGACACATAGAGCCAGAGAGTAACATATACTGTTAGTAAATATTTTTTGTAATTGATGAAAAAGACAAATGCTGTTGGATATGAAATTAGTGTATAATGTATAATACCATTTATTTGAATATCTTCATGAACAATTTCAAAGGAAATAATCTCAAATCTATAATATCTGAGTGGATTTTGCCTTTCTTTCAGAAGTGTCTCTATTTTTTATTCTTGAAAGGAATTGATAAATATTTTAAGTGGCAGTCATATCAATTTTTCTACTTCTGTCACTTTAAAGGTGTGAGAAATTTTCTGTGAAGTGTTACTAAAAAAAATTGAGGACACTTTATAATAATTGATAATTAAGAGAATACTTTGTAGAAGACAAATCTGTGCATCTCTTGGTAAAATCATGGACCGATGCACAGAATAGATACTTAAACGAGAAAACAAAAACTCCAAAAATGATATTTTATTTTTTGTTTGCTTTTTTTTTTTTTTTTTTAGGGGAAAAAAAACCAACAAAAACAAACAACAATTATTTTCATGTAAGGCTTTCATTAGTATTTAACTGGCTATAAGTATATCATTATCTTGCAATTAATTTCTTATCTGAATCTCTTAATTTAAAATGTAACTGAAAACCTTGGGTTTGGATAAACTTGGGGTAAGTAAGCAGGGTAAAAGGCTGATTGCAATCAACGTGGAAATAGATAAACTGGTCTAGATATTGACTTAGATTAGACTAGCATCAAATACTTTTCAGCATGGACACTGGAGTCTCCCTCTGGGTAAACAGACCAAAGTTGTTTTTGATGCAGAGCCAGTATTTGAGTGTATTCTGCAGTTCTCAAACTCTGTTATCAAATATGTTGTGACTGCAGATAGCCTCATTAAGACTCCTGAGGCAATAAGCAGACTATATATGAAACAGATGATATTATCTGATGTTCTCTTCTTGAGTCTGTACTAACTTGATGGTTTCATTTACTTTGCCATTTCCCCCCCCCCCCCCCCCCCCCATCAATTAAAGCAAAAAATACCTCTTCAAGTTTAAATGACTGCAGAATGAGTCTGTGGGTCTCCAGATATAGCTCCTAGACTGAGAATTTAGTCAGAAAATAGTCCGAAGTCAAGTGGCTCCTTGTGAACTGTTGACCTTGCGCTCATTGTCTTTGGCATCTGCTTCTTGGAAGGGATCTTTTCCTGAAGTGCTTGTTTTTCTGTCAGGCATATGGTTGCAGCCCAGCAGCGGGCAGCCTTCATGGAGCACACTGAGTGATGTGACTTGAATCATTACTATTGGATTTTGGATTTTTTGTCCTCATTGGCCATGTTTGTGTGATTTTATGTTACTGTGATACCTTGATGATCATGTCAATATCTAATTATATCTAAGATAAATCATGCTATAGGAAAGAAAAAGCTGCTACTTTCTGTGAGCTTTAGCTTTATTGGGCTGTGCTGCACAGAGGCTTCTACTGCAAGAAATAACATCTGTCCTTACAAACTATCTTTCCTTTTGGAATGGAGTTTCACTGTGGCCATGGGAAAAAAGTTCAAGGATTCAGGTTTCAGGCACAGTTTGACATTATAAAAAAGAAAGTCTGTTTTTTTTTAAAAAAAATTATTTTTTAAATTTTTTTTATTTTTATTTTTATTTTAAGTGTGGTTAGCTTGAAGAACAGAAAAATGATAGAATCAAATAGTTGGTATTCTGAAATAGTGCTAACTTACAAACGCATCCAATTGATCTTAGATTCATACACTATTCTGTCAGATACTTCCATAGAATATACACCTGTGTAGACAAGTCATTAAACACCATCCATTTGTACAGTGAGTTGAGTATCATTTGTACACATTGAGTATCATTTTCCCATTTGGTCTGAGGCTGTGGAAGAGACTAAGTAGTGTTACATCTCTTTGAAAACTGTTCTAAATGAGTTCAGTATTTCTAAAACAAATTTCTACTGAATGATATCATTGCTGTTGGGCCAGCTAACTGTCATTTTGGATAACATCATGCTGCAGTATGCAGGTTGATTTCTGAGAGCTGGCTGCCTCTCCAAATTTGAATTCAGTTTTTCATTACTCAGTTGCCCACATCAGCTCATCAGCTGATGTGCAGTCTGTTGCACTTGTGTGGTGGGAGAATACCTCCCCTGCTGCCCTGATCCTGCAGCACCTCCCTGTTCAATGCAGGGTGAGAGAGTGTGCTAAGGTCACAAGAGGGAAGAGCTTTTGCATAGCAAACACTGATAGACAGTGGTGCTTGGCTTTTACAGGGGCAGAATATTTTCATATGTATGAAGGCTTTGTAACTTCTGGTCAGTGAAGTGTTTTGAATTTAAAGAAAATTGTTGCATTTAGAACGGTTTTCTGAAATACGTTTCTAAAAGGCTTTTTAATGCCATTAGCTGTCATCAGGGAGCACTTAAGAGTTTTTGAACACCACAAGTCAAATCTTTTATCCTTTTACTCTGTTTTTTGATGGATGACAGTTTATTTAATTTTTTTTTGAGAACATATTTTTCCTCTTTTAATGCTTATCTTTTTTGTTTTCCCACATGGAGTTTTATTATGATATAAAATCTTAAAGAAGTTCTTTAATTAAGTTGACCAGCACCTCTAGAATTTCTCTCTCTTTTTTTTTTTTTTCTATTTTTTTTCACTTAAGCTGACTGAATATTAAAAAAATAGAGGAATCCTCAAGCAGTTTTAATCAAAACAGAAAGTAGATACCTAATAAAAGTAGATACCTAATGTAATTGTAAGGGGAATTGTAAGGGGAAGAGCCTGTGATGTCAATTTTAAATGATTTTCATTCAAAAGATATAAATCTGACATAAACAGGTCTTTGTGTAATACATAATTAACCCATGGAATTCATTGCAACAAGGTACCACATAGGCCAAGAACTCAGGAAGATTCAAAAAGTGGTTCAGTATTTATATTGGTAATTAAAATATCCACAGTAGTGTTTTCTGGGATTGATTCATATATATGTATATATATATATATGTATAAAAGTATAAGATATATGAGATCATAAGCCAAAAAGTTCAGAGATGAGAATTTTATACACATTATTATATCAATAGCCATGAGGTATTCTAACCAGAAAAAAAAAAAAAAAAAAGTGAAGTGAAAGAGAAGACTTAGAATTTAATGTATAGCTAATTATTGAAACTTCTGTTCAAATGTTGTTGCAAATTCTTTTTTTTTTTTTCCTAGCAAAATTAAACTTTGTAGATGAATGCCCAGACTTGTCTGAAATTCAGAAGATTGCAAGAAACACAGACTCAGATGAGTAGAACATATGTTCTAAACTCTGGATATCTGACCACAAAAGTCTACTTCACACCTCTCATTGGTGACTGCTACTTTCCTATTGAAGATAACAAACTTGAATTTTTTGGTAGTTTTAGGCAATGTGCCTTTTTTCTTCAAAATAAAAAAAAAAAAATTAGAATTGCTATGCAAAGAAGGAAACTCAGTATCTGGTGTCTGCCTTATTTGTGGATAATATAAAGCAGAAACTTGGAATTTTTTCTTCCTCTGCTTTGTTTTCTTCAAGATAGTGGTCATGTAATTAGTTGTAATCGCATAAACATACCTTTGTTATAATTCTAGAAAATAACAGAAAAGAAAAACACATTCCTCCTATGCAATACTAAACATCACAGCTGTATTAGTGTGTTGTTTCTACTATTGTCTTCCAACTGTGCTGCAGGCATAAATCTAATCCCAAAGACAGCAGCTGAATCTGTCCTGCTGAAGCTTTCTCCTGCAGGTTGATTCATCACTGGTAGTGCGGCTTTCCTCTTCTGCAAATTAAATCTGGATCTGCTCTCAGAGGGATGTGCATATCTCAAGAGAAAGGATGGATGTTGGCTTGCCTGATACTTGAGAAAAAACTGGTCAATGAAGTGTAGAGAAGTTGTTTGTTGTCCAGAGTAATTACAATTTTTCCAATTATTTTCATGATTTTGTAGAAGTGCTAACTCCACATGCATTTCTTAATATTTCATTTTGGAAAGCACGTTTAATCAAGTTCTATGAATAACCATTTTCTGGCTGTGGAACATGTTCAAATATGTAGATTAATGTCACCATTTCAGGGCTGGTATTAATCAAAATAAGAAATCTTTCATAACATGCTAATGTTGTGCTTAATTTTATTGTGAAATGCTATTTACGGACCAGCAGAACACACTAATGGATTTTTGCATCCCTACACAAGAAATTATCACGTTGATAATGTAATGAATTGTTTTAATCTTACGTCTTGTTGCCCTATTATAATTTGGTGGGAGTTGTGGGTTATTGAAGTATTAATTTGACTTAGTTTAATTTAGATAGAAGACATTTTATTAGTTATTGTTCCCATAATAAATCATCTGTGGGATAATCCTGTATGCTGCAGAAAATGAGCATGAGTCATTTATCTCATTTGGATAGCCATATTTATGATCCATTTCTGGAAAGTAAAATGGAAGCTCTGCCAAAATAATGTAAAATGAGGAGCAGTGATTGTTGCAGATTACTTTTTCTGGGTCTAGAGACAGACATAAGGCAAGCAGTGATGGAAAATTAGAGTTAGATCAGGAGAAAGCATCACTCTATAGTTTTCACTTCATGCTTATTCCTTCACTCTGTGGCTTGAGCAAAATTGTTATTAGAAGCAAATAGAGTTTCTACTAATTCTTTTTCCAGTAGTGTATTAAATCAGACATTTGTTCCTTCTGTTTTATTGTTTGTGGAAAAACTGAAGGGAATGGAAAACAAGTTTTCAGCCCAGTATGTATAGTTGTTTTCTCTTAGGCTATATGTTAGGAAACCAACTTCTTAAGCATTTCTGTTGCTACTCATGTTTTGCAAATAGTAAGTAGTATGTCAAAATGCAGATTTTTAAATAGAAAATGAGACATTTCCGGCTTTAAAAAGTAGAATGCAATTTTAAAAATCTTTGTCACAAAATTCTATATTAAAGCAATTTTTTTCCATCTGGTCACCAAAATGTGTTGCTTATTATGAGGCACTTGTTGCTAAACTTGCATAGCATCTAAACATTATCAGCTTTGACTGAACTCATCTTTGAAAGCTGAGATTTGCACTCAGAGTGCTAAGTTCTAGTGCCCTGAGTTTGTTTGATATTGAATGTTTTAGCATTTTCATCTGCATATCTGTCTACATCTCTCTCCTGTGTGCTATAAAGGGGTAATAATATTCAAACTACAGTGCCTTTGAGAAGATGAGCTTATTTCAAAATGCACTACAACTGGAATAGAATAGAACTCCCTGAAGAAATGATTTTGCACAGCTTTTGAATTTTGGCAGTATTTGGTAGAGGTAGCCTTGTTCCATAGGATATGTGAATGGAAAAATAATGTGTAAACGCTGTGGCAATATGATGATGACTTCTCTGAATGGTACAGAATGTAAATGATAACGCTCCAGTCCTTTCGTTGCTTTTAAATTGTTGTAAGGACATTGCTGCCATATGTTTTGGTTATCAAATATTTTTGCTAGCTGGAGAGTAGTAAATACCCCATGTTCTGTCACATTAATTGCAAATAATTCTTCTTAAGGACAGATTTGTTAATAAATTTATAGTCCATTTATTTTAATAAACACAAATTTTATTTCAGTGTTTGAACAGTCAAGCAGCTAGATTTGAATGGGTTATAAACCCATATAAACTCAACTGCATTCTTCCCTTCTAAAATACACATTGGAGATGTCAACCTTCAGTTAGTATTGTTTAAGAAAACGATAAGAGTTCTTATGTTTTTTGTTGTTGTGTTTTTGTTTTTGTTTGTAATTATCATTATTTTTATAATTCCTGTGTATTTCTTTAAGATTTTTTTAAGATAAAATTTGTTATTTTTGTTGTATGAACACATGCAAATCATAGCTTTATTGCTGAGTAAGGAATATTACTAATTTTATCCTACTCCTGCTAGGTAATTCTCCCTGCCCTTTTACAATGTATCCTAATAAATCCTTTTAGGGGCACAAAAAACTGAAGAAGCTGATTTACTGCTTGAATTTGCTGTATGGCCTGTTATCAGTGCTGGAGCTGCTGCATGGTGATATTTCTATTTCATTCAGTACAGAACAATAGTTTTGTTGTTGCCATCATAATTATTATTCTCTTAAAATCTATTCTGGCCTGTTCTGCATAAATGTTTACCCTCCTTCCTTGTTTAATTTGAGCATTTTCTAGTATGTTGTTTTAATCTTTTTCCTTAAGTAAAATGATATTCCTATGTTTATAATTAAGTAATTAAAGAGATTTGCATCAGAGATGAGTGACTTTACAGTATGGAACTAACCTGTCCAGACGAGAGATTAATACCTGTGTAGACATTGATGACATAGCACATACTGTCTTTCTCCACTTGGTAAAATTACGTTCCTGTATAAGATGTTAATAGAATTTCGTACCTGTGTACAGTGGTACTTCTGACCTCAAGCAACTAGGCTTAATGAGCTTTGCCACTGAAAATGAGGTTGATCCTTATGAATTATCAGTCAGTGTTAAGTTAGGGAAGTTTTCATTAGTAAATTAAAACCCATATAAGTAGCTGGTAACCCTATCCTGCTGTAGTAGATGGGAGCCTGCCGTGATAAATAATTTGAAGAACAAACCCCCTTTGTGCAGAATACTCTTTCTTGGAGCTCACCCATGCATTCCGTAGGTTTCTGTCTCTGCAGAGGTTGAAACTGTAAATTCTTAATGATGTATTTTTCTACTTAAAATTCTCAGGTATTTGAGCTGTCCCACAGTTTTGTTAGATTATGTTTGTAATTATACTTTTTTTTATTGCGCTTTGTGTCAATTAGCAGCTGTTGTTAATATTACACAGGTTGCGAAGGGTACAAGACATAGTTTCTTTACAATGTAATGCCAAATGCTTAATGTAACAATTAAAGTAGCAGGTATGCAATTCATAGATCTAAGAAAAGCAATTTTTCAGGGACACACAAAATTTAAATGAAAAGACAAGTACTTTAAACTTTTGCAATTCTGATCTTCAGCTGGGACTGCTGTAAATTGTCACAAGTAAGAATATCTTGATTTTGTGGAGTGACCTAAGCTTCCCAAGTCCTTGTCATGACTACAGATTCTTCTAATGCAAAGCTGGATCTGTGGATGTTTCAATAAATTAGCAGGCAGGGTTCATACCCTAAGCATTTATGTTCCTTTTAAAACATCTTTCTGGCCTCATGCCATGAAACTTTTTGTGTTTATACCTCTATTTTACTTTATCAGTCTTTCTTTGTCTGCCCATCCTGTATGTGACCTCTGCAGCAGACCAACACCCCTTTGATATTTTGAGCACTGTCTTAAAAAATTTTATGTTAAATCTACAAATGTCTTCATTATGTGGTCAAGGATGTTCTGTGTTACAAGTGTTTTCCTATGTTATCCTTAATTTGTAGTTTCAATAATTATTTCTGCAAGTATTTTCAGTCTTCAGAGTAAGTTGGATTTCTTGACATCTTTTAAATTTTTGTGTTTATCCGTCAGCCTATAGTCACTTTGGAAGCTGTTGAACATAAAAGATAAGCTTTTCCTGGAAGTATTTGGCATTTACACCATTGTAGTCAGTTTGTCTCCCATTGTAGTCAATTGGCGTGTCTGCAACACAGAATGAAGGTGAACTTGTAGCTATACTTTCTGGATGTGAATGCTACTCCTGCTGGCTTGAAATTCAGGATTCTGCTCACAACTGTATATGACCCCTCAGAATGAATATGCACTAATATTTTTCCACAGTGGTTGGATCATATGTGCTGTCTAGTTTAAGCCTGTCCCATAGATTTTTAAAAGCAAACTTCTGCTTTGGAGGGATAAATAAATTCATTTTAAAATCTTTTTTAAAACTTTAAAAAATTGTTTTTAAAATTATTTGATTATTGTATATATGTCCAGATATACAGTATATATTTTGTATATTTTCCCAAAATGTTAATGGACTGTTTTTGCTTTGATTTGAACTTAAGCATAGAAGAACTTGATTTAGCTCATTTGTACAGCTACATTACTAGGAGATCCTTTGAAAAAAAATCCTTGAAACTGATGTTTTCTTGATTATATTTTTCAAATAAAAAGTACATAATTTATTGAAGAAAAAAATATTCTGGATTTTGGAGACAGAATTTTCCCAGTGTCATCCCTGTCTGAAAATTGTTTTTAGTGATGTGGAATATGGAGAATGTGATTGATATAATCAGGATTATGGGATAAAGTTGGGTTATGACAGCAGAAGGGTGTCAAATCATCGATCTGTACAGTAGGATTTGGTCTGCTTCATAAATTGTGAAGTTGCATAAAGATATCATGAAAGCTTTTTGTCACACATTCAGTAACAGGAAAACAACAGACCAGTTCTCAAATGTGTATGTGTGCACAATCTAATGACTTCATAAGAACACAATGTATATGCACATGTACTCATAGAGACAACAGATCCTATATTTTCCTTCTGTTTTTCTTCGAGAGAATGAAAGGGCAGGAAAGGCTGATGTCAGATCAGAAAAGGAAATTCTAAAATATTGACTGCTCTGAAATCTGACTGCTCTGTACTATATCTGCTCTATTGTCTTACAATACCTGAATATTAAATGCCAGTGTATGTTCACAGTTATAGCAGCAAGATTTTCTGTGAGGTATACAGAAGGAAAAATACTCCACAACATGTCTGACAGAATCAGAAATTGTATATAGGTAAAATTGTCTTATTTCTTAATATTTCTAGAAATTCTGCTATTCAAATATAACTGATGTACCACAATTTCATATGAGATTAATAATAAATTGTAATAGAGGATAAGGAGGCTGGGATGTAATAATTAAACTGTGGCGGATGCTGTCTCCAACATGCAAATGAATAACAGTATTAGCTCAAAAACTCAAATTTGGGGAGGAAATTACTTTTTTCTGTCTTGTATTTTCATATCTCAGGTCAGCTCATTATTAGCATTGGAGAGACTTGTTATTAATCTATATTCATGTATCTAAGAACAAGTAGTTGAACAAAAAGAAAACAGTTATTTCCATGTGTAAATTTCTCGTTGGTAGATGAGGAGGTTTCCTTGGCAGCAGAGGTGCTGCATTTCCAGTTTTCGATGTCAAAAGCATCAGGTCTAGGCAGAGGGACCTCCTGTATGTGCCAGTTAATATTAGTTTTCCATGTAAAGCAAGTGTTAATGGAAAAATGTGCTTTTTGCTTTGAGATAAGGTGGGGATGGCATTTACAGGAATATAAAGGAAATTTCTGCCACTTCTTTGCTAGAAGAGCACTGCTGACCTTTGAGCCAGTGGTAGTGGGTTGAAGCACTGTATCTGTTGCATGTTGATGAATAAATTCTTATAAATAATTTGAAATATCATTTTTTAAAAAAAATTTAAAAAGCATTGAATAAATCTACATTGATAAAGAAGTGGGAGCATTAAAAGCAGAACTTCTGGTATGAGCATTGTTGTTGATTGTGAAAGCAGTATGTGTACATATAAACCTGAAGACTTCTTTGGCATGGATTTGAAGTGTTTTTTTGAATCTTAAAGAGTTTGAGGATTTGTTAGTTGTCTTGCATTCTGTCCACTAGTTGTATATTTTTGCCTGAGAAGAGAAGGCTCTAGGGCACCTTACAGTGACTTTTCAGTACTTAAAGGGGGCCTACAGGAAAGCTGGGGAGGGACTTTTTATCATGGCATGTGGCAACTGAACAAGAGGAAATGACTTTAAACTGGAAAGGTTATGAGAATCCTTCTTTGTTTTTTGGCTCAAAGCTTGCTTCCTGAGGTATTTCTTGTGATAAGACTCTGAGTGATTTGTTGAGGAGGCACCTGATGGGTGCAAACCGTGTGACAATCGATATCGCTTTGGGAACACTTGAAAGCCCCTTCCCCCAGAGCTGCTTGCTCTGTAGAAGAGCGGAAGAGAGTGCTCAGGAGTGTTCCCAACATTTGAACCGTTGTTTCTTAATCTCATGCTGGGTATACAGATATTAAAAGAACCTCATCTCTCTCCTATAAATTGGAGCGAGACAAAGGTGTAGATACAGACTACGTATTAAGAAGAAATTATTTACTATGAGGGTGGTGAGATATTGGAATAGGTTGCCTGGAGAGACTGTGGATGCCCCCACTCTGGAGACATTCAAGGCTAGGCTGGATGTGGCTTTGAGCAACCTGATTTATGGGAGATATCCCTGCCTATTGCAGTGTGGCTGGAACTAGTTGATCTGAAAGGTCCCTTCCAACCCAAACCATTCTATGATTCTATGATCTTTTCCACTCCATGAATGTGGTGATCCATCAACATTATCGAACAATGATTATTCTAACGATTTCTTAATCTTTTATATCAGTATAAGCAAAGCCACTTTGTCATCAGCTTTTCAGTTTCAGAGCCAGAATCCATCATTTATCTGCACATAACTAAAACCAATGGTAAGCATATTTCTGGCAGAATGAAGCTGATAATGGGTTCTGTTGAATTCTTGCTAATGAGTCAATTTAGAGTAGTGATTTCCAGAGGAATTGTATTCCATTTGTTAGAGGTCTTTTATTTAGTTCTTTTTTATGAAAAATGAAATGTAGAATTTGTTTATTTATTTATTTATTCTCAGGCTGGGAAAGTTGCTGTATATGGACTAGGAGTTTGCCATGAATTTCTGCATCCAAAAAGAAAAGCATTATTTTTGAAGTAAAATGATGCAACCATGCAGAAACTACAGGTTTTTTTTTCTGTTGTTAAAAAATTCTGGATTTCCAAGTACCATATAAATTAAATGATGTTGCTTACATGTTTTTTATTACTTTTATTGTTCCATTTTGTCTCACATTGGAGAATGGTGGGTTAAATGACTCCGTTTAGAACTTTACTTTGCTACTTTAGCAACAGTATCTGTGCTTGAACACAGGTGCAAGCATCAGAAATTTCTGTGTGAAATTTAATTTGTTCATTTAAGCTCATTCAAGTAGCATGATTTTCCAGGGCTAGCAGTGTATTTCTGAAGTTCCTCTTCTATCTTTGTACTGAATTGTTGACAGTTTTTTCCTGATCATAATCTTTAGTTCTGTGCAAGTATGTAATGTGTTTTGAGACAGTCAGAACTTATAAATAAATAAATAAATGGAATCAGAATTGTTAATGAGGATCCTATGTTCACGTGATGAGAAATGCTACTTACAAAACACATAAATTGCTTTAATTCAGGAAACAGAATGCAGCCAGTTGCCTAGACTTGCCTGGAAACAGTGCATGATCACAGATGGTTGAGCTGTAGTAGGCTCCCAAGTGTTTTCTGTTGCTCTGGTCAAAAGCAGAATGCTGGGTTTTTCATTTGAGTGCTGAGCTTTATTTAAAGAACCTGTGTTCTGACAGCAGGCAAGATGTAACTGAGATAGGGTCAGTGACTTTTGTTTGTTTGTTTTCTTTAAGACCTACAGTCTGGCCAGCTTAAGACAATGTGTTGTCAAATACATGGATCTATCACAAAAGCATTACCTGTTTTATAAAATCAAACATTTCCTATAAGGTGTGGAACTGAATGTTTTACATTAGTAGGCCATTCCAATAAATTCCAATAAATGCATTTCTACCTTCTCTAAAACCTTTGGCAAAGTTTCACAATATTCAGTTCCAGAAACTCTGCAGTAGCCTTTGTTGTTCAGCTGAAAGTCAATGGCATAATTTGGGGATTTGTGAAGAAACCTCCCTTCTCCAACCTGCCAGGGCTGATGGTTGGTCTTATCTGATGCTGCAATACTACACTGAATTCTTACAGTGTATGAAGTGCATGGCTTGTCAGCAAGTCTAATTCCTGTGTTCAAATACACTAAAGGGCTATAAGCAGTTTCAGCTTTTTTTTGGGGGAGGGGGGGGAGGGCTAAATTTTCTTGTAAATTGAGGCAAGTTAATTTTATATAATGTGTACAGGATAGATAAAGTCTTGTCTGGGCTCTTGATTAATGACAAGTTGTTGAGCACTGAGGTGACTAAGAAAATCTGACTTTAGATATATTGTGGTGTACCTTCTTAGATCTACTTCCATTTTTGTCACGTATTTCCCAAGTAAACTAACAGGTTCGTTGCTTTTCATCAATGACAGTGATAGGGTGTTGTTTTTTTTTTTTTTTTTTTTTTTTTTTTAATATTGTTAAGAATAACTTACTGTATTTTTGTGACATGTTAATCAGCAGATTGTATCATGTAATCCTGGTGGTCCCTTTTCATTTGAGATGTCAGAGCTCACTCTCAGTTGATCACCCTTAAAGTGAAAATTGGCTTTTCACAAGCCAGAGTTTGCCTTGCTCTTTTAGATGCAAAGACTTTTTGGACAGGATATTTTTCAGCTGACCATGCAGCTGAGCCAATCACTGATCCATGTGACTTACTGCTGTATAAATGAAAATCCTTTGCTTCTAATGCTGCTTGGAAACAGGGGAATGGAGAGTGGTTTTGATGATGAGCTGTGTAGCTCACTTGAAAAGTAATGCTTCCTAATTATTTCTGTGAAAACTATAACAGTAATGCTATTTGATAGAGCAAATTCTTAGCTACAAAATAATATTTTTCAATATATTCCCCACCATTAGTTACGCATTTTTACCTGTAGTAAACAAGTGGCTGTGTGCCACACTAAAAAAAATCTACAACTCTCTGTTCTCACATACTCTGTTTGGTCTCCAGAAATGTTCAGCTAGTGTCAATGAATGTCAGTGAGTGCCATTTTTTCCAGATGGAGGAGTTCCATGACACACCTTTGCTTCACATGCACCTCCATGTCAGATGCCATTTTTTCAGACTGCCCCTCTGCTGCCATCGGGTCACACAGCAACAAAATATAATGGAATATTGGTAGGAAGGTTCAGTATCTGCTGCCATACCACCAACATCTGCTTCTGACATTCTAGACCAACATAATAAACTAAGAAAAATTACTTTTGGAACAGTCATCTTATTTTCTACCTGTTCTCCCACACATGCAAGGAAACAGGCTATTTTTTTGTGCTTGACTGTTAGTCATTGCATCTTTCTGTTGATGGCACCCACGGAAAGCTCCTAAAGAGGTTTCAAATCTCCATTTCTCTTTTTATAGAAACCCTAAGATTATTCCAGGCTGATTAGCATTCAGTGCTTATTGATGAATAGTGAGATTGTCCTAGTAAATTATTAATTTTAAGTTTGGATTTTAACTGTTTGCTGTATTCAAACTGTGGGCAAAGGAAATTTCAGTAGAAAGCAAATGGAAGGAAGTTCTTGGTATTCTACATCTTGTGTGTGAAGGAGTTCTGTTACTAGAAAAAGATTAAAGCCAAGGGAAAGACTGCCAGAAGTGAGCAAACTTGTTTCTAAATTGGCCTACTTTTAGCATTTTGTGACTGAAGATTTATACATTATTTAGCTCCATACATTGCTCTAAATGTTTTATAAGAAATTTTATATGGAAATGTCCAAAAATTTGCATGTCATGAATGTTTTAAAAATGTCCAAAGATACATTGTTTTGCAGCCACTCATCTTCCAGGTTCACAATCGTGTATTGCTCCGCATCCTTTTTTTTTCTGTTGTACAGCTGCTTTTCAAACTGCTCATTTTATCTTCTCATGTCTGCTTTCAGAATGGCATGTATCTCCCAGGTAAAACTAAGACATTCATTGCATTTTATTTGTGTCTTTAATACAGAGCATTCTCACCTTCTATCATTCCTTACTCTGCACTCTGGGTGTTTCTTGCTGATTCTCTGTAACACTAAGTTTACTGCTGGTCATAGCAACTTTTCACTTAATTTCCTTTGGGGTTGTGTTTCTTAATTTGGTAGTTACTCTCTGAACTCTCACCTTTGTTTCCTTGCTGAATTTGGCACTCTTAAGATTCTCAGAGATTCCCCATACTGTATCAGTGCCTGTTTCCAAGCAGTAAGACTAAGAGAAGTAGCACTCCCTCTTTTTTATTTTCCTATTTCTTCACCCCGTGACATCACCTTTTGATTGGTATGTTATTTTATTTCTAAATTATTCCACAATGCAGAAGAGCCATGAGGCCTTTATCTTTAACAACACAGTGTTGATGTTTTGAAGGTGGAACTGGTACATCATCTCCCAGAAACAATATGTAATCAGATTTTCTCTGTTTTTGCTTGAATGTATCACACAAAGACAGGTCAGCTGTCATTTTTGGACTTTTTCCTAGTTGAATCAGACTTTTTATTTCTGCTTATTTTATTTTTATTTTTTTGCTCTCTTTGTGGACTTGATGTATTGTCATCTGCTGCTTCTCAGGTCATAGGTTTCCTTCCTGCATTTAATGCTGCAGAGCTTCTTGCCCTCAGTTTGCCAGTTCTCTCGCTTTCTTACCATTCATATATTTCTTAGAATAAATTACTATTCTCACACATTTCAACAAACTGTCTTACTATACCGTAGTAATTAATAAATAAGACATGGCTGGACATGAACTATGTTTAACTAATTTGTACGTGCTAGGTTGTTAGCCATGAATCTGACTGAAGATTCTGATTCGCTGTCAGAAGAGCAAGGTGCCTCTTCTGCTAAGACTCTCTTGGAAATCTGACAGTCTGAGATTATAAAACATATACACATAAAGATGTTTTCATATGTTTTTGTCTACAAGCACACACAGATGCACCCTGAATTGAAGTAACTTGATAGTTATTAGTAAGACTTCTATGGAGCATTTTTTCTCTGCTGATTCTAAGGGTTCTGAAGTCTTATATAGTCAGTACAATTATAATATTTGTGCAATGAAATGAGCAGTTTACAGCTGCTGACTCAGAATTATTACCAGGCAACCATGCTTGTAGATTTCTCCTCCATGTTGTATGTCAAGAAATATCTCGGTGGCCTGCAGTGCTGCTGACAGCTTTGTTGAGAGCATTCTAACAGTAATAAAGAAGCCCCTCCAATACAGTAGCTAATTCAAGATTTATGAAGCATGTGGAATTCTGTTTGAAGACCGAACGTGCACATAATCAGGAAGCAGCCTCTGAATACAGGGAAATTGAGGTGGGCATTACCCCTCAGTGAACAGTAAGTTTCATAGTCTTATGACAGCCTATGTCTTAAGACAACATTGAAACTTTTCCAATCTACAATTTTCAGTCATAAATATAAACTCTGAAAAAGTACGGAGGATGAAGAATAAACATCTTCCCCATTTCTTGTCTGTGTCAGTATCTTTCTCCCATTCTGTTCCAGATCTTGTGCATTTACTCTTCTGTCTCTTCTTGGCACTTCTTCATTCTTTCTAATGTACTTCCTAATGTGTTTTTTTTTCTTTTTTTTCAGCCTTTAAGTCATATATCACTGTACAGATTAATGTACGGATGATTAGGTCTTTCAAAAGTGTTCAAATAAAGTTAGGGTTGTAAATCTCATTTTTAAGGTTTTGGTTCTTTTATAGCTTTAGGAAAATTCACTTTATAATCTATCAAGGCTAATGCTTAGCATTTGTTTTTGCATACAGTAAAACTGCTGAAATCTGACTTCATAAGCATTGGTTCCCTATACCCCTGACTCTGCCTCCTCAGTCTCCTTGAGAAAATATTGGTATGTACTAAATATGCACTGGTTGAGCCATAAAAGCCACCAGATGGTTTTCTCTTGCAGTGAGTAAAGCATTGAACTACAATTGCCTGAAGCAAGCACTTGACCTGGAGACAACTTAAAGTTCAACAGTGAAAGTTTGTCATTCAAGTAACAAATTAGAAAACTAGTGGGAATCACTTAGTAGTGTCAAAATGTTTCATTCCTATGTCACCTTTATCACAATAAATCTGTCGATTTTGTTTCATCCTGATCTTTACCAGAAGAACATTTTTTTCCTATGTAGGGATTTTTGAGGATTTTGGTCTTCTTTCATTGTTAAGTTTCCTGAAAAATCCGTGGGAAAGCATTTTACTTTGTGCAGATAGGAAAAGTGTGTAATCCTGCAGATGGCAGTGCTAATCCCTGCTGAGTTTATTGAACTTGGCATCTGCTACAGGTAATTTTGGATTGTGGCAGTTGGACTCAATGGCCTTAAGGAGCTCTGTCCTGTCTTATCTTGCAGTGTTCAGATAATGCCAAAATGGATGAAAGTGCAGAGAGATTTTTTCAAGGCTGCTTAGAATAAAATCATTATTATGCTTATCTTTTTTCTGAGTATCCTTTTTCTTTACCTTCCAATATGTCCCACTTATCCTTCAGTTTGCTTTCGTCCTTTCTTACTTTTTTAGTAAATTTTTTAGTTAGTAAATCTGACTAAAAGGATGCAGTAATTGGTAGAGTGAAACACTTAAAGAAATATAGCTTCTCTGTTATCTAAACTTATGCTGAGAATGCTATGGTGAAAACCTTGCGGGCATCAGGATTATATGTAGATCTCTCAGTTTTAAATACATAAGTTCCTTGACTACAAAAGTTGGGTGTATTTTTTTATTCAGAGAACATTAGTATTGACAAAGGGTGAGTAGTACTGCATCTAGCTTATATGCGTGTTCCCCCATGACAGGTGCAATATGTTATTAGGTGTATATTGTAGTTGGCCTATTACATGATTCAGTCTTGTGAAAGTGTGAATGATGGAACAGCACTGGTAGGATTTTTTTTTGCATTCTGTGACCAGTGGTTAGGATTCCTTCCAGGTAAGGAAAGCCCCAGGTGCTTTATCTAATTCTAGTCTGAAGTTCAGATCAATCTCTCATTTTGTGTAAGAGCAACTTGTGTTACCTTGTGCTGCGTCCTGAGGTGCTTCTTGTCTCTTTTCTTGGAGGCAGCATATATTTAAGAAAAGATCCTTCAGGCTCTCCCGGAAGATAGAATGGGCATGACCCTGGATTATAGAAAGCTTACAAACCTTCACCTGCAATAGTGGTCCTAGTTTGCATTACATTAATAAAGCTCTGTGTTTTTAGCCACTGAGCTGCTATATAAATAAGGATAGAAACTGCAGCGTCATTATCACCAGGTGTGTTTGAAAAAGCAACCTGCACCATTACTTTTTCACCATTTCAGTTGTTTTAGAAAGGATATTCTGCTGTCTCTCTTGAGGCCAAGATCCAGTTTGTACATCTCAAGTGAAGGAAATTCTACGAGTTTCAATATTTTAAGGTGTAGTATTTGAATATATAATCTTTTTCTTTCTTTCTTTTCTTTTTTTTTTTTTTTCTTTTCTTCAGTATTTCTCTGCAAGTTAGCTTAGGCAGTCATCTGCGAGTGTAATGTCCTTCAGTGAGTCAATACGGCTAGCAGCTTGAGGGAGGTGACCCTGCTGTCCCTCAACTGTGCTGGTGAAGCCTCACATGGGGTACTGCATCCAGATGTGGAGATGTGGAGTCCTCAGTACAGGAGAGACATACTTCAACTTCAAGAGTTCTGTGATTCTGAATCTCATTTTAGGTCTCTTTTTTTTTTTTTTTTTTTTTTTTTTCTCCTGTGAATTAGGTACAGCCCTACTGCATAATACCATTTGCTTAAAAAGTCAAATATCAAAAAAAATTTCTGTCTTTTTAGATTTCCTGTGAGATCTCAGTTTCTGCATTAACTATCTGCCCTAGAAACCAGGGACATGTGCCTGGACATGGATGATGACTCACCTGGAGCTGCATGGGTGAGAGGGCATGAATCAAGTATCATTAGTCACTGGTGTGTGGTATGTAATTTTATTTCATTTTAATAAAACAATATAGGGCAAGAACACTTTGAGATAGAGATTTGTAGGATAGTAAGATAGTACAGACATTGTTTTTTCATTTGTTCAGGGGGAAAACTTCATGAGCATTAAGAAGAATTACCTTAGTTTGATGTAGACTCTGCGGGTAGTTAATAGGGATTTTATCATGCTAGTATCAATCTATCGGCTGTGAAAGGAGAATGAAGCCAGAGCCAGAATTTTCATCCTTTTTCCTTCAGTGGAGGTTTTGCTTTGTTTCAAGACTATCAGCTCTTAGTAAGCTGTTATCAGTGTTGTCAAAGAGTAATCAGGGAGGACTTGGCAAAAGGAGTGTCAGCTCTCACAGAGAAGCTGTGGCATAGCAGGTGCAAAAATCTTGGTGTGAAGAAAAGGGAGAGGAAGCATTTTGGTTAGGATGCCTCTAAAACAGAAAAAAATCAGTTGATTGTGTAACCCACTCCGTGTGAGAGGCACATGTGCCATTACTGCTGGCACTTGGCTGGTCAGCATGCTGAAGACCTCTGAGGGGCTCCATAGAGAGTGAAGGGAACAACCTATGGAAAGGTGCCATCTGGCTCCCTCACTTTTCTGATTGCAAAACTTTAGGTGATCTGCTACTTTCATCATGTTTTCCTGTTGTGAACTGATAGCAGGCAATACAGTCATATGATCCCGTTGTTCCAGCAGCTGTAAGATCTTAAAATAAAATGAATGTTTTAATCCTCTGTTGAGGGAAAATGCATTTAATCAAGATATCTTTATTTTTCTAACAAATTGAAAACAATTTCTAGCTTGCTTATTCATTCATTATGTTATATTATAGTCACAGAGATTGTTCTTTCTTTGTTTCTCTGTAATGATGTGATTTTATTTTCCAAGTGGTTATTTTCCTAGTAATGTTTTACTACTGATGATGTCACAAAATGCAAGTTCTTTCCCTTCATATGCTCTATAGCTCTATGCAGACATTAAACACAGTTATGGAGGACTGTAATTTTTTTACAGGGAAGTAGAAGTTGTTGTCAGCTTAAATGAGATAAGGCAATTTCCAGATCAGCCATTGTTATGTGACCTCTTGTTTTCATAAGAAGTATTATAGAATGCATAGCCTATCACTGAAGGAAATTGGCATATTTGCCAAACAAAGACTTAAATAAAAGCCTAGAGATTATGTGGCAAATGATTTTTCTTTTTTTTTTTTTTATCACATACTATTAGCATCATGAAAATTTTATATATTTTTTCTGGTGTTCCATAGACTCATCATCAGTACAAATTTGATCTCCTCTGTTTTATATGTGGTCTCACATAATCATGAGAATATAGAATCACGACAAATTAATAAAATTCCAATCTATGCATCCTAATTTGTGTGGATTTTCTGGGATTGTGTCAGAATAAGAAGTTGGTAAACAAATACATGGTGTCTGGGTGCCGCCTACAAGTATGTGGCTCACTACAATTCAGCTGCTGAGCTAAGGGCTATTTCTAAGATAAGTTTGGTTAAAATGACTTATTTATCACATTGTATTTGTAGACAGTGCTTTTGAGTTTTTTTTTAATCAATTCTTAAAGATCTCAAAACTTTCTAAGCCTTTTTTTTTCCTTTCTGTTTTGAGAGGATGTGAATAGAAAGACACTGAGACAGATTTCTTTCTGTGTACAGCTAAGCAAGCAACTTAATATTAAAATATGGAAGCAAAATGAATATTGGTTATTAAATATGAGTGTAATGAATGGGATTTGAGGTAATTCCAAAAGCTATGTACATGACTGTGATGATAATTCTTATTTTAATATTGATGGCAAACATTTTCACACTGAAATTTGTATAGAAAAAAGAAAATTGACTATTCAAGATGTATGTAAAGTGAAAAATGTAAATGATATTTGGAAAGTGACATGCCAACTATGATCTACCCTGACAGCTTTTGTTTTTAAATTTTTATGTTGGGAAGAATTAATCAGATGGGTAGGAATAAAGCTATCTAGAAGAATAATTTACAAAAAATTATATAGACCAGTAGGAAAAGCTCTTCATTGCTAGTTCATGTGAAATTAAATAATAAATATAAACACAGCAATCATACTCAAACCAGAATATAAGGGGTTGAAATCTGACTTAAATATAAAACAATCTTCCCTAATCTTGCAGAAACTGGTATGGAGAGATACTTCCAGCGCTGTGTGACTATTTTGCATCTTTCCTTCCACCTTTATCCTCTGGTTGGCATGAGATCCACTAAAGTTGACTACACAAAGAAAAGTAGTTATCAGTCATAGTAGTGATTGCTCATCTTTAAATACATCCATTTTATCTAAACCTGTGCTTTGAGTATTATGTGGGAAAACGAGATGACTGCAGCACCACTCCATGCACAGGCTTTTTCCTTCTACACAATATTTTGCAGTGCTACAGTTTTAATCCTTCCATCTCCCTTTCCTCACTCACTGTGGATAGAATCATTGCCTGTTACAGTGCTTCACATATGCAAAATATTTGTATATGTACAATGAATGTAAAGGCAAGTTCAGATGCACATTCTAAGTGTGTGCATCGTTTCTCAGCATTTATATGAGCATTATGGAAGTATGCTTTGTATTTGCACATCGATAGTATATGCACAAACTGTCAGGTATGCAACTGAAGGGAGGGTTAAGGTAAATTGCAACAGCATGAGTTTGTATCATAGCTTGTGTTGTGCAAACAGTAAAAGTTTTTCTACTAGTTCTCACTTCTCATGCTTGTCTATGCAGTCAGAGCCTCAAAGGAAGAAATCTTAATGGCTGATATAGGAGTAGATCTCAAAAAATGTTATAAGTGTGTGTGCATGAGGAAATCAGACAATCTCTAGTTCTCATCTATGTGAAATATAAATATTTATCAGTTTTAAGTGTTGCTAGTTTAAGAAAATAGATTCTCATGGTTGAATATATTATTTTTAAATCATTTTGTTGTTTTATCTACGTGAATATTTCACTCTGCTGTTGCTTAAAAACATAGGTTGAACTTCTTTTGTTAAGAAGCTTTGGTTAGCAATAGAGGCAATTCTGATAAACAATGAGCCAGTCCATTCTGCAGGTTGTGGGGCTCCCTACCTGGTATTTGATGCTCTGTCAGTGACTAGCACTGTATCCGAGTTTATCCAAGTAGTACAGGGACATGTAGGACCACCAGGAGGTGTCAGTGAAGGGGTTTTTTTTAGCAATTTTATGTCCTCCTTGTCTTCTCTCCCTCTCTGGGGACTTTACTGGCTGCAGAAAAGAGGCGGAGCAAAGATGGCTGTGTATAACTGGGCAGGTAGTCTCTGCATGAAAATGGTTTAAAAATGGCCAAAGCACAGAGTAAATGAGGAAATCTTTTTTTACTGACAGTTGTTGAATTTCCTTAACATTTCCAAGAGTTGTGCTTGTTTTTATGTCAACGTTAACCAAGAGCTGTGTAAGCTGTGTAAGCTTTCAATTTAGAGTTCTGATTCAAAAATTCACTTTTAATGCACACTTAAGTTTACTTTGGTCTAGTAAAGCATCAGTGTCATGCTTTGAGCTCACAGGTCTTATGTTCATACTTACTTGCTTTTCTAAATTAGGATGAGATGGTGTATGATCAATGAATTGAAAAGGCAGGTGAAATTTGAAAGCTTTTACTTACAGGCTGCAGAGAAAGTAATGAAATGTTCTGTCTGGAACTGGATTAATTTAAATATGTCAAATTGCTCTGCAGAAATAACTGTCAGAACACAGGATTGTGAATTTTGCACTATCTCTAATCAGTACAAGTTACCTTTACCAAAGTCTTAAATGTCTTCCTCCTTCCACCCCAGTTTAAACACAGTGTTACCAGTACAGAATTATTTGTTGTTAAATGCAGTACTCATGTCCATATGAAATATGGATTTTCTGTTACAAGTATGATTACATTTGAGCAAGCAGATTTAATTGTTCAGGTTCATACAGTAAGATGAATGTAGTTTAGCACCACAAGGTACATTTAGAAGAAATGATGATAGCTTGTATTTTGCTTTCCAGAGTATTTGGTACAAACTGCCAGCTCAGCCTAAAAATCAGGCCAATAGATCACTCCCAGCCAGGTAGGAATATGTTCAGGGCATCTGTTTGTCCAATAATTACGAACAACTCCTGTAGAACTTTGACCATAGAAGGTCAGAGGGGTTTCTTAGCTGGGAGCTACTCTGCTTTTTTGGAAGCTGGAGAAAATTGGGGAAAAAATGACAAGGAATCTGCAAACATGAAAAATGTATTTGTCTAGGAAATCTCACTCCAAAAGGAGGAAACCAGTGAAGTAGCATTGTTCTACTTACTGATTGATACACCATAAAATACATAGAATATGTTAATGGAGAGAAAAAGTATATATCAGGATGGAGAATAATGATGTATTCAAATGCATGTGTAAGGGGAAAGACATTTCAGGACTGCTGTTGTCTCATGCATTTTTGGCTAATTGGCTACAAATGGAGGGAGGGGAAAATGGAATTAGCTTGTGTTATGTCTTGTCTGAGACATGCATTTGAAGGGAGGTGAGAAGACACTGTCAATTTCTTCGATTTGTACATATGGAGAAGAGCACAGAAAAAAGTTATAATGGAGGTAAAAGATTAATATAGTTAATTTTAAGCATTAAGGGGTAACTAACTTGAAGATTAGGAAAATAAGAGCAATGATTGTATATTGTTATTTATAATCTAAACTATCTGAATTAGGGATTTGCTTTCTTTTGAAAAATTAAAAGTGGGGTCATGGGACTCGGAGAAGTTCTTCTTTTTAGAAATATTTCACAGTTTCCTGGTTAAAATGATGTTTGAATAAACTTCAAATACAAATGGCATCAGTCTCTTACTCAGAAAGTTGGTTTACTATATGCAATCTAAACCAGAACAACAACAACAACAATAACAACAAAAACTCTACAATAAATTGCTGCAATTATGGATGTACTGTGTTTTTCAGATGCATTAAAAAGAAATCATAATGGCTTTGTTTGCGTACTTCCAGAATAGGAACAAAATGATTTCAGGTTGATGAATTTTGATGGGAAACAATGAGTGCCATTTATTTCTAAGTAATTTTATCTATTTTGATAACATCTTTCATTGTTCTGATTCTGTTGGTGTATTTGTTTTCCTTTTTTTTTTTTTTTTTCTATCCAATTCAGAATTTTCAGGCAAAAGTTTCAACTGATTTCTGTCTGCTTTTCCCCCTCACACACTGACAGTTGAACCAACTAACTAGTTATCAGTTAGCTTTGGAGGTTTTTTTTTTTTAATAGAGAACTTATTTCTTAAATAATAACAAATAAAATTAATAGAATAAGCCAAAATGCAAAGCATAAGAGCCCATGTAATAAGTTTGCTGCTCTATAGATATACTGGGAATAACACAGCTAATTTGTAGGGCAAGGAAAATTGAGACCTTGACCAACAAAACAAAATAATGAGAGAATACTATAGCTTTTGCACTCTCTTTTATGGATTTTAGCTTCTTTTTCAGCTTTATATCCTGTACCTTGTTTTCTGAAATCACAATCCACTTAACAGTAGCATTGGCCAAAAAGCAAATCTTTGGACGTGCAGGTAGATTTTGCCCTTTAAGTTTTGTTTTAGTCAGAACTGCATTTTTCTTGAAGCTAAAGACCTGAGAAGCACCATTATCTAGCATGTCTACTAGATATGCAGATTGATTTTTGCTTGAACTCTTTGCAAAATCTGGCACAATTATCAATGCCTAGCTCTGCTTAAAAGGAAAGAATTAGAAATCTGAATACTGAAAGAAAGATCCCCCAGATGTGAGAAATGAAGACCTGTATTGGAAGTGAACTTCAAGAAAAGTGAATAAGTGGTAAGGGAACAATAGAATTTGCTTGTTTTCTATGAATGGTGAGAATATCAAGCTATTCTACCTAAGATTTTTTTTCTGAGATTCCTTAAAATTCTTTATTTTTAGATCCATATTTTAATCACTTGTTCTGTTGAAGATTTCTTACCAGTTCAACTTATTTAAGATAGACTTGAAAATAAGTAGCCATGATAATGATTAACATAAAGGAAAATAAAGTACATAAATATAGAGGAAAAAACATCAACAACAAAAAACAAAGTTTCAAGGCTTTGTCACTGAGCACTGAGTTTAGAACCCTACAGTTATTTCTCAGTCTCTACTGTAGTTTTTCAGCAACATTCATAACACACAGCATTAAATATTAATTTGGGCTTTTGTGCTCCAAGGACATTGGATGTAAATAACCAATACATTTTCCCTGTAGTTTTGTGCTTCCCTCTCTCCATCACACTTATGGATGTATCTGTTACTGAAGAGATGCTAGGTAAAGCAGTAACAGCTGAGTCTGCTCTGACAGTTTTAATTTATTTCTGAAAGCCAGCAGTTGTGAATATATAAACTTCTGATGTGTAATTTTCAAGTGTAAGTAATGGAGCACATAAGTGTCTGAATGCTGTATTCTTATTATACCATTCCTTATTAAGTTCAGAGAGCTGTCCTTTTCAGTCTCTCTTGAACACTATTACAGGACAGAGATGCTATTCTGATCACTTTTAAGCTTTGTATATATATTATTATTATTTTGCCTATCTGGCTAACTCAATTTACATTTTTAAAGAATCTTTTTCTAAGCTGTTTTTTTATTCTTCTGAGATGCCTTAATTAATTTTTCTTCATACAACTTGATGCAGTAGACTTTTGAATAACTCTTGTGAGGTGCTGAGTGCCTTCTAGTTGAATTAATTTCATTAGGATTTAAGTATTGTCACTACAAAAGAAACTTTAGTAGCATTACCAACTTGTTCCCCTGATGAAGTTTATCTGTCTGACCCTTTAGGTCGCGCAAAAATGTGTGCTCAAAAATAACCCAAACCCCCTCCCCACAAACAAACCAAACCAACCAACCAAAGAAAGAAACAAACAAGAAAAAAAAGACAAGAAAAAAACAATCAAGATGTTTTGTCTAAGGAAACTCACCTGTGCTAAGTCAGTGAAGAAGGCAACAACATCCAAATCATTTCCTGTAATTATTTATTCTCGAGAGATTCAAGCCTGAACCCAATTGACGAGTGTTCATATGCCCTCACACAATCCTCTACTTTCCCCATCTTTCATAGGCATAACTGTTTTCAAAGTTTTCACACTTTCAAAGAGGGAAAAGATGCTGCTTTGGAGCTTTGTGTTAAATTAGTGAAAATCACCTTATTATCTACCATCCATACTTCCCTGTTTCTGTGCTTGACGCGGGGATGCATGTGATGCACTGCAAAATTCATACTCTGAAAAGACTGTTCAATGAGAGTTAATTGTATTGAAGAACTATGGTGTAAGAGGAAAACAACAACAACAACAACAAAAGGCCCACAAGCCACCAATCCAACAACTAGAACACAACCATTTTTTGGTAGTGTTTTCAAACTATACGGATAATAGATCAAATTATCTTAATTAAAACAAAAATGAAATTTGGACAATTAAACTGTTTTATAATTTCAATGATCTTGTGTTATAAAAATAAACATTCTTTCTTAAATAATATTAGTTTTGATTATTTAAGTTTTAAGGGACTCATGATGTTCAAACAAAATAGAATTGTACAGTTTCTGTCAAGTTCAAAAATTGGAAAATTTTGTTTAAGTGTTTAAGACTAACTTCAAATGAACATTTTTCTGTATTTCTCCTTTTCTCTATTTGGAATCATAAATGAACAAGGTAAAAAATTTTCCCCATTTTTAAACAGATGATTATTGTTTAAATTAAAATGCCATAGATCCAAACTTCAGTGGTTTGAAAGTCATTTAGACATTGAACAAAGAAATGATCTCTTCTATAAAGAATGTAACAATCACAGTGGAAGCACTGAATGATTTAAATTTTGGTTTGGGGCTGAATGTATTCAGTTATATGCTTTTATCTCATTTGTCTGTGTGGAGAAATTCATTTTAGCTGAGGGCAGCTGCTACCCTGAGTTCTTTAATTTCTACAGATAAACTAGATGTTTACTTGCAAATACTATCAGAAAGAGTACTACTTCTAAAAAAAAAAAATCTACTGAATTCGTACAAGAATGGTTGCAAACCATTGCTTTTCCTTCTGTGAAAGAAAAGGTTTGGAATTCTAATTTCTATCTTGGCAGTACTTGCTTTTCATGGGCCAGAAATGTCTGTTAATTTATATACTCATGCAATTAACTTCGTACTTGATATATCTTATTTCAGAGGCTAATGTGTGAAAGAAGCATTTAAGATTATACTACAACTTAAGTGGTCAGAGAAGGCATTAATTATAGATCTCATTTTATATCTCATTTAAATTATTATTATTTGCTAGTTATTTTTTTGATGTGTTTATAAGTGAATGAATTAACTCACAATTCACACATTCTGTATGTTGTTCTGGCCTCTTAATAGCATGGAAGGATTAAGTATTGAACATTTGTGTGTATGTGTGGAAAACTAATCAGTCTATTCTTTCCTTTTTGCTGTCCACTAGAAGTTTGTGTATTTAGTAATTAGAAGCTTCTAAAGCACTTCACAAAGGCAAATTCTTAACTGAAAGCTATAACAAAAAATTCTGGCTGTTTATGATTCCTTTTGATTTAAAATGAAACCAGGCACATATCCATGCAGCCCTGTTATGTTTGAGATGTTGCAGTACTATCAAAGTAGGCAGCCCTTTGGATCAGACATAATTTTTCTTTTATACATGAAGGTATCATCACTGGCCTTTACATTGATGCTGTTTGAAATGAGCTGGCAGCCCTTTGTTCAGGCATTTGGATAGCTGAGGGAGACTCACTACTGATTCCCTCAATTGAGGGAATCTCTTCTACTTCCACAGATTCAGGGAAGGATTTATAATTGAAATGAAGTCTTAGCATCTCCCTGCTCTCCTCATTCACATAAAACAGGAATGGTTTATCTACATTGGGAAATAATGGAAGCATTTGATCATCTGTCCCTGAAAACTTGTCATTTTTTTCTTTAATACTTCAAGTTGCATTTTGTAGACTTTGCATAGTACCACTTGTATTTCTCATTTGTTGCTTTATTCTTTATTTTGAGAGTTCAAATATGGAGAGAGGCTTATAGGGAAATTTTGATAGGAGACAGTTGGACAAAGCTCATGGAAAGTGATAGATAAGCTTGGGACATTCCAGTACATTTTAACTCTTCTGCTTTCTCTTTGAATTAGAGATGGCATTATATTTGGCTAGGTTGAGGGACAGTGGACTTTGAAATGATTATGAATTTATTCTATTGCCTTAAGGAAAGATAAAAGTGAAAAATGTACAACTTTGTGGGCCAAAGATAATGTCTGGCAGATGGGTGCTTCGAGTCACTTCATCAGTTACTCTCTTCCCATTGCTCTTCTCCCCCCTTTTCCAGTTCTCTTAAGACACATTCCTTCTGAAGCCTGATAAAGTTTAAGATACTTTATGCTGCCCTGATAACTCCAATGATATGTTACTTTATGGTGCTTTTAATATACCAATCTGCATCTTTTGGAATATACCAATCTGCATCTTTGGTCTTTTGGAAGATCTTACTGTAGTTTCTTTTCATAGTACAACAAGATTGCACAAAAGAGCCCTATTTATAGCCTGGATAACACACTGTTATCTGATGCACTGTGGTTGCTTCATAAGAAAATAAATGTTTAGGAAGGGTGCCTACTTTGGCTTATACAAGTCCACTGGCACTGACTAGGAATTTTAGAGGATGGTTTACCCTCAGAAGTGTTTTAGTAAGTTAAATGTAAAGAATGGGGAAATTGCTATAGGATTATGAGTTAGGATTCCTAAAGTTAAACATAGCTAGTAAAAAAATGTTTTAAACTGAAGTCCACATTTTGATTTTTCTTTTAATGGCTATGGTTCACTTTCTCTGAATGAATAAATAAGTATTAAAGTATTAAAGAGAACAGGAAAATCTGTTAATTATACTCATGGAATGGTATTACCCTATGATAAAATCATCATAAAAAAGCGTTCATGGACTTTAAACAATATGCCTTAATCAGTATAATGGATCTTGTCTCTGAGATCTGTTGTATGTGTGCTTGAGGGAATAACATTTGATAAGCATAAAAGGCAACTGGATTCATTTTTATATACAGAATGAAATGCATGGTTGATGAAAACAGTGACAGTAGTGTTTTTTGCTGTGTCACTGAGTAAACCCCCCAAAATCTACAAGAATAGGAATTTCAGCCCTTTTTTGAAATTCTGATAGCAATAATAATGCATGAAGATATGTATGCTAATAAATACGTACATGCACAAGTAGAGTTAGATCTTTGGAAAGCTGTATTTTTGCTTTTAAAATAAAAGACAAGAAGTTGTGCTAATATTAGAATAAATACACAAATATGGAATGCAGGTAATTACTGCAGTACATGTTCATGATTGAATAAAGAAGATATGGACCGAACTACAGAAATGTTCTGCAGCTAAACCTGTTAAGCCATCTGAGTTTCTGTGCAACTTTATTGAAAGTTTTAATGTGTTTTTAATTGCATTTTGTGCTTAGATGCATGTTGTGAATCTCTTGCACTCCATAGAAGAAACGCTGCTTTAACTCAACTCCTGCCAAAACAAAAAGAAGAAGGGCAACACTCAATAGGAAAGAAAATGAAATTGTGCCTCAGGATTGTTTCAAAAGAGATGGATCTCATTATTTTGAATGAGGTCTTTGGTAGTTTTGTTTTTTTTTTTTTGTCACTTTTGTGATTACTTTTCTTTTTAAGATTGTTTTGCAACATTTAGCTAAATAGATGATCTACTGAAAATTGAAAAAATCTACTGAATTGAAAACTGCTATGTGCTGTCACTATTGTCTGCTTTGTACAGTGTACCAAAGGAACGAACTGCCTTTTTGTGTCACGGATTTAATGTGTGACATTTTGTAGACTTTGAACTACTTTGAATATTTAGCCCTTTAACTCTAAATAACAGTGGCTTTTTCTTTTCTGGATACAAGAAAGGAATATACTTTGAAAAAACTCTTTTCTCTGTGTTCTGGCATGTTTCTTATTATCATCAGTCATGTTCATGTCATTGATTGTCTGTCATTTCTGCCTGCCTTCTTCTAGCTGTCCAAGTCAAATAGGACTGTAGGATGAGTCTTTTCTTGGGTCACTGTGTAAACCTTAAATGTTTCTGAATGGAATTGTGCAAAATAGGCTACCAATAAATTTTCACAAATACCTAATGATACAGTCAGCATAAAAATCACAGTTTACAGTGAAAATAAGTTATTAATTTGTCTATTACATTATCATTCAGCTTTGAAATATGAAAGTACTGCCTAGGATTTGTTAGTGCTAGAGCTGCTCTTGTCTCAGATAACTTGGATAAATATTTTTTATAAGAAGTTTTTTCCAGATTCATTCAGTAAGGTAGACTTTTGATCTGTTAGAGTAGTACCTATGAGCTAACAAACAACCCAATACCATAGTACTGTAGAATCACAGAATCGTGGAATTGTAGAATCGTAGAACGGCTTGAGTTGGAAGGGACCTCAGGGATCACCAAGTTCCAGCATCCCTGCCACAAGCAGGACTGCCAACCATTAGATCAAGTACTAGATCAGATTGCCCAGGGCCCCAAGCAATCTGGCTTTAAACACCTCCAGGGACAGAGTATTCATAATCTCTCTGAGCAACCTGTTCTAGTACCTCAACACCTTTTCAGTAAATAACTTCCCCCTAACATCTAACCTAAATCTCCCTTCCTTTAGTTTAAAACCATTCCCTCTTGTCCTATCGCCATCCTCCCTTGTAAAAAAAAAAAATGATTTATCTCATGTTTATGAACTTCCTTTTAATACTGGAAGGCCACAATAAGGTGTCCCCTTAGCCTTCTGTTTTTCAGGCTAACAAGCCAATTCTTTCAGACTGTCTTCTTAGGAGAGACACTTCAGCTCTCTGATTGTCGTTGTAGATCTCCTTTGTCTTTTTCTAAACATTCCACATCTGTCTGGTATTGGGAGCCCCAGACTTGGATGCAGTACTCCAGATGGAATATCAGAAGTAGATGGGGACAACCACCTCCCTTGCCCTGCTGGCTGCCCCTTTTTCATGCAAGCCAGGATGCACACCTGCAGGAGTGAGCCTGGGTTTTCACAAAGAGAAGGCCTTTTTATAGCTTGTTCAGGTTCTTTCTGTGGTTTCTTTGGCAGCTGCTTCATGAAGTCATTCCTTTAGCTCCTCAACCTCTTTGTAAAGTTTTTGAGTTGAGGATCTGAGCCACAACAAGCTGTAGACTAGCCTACAAAGGAGTCACTAACCTGTCTGGTGACAGATCCTGCAGGTGTTTCCATGACAGCCATAGCAACTTTGTGTATGAACCATGCAGAGGTATGGAGATGGGCACATCTGAAGGGCCTTCTCTTTGTGAGAAACTGATCTGCAAACTGGGTCACCAGCTCAGCTGGTGAAGTCTGAGCCATGCACTGTCCTTGGGGACTTGGACAGAAACCACCCTATTGAACTGTCATGAGTGTTAACCTGTGCTGTGCAATCTAACATGCAGTTATAAGAAAAACTGATCCCAAGCTGCCCCAAAACCAACCAGCATCCCAACACCATCCAGCAGAAGACTACTGAGAATCCTAAAGCAATTGCTGGCCTCTCTCAGCTAGGATTTTGTTCCATTGCAGTTTCTACCTACAGGTCTCCGTTTAGGTGGTCATTTATGGTTTTGTCATGAGGACTTTTTTGCATGTGGCTAGTAGATACTGAACCAATCCACATCTTGGCTAAATTATTGCATTTGCCTTACTGATAAAATATAACAAAGGGATTAAGAGAGATTCTTGTATAAAAACTTGTTTGTTAAAAGTGATTAATTATAATCTTTTTTTTTTTTTTTCTCTTAGCAGCTACTGCTATGCAGTAGTGATTTTTATTAACAAATTGCTTTTTTTTTTAGTTTTAAAGTTATGTCATTAATTGCTGCTATAATTCTTTATATTGTTTTGGATTACATTGCTCATTCTTAATTACAGTGTGTCTCTAGGAGCTAAATGTTTTCAGAAGGACTTGTGTGAAAAAAACATGTAAAAGTTAATACATATATTTCTTTGCAGTTGGTTACATTTACTCCTTGCAGTTTGAGTGTTGCTGCCAGAAAAACTGTGGAAAAATATTCTATAATGTTCTATCCTGCATTTGGGGGACAAATAAATCTATTGTCCTCTGTTAATCTTCAGAATTTTTTCTTCTACAATAACTTATTAAAATCTGAGTAATTTCATTTTAGCTTTTTCTCAGTCAGATTTTAAAGAGTTTTTCAGTAAGTGTAGTTTGCAGAATTGGGCACTCTGCTGTAGGCAGAATGCTTTTGTCTCATAAGGAATTTTTCTAGCCTTGACTTTGATTAAAAAAATACCTTCCAAAAGGAAGAAGCCATCTGCTATGGGCCACAGTATTAGTGACACAGCACAGCACTAAGGAACTCTGAAGCTCTGAAGCATCTGCCGAATTATTAATAATGATTTCTTCATTTTAAGCAGGAAAAAAAAATGGCTTTTGACATTGTCAAAATATAGCAACAACAAAATGGTACTACAGAAAACTGAAATGCAAATTGAAAAAAATCTTAAAAACAGTTTAATCTCCAAGAGAGCTATTATGGTTGGTGTGTTTCAAATTGTACTAGTTGTTCAGAGTGAACACAGACCTAAGTGGGACTATAATGCTTGGAGAAAAATGAAGGAACTTCTGCTAATGAGACTGTAGATTCTGCTGGGGAGGTCTTCCCTAGCAAAATAGGCTCTTCAGTAGTTCTCCAGCAAATAAATACATTGATGTACGCAGGTGAGGGAAGGATAAGGATGTTTCCTTTCTGAATCTCTCTTCAGTTCAGACTACATATTTGAGTCTCATAGTGTAGTCCTGGTGTATGGGAACAGTGCCAAGCTGCCTGTGAGAGATTTCTGTTCCTGATGGCAGTTCTGAGCTTTGTGGTTGGAATAGAAATTTAAAGGTTCTTTGCTTATATCTGCATGAACTCAGACAAACTATGGTAAAATGAGATTAAGATCAGTGGTTACTGAGTGAAGTACAGCCAAAATAGTAAGGACAAAAGGGCATTTAAAGTCATTATAACTAAAACTTATTAGATTGTTCAGTTTTCTTGCCGTCATTCTTATTTCTCACAGTGATTTTTTATTTTTCTTTTTACTATCAAGGAGATTTAGACTGTTTTAAAGGTATTTCTCCAATGAGTTCATTTTATTTCAGGTTTGCATTTCTGTAATTCTTTAGTGAGATTATATGCAGGGACAAATGAGTGGTTATTGACAAGGTAATTTCCCAGTTTTTAAAGTAAGTTTGCTGATTCCACATATTCGTCTACTGCTCAGGAGGTGGTTCTGGTTTAGTTAATGTGTAAGAATTTGATAATATGTGCTCAATCCTTTCTTCCCACTATTCCAGGCATAGTATTTATAGAGTATCTTCCCTCAATAAAATTAATAATCAATATTCTTTGTTGTTTAGGTAGGCATGTTACTGGTAGTTTATGTTCTTAATTTTATATATTGTTGAAAATTGAAACCCAGATTCCAACCACATTTATTCAAAGAATGGAAGTTGCTTGCTATAGGTTCCATTTCTGAGTGCAGATTGTTGTTCACACTGAAATCAGTGCTTCTAGTGAATAACTACGTAATGTGATTTCAAATTGTTTGCAGATTGCAGGCCATTGTAAGTGAGCACTGGTAACATTCAAACTACTTTGCTTTGACATGAATCTGTTGTGTTAAGAGAGAGCATATGGTCAGATCATGCAGTCCCCTTGGCTATCGAGAACATTGGCACCACAGCAGATTTCTGATCAGATATGTGTAAAGTCAGATATGCAGGTTACGATTTGGTCAGGATTGCTGCTACTTTTATCAGCAGCTGGTATAGCAAACAGCTAGTATCCAGATAGTATACATACATATGGGTACGTCCTTTTTATTCTCTCTTAGAAAAGGCATGGTCATATGGCTGTCTGTTTGTGAGATGGAATATTTAACAGTTTAATATTTACAAATACAATAACTGTTATCTAAAAGCATGGCAAAATTTTAGGTATTTTTAAAATCGCTTTGACTTTAGCCTTTCAAATAACCCTATCAATTTGCTTTATGCACAAATTTTGAATTTTCTACTAAGTACAGAATTCTACAGACTGTATTCTTATGTAATCCTTATTTTAATTCAATTTTATGATGATGTTATGGTGATATTTTTCCACGTGGGTTAGCAGTTACACCTGTCATTTGATGCACTTTGGAAAACATTTAAGTTATATTTGAGAAAACTTTGCTGTGTTGTTGTTGTTGTTATTATTATTGGCAATTGTACAGCTATTATACTTTTATCACTATTGGCCTGAGAAAGTAAAGAGCTTATTTTTTTGATAGATACAATTTTCCCAAAAACATTTTTAATTCTCAAAGTTTCTCATAAACTATGGATGAAGTCTTCAAGTTCTTTAAAGAAGAAATCTTTGTCATTCGGCTTTGTTATGAAATTCTTAGGTAATTGTGAAGACTGTCCCACAGAGTTGAAAGATTCAGGTTGATACCTTTTCATACCATCTTAATAACTTTGAAGAGAGTAAATGGCTCACTTTCAGAACAGTTGGGACAAAAATGATTAGAGCACTTCATGCATACATTATTTTTTTCTGTTCTTTGTATTTCACTAATGATATTTCAAAATGCAATGAATAATTGCAATAACAGCTACGGAGAAGTGATCTGTAATCTAGATAAATTACTATTTCCAATTCAAAGACAATCTGGCAGTTTAAAGCCTCATAGTAATAAATACTGAAGTAATAAATATTGAATAATGGGGGAGTGTGAGGAGGGACCCTATTTTATTCAGGTTTATCCTTCAGACTCATAGAAACCAATGAGAAAAATAAGCAAAATGGAAAGCTGTTGCTATTTCTTGTAAAATTGCTGACACATGTTTTCTGCTGCCAGGATTCTCCATAAATACCATTAGGTTTTACATATTCCTTTGCTTCATGAAGTTTTTATTATGCATGTGCTCTTATTAGCAGCCCAGATACTTAACAACAGTGTACCTTAACCTTGGCAGTGTTTTACCAATTTACTATTAGTTTCTGATCTTTAGAGCTAGAGGCTATGAAACTCTTAAACTTCTAATACTCTACTCTGTGCAAGGAGTAAGAATGTTTGCATATTACTTCTTTCAAAGAGTTTGAATACACACCAATCATAGTGGTTTGTGTAAGGATGGAGTTCTGTGGATACCAGATTTCTGTGGTGGCTGGGTGCAGTTCTAATTGCAGTCAGCAGGCAAGCTCCTGTTTCTTTTTTCTTCTGAAAAATGACACTGTCTCCCTTTGGCCAGCTGGCTAGGGCAGTTTTAAGTGGACTGCTTTTAAATGACACGCTTTCAATAGAAATGGTTTCTACTGCTCTTGAAACTATAATGTTCACTGTCTCAAAGCGGATGCTGTAAAGCTGAAATTGAGGTGAGAATTACCTGAGGACAAAACTGGGGGAGTGAGTCATGAAAATGTAGAAGTCTCTTGGATAACAGGCAAAGAAAGTGCTGTGTGTTGGGCATCAGAGCTGGTGGTCTGTGAAATCCTACAAGACAGGGAATAGGGAGGAATAAAGAGAGGTTTGCCTTAGTTTCAAGACAGAATAATGTTGTAGGCAGCCCTAGCAAGGGACAGAAGAAAAGAGCATGATCTCAGAAGTTGAACTTTTGTTAGGTAGTCTTCTTAGTGACAAGGAAAAAAGGATTCCTGGAAGAAATAGAACATGTAGTCCCATAAGAGCATTTTTGGCAAAGAGGTTCTTGAATTAATTTGATGTGTTGCACAAAACAACAACAGCAACAACAACAAAAAACTCTAATTCATCTCTGGCATATGTGCTTAGAAACAAAAAAAATGCAAAACTACTTTCTTTGTGCTGCTAGTCTGTGCAATACACTGTTCCTATGTGATAACCTTAGGCTGCACTTTGCCTTTTCAGACTCTTAGGAGTTCTCTGAAATAAGCTCTCTCCTGCATCAGCTGATGGTAGTGGTATCTGGCACACTATGTGCCCTGTAAGTCTCAGATCATTGAATTCTGCTACAGCACTGCAGGTAAAACTGATGTTTTGTGGAGAAAAGTTTAACTGGCAAGTTATTGAAGGCTGTTCTGAAGTTTACTGATGTTATCATTATACATTTTAATGTGGTCAATATATAATCATTTTTTTGAATTAAGCAGAAATCAAACAGTTTTCATGAATACTCTGTGATGAAGTCATGCATTTCTTCCATCTTAAAAAGTCCTGTACATTATTTTATCTCCTTAAAAAAAGTTGATTAAAAAAAGAATTGCAAAGGAAGTTTGGGTACCGAATCACAGAATCATAGGGGTTGAAAGGGGCCTCTAAAAATTATTGAATCCAACTATTCTCCTAAAGAACATCCCCAAGAGTAGGTTGCAGAGGAAAGTGCTCAGGCAGGTCTTGAATAGCTTCAGAGAAGGAGACTCCACCATTTCTCTAAGCATCCTGTTTCAGTGCTCTCTTGCTCTCACAGTAAAGATTTTCCTTGTGTACAGAGGAAACTTCCTATGTCCCAGTTTGTTCCCATTGCTTCTTGTAAGATCCCTGGACATCCTTGAGAAGATCCTGACCCTATCCATTTGACTCCTGCCTATTAGATATTTATAAGCATTCATGATATTTTCACTCAGACCTCTTCAGGCTTAACAGTCTCAGATCTTTCAGCCTTTGCTCATAAGGGAGATGCTCCAAGCACCTCATCATCTTTGTGGACCTCCACTGGACTCCCTGAAGACACTCTATGTCTTTCTTGAATTGAGGAGCTCAGAACTGGACCCTATATTCCAGATGTGGCCTCACCAGGGCAGAATAGAGGGGAAGGATTACTTCCCTTGTCTTGCTGGTCACACTCTTTTCAATGCACTCACTGGCCTTCTTGGCCACAAGGACACACTGCTGTCTCACAGCCAACCTGTTATCCACCAGGTACCCCAGATCCTTCTCCTCAGAGCTGCCTTCCAGCAGATCATCCCCTGTCCTGTATTGATGCATGTGGTTATTTCTCAACAGATACAGGACTCTTCACTTGCCCTTTTTTAACCTCGTTATGTTCCTTTCTGTCTAACACTTCAGCATGTCCAGGTCCCACTAAATGGCAATATAGCCTTCTGGTGCATCAGCGCTCCTTCCAGCTTTGTATAATCAGTAAATTTGGTGAGGACTCACTCTAACCCTTCATCCAGATCATTCATGGAATTGTTAAATAAGACTGGACCCAAAATATGTCATTGTTTTTCTATCACACATTTTTTTCCCCACTATATCTATCTTATGAGTTGAACTCTGTAAACAGATTCAGAGATTATAATGACAGAAAATTAATAAAACTTAAACTAATATTCCTCATCCACTATCTTTCCTTTTCCTTGAACCTTCTTATTGATCACAATGTTTGATTTAGTTGTATTGTTATTGTCTCTTACTACTATCATTAAATGACATAGCAAAATAAGGGTCAATAAGATTACCACCAGATAACACCAATGGCTTGCATTTTTTTTGTTTGTTTGTTTTTTATTTTTTGTTTGGAAAATCTGATCAATTTAAAACCTTTAATAATGCTACACCTGCCGTGTACCATACAAGAATATATAGGCTGCTTTATTCTCACTTTGAAGTTGTAAGATTGTAGCAGGTAGGCATATACTTCTGAACAACCAGAAACAGGTTATAAAAAAATTTTAGCAAGCATTGCACAGTCTCCTTGATGTGAAGAAGAAATACTGGAAGTATTGTGACTCTTTGTCAAAAGTAAGTTGTCCAAAAGCAAACTTAAATGCCTTTTTGATTACATAATCTAATTATATGTCACAGTCATTTCAGGTCCTCTTGGCATGGGTTATAATGCAAATGTACTGCCTGACATAACAAGGCATGAGTGAAAAGACACCATATGAGTGGCTTTCTTGAGGGTTTTTTTTCTTCTATAATTAATATGGTCAAGTTTGTAGTTTTTCCTATATTTTTAAAAAACTTCTATTCATTTTTGCATGTTTTACTGGAAGTTTTTAACTGATTACTTGTAATTTAATAGACTAATTGTAATATCATTAGCAAATGGCTGTTGAGCTTGTCTTGTACATTAGGTGTCAAGGAGGAAGGGAATTTCTGTTATAACTACATATGTGGATCCCTAATGATTGTATTAGAAGAAAAATCAGATATTGTTTCCCAGTTTGCCATCTCCATACATCTAATGTAAAATATTTAGATATTTTTAAAAGCCTTCTCCAGAGAGGGGTATTTTCTTCAAAATAAAATCCGCTTGTTGGATTACAGACATTTCAAGCCCATTTCATCTGTTCACATGGAGCAATATAAGACTTAGATTTAAGTGTTTAGACAATTAAAATATTTGTAGCTGTCAATTTCTACTGATGAGGCAATACACACAAAAAAAATTGCTTTCAAATAAATTATATGAGATTTAGATCAAGTGAAAAAATATCATAAAGCCATAACAAAATTGAAGAAGAAGTTACAGATATCAGAGAAAACTAGAAACAAATGTTTTTGAGGAATGGCTCATAAAATGGTCCAGATTGAAAAGATGAAACTGCAAAACAAAGTCAGCTGAATCTCAGCTCTGCCTAATGTCTAATAGACAGCATCTCCCTCCTGTGTGTCCTCAGCCTGACCACCAAATTGCTGGGTGCTGAATTCCCTCAGAAGGTATGTTTTCTCTCAAGCAACCTAAATTACTGAGAATAAATGCCAAAGAACCTCAGACATATGATATTTTCATCGCAGAGATGAACGCAGGGATCATGCAGTCACAGAAACATGTATGTGATCTGTGGAAGCAAAACTCTGCCTCATTTACTTTGCTCATACCTATATATCATTGTCGAAAGCAAATAATGAAAGATATGGGAAGTTCTGTTAAGTGTCTGAAGACATGAGAATTCCTGTGAATTTTTAAGATAATTTTTGAAAATATTCATATTTCCTACCTTGTTCATGTTTTTATTCATGAGAAGTTATCCTCACACTCTTTTTCTATGTAACAAAAATATTTAGGAGATGAAATAGCATGCTTTTCTTATAGTGATTCCTATTATTTTTAGAAGTACTCTGAAGAAAAAATGCAAAGGCTTTTACCAAAATTTTAAATCAGTGAAAAGAAACCAATATAACATAACCAGTGCATGTGATCTGCATGTAGAGCTTTGTATCTCCTGTTGTAGAAAAATCGTAATTCTGAGGTAGAAAGGAAATTCCAAACAAATTGTGTATTTTATAAGAAATCATCACAGTTTCTCTGATTAGGCATATTCTTTTCTGTTTAAGCAGTCACATGAAGCTATGCCTTAACCATACTAGGGGAAAAGATTTACACTCTGAAAGAGATCTAGGAACTGACAGTTGTTTCATACATTACTTATGGATATCTTTAGCCATAATGGCAAATATATGTTTAATCTTGAAGGCATATTGTCCTTTGGTGCAGCTCCTATTACCACTAACAAGAATTAAATATGTTGAAAGAAGAAAATATTCTCTTGTGTGCCATTTTGGAGACTATGGTTTTTAAATGCCTTGCTTTATGGAAGTGGCTTTTATATTTAGACCAATGGTGAAAAACTTTTAGAGCATTATACACGCTTGCGTTTTGATCAAAGTATCAGCCAGAAATAGTTGCTTACTGGTTCCTTCAGCTGGGGGAGAAGATTAATGTTGCAGTGGCTTTTTCTGTAATGAATGTACAAAATGCAAAGCCTTGGGAAGTGTAAAACCTAACCAGGGGAAAATGTACAGAGAATTTGTGCAATATCCATAAGCATAAACACCATCAAACATGAGCTCCAAACTCTTCTCTTGTAGTATTTTTGTTCAAAGCTGTCCCACAGGGAAACTATGGGAGGACGGAGAAAGGTAGAAAGAATTTTCTCAGTGTTTGCTCTGGCTGCATCCTTGGATTTTTCCTTTAATCTCTTTGCTTCTCTTTGATGCAGTTACATAGGCATTTCCTCCAAACAGTTCTGAGAGAAGTTCCTCAACAACGGTGTTCTGCCTTTACTTTCTGTATGGAGCTGTTGCATGAGTCACTGCTGAGGGCAATGGGTAGGGATTTGTCTTTTCAACAAACTGGTTTTGAACAGGAGCTTAATGGATTTCTCGTGGTAATTAAAAGTGAAATGGAGACTGTAAATTCCAGCCTGGTCTACATGAATGAAGACAGTACAGTCTCACAGTCATGGCTTCCTGAATCCCTTCAGGATGTGAATCAGTAACAATTTTTAAAATTAATTTAAAATTTATCTTTTTGGTTTTTTTTTTAATGACAAAGCCTGTTAGATTTTTGGTCACTAAATATGACCTAACAACTTGAGACTCATTTTTCATCAAAATTCATCTCTGTTTATCTCATTTGAGCTACACTTTGTTCCATATTTCTTGCGAGCACATGTTAATTGCAGTACTGTATTTTCAACACATTGTAATAATACATTACCTTGCAGTTACACTTAATATCTATGGCAAAAATCTTTGTTGTATGTGAATTCACTTTCCAAAATACTGTCATTTTAACTTTATTGACATGCCCTATGAAATTCTATTGCAGGTTTTTATATTTATATGATCAGAAAGTTTGGAAGTTCACTGTGTCTATTCAGATGCAAATCTGTTGACAGAGATTGGAGTGACTCAACAGAAAATTTGGAGTGATATCTCTATTACTTTGAAAAAAACACATTCCTCACTAAAAATGTTTTTTTTTCTGTAACAGACTAATAATGGCAGGAGAGGAAGGCAGAATGATCAAGATCCAGTGTAATTAAAGGGACATGATATATATATATTCTAGACCCCTTACAGAAGTTAAATCAGTATGCATTTCCTTTGATTCAAACTTGATATTTAATCCTTTTCCCTCATACTTTTGTGACGACTTTCAAAAAATATAGTTTTAAAACTAGCAATTACTTGTCACAGCATCATTTTAACTGGACATGAAATGAAAAGTGGCATCTGTGAGACTGCAATTAAATCTTCAAAAGATGCTTGCATTGTGAACCAAAACTGAAGTTACAAACTGATTATGAGATTTCTTGTTACTCTCTCTAAACAAGTTATCTCAGACACCTGTATTAGCGAAGCCATAGCACCATGGAGCTCCTATCAGATAGTTTCTTCAAGGCTTTGTGGATCATACTAATATTCATTCTTCGGTTCTCCGTGCAGCTTTGAATACACTTGATATCTGGCTAAAGCATTATACAGTCGATCCTCTGGATCTCTGAGCATAAATTTAGAACAATATTAACATATATCTGAAGACACTATACATTTTCACCTGTGCATCTACAGGGTCAGAATGCTCTCTTCTTCACTGTAATTTTAAAGTTACATTAATTGTATAAATTGATTTATTTAAAACTATCTGAGATAATTTTTGTAGATTTATCTACATCTTATCTTCCATTGTGTCTCCAGAATGCTATAAACATTGGTCCCAGCCTGGTATATTTTTTTGCGTGCTTTCTTAGAATCACCAAGGTTGGAAAAGACTTCCAAGATCATCCAGTCCAACTGTTCACCTATCACCAATATTTCCCCAGTAAACCGTCTTTCTTAGTACAAATCTAAACTCTTCTTGAACATCTCTATGAACATCAACTCAACCACCTCCCTGGGCAGCCTGTTCCAGTGCCCGACTACTCTTTTGGGGAAGAAGTCTTTCCAACCTGAATCTCCCTTGGTGCAACTTGATGCCAATCCCTCTACTCCTATTGCTAGTTACATGGGAGAAGAGGCTAATACCCACCTCCCCACAACCTCCTTTCAGGCAATTGTAGAAAGTGATAAGGTCTCTTCCAAGCCTAAGTTCTCCCCTCTTTTCCAGACTAAGCATTCCCAGTTCTCTCACCCAGTTCTCTCATAAGACTTGTGCTCCAGACCTTTCTTCTTTGGTAAGGCTCTTCTATAAGACCTCGTGTTTGTCTTGGGTGATAACTTAACAAGGGCTTGGTGTTGTGTGCTTGAAGGTTTTTCTTACTAGTCTTCTGGGTGTGGAGATCTGGGAATTCTTGTAGCCACTTCCCAAATTTCATGTTTTAGTAACTTCCATGCTTCTCTTTGCCAATACCTTATTGTCACAATCTATGACCTGTGTACTGGACCTAAAGTCAGACTTCTTATGCTGTATAAAATCCCCAGTCCTGATCAACACTTCAGGCAGGACACAGTCAATGCCATCTTGAAACACACATCATTTTTGGGGGATGCAGTGAGTAATTTAAACACACCTGCTTCATTCCTCAGGATTGTAAGCTGTATAATTTAAAGCAAAGGAGACACAGTTATCTCCTTGTATTTAAAAGGAAAATACAAATTTTCAATCAAAAGCCTTATTTGAAATGTTGTCATGTATATATATTCTGCTTGATAAGTTCTGATCAGTAACCAGTATTTAAAAGCATTCAGCTGTACAACCTGGTTCAACCAGTGGGCTCTCAAGAAACTTGTGTTTTTTGTGTCTTTGTCAGTATGCATTTTATGGAAAATATCTATCATTTTGTTGCTTTATATATTTATATCTGTGCACAAATATTTATATATATATTCACACATATATAAATACAAAAAAGTGGTACTTCATGAAGCTGGAGAGGATAAAATTAGCTTTTTTGTTCTTTCTATCTTTCAATCTTGAAGTAAAACAGATAAATATGATGTACAGTCTACCAACTTGCAGTTAATGGATAATGGATCCTATTCTAGCTATTAACCTTTACTCCCATGCAGTGGGATATGTGTGAAAGTATTTCCAATCAGAAAACAAAAAGAAGAAAGGGAGTATTCCCACTGAACTGGACAACCATGACTGCAGAATTCATTTATTTCTTTTCAGCCATTTAAAATACCATATTAAAAATAAATACACCTTTTCATTTTTCATCCACTTATTTTCTATTTTTAAAGCAGCAGTCAGGCATGTCACCTGTATCAGCTAGCATTCTGGGATGAGAATTCACAGCATATGCTTCAGGTGCTGGCTGATGCAGAGCTTAGAAAAACTGTAATAAATAAATAAATAAATAAATACTGCTTGGAGGTTAATTTTTATTCCTCCAGGGTGCAGTATTTTCAAACTATGAGAAAAATACCTCTCAGGAAACTTCAGAAAAATGCTCTTTTGGAGAGGAGTAAAATTATTTGAGATGGTAGTAAATGAGAAAAATACCAGTATCCCTAAGAAGAGACTTGAAGTCATTTATTTCAAAAGCAGATTTATCATCACCTTCAGGATACTACTGTAGAATACATGAGGTAAAGAAAATGATCTGAAGAAATCATCATGGGCCTTTAAAACAGACTGACTTGAGCTAGAGGCAAAATTCCAGGACAGGATGAATTAAAGTTCCTTTTGTCTCCTGTGTTATGAACAACTAGTCACACAAACCTGTGGTATTGATATGTCCAGAAGATGAGATACCTGCTTAGAAAAAAATATATATGTAGTCTGCAATTTTATTTGATATAGGAACAATCTTTGGTTCTGTTTCTTGCTGAAAAATGATAGTTTTGATTACCGAAGCCTTTTCATTCATTTTTTTAATTCATTCTGAGAGGAAGATGAAAACGCAATGAGGATTCAGAAAGACAAAAATAATCTTGTACTTGTGGCAATATCTGAATTGCCTGAATTTTGTGGGAATAGACACAACTTTAATCTATAACCATCTGCATATGAAGCAATGCTGATACAACTTATTGGATTGTTCATCAGCCTCACTATGAGATACAAGAGCCGTAGCTGTGCCATAGGAATCTATTTAGCATCTGCCTTTTACCTTGATGGCCCATTTTGGATAGAACTGCAGACTTTTCTTGTCAGCTGTGATCTCTTCTCCAGTGTAACTAGAGATAGGAGTAGAGGGAATGGCCTCAAGTTGTGTCAGGGGAGATTCAGATTGAACATTAGGAAAAAATTAATCTATGAAAGAGTAGTTAGGCACTGGAGCAGGCTGCCCAGGGAGGTGGATGACTCATCAACCCTAAAGGTGTGGTTTAAGGTGAAATATTGGTGATAGGTGAACAGATGGAGTGGATGATCTTGGACGTGTTTTCCAACCTTGGTGATTCTATGAAAAGGAACAATAGAAACTGCTTCTTCTGCATTATCAGTTTTAATGTAAACCCAAAGCGACAGTTTTCCACTATACAGATTTCTCTGAAGATAATGCTACAGTGGGACAGTGCATGAAGAACTGTTTCATTCACTGGAAACCAAGCTGCAGTAACTATTCTTTGTTGAAGTGATTTTCAATCTTTCTTTCTGGTAGTAGAATGATAGTGTAAATAACAAAGTATACCCAGAGGGTACACTTTCTCTAAGTAACCTACTCCATATACAGCACAAGCTGTATACTTGTTGCAGAACTTAATGTTGATTAGAGCACTACAGTACAAATACTAATGGAACTGTTACCTCACTGGTTCTTCCCATCAGCTGTATTTTGTGTGTTCTCTGGGGCAGAGGCTTTGTACAACGTCTAGTGTAACAGACCCTTGAGCCTTGATACTACAACCGGACATCATACCTATCAACAACAGAAAGAACAGGGACACAAGGTGAATCTAGAGATAGCATTGTATTAGAGAAAATGAAAATGTTGAATAGCTGTGTGAGCTAGTCAAGCTCAGACGAGTAGAAAAAAAAACCCAAAACACAGTGCAAAATGCAATCTGTGTGGCCTCCAGTGCAATTTGCTAGGTGAGATTCTTGTGTCAGAGGTGGTAAAAATGAAACTATGCAAACAGCCCTTCACTAGGAGATCCTTTTTTACTGTGTGTTTTCTTCTGAAGATGACAGATCTGCAAAATATTATAGTAAGTATAACATAGATTTCTGTGCATACAATCAGAAAGTGTCTTGTTAAATCTAAATAAGGAGTTCCTGTGGTGGAATTAGTGCTACTTTGAACAGTTTCCAAACAGTTATTTTTTATTTTTTTTTAATCTTTTATTTATTTATTTATTTATTTTTATCTTTTATTTTTTCTGTGTCAATATAATGGTTTGAGATTAGTGCCAGAAATTGGAAAGGCATGAAGAAACAGTGAAAAAAGAGATGCCTGTGTAAGTGATCTGCTGAGAAACAACTTGAAATTTTTAACATAGAAGTTGGATTGTAAAAGAAAAATCCTTTTCATCTTTCTAAACCCTTTACAAAGGGTTGACTTTAAAAGGAAAAGTGGTCTCTCAACATAGAAAATATAAGGAAAATTAATAATTATTGAATGTAAAGACTGAATTGATGTATGGTTGTTGTAGAAAGAACTTGGAGAGCTTGGGGTGTTTGAAGAAGTCAGATGCACCTGAACAACTATTACTTATTTTCTTATTTTCTTACAGACATATTTTCTTATTTTTATTCTCAAACCCAGTCAATATAGCAACAAAATTTCATTTTGAGGTATGAATTCAGAGCTTTGACGAAAATATGCATTTTATTAATCCATACATGTTTCCATTTTGTGGCATTTTCTTCTGTTTTCTGTGTGTGTGTGTGTGTAAAAAGTATTTGCCATAATATGGTGGTTTAGATGAATGACTATCAATTCCTTACTGTCATAGGTTAATATATATCATTTTGAAGAAAAAAATAAATCTGTTAATTGCACATCCACCGTGAAGTCAAGTGAATCATCTTGGGCTTTAGCACCTTGCTCTTTATTCAGTGTCTTTCCCTCCGCTGCATATTATCCCTGGATAAAATACAGCCTGAGTTTGTTAAATGTAAATCTTCATAGATGAACCTGAAAACTGTCCTCAATAATCACTGTTTCTGAGATATGGAAAATCTCAGGGATCTTAAACTGCCTGGAGCTAAGTACTACACAGATTGTCATTAACTAAACTATGAAGAAAGTGTGGATTGATATTTACTGGAAATGGTAGATAAATGGGTAAGGGAGTATTGTCAATGCCTATGTAAACGAGAGAGGTAGAAGGGAAATTCTGTTTAATGTTTACATTTAAGACTTTGGTATAGAAAACAACAACAAAAAACACTTGTCAGGTGATACACTGTCAAAAGGCTTCGTAGAAGAGCAATGACTGGGAATCACTAGCAAAATGATCTGCTTACGATATTCTACAGAAAATACTCCTTTACAAAAAGTTCCCTCACGAATGCTGCCAGCCTGACACTCACCCCCTGCCATCCCCTGGAAGTTGGGCTGCTGGGGTTCAGCATTTGCTTTCGTATGGCTCACTGCCATGACCTACAGAGGCCCCACTAGGGTTCTGCCTTCTGTAACTCCTTAGATGATTTCAAGGTTAGACCTCCATTTCTGAAGTCTGCCAGAGCCATGTTACAGACATACCTGTGGCTGGCCTTGCACCCAATAGGTCTAAACTCTATTAAACTCATCTGATACTCTGGGTAAAGTAAGATATGCCATATTACTGGGCCTTTGGGCTGACACTGTTTGCCATTGCTGAATCAGATTGCCCTTGTTTCTCCATGGCATTGTCTGTCATCTTGCACTCGGGCTTCTTGTTGTATCAGTGTATCAGTTTTGGGATATCATCAGAGAGAGAGGCTAGACACTTCCTGCATCAAGAAAAACAGTCTCCTTTGATTTACTCCCTATATTCATATCATTTCACATAACATCCCTGTTTGTTAAGTCTCCCTTTTAAAATAAATAATTCTAATTTATTTTCATGCTCTCTCACTCTCTCTCTAGGAGATTCTCTCCACCTCTTCAAAATAATGCATCTATCAGCTGTTGAACTTAGCAGTAATTATCAGACTTAAAGTGCAGAAATTCTTTTATGGTTACAAAGCAAAACATCGGCATGGGATTCTGTTATTTATTTATTTATTTATTTAAGAATAAATCTTGATTATTTTAACATGTGAGTCTAATACATTACAGAGGAGTCTGGACAGGTCAAGGAGAGACTACTTTGTCTGCAAACTGGAAGACTTATCTGTAGTGTATATATGTGATAGTTCACAGATCCTTTTAAAACATTTTTCTTCTCCTCAGGAAGACTGTTGCTCTTACATGACCTCTCACTTATCTTTTTCTGTACAGAGAAACTTAAAAACTGAAAAATACATCATATTTCTGTCCTGTTGTGTTTTGTTGATTTTTTTTTTTTTTTTTTTTTCTTTTAAGGTTTAACCTGTCTGGCTTAGCCTCAATAAAATCAATGCTGGCCTTTTCCAGCTCTCCAAGTCTTCACTGATGATTATCTCTCTACTGATTTAAACATACAAGGAAACAAACAACAGTTTAGAAATCCCTGATCATATGTTGTAAAACTGGAAGGCTGAAATTGTTCAAGAGAGACAGTAATAATTTTTAAAAAATATTTGCAATTATTTATTGGGTTTCTAATATTTATTTTTGATAACCTATTGTGGTAGTACTACCCCACTATATTAAACTATGCCACAGTGATTAAAACAAGCTTCTGCTTGGTATATTTGGACATCTTTGACCTGAGTCAACTAGCAACAGACCAGATAATACTGAAACTTGAGGAAGATCCGATTCTTTTCTTCAAATTATAACACGTTTGGAAGAGAAGGAAAAGAAAAATCTTGCCAATGTCTTTAAATTTGTACTGAAAAAAAAATAAATAAATAAAGCAGCCAACTTTCAAGGTGTGGTTATAGCAGCAAGACCGAAATTAAGCAAGTTTTGAACAGAGATTCAGAAGGGAAACAGTATCTGCCAATATTTCTCATAAAGAAGTGTTTGAGGAAAGATTGTGTGAGGAAACAATTGTGACAGTTCTCACAGTGTGGACTTAATTTAATAAAATTAGAAAACCTAATGGATATGCTTGGAATTTCCATTCTACTGCATTCTGTACTTTGTTGCTCTGTCTGCTCTTGTAAAGTGAATACATGCTTATTGGGGACTTGAGCCAGCGTCTCAAGCTTCAGATGTTTGTTAGAGAGCTAAAGCCAGTGCAGTAATCACAGGTGTCACTAAATTTGCTAAGGATTTAATTCCAATTTTAATGAATTTAATGTTCAGTTTTATCCACAGTTTTATTATTACCTAATTGAGAACCAAAAGGATTAACACAATGGGCACCAGTTATAGGAATTTTTATTCTGATATACAAAAGTTGCTTTCAGTTTGCACTGTAACTCTAGCTCTGTTTTAATATGGGTAGTGGACACAGTCCAGTGATATTATTACACTTTGACACTGAATTACAGGATAAATGACTTGTCAGAATTCATTTGTGTTCCTGAATATCTGACAAAGAGTGACAGCTTCACAGAGCTTTTAACTCAGTCATGCATTATCTCAATGAAATAAAACAGCTTCCCTTGAAAAATATATGCAAAAAATATTGGGGGAGAAGAGGGAGAAGGGAGAAGTACATGAAATATTTTTAGATTCAAATGTAATTGTGTGCTAAATAAGAGTATTAATTCTACAAGTCACATAATGCTAGAGAAAAAGAGAGAGATTTGTCTTCTTTTTGAACAACAAACAGAATTTTGGACATCATGCACCTACTGAGAAAAGTTTTCTTCCCTTTAAAAATGTAAAAAGAAAAAAAATTTTGGTATCATCTGTGTTACAATTTGTGTTTCGTTTACGTCAGTTGCAATGCTTTCTTGATTTCTGCATTCCACCAGTTATTGTGCTGTGAATTTTCAAAGCAGCTGAGAAAAGTTTAAAGCCATCTAAATCCAAACTGATACAAAACACAGTTTTTGCCTTTCCAAAGACAAAAACTCTTTTTTTCTTTGGTTTTGGACTTGATGATCTTTAAGATCTTTTCCAACCCGAGTGATTCCATGATTCCATGGTAACAATTCCCTGTTGAGAAATGGGTCCATGCTGCTCCTGGCCTGAAGGTACTGTCTGCTCTTCTTCCTGCTAATGGCTGGTGTTCCTCAGCTTATTCTGTCTGGATCTTGTAGCTCTAAACTGAAATACAATGCGGGAAGGCTAAACTTTGGGTCACTTTTTTTTTTTTTTTAGAAAAGTATAACATAATTAAAGAAAAAAAATTAGAACGTTGATAAAATTTTAAATTTTCCCTTTGGAATAGAGAATATTTCTGATTATATTTTACAAATGAAAATTAAAACAACAAAAAAGCAAAAACAAACAGTTGCAATCTGGTATCAGTACCTTCTTTTACTTTTTTTTCAGCTGCTATAAATGCTCTTATGACACTAGTTTTCTAGTGTCTATTTTCTATTATTATGGTCTGATTACTGAATTTTCAGCCCTAAGTGTATTAATTTGCACAAAGAATTTTGTAATTATGTATATTCATCAGTTCAATTCATGAAGGACAATGTGTGGCATACAGGAAATTAGAGCTGTGGAGATAAGAAACTCCCTCCCCCACCTGGCAACTATGTAATTAAAAGTGCTCATTTAGTGGATCAGTTCTCAATTATCCGTTAAGTGTAAGTATTTGAGTTAGATATGTTTCCCTGTCTAACATGACTGAACATAATTTAACTTAGAGTATGTGAGATGTTGGCTACTGAAGACAAACTGACAGATGACATTTCTCATAAATTGTATTTGTGAATATAAGATCTTGTACGTGTGGCCCATGCTTATTCTAAAAGGAGTAAGAATGGAAGAGGCAGAGCTAGGACTGCATACTATTCACTATGGGAAGCTTCTGGGTATGTGCGTGCTGTCTAGTTTCAATTTGTTATAATGAGGTTTTCTTGTAATAAATACACGTAGTAAACTGCATAGCATGTTTCAGATACGATTTATGGTGGCTATAACAAAGCTGTGTTCATGGATAGGCACATAAAAAGAATCAGATACTACCTAGTATTTAATAAGGTACACTGCAGTCAAAAGAAAATCTCACTCAGAATTCACTGGCAGTGGGAAGGGTAACAAAGAAAAACAATGCGTGGTATAAATCTTTGTGTATTGGAGGGGTGGAGAGGGTTGTTGATGTGACGTGTTCGGGTTTTTTGTTTTGTTTTTTAAACCTTCTGCCATTCATGAATGTTTTTGCTGTCTGCCATTAGTTTTAATATTTTAAGCTATAGCACTTGCAAATATTTTGCAATTGGCTGGTTTTAATCACCATTTTGAAGTATTTTGATCATCAAATTTCATTACAGGAAAATCAAGCTATATCAGTGCAGAACCATTTTTGCAAAATAATCTGGCATGTGAATTTATAGCACATTCACAGTCACGTGAATGTTTTGGAGCACACTATGGGTATGGCTCCCAAAGCTAATAGGGAAGGTACAATCTTTTCAGCCTCTGTCCTGTGGAATTGGCAACTTAAGTGACAGTGCAAGAGACCTGAGCAGTAGGTGCCAGGACTGCCTGGATTGTTTGGGTTTATTTGGGCCATGGAATGGATTGCTTCATTCCTCTTATGCAGGCTCCTCCTTCCTGAAATTGCCAAAGATGCTAACGTAGACTTCTCTTATAATCCTTATTGTCCTTGGGGACATGTGTTAATCTTGTTTAGCTGTCTGGTTGCTAATCTATTAATCTTATTTGTAAATGTGTTCAATATTGGAATGAACTTTATCTATAGAAACCTTATCACAACATTCAGGCAACACCAAATAGAACACAGAATACTGGATTATTTAACAGCCAAAATCAGCATCTGTATGAGAGCAGCATATTACATATGTGTGCTTCTTCTTCAGAATTTTCAATGCCAAAGATTCAAACTCTAACAGATGCTTATGTCTGTAAAACTAACTTTTAGGTATAAAGTGAGGAAGTTCCTCTTAGAATGAAAATGCGTAAAACTGCATATCTCCTTTCTCCTTATTATCAGTATGGTTTTGTTCTTTATGATACCAGCTGCTTCTTCTCTCAGATGGTTTGACTGCTTAATTTAATCAAACCGAACTTACAGCAGCTGTTCTCAATTGGAAAATACTGCTTCTGTTTCAAAGCTCCTGAATTCTGCTGATTTTTTTTTACAATTATATTAATTTGCCTTGTAACAGATAGTATGTGAAGAATAATGAATACAAAGGCAAGATGTAAAATCTTATCGTACATTTGTTATCATTTTTCTGGAGTGAAATCAAGTGACCCAAAGGCTGCTGTAGGGTACATGTTATTGAAGCAATTAGGAAAGCCTGAGGCAGGTTACTGAATTGCACAAGACAGTGTATGGGAATGATTCAGACTCCCCTCTTGCAGTTTTGATACTTGTCACATGTAATACAAGGACAACAGCATGAGAAGTGGCTCACATGGCGACCCTGTGGGCCACTGCAGAACTTCTTGTTGGGCTCTGTAGGGCAGGAAGGCAACATGACAGATCTGTGGGGGCTGACTTGTTTTCTTCTTATGTCTGACTGCTTCCCAAGTTCCGAGTTCAGAGCTATTCTTAGTTATGATGCAGGTAGCACCCATGCAAAGAAACAGATGCATTTAGAGCTACACAACAGCATGAGTCTTTCATAACGTTTGAAAACACATAGACATTTTGGATCAGGAGGACGGACTTCTTGATTTCAAAAGTGACATGCCTGGAAGGAAACAAAGCCTGAGATACCATTTAAAAACTGGAGTTAGGCCTAGCTGTCACATCCTCTACCCCAAACCTCCCCATCCATTAGTATAAAACTAAGCATTGAAAGTACATTCCCCCACCATTTTCACACTACAAATATGAAGCAGAGCCATTATGCTTGTTACTGGTTATTTGCTTTTGTTTTACACAGATTTATTTCAGCTAAGGGGCTTTCAAATGTGTACAAAGAATAAGACAAGGTTTTACTCCAGCACTTAAATGATAAACCATTCTCTGAAATGTGACATTGGTTTCCCATAAATCTTTTTTTAAAAACTCACTGGTTGCTTAAAAGCAATATGATAAAGTAATGCATGTTGTAGTAATACCAAATGGGTTTGTCACAACTACAGGAAGTGTGCTAATTTTTAAACTCTGCTTTCATTTCTCCTCAGTATATTTCTGCTTTTACCAAGATATTCAAAGAAACATTCTTTTGTATTTGATACAGGAGAGTAAGTAAAGTGCACATGCTTTATGCTGTTCATTGATTATGAAGTATGTAACCATTTGTTCTTAGTCCTCTTAAAAAAATGTATGATTTTTTTCTGATTTATTTTTTCTTTTTTCTGTGGTTTTGTGCATATTAGGTATGTGTCTTTCCCTATGGTTCCCTCTGCAAAGTAATTTCCTTTCTTGTTCTATGGCTGATTCTGGTACATGAAGTCATATTCATTTCATGATTAGAGAGCTGATATTCTCCCATGTACATGAATGCTAGAATGAAAAAGATATTTTCAGTGTAAACACATACCTTTCAATTAATTTAACTGCTCTTTCTGAATGTGGGATAGTTGAAAATGGAAGATAGCAGTTTTGATTTATTGGATTTGGTGGAAGTTGTTATATAGCAATTTGAGACTTCTGATAAAACTGGTTTTAAAAGTCATGTATTTTTCTTGCAATTCAGGGAAACTTTTTAGCTGTAGAAGTGGTACATATTGGAAGTATTTCATATATATATATATTTTATAGTATTAGTTATTATTATTTAGTATTTTATATATATATATAAAATGAGACATCTGTAAGGCTTTCTTTAGCTGAACATTAGTTTTAAGGTGAAAATCTATCATGAAGGCAAAATGGATAAAATGGATCCATTGTAGCATTTGCATCACTTTTCATCATTTAGCTCAAAAATTGGGCAGTTTGCATGCCTATACAAAGCAAGGATTGAATGCTTTTCCTCTGGGACTATTTCTTCATGTAACTATCAGTAGGGCCAATCCATTATATCTGCATGTCATCATGTAAATGTCATTTTCCGTCTGGAAACTTTTGATAAATTTCATGAATATTACGTCACTTTTTTCATATTCTCCTGCCTTAGTTAACTTCTCTGAATCTTTTTCAGCAGTTTTACTTTTAAAGAGTAATTTGGAGAGTTAATGTGGAAAAATTATTTTTTCCCTCCTAGAATAGATCACTATCTGGAAGTGTGAAGCATATGTTTATGTAGCCTCTAAGAACACTGAACTTAATTAGCTACTTTACAGTAAACCTCAGTTTCATGGTGATGAAAGAACCTCAGGTATGTTGCAGCTCCTTGTACTGAAGATTGCTCTTCAGAGAAGAGTGATGCTCAGAAGGAGTTGGAGGCTCAAACTCTTAGATTCAACTTAATCTAAGTCATGCAAATGTTTTCAGATTTGTGTATCTGATTTGGCAAAAGGAGTTAGGATCAAAGAAACTGGAAATTTGAGAACAATAGTTATAGATAAATATTCTCTGTGCTAGAATGGAAGTTATCAAGGATGAAATTTACTGATGCGCACATTTTAGAAGGCAGTTAGTCAAATGTCTGGGATTAAGGGTTAAAAAAAAAAAACAAACCCAAAAGATACTGTAATATGCAATAGCTAAAAGAGACAGATTTTACTTCATTTGAAAATATATGGTATCCTGCAACTTTCATTATGACAATTTCACCACAGGGAAAAGAAATCTCTCATTATCTGATCCATTGACATGCTTTGATTAAAATTTTAAAGATGCATGACAAGTGAAAAATTTTCCACATTACTAACATGTAGAGAATCTGCAGGGGGGCTTGAGGACCTTGTTTAATAGAGGAATAAACCCTATTTTACCAGAACTTCTTAATGAAGATGCTGTATCTTCAGACTAAAAATTAACTTGAACTCTAATTACCCTCACACTTATCAGAACAGAATGTAGATTTCCACTTCCACAAAGCAAATCTTCAGGGACTTGAAAGTATGCAGAAAACTTCTCTCCCTATATCTTTTGAAAGCAGGGTGGGTCTCCCCAGAAGAACCTCTGGTGTGCAGGAGGACAGGAAAAGAATGTTAACCTTGAGAGGAGAAAATTGTTTGCTATTCAATGTAAACCTGGGAAACTTACCAGATATGTAACAGTATTGGTTTTCGGATATCCTTCAGGTGTTCAATAAAAAAACAAAACAAAAAAAAATTATAAAAGTGCAGCAATAATAGATGTAAATGTCTGAATATATCAATTCTTTGGCCAAGGTGACTGATTTTGACAAATTTAATCTCAGTCTAAGGAGGAAGTGGAAAGAACTGGGCACTTACCTGCCATTAATGAGTAGAAATTGTGTTATTTCTTGTATATGAAATTTTGGGTAATGTTTTTATAACTGTGTCAATCCTTAGTGGTGAGGTTCTGTCCTCTGAAAAGTACAGTCTGTACCATAGATGACAATTTTAAGCAGTCTTTTCAGGGCTTTTCCCCCACCCCAAAGTCAACTCTACCAAATCACTGTTATTCTTAATAGGTAGGAGAAAAAAATAAAACATGCAAATATTTGGATAGTTAGTTATATTACAACTGTAGCAAGTGATTTAAGTTGTTATTGAAGTCTTCAACCAATTATCTTGCTTTCGGCAAATATTTTGGCTAGATTTGGGTTAACGTGTAAATTGAGTGGCTTTTAAGACTAAAGTAGAAAATCTGAATGTATCCTGGTGTTGTAAAAGTAATTATTTTAACACACTTTCCTGACACTGCATAGTACTTGCCATTAAAATATTCTAATTCTGACATGTTTTGAAGTATGAAGTTTTAACAAGAATGCAGACAGGGATGAAATAACTCTGTCTTTACAGTTAATTAGCTTAATTGCATAGCTCTGTCTTCACTAGGACCATATCATATGCTGTTCTAGCAAGAGTAATTTGTAGGCTTTCTGTTGTGAATCTGACTTTCACCTGTAAAGATACTGCAGGTGGAAACTGAAGTTGTAGAGGGGCCTCTGATCACCCTGCTTTTACTTCTCAGAAATTCTTTTGTTTCAGAAAAGTACAGAAAACTTTTGACATACAGATGTACTGCAGATTACTATTTATTTTCCACTTTTTTTTTTTTTTTTTTTTTTTTTTTTTTTTTTTGTAAGAATACCAGTAGAGTGCAGATTTTTATAGAAAAGGAAGTTTGCATTTAATGAGCAAAGACATGCAAGCATTTAGGCAAAATATCTAGTAGCTTCTAATAGTGTGTTGTTTTTTTTTTCCTTCTTCCTCCTTTACCATGTTAACAGGATATTTCAAATTTGTTATTGTACATATTCTCTCACTTATTAATATAGTTTCATTTGACACTAGTTCAATAGCTTGGGATAATTCCATGTTTTGTAGTCAGCTGCAGATTTGACTACTGTCAAATATAAAATATAACAACAAATGAAATATAATAAATAAATATAATAATAACAACTTAGCACAATTATACAATAATATATAATATATACAATAATAACAACTTAACTTATTGTCTCTTTTTTTTTCAGCCAGGAACCTCTATTTTAAGTGATGCATCCTACAACCAGATTTTATTTTACATTGGTAGAGACTTATAAAAATATTTTTTTCTATGTTTTTGTTCAGCTTTACTTACAAAGTGCAAGTATGCTACTACATTTTTTGCTCACCTGATAACATAAATTTAATTGTTCAAAGAAGTAGTTTGTTTAAACTGAAGGCATGAATTTGTTTCCAATTGTATTTAATAACTCTCAAAATAATTGTTGCCTATTTTCTCAGAACAATCTAGACTTCTCTGTAGTTCTGTGAATCATCTTGAGTGTTAACCTTCATAGTCATTAGTATTGGATTAGGTTTGTTGTTTGTTTTTTTTTTTTTTTAATTTTTATTTTTTTCCAGACTCTGATGCATGTAGTAGGAGGCATTGCTGTTATTAACATAGCACTTTGAGGTTTTAGCTCTAATTCCTCACTGAATTATCATCTGTCTCAGTCTACCACCATTCAGTTGTTTGTTTGAGCTTCATTTTGAGTAGTTTTTTTCAAATGTATCACCTACAAGGATTGGCTTGGAGTCTGGGTCTCCTGTATTATAGACAAATGCAAAGGGTTTGATTAGGCTCTGCGACAATTTAAATTCTTTTTTGTGATCGGTTTGCCTAATGGAGTCTTATAAACTTCTTGCTGGTGTTGTTACTGAAAAGATTTTCTGATCTAATTTAGATCTTAACTAAGATGTTTTTTTCCTTTCTGTATTACTTCCATCAAAACTTGCTGTGTTAAGCATTAACTGCCATCTTTGTGTGGCTATTAAATTGTGCCATCATTTTCTTTAGTAATACTTATTCTGCACCTTTAACAGAGTACTTCTAGACTGTTAGCTTTTTTTCCTCTGGAAATTATAGGTGTTATATTGAGTCTTCACAATATCATTTACATATGAATTATAGTTTATATTTACAGTTTATTTTACACTAAACTCCATATAATATGACACTAGTTATCTGCAATATTCTAATGCTTCTTTCATACTGTGTAGATGATGTGACTATTACTGCCAGTGTTACAGAGTGACTACAGTAATATTTATGCAATACTTGGGACTAACTCAAGAGTTCTTGTTGGTTTTTTTTCTAAATTTTCTGCCAAATTTGTTTTTTAAAGCAATTGTTTTTGATGTTTCAGTCTTCAGTAGGCCTTTTTCTCTGCTTATGTGCAGATAATTGATATCTTCCTTTATTAAACAAGACATGATTTTCCTCTTACCCCTTCTTTTCAGACAAGTTATTTTACTAGTATGCCATGATTGACATGAAAAATACCATTTGAGCTCTCTCTATATAGCAGTAGAGCTCTAAAAGCATCAGAATATACTAATGCATAGTAATGGGGGTAAAATAAGCAGTCCAGGTGGCGTTGCTTCAAGAATAAGGAGAGTACATCAATTAATTGTGCAGAAGTATAAAGATTAGTTTTCCTTTAAAACAAATAAATAACAAAAAAGGCTCCCTAGTAAGATATGCTATATGATCATTCTTTTGTTAAGCAGGTAGTCTGAGAATGCCAGTTCTTGTAGTTTTCCAGATCTTTCGCTAGTTTATGAAATTTCATCTTTGGTGGTGAAAAAGTAAATGAAACTGATTTCTGCAAATAAAATCTGTCAAATGTTTTGCTATATCTTTCACATCAGGTAACCAACTCTTTTTTTTCCATAGAAGAGATTGATGTATATTAATCTAGCCAAAATGAGAGCATATCTAGAAGCCACCAAATTATTTTTGTATATACCTGTTTATAGTGTGTATATATGTATGTGTGTGTATGGTAGTGGTTTACTAATTGTATTCACTTCAAAAACTGATGCAGTAGAATGCATGTCACATGCTACCTGAGAACTGGTTTTCCCTGGTTACATATTGCCATTATTAGTAAGGAAAGGCAAATAGGAGTAGGGAAAAAAGTTGAGTCCTGGTATTACATTAGAAGAGTCCTTAGGAACAGTGGATTTTTCTCTGCTGTGCAGGACACTGATTCTGAGCACAGGATAGTCTGCTGTGCCTCTGGTAGAACAAGCTTGTTGCAGAAGGGAATCAGAGCTTCACACTACCTTTTTGGCCCACCATGTTGAACCCTTTGCCTACTTGCTCACTGGACCTTTGCCCTGTTGTGTGAGCAAGATGATTCTACCTTCAAGTAGTACATTACCAAATACAGTTTTCACTATTTGTAAGAATTCACTATTGATTCTGATATAATCTGAAACTTTGGTTTGAGCAGATTGAATTCCATCACGCATTTTTCCATGCTCCCAGGCTTTCTGCATGCATGAAAACTCCTGTTTCTGAAGCTGGACTGGAAGCATGAGCACGAAGGTTCAATTCTGTTCTCAACAGAACAGTGCATGTTTAGGGTAGTTTAGCTGTAGTTACTTGCTTGTGTGTTTTCCTTCCTCAGACTCTTAGTAGGCCAATGCATGTTCAGCTTCTGGTTGAATATGGGAGGTCTCCTCCTTTATATAGCAGCTGGCTGAAGGTGAGGTCTTTGAGGTACATGATTTGGCTTATTACTGGGCTACAAATGTCCAGTGGGTGGAGGGGGAGGAAGTACAGAGAAGAGGTAATTATAGTTTTCAAGCTGCAAGACACATTAATAGCCTTCAGGAGTAGCAAGGACTTTATGGTTCAGGACAGCTCGCAGGTGGTCTGGCTGTTCATAAATTCAGCAGAGTTTTACCATTGTGGTGGTGAGGAGACATTAATCCAGTGTAGCACAGCCCTGGCCATTCCAAATTCTCTAGCCATTATATCACAAAAGAACAGTGACCTTCAGTAGCCTTGCTGGCATCCTATTGTCCAATAAAGTCCCAGAGAACATGTAGTACTTGGTATTTATTTGCCTTTCCAGTTTGTTCATGTTACTCAACAAAAACCAGCCATTTCTAATGGAAAGGAGCGTCTTGGTGTTGCTCATAGATGAAGGCAGTTCCTGGAAAACTTGGCCAGTACAGTGAGTCTACCCTGCAGTAGAAATGGGTTTTAATTATTTGCAGGTAAATGGTGGGTAAATTGAGTGATGGATTTCTCCAGACTTCAGCATCTAAGAGTATCTGATCTGAAATAGCAAAAGCCTTTATCTGGTGATATTCAGTTGTCACTTTTTTCTCCGAAATACTCTGTTAGATTCCCGTATCAGTAGATCAGTTTCAATTCTAGTAGATTTAAATGCTTTAAATATGGATAAGTGTGAAAAGTATTAAAATGAATTCCTGAAGAATCCATCTAGGATTAGTTGACGTAGAACTACAGATAAAATATCTGATTGAGAAAGTTCTAAAATTATGGATTTTTTGGTCAGTACAAATATAAAACAATATTTTTGTCCATATACTTAAAGCATTTGCTGTTGGCTACCAGCTGACACAGGATTTTGGGCTAGATTATCCTTGTTCTCAGTGCAACCGTTATTTCAGTCTTTTTTACAGGTCTATTATAATGATGCCTGCACTTCTCTGGATTTCAATTTCACCTTAGTTGTAAGGCAAGTTGTAGATAGAGGGTCTACCTATAGGAAATAGAAGCCTGATTTTTATTGCCAAGTATCAGATGAAATAACTCAGTGGAATGCCATTCTCCAAGGATTGCTAGAAAAAAATAGCTCATTGAATGCTTCAAAACAACTGCATGATAAGGACATGCTAACAATTATTCTTACTGAAAGCAGCTTGACTTCTTTTGCACTGCAGCTGAACTTCAAATAATTTGTACCCATCCAGGCAGTTGGACTTAGCAATTTGCTGTTGTCCAGCACATAAATATTTGTTTGGTTTTTTTTAAGCCTTTGGGAAAGTTACAATACAGAAACCACAATTCAGAAGCTTTCTCTTGTTTTGCAGCTTTTGTCAGTGATGAAATGTAATTTATCCCATGCTAAATTCATAGTCGAGTGAAGCTCACTACCCTACTGGTCCCACAGATTTTCTATTGTCTGTTTCCTCCTTTGTTCCTGGAAGATTTCAGATTATTATCTCCAAATCATTTATTGAAGGTGGTATGGTTATTTTCCTTCTTTCTTTATTTTTTTAACAGTAAAACTGAGGTATTTTTGTATTGTTCACCCTAAAGACAGAAGCTTACCTGTGAAACCTCCATATAATTATTGTTTAATGAATTCCAGCCAGTTCATTAAAAAAGGAAATCACCAAAGAGACCTTTTATGGTTGATCATGTATACTGTACACTTCAGTGAAATCTGAGGAGGCTAAGAAGACTTCATCTGTGTAGTAATCTTTTAATGTTTTTCTAAGTGTTAAACAAAAATGGTCTAAATGTAAAATTTCCCTTAATTTTCATAAAATTAAATAGAAAGAAGATTTTAATTAGCATTTAGGTGAAATTAACACTTAACAGACAAGTTCATTTACTTAGCTTGATGAAATGCTTGGTTGTCTACATAATTAGTCATATTTGTAGAAGGATAAACAACTTTCAAGTTTTGTTTGTTATGTAGGGTGGGGATTTGCTACTACCTGTAGAAGTTTAGAAGTTTGCATAGATTTTTTTTTCTTCTAATTGGAACTTTTACTATCAAATTCACGCCTTTTTTCATCAAGGAGTGAAGAACCAGATTTTCTTTCCAGGCTGTTCATAAAACATAGAGTCCATGAGCTTCTTGACAGTATGCTGAAAGGATTTATCTCTTGGGAAATACTCATCCTAAGATGCTCATCTAACCTCAACAGGTTGTTTCCCTATCTTCTGCATTTCAGAAGGTAGGAATAATTCTAATGGTTTCTTGATAACTTTAATTTTCACCATATAAAATGTTCCCATGATGAGATAATTATGGTGAAAAGGGGGAGTCCTAAGAGAGTTTGTTCTGGGGAGTCGTAGAGGAAGAGGGGTTGTTTGAACAAGGAAACTGGAATCGGAAATAAACACACACAAGCTCTGAGAAAGGAAATGTAATTGAATATGAAATATCATATTGAAATCCAAAACTAATGGCTGCTACAGTGAATGGAATATTTGTTCTTGTTTCAGTTCTCAACTGATTTCAGCCTTGCTGAAAAAATGACTTGAGTGTCACTGGTAACATTTCAGTGAAAATATTTGTTCAAGAAACTCATCTGTCGTGGAGAATAAAAGTATATATTTATATAAAATCATGAATGACTATTTTTCTCAGCTGTAAATATATTTTTCAGAGGGCTATACAAATACATTTTTCGTTGTTTCTTTGCTAAGAAAAAAGGGTTTGTGCAAAATTGGAATATTTAGACACGAATACTAGGATGATCCCTGATGGGAGTAGTAGCTACTGCCTCAGGCCTGTATCCTGATTTGTACATGCTCTTAATGTCTGTGCTTTTCCTTTCCTTCTCTTTCCCTCACACACAAGCAGAGTACCTGGCCAGATTGCAAATCTAACAAGATAGCTTTCTCCTGTCATCACAGAAGGCTGAGTAGAAGATGTGAATGAGAGAAATCAAAGCCAGAACCGTGTGTGGTATAGTAAGAATCAGACGTCTTTGAGAATTAAATTTCTCCTAAGCTTCCAGGTTTTTTTTCAGTGGTGAAGAGAATTTGCTTTTTGAACATTTTAAAGAAGGCAAAAATGAAGACACAGAACAACTGTAGTAGAGCAGAGTTGTAAGCTATTAATAGAAAAAGTTAACGCTTTCCATTTCATGCTTTGGTGATTCTGTTCCCAAAGTAGTATCAGAGATATCGGTACAGAGTTAATGTGGTTGATTTGTAAAGGGGAATGCCATTTTACATGGCTTATGTTTATTATTCTTAACTTGTTCATGGCTCAACTATTTAAGTTTATCTACCATGGTAGGTATCAGAATTGCCAAACCCTTAGGTTAGCTTCTTCAACAGTGTACATTTGTACTTTCATTAACAGCACCAAAAGGCAGAGAGACACATGAGGTCATCTGCTAGTTCCTTACCAAGGAAGAAGCACCCTGCTTTATTGCAAAGTCTGGTTATTTGTACATCGTCTAATTTCAGTGCAGCCTCATCTCAAGCACTTCAAGCAAGGACGTCATTTCTGCTATTTGTTAGACTGGGGCAACTACTTTTTGTCAATAAGCTTTTTGTATACAGTGGCAAGTTGTGATATCAAATCCTACTGCTCCAGAGCACTGGCATGAAAAATTAAATTAAGGTTCAGATGAGATATGATTGGAATTCATCTGAAAAAAAAATCATTCTGATGAGGCAAAGAAAATTATGTTTTTTGTGTATAACTTCTTTAAAGATTTACTTCAGAGGTGAGCAACTGAAACGTTATCAGAACAGTTTTATGCTGTGTCTACTATGATATTTGGGGATCACATAGTTCAAGAAATACTTTGGAAATTTGGATATTTAATTTGATCAGAGGATTGAAGATGTGTGTTAAGATGGAATGCATTCTGAGCAGAATGAGGGAAGATCAGAAAACTGGGAAGAAGAAGGGAGAAATGGATCACATACTTCAGCATACATAATGAATGTTAATAGTTAGGCTGCATTCACTGCACTCTAGAATTTATTAAAAAAAAACAAAAAAACCTGTATTTTTAGCTTAAGTGCAGTGTCAGTTCTGAAAAAATGAGCACATAAGCTTAGTACTGTTGCTTAGTTTTACGTGGGAACCGTATTTCCATATTTCTTCTGAAAGTTTGTAGAATTAAACATTGTACAATGTCACTGGTCTTTTCACAATCATGGTGTGTTTATGACATGGAGTAACCATGTCACAATCTCAAATAAAATACAGACCTTTCTCCAGCTTTGATTTAATGACATAAATGAATGTTTTCAGTCTCCAAGTGTGAATATCTTTGCATGATTTAGAACTTGAAAATATAATTATTTACTGCTTCAAACTTCATCTTGCTCTTTCTTAAAATTCCAGTTGTTCCTTTGACTATTCCTTGCAATTTTTTTTTCCTGAAGAAATTTCATTGCAGCTTTCGTCCCATTAAATTGTGAATGCGCTAAACAGTATCAAGTACTTCAGGAACTTCACTAGTGGCTTCTCCTGGTATTAATGTTCAAAGGAGTGTATAATCACTTCTTTAACTAAATCACTTTAAGGAAATTGTACTAATAAACATCTTCTATGTTTCAATGATTTCCTGCATAGCACTAGGAATGTGAAGTTTCATTGAATTCTAGGTAGAGAATTTTAATGAAATAGAACCTCTTTCTTATAAAATATTTTCACAAAAAAAAAAAAAAAAAAAAAAAAAAAAGTGAACTGCTGTCACATTCACAGAATCGCAGAATAGCCTGGGTTGGAAATGACTTCAAGGAGCATGAATCTCCAACTCTCCCTCCCCCACAAGCAGGGCCACCAACCTCCACATTTAATACTAGACCAGGCTGCCTGAGGCCCCATTCTACCTTCTTACCTATTCTTACTTCCCTTGTTACATTTCACTTTTTCTGGAACAGATATTTTTTCTGCTTCAACACTTACTTCGGAAACTCTCTGAGCTACTGAAATCAGGCTCTCCTTTTCCTGTTTTTTCCTTGTTTTCTTACCTTGATGGCGCTATTTCAGTGTGATCTCATATTTAAGTAGATGTATTTAAAAGCTACTTACTATTGGTGAACATTTTTATGCGCTGATGTGCCCAGACTTCTAATTTTGAAATTATCTGGTCAGTATCTCCTGTTTAATGTTTTGCTTGCACATTGGTCTTATAATTATTAACACGTAGTTTCCACTAGCCCTTCCGCCTCTTCCTCCATGCTCATCATAATCTGCTGTGCAGAATGTTGTATTTTATTGTGCAACTTGCATGTATTATACTTCAATCTGTGCTGCTTATTCACTGTGTAATGTGTTTCTTTTTGCATTTTTTATGGCTGATTTTTTTATTGTTGTTTTAATTGAGAAGTCTAACTTGGTCTCCATGTGTTTCTTGCTCTTTTTGTACGTTTTGTGCTCTTATTTGGTAAGTCATTTTCAGTGTTTCTTAACACGAACTTTCTTATCTAAGTACTTCCTTACAGTGCCATTGGTGATTGTATACTTTTCTGGGACAGTCATTCCAGCCAGCAATTCTGCTTTGTTGTCTTAAAAAATTTTCGTCTATGTTCTGAAGTTCTCAGTCCACAAAGTACTTTCTTTTTTTAATATCCATATCCTTTTGAAGCAGTGGATTTTTATTGCTGTATGTCATGCTTCTGTTGAATTTAATAGAATGAGGTTGTAATAATTCAAACAGTACCTATTCTATATAATGCTTTTTAATTTTTAAGTTGCTTTTGGTATATAATGAAAAATGTTACGAATAAGAGCAGTATAAAAGTTTCATGTACTAATTTTTGAAATTTATTCTTGAAAACTTTCTAATACATCAACAGTTATTCAAAGGATAGTTCTTAATCACTTTTATTGGATATTGAATGTTTTGGGTACTGTGAAAGCTAGTTTGAAAACAAAGTGTCACTTTTCAGGTTATACCTCTAAGTAATTTTTGTGAAAAATGTGTAATTAATTTTCTGAAAATCCATAGATAGTCTGTAATTGTTTATAGTTGTAAATAATTGTTTATAAAGCATTTGTGCAACAACAGGCAGTAGATTACATTCTGAATGGAAAGACTAAAATAGTCATGCTCCTTTCAGAAGAACACATTTCACAGGGGACTCTTTCTAAATAACTTGTGAAGGTCACAAGACTGAGAAGACATGAATGACTACCATTAGTACCTCGTTCAGTGAATAAACTGAAATATCTTCTGCTGTGTGAAGTACTCTCTTGCTCCTGAGCTTTAATTCAAATCCTCTCCTTCCTTCAGTTTTCAACATATTCAAATCAAACTGATACGATCAAAGTGCACATATCAACAGTGTGTTTCTTTCATGTGCAACTTTTCTCCTTAATTCCTGGCCTTTCTCCTTACATCTGAATTGTACTGGGGGGGGGGGGGGGGGGAAGGAAACAACCTGTAGTGTGCAAGGAGAGCACAGGTGAACACTGTTCTAAACCTGGCAGATCAAACTCACAGGCTACATGTGTGACTGGACAGCTTGTAATACAGTCCCACAAGATCTTTTAACTACTGGGGGTTGGATCAAGTAATCTCCAGAGGTCCCTTCCAACCTCTATGACACTACTGTGATTCCGTTAGCATTATGTGATTTTTAATTATATTTTTCATGAATTGCATTTTTCATGCATGTTGCTCAGGCATGGGCTGCATAGGTTAAAATGGAATGCTGTGGAGGGAACTCCACATCTCCATATCCATATCTCCACAGGGATAACTCCATCTCTTGTGCCCACAATACAAACTTGATCACATTGAAACCTGCATGTATTACCACATTCATGTGCTTGTGCAACCTGGCAAGTAAAACACAGTGATTGCTAATAGGAATATTTCAAACTACCTTTGTGTGTCTGGGAAGATGCTTATTTTTGATTATTAAGCAGACATGCAAGTTTTCTTATTTAAGTAACACATTTGGGCAAATATAAAATTGCCCAAAAATAACCATTCAGTAAGACTTCTGAAGGCAGACTAATTGAGTATCATCTTCTGATAATGAATGAAGTACAACATGGGGATTTTTAAATGAAATGCTTGGAAGAGTAGAAGTGACCAAAACATCTGCAGTGTTCATACCTTAGTACAGAAAAATATGACTGCAGCAGTTGCAATCTTCAGTCAGTGTGTTAAAACACATTTCTGTACTTCATGTATAACACAAGGAAGTGAATAATCATTTTTCCTTGTTTCTTGTTTCACAAGGGGAAGGAGAATCACAAAATAGTCTAGTTCAGCTCCACTGTTCAAGCAGAGTCCATCTCCAAGGATAGACACTCAATAGCCTCTCTGGGCAATCTTCTTCTTCAGTGTTTGGCTACCCTCACAGTAAAAATGTGTTTTCTTCTGTTTGGGGAGTACTTGGTTGTTTTATGATTTTGTTTGTTCTTGTTTTTAATTTATCTACATCCTCTTGTCCAGTCATTGAATAACACTGAGGAGACCCTTTTCATACTTTCATAGAGTCATAGAATATCGTTGGTTGGAAAGGATCTGAAAGATCATCTAGTTTCAGCCCTGGGCCTTGGATGGAGTTACCACCTACCTACTGGATCACACTACCCAGAGCCCCATGCAGCCTGGCTTTTGATACCTCCAGGTACGGGGCATCCAAAGCCTCTCTGGGCAGCATGTATTTGTGTCTCACCACCCTCTTAGTAAAGAATTTCCACCTAACATCTAATCTAAATCTCCCCAGTTTCAGTTTAAGGAAATTTTCTCTTATCACTACCAGGTCATGTAAAAAGTCAGTCTCCTTCCTGCTTATTAGCTGCCATCAAGTACTGGAAAATTTCAGTGAGGTCTCCCTGGTGTCTTCTACTCTGACAGCTGCAGCTTTTCAGATGTAATGGAGAGCAGTTTGGCAATTGCATCAGCCAGTTCCTTCAGGATGCTGGAATGCGTGTCCTCCAGCCCCACAGACTTCTACCCATTCAACTTCATAAGGTGGTCTTGGACTTTCTCCCTAAGTATTCAAATGCAAAGATTAGATCCCCCTATCATGGATGGAGACTAAAGCACTGCCCATTTCACTTGTGGAAGAGGAAGGCAGACATAATTATTTATATAAATAGACATAAGATTGTAATTTGAACAATGATTACAATGACTTAACAAGATCCAAAATGGCTACATAGCCTTGACTGTTCACTATACAGAGAGGAGGGGGAGCATAATGAATCTAAAGGAAAATCTTAGCAAATTTGTTATAGCTTAAAAAAAAACAATCTACCACTTACTTACCAAGGATCTGTTGGCAAGGCATCACCATATCCTGGGTGAATCTCTACACATATGTTAACTAACATTAAGAGGTACCCCTATTCAAGAGAAGATTCTGGTGTGCATCCAGATGCTTACAAGAACTCTCAAAGGGGTTCTTAGGTTACTTGCTAGTGTATGGGAACTGCTGAGTCACAGACTGAACCTCTGATTGATCACCTGAGGTAAGCAATGAGTCAGCCAGAGGAGCACAGGTGAAGGCGCCTAGACTTATTTAAGATCTGGCTACCAGTAGGGAAGGATCTCTCTTCTGGAGATTGCTTCTGCTGGTGTTTTGTGAGTGAGCCCAGGATAGGGGTAAGCCTTCTATTTATTCTCTTTTTGTTATCATAGTCTGCTTTGTGAAACTCTCTTGTTTATTTCATAATTATAACATCTTAATATTCATTCATTATACACTATTTATGAGAACTTAGAATTGATTCTGTTGAACCAGGTATCTGATCACCAGTGATGAAACCTTGATTGTTGTTAGTCTGAAGGATGAGGTCTTTTGTATCTCGCTGTATGCACTAGGCCTTGGACATAACAACTAGGCTGAGAGGTGGGGGCATATTTTACAGATCTTCTCTGTTAGGTTGATAGCCACAGTTCTTTCCAGATAGCACCGTGGGCATGCACAACGCCAAATGCAAATTTTGACTCTGTCCAATGCTGACTATTTTCCTTTTTGCTAAACCCAAAGCTCTTAACAAGGCTGTAAGTTCTGCTTTCTGTAGTAAGGTGGCAGGTGCCAGAGTTCCACCTTCTATTATTTTATCTCTGGTTGCTACAGCATACCTGGCCTTCTTAACGCCATCTTGCGTAAAACTGCTACCATTCATATGCATTTCCATATCTAGATATCAGAGGGGAAAGCCTTTTAAATCAACTCCACTGGAATATACTTGTTCAATTGTTTGAAGACAGTTGCTTTCAATTTCTCTTTCTGCTGTTGAGACATTTAAAAACAGAGCCAGATTCAGTATGTTAGGATGTTAGGAATTAAAAGTAACTTTTGTTTCACTAGGACAGCTTGATACTTCATGATTCTGCTTGGAGGTAACCAATAACTTTCCTGCAGTAACCATATGAGGGACATACACAGATATTTTATTTCCCAAAGTCAATTTCCTGGCTTCCTGTACAAGCAAGCTTGTAGCATCTACAAATTTTAAACAGGGGCTTTCCAGCTTCAAGAACTTCTGCATTACAGTTTTCTTTCAAAGAAAATGTGCATTTTTTTTTTTTTTTTTTTGTCTGACTGATTTTACTCTCAGCTTCTGCTGGATAGTTACTGTTAATTGCTTTGATTGTCCAGGTGTCTCTCTGATACCTTGATCCACAATGTCATGGCATATTTTACTTCCCTTGCAGCTGTCTGGTCACAAGGGAACAGCTTCTATAACATAAGAATTTGAGCCCCCGCAGTTTTATTTTCTGTAATATGCTCTTAGATTTCTATTTCACCAAATTTGACTAGGGTCTGCAGTTTGTTTAAGATATCTCTCTCCATTAATGGCATCGGGCAATCAGGCATATATAGAAATTGATGTATATGCATTCTTTTCCCAAATTAAAACTGTAATGGTTGGAAGAATGGCTGCACTTTAGCTTTTGCTTGGCTCCAACTACTGATTATGTTTGGTTGCTTGTCCCTTGCATGTATTTATAACTGAATATGATTCATGTTTATCTATAAGAAATTTTACATATTCATTCCCCACTCCCCATCAATTCTCACTCAGAGTTATCAAGTTAAACTCCCAGGTGAGAGCAGACTCAGGACCCTGGGAGTCCTGCCCTCCCAGTACCTGCTCTGAGCATTCCCTATTCTAGCATCCATATTTCAAATGCTTTGCGTATTGAAGATCTGGTTTCTTGACCCCAGGTCCAGGGCATCTCCTTTTTTCTTTTACCTTTTCATCCTCCTGTCCATTTCCTTCTCTACCTCCCTTGGTCTGTGCCTTACCCAAACCTTTTTCACATTCCAACCTTTTATTATTACAAACTGGCTCAGCTCTCTTAGATCAGCCAGGCACCTGATCTTCCATTTCAGTTTGCTTTATCTTACCCTTACCCTGCTCTTCCCCCCGCCAAGGCTTTGCTGGGGGGGATTTATACCTTAAATCTGTAGTTTTCACAGCTGCTTTTCACTTCCAACAATTCGCTTTTTCCCCCCCCCCCCCCCAATTTTGTTGGTCCCATACTGTGTTCTAATGGACAGAGTGATCCACTCGTATCAGTTCCAGTGCAACAATTGAGGATATGGCATATAGTGAAGCATTGTGTATTGTTAAGACAAAAGCTGTAGCTTTATTATCAGAAATGTTATAAGTAAAATATAAGCAACTATAACTAAAATTAACCACCAGGATTGGAATTCTATTTCAAATTTATTTGCATTATTCCAAGTTACCTTTTGAATCTCAGTGGTTAAGGTGTCTCCTTTGCCTTCTCTTGTAATTGCTGCTACTGTAGATTAAATTCATATTTGAGTTTCGATATGTCTAAAAGCTGGAGAAGCATTGTCTTGAGCTATAGCAAGTGTATCTACAATCAATTGGTTATCCTTTGTAGTAATTTTTTCCTACTTTGGTAGTATACTGGATAAGAGCCATTGATTAGCTCCCAGTCCTGATAGGAAAGACTGCACTGAATGTTGTAATATATGTAAGTCACTTGTCCAGTTTTTGAGAGTGTTTTTTTTTTACTCTTGACATCAGTGGGGTTACTGAGAAAAGTCAATATGGGCAAAGCAGTTGTTATTCTGTGTCTATGCTAATTTGAATTTAAATGACAGTCCTACATCATGGTGAATCCAGACTACAAAAACAAAATGATATAAAAAGTCCAATCTTTCAGTGGCACAATTTTTCTTTCTGTTTCTTTTTTATTTGACCTCAGTCACATAGATTTGATTTGTCTTCTCATGGGTGGACTCACTGACCATTTGACTTCCTACCTTTGTTTCTTGTCCTTCAATTTCCAGGAGTTGGGGGAGCTGATTGGTACTATCCCAGCTCCATTTGTTTTCTAAGTAGATTTCAGTTTTGTGAATGAGAGGGTCAAGTCTTTGCTCTGTGCAGTAAAATGCTTCCTTGCCTGTGTGACCTGAAGGCTGATGTAACCATTCTTCAAACTGAGTGTATACCACTCAGGACATAAGGTGATTTTTCTGATTTTGGTTAATCCTTCCTTTCATTCAATCTTGTGGCAGGATGATTATTTTTTAGATGGGCTTTTACCCATCCCATCTTAAGAAGGTATTTTCATGACTGCGTCTAGTAGTAATTGTCAATCTTTTTTTTTTTTTTTTTTTTTTTTCTCCAAACGGGGATCTATTTTCTTCCCAATTCAGGATTTCTCATTGGCAGAACCACTGTGTGGTACAAGCCCGCACAGCGTAAGAATCTACATGTATGACACTTGCTCCATTTTGTGTTGCTGGGACAACTGTTCTTATTTCTTTTATTTATGCACTGTTTTCACCTTCTTTTATAACTTGTTTGTTAGTGGTAAAATCCAATGCAACAGCTTTATATTGCCATTTACCACTCGCTCTTTTGAACGAGATGTAAACAAAATGTTTTCTGTTGGTGTACCTACAAAAGGGAATGGTGTATTCAGAATTGGTAAAGCTTAAACGGTAGTTGTAATTCCAAAGGATCTCTGTTTATAGGCATCTCAGATTTGGAAACTTTAGTATGTCTTTCCACCAATTTAATATTTTCTGCAACTCCTGTTAGGTAAACATGCTGTTTCTAGGTGTGTTTTTGCAAAATTCCTTTTGGGGAAGCTGTCCCCTAGAGGACTTCCAGTAAGTTATATGGCCATCTGCTTTGTACAGGCTATCCTGATGTATTCTCTCAACTTGATTAACTGTTCAGGCTAGAGATAAACATCCCTTTTCCTCATTCAGAATATCTTTGGTCTATTTCTTTAAGTGTGGGTGAACTAAGCAGTAAGTCCTTCTTGGCCCATCAAGGCCGATTTGAAATAGGTTACAGCAACTAGTACTTCCAGCAAAAACCCATTCAGCTATAGTGGGGTCAAAGCCCTAGTTTTTAACTCTTCAGTTAGAGTTTTGACTGTCTCCCTGTGCTCTGATTTCCACTCCCATGGCTTGCCTTTCCGTGGGAATGAGTACAATGGATGAGAAACGATAGGAAACCCAGGTACATTCTTTCTCTACTATCTCAAGGTTCTCATTAACTGTTGTAACTCCTTCCTTGATTTAGGAATTTGTCGCTCTTCAGTTATTCTTCAAAGGTCCGGAGGGATAACTGCACTGTCTGATACCCACAAAATACCCCCAAATTTTACTTCTCCACTTAGTCCCTGACAGTTTCCAGATGGAATCTTAATTTCTCCTTCATTTAGTGGTTGCTGTAGTGCTGCTGCCACTTGCCCAACCTTCTCAGAGGCAGTCGCTCTGATGCAAATATCATATATATTGATATGGTTTCACATCCTGAGAAAGTGAAATTGTCTCTAAAGGTTCAGGAAGTGCAGTGTGAGCTATTGTGGAAGTATGTTTATATCCCTGTTTGGAGTCTGTTAAAGGTAAACATTGTATCCCTTCCCAAGTGAAAGAAAACTTTTCTGTACCCTCTTCTTGCAAGGGAACCATAAATAGTGTATCTTTTACATCAAAGGCTGCTATCTATGGGTGTGCGTCTGCTTACAAAGTAGCTTTTAAGCCAATGTTTGGGACAGCAACTGCCAGCAGTGATGTATTGGCATTCAGGCACTGATAATCGATTGTTAATCACCACCTCCCGTCTGGTTTCTGAGCTTGCCAGAGAGGTGAGTTATATGGGGAGTGGGTTTTGAATATAATTTTTTTTTTTTTTCCTCCAAATCTGCTATGAATTAAGGAATCCCATGTCGTGCTGCGGTAGAAATGGGGTACTGCAGTACACTGGGGATCTTTGAATTCAGAGAGTGCAGGGGTTGAGTGAAGTACACACACTGTGACCTCCCTATTTCTGTGGCGTCTGGGATTGATATTTGAGCCAAAAGACTACATGCTGCCGTTCAGCAGGCACCAAATCCTAAAATATTTTCATGATGCTCTGTAATTGCAAAGCGAGTAGATGACAGACATTTCTCACTGGGGAGCCACAAGTTGGTTTGTCAAACAGAACTCGCTCTATTCACACTGGTTAATCTTAACTCTTTGCTGTCCGGGCCTCACTCATCTTCTCAGTATCTTGCTGATAGTCCTGAAAAGTGAGTTCCTGTATCTATTAGAAATTTCATCGATTGCCTTTGAGGACTGACTGGAATCAGAATATATGGACCATCATAGCTTATCCATTGATAAACCTCCACTTGTCTGACAGGCAGACCTAGCACTTCTCCAACAGGCAGACCCAATTATCTGCCAACCGTTACTTGTGTTCGTTTGTTTTCTTCATGTTCTTCTTTAAGAGAGATGAAGAAATTATCTCCTTTTCTCTGAACCAGTGTTGAAGAAGATGATATACATTTCTTTCTCTCACTATTATCTCCTTTCTGGAATGCTTCAATCAGATTCAAGGTAATGCTAGTAGGCTGAGCATGCATTGCAGCTTTGGGAATGCCTAGCGCTTATGCCCTTTTCCATAAAGTAGTTCTCAATTCTTGAGATCCTGCTTGCACATTTTTTCAATAAATTTCCTTTTGATTGAGCCTCTGTTCCCTGTTTCACAGGTCTCACTTATGATCTCTGCCCCGTGGTATAAAACTCTTATTTATTTTTTTTTTTTTTGTCTGTACTACATCATCCAGGCCCACTTCACAACTGTAATTAACAAATGCCATGCATTAATTCTTCTCATGCAGGGAGCTGTTTAAGGGTATTCTGTGCATCTTTATCATGTATTGAATTATGTTCCATGTCTTTTTTGATCGCATCCTGTTTTGCAGGTAGGGGTGTAAGGATAGCCAGGGCTGCTCTAATTAGTGGTTTAAGCATTGTGAAATCTACTAGAGCAGATAATGGAACATTATGAGCCAGCTACTTGCAAGAAGAACTCCCAAAGGGATTTTTAGGCTGCTTGCTATTTATGGGGTAAGATGACTCACAATTATACAATTTAGAATTGATTCTATTGAGCCAGTTGTCTGTTATAAGATGTCCGTGTACCTGCGGTGAAACACTGATTGCTATTTGTTCCAAGGACAAGATCTCTTGCACTTCATTGTATGCACAAGGCCTTGGATATAACAACCAGGTTATGTGGGGGGCAAGGAGTGCACTGTCATACCCCTCAACCTCTCCTCCAGGATGGACTCTCTCAGCTTCTTCCACTGTGACAGGTGCTCTTCATCTTTGTGACCCTGCTCTCAATTTTCCCCAGTAGCTCCATCTCTACTTTGTACTAGGAACCAGGGCTGGACACCCACTCCATTTGTTTCGCAAACGCTGAATGGGTGGGAAGGAACTCCTCCTTCATCATCAGTTGAAGGGAAAGAAAGAATGTGGAGAATGATGGTTTAAAAAATAACTAAATAAGGAGGGGAAAAAGAAGTGTTTATGTTTTACAGCATCAGATAAGTTACAAATCTGAAGAAAGACCACAGTTTATGTGAATCCAGTTATTTCAGAACTGAATAAAACAGTTTGGCATTCCTCAATCCTTATTGCCTATTGAAATAAGAGCAAGGAGTGTCATCCAAAATCTGGGAAGAAAACTCTCTAATTCCAATGTGGTGTTAAAAAGTGGCATTCTTTTATTCCTCACTATATGTACCAGGCAACTTGACAAGCAAGTGTTCTCTTTCAGAGTTCAGGTTCTACGTTTAAACAGTTAAGATATACGTATGCAGTACATTGGCATACATATCCACTCTTTTCAAGGACTCATTAATATATGCTAATGTCTCTTTGGGAATTCTCAGTGGTAATCTAGCGTGGTCGAGTGCCCACCCACTTCTTCCTCATTTTCTACCACTGAGACTTTTGGCTAACTTCCAGCTGCTTTTCCCAATTTGGAAAATTTCTATTGCATTTTAGGTCATAGTGAATAACTTTTAGAACAATATATGTGGAATCTAAGCAAGATGTTCTTGTACCTACTGGGTGCAAAAGACAAAAGTGTTCTATTATGACTCCTGTGCTTCTTGTGAGGCAAAATAATTGAGGCAAAAGATAAAAGTATTCTATTATGTCCCCAGTGCAAAATTATTGAAGAAAAGAAGACAATTCACCCACTAAAGCTGAAATTGAAAGTTTTAGAATGATCATTCATGCCAAATTAATATAAACTAATGTACTAATCCCTGTTGCTAATCAAACCAACCTATATCAGGAGAGGAGGTCATTTTGTGATTGATTTTATTCTATTACCTAGTCTGACATACCTGTTCTGTCTGAATCTATTTGGAAACTACAGGCAGTCAGCCTCACCTCTGTTCCTGGAAAGGAATAAAAAAAACCAACTTGTTCTGGATACCCTCTCCAAGCAGTTGGAAGAGAAGAAGATTATCAGAAGATTATCAGGAGTAGTTAACATTGACTCACTAAGAGAAAAGCATACTTGACCCACCCGGTAGCCTGCTATATCATCACATATACGAGTAGATGGGGAGAGTGGTAGATGTTGTGTACACTGACTTCATCAATTTGTGTGACACCATCTCCCACAATATCATTGTTATGGAACCAAGAAAGTGTGGAATTGATGAGTGGATGGTGAGGTGCACTGATAATTAGCTGACTGGCAAAGCTCAGAGGATTGTTATCAGTGATGCAGAATCTGGTTGGAGGCCAGTAACTAGTGGTGCTCCTGAGGGGTTGGTGCTGGGTCCAGTCTTGTACAACATCTTCTTCAACAACGTGGATGAAGGGGTAGAGCTCACCCTCAGCAAGTTTGCTGATGATACGAGGCTGGGAGGAGTGACTAACACACCAAAAGGCTGTGATGTTCCATTCAACAAGACCTGGTCAGACTGGATAGCTAGGCAGGGAGTAACGTGATGAAGTTTAAGAAGAGCAAGCGTTGAGTCTTGCACCTAGGGAGGTGTAACCACGTACATCAGTACAGTTTAAGGGATGACCTCCTGTGGAGGAGCTCTGTGGAGAAGGACCTGGTTGCTTTGGTGGGCGACAGGTTGACCATGAGCCAGCAGGGTGCCCTTGTGGCCAAGAAGGACAATGGTATCTGGGTGTGCATTATAAAGAACATGGCCAGCAGGTTAAGGGAGGTGATCCTCCCCCTCTACTCTGCCCTGAAGAGGCCACATTTAGACTATTGTGTTCAGTTCTGGGCTCTCCAGTTCAAAAAAAGACAGGGAATCTCCTAGATGGAGTCCAGCAGATGTCTACAGAAGTGATGAGGGGCCTGGAGCATCTCTCATATGAAGAAATAGTCTGAGTCTGTACAGCCTGGGTAAAAGAAGACAGAGGGGATCTGATGTTTATAAATATCTAAAGGGAGGTGGGAGGCAAATGAATGAGGCTAGGTTCTTCTTAGTGGTGTGTAGAGACAGGACAAGGAGCAGTTGTCTGAAACTTGAGCATAGGAAGTTCTGTACTGACATGCAGAAGAACTTTACAGTGAGGGTGATGGAGCACTAGCATAGGCTGCCCAGAGAGGTTGTCAATTCTTCTATGGAGGTACTCAAAAGTCATCTGGATGCCTAGTTGTGAGACCTACTGTAGAGTACCTGTTTTGGCAGAGGGGTTGGACTCATTGATGTCTTGAGGTCCCTTCCAACTGCTGTGATACCGTGATTCTGTGATTTCTAATCTGTTTATCCTCGCAGTATTTTTGTATGGAAGGTACACGGTGTATCCTGAGACAATGTAATGATTCCAGATCAATTACTGAAGGCATGCAGTAAACTGATTTCATTGGAAAGCACAGCTTACTAATCAGTTTCTTTAAAGAACATGTGGTGATCCCTGGAGGTTAACTTGCCTTCAGGCATACATACGTGACTTTGCGGAGAAACATTACTGTATTTTCAGTTTTGTTCTTGTTAATATGACAGTAACTTCAAGTTTAATTGTAGACAGTATAATCCCTTTATGCAAGTAATTTCTTAATGTGAAAGTGAAACAATATTTTGACTTACCTAAATTATATTCTTATTTAAAATCAGTTATTTAAAATAATGTTTTGATTCTACAGCTGCACGAACAATGCTTTCACTAATGTAACTGGCAATATTGCCTTTGTACTATCTGCTAGCTTTTATTTGATGGTGAAACATCTGCAGTTTTCATGCTACTTCAAAGCTTAGGATCCACTAGCTTCCAAGCCACTCACTTGAGCCATTCAAGTAGATTTTTTTATGTTTAGATTTTTATGTTGTGTTATTGGACTAGCAGAGTTCTGGATTTTTATAAATGGGGAAACTATGTACACTTTATTGTTGCTAAGACTATTTTGATGACTCAAAAACATGTAAATGCTGTTCATCTTGCAAATTGGTATTGGAGGAGGACTCGCTATGTGTGACATTCCTAATTACTTACTGCAGTTCAATACTCTATCTGGCCTACTTGCAGTCTGCCCATCTATTAGCTACCGCAGTAATTTTTTATGCTTCATACTATGGAAATCTAAAAAATCTTTGGTGTATGTGGCTGATCTGCACACAGCTGGTGTAACAGAAGATTATGTTGCCCATACTCTAAACAGAATGATTGATAGACAAGGTTTTCATCTAGCAAAGTGCAGTTTTGTTACATAATTACAAGAATTATGTGCAGCAGTAAATCTTTTCCCTGACTATAAATTGAAGGGTTGTTCTGACTGAGTTATGAAAGAAATTATAAACTAATTTGTGGAAAGAGCATCTGTTGTATGCAGGCAACAACAACATCAACACAAAAAAAGCACTAAAGCTCTTAGAAGAAAGAATTTATTTCTCTCTTTGCAGCTTTTTATAAGACAAAAGAGGAAAAAAACCACAATATTACAGTCAGTAGTTCTTGTACAACACATGTTTATGTACAGTTTTATTTACTTAAAAAAAAGAGGTGTTTCGTTGTTGTTTTTTTTTTAATATATCCAGGAATGTCAAAAAGACAGGCACATTAAATAAAACACAACGGTTGGGAAATTATTTCTGCATCTTGTTGAATCTGGCTTGTTGAATATGTGAGAACTTTATCATCAGTGTTGCAGATGCAGTGAGGTTCCTCAACAACGACCCTGCCAAAGACTGGAACCTAAGTTCTGGGAATATGCCACTTCTGCTCTATGCAGACTGATTTATTTTTTTTATTTTTTTTTTTTTCTTCCTGAAGTAAACAGTAAGCCAACACTTTACAGAGAAGAAAATACTTTCTCATCTGTTTTAGGTGACATTTACTTATTTTTGACAGGGATGAATACCATAATGATGTAGTTCCCTTACTACTTATTCACATTTAAAAATAAAATAAACAAGCTTATTTTGCGTTGTCAACTGTCTACCTTGGATTTCTTGATAATTCATTAAGAATGCATAGAAATTTTCCGGAAATAGCACTTTGACTTGTCTTAGATGGATGGCTCTTGCTGAAGGTAATATCGTGGGACCATGGAGAAATTGAAGATGTGATGTCCTAGTGTGACAAACTAGTGGAACAGTTATAGTATGAAGGCAGGTTATCTGTAAGAGTTTCTACTTCTTCAGTGAAGAAATCAAGGATATTGTAGGTCAAATATTTTAGTTACAAATCCTGGTTAATTTAAAGCTGGATGGAATCTGTTGCAACTGCATGCTACACAGATATTTGCAATGGAAATGTGCCCTTAGAGATGGCACAGAAAACCATCATCAGCATTGAGAGAATAGAATAAAGAGGAATACTTAAACATGACCAAAGTGTTATCAACTCAAGTGATATTTAAAAAAATAAAATTGCTTCTGTGGCTGCAATGAAAATAGTCTACTTTACAAGACAGAAAGAATTTGTTTTTGGACCTGTGAAAATATGACTGGAGATGCAGAGTGAAGGGAATATAACTTAGACAAGGTGAAATATGGAAGTGCGGGTGGAATAAGAGAGGTAGTCCTTGCTACATTCTATTTAAGTAAGGAAGCTAGCACTCTGAGATCCTGGCTTTCAGCTCCCTCAACCTGCTGGTCATGCTTCTATTGATGCAGCCAAGGATATGCTTGGCTTTCTGGGCTGTGAGGACACACTGCTGACTAACGTCCTGCTTCCCATCCACTGATATTCCCAAGCCCTTTTAGGCAGGGCCGTGCTGTATTCTTTCCTCCTCCAGCTTATGTTGACAGGCAGAGTTGCCACAATCCAAGTGTAAGACCTTGAATTTCACTTTGTTGAACCTCATAAGATTCTCTTGGACCATAGCTTGAGACTTTCCTGGTCTCTTTGGTTGGCATCTTGTCCCTCAGGTATGTCTTGTCTTTCTGTTTACATCTACTGTGCTGTGCTCATTGTTAATTAAAGAAGTAAATGCCTTTTTTGTGCCAAGTTTCTGAGTATGATCAGTTGTTATTACTAGCAGTAAATGAACTGAAATATAACTGCAAAGTGCAGGTTTTGTAGAAATAGGATGAGCAGCTCTTATAAGTAATATCATCCTCACTGTTGTCAGGGTTAGAAATTAAGAAATATCCCCAAGAGAAAATTGAGAGCTTGTATTCTGGCATCTTTTTTTATCTCCACCAGTCTCATCTGATTAAGTAGATAACATTTCTCCAGGTGGAACTATGGGGGGGAGGGGGAAGACAAAATTTCAGTGTTACATAGCATCATTTCTTATTTCCTTTTTTTTCCTTCAATCAACAGGAATCTTCTGATTTTTATTTTATTTTTATTTTTTCCATTAGGAGCTTACTGGTTCTCAAGGTTACTCTTATAATTTATGCGAAGAGGTTTAAATAAGTGCAGTCAACTTCAATGAGCTCTGCACGTTTAAAGGGATCGTTTACAGAATAACACTTTGGAAGCAAGTAAAATTGCTGCCTACTTGTAGTAGAAATGTTTTGAGTGCATAGTTCAGGGATACAGACAATAACTCCTTTTTCACTATAATGCATTTTGCAGTACTATTTTACCCCACATTCTATGATATAAGCTTCTATTCAAAAAGGAAGGAGGGAAGTCTACTGTGTTGTTCTCTCATCATTTTTCTTCCTATTTAGTTGTGTGTAAAAGCTGTTGGATCTGAGGTATAAGAAACGCAATGTCACAATAATGTTGACGGTCTTTTTTCGTAGACATTTTCCTGAAGGTTTGCTTTGAAATTGTATTCCATCTGCACTGGCAAGCAGATCGGTAGGGGATTAGCCAGCCTTCATATTGTTAGCTGCATTGGAAGAGCTGCTCTTGAGCAGGTGGCACTGGTGGTACTAGGTAATATCACTTCTCCAAATCATCAGTGTGTAGGATCAGAAGAAAAAGTGCTCCTCATTACAGTAGTAAAAACTCTCTTAGCCTTAACTTTTTTTTTCTTTTTTCTTTTCTGGTTAGGTAGAAGAGAGGGCATTAACTGAGCAATAGTGTGGAAGGAAGAATATTCCCACAGAATTTCACATAAGAGTCATTGATAAGTCTGTACTTCTAAGGGATGGATATAATGTGGCAAAGTAAGACTGAAGACCTTTTTTCACAGATGCTTTTTTGTGCTAAGTATTGTGTGAAGGTGGGAGAGGCAGCACTCCTGGTTGTTCATGTTATCTCAGCACAGCTGACTGCGGCCGAGTGTGGGCTGTAGGGCATTGGGTGCCTTGTATGTGGACAGGAGGCTGCCCTGGATATCCTGCAGCTCTTGCTTTTTAACTTGTGGTGAATGCTGATAGAGGCTCTTGTCACTTTTCAGTAATCCAAACAGCAGCTGCATGCTTGATCTTTTGAGTGTAAAAGTTTTTTTTCTCTTTCTCAAATAAGTTATGTCAGCAGAATTTAATGAACGTTGGTTTGCAAGAGGCTGTTAAAGTTGCTGCAGGTTATGTGTCAGAGAGAAAACAAAATAGACTAATATACAGGAGAAAGTCTAATTGCACTACTGCAAATAACAGAGAAATGCACTTTGTTTTACTGAGGTAGATTACATTTGCTGATTGGCATTTGTTAGTATAGCTGTGCCACAGGTCCCATCAGGAGCCTAAATTTTTGACAAGGTTATATAATATTTATAATGTTTCTAAATAATAGATAAAGTAACTATATAACAAATTTGTAAGGATTATAAGCACTGGAAATTTTTCTATCAATCTGTTTTTGTGATAATATTGTCCAGGTATTTAACTTGTAATTTGGCACGATGGTTTGTTAATGTTGAATTTCCAGTTGGACACAGGGAAATATAGGAATCTTCTGTGGTTAAATCTACATTACTGTGTTAAACTGTCATCTCAAGGGCTTCTTTTCTAGATCATGATGGAGCTGCAGAAGCCATATAGTTATGTTATTATTCAGAGTTCTATTGGACACTGGAATATCTTGAGCTAAGGAAAACAGAATAAGAAGTAAAAATTCTGACAGTTTTAATGATCATAAATTCTCAGTTCCTATGAGTAATCCAGAATAATATATACCAATTACACAGTGAGCTAAGCATTAATCCTGTAGAATTTATCAGGAAAAGCATTCTTTTACTAATATAGTGTCCAAATGACTCTATAGCCTGCAGGGGAAAGACAAAAAGAATGTCTGGTGTCTATGTCTGATACCTTTCTATGATATGTTTTTTGTTTTTATTCCTGCACTGTATTTTCACATGTGAGATTCTAGAGAAATGACAGTAAATATTAATATTGCAATAAAATGCTTTAATTGGTATGCCTACCATTATTTCCTATTGGATTGCTGCAAAGACTGAAGAACTAAATGTTGCAACGTTCTTTATTGAAGAACTATCAGGAACTGTTAGGAAACTGTTATACTGAAGCAAGTTTTACCAGTGTACTTTTTGTTTAAAGGAATTTACAGAGTTGAAGTGAGTTAGAATGAATTCAACTTGCACAAATTCAGGGTGTAGCATTTTAGTGTTAGCAATATGAAGTAATAGGTTTACACTCTGAATTAGAAGAGATTCAAGAAGAAAAGGTACCGTAATTATGGGCCTCTACTGGTGGTTTTTAAACCTATGTTTGAAAAGAATCTATATTAAGAAACAATTATACTTGATAGTGGAAGCAGCACAGCAACCAAGTCAGTTGTATGAGTCAACAGTCAGCAATACATGAGGAGGAAGAGGGGTCAATATGTTGCTCATCTCTCCTCTCCAGCATCTGAGTAAGTCCACGCACTGCCTCCAAGTCCTGATGAGCTCCCTGGGCAGCAGGGCCTGGAAATGGAATTGCAAGAAGAGGTGAACTGTGACTGGGTCATGCAAATCAAGGGTAGCAGGGGCTTTGCACAGCACTCCTTTATTACTGCAGCTGTATTTTTAATTAATGGTCCATTTTTTCCTCATTATTGGTAAACAGATTTTACAGACCTTTTGCATTTTAGACAGGAACATCTGCAGCCTGAATTACCTGCTGTATTGTAAAATGTTAGCAATGTGAGAAATGTGTATTGTCAGGGCAGCAAATAAAAGAGGTATAATTGCTGGATTATTCTTCCTTGCAATTTTTGATCAAAATCCAGTATTTGGGAAAACCTTGGCATTTCTTTTCATGACTGTATCTGTATAATATGAAGTTTTTTTTTTTTTTTTTTAAAAAAAAAAAAGCCAGTGGTTTGGTTCAGTAGTGGAAGAGCTGAAACGGGAAAACATTTGACTTACAAGGTGAAAAATCTTTTTGAAATATTCAGAATGAAGAAAAGAAGTTGAACTTATTCTGTGGGACTACCGCTCTTTAAACAGGCCTAGCTTTGTTTGCTTTGTTGCCTCTGAGATGGTTCTCTACGAGCCAGCCAAAATTGAAGTCATCCCTTCTCTTGTAAGCTCCTAGGGTTTATTTTAAGTGAACATAGTAAAAGAGCTTTGGCATTTTACAGTATTCCTCCATGTTGAAGGAAAAAGTCTGTTATCCGTAGCTGACCCAAGTTTCTTTTCCTTATTGCTGTTTGCACAGAATTAAATAAAAGTTCCAAAAGAAGTCGAGACTTTCCATGTTTTTCTCTCAAATTATTTCAGGTTGTTACAATGAAATCTTTACAGAATTGTGTTTATTTTGAAAGTCTTTCTTTTTCTTTCATTTGAAACCACATTTCCATCCAGAAAAGTTTATTGGAATTGTTGTGGCTGGCTGGCTTGTGGAAATGTTTATGCCTGTGAAAAGAAGTCCAGTTGGGATAGATACTCACCGAGGACATCGATATTCAAGTACATTCTTGACTACCTGATATAATTCCTACTTAGTACAAAGGGTGTGACACCTCATCTGCTTCATGGCCTTGCTAAGAAGCTATCCATACTTTTAGCAAACCTGAGTTTGCAGAGAAAAGTCTGAGATACTGCCCTGAATTTGGCAGTTACCATACAGTATAAATTTTTGGTATGTATTCCTTTGAAAATATGTAGAAGTTTTATTGCTAAAACCACTGGGTCCCAGAAAATAAAAGTCCTGTTATCTTTAGTATTCCTTATGAGTTTCTGAATTTTAATGCCTCCTGCTTCAGAGTCTGCCTGCAGTTGCAATAGATTTGTAAATTTAAAACCAAGGTGACTGCATAAAATGAAGTGTTCAGGAATGGCATAGCTAAGAATGCAAACCATTCAAGATGTATGCACGGTTGAATGTTATGAAGAAAGGAAGTCAGCCTTAAACCTGCCGTCAGAAATTCACTAGGGAAAGCTGGTCTGCACCAAGGAAGAGTTTGCATTTTTGTCTGAGTTGTGTAAATGTTCTTCTGCTCACTGAAGACCACTGGTAGGAGGCAAACCTTGTTAAACACATTGATATGTATTTCTAATCTCCTTCCCAAATTCCAGTACAGTTGTGAGCGTTGTCTCCTTTTTGACTTAAGGTACAGAAACACGAAGCAGATTCATGCTGTGATTCTCAAATGTGCGCACACACACTGATGCTTCAGTAGCATTCTTGCATAGATGGGGAAACAGGAAGGAAAAATAGAAGGAAAGAAAGCTCTCATAGAGCAGAATTCTCTGAACTGGCCTGTGAAATGTGACTGGGTCATGTACCTTAGCACAGATGCCCGCAGGATACTTTCTAAAGGACAGCTTTTGAGGTGTCTTATCCTGTTTTATCCTTTCACTCTTTGCCTCCCTTGCTGGACCACTGGTGTGTTAGTTTGGGCAGGGGATGGGAGGGAAGGAGTGGCAATTGTATTGTGGCCTCTTGCTTGGTGTGTGAGCACCTGTATTCCCTTTCATAGAAGGCACTGAGATGACAAGCAGGCAGATGTGGCAGTCACTTCTGTCTGCATTGGATTTTTAGCAGTCTAGTAGGGATGAGCAACTGCTAAAATGTGTTTATCCCCTTCAGCCATCTTTGACCCTCCACCATTTAAAACTGTTAATACTGATAGTACTTCATTGCAGATAAATAATAAATTTTGTTATTTTTGAACTTTTTTAAATATATCTTGGAATGTACAGATTAACCCTGGAATGCCAAGATGTTGCTTAGATGAAGTTGGTAATGTGGAGTTTATTTCAAATTTATACTAGATCTCACAGGCATAATTGGACAAATGTGTTACGAATTTAGTCTTTATGAAAGATATCTATCAATTTACAGTAAACTTGAATTTTAAAAAATCAAAAAAATTTGAATAAAAATCGTAGAACACTTGTTCACATAACCTTATTTCATCTTGTCCCTTAGTATAATACTTCCACTCAGAAGCGGTTTGCTGCCTTTGTACACTGAGACAGTGTTTCTGTGATGGTTATGCTATTTGTTGTGGTTTGGATGTTGTTTTTTTTTTTGTGTGTGTGTATTTTGTTTTATTTTTTGGTGGGGAGTGTTGGTTTTTTGTTTGTTTTTTGTTTGTTTTAATGTTATGTGCTAATTTTAGTACCTGATTCATTGGTATTTATTTACATGTTAAAATTCAAGAAGTTTTTTGAAAAGGTTAAGGTTTTAATCCTGCAAATTCTTACTTACCTGGTAAATTTTTTATTAGGTGGGGCTACCCTTTCTAAAAAGGGAGCCACTTATCTGGGGTCTGTGCTTTCACTGAGCTTAAAATACTTTTGAGAATTATAGCGCTGAATCATTTTCTAATTTAGCAGAGAGGAAAACCTTCAAATGTCCCAGAAACAAACTGTCCAAGGATTCTGATGGTGATAAAATATAGAAGTGGCCGTGGTCTCTTGTGAGATGGCATCATGTTGAAGGACGAAGGGAGAATGGAAATTCTGCTGAAGCAGCAAGAGACAACTCTTTGGGGAAATGATAGGACGTTCTGATTAAACCAGCTGAAGAACAAATTTCTCTTGTTAGTCAGGTTTGGGGGAAGTGAAATTTTTTCATTGCACTGTTCTTCTCTCCTCCCTATAGTACCAGAAGTGAATAGTTTTTTTTTTTTAAGGTGCTTTACAGATTTGTGTTCATAACCTAATTAAAACATCACCTGTATATTATCTAGTATTGTGTAGCACTAGTACTACGCTAGTACTAGTTTGTGTTCACAAAGAATGATAGAATTTTTAGTCAGAAATGGCATAATAAATTTTCTACATACAGCTATTCTTCATTATAAACTCTATTATCAGTACTTCTAATTCTCTGCATGAAAATTAATTTTATATTAAAAAAAACTGCATTGCAATCTGGGATGACACTTGTATTAAAACTTATGTTTGTTTCGTTATAATGCTTGCAAGTCGCAGACAATAATGATGTCAGGCTGCTAGGCAGCTTTTACATGAAACGAGGAGATGGTTCTACCCCATATGTGCAAGAGGTTCTATCCCACAAAACACTGAAGTTATACAAGCACATGAGAAATGTATTAGTAAGTGAGTTTGGTGTTAATTTTTGAGTGAGATGGTGGGAAATCCTTTGGTAAATAAATATTATCTGTTAAAATCTAAGAATAATGTAGGAAAGCTGTTCAGCATTTAAAATTTTATACTGCATTTTGGTGTGAGAAAAGTCAAGGTGAAAGTGAGAACAAAAACACTGACAAGCAAAATAGTTTTTTGTATCTGAGTTCTCAAGTCTCAAACATCTGTTGAGTTTGACTTCTTCTGAATTATTATTACTTAGTGACTGCTGTTTTTCAGCAGCCAGTTTATTAATAAGATTATATTTTATTTGACTTCAATTGTACTTCATGAAACAATTCAAATTGCTTTAGAAATATTTATTAGACTTTCAAGCCCCCAAGCTATGAAACGTAGTTCTTACTGCCATATCATAATCACTGAAATACATCAAAAACTTGGAGTTTAGAAACTCGTACAGTAAAAATAAAAAATCCAAGTATAACAAAAGACAAAATGATAAGCAATAAGGTTTTAATGTGGCTCTTTCATCATGTGAGAAAATTGAATGTATTTAAGAGTAAATAAATGCTACAACAATATCCCATTTATTTTTCAAGTCCATCCAGATTAATATAGAAACTGTCACTTGAGTAAGAATGTTTTCAGAATATTAGACACTCAGTTGGATGTTAGGCACTCATCAAATTCACCAGAAAAAAGTTAAATTTTTCCCTCCATTTTCTTTTGTTCCCCTCTTTCCTTTTTTGTAAGGGTTTAGCCTTATGGTGAAGGCAATAGTAAAGGGCCTATTAATTTTGATATTTTTTTCCATTTCTACCAGAGATTGCAAGTGCAGTATTGAGTGAATTTATAATTTTATTTTTGTTTAGAAAAATTTTGATGTTATTTCACAGTTATGTAAACTGTCAATTTTACTTATGTGAATTATTTGCATTTTTCTTAAGTTCTCATCACTGTAAATATAGTTAAGACTGTAATCTCAGTTCAATTTCTCTAGATTTTCTTAGGAAAAAGCCTTATTTCTTTCTGGTACAAAACATAGTATAGTCATAAATATACTGAAGAAATTTGAAAGGAGCTCTGATTTCCAAAGTAAAAAAGTTTACCTGATAATTCAGAGACAGAGTAAAGATTTTAAATATCCTTGTTTCTAGAAATGAGCCTTATACAAATAGTGGATCTATGGATCTCTTTCTGTTTCTTTTTGTTTTAAGTATATTTTAAAAAATCTAGAAAGCATAATATAAATACTCCTAAATTCAGTTTGAGTCATTTTCTTTTCACTTTAGTTGCATGTTCAGTGTGATTTGAAGCATGAAGTTTGTGCTGTAGCCTATCAATTTGCTTGGATAACTATCTATGAATATGTAAAAATACAAATATGTAAATAAACATGTGTCTCAATTTTAAGATTAACTTGTAAGAAAAATAACTAATTGCTAGAAGATCATATGGAAATCAGCAAATGTGATATCAACTGAGACCAAAAGAAATCTGTAAGGTTTGCGCTCCCTGTCTTCTACTGTGTATTGAGTATTTCATGTGGATTAGCCACATCAACCAAAAATAAATAAGTAAATCATCCAATTGATTCAGCATTATTTTGGAATTAACAGTTCTTGTATGGAATACAGCTGAGACTATCAGTGCAATGTTTTAATGCCCTGGAAAGACTGAAAAAACTGCTGTCTAAATGGTAATCTATGTCATGTTGAGAGAGAGGAATGCAAATAGTACTTCCTTGGTCCTTTTCCTACTACTTCCTCTCTTTCACTTGAGAAAAGGTACTGTGGTAGGTGTGTGGATTACAGCCCTTTCTGGAGGCCATTAAGAAGTAAGTTCTTTGACAACCTATCTCTCTTTCTGTTTAACTTAAAAGCATTGGTACATCATACAGCCAAACAGGTGATCTCCTCCTGTACTGTCCATGACCCTGAGATACTTTGATTATCATTACTTGCAGGAGGTTCTTTCTTCTACCATTTGTAATGCATATTTCGGAAGAAAGAAGGAAGGGAAAATGCTTTGGCCCTGCCATATGAAGGGTGGTGTTGGTTTGCCTAGGCACTCTGGGAGGTGGATTTTGTTTGGCTGGACATTCCCCAGCAGCACTCACTAGCGGTGTCAGCCATGTGCATGTTTTCTAATGGGATTTTGATCGATACTCTCAAATCTGAGCTGCTTGTGAGTCTGAAACCCCTGAGTGACTGTGCCCTCTAACATCCATTTTGTATGATTTTTTTTTCCCTTCCTTTTCCCTTGTACTTTGCTGCCAAGACTCCACTGAGACTTTGTATAATTAAAGTGCTTTTGATTGAAGGCTTTAGGGATGAGATTTCAGCAAGACAGAACTCAAAAAACAAATAGAAGTAAGAAAAGTTCTGCAGTTCTCTGTCACAGAACTGCAGAATACTGCGTTCATGTTTATATAATGTGGCTAAAATTGAGCTCCAAGAGATCTCTTACTGTGTTATTAGATGCTATGACGTTTTTTATGTGTGGAATGAGCAATCACTGTCTTGCAGATGCAGGAACATAGCTGATGATGGGAACTGTTGATCTGAATGGTGCTAGACAGGCACATAGGGTGGAAACTTTGAGAATTTGACTTCTTTCAAGTAGGAAAGTAAGAAAAATATTATTTGAAAAATATAATTGAAAAATATTATCTTTAAGATCCATTGGAATATATTATTCAGTATTTCCCTTTTATGTTAAGGAAAATAAAATATTAATAAGAAAACATTTGTTCAGAAACTTCTAATGTGGGAGCCTGGTACTGTAAGTGCAGTTTCCACTTTTCACATGAAACAATGTAATGGTTAAAGTAAATCTTCTTAGAACTAATCTAAAAAGTTAAACTTTTTTTTTCCCTCTAATTTAGCTCTATTAGCCATCCAATGATAATAAATATATTGCTGATTTTTATTAAAATACAACATACAGATTTTGATCACAATAGTGAATCCATTCATTCATTCAGATCCTTCTCTAAGGAACTTTCTTACTTTAAATTCCTGACTAGCAAAGGATGGAAAGAAACCACATGGACATTCATTGACAAATTCTGAATCATGGTACATATTTCTGTCTACATTAGACCATGTACCTATATCAAATGTCCCTGCAATCCCTACCAGGAAGACACTTAATGAACTAAATCTTTTGACTGATGTAGTCATGATTTCTGTTTTGAAATCATTTCTTCAAGTGAGCCACAATTCCATGGACAGTTCTTTCTGTAGTGAATAATGAATTAAGCAGCCCTTGAGATAACTCACGATATTCTGCTGCATAGCATTGGAAATAAGACAAAACCTCACTGTTTTAAGAGAAACAAACAAACAAACCCTACAGCACTTCAAACCTTGAATCTGTGTATTTGGACTTATGAAGTATTGGTAACTTTTCCATAGCTCTTGAACTCCAGATAAAAGTCATCTGGACATTCTTGGAAAAGTGTCCCTTGCAGATGGAAATTTGGTAATATCCATTGAGTTATTTTGAGAATTGTGCAATTATTGCAGGATATTACTTGTCTAAAGTGATTATAATGATGAGTTTAGTAGTGCTTATACTCAGTTACATATGTCTATTATGCCTGTCGTTTAGCAGTAAAACCCTTGATGCTGTTCTCAAGGCAACCTGACCAGACAAATGGAGGAGCCTCTAGTCGGCTTTTTCTTGAACTAAATAAATAAGGTGTTACACTGGAGTCAGTATTTCTAACAAATTGAAACCATGTTTTTGGTGCCAGAATATTTGCAGCTAAAACTGTGAGTTTTAAATTTAATTCATAGACAGAAACGCAACTTCCCTTTGTATCCGGATCTTGCACTAAGTGTATCATTCAAATAACGGATATCTCTGTCATGATGGTGTCGCCCTCAAATCTATACCTCTTTCTTCTGGTCACAGTGATACCATCAAGGGAAACCTTGCTAGTAATGACCATGTGTACAAGGCTCTGAGATGGAGGTGAGGGAACAGGGTGTTCTCTTCATTTGCTCAGTGAGGGTAAAGGATTTAGAAGCGTACATGTATTGTGCGTGAACACCTGGTTGTGCAATTGGAACATGCTGATCAGAGAGTCTGGGGAGATATCCTTGATATTGAAAGTGTGCTTGTAGGAGCAGCTGAGCAGACTGATTCAAATTTCCTGTTTTGAGAAAGGAATTGGGTCAGGTGATATTCAGAGCTCCTTTCCAAACTCAGCTATGAGCCTATGATTTTGTTAGTAGATTTTCTCCCGTGGAGGGCTGAAGGAGGCTTGCAGTAGTTATTAAGACTCAGCATCAGAATTTCTGATTCCTTTTCTGTGCATTTACCACTGAGTGACTTACTGCTCTTTTTGTCACAGCTTATGCCTTAGATTATTCATCTACAAATTGCTCTGTAAATAAAACTTACACAAAAGGATCTGTGATATTTAATCAATGTTTGTCAAATTCTTTCTTCTTTGGAAATATGGAAACACACTCCTTTTACATTTTCTCTTAAACACTATATTCATTTATTACATGGTTCTGTGTAGTGTTTTTCCATTTTTACTAATATGTGAATATAATGATAACTGATCTATTTACTGGATAGAAAATCTCAAATTGATTTGTGTACGAATTATTCAGCAAGATTTTCCTTAGTTTGCACTGCAAAAATTAGCATGGTGATAAACATGTGTGACTCATGGGCTCTTTATATTTTCTGATATTAGGCTAATCAGAATTTTTCTGGTATGACAATTCTAACTAAGACATAGGAGGGAAGAAATAAAGCAACCTAACAATTGAGTTCCAAGTTAGGCACATTCTGGAGTCATGTCATTTGTTTTGGCTGCGTTCTACCATAGTAACATTTTAATAATGCTCTGAAAATTTAAGTATTGGTATTTTTTCATTTAAATATCAGTTTGCTTAACAAACTGCAGGACTTGTGTACATTTGGAGATTAGTAAGACACTTGACCTTAATGTGAACAGAACATAGTTATTTAAACAGTAATGGCATTTCATCTGCAGTTTATTTTTCAATGACAGCTCTTGTCCAGATGGCACGTAAGTGTAGGTGTAATTGCTATGGCACCCTCCATTATTTTAAAAGCAACAAATAGTCAGATCAGTTTTACACACATCAGCTACATCTCATGTGGAAAAGAAAAAAAGTTTTCTATAACAGATGATAACTTGAGAGAGCTGTAAACACCACCTGGTGCAAATGTGGTTGGATGCAGGAGCTATCTCCTCACTACTGTGAGGAGAATGGAAAGGATTCCAGTGGAATCCTTTGGACAGGGTTGGAGAGGATTCTGAAAGCACATCTTGTGGGATTTTTTTATGAAAGCAAATTGAAGAAGTAGGTACTAGTTGTACTGTCTGGCTAAATGATGGCAGCAGGCCCAACTGAATTAAATGGCACTCATTATGTAAAATGTTCACAAATGTCATAAATGTCAACCATAAGTGCATAAAGGGTAGGAGAAAATAAAACTACTTGTAAATATTGGAGCAGTGCGAAAGTGCAGATATGGAATAGTGAATAGGTAAAATGTGAGGATATATGATTAATGATTATTATGGAAAACTGAATTAAAGCAAATTCACAGCAATTCTGATGTTCAGAATAGCATTTGTTATAGATTCAATAGAAATTGTAGATTCCCTGTAACCTCAATCCTTTGTAACTGTAATTTAAGCAGGAGAAGTGAAATTCGACACTTCAATCTTGTATATCAAAAGTGGGTATCTTCTACACTGATCAGTCGAGGCACCTCTGTATTCTCCTTAAACAAAATTCCTGTTTAGGTTGCAATTCATTTATCATTGCTAGATGTTAAAGATGACCAACTGCACCTTAAATGCTTTTAGCTCTCTACTGATGAGATCCCTGATAATTATAGAAGAACATGTGACTTGCTCAGATGTAGGCATCCACATTTACCCAGCTTAATTCCAACATTAGTCATTGTCTTGTGATGGTAAAAATTAGGGACTTACTTCAGAGCTCATGATAGTGCTGACACTCTGCCTTTATAAAATTGTATTTTCACTTTGGTGTTATGGGGAATACAGAACAAAGTGTTTTTAGCTTAGTTGTAGCTAAAAACAGTTGTAGGACTTGTAGGAGAGCATGCTCTGGTAAAGAAATACTATAATAAAGTAGGTTATTGCACTTCTCAAGTCCAAAATTCAGTCTCCAGTCCTAGTCTTAGTAGTTATCATTCTATCCTAGCTCTTCACTTCCTAAGCCTTATATTTTGTTGTGATTTTTCATCCTTTTGTTTTGTACTCAACAATTCTTACCTGGTCTACCTCACCTTCTTAATCTGGGTTTTTTTGGCAAGGCACTGTCAGCTTTGTCTTCCTCCAGTGGCTTTCCATTCATTCTGTTACCACCTTCCTCCCCCAGCAGATCTCAGTCCTAGCCACTTTGCCCATGAAAGTGCTGTTATCTCCTAAATACAATGGTCTCTCTGTAACTTAAGGGAGGCGATAGGAAAGAAGGAGACAGATTCTTTAGCTGGGTTGGTGTGACAGGACAAGGGGAAAAGGTTTCAAACTAAAGGAGAGGAGGTTTGGATTGGATATAAGGAAGTTTTCTGCAATAATGGTTACAACTGGAACAGGCTGCTCAGACATGTGGTGGATACCCCATCCATCCTTGGAGGCATCCAAGGTCACACTGGATATGGTTCTGAACAACCTGATCTAGCTGTTGGTGTCCCTATTCATTGCAGGGGAGTAGGACTGAATGGTCTTTAGAGGTCCCTTTCAACTCAAATGATTCTATGATTCTACTTGACAAAGTTAAAAGCAAACATGGATACTTGTCATTTTGTCTTTTCCTCTCAGAGTCCTTCAAATTCTCACTTTAGAGAAGAGATGTGCCTTCCCCTGGAATACAGGCTGTTTCCCTTCTATAAATGTGCAAATGTTTCTTTATTACAATAAGTCATCTTCCACTTAGCTTAGTTAGTAAATATTTGTAACTTCTTGCTTTGATAAGATGAAAACTTTCCTTCCTTCTCTCAGTGAAATTTTTTTTCTTTAAACGTTAAATTTTGTATCAGTCTGTACATTAAAAGCCTTAGTGATACAAGCAATCAAGCACTAGCTGTAAATAGCTTATTGCTGAGTCTTGACTTGGACAAAGAAATTGGGTGACAACAGGCTTGGACGGACTGTTACCTTATCCTTTATAGGCAAATTATTACTGTTCTCAAACTTGTGAGAAATTCATATTGTATTATGTTTGTTTAAATTAATTTAAATTGCACTGAGTATAAGCTTGCTTCTTTTCCAGGTTATCCAGTAAAACAGATTCATACTTATTCTGTATTTTGAAATGAGTGGAAGTTACGAGTTGGGATGATGATTTGTAAACTGACATTTTTACTAGATCAGCTATTAGTAAACAGGATAAGAACATGGTTGATTAATGATCAGGAATAATATGCAACTGCTCATTGTGTTATTGGTCTTCTTCAAATGCAGGACCTGGTTAATTAACATCTTCACATTTGAAGAAAGATAATATATGATGAAACTGAATGAAACTTGCTTCACAAAATAGTGTATTAATATTCCTCCATGCCACGCTATAATGACTGGCATACAGGCTTCTTGCTTTAAAGAAAGATACAAAGATTATTTTTTAATAGCAACCTTTTCCACTAGGGCAGGTACTAAATGCCAGCCAGATATGTGTCAGAAAACAATTATGCCTGGCAGTGCAACTGTTCATATGTTCGCAAGGTCTTTCAGGTCTTTAATTTTCCCTGGCATTTAGTCTGAACTGTACATTGGAAAGAAACCAGCTTTTTGAAAACAAAGCACACAAATATTTTCTGAATTTTATTTACTGAATATAACGATATTGAGTATTCTTTTCTTTTGTTATGTGATGTTCATAGAGATGACTGTATCATTGATCTAATACATTATTAAATGTTAAATAAATTCTTGATGGAATTTATTTCCCATTTACAAATGGATCTAGTGCCATTTGGTAAATTATCTGGAGGAAAAGGTTTTCAAAGGCATGTGTAGAAGTCAGTACAGATGCTCTTCTGAAAGTAACAGGAATTTAATATTTGTCTACATTTTCCACTGTTTACACTAGTGGATTAAAACATTGAACATTTTTTTTTCTTATTTGGCATGATTTGCTCGGAATGAGCATAATTATTACCTTTTTATCCTGCATTGCTGTTGATCTAAAATCATCCCTATAAAAAGATTAACCACACGTACTGTGGAGATATTTTAAGAAAATTGTGCAAATTTAATTATTGTTTTTAATATACGTTAGGAAAAGTACACAGATACAGTGGTGATGATAATACAATGAATATTGTCTAGGACATGATACTGTAATGGTAAGTGTTCTAGAGACAAATCTGGGTCCTTCTTTTATAAGCTTACCACTAGTACTTTTTCAGATTCATTCTTGGTGAGTGTTAAACTTAGATTAATTCTTGAAATAATAGCTTTTGCACTTAGCAAGTTCCTTCTGACATCATTTATATGCAGTATTACCAATAGATAAGCATTTTGAATTGGAAAGAGAATACATTGCTGCATGCAATGCTGTGGGAAACAGGAAGGTCAGTCCTTTCTGCTGAGCAGCCTCCAGTTACCAAATGTGGAAATCTGTCTTTATTACTCATTTTTTCCAGAGATAGGTCTGCTGCATCTCTGAATGACAGCTTCTTTCGGAGATCAGGAGGACTTTTCCATTTTTCTTTTATTTCTGGAGCTACAAAAATGCTATGTATTTCATCATAGTTGAAAAGACTACTATTGTGCTGCTGTAGAATGAACTAATGTGTTGTAGTGTAATCCTAGAAATGTTTTGAGATGGATTTCTTACATTTTTCACTTTTAACAGCAGTCAAAGTTGTATCTATGCAGGATGTTCGAGTTATTTGTGATATAAATTTTTTGTTCTTTCCATTTACTGTAGAATTTTGTCTTGTTAGGGGTGTCAGAAATGTTGATGTAAAAAAACTTGGTTTTATAAATGAGTAGCTCAAGTAATGCAGGTTTTTCTAATTTTGTAATGGATACATCTTATTTTTTGTAAGCGTCCTTATTTTGTGTGCACTAGGTTTTAAGAATTTAACTGCTGTAGTTAAAAAGAAACAAACTATTCACATGTTGGCCTATAAGTACGTGCATTGACTATTCTATTTGAAAAAGAATTTTCGGTACTATACCAATGAGAATGCTTTTGTGTAATAGTACAAATTTAGCAGCTGCTAAATGTAGTTTAGTGTGTTAGGTTTTTATCTTCGGGTTGTACTGTTTTTAATCAAACCATGTCTTTTATAGTTTCTGGACAATTGTGACTGGGTTTGGAAACCACTTTAAGTAGAGGCAGATAAAATAATACAAACTTTTTTTCACTAAGCAAGAGAAAAGAAAAACAACTATAGAAATATCTCATTCCTTCTATTGAATTTTCTGATTTCCCCCCCCCCCCCAATCATTTTTCTTTAGAGAAAATATGTGGCTTTTCCTTTTAGGTTTCAGTAAAATGCATTATAAAAATGGAATGTCCAGACACAAATGTTCACTGATAAAACATCTTAGTGAGGCATTTTTAGTCAGCTCTGGATAGTAGCAGTTTATTTCACTTTTTTTTTTTTTTTTCTTTGAAGAGGGACGTTTCAATAGATTAAAAAAAATCATGCAACATGTAAATTTGTCTGCGTTACACAGAAGTACACCTATATGCTTTCACATAGGGTTGATGTAATATTATATTCAGTGACTATGTTTCATAAAATCTTTTTGATTGAGGCTTGAAGGATTGATAGAGGATGAACTCTTCTCATGTATTAGTCTGGATAAAGGCTACAAAGATTCCCTTCTGTTGTTAGCCATTAAAACTTAGCCAAAAACACCTTCTCAAGATTCTGAAGACAATAATTTTCCTTTTGTCCCTATCACACTTAAGTAAAATGAAATCAAAGCAATGCTTCAAGATAGAAGGGAAGTGATCCTTCCCCTCTATTATGCCCTAGTGAGGACTCACCTGGAGTATCAGGTGATATGAAAAAAGTCAGGGATCTCCTGGAAAGAGTCCAGCGGAGGGCCGCAAAGGACCTGGAGCATCTTTCTTATGAGAAACAGCTTATGAGTGACCTGAGCCTGTTTAGACTTGAGAAAAGAAGACTCAGAGGGGATCTCGTTAATGTTTATAAATATCTTAAGTGTGGGAGTCAAAGAGACACGGCCAACATCTTTTCAGCAGTCTGTGGGGAAAGGACAAGGGCCATAAACTTAAGAATAGGATGTTCCACATCAATATGCAAAGGAACTTCTTTATTGTGATAGTGACAGAGCACTGGAACAGGCTGCCCAGGGGTGTCATGGAGTTTCCTTTTCTTGAGATATTCAAGACCCACCTGGATGCCTACCTGTGCAATTTGCTGTAGGGAGCCTGCTTTGGTAAGGTTGGACTTAGTGATCTCAAGAGGTCTCTTCCAGCCTCTACAATTCTGTGATACTCCAAGAGAGGCCAAATGCAATATTTTTTAAAATATTACTTATAGGAATCTTATAGTAGGAGGTGATCGAATGCATTGTTTTTCTTTACCTGAATAATTAGGACTCTTACTATCTTTATGCATAGTTACATAGATAAGCTTACATTTATGTGTGTGTGTGTGTGTGTGCTGATACATATGCTATATTTTATAGTATACATGACAGAATAGCAGTTACCCAGTCTTGAATACTTCCAGTTAAGTGTTTTGCTTGTTTGCTTGTTTGTTATAAAATATTCACATATGTGGAAATTTTTCTTCTGCATATTTGCAATTTATATAATCATAGAATCTTGTATTGGGATATCTGTGTTATAAATGGGCAACATAATTTGACCTCAGCTATTTCATGTGTCGCATCCTGAGAAGATGACCCTTTTCTCACTGTCCTTGGATTACTGCTGCCTTTGCTTTCTGTCAGTGTATGAATTGTGAGAAGTTGCTCTTTCTGAGATGGATGCAGCCTGCCATGCTGCTTTAACTGATTTTAATTCCAGGCCACTGGGTTATGTTGCCCAGTTAAATGTGAGAGAATGCCAGCTAACCATGAGGAGGGACTCATTTCAACAGAAAATTAAGTTTGGGTGTACTAGACAGTGAAAGACATGGAATCTTTTCAGTTGCCTTCATGCAAACCTGAGTTTTGAATAGTTCTTAAAGGTGTTGCCCTTTTGCGCTTTCCAAATCACGCAAACCCATCGACAGTTGACTTCCTGAACTTCTCTGCTTTTCCGTGATCTGACTTTTGCTTTCCCCTGATGAACCAGAGCTGGCACTTCTGCCAGCTTTTTCTTTGTTAGGTAATAAGAGCATAATTTGAGATTGGCAAACCCTGTTTCACAGAAGGTTCATCGTAGTGACAGAGTGACAGGGCTGTGAGAATGGTGTATTAGTAATACAGTGGGACAAATGTCTCCAGGATTAACACTGCTGTAGAAAATTTCTGTAAAGGCAAACTGTGGAGAAAATACCTGAAAAAAGTTCTTGTCGCTCAGGGAGAAATTCCTAAGGGCCAGTGTGGTTCGTGGTTCTTGTACACTAATAAGGCAAAATGTCAAGTATCTACAGAAAAACAGATTGTTCTGACTTCTGTTCTCTTATGTGACTTTCATCAAAATCCAACACATTCAGTAGAATGACTTTATCAATACGAATAAGCTTTAGGTCAAGCCTTAATTTACATCTGCGGTCCTGTGCTTTTAGCCAATCAATAAGGTGTTGAGTTTTTTCTTGCACACCTGTTGAATTTATTGACTCACATTACCATTTGCCTTAGTAGAGAGCACTGCATCTTTACAAGTTTTCTATAAAGATAAGGTTGAAATTTTAAATGTCTAGCATACAGGTCTTAGAAATACAGTAAGAGTTGGTTTTACAATTATAGAATAATTTAATATCCCCAGTATCTCAATATCAGGGGTTATTTGTCTCATTGAAAATGAGACTTTTTTTTTTTTTTAAAAAAAGAGTACATTTCACATTTTCTTCCTGTCTATAATACAATGTTAGGTCATCAAGTGTGGATATCTAAAAGCAGAGGTTGTTAACATTTAATCTTTCCTAAGCTTTTGCTAGTTGAAGACCAATGTGATTAAACTTGCCAGCCTTATAGCCTTCTAAATAGATGGTTTATAAGCCCATTTCTTCTCTTTTCATTTTAATTTTTAATTATCTAAATAATCCAATTGTCATGAGGGACTTATAGAGGGTTTATAGAAAAATCTGGAAGAAGGTTGTATCAAGCACATTTTATATTCAATGTCAACTGTCACTACCATCTCCAGTATTCCTCATTGTTCTCCCTTATGGTGCTTTAAGTAGTCTTTGATGTCGATTTATAAGACAGTGGCCTAGGCCTAACCCTGCCACCTCAGTTCAGAGGAACTCTCAGAAAACACAGGCCTCAGCTGTGATGAATTTATTGCCTGTGAAGAAGAGTTTCATTGGAAAAGGAATGTGCTCAACAAGTGCTCAAGTCCTGTCCAGGGAGCTTACTGTGGTGGCTGTATGGGGAGAATTGATAAAGTGCCCTCCTGAAGAGGAACATACAGTGTGCTATCTGGAGGGCTGAGGGAAACAGCAAGGGACTTGCAGCTTGCCTAATAAGTTCAACAGTTGAAACAACACATTCAGCTTAAAAGATCTTACATGGAGTTAAATTGCCAATAATTGTCCTAATTAAAAACAAATATTAAAATGATTTTACAGATTCCAAACAGATTCTATTAAAGTAAGATAATTAGAAAAGAAGACCATTAATTTAAATTTTTAGTGTGGTTAGACAGTACAGACAATCTACTTGCAAGGGATTTAAGTCACTGGCAACATTCATAGGGCAGCATGTATTTCTCTGATAAAAGTTAAGACAAGATTCTGATTTTCTGTATTTCTAATCAAAATCCCAGGATAGTCAACTAGTATGATGAAAAAAAGCTTGTGTAGCAAATGGTAGTATAATGCTTCTGATATTGTCTGTGGTTTCTGAAATCTCAGATATCATGAATGAATGAAGAGTTGGGGTCTCTTTCTGTTTATAGGTCTGTAAGAAAACCCACGGGGGAAAAAAAGCATTCTTAACATTCCTTAAAGAGGATAAGCAAAAATCTGGAGTTCTTCTTCTCAGTAAAATAAACAAAGCTACAGGTTACAAATCTAAGGAATCTTATGGCTTCTATTTTTCAACATGCACCTTCCGAATTAGCAGCTAATCAGAAAGTAGTATGTCAGTATCTCAAAAACTCTGTCCTGTAAAATAAGAGAAAAACAAAAACACTTCATTGCCTGGGAAATGTCTATTAAATATCTTTAAGCTAGCATTAAAAATCAAGCAGCATTAAAGTGGGCAGCAAACAAAAAAAAGCCCCCAGATCAGCTACATACAGGCCTACTAAGTGTTCTCTCTTTTCTACAATGCTGATATTTGATAATTTTAAAAATCTAGTTACTTTTCCATATGTTAAACCATATCCTTTTCCAAGTGTCTTGTCAATTGACCCTCTAAGTTCCAAAGTCTAAGGCTCTTTGAAAATTGATCTAAATCGATGCCATTGTATTTTATCTGGTTCAAAACGAATAGCTTCAGATAGTTTACCTCTCATGTAAAATGAAATCTATTAATTAAACCAAATTATTTTGATTACATTTCAGACACTGGATTCTTTCAAAGGTACTCTTAAAATAAGTGTAGCAGATTCACTCTCTACCTTATTTTTTTACTCTCATTTCTAGCGACTTCATTATGTTGAATTATTTTTCTCATTCTGGGTTAAATAAACACATCTTCCAACATTTTTTTCTTTCTTTTTTTTTTTTTTTTTAATGCACCTGAAACAAATGACTTTCTATATTTATTCCATCCCTTACTTTAATATGTTATAGTAGTATAATTCAGAAAGTGTTGTGCAACATTATTGTAAAAATTGGTATTGAAGTAAAGGATCCATAGACTAAGAGTGGCTTGTTCTACCGTTGTAATTGTCACAGCATGCTTAAGCTGAAATATTCAGATATTTACAATATTCTATTGAATATAATCTGAAATTGTCAGGGTAATTTGAAATGACTTCTATATTTAAGGTTTTAAATAATCCCAGTGTTAATGCTACTGATAGTGATCAGGATAAAATTTGAAGTGTAATTTGTTAAATACTCCCTTTGGCTTTCCTTTATACCTCTCTCTGTTTCTCCCCTTTGTAAATATGTTAACTTTTACAGTCACATTAACTTTTATGGCTTAAAAGTTGTCTTTGTTTATTTTGTAGTAATTACAGAGTCTCCTCACTCACAGAAAAGATTTAAGCTTTGTGATAAATCTGCTGCCTGGAGTTGTGAGGTTTAGAAACTGTTTTCTTCCAGCCAGTCTAAGGCTTTCACTCTGGGATTCAGTGGAGCCTGGTAGATTGTGGTTCCATTCCCAAGTTAATGATTAAATAATATTTTCATCAAAGTTGGCAGAATGTAATTAATATTTCAAGGGTTTTTAATATAACAAAGGTCCTGTTTTAATTGAGGTCTTGCTAAAAACAAATGTTTGTATCATTGTTTCCTCTTACTGTGACATTTGTTTTATTCCTTGTATTTAACTGATAAAAACCATTTAAAGAATACCTTACAACAGAAGGGCTGCAGCTTTGGGATATCTCATTACCCTCATTAAACACAACCTCATGTAGTAAAGCAATTATAATGGTTTGATCACAGAGCTGTGTTTGTTTTTGTATCCAGCATTGAGTTTCACTGACTTTTCCATGTTCTCCGTTTTCTCCAATTAATTTTGCATAACTTTATATTCCCTCATTTAAAAGTTAGAATAATGCCTGGATATTCATATTCCCTTAATAATGTAGTGCTTGGAACAAGGCTGTGATCATTATTCTTACTGCAAAGTAAAGGAAAGAGGATGTGACCTACATGGAACAATACTCAGCCTTATAGGAAAAAGTCTCTATCCACTTTGGAGTCAGAGGATAGTTTTATCTAATTTTAATAAGTAAATAAAGGGAAGGAGGGGATTTTAGTATCTCTATAACTTTGTTTACACCAGACAAAATAAATAAAGTATGTTATTACTAACATTCCATTTCATAAACAGAAACTATAGTGTCTTTGAACCTGTAGGTGCATTAAAGCATGCTCCTTGGATGTGACACCTGCCAAGGAAGGAAAGATTTTCTTTTTAGGTTGTGTTCTCGGACTGTTGCCCCTGCATTCTGGTTTTAAACGCTTATCGTTGTTGCTGTGTGGGCCTGTGAACATTGTTAGGTGGAGGTCACAGTATTCATCCTTGCTCATGGCATTTGCCAAAATTCTAGTGATGCATTATGTGGTGGAGCTGACAAGTGATATATGCCATTTCATTTTAATTCCCCACGTTAGAATTGTCCCTGTGCTGCTTTCCAAGTAGTCTTAGTTAGAAGTGGTGAGCTCCCAGCAGGCTGAAGAAGTGCTTTACAGAAAGCCATCAATTGAACAAAGATATAGCCATTTATCTAACAGATTCTTGATATGCAGCTGAATGTATCATTGTCTATTTGGCAGCATACTGACCACACCATTATTTTGCATCCCTAATTCAAGGGAATGGATTTAGTATTGTTGTATAGAGATAAAGATATAATCTTCTTATGTCCTTATGTGGTGAGACTTCCTTGGGCAAGAAAATACTGAACCGAATGCTCAAAATGCGAAATTGTCATTGGAATGAGAAAGAACAGCAAAAAAATATAGTCTAGAATCATAATTTTGTAATCTTCAACACCTTTGATTGTCTCAAAGGCAAAAATATGCTATCCTGCCAGAAGCAGTAACATTTATTTATTTATTTATTACTTTAGAGCTGTACTGCCTTTCTGATTTAAAACAGTAACAATAATAAAGTCAACAAAACACAGACCAATATGACAGTTTTCACAGGCTCTGTATTTTTAAAATATTTAGCAGAAAATAAGGATTTGTAATTAAAAATTAATGTGTCAGGTAGAGCTTATTTGAAAAGCTCTACTACTGCAGTAACATTTTATTGTGGCTGCATATTATATTCTCCTGCATATTGGAGAACACTGTGTGGTATCCATGAAAATTAACACTGCAGTAATTTCCAGTCACTGAGTTCTACTTATGTGTAATTCCCAGCTGGTAATGATATTAAATCATTAATTTCAATCCTCATTTGTCAGGCACCCCCTACTGTAACAAATGTTTTCCAAAACACTGATAGCTTTTGGCTCTAAAGTCACAGTGTCTACATCAGGAGTGGTCACCTCAAAGCTAAATGAATATTGGACAGCAGTGATATCAGTAGGAGTAATCATCATTTTGATCATAATCCTTCTGCAAGCCTCTGCATAAATCTGTTCTGTGCTTCATCCCACTGTGGTCATGAAGGGCCAGTGTGAATTGGCAGCTAAATTGACACTCAGGAGGGAGGGAGCAAAAAGGAGGGGGGCTGAAGGAAAGAAACTGCCATGCTTTTGTTAAGTACATTTTTGTACTTTTAACTAATTGATCTTTTACCATACTCTATAATAACGTAGCTTCCACATGGGATATGCTATGTTAATTCTGAACATCCATAATGTAAATGCTTTTGACAGACAGAAGTCCCACGATTTTTGCACAGCTTTGTAATCCATAGTATAATGATACTCTTATACACACAAGTGGATGCACTTTCAAATGCATGGTATAAATGTGGAATACATCTCTGCTGGAATGATGAGTATAACTACTGCAGAATAGTAGTAGAACATTAAAATTGGGCTTTCTGTTTTATATCTTGCAAAGGGAAGCAAAAGAGTGCTGTCTACAGATTGAGTACAGATTTTCTGCTGGTTTAAAATAGAAAACGTGATTAAATTTTTCCTCCAAAGAATAACCACGAAGAACTGGAGTAATTTTATATATCCATATATAAAAGTGCTTACATATTTTCTGTTCTGGATTTTAGTGTCTCCATATCTTCTATTTAAAGTATTTATACTTCTAACAGAATCATCAGGTGGTGTTCCCTGTCATGCTATGTGTGGTGTTACCCTATTTGCTCTCAGCACATTGACCCTCTGCAAACAGAGGTATGACCACAGCCAGTGCTATTACTGCAGGTAGCAGTCATTTGTCCTTCCAGATGAAGAGTCACTTCTTCCTCAAGCTGTGAAGCTGGCCAAGATTTTTGAGATCTGTCAGTGGGCATGAATTTGGCAAATGTTTATGCAGATAGGGCTGCTCATTCACTGGGTGTGCATGAACACACAGTAAGAGTGGAAAGGAAGTTGTTTGTTTGGTGTGTTGTGCCTGAGGCCCGATGGAAGCTGCTGAGTGAACTGAGAGCTGTCAATCATGGTGTGCAGCTCTAGATCTGTTCTACGAATGCACAAGAAGTGCAGGCTGAGATTGATTTGCACTTTGTAATATTCCTAATATTCCTTTTTTAATGGCTTACTGAGTACAGCCCTTAATGTGGAACAAAAATGCCTATCAAATTCATACACATTTAAAAATGCTTAATATGCTTGAAAAAATAGTACTGTTACACAATACTCTTTCAGGCAGTCACTAACTAATTAAATAAGTTATATTTATAACAGTTGTTCAAAAATGTGCAGTGTGCAGTCTCTGAAGCTTTAGCACAGGGCACATGATTGCCATTAATGTCTTAACTTCTCTGATCACATTTATAGTAAACCAGGGCAAAAATGAACCTGCTCTGTGCATTGGACAGGCTGAGGCAGGGAGGAGTTTCATCACTGGCCAAGAAAGGATGGACAGATTAATGGGAGAGCAACATCTTTTTACTAGTTCTCTGCTGTTCCATCCTTTACATTCCTATAACTAATAGAACAAAATCACTTTCCTGAGAGACAAGGATCATCAGAGGAAAACTTGAACCAGCAAAACCTAATTATAAAAATCTGAAAAAAGAACAAGAATCAGCTACTCCAGTAAGCACAGCTGTAATCTACCCTCGAGTGTGAGTGTTACCCCTACATGCAGTCACTCACAAACCTTGGTATTTAACATATCCTGATACATTAAAATCTCACTGCAGTTAAACTTCTTTCGTTGTGTTCAGCACATTGTAACAACACATTTTTGGTAATTGAAACCATTAAAATATGCAGTAGATGATGCTGACTACACTATGGAGTAGGTGGCATTTTTCTTTCTTAGCATACCAAATAAGAACAGCTACCGTCAGATCATCCTTTCTCAAGGATGGATTTGTGATAAATGAAATGTTCTCATTTCTATGTTATGTCCATTAAGAATTATTAAAATCTGATAATAAGACTATCAGTAGCCATTTCTTTTCTTAAAAGTGGTGTTCAAACACAAAGGAAGATTAAAGAAGTTGCATATTTTGTGAGAGTGAATGAATATTCTAAGCAGATATTCAGGACAAAAACAACAACAACAACAAAAACCAGCAGAAAGCTTATGGAAATGGAATATAAGACTGTCTCATTCAAGTTCTTTCCTAGGAGAAAACAATTTTGATAACATCATGAATTACCAAAGTAATAACAGGTAAATCTAACATCCTGTGCTTATCTAGCAATAGCTCAGCAAGATTAAGAGAAGACATGAAATTCCTCTTAGCTGATATACAGGGGGCCAACAGTTTGTTTGATATAGCTGTTCTTCATCATCCATGAAAGCTTTATTTATGTTTCAAGGATTAACGATTCTGATACCCTGAGGAGATTTTTTTTTTTTGAGAATATTGCATTGCTGTTCAGTTGTTTCAGTCAAACTCATAGTTAAAGGTTTTGATTGTGATAAAACAAAAAAAAAAAATCTTTTTTTTTTTTTTTTTTTTTAGAAAAGGCATTTGGATTCTCATAGAAGATGTTAATTGTAACCACAATAAAATAATTTAGATATAGCTTCTTAGTAAAAGCCAACTCTACAGTATAAGTGCAGTTAAGTACATTTGCTCATGTGACTGCCACTGCCATACTTCTCTCTCACATCTTTCAAAAGTTTCTGCAAGCGCTTTTCTTTCAGCAGTTTGTTAACACACAGCAGAGTTTGACTTGATCTAGTAAGGACTTTTGTATGCAGTACAGCCTGATTTGAAAGCACTGTTGTGTAAATTATTACTTTTAGTTTTGGGAGTCACATCTCACTATCCAAGTCCACTTGGATAGTATTGAATAGTACTGACTATTTAATATTACTAAGAAATCAAAGAAAGAGAAAACAAAATAGGATTTCAGACCTCTTTGAATAATCTTCCACTGTAATACATACTTGCTTTAAGCAAAGAAGAAAGGTTCTGCACTCAAAAGGTCACTGAACAAAAAGGACATGAACATCAATTAAATGAAGTTACTGTCCTGAGAATAGTTAGAGGGACATCTACAGAAATGCCAGTCACTGATTTCTGAATGCTTATGTTCAGCAGATTTTCTTTTGTCATAATAACAAGGAGCCGTGGAACTTACACAATTTTCAGCAAGACAAACTCACCTTTAGTCACCAATATCTAAAGAGCTGTATGTGAGTGTGTCAGAAGTCAACAATATGTATTAAATAAAATAGTGTGATGTGGCTAAGGGGGAGGAAACAGTAATGATTAGTACTCACTTAAAATACAAGGGATTTGATTCTTTTATTAATAATGGTAATTGTGTTCAGATATGTGAGGTAGATAAGCAGTGACTTCATATAGGCAAGAGATTAGAATCAGGTCCCAAAAGTGACAGTAATATGACCATCCATGTAGTTTCTGATAATTCACTGGCTATGTATGCTGTAGGTGAGATTTATCTAAAACTGATTCCACAACTCATTTAAAGTCACCGTGAATTATAATGTTAGAGAGGTGAATAGTCATTATGACCTTTTGAATGATGATGAGAAGAAAAAAAGCCTGGCATAATCTTATTAGTGGTCATCAAACTATTCAGAAAGTGACCGAAAACTAATCAACTCTGGGGATTACTCTGAAGCTTTGGTGATTAACGTGGTGCTTTTTTTTCCCCCTCCTTTATGGTTTCCTTACTTCATTACATTCTTATGGTAGAAATAGAAAATAAAATGTACCGTTTGACCTAGCCAGTCACTTGAACATAATCTTATTATTTTTAGCCAGGTTCACGTAATCACATTAGAACATCTCAGTCAGCAGTGCATTAAAGACTCTCCCTTAAAATTTACTTTTCTGCTAACTACATTCTTATGCCACAAAATTCAAACTGCTGTATGAAATGAAGGAATAGACCAATCATTTGTGGACTGAAATGGAAGATAGCAAGAAATGTCAAGAGAGCAAATTATGAAAGTTTTCATTCTTGTTTGTTTGTGACTTCAATTCCTTATCCTCTAGAATATAGCTTTACAACAAACTTTCCATTACAAGAAATAAGAGGTTGAAATACAAATCTTACCCAAGCTCCACTCCGAGGACAAATCATATAAACTTAAAATCCTGAAAAGAGAAACTACTTATCGAATGCTGGGAGGAGATCTATTGTACTACTATGCAAGCTTATTTCAGTTCTTGAGGCTTATCTTAGTGGCAGTTAGATTCAGTTAAACTCCCGGGGCTGCATTAAAACTGAAGCTCAGTATGCACATATTTGGAGTCATTGATCTAGGATATGCAATTGCATGAAAGTACTATTTCCTAGCCCTGAAAAGAAAAATCACAATTTCCTTCATTACGTAAAAATGAAACTTGAAATTGTACGCTGACTTCAGACGCTAATATCATCTGTCCGCACCATGAAATAAGTGTTATGGCTTTACTGCTGTAATGAACTTGGCTCTTGAAGGGTCAGTGTAGGATGAACTGTGATGCACTGATGCATGCTTCTGAGTTAGCTCATGTTGTATTGGCCACTGTACTCAGAAGGTGAAAAAAGCAATAGTTCTTCTCCTGGCAGGAGCCATGAATGCCACAGAAAGATACTGTATTCTCAGGAGGTTGAGTATCTTTCCTTGACTTGGGGTGAAATCAAGTTTCCATACTGTAGTGTATTAGGAAACAGGCAGTTCAGAGTGATGTTTTGTGATGTTTTTTGGGAAAATAAAAGGCAACAAATTTTTAACTGAAAATATGAAGGAAAGACTGTTAGAAGAAAAAGATCTGTGCTTTTAATGTAGTCTATGATACATGAACAGGAAAAGCCCTAAAATAAAACAAGTTTAATCTCAACATTCTTAAATTGGTTGCAGAGGCTGACTGCAGCCCCACGTAGATATTGGTTACCAAAACATTTGATACCTTAAATTTGTTAATGAATGCATCTTTAAAACACCCTTGGGAAGACCATGATAAAGCATGTGCTATGATATGTAGTTGAGTGTGGATTTAGAATGCTCTTATAGTAATGCCTGAACAACACTACTTCCCCATAAACTGAGCTACTGAGCATCTGTTTCTTTTACATGGATGTATATGATGAGTATTAAAAAATTATTTATTGTCTTTTAAAAATTTCCTGGTTGTAGAATGGACAAAGTCAGGAAGTCTCTGACAATACGATGATTAAAAAATGGGACTCTAGGATGCAGATAATTCTTAATATTTCTTGATTTCCAAAAAAGAGGACTCCACTGCCATCTTGTTTACCATGGGTGGCAACCTACAAAGAACATTAGACAAATATGTGTATTCATTACAGAGATAAAAAATAAACTTATTCCCCTGGATATTTCAGCTATTGCATGAAAGCCAAAACAGTTCTGACAGTCTCCATTTCATTATTTTTGACGTTTTACCTCCACTTCCCTGGTCTACTTAGACTGTTTTTTCTCCCCATTCTGTGTTAATTTATAGTTCTATACTGAACCTCATTCTTGATCTGTAGAAACAGATGTGCTGGGCTCTGTCTGTCCATTTGAGTGATTATGATTATTCAGGATGAAATTTATTTGAGCAGAGGCCACTGTGATTATGCCAGCATGATTTGGGTAATGATTATAATGCTTAATCTTGAGTTTGGACCAAATCTGCAGAAGTTTTATGCCGCTTGAATGATAGAAATCATCTGAATGCTAATGTTTTGACTTATTTTTTTACCTCCAATTTCATACAAGCACATTCAGAATTTCTAGTGAAATTGTCTACAGAAGTATTATGAATAAATGACATCTTGATATCAAAACAGGAGGCAGAAAAATGCCTCCTGTATTCATGTCTGGTTGCTGTCTGTAAAGTTTCTGAGGCTTGCAGCTACTGTCACTATAAAAAAAAACAAACAAACAAAAAAAACCCCAAAAAACAGCACAGTACTGAGAAGGAATCAGAACGTTTTTTTTTCTTGTCCGTATAGTACCACAAATATTAATCAGCTTCTAGTTGCTCTTACAAACTTGTATGAAGAATACCTAATGCTGTCAGTACATATTGTGTTCACCCATGTGGTTTGTAGTGAGATTCAACCCTTTGTTCTTTTTTTTTTTTTTTTTTAATATGAGGAAATAAAAAGCACAACTGAGTACAGGGAGCCAAAAATTAGAACTCACAATCACACAGCAACAAGTGTACAGGAGCAGTGTCCCAAAGACAGAAGAGGATTATGAGGTTGAGCTGAGATACCATCTGGATTGAAGCTCCTCAGCATTTATTTTCTTGATCTCATTAGCAAGCATCATAAATCACCATGGAAGACATGAATTAAGACAAGGCTACCTGCAGAGAGAAAAATTAATCTGTTGAAGTTAAAAGCCAAAATGCAACTCTCTGACAGGACTAATGTTCACTTAACATGTTTTGTGTTGTGTTCATTTTACAAAAAGCAAAGTTACTAAATAAATTAAAATGGAATTTTCACTAAGCTGGAATTGACATTCTGAATGAGTCTTTAATTCATTAACAAATTAATCAAATTCCAGTTTTTTAAATCAATTCCACTGTACATTGAGAGAAACCCTAAGATCTTGATACAAGAGTGAGGTGAGGCTGAGACTGGGATTCTGCTGAAGCTCATGAACTGTCCATGAAAGTCTGTTAGAACAATGGTTTCAAAATATCATGGGAATGGATCACAATTCTATTACTTACCACAGCTGAAGGAGGAGGCATGTGATGCGCTTATCTCTGTAGCATTAGTCACCAAAAAATTTCCTGTGGGGCTGTGTTCATTCTTTGCCATGAAAAACTTGGTAAATATAAAGTAGCTGATAACAGTCATTTTTAATATTAAACATTTTAGAAATTACGAGGCTATGCCTCATTTTGCTTTTAGGCTTGATGCATGCGGTGGTGGAGAGGAGAATAGGAGAAGGCACCAAAGGAATTTTAACATTAAAATCCATAGCTAATGCCCTAGTTTATTTTTCCAGTTCATTTGATGACTAAATATTCTTCTTCTATCTTTTGAATGTTAATTGGGTTTTCTACATGTTGTATGATGTGAATTTATCCAGAAAACATCAATTACAATACCAAAAGAAATAGTGAATGGTACAGTGTAATTATGCCTCTGTGAATTTCTTAACTAGATCTAAATTTAATTGCACATTTTATAGTACTCAGAGAAATTCTGTAATTCTTTGTTAGAAAAAAAAAGAAGGCATTGACTACTCTGTGTAAACAAAAATCCCTTAACCATGCAGTAGAAATAGCCTTCTGTTGATTTCAATAGTTAATCCAAATATTATCTTTTTGTGACCTATGCTTTTACGTATTAATATTACATAGACTATTGCATTGGAATTTTAGCACTTTTTAATATCAAATCTGAGGATTAAATGAAAAAATGGCAGTTGTTTGGGAAATAACTGTGTCTCTCAGTTCACTGGAAAGAAATATGCAAGCACTCTCATAGCTGTTTTGTATACATATATATCAGGGACTTTCTTGTCAAACATCTCTGTTTTCCCCAATTTACTTCTGGTTCTTTTCCCGCCCTCTAACATGCATATTCAGAAATTGCACATCTGAAGCTTCACAAAGGCATTCACCTGAAGATAGAAAAATTTCAAATAAATTATTCAAAAGTTAAGGAGGTGTTTGCCTCTCTCATGCACTTTTAGTGTTTATCTCAGAGGCCAGTAGAATTATTGATTTTGTAGAGAAAGAAACCTCTTTGAAGACTTGGTCTGACCTTCTGCATAATGTAAGTCATACAATTTCACTCTGAACTGAGCTCTCATTTTTTCCATTGGATGGAGTTTTATGTAGAAAAAACGTCAGGTTATCCTTTGTATATACATTAATTCATTGTTTTGAGAAAAAAAAATCAAAACATGAAAGCACTGAGGTGTTAATTAGTGTACTACCTCCTTTGATGAACTGGTCTAATGACTTAATGCTTAATATTTTAGAAATTGCATCAAGCGCGGATTTGAAGCTTTTTGCCTTCAGTTGTTCGTTTTTAGAGCCCTTCCCTGTGAGGTTTCTTATGGTTCTAAAACTCAAGTGCTCTTCTTAGTACTTTTAGGGAAAAAAAATGAGGAGACTGTTGTTTAACTTCTGTTTATCTATATTCTGAAATGTCATCTTCAAAGTTATTGGTTTATCACAATCTGGACAGCTTGCAGATGGATCTGGAAGAAGCATACCAGCGGTGCAAGTTCCCCTCATAAACTTGACTGATTTCCCTCTGGTCCTTTTTGTAACTTTGCAGCTGCACAAGACAGATGCCTTAGTGAATGGTCACAGCACTGCAGAATCTATAGCTGTGAGGGACCATGCAGTGTGGGCCTTATGAAAAGCTATTCTTCTACTGTGACATTCTGAAATATTCAGATTTTGGTCTGAAATTAGATGAAATCCTAGTGGAGAATAATATATATTTGTATATACTATCGTAATGTTTAGAAATAGAAGTATTTTGGTGAGTGCCTGACCCAGAACCTAGTCTTATAGTCTTGTATGCTATCCACATTCTTGGCTTCCGAAACCTACTGACAGCACAAGGCTGGGGAACACCAGCCTCATAAGGTGAACATGAGTTGGTTTTCTGATGTGTGTGGCAGATAGAGTCTCTCCAAGCTATGCAAGAGCATCAGAGAACAGTGTTGTAGAAATGGACTTTCTGTTGTAACTCACTGTAGAGTAAATCTTGATTTTTTAATTATTTTCCACTGGAAAATATATCAACACTCACAGTCTCAACTGGAGGACTTTGAGTAACACCAGAGATCAAGGAGTAGCCCAAACCCATTTCTTTATTGAGTGCCTTCAATTTCTTGTAGTCTGTCCTGTATAAGATTTTGGATTTTTTGAATGGAAGTGCTTAATATTTAAAATGTTTGATTATTGCATGAGTTGTGTGAGTTTTGATGCTGCCTGCTGTGAACGAAGAAGTTGAGTAGAGAAAGGTCAGGCCCAACTTTCTATGATTAAAATCAAACAACAGTAAAACAGAAATCTTCCATGAGGTAGAATTATCTTTCCATACCCGAGCTCGGACCTTCTGAATACCAAGGTTCCTCTAGTTAAGCCAGTTACGATAATTAAATTCAAAGATGCATGCTCTGACACAGTGAAGGTCAGGTGCTTGAATGTAAGAAATTGTCTCTGTGCAGTATGGGCTGGTTTATGCTGGGATTAGAAATAGCTTTGTTGTAGAGCCAAGGAGGCTGAGAGCACATCAGTGGAATACTGAGCTGTGTGAAATGCATCATTGGATACAGCTATGAACGTGGATACTGAAGTGCTCATCTCCTTGATTATCTTCATTTTGTTTTTAGGAGTTGCATTAATAGTAAACATCTTGTTTGCCAGAGGTTAAATTAGAATCAGTCTTACATGGAGTCATCAGCCTGCGGTAAGAGGCAGAGGTGTTTCTCATTCTCAGTGAAATTACTTTGCAGCAATGTGCCCAAACGAACATCAGGCTATAACACTAAGATAATCTTATGGTTTGCATTGTAAAGCCCTTTATTTTTTTATTTTTTTTTATTGTATCTGTTCTTACCTGGTGTCTGTTAAAGTCCACTAGAGAAATCTCAGTGCTTTATTTCTGGTGTAAGTTAATGCCAAATAATATTCAAAGGACTTAGATTCAAAGAGTTTGCATTGCTCTGTTCATACATGGTTATCTTTGCAGTGTTTGAGGTAGGAAACTTCTGCAACTTTGCTAGTGATGTGAGACAGGGATTTGATCCTAAAATGTGTTTAAATTACCCACTGGTTAGCAGTTAAAATTTGCATTGTCACCCGTAAACCTTTTCTCTTGAAGGAAAAATTTTGATGTTAATGGTATCTATATGTCTGTAAATTCGTCCTCTCAGTACCTATGTATTGTAACAAATCTCTATAAAAGAGGCCACATCCTAGTGGTAGCCCTGTAGGGGATCAATAATGGCAGCAATCCACATCATTTTTAAAAGATAGCAAAAAATGTTGGCATAAAAATAATTTGTCATGAAGAACAGCTGTTGCTAATATGCAATTATTTTATAGAAAGGCTGGGTATGATGGGAATGTGTGTTTCATGACTTAAAAAGCAAAAACAAAACAACAACAAAAAAACACATCTAAGTACTTCGTTCTCATTGTTTAAATCAGCCAATTTACATGAGCCTAGCCAGTCTTCATAAGTAATCAAGTTTTTAACATCTCACTGGAAAACATCTTAATCCTTTGCATTACTAAACTCAGTTTGTGCTGCTTCCACACCCCGGGTGAGTTTTTCAGGAAAGACACCTGTGACATCAGTGGTATCACTTCATTTTGAAAGTAAATGACTTGGAAGCACAGGAACCTCAAACATTTTCATGATGTGATTAGTTAGTTCAGAGAAACCCTGTACAGTAAGTGACTGAAGGAGACACTGACCACTCTCAAAGACTCCACATTTTTGGGAAAGATCTTTTTAACATAACAAATGCATCCCCTGTTACTCATGATGGGCCAGGATGCTGGTAGCTGAAACTGTAGCTGTTGGAACCAGCTAGTCCTCTGCACAGAAAACTATATATAGTGATGATAAAAAGCAAAATTCTCCCAGGGATATGTGTCAAACCATTAATGCCCTGAAGTGCAAGATGTAAATTGTTGTTACAGGCAGAAATAAGCAGTTCTCATCATGTCAATATAAAGGCTGGTGGGGAAGGAATGGCATAAAATGGGCTGACTAGTTATGCAGAAGTTTAACAGAATTTCAATTGCATACTAATAGCGTGCTAAACACAGAGTAAGTAAGAAAATCTCATGCTATGCTGATAGTCAAAGTAGTTTTCATATTAAAATAATAAACCAGGTAAAAAAAAGAATCAGGACTTGTTATTTTAGTATCACGCATTTCTACGACACTTCTTCATTTTATATTGCAGTGGGAGAATCAGTGGGAGATCTCTTTCCTCTGTGCTGTATACAAAATACTGTTCTTGCAGGTTTATGAGCTCAACTCCACTGATCAAACAAGGTCATGGTAAGCACTCACACTTTTAAGTACTTTTATCATAAAGGTAGATCTAGATCATATCAAGCTTGCCTATTCATAGTTAAAGGAGATTTTTAGAATAGATGTGGAACTCTACACCACAGGGTTAGGCAGTCACCAGGCAGCTTAACTTCAGGGAAACTTTCTGCTTAATTTACTTTTTGCAAAAAAAGTGAAAAGGGCAGTTGGGCAGAAAGCAAGATGGGCCATTCTGCATTTTCATGCTGACATTTGATGATAAATAAAAGCAGCTGAAAGTCTAATGACCATCCTATTTGTAATAATGCTGCTTTGCCAGAAGAGTATGAGATGATAAGCCCTGAAGCAGGTGCAGGATATGGATTCTGCATGCGTGCAGAAATTCAGAAGCAACAGGGCAAGATGCTGAGCACTGTGATCTGTTTTTGAAGACAGCCCTCCATTAAGCAGGTTGTTGGACTAGAGACCTTTAGGCATCCCCCATAACCAAAACCTTTCTGGGGTTTCTGTGTGAAGGAGATGGATCAAAGAAGTGTTCTTTGTTCGAAGAAAGCAGTGTCAGTTATTGGGTATGCTTGTGTCTCTGCTCAGTTGTGGGAGCATGGGTTTGAAGGTGCAAGATCAACTCCTTGATAACAGTATGCTGGGGTTCTGACCATATTTACTTCTGTCTTTGTCACTGTTGCAAGGTTAGGAAGAACAAGAAGAAACTGTAAGCAAAGCTACTGCCTATGTACCAAAATAATCAGAAGCCCATGTTCTGTCTGTAGAGAAAATCCATATGGATTAGGTAGAGAAAAAGCTGTGTACTGGAATTTTATGCAGAAGAAATTGTGCCAGTGAAGTCAAAAGGACTGCAAAAGGGACTAGAATGTTTGTTTGTACTGGGGCTCTCTGATGAAACGTCTTAATACGTACCGAAGTAGTTCAAGTTTACTTAAGAAAAATTTTTTGAAGGAATATGTGGGGAGACATGGTTACAAATATGAAACTTTGTGTTGTTTTTAAAAAAACAACCAGCAAGTTATTCCCTTCTAATATATTATAATTTCAATTATTTATTTATTTGGCAATTAGTTTTGTTCTCATTTAGGCAAAATTATAGTGGAACTCCCCATGATAATGAATATGACATGCACATTAATAAAAATGAATTCCTTGTGATCAGTATTACTCTAGCAGATTCAAAATGAATTAACAATGATAGGATAGTCAAAACAAAGTAGAACCACAGACAGTTAAAGGCATAACATGCTGTTGACGACAACATTAAAAAGAAACTAGAGAACATTCAAAATTTATAGCGGAAGTAAATTGTAGACTTGGGCACATAGTTCTTTCTGTGTTTGGTTTTCAGCTGCAAGAGTTGGAAAAAAATCAATTATTGGCCAGGTTAATGCTTACCTTCTTATGCTACATAATACAATTCTGCTGTTTTTCTCCATTTTGAAATACATTTTAATGAACTTGGTAAATTGTTTGCATTGAAGAAACAAAGCATTTCACTTGGTCAGTTTTAAATATGTTTAGCTCTTCTATTAATGAAGAGAAATGCATTGAAATTTTTTTTTTTTTCTTTTGGTAAATCTACTTTTTTTTCTGCAGATGATTCTTTGAAAATAAATCAGAATAAAGTGAAGCTGTATAAAGCTGTAGTTCCTTTTGTATTTTCACTCTTGAATATTACTTCCTCATTTCTATAGTTCATGTAGCTAACAGTAGATGTAAGTTTGGAAACATAGGTTACCAAATAATGTGTATAGCTTGCATTTTAACAACTCTTAGAAAGCTTATCCTTCTTGTCACTAGGTAATACTTCGCATTGTCTCCTGTAAACTTTTTTTGGTTCAAACTCTAATTCTCTGAAAAATAAATAAAAATAGCACAACTATTTTGTATGATCTAAAATAGGTGCTAGCATGATTAGTTATGTATTCTAATTAATCTGACTACAGATACAGATGAGAAAGATTAACGAAGCCTTGATGTTTTCTTAACTAAAGTTATTTTTTGTTATAACTGGTGAGAAAAAAGTATCTACTTCTTATTTAAATTTGTCCTTTTGATCTTAGCAATACACAGAGGAAACTGTTGTTTGGTAGTTTTTGGTTTTTTTTATTTCCTCGGATAAATGTGAGGAAGCAGTTTTTCATAGCAAAGCTTCAGTTCCTTCTGGGCTTCAGTTCCTTTTTGCTCAGAAATCGCTTTGTTTAAAATTCTGCTTTTTTTGCTAAATGAAAATAGAAGCCGAATTTTCAATTCTTATGGAGAATATTTCATTTCTTCAGATTTATTGTTTCAGAAAGTTCGTGTTTTTTGTTTTTAATTTCCAATCTGATATTTCAAACTCCTTGATGAAATTAAATTAAATTTTCTCCTTATTCCTACATGTTGTAAAAATGGGGGGTAAGTCATCCTTTATCTCTTAAATTTGTTGCCTTTCAGTGCCATTGAGGTAACCATTCTTCCTCTGTTAAGAGACATGATAAATAGGAGCATCTCTACTCCATTTGTCTTTTTTGTAACATTTGTTACTCTGTAAAGTTCTGGTTTGTCTCTCCTATTTGTCTTATCTACAAACATCTCAATCTTAGAATGCTTATTTCTTATGGGGGAAGTTTTCTCATGCCTCTAATTGTTTTTGTCATCCGTCAGTGAACCCTTTCTATCTTAGAAGGAATGTAACAGAAGGAAGATGACCAAAACTTAACAAAGCATGATTCCAAGGAGGCACTGTACGTTACAATAGCTTTTAATACAGCAGAATTAAAAATATCTTTTTTCTATCCTCTGATTTGCACTAATATCAGAAAGGATAGTTCTAAAAAATAAGTTATTTTCTAAAAGCTTTATAAAAATATTCAAAAGGATATACAAATTCATTAGAAATGTTGACAATTTATCACCTTTCCTGCATCTCCCCAAATAGCATAGTTTTAGGAAAATATTTTTCTCACAGTTTGACTATGAGTCCTTTGAATAGCTTGTTCAGTAGCTAGTTGTAGAATTATACTATGGCAGCCATTCTGCAACATTCTGACATTGCTACTGTTTGTTCTACTGTAGAATATGGAAATAAGAAAGCGTGATGCACTGATAGAAAATAATGCTCACAAATATATGTATTTTCTAGTGTAGCTAAAGTAAATTCTTCCCCTTTCCTCCTTCCCTCCCTTCCCTTACCTCCATCTCTCCTCTCCTTCTCTCTTTTCCTCTTTCTCTCCCTTTCTCCCAATGGAAAAACTTGTTTTCTGTAGCTTTTGTTTCTCAACTGAAAGCAAACTATTTTCATAGTTGGGCAGCTGTTAAAATATTATGGGCTATTATCTGTGAAAATAGAATGACTGACTTCTATAGAAGGCAAAAAAAAAAATTCAATTGGGAAGCCATTATCACAAACTCCAAGGACAGTCTATGTTGTAAGGGACCTCAAAGATCACCTAGTTCCATCCCCCTGCCACTGACACCTGCCACTAGACCAGGTTGCCAAAGCTCCAATCCACCATGGCCTTGAGCTTCTATGGGTATTTTACCACCTTCACAGTAAAGAGTTTTATTCTAATGTCTAATACAAATCTACACAGTTTTAGTTTAAAGCTTTGACCCCTTGTCCTATCACTACACTTCCTGATAAACAGTCCCTCCCTAGATTAGGTAAGCCCCTTGGGAGGCAGAAATGAAGTCTGCCTGGAACCTTCTCTTCTCTAGACTGAGTAAGCCCAACTTCCTCAACCTTTCTTCATAGGAGAGGTACTCCAGCTCCACTGACATATAAGTAAGGTGCCCTGTGTTACTATTGGAGACCCTGATACTAAGGATAAAAATGAAAAAAAAATCAAAGCTATACATTGGACTGCTATCTTGAAGTGCTTGTTCTTGAAGGAAAAGCAAGGATAAAGTGCCCTTGTGAAATAAGATGAAATTTGGGAAGAACAAAGGAAGAATAGGGGGTATTTGCAGAACAAGATTAAGAAAAAGCTGAGAAGAGTTTCAGTCACAAGTATCTGGTTGAACATACTTATCTTCAGGTATATGGCAGGAAATTCTAGCTTAGCACCTGTGTGTAAATCTTGTTTGCTGGAACAAACAGAGTGATAGATTTTACAGGATACAAAGATAGTTCTAGTTGGAAAAAAGAGCAATCTTTGAATCCAGATTACAAAGTATGTATAAACAAAGGAAACTAAGAGGGAATGACCTGATAGATGAATCAAAAAGAACATGAAACCAGAGTGCTTCAGCAAATGGGAAAAGAAAGAAGGGCTCACTAGTGTTGGAATACAAGGATAAAAGAGGGGCTGTGTTCTCCAGTACTTTGAGAGACCCCACAGGGATATGCCCACTGGACTCTCCTTTTATTTGAATAAAGAAAGCTGAAGACTGTCCTGTCTCTTTTTGGGATACGGATAACCAAGCAAACTTATTGGGGCAGAAATTTTCCTGTGATTTTCCTTAGAAGCCATTTTATAGTCAGTTATAAGTTAACACTATCTAACTTTGTATTCTACAAAACCAGTGTTTTATACAGGTAGGATCTTGGACGTGAATCATGCAGAGAAGATTGGTTCCTTTTAATATGAAAAGATATCCACTGAATGCAACACTGTGTTATCAGGGAGAAGTTTATAAATCTTTCTCAAGAAGAAAAAGAATTGGAAAGGAGAATGGGGAATAAGTGAACACTACTTTGTTCTATGGATTTATTAGCAGGCTCACATAGGAGAGGCTGTTGCCATCAATATTAGGGTTGGTCAAGTAACTGCCTTTTTTTTTTTTTTTCTTCAATAGAGCAAAGAGACATCTGCTAATGGTGCCTGTGGTGGTATAACCTTAAAATGCTGAAACACTGGCCTAAATACTGTTTTTTTTTTTTTTTGTTAAATAAAACACTCTGAGTCTTTCCTGAGATATTTTGTGTATCTCTGCTCGATGATTGAAATTTGTTTATACAGCACTAGCTAGACAATAAGCAGGGTAGTGGCAGAGCTGAAGGCTGAGCTAAAGACCATGCTGCTGACCCAAGGCTGCTGCTGTGCTACCCTTCAAGAGTAGTATAGCTGCCATAAGGTCCCACATGTGTTTGGAGCTTTCACAAATTTGGACTGCAGAACTGACCTTCCTATTCCATGGTTCTCATTCCACAATATTCGATCTCCTTTATCTCCAATTGTGTTACAAAATGATGAGCCAAAACAAACAGATAATTAAATAAGTCCACATGAGGTGCAAACAATCATTTTGCTTTCAAAAGTGTACTTTAAAGAAGTGCAAGTGTTCAGCCTTGCTGTTGCAAAGTAGCCATTTGTAATAAAGCTGCAGAATAGTCACTTTTGAAATGGAAGCCAATGGGATCCAAATTGATTCATCTGACTGTAGAACTGCTTGTAGGAGAATTTTTCATTCTCTGGTGACTTTTCATAGTGGAGCTAATTAACATTTTAGAAGTAATTGAATAAAAAAGTAAGCTCCATGAACACGGTAAAATGAAGTCATTTAACTTCTGTAAGTAGTCTTCCTTTGGAAAAATCCTGTGTGACCTCTCTGACACTTAAAGGAGTAAGGATTGCTTTTGTGAATAAAAGTTGTGAAGTGGGGCCCTGAACATACATTAACAAGACCTTGTAATGCCTGTATACCTGAACACTACAGGGCAGTAAAACCAAGTGTAACCTCAACTATTTCTGTATAGCATAAAATATATCTCTAGCTCTGTTGAGACTATACACAGAAAGTGAACATTATCATTCCTTTGAAAGGTTTCCAGTAGGAATTCAGTGCTGTAAGAGTTGTGTACATGTGAACAATTAATGAAATGCAGTTAAAGAAGGTTGGTATTTTGTGGTGCTTTGTGCTGAAACCTATTGATTTTCATATGCCAAAAAAAAAAAAAAAAAAAAAAAAGGAAAAAGAAAGGAACTTCATTGTCATGTGGTTGTCTTGTGGGTGGCTTACTGGTATGAGCCAGGTTTCAAGAATCAAGTTTGATTTCCTTGTGTTACTTCTAGAGTTAATAGCATTAGATTGTCTTTTTTTCCCACCAATGTATTGTAGATATAGTTCAGCCAGTGCCATGAGATATCCGGTCAATGCCCTCTTACTAAGATAATTCTGTTCAGATCCTTTCTAACGCGAGTCCTCATTAAGACAGATAAATAGTAAGAAAAAAAGTATTGATTTGAATACATAAACATATGAATAAAGCCTGTTCAAGGTAGTCTCATTTTTTTTTTAAAAAAGTATTTTATTCTCAACAACAAATAAATTAATCTCTTTAGAAACAAATTTATAAATAAGTGAGGAACAGGAAGGCTTTCAAGAATTTCTTTCTCCAGGAGAAGTCACAGGCACAATCCCACAATCCCCTTTATTTATGCAGAAAAATCATGCAATGAAATAAAAGTCTTAATGATGCATTCCTTTCTTTTAGAAGGCTTTTTTTCTTCACATTTTCTCTTTAAATGTGCGTATTTGAAAAATAAATTTTGCAGATCCTTTAATATTCTTGTCTTGCAATATCAAAAGTTAAGGTAAAGAAAGCTAATGATTGGGCTCTTAAATAGTGAAAACAAACTTAGTCATCAAGTTGTAACAAAAGCTTAGTGATAACAAAGCATTCCAACTCGGCATAAGCTACTTTACTCACTGATGCTTTTTTTTTTTTTTTTTTTTTGGTAGTTTTACATAGTTATACACAATGTACTTTTAAGGGTTTATTTTCTTAAAACAGTTTCAAATCAAATATTCCAAAAGGAGTTCTATAAACAACATTTCATATCACTCTGATCCCTGTTTTGCTTTGGTTTTTGTGTTAATCATCTAGTGATATCAAACAAGTAATGTTCGAGCAAATGATAATTATAGTGACTTGTAACTAAATGTCATAGCATATCAGTGAAGGTACTGGTTTAACAGTCAGCAACCTCAGATTTGGTCCTGATGCTCATATTATAAAGACAAGCTTATAAAACTAATCTTCTGTATGGGAAAGAAATTTGAAGTTTATAAGCACAGCTAAAATAATTAATATCCTTAGTTTGCAGAATAGCCTTATGTTAAACCCTAGAAATATGGAGTTTGTGAATTAAATTCCTTTTGAAAAAATTAACAAAGAAGAGTCTAGAAAATCTTGGGATATTTTATGTTAAGTCTGTCATTTATACTTTCTGGAATCTTGTTTAGATTTTCTCTTGAATGTTTATATTCTGACTAGATCAAAAACCATTAAAAAAAAAAAAAAAAAAGTCAGGATTTTCTTTCACTACAGAAAGGTATTACTTTACATTATCTAGAAGGATATAAAAGATTTCCCTGGTGTTTTGTGTTAACCTGTGGTGTAACTGTGCTACCACAAAGCTTTGTTCACATCACTAGAATACTTCCCCATATCTGAGGATCTTCTGCTGTGCTCAGAGGCTGCAGATTGTTGTTTAAAGGCAGTTCAAATACATCAGTGCAAACCACATTTGTGTGCTAGATTTCATTAGATAGCAGTCTAAACATTCAGATTGTTTGGGTTTTCATTTTGAAGGTACTTTGGTCTTTCCTCTGTGTCTGTATTTCAGCAGATTGTACATGAGGAAATATAGACAAATGTTTATTTTCATAAATACAGTTCAGAAATGGGCCATGATTTCCAACAGAACCAACAGGCCTTAATCGATGAGTGTAGTTTCTCTGTGCTTTCTATCTGTGGTAAAGAAAATGTAGAAGTGCTTGCACTTATTTGTCACTTTGCAAACAGTGGTTGCAGGACAGTGTGTAATAATTTCAGGCTTGTTATGAAATGTTTGTAATGCTACCATAGATTATAATTTAAGTACAAACTTGTAATGAATTTAGCAAGTATAAACTTACAATCAGTAAGATTCTTGCTGGCCACAAGTCAGAGTAGTAATATAATTTCTAGTGTGCCAGCTGGTATTGAGCACAGTGTAAGCACAGAGCAATTTTTCTTTCTTCATTTTCTTTTTAATTGTTTTTCTGCTAAAAGCACTTTCAGGGGTGGTTTGAGTTACATGTAATACTACACTATATTCACTAGCCTCCTTGGAGAACATCAGACTAATTAGAGCTCTCACTTGTAATTTATAATCTGGCAACAGAACCAAAGAAATTAAAAAGGCACTAAGAACAGACCTTTTTGACACAGGCCAAGGCAGTACTTCTTTGCAGAAAGGTCAATATCATTGAGAGGCTAAGATGCTATAGGTCTGTCTAATTCGAGACTCAAGTATCAGTAACGGTAATGAGTTTCTAAGCCTGCACTCGAGAGAGTCTAAAATTAACCTCCTACCATCTTCAAACTTGACCTCAATCACAGCAATTAATTAACAGGCACTGAGAGAAGTTTAACAAAGGAGATGAGTGAAAGGACTCTGCAGGGAAGAGGAGATAATTTTATTTTACATTTAAACCCATTCTTTTTTTCCCCAGTACTGGTAGGAAATTATATTTTTGGTGAAATCTTACAATATAACATTAAGAAAATATCCTTGATTTAATATAGAATTGAAGCCTGAACATCAGTGTTTAAGTGTATAACTCAATAACATATTTTAAGTCAATTTTATATTTTGCAGAAAAAGCTACATCTGTGTTTAGTCTTGGAGGTATCTACTGAAACACACAAAGACACATATTTAAAGGCAATCAGCAGTGGTATCTGCCTTATTGTTAAAATAACTTTGCCAAGGTATTCCTATTTAACACAAAGTTTTTCCTGAATATAGCTGTTGCTTAGCTACAAGATTAATTCACTTTCAAGTGTCTCTCCCAAGAGATTTTCATTCAGCCTGCCTATTAATTCTGACAGTCAGAATTATTTCTGATTATTTCTGACAGAATATTTCTGATTCTCATCCTGCCATAGACTCAACTGAGTGCTGGAAATCAGTCAGTATAAAGAAAAAAAAAAAAAAAATTGCTTGCTGCTTCTTGCTGGCCTAAGTACAGATATCATAATACTACATGGAAATAAATTCTTTTGACAAAATTGACAACTGACAAAAAGATTTGCTGTGGGAAGAAAACTTTTGAAAGCTTTCTTCGTACAAAAATGTGTTGTTTTTTTTTTTTCAGGTGGTGATATTTTCCTTATGAAAATAGTATTTTCAAATTTTTTTTTTTTGTTTCTCTAATAGAGGCTAAATAATTTATTTTTTCTTTTAGATTTTAACATTCTTGCTAAGAATGTGAAAATATTCCAATTAAATAAATGCTTTCTTGGTTTAGAGACATTTTGACTTTTCGGCCTGACTTCCCTTTGAAATCCAAAAGATTTTCATTAGAAGAGAAAGCTGTTATCTAGACAGATAAAAACTAACCCAAGCATCCATTAAGCATGAGGCAATTCAATTCTGTTCTCAAGATACATGGATGAGGCTTGTAACAAGAGTGAAAGAAATAAGAACTTGTGTTTTTTCAATCTCATTTGAGCCATATCAAATTCAACGTGAATGTCAGTCTTTATGAAATCAAGATTCAACTCAGTTATACAAACTGTACAAACTTGCTTCCTAAATCAAAGCACATATGAGTTACTTCTTGGGAACAGTCAAACTTTTTGCCCATTAGAAGAGCTGCCAATCATTGGGAATCAGTCGAAAGTCTCACTAGAAGTTCACAAAAGATTATTTCCTCAAAGCTAGTTTTCACAGGTTAATTCTTGTAGTTTTCTTGGCCAAATTTCAAGTGTACTAATGTCACTGAGTATAAGACTGTTGTTCAATATAAAGATTTCATTTTCCATTATACAGATCTAGAGCATAATTCAGAAATGTTTTCTAATCAAGATCAATTTTTCTCACATTGGATACTGGAATAACTGGGAATGCACATTATTTGTAGCTCAGCATGATTTTCAAGATCAACATCTTATTTCCTTTCCACAGTCTGTTTTGTACACTGTTTTCTCCAAGATGGTTGACCTATCAGTAATGATTATTTACACTAATTCATTCATTTCTTTCAAACATCAAACTGTTATTAATGCTGCAAGCATTAATGTAGACAAAAGTATACAATACTTATTTATATGAGAAACTTGGTGTATTTGTGGGAGATTCCTGAACTCTGAGCAAACTCAAAAAATATATATATTATATATAATATATGTATTAGTTCCCAATAACTTCACTAGAATTAATTTTGTATCAAATGATTTGTTAAAGAAGTCCAATATTTTGTTTATATTCAGGATTTCCGTTCTGTTGTTTTTATTTATATTTTTAAATTTGTGTTTTGATGGTACTGGTAATCTGAAAAATCACTTAAAACATGCATAATAAATAGGAACGTTGCATAAAATAATTGGAAGGTACTGCCTCTATTTATTTGAATGATTAAAGAAATATGTCCTCAAGAAAAAAAAAAAAGCAAAACACAAAAAAATCCTTACTTTGGAAACTTTTTTTTTGCGGAAACATATTTTATAATATGAATTTAAAATTCGGTGAAACAATCTGCTTTTGTTGGAAGTATATTGATTATGTCCATGACATTCCTGGTGATGGATATTCCCTACATTTGCAAATATCTAGGATACACGTTGATTGTGGACAAATGAAAACAAAACAAGTTTTTTGGCTGCAAGTCTTATGTTTGCCTTAATAGTGCTGTCTAGACCATAATAAACTCAAATTAATGCAATAAAAAGAGAATATTTCATTATTTTTCTAGATCCTAGTTGATGAGTTATTTAGGATTGCTTATCAAAAAGAATCTTTTTTACCAGTATTTTTTAGTTAAAAGGATGATAAATCAGCACATCTGTATTAAAAAGGGGGGGGGGGGGGGGGGGGGGGGGGGTTGTTTGTTAGTTTGCTCTTTTTTTGTTTTGTTTTGTTTGTTTGCTTTAATTGAAGTACTCTACATTCTAGTAATTCTGTTGGAAAACTCTTGTCTTTTTTTTTTTTTTAATATATATTCTGTATTTTGAAAATTAATCAAAACTACATTTTTTATTCTAAGCCAGATTACATTTTATACATATTGTGTTTGGGATTATTCTCCGTTCCATGATTTAGTTGTGGCATTAAGCTATGCTCTTTTCATTTAGCATTTGATGTCAGCAATCTTATTCACATAGTATTGTAACTATGTTCTTTATATCTTTCAATTTAAAAAGTTGCAATAAATAATACTAATGCCTTTTATGTAGTATTGGTGATTCCAGGCAAATTTCTTATTCTTGTCCTATTACTGTTTGTGCAGTTGTGCTAGTTTGGACAAGAGACAGATATTTATTCCTAGGCTAATTGGCTACTGACAAATTGCAGCTTGAATTAACAGAAAAGCTGATAATAACAGTTTACAGAAGTCATGAAGGAAATTTAGAGGCCATTTTCTTGTCAATTTTCATATCGAAGACATCTTGTTGCAAATGTGAGCTTGGCAGTCATTGTAAGAAACATTGCAGCTCATACATCAGCAAAACCTCCCTTATTGTCAGTCATATGGACGAGTTTTTGTTCTCCTTTAGGCAAAGAATACCTCTACTCCTGAAAATGGCAGTGCTATCAGCTGAATGTTATTGCCTTAACTTTCTTTCCATTGCTACTTCCAAAAGGTATATTAGTTCTGCAGAATATGACATGCTATGAGGACTGCTGCCTCGTGTTTTATTATGTTAGCCTGTGATGTCACAGATGGATGTTGATGATATGACAGGAGAGGCTGAACTTTCCCACTAATATTCCATTGCATTTTGTTGCCATGTGACAGATGGCAACAGAGGGCCAGTAAGATACAGTGACATCTGAAATGGACCTCTGTATGAAGCAAAGACATGTCATTGAATCCCTTTGTGTGGAAAAAATTGCACCCATTGTCACTCATCAACACTTTTTGAATGCTTATGAAGACCAAACAGTGGATGTGAGCACAGTGAGGCAGTGAGTATTGTGTTTCAGCAGCGGTGACAGCGATGTGAAAGACATGTTCTAGATGACAATGCACAGCTGTCACACAAAGAAGGAAGAACATTTCAGTCAGATCATCTGTGAGAACTGACAGATTACAACCAGAGAACCCTCTATTGAGCTGAACGGAAGCTTCAGAGCAATGGAAATGATGGTGGTAATGTTGGAATATTGCAAAGTTTTTGGAAGGTGCGCATCACCATTGCATACACAGCAATAGAGAGATGTATGCAAGTTTGCACTGTAAGTTTGTCAGAACCTATTGAACCAGTATGAGACTGCAAGTGACAGATTCCTGGACCACATAATTACTAGTGATGTGATGTGGTGTTAATACTACAGCCAGAGTCCAGATAGTAGCCCGTGGAGTGGTGACACGTAAATTCCCCGTTGAAGAAATAGTTAACGATGCAGCCCTCAGCAGGTAAAGTGGTATGCAACGTCCTTTGGGCTAGAAAGGAGGTGATCCTTCTGGATATCCTGGAGCTCTGACGAGCCACCAACTCTGAATGCTACATTGCATCTAACTAAGTTGAAGATGGGAATGTCCAGACTCAGGCCAGAGAAGACAGCAGCCTTTCTCTTGCAACATGACAGTGCCAGGCTCTATTCCAATTGGAAGAATGTGGAGCACATTGCTATCTTGGGTGGACTATTCTACCATACCCAACTTACAATCTGGATTTGATGCCTTCTGACTTCCATCTGTTTGGATCAATGAAAGACAAACTGCATGGGCAACATTTTCCTAGCAACAATACCATCCTTGAAGCTGTGAAAGAGTGGGTCACCTCCACTGCTGCAAATCTTTGTGTGCATGGCATGCGGGCTCTTAAGGAAATACATAGCTAATAGTGGTGACTATGTTGGCAAATACTGTTTGTAGCTAAGAATTTTCTCTATCAGTGTTGTTGTGCTCTTTGTATCTGTTGTAGCTTCCTTGGAAATAAATAGAAGACATTACTTTCAGAGAGACTTACGTATTCCATTATGAAGAAAAATGAAGAGGAAAAGAAATATGCAAAATTTGAGCATGTACTCAGTCTTCTCATTCAGCTGATTTGAGCTGCTATAATTGATGCAAACTCAGCACCTTTTCATAATTAAACTTCCTGAAGACAACAGCCCACATTAATCAAGAATACATGGTTACAAATGTGGGACAAGCCCATCAAACACCGTTTTACTACCTCCCGAGCAGCTTCTGAAACAAACTTACCAGTAATTCATTGTTTTAGAAATGAAAAATACAAAACTCCCCAAAACTGAATAACAATTACTATTATTATTTTAGAAAACTGTATTAGCTTTTTCAGCAAGGGATTTGGTAGGATTAGTCTCATGAACATAATAAGGAGATAGTATGGGGGTATTTTAAAAGATATTGTGGAGGAGAAAATTTTGAGTGGAGGAGAGCAGTGATGTGGTCACATCTGTGACTGAAGGATAGCCAGTGTCACTGCAGTCCTCACAAAGGGCAAGAAGAAGGATATGGGAAAATACAGGCCAGTCAAACATCACTTGCATCCCTGGAAAGGTGATGGAGCAACTTGTTCTAGATGCCATCTCCAAGCAATTGGAAGAGAAGAATGTTATCGGGAATAGCCAACATGGATTCATCAAGGGGAAAGCATGCTCAAGGAACCTGGTAGCTTTCTATGATGTCATCATTGTCTGGGTACATGGGGGGAGACCAGTGGATGTTGTGTACCTTGACTTTAGCAACGTTTTACACCCATGTCTTTGTTATGAAACCTTGAAAGTGTGGGATAGATGAGTGGACAGTGAAGTTAATTGACAGCTGTCTGACTAGCAGAGCTCAGAGGGTTTTCATCAGCAGAGCAGCGTCTGGTTGGAAGCTTATAACTAGCAGAGTTTCCCAGGGGTTTGTACTTGGTTTGATATCTTCATAGATGACATCATCTTTAAATGTTGAAGGAAAAAAGATTCTGGTATAACTTAGTCCATCCACAGCTCTTTGATAAGTTTAAATCATGGCTACAGATCACTTGAATTATCTAATCTCTTTACCAATTACTCCACCAGCAGACACTAGCATCCTATGCCCAAGAGGGGCCCCTTGATATTTGATTACGTAAGTATTTGAGAAACTAAATAAAATCTTCTGAGTTTCTCATGCGGTGTAGGTAAACAAGTGATAATTAAATAAACTTCCTTTTGCTGTGGAACTAGTTCTTAGCAGTAATTAAAATATAAAGCCCAGCTTGAAATGTGTACTTGCAGAATGCATGATCAGGCAAATGATCGCTTTCATAAAAATAGCTTTTAATGTGTGTCATAGCTGAGCAGATAGGTTGTACTGCAGGACTAGACAGAGTGCTAAATCACTGTATAAATTGCTCTTTGGTGTAGAACTTCAGTAAAGACTGGACAGAAACTAATTAAACTTGATACTGTGCCTGAACTAAATCTCTGTACCCCACACCTTAGTGACATGGAATACTGTAATGAAATTCTGTATCAGAATAAATAAAATTCAGCAAGGAATTAACTTCAGAAGCACTAATTAGGAATGAAGTCAAATGACTGTACGATCTGCCTAAATTCTGAGTTGGAGAAAGAGAACAAGTTGCAAGTTGGAGTCAGTTCTAGATACTGTTTCTTTAAAACATTAATGATGTGACAGTAATAAAATAAGCTGATAGAAAAATTAGCTATTTAAATTAGATTCAACTTGGAAAAACAGCTCTATAAATATTTTTCAAAGGTTTTTGGTGAAGTTATTGCTTGTGCAGAATTAATTGTTATGTCTTTGTTTAGATTTTCCACTTCTTTTAATGACCTGTGTTAGTGTTTTGTGTGGTTGACTACCCTAGAAAATTAGGAGACCATTAGTGCATAGACTGTTATGTAGATTTGAAATGCTGGATGGGCAAGGGAAATTCAAGCCAGAGAATAGAATTTACTTGCAAAATACAGCAGGATGAACATACAAGATAGATTAAAAGCAAAGTTTCTTTTTCTTTTCCAGATAGTTCAAACTGGTGACTGTGGTAAAGATTCTGGGTGTTTTTAAATCCTTTACTGATGGCTACATTCAGTGTTGTCTTAATTCATGATGCCTCTAGTGTATTTTCATTATAGTAGATACATATTTTTTATTAATATTTTAATCCAAATAAAGTTTTGTTAAGTAATAGGAAGAAAACATTTTCTGTCTTGTTGCTAGATCTATCAGCTGTACAGTTGGACAGATGGTCATGATCATGTCCAAGAACAATGCCATGTTTCTGATGAGTTGACAAGTTCTCATCTGAAGTATGGGCAAAGAATGAAATCGAAATGCAGACAGGCCTAAGTACTTTCAGTCCGCACAAAATCCTCCATTTTCTCCAGCAGACTAAAAAGTAGTTCACTGTACATCAAATAAACATTTTAAGCCTCAATGTAATATAAACAAGACTTATTACTTTATAATCTAAGCCTTGTCCTGTTAAGAATATGTCATCTTATTCTCTGGAGAATATTTCCATCATTAAGCTAACAGAATATTCTGCCGTTGTCAGAAAAAATGCACTCCAGCAAGACCAGGAGGTGTTCTGAAATATTGCAGATTTCTGATTGTAAATCAATGAAAGAAATAGAAATGTTGTGAGTGCACACAGGCAGTTAAGTGGTCATTAATGTTAACTTTAATACTTGAAGGTGTTACATGGCCATTGGGAAATGTGTGACCCTGAGGTAGGATTCTACGTTTGACACGTTGGATTTAACTTAAGATCTAATTGTTCAATTTGAAAAAAAAAATAGAAACCTCTTAACTAGAACTTTGCATCCTGAGAGTTATCACTGAACTCTGAATCTTTCCCTATTCATTGGCGGCTTTGTTTGACGTGAAAGTTTTTGAAATGTCTACACTTACACATTTTTATTGCTCTAATTTCTTCTATGTGATCATTTCAGAACCTAAATCCTACTTAAACTCAATCAGAACTCAGTCAGAAATCTGAAGCTATGTGCTCATCTGTGGGAGTCCTTGACAAGTCTTTATGAACACAATAGCTTTCAAGTGAGTTGAATGTGTTCAGAAACTACTGAGCAGTTGTGATTGTTTCATATAAAACTGGAACTGCAGGAGGAGAGAAGTTTGCTATACTTTATTCTCAAATACAAACCAGAGAGTCTTGGGATCAAGTACCAGATACTCAGATTTCTCTTTTTCACAGATTTTCAATTTTTTCATCACTGTGTTCCAGTTTCACTGGGAGAAGTATAGGAAATTCTTTCAACTTTGTGTATTGCTTGATGTTAAATATTTTTGAAGAAGGCTTAGGAATTTTGGATTAAAATCCTTCAGGCTGGGGAAGGTGTTGGGTCTCAGTCTTATACTGCCAGGGCAAATGTTAAGTATATTTAGATAATTGATGTAGTTTCTTAAAATACAGTATTTTTAAAAAGTCTCAGTTTGGACTCTGGATATTGAGTGGGCAATTATATATTTCCTAAAGCCCCGTCTCTGCATTTAGGATGTGTAGAAGAGCAGGGTTTTGGGAATATCTCTGTGCTTAGTGCCTTCTTAAATGTCTGGGTGTCTGAGAGAAGTGCTTTTTTGAATTCCTTAATCCCTCCATATCCCGTTGAAAGAACATCTGCTGCTAACAAACTGTTGGCTGTCCCGTACCTAAAATCTAGATGACAAGGCACCAGCCTTATACTTGATAAAAGTTTTTATAGGGGCAAATTATACCTATAAGCATATACCACAGCATTAAGAATGGGAAGAGAGATAATGTGGTACTTAGATCTTTGAAGTGCTTTCTGAGAGCTTGCCTTTTTATTCATCTGGTAAGTGCTTTATTTTTAGCAAAGGGAAAAAAATAGGAAAAAAGCTTATGTGCAAGTACCTCACACAATTTTCGTAGATGGTTCTTTCATAGTTATTAGTGGTAAATGTTGATATTGTCATTAAACCACATAGAAAATGCATACCTGTATGAAGAGGGAGTCCACACAAATTTTAAAATGTGGTTTCTGTGCCTGCAGAAAGAGATGAGACTGATTGAAAAGCACCCAACTATGGCATGTGGGGAAGATTATTTTTTAAATTCAGTGGCTAAGAAACTTCATCTTGAAATAGAAATACCTGAATAATGCTTTAAATTTAAAATCACATGGGAGGATCTAAAAGAAGTACAGAGGTGTGGGGAATGGTAGGTTATAGTCAGTCCACAGCAGTTTCTCTCTAATGCTCTTTTGTCCTCAAACTTTTCCCTCCTCCAGCCCGAGTCCTCTCAATGAACCACAGTTCTTCATGAACTTCTCCTGTACTGGTCTTTCCTGTGGGCAGCAGTCCTTCAGGATAGCCCTGCTCCTGCAGCATGGCTCCTCCACAGGTTGCTGGGGAGCCTCTACTCTAATACCTGAAGCACCTTCTTCTTTTCTGACCTTGGTATTCACAAAGCTGTTGATCTCATGATTTTTCCTCACTTTTCACTCTCTATCTGGTATTTTCTCTCCTTTATTGAACAAACTTTGCCAGATGTACACCCTTTTTCTGCTGAGCCTGTTCATGCCCCATAGTGGTGTCACTGGACCCATCTGGAACTGGCTGTGCTGGGCATGAGGCAGCCCCAACTTTGCCTCACACAGGAGCCTTACAGCATCTGCCAGCACCTTCACACCTGCACCCAATACAGCAGTGTAGATTTGAATTCTCACTAAAACAGCTAGAATTAGTGGATAGATGCCCTATTAAAGCACTACTGGTTGTCTTTTTAAGTTTATAGCACCCAAGGTGAGTGGCAGAGGTGCAACTTTGTGTAATTTCTAGCACAGTTACTTACTTCACAGTTTAGGTTTTTGTAGTATAATGTTCAATTGAAGTGCGATTTGTGGCTTGATCTTTAAAGATATTGCTGAGCTGGTTGGTAGAAAATCACTAAATGTGCTGTGACTTGCTCCTGAGGAGGTATCTAACACATGCATGAAATACTTTAGTTTCCTGAAGCTATTAAGAAGGAAAAGTCGATCTCCAACCACAAAGACTGAACAAGTGCCATGGTACAAGCTCAAGCAGGAGATGAATGCGAAGTACTACTACATCTTTTTTCATGTTTACCTTTTTTTCTCAGTGTCTCACTACAACATATTATTATTACTGTTACTGCAAGAGTGAATGGCTTGATGTCGCCCTGTGGTATTGGGCTGTTTTGTGAAAGAGGCAGCAGCCTGAGGATGCTTTTGCAGTAGATGACAAAAGAGGTGAGATACTTGAGATACTCTTTGCAGTTACAAGAAGCTTTGGAAGGAATCTGGAGTTGTTAATGTGGATAAATGTGTGGAAAAGGTAGAGGGGGCTGTTGTAATACCTAGTTTATCCTAGGGGTAGGTCATAGAATCTTAAAATCATCCATGTTGGAAAAGATCTCTAAGTTCATCTAGTCCATCCAACAACTCATCCTCACCATGCCCATTAAACCACATTCCTCACAGTCAGTGAAACTGTCTAAGCAGCAAAAATACTATTTCCATAGAGTAAACTATTTTCTGCCTTTTGTGATTATATAAAAAAGATAATAGCCTACTTCTGTTACAAGTTATTCAATTAGCAGAAGTGGTGGAGAACTGCTCTGAGATCTTAAATTGCCAATTCATCTAATGACCCATGTAGATGTTTCAGGTTGGTTCCATGTGACTTGTGTGGGAAAGGGATTCTTTTTCACTGTTGCATTTTTAATTAGAAAATTTCACTAATGAGTACATTAAAAGGGCATTTAAGCCAAGAATCAAGTTAAGAAATGCCAGCATCAGTATGCTACCAGCATATTTGATGAGGCAGACAAGAGATTCAGCCTCCATTTTAATGGGTAGTTGACTCATTACCAAATTTTCTTTGAAGAAAAATGAGTCTTTAAAAAAAAAAACAGAAAAATAGACCTGAGATTGTTTAGAATAAAGACTATCAAGATTTGAACAATAATACGACCTTTTTCTAGTTTTTTAACCACCTCAGTCCTGATGGCCTTTATTACTGTCCTACTTTTCCTTGCAGAAGCTGCAGGTCTTTGTGATTTCCCACTATTCAACTGGTCTTTGTCAGGTTCCTCACTCACCTTACCAGGGCTTAGATAATCCTGCCTCTGCTTGAACTTTAGAAATGCAGAAGATGAAACTCTAATGAGAAGTGAACAGGATAAAGGAACTAAAAGACTCCCTACAAAAAGGGAGAGGGTGAAGAAAAGCAAAAAACAGGGGTTTGGGTTTTTTTGATATAATAATAATGGTAGATTTTGAATAGTAGTGTGATATGAATTGAGCTTCTTAGTCTAAACGTAGACTGATATAAACCAAGAGAACTGTTTAGTGAGCACATGGAAAAGGATCAAATCAATAGCTGTTTTATTTTCTTCTTTTATTAGGTAGGACTTCACCTTATAATCTCCTTTCATTTGCCACAGGACAGAATATTCTAGCCATCCTACTGTATTCCTGTTTTTCTCCGCAAAATAATCTATTTTCTCTTATGCGTTACTTTCTATTGCAGAACATCAAAAACAGAGTTTCATCTTTGTCTGTTTGGTAATAGCTACCCACTATAAAATTATCCTTCAAAGCATTTTTCAGACGTCTTTTCAAGCATGGGCTTAAACTTGACTTTGCTTTTGTCCCTGTTGCTCTCCATGTTGCTGATCCATTGTATAACCAGAATATTTGGGGGTGGGTTGTTTATTTTTCCGATCTAGATCAGGTGGAATCCAGTACAGTCAAAATCTTGTTTTCCTGTGAGTCAAGAGTTATTTTATGTATCAAGTGTTTAAGGTTTTTGTTTGTTTGTTTGTATGCATGTTTTTGCTGTTTGTTTGTTTGTTTTTTTTTTTTTACCTTCATCTTTTATCAGAAAATCTGAATCCACTTGCAGTAATGCAATTTTAAAATTCTTCCTTATTAAAGTTTATCACTCTTGGCTTTTGTTTGTTATATGATTTTACTGAGCTATATATTCTTATGCCTTAGAAAATAGGTAATGACGTTTAGAAAAGAATTAAAATGTGGTATGTATGATATGGTATTATCAGTGAAGCATGGGAAAACAAAAATAATTTCTAAATTATACTCATATTAATATACAATTGTTGTTTCTTCCTTTGATTGCAATCCAGAAGAGCCTGTCATTTATGAGATTCCTTTCAGGGAGCATTAGGAAGAAAACAAATACCATCCAAGCATGAGAAAACATCCTTAGTTACGTTTCAGTCATTGCAGTTAGCCATTATATTGGCCCTATCTATATTGCATATGACAGATATCTTCAATGAGTAAAAAGAATGTAATCCACTCTTTCATTATTCAGGTTAATAATATAGTGATGTCCTTCAGAGCCAACCTCATAAAACTTTAGTTTCCAATTCAAATGTTATTAGAGGGGTGAGCTAGACTTCTAAACAATGACAATCTGATGATTAGAATATAAAATGTGGTTCAAATAATGGCTCAAATGGCTCTTGCCATGTCATTTGATGAGCTTAATGATATGGCATAGAAATCGTTCAAAATGTTTGTTCTTTAGAGTACAGAGGTGAGAGTGTTAGTTAAGCTTCTGTCATGAAGGTCTCCCTTGTCTTGGTTCACATCCCACCATTCTGCAGGTGCACAGAAGGATACAACACATGAGCACTTTTCCCTTTCCTTGCCATCTCCCCCATACAATTTCAGTGCATCATAATTTTTATGTGTCACACATTTCACACTTAAAATTTGACACCTTGGAATTTCATGGCAGATTTTTTTGCTAGGAGCTTCATCTTCTAGCCAAGCTGTTTCCCTCTTCCTACAAAGCAGGTGCAAAAAGCAGTTAGGACTTCTTTTTCCATATGTAGACATTTATGTAAGCAGCTGAGCTGCAAACAGGAGCAACCACCTTGCAGCTGTCTTTGACTCCTTCAGTGCTTCTCACTTTGGAAGCAGTACACTTCCTTATTATGTAAGGGTCACCTTCAGAGGTGAGCCACTTTGATGAAAAAGAATGTAACAATCAGAGCTGCATGTAGTATTTGATTCAACATTCAAAACACTTCAAGCCCAATTTCTTACAGAATGTACTGGGCAATTTCACCACCTCATACAATATTTTTCAAAGGGGTTTTTCACTATTTATGTATTTATTTATCACTACTATTAAGATGGCAATGTCAGTCCTCCTTGCTTTTATCTATACAGTTTATTTTCTTGACTTGCAAAGCCTGTAGTTTTCGAATGGTGCCACAGCCTGGGCTGGAGTTAAAATGTTCAATCACATACACAAATCATTCTTTGCAGGGTCAGAGCTGAGGCCTGATTTCATCACAGTCTGATTGCAGGTAATTTCTTCCAGTTTTATTATTATCCATTTATGAGGTATACCTAGGAATTTATGCAGGAGTTATTTAAAATCGTTTGGTCTAGGGGAGTTGTATTTGAAGCAGTTAGAGTAGCAGCCATGCTGGGATATATGGCTTTTATGTAAGCTTGATCCTTGGTGTTACACCATTTTACAAAGAAACCTTTACCTAAAGAAAGGTATCCTGGTACTGCTTGGCGTTTTGCCCTGTGACAGTGTCCAATGCACAGGTAAAAGCAATGATCCTTCTCTTTGGGAAATGTGGTACACCTTTCTAATTTGGATCTGAGTGAATAGCAATGCCAGTGGATGACTGTTGCTTTCATTTGTTTTCTTGGAAGGATTTGTTGAAAAGGCAGTTTTGGCTCATAGTAACAACAGACATGTGGACCAGCTGTCATGTGCATGAGCACTCATTGATTTGGCTTTGAAAGATAAGTCTTGGGAAAAGAGGGAGGTGAGGAAATGCCAGTTATGGCACTGTGCATACAAGTTGTGGAGAAGTGTGAAAGTTGTGGGAAGAACATGTTGCACTGAAATCTGTGAGTACATGGCTGGAATAGTGGCTGGGGTTAGCTGGTACTCCTCCAGTAAGGGGAATATTTTATCTTGATATTTATGTGCTGCTGTCACGCTGTTTATCTAGTGTTCAGCTGCTCATAAAGTGCCATCCAGCTGACAGTCCCATCCTGGAATCAAACATGAAACAACAGTACAATGCCACTTGTTCTTTTGGGTTCTCTCTGATGCAAAGCATTTTAGAGGAAGAGAGGGTCAGAAATGCTTTCACCAGGCAAAGTCTGGATTAAAAACCAGAAAAAGAAACAAGTGATAACTTGTAAGCAAACTTACATGATCACTACCTGGTGACTGTTACCTGGCATCCAAAACTCCTTATCCACCACTTGCTGAGCTAGGTCACTATGCAATGTGAGTGGGAGATACACATACCCACTCCATACAACTATTCTTTGTGCTGTGAGTGCTGGGAAGGAATTTAGCAGAATAGATGTTTCCAAACCCCAAATACCTCCCACAGTCTTCATTTTAGTCGAGATAATAAGGTGATTCTGCAAGTTTGGGTCATGTTTCTTGTAAAGTGTAAAAGCAGCAGGCTGTTTTATTCCCGCGTCAGGGTAGGTTGCATCATTGTGAAGGTTCTGTTTTTACTTTTTGTTCTGCTTGCCTAAAATATTTCCCTTTTGGCTGCAGCAGTAGAAGGCAAGTATTTTGCAGTTCAGAAAGCATCATTTTACTTACGTCACAGCTAAAGCATTAACATCTTTTACTACAGGACAAATGATCAAGACAATATAACAAAGGATCTTGTATGACATGTATACTGCTACATACAAGATTCTGTAGTCATTCCTGGGGTAAAGCACAGTGAAAATTAACTGATGGTTAATTAACTAAAATTTTATATTCAAAACTTAATTATCATAGAAGATTTTTTTTTTCTGAATCCATATTTTAATGACTCTGTTTAATGATGCACTGAGAAGAATGCACTTTCGTAGAATAACTGATTAATAAGGAAGTCATATTGCTATGGATTTATAAGACATAGCTAATTCTGGAAAAATATTTACTTCTACACGTATTGCACATAGCTACCTCAAAATTCCCTTTATTTTTTCTCAAAAAAATAGAATATTTTACTTGAAGAAGCCATGTTACGTGATTGACGTTTTCCAGAAATTGTAAAAAAAACTTTCCTATTTTCATAGATAATATATCTTTGGATGTTTAAAAAATAAGATACAAATAAAGCTACAGAAAGTTATCAAATACAATCTAAGGAAAATCACTGTGTCATATTATTTTGTGTCTTTTAAAATTAGATTTTTATTTGTAGTGAGTGAAGTAAAACAACAGATACTACAATTTTCAAGAATATTCATTCTTCCTATCTTCTACAGTCTTAATAATCTACAGTTTTTCTTCTATCTATGAATGGTCAAAATCTTTTCAATTCTTTCCAAGAAATAAGGAAGTAGAAAATGCAGAAATGTGGAGATTTACACTGTATTTGTATAGCTTTCTGTAAAACTGCAGTCCTTGGAGTGTGATTCAGCTCTCGTTACATTCTGATTTTTTTTAAATAGGAAACTCATTTATTAAAAAACAAAACAAAACAAAACAAAAAAAAACCCCACTGTTTCAGCCATACCAAGTTGAAAATATAATCATGTATCTCAATTTGTGAAGTGTTACTGGGGCTCTAATCAGAAAGTATTATGTAATAAGCTTAAGTGTATTTCTGATGATATTTTCCTCATCAGTGCATATAATTTATTTTCTGTATTTGATTAAGGACAATGATGTAGGAATTGGTATAACTTTTTAAAAAAGAAGGGTGAATATTCTTAGGAGGAAAACCTTTTACTTCTACAGCTTCAATCTTCCCTAGTTATTTAAAATATTCTAAATTCTGTCCTATCACTCTATCTTAAAATAAATATCCAGAATTTGAGTTCCGCATGATTGCATTAAGAAAATAGGTTGCATGCGCAGTCATTTTGTTTAAGCAGTTGTGCATTCTAGTTCACTTCTATGTTTATACAGCTAAAGGTTGTCTGTGGGAGAGTATCCAACATGTAGCAAATAATTAAGAGCTTGGTTTTCGTTGTCTATAAAAAGCAATGAAATGCCTAATTGTTCTAACCATTTAACCATCTTTTGAACAGAGAATTAAAGGTTTTAGCAGAACGTCTATGGAATGTATTTCATACATGTCCACTTTCCTTTCCACTGTATACAGTGACAGGACTCCTCGGGTAGAGGAAACAGTCTATACAGTGGACAGGACAGAAATTCTCAAAGATATAAGGTATATAAGATATAAGCTGTAAATGCTGCCTGTCAGTGGAACTGTGACTCACCCAGTTGCTGTTTCCCAGACTCCTGCCCCATGTCCTGCCATACCCTGCCGTGCCTGTTGTCTCAAGCTGTTGGAACTCAATGATCTTTAAAGTCTCTTCCAAACTAAGCTGTTCTATGATTCTCTGTGGTTTCAGGTCTGTGTACTGATGTGAACATGCTCTGTCTTCAGCTGGGAGCAGAGAGCAGTGTGCTGAATTGCACAGCAGATGATAAACTCTGATGGCCAGAGCATCTTCTGCATTTCAAAGAGGGAGTAATGCAATAATGGATAATTGAGGATTTTAGTTTTTATTGTTAGTGTAAACCTTAAACAAGATTGAGACCTTTGACTCTTTAAGAAAGGAAGAAAACATAATGTCTGAAACAGTAGCCAATCAAAGCAAGTGTTCTTAGAGGTTCTATTATATGCAAGAAGATCTAGAAAAGGCTCTCTGCCGACAAGCTTTGAGAACTTTTCTTGTTACACAGTGTAAGTTTACCTGATTTCATCCCAGTTACTGCATTTCCATCTATTCAGCTAGCTGTTCTTCAAAAGAAGACTGCTTTCATTTTCCTCTCTAAAATAAGTTTTGCTGCAACCTACTCTAGTCCATCTACTTTAACTGGGGAATTGGACCAGCAGATCTCCAGAGGTGACTTCCAATCCCTATGAGTCTGTGATTATCATGTCATCGAGAGATGGAATATAGCAATAACTGATGTTGAGACACTGAGGGCTCATCAGCAGTGTATAGCATTTATTGAACCAGAATATGCTGGCACTCAAGTATTGACAAGAGATGATACTGTTGACAGCCATCTCAAGAAGAATTGATTTAGTGCTTGGACATAACTCAGAATCACCTAACTGTACATTATTCACATTTTTTCCTATTCAACTTTCCATATAACTCAGAACGCTCCACTTCTAATATACCGAAACTTTGCTATCACGAAAAGTATTTCTGAACATCTAATGTGAAAATTTATTACTGTAATTAATACCATAAAACTCTTGTCTTCACCATGGTATAAGCAGCTTCTTTGTAGTGGTGGTGTTCTCCTCTTCCCGTGTTTTCTTCCTAATGCTGAGCTATAACTTATCAGTGTTTCATTGTCTTTAATGTTGGCCACTGATGAAGATCTTACTGTTCTGTCACAATAGGACAGTTTTGGCTGAGGCCTAATAATACAGAAGAGACAATTACTTGATGTGTCCTGTAGTCTGTACTTAGTGTTTATTTAAGTTAGCGTAGTATTAAATCCCCATATTTATCTTGTGATAGATTATAGCCTCTAAATCACCTCCTTTTTATAAAAAAAAAAAAAAAAGATTATTTATTTATGTATTCATTCATTCATTTTGCAAAACTGCCTTCTCACCAGTTACTCATCTTCATTATTTTTTCACTTGCTTATTTCTACTTGATTACAGGACAGCTTCTGCAGTTTCCTCCCACCTTCCCTCATTGTCATTCCCCCCCCACTCAATCTCCAATTCCTCAAAATTATCTTGATTTATGTGGCTTTATTTTTTTCCCTACAAAAAAAAGTCATACTCTTCCTGACTTAGTGTATTTGTTAAGTGTAATAAACTTATTTTCTACTCCATCATAACTGCTGTTGAGAATACTGAACAGCAACAGATTCAGAGGAATCCCTGTGACAGTTGTTTTGGTTTGTTTTTTTGTCCATTCAACCTTGTACATTATGTTGCAAAGCACAACTGCTTCCAAATGAGTCCTTTGGTTGTTCCTCCTGCTATTAATGTGCCTGTACAAAACTATCACACTCGTGGCTGAGTACTTTTAATTTAAATCTGACTAATTTTTGTTTTTACTTTCCCAAATAGTTTAGAGATACAGCCATTTTCTTTAAAGTGTATTTAAAGCTTTGAATGGATGCTAAATCAAGGAAAACTGGGGTCTCTTTACTTGAAGAAGGCATGTTACATGATTGATATTTTCCAGAAATTGTAAAAAAAAAAACTTTCCTATTTTCATAGATAATATATCTTTGGATGTTTAAAAAATAAGATGAAAATAAAGCTACAGAAAGGTATCAAATACAATCTAAGAAAAAGTTATGTCCTCAATTGCACTTCATGGTACAATTGAAAATGTAAGTAGAGTTTGGGAGTTGAGAGAGAATTTTGATGATTGGTTGTATTTAAAACTTTTAACATCTTAAGAAGATATATTTGGAGGATAGAGTAAATCTATGTCTATGTATGTGTACTTTTCCTTAGCAAACCTATTTGCTATATTCATTAAGTATCTGTTTCTTATTCTTTTTAAATAAGGAAAAAATATCTACGCTTTTCTTTTTTTTCCAATTGTTACTGAAGGTCTTCTTTAACTTGGAGTTGTGTTGGGGAAAAATGTAAAGCATCACTGTAAATGAAGTCTGTGATAGTTGTCAGGAGCCTGGAATAATGGCACAACTCAGAATAGGGCTCTTGTTTGAATCTCTACCAGTTTGTGTTATCAGAGACTTGGCTCAGAATATTGAAAAAGACCTGAAAGTGTCTGTTTTCTAATCAAGGAAAAGCAGAGTTGATTTTATACTTCTGTAAGGGTATACTGATTTCAATTTAAGGCAGAGTTTTATCATGAGTATATCTGGCTGGGCCAATCTAAAATATATATATTGCTTTTAATATTTACCAGCATCTGTAATGGCAGTACGATTTCATTGCACAGTAAAATAATTGAAATCTCTCAGATATGAGACTTTTCTTGGTCACTGAATGATGACTTTTGAACAGCAACTGTAATTTCAGAATTCATAGCTTTATGAAAAATGACTGCTAAATAAATACGTACAGTAAATCAAATAGTTTTACAGTATTATGGGGAATGTACACAGAAAATAAAGACAATAGGAGATACACTAAGCAAATATTTAAAAGCAAGTTATGATGGATAATAAATAATGTATAGTCCTATTGAATGTTTCTGAAATGTGTATGTGACAAGTGTTAAGAAAACACTTTCAAAATCTTCATCTGAAGAGCAAGTCTATATTCTTTTCCATGATGCAGCAATTCATAGATTCTCCTAGCATTTTTATAAATAAGTCGTCATCTAATTTATTCTTTGCAATTTATCTCATCAGTATAACTTTCAGAGCCTGCACGAACTTTAGAAGTAATTTGTTACATATGAAGTAATGCACTGTGCATTATTTTTTTTTCATGCTTATGAATTTATAGCATCTGAATGCATTTCTGATTGTTTGAGTGTTTTCACACATTTCTTTAAGAGATGCATACGTTTCTGGCAATTTCCCTGAAGATTTGTGGCACCAAACTTTATTTTTGACTGTATAATTTTAATCTGGTATCTGTTCTTAAAACCTCATATTGGGCCTGCTGCAACAGTGGTAATATTTCTGGCTGTCTTTGAAGAAGTAAAATGAAATAAAAATGTTCAGAACTTATTTAGGGGTGTATTTCTGGTTAGTTTATGCAGACATAGAAACGGGGACGATGCCTGAGCTTCTCTGTATTAAATGAAATCAGCAGGTTCCTTCAGCTCCAGCACTGACTCCTTCACTTCAGACAGTTAAACAGCTCCTTTGTTGTTGCTGCTTTTCCTTTCCGCAACTGCAGTGAAGATTTCCACAGTGCAAAGACCATGCTACCTTCAAGCTGTCAGCTTCGTGGTTGTAGGTTTTTTTTTTCTGTTTTTTTTTTTTTTTTTTTTTTTTTTTTAAGAGTAAATGACAACAGCAATATCTAGAAGCTAAGAAAGAACTCGCATGCTGGTGTACAAGGCATGCAAGGTTATCAGACAATTACCAAAAGACAATTTGGAAACATCTGTCTGTTGCGTGATAAAAGCAACATTTCTTAGAGCCATCTGTCTACTTTTGGATTAGCTTTAGATTGTGGAAATAACGCGCCTTTGATTAAGGTGATGAGGTTATTTTTCCTTATTAAAACTGACTAAAATTAGAAGTAAATTTAATGTGGTATATAATGATTCTGAAAGGGAAATGTATTTGTCTTAGACTACAAATAATGCAACATATTCAAGGTGCATTTCACTGGTGGATTTTTTTCCATTTTTATTTTTCCCTTTCCTTATTGTGTTGAAATGTTTTTACTGCCAGACTTGGGGAATAGTCAAAGCAGATGCTGTTTTGTCAAGATCTTTGTTTAGAAAAATTCAAAATTATCTGTCAAGTATTTAGTCCCCATAGGGTGTTTTTGTTTTGTTTTGTTTTGTTTTGTTTTTTTTGTTTTTTTGTTTGTTTTTGTTTTCTGTAATTTTTGATGAAGTGATGGTAGCGTGTAGAGGGCTGTTAATGCAGTGTGGGTTTTTCACCTGTTATAGTTCCATTGAGGAAGTTTTTGATGAACAGCTTGTAAGAGATTATTCTTTTATATCATTGTCTCAAAGCTTGCTGGGGACACAGATGGACAAGTCCAAGCAAGTCCTGGGCAAGGGTTGTGAAATCCTTTGAGGAACACAGATGGACATGGCTAGGAGGAACAAGAGAGAGATAAGCCACAGCTTAATGGCTGTGAAGCAGTCTTTTGTGTGGACTTATCTCAAGGAAGATGGTCAGCTCAGGGAATACTCACATGACTCTTGCTCAAGTGCCCAGGACAAAAATATTGCTATTCAGATATCTAATAAATTACACTTAGAGAATCTGTAAAACAAGCACAGCTGATGAATGTATGCATTTTTATAAACTTTCTAGGTGATAGAGATTTTCTTCCTTTTATTGTGAAGATGTTAGTAATGCAGGAAGTTCAAGTCAGCCTAGCAATTAAACTTTTTTCTTTTTAAGAGGACTGTCTGCAAGATGGCAGAAAATAGTTTGGCCTCAACTCAAGATCTGTGAAGATATATCTAGAATTTTCTTGCTGCTGTCAGTTGTTAAACGATTGATGAATAACTTACAGTTGAAATACATTCTTTGCAAATAATTTTTCCAGCAGTGTTTGCAACAGTGATTTCAAAATTTTCTGCACAATTTTATTGCATCTGATAACAGAACACGGTAAAAGTGTTTTAGGTTTATGATTCTGCTTGTATCCCTTGTGCATGTGAAGATTACACCCCAAACACTATGTTTCATAGAATAGATTCTATAATCTCTCCATTGCTTATCTAGTGCCTTTAACATGATAGATATTCTTCTATCACTTCTTGATTCATAATTTTTTCAGTTCACAATAGCATGAAATTCTAAAACAGCCGTCTGATGCCTAAAAAGTCCCATCCTGACACAATCAGTAAGGGGACGCTGCTGCACCTAAATGAAAGAATTCTAGATATATATGTTTTAATATATAAACATATATATAAGGTGGGAAAGAAAAAAAATAAGCAAGAAAAAATAAGAAGAATAAGAAAAATAAGAAGAAATAAGAAAAAATAAGAAGAAAAAAATAGATTTTTTTCATCTGTTTATTTCTTTTATCCAAGTTCATTTCCTTACCCAAACAACATGTTTCAGTGCCAGGCTCTGGTCTCTAAGTAGGTTCTTTCCAGCATGTTTATGCTTTTCAGAGTCATGGTTCATTATTCTAACAGACACACCACATCATTTTGCATATCCTTTATGTACTATTTCCAAGGAAACATATCCCGCTTCCAGGTCCATCTGCATTTTATTTTAGCCAAAAATACTGCTTTTGTACATTAAATTGTACTGGCTGGACATGTAAACCAGGATGCAGCTCCTTTGTCTCCCTTGTATCTGAAGTAAAAATCATGCGATTGACACTCTTCTATGACTTTAATGAACAAGGACTGTTCACAGCTATCTGCTCATCTGTTGCAAACAGAAAATGAACCAGCAGCCATTTTATTTTCTGTAATTTTCTAATTAAAATAATCAGTTTTCTTAAGTATGAATGATGAGTGAGCGGGATAGTATACTCTGAAATTATCCTACTTTACTTTTCTAAATTTACCTGGTTCTGTCTTGCACACAGCTTTTTATGATATTTTTGATATTGCTACCATATTTGTCAGTATTGAGGTAATATTGAGGTACTGTGTATAGCACAGTGGATGGAATACCTGTCATATCAAGCTTTGAATGGGGAATTTATAAGATATCTTTCCTAGCCTCAAAAGCTTAATAGGTATTCAGAAACCAAAGGATGAAAGTAAAAAGCTGCTGGGTTTTTATTGTTTGCACGTTAATTAACTTGCAGAATCATAAACAGCCTATAGTTGGCTGAAAATTATAGTCCTTCCTGCTTCATAATTTGTACATAATGATAACATTTTTAACCTCTGGAACAACATATTTTTTAATGTCTAACAATTCTGTTAATGAAGAAAGAACTGTATTTTTTTAAAAGTGGAGTAAATTTTGTGTAGAATGATAATAGCTAGATTCAGGAAATGAAGCTACTTCATTGAAGATGTTCTGAGAGTCAGTCTCATTGTAACTGGGTATTTAAGAAGGTTTGTTTTGCTTCCTTAGTTGGTTTGAAGAGTTAATGTAGGGCTTTTCTTTCTCCTTCTTAAGTGAATACATCTGCAGAAAGAACCTTTGGAGCTATCTTACTTAGCCAATTTTAGAAAGTCTTACAGAGAAGAAACCTTACAGCACTGTTTATATTTTTAATAATTATGTATCAAGAAAATAATGTGGACAGAGATTGTGCACTGTATTCCCTAAGGCAGCTGTCAAGCACCAGATGTAAAAAGCTTTGAGTTGTCCAAACTGTGAATGGCTCTGAAGGCTGCCTACAGACTGGATTGTGTTTTGTTTTGTTTGTTCTGGTTTGTTTTCACAGGAGAGCTCCAGAGTTGGTTTTGTTGACTTTAATGGTATTCCTAGAGAAAAAAATATATACACATGTGTATATATATATATATATATTTACATATAGGGATCAGCTACTGCAACTCATTGATATGCATGTTACAGACATTCCCACCAGAGTCTTAAGATGGGTGGCAAAGGAATTTAACTTTGATTATTAGCATTTTATATGTATATACAATGCATATTATGTATCTTATCTGACTGAGTGATGTTTTCATTTCCACAATACTTTGGGTTGTATATCATTAACAAATTAGAAGCAAGTTATTTTTCCAGGAAAAAAAGGAGGGGAAATTAGTTCTATCTAATAGAGAACATCAGAGAAAATTTTGTTATAAAAGCTATTGTATTTCCCAGGAATATATTCTTCCTGGTGAATTTATCCTGAGGCATAGATTATAGATAAAACAGAATCCCTCAGGCAGTGTATATCGGGAAGACAGCTAATATCAGCAAATAAGATGGATACAGGGAAAGGCAGAGCTCTTCTTTTTAATAATAATGTAGCACTTGTAATTTAAGTTGTCTATTTCAGATGTAATTGATAGCTGCTTTAATATTTTACCTTAACTTTTAATGTAGAAATGGTTCTGAGGTAAACATTACTAGCAAGTTATGTGTTCCTTATTCACTGGTGAATCTGATAATTTTGTGCACAGTAACCACAGTCAGAAAACAACTAATTCACTAACTGTAGCACTGACCTCCTGGCTTGCTTACTAACCAGTTAATATTTTCCTCCTTTTGCAAAATGTGATAGCTCCAATGGAAAAAAACAAAGTAACCAGCAAATTCCTTAATAGCACTCAATCAAGATGAAAAAGCTGGTCAAGTTGCAACTCAGAGTGTAATAAAGTTTATAAGGATCATTTGTGTCAGGTCTTCTATTGCAGACCAAAGGATTAGAAGAGACAAAGGTTCTTCCTGTTGTATTTATTTCTTTATTTATTTTCATCAAAATATGACAAGTCTGGAAATCTGGGCAAAGGAAGATTTCTCTTTGGGATCGATCCTTCTTCTGTTGTCAACACAGAATTTCCCAGCTGCTGCACTAAGACAAACAGGTTCCTTATAGTCAGGAAAGTAGAGGAGGCACCTTCTGAAGGTTCTTCTAAAGGATGCATATTGGAGAGCAGCAGTCTTAAGAAAGAGGAAGCACTGCCTGCTTTCTGGGTAGCAGAAACCTATACTCATCCACTCAATCCTTGGAACTCTGTAGTGATTCCGCTGAAGAGAATGGAATCCTCTCTATACAAACTTCAATTTTGGTTTCATTTTAAGCTTATCTGGAGGAGGGATCTAAGATGTGGTTAGGTGTGATTCTTCATACTTTGTCTAATTATTTATTTAGAAATATGAAGAAGAAAATGGGTACAGCATTGGAATGTGTGTAATAGAGGGTCCTTGGAATGTTCCCTGGTGTCTAGCTATGTTTCTACCCTGTAGAAAGACTCTTTCATCTTCAACAGTTATCTCACAAAGCCAGGATGGTGTACATGGCAAAGGCTGTGTGTGTAGTGAGAGATCTGGTGTGTATGGAAATGTTACTGTTTAAAACCAGATAGTCTCTGTCTCTGACAGACCTGGAATGCTGGCTGAGACACTTGAAAGGCTCTGAAGGTGATCATTTTTCATATTCTACTGCTATGTTATTCAAACTTGTTTATTTCATTTCTTTATTCTCCTATGTTTCATTGCAAATTTTTCTTATTCTGAGGGATTTCTTTTTTAAACTTTATTTTGAATTAAAATCCAAAAAAGTTTGGATTTTGGAGATTCAGGTAAGCTTTTGCTTCTTAATTATATGAGCAGAACCTTACTTCTATAAACAACTCAGTGGCTTTGTAAATATGTTCATGTTAGGCTTTCTCACTTTCTTTTCTTTCTCCTGCTAAATGTGTGGGCAGATTATCACAACCACAACTTCTATGCCAAAGTAGAGGGATCAGAAAAAGGGGTGTTTTAAATGTGGAAAGAGTTTCTGGCTGTATCTAATCCCTTATCCAATTGCTGATATCTTCTTATTATATCTTTGTGTGCGCGTGTGTTGCTAGCAGTGGGAGTAAGATTATTTCTTGAATTTGTTTACAAATTAGAAAAGAGTTGCTTAGGTTTTATGCCCTCCTTCTGCTTAGAGTGAACCTTCTCAGTTACTTAGATTATATGATGAACCGCTTTGTAGAAATGGAGCCTTTCAGAGCAAGCCCATACCATTCATTAGTTGGCATTAGTGATCCTATTGGTCAGTTGGTCAATTAGTGTCCAATTTGGTCAATTCCAGTGAATTTCTCTTATTTCTTTCCTATTTCCTATTCTGTCATATTACTAAATTGCTACTAGGAGAAAGATGGGCCGTTTCTATTTAATACAGTCAGTAGTCCACTATTTTTTTTATTCAACTACTAAAAAGATTTTGAAATTCCTTATGAGCAAAGTATGCCATCGTCAGAACTTTGGTTTCTCCAAGGAAACATTCTCCTTGCTCAGCTAAGTTGAAGGGTTTATTGATGACCTGTTTCTAATTGTTTTTATGAATATATGCTTTAGTGTTCTTGTCTGAAATATATGTTGTACCCTTCTGGGTGAGAAGTTCCATATGGATGTTCACTGAGCCAATTAATAGTCCATGATTTAAACTACTCCAAAAATTTCTTGGTTCTCTAATTGTTGTGAACAGCTCAATAAAATTAACTGCTGTCTTGTGAATAGAATTCTGTTGCTTAATACTGGACAGGCAGATGTGAATAAGTTTCCCTGATTTTGCTTCAGAATTGGTTCCTTTGTACCAGAGTGGGAAGGGACTACAGAAATGTTGTACATATCCTAGCAAATAGGAAGTATTGTGACAGGAATTCTTTTACTGTTTGACATAAATGCACTGTCAGTTCATGCTGTGAAAGTTTATTATGATTTGCCTAGCGCAAGTCTGACAGCCTTGGTGTTAGAGGCTACCAAATTGTATTCATAAGTTTAGTATCACTACTGTTTCTACTTGTTTATCAGTGTGTAGACATTAATGAACTTTGCTGGATAAGAACTTTTTTCACTCTGTCTTTCCTCTTCTTTAAACTGAAAAGATTATCAGTATGAAATAGCTCTTGTTATGAGGTACAACTGGTCAATGTAGATATCTTCAGTTTTAATGAGTCTGAGTGTATTATGGCTTGCTTAGTTGTACTGTTCTGCACATAGATTGCACTAATTTTTGTAGCAAGATAGCAGTTTGGAAACTAGACTAATACTAGTTCTTTAAAGCTATGAATATACATATGTATATAATTGTACATATATATCTATGTGTGTATGATTATAGCCAGCACACCAAGCTGAAATGGTATTCTGTGCAGACCAGGTGCCTGATGTACCTTCTCCTTCAGCTTCACAACTCAGTTCAATGTGTACTGTTAATTTCTGAAACAGATGTTTTCTCAGAGGAGCAGAATTCCCCGTATTTGCATGCTGTGGACACCAGATGGCCACAGCCAAAATAGTTTTGAGTGGGTTGACACTTCACATGTGAACCAAATGAGAGCCCTGTTGAGCCTGCTTGCATGGACATTTTCTATCAAAAATGTCACGCAATCACAGATGCACACCATTCAAATATAAGGCGCATGTAGTGTACTCATAGGTTTTACAAAGAAACTTCACAGCTACCTGCTATGCACTACTCATGGTCTAGGAGAAGAAAATTGTATTATTTGCTGCAGACTGTGTCTCACTGTTTCAACTGCTGACCTGACACCTCCATCCAAAAGGTCACTGATCATTCAGCCACACAAGGGAAAAGTGGTAGTGCAGAAGCAGAGACTAGAGAAACAGTGCTTTATTTCAATTACTTTTCGAGAGATGAGGAAAGAATTCAGATTGCTTAATATATATATATATATAAATTTTTTAAAAGTGAAAATAAACAGGGCTTTGCAAATGAAAACAACATAAAGTAATGCAATAAGTAAGTTATTAATTCAATTCTCTCCTGTAATATTGTCTGCTGGCAATAAGTGGTTTAAAGTATGAACTAATATCTGAACACTAATTAGGTTGAGAAAGTCTAAAATCTTTTGAATGTGCTAAGTTCCTCTGTAGTCATCTCAAAAGGAAAGATGCTATGGAAATATTATTTAGGTATGAAAGTAATGACATATCTTGGCTATATTAGTGATTGTGTGTTGTCCAATCATATGGAAAATGCCAGGATGCCAAAGTGGCCAGTGGGCTGGGGCTGCATTATCTCTGAATTTTTTTCTGAGTCCCCATAGGGGTTATATTCTCATGGCACAAAAATTCTTCCAAAAGCTTAACCTCATATTAATGTCGTAGAATCATTAACATTGAAAAAGATTTTCTTGTCCAACCATCAATCTATCACTACTATACTCACTAAACCATGTCCTTCAGTATCACATCTACCCTTTTATTGAAAACCTCCAGGGACAGTGACTTTGCTGCTTTGCTTTTTCCCAATTTATCCCTACAACAATCCGCACAAACACAAAAACTGCAGTGTTACACATCTGCAACGTCTTAGGACTTACCTTTATGCTGATGGAAGTAAGAGACAATCTTCACCCTCCACCTCAAGTGAAGTTGTGTTTCCCTCACTCTTCACTACGTGTTAGCATTGCTCTTTCTAGACATAATGAAACAGCCCTGTGAGGGAGCTGACTCCTTGGTATGGTCACCTCAAGGGACATGATTCTCTGAAATGATGGGTGAACAACTTTTCTTTGCAAGTGAAGCTCTCATGTACGAAGTAGCTTACTCAGGTTCAGATGGCAGGTGAGGAGAGGAGAGGAGAGGAGAGGAGAGGAGAGGAGAGGAGAGGAGAGGAGAGGAGAGGAGAGGAGAGGAGAGGAGAGGAGAGGAGAGGAGAGGAGAGGAGAGGAGAGGAGAGGAGAGGAGAGGAGAGGAGAGGAGAGGAGAGGAGAGGAGAGGAGAGGAGAGGAGAGGAGAGGAGAGGAGAGGAGAGGAGAGGAGAGGAGAGGAGAGGAGAGGAGAGGAGAGGAGAGGAGAGGAGAGGAGAGGAGAGGAGAGGAGAGGAGAGGAAAAGAGAGGAAAAGAGAGGAGAGGAGAGGAGAGGAAAGGAGAGGAGAGGAGAGGAGAGGAGAGGAGAGGAGAGGAGAGGAGAGGAGAGGAGAGGAGAGGAGAGGAGAGGAGAGGAGAGGAGAGGAGAGGAGAGGAGAGGAGAGGAGAGGAGAGGAGAGGAGAGGAGAGGAGAGGAGAGGAGAGGAGAGGAGAGGAGAGGAGAGGAGAGGAGAGGAGAGGAGAGGAGAGGAGAGGAGAGGAGAGGAGAGGAGAGGAGAGGAGAGGAGAGGAGAGGAGAGGAGAGGAGAGGAGAGGAGAGGAGAGGAGAGAAGAGAAGAGAAGAGAAGAGAGAAGAGAAGAGAAGAGAAGAGAAGAGAAGAGAAGAGAAGAGAAGAGAAGAGAAGAGAAGAGAAGAGAAGAGAAGAGAAGAGAAGAGAAGAGAAGAGAAGAGAAGAGAAGAGAAGAGAAGAGAAGAGAAGAGAAGAGAAGAGAAGAGAAGAGAAGAGAAGAGAAGAGAAGAGAAGAGAAGAGAAGAGAAGAGAGGATCATTTTCTCATTGAGTGGTGATGAAACAGTGGTCTTTGGAATGGAAAAGGGAATTTGAATATCTTCAAAATAGGCTAGGCATTAGTTGGTTCTGTTTGCTTGATACAGTGATGTGCTTGGACAAAATGCCATGAGTTACATAACTGTTCATATTGAAGAAACTCTCTCTAAATACTGCCTTGAAAGTCCTTAAGAATCTGAAATGCTCATCAAAATAAAGTCTATCTAGCACTTGTGGAAGTCACCAAAAAATATGTATTTAGTTTCTGGTGAGAAGTGACAACGCCATTAATTGTTGTTGCCTTCAAGAGAATTTCTTCCTTATTTCCTTAGGGGTGAGAGAGATATCTACTGGGGCTGAGACCATACTTCAGCAGTTGGTTGCTCTGCAATTTCATCCAGAAGAGCTAATTCTTATTTTTCTCCCCCTCAGGGCTGACTGCCTCAGAAAGTCCTCTAGATAGGAAGCATGATCCATAACTGAATCACGGCTCTTGCTAACAATTTGCCCACGGATCAGCTGTGACTCAACAGAGCTTTAAAATACTCAACTCTTTGCTCAGGACTAAGGGCTCATTTTTTAAGGACATCTTATGTAATTGGGAGAACTACATTATATGAATTTGAAGCATGCTTGAGGCAGAGTTTGAAATCCTTTTCCAAAGTCAGAAGTTAGTATTGCAGTTAAATTTTCCTGCTTGTGCTAAAAATCCTTGATAAAATTTCTGTTTTATAAATTCAATGCAAAATTTATTACACGTTCTCTTTTGGCAAAATAAGATAAAATTATAAAAGACATCTTTATAACTTGGATAAATGCACTAGTATCCACAAAAGTGAATTTATTGGAAAATAAGATGTTAGTGTGTTTTTTAACATTGAGCTATAATTTCCACAGTAGGGATAATGTATGTAATGGAATATATGTAATTTGTATGCTTTTCCTGCTGGAATGATAAGAAAAAATAAAAAAAAAAACCACCCACGAAATGACACTTAAAAAAAAAGAAAAAAAGAAGCTTCTTGCATAAATAATATATTATAAAATTACTTTGGTATATATGTAAAAATGTAGCATGCTAAAGCACTTTAATATAATTGAATTACATTTGATCAGAATAAAAAATGTGTTTTTTTTAATGTCTTGAAGGGAAATATACATTACATTTTCACAAATAAAAAAGAAAAAAAAAATTAGAACCCCGTTCCTTATTTCCTCAGGGAATTTTTCTACAATGAAAGGCAGAATGCAAAGAGAAGTTCTTTTAGAATTGGAGAAGAAGGAACTTCATATGGTGCAGCTGAAGGGTCTAAGGATGAAGGCTAATTGGAGGAGAGAGTGATTTATGCTAAGAATTTTGTGCACAAAGCTTTCCAGGAGTTTGAGTTTCTGAATAGTAGCAGATAACCAAGCAGTGGGTGCCAGTGCTAGCAGTCGGATGGTGCAGATTTCTTGTTGTATTCAGGGTGTTGCTGGGGAAGTGTGCTTGGTCTGCTTTTTGATTTAAATGACTGCATAAACAGAGCTTTATTTAGAACTCATTGGAATCAAACAAAGTGCAGTCCATATGCTTTGTGTTATGAGTGAGACATAATGTTTAATTGCATTGCAGGTTTCTTGATGTCACTCTCAAGAGAGCACACAAATTACTTAAAAACAAGCTTGCTTTGATGAAAGGTGCAGTGATAGCCAATCTAAGAGAAGCCCTTGGGCTGCTTACAGAAACTCAAAGAGACTTTGCAATGTTTGTAAATTTGCTAGTGTGGCTATTAAGAAAAAATGGATTTTTTGATTACAGAAGCTCCTGCTTGTCTGTAGAAGCTCCTTTTGATGTTACTAGTTATTGTAAACACTACTGGTTTCATAGAATCATGGAATGGATTGGGTTGGAAAGGTTTTCAAAGAACATCCAATTCCAGCCTTCCTATTGGGGGCAGAGTTACTGACAGGTAGATCAAGCACTGGATCAGGCTGCCCAGGGCCCCATCCAACCTGACCTTGAACTTCTTCAGAGATGGGATATCCGCAGCCTCTCTGGGCAGCCTGTGCCAGCACCTCATCACCCTCTCAGAATAACACTGACATCTAATCTAAATCCCTTCCTTCAGTTTAAAATCTTTCCCCTTGTCTGATCACCTGGTTTTTAACCAGCCAGGTGCCTGGCATTGCACTGCTCATGCTGTATACCAGGAAAGGGAGAGCATGCACCCATTTTGCTGTCCACCAATATACTGCACTTTCTGCTAGGACACTGTAACTTCTAGCCTGCAGTGTCTGAGTTTGTATGCTCTGAAGACATGCCATGAAGGCAAAGCAGAAAAGTTCTTTCAGTACACGCCTGTAACAGTGTGTACTTTCTGTGAGCTCTCTTTCAATTCCTTCATACTGCATTTCTGGTGAAATCTTGTTCCTCTCCCCCTCCTCTTCCCCTTCACCCCCCCATTTTTTTTCTTTTAATGCAGAATATCAGCATCTCCTCTCTGAGGTGTGATGACTTTTCTGACAACATGAAAAATTGACTGAAAAATGACTAAATCACACCACCCTTATGTTCAGGTCATCACAACCATTTTTCTGCAGGCTGTCACGTGGGTTAAGATGTAACCATGTGTAATTTCTCTATAGAACTAGGAAAGCTAGCTATGGACATACAGCCCAAATATTTTATACAGAGTCAGGAATTTCACAGAATCACGATATTGCAGGGTTGGAAGGGACCTCAAGAAATCATCAAGTCCAATAGTCCTGCTAAAGCAGGTTCCCTACAGTAAGTCGCACAGGTAGATATGCAGACCGATCTTGACTATGTCCATGCAAAGAGACTCCACAACCTCTCTTGGCAATTGTTCCAGTGCTTCATCATCCTTACCATAAAGAATTTTTTCTGCATGTTTGTCTGGAACATCTTATGTTCAAGTGTTAGGAGTATTCTATGACATTTAAACAGCATTTTTAAAATTATCTGCCTGTCAATTATTACTGATTAGCATCCATAACAGATCATAGTCCACTATTTATGTCCTCAGATAATATCTCCTCATGTCATGGTGACATGACTGTCATACAAAACACCTCCACTTCTTGACCTGAGTGTGTGTGTTCATGAGAGGGACAGACAGAGGAAAAATACGTATTCATAATATTTTATAACATACTCAAGAAAGTGACCACCTCTGATGAGTTTTGAATGATTGAGTTTTTTATGAACTCTGAAGAGTTCACTGCCCTTTATATGTGATAATGCCTTCCTACTCTGACCATACTGATTGTGCATTTGTTTTTCTGGGGTGCAAAAAATATCTTTTTGCAGATTCTAAGGATAAAAATTACCTGTGTTTTTCATCTATTTCACTACTCATGAGCCTTATATGTAATTTAGCAAGCCCAAGGCAATTTTTAAACGAATACAGCATGCTATGACCAATCATGCTCTTTCACCACATAAGTCCAGCTATGCATTTCTAGTTTTTTCATACATAATCTTTTTTCTTTTTTTACTAATATTATTTTTAATTTGTTTGAATAATGTGTTTTCCATTCAGCAACGTGTTGAAAAAAATCCTTGATTTCTGTAATTTCAGAAATAACTTGTTTGTGATCCTCTTTGTTTTGAATGGAAAATTTAAGTCTGATTTGGGAGAAATTAGTAATTTTCTTTGCTTTATTAGTGTCAAATTTCACTCTTCACAGGCTAGATGACTGTGTCCCTAACTCTCAGAGGTACGTTATTTTGAAAGACTTACTTGTGAGTAGGAATATTTCTTCTAATAAATGATCTGATCAATCTGAAAGTCTGTTTCAATATAAATTTTTTCACAGCTTTCACTGCTTTTGTAATAACTGGATAGTTATTTATTTTAACTATAATGTGTGTTTGTGTTACCACAGCATTAAACACTGCACCAAAACCTCTCAAATTTAGAAATATAACAGAGACACCCTTATAAACACTGTGATGTTTACTTCAAAAAGTATATCATAGTTCTGTGCCATTCAGTATTGAAGGCTGGCATGATGTAGGAGACACAGAGGAATGATTGAGGTCACATAGAATGTATGTGACAGTATTGTCACTCAAGCTAAGTCATTGCATCTCCTATAGCTGCAGTTGGCTCTTAGGGAGTCCTTGGTCTCTCTTCCTGTCTCTGTGGCGGCATTGGGAGGGCCATGGCTGGGCCAGCTGAGCAGTTACATTTTTAATTTTCAACATTTTCAGTAACAAATATTCACATCAGCTTCATGCAGTGACAGCTGCATGCTGATATTTCCTAGGTGTTGATGAACTTCTGAAATTCATCATTCTGAACAGTGAAATATACGTTATGAAACCTTGCATAATGTAATTATGCAAATTAATTTTATCTGACCAGTGTCCTGCAATATCTATCCTTATTGACTGCTTCCATTTGACTCCTCTAGATGTGAAGACTGTTGTACTCATATGCAGAAGGGAGAGCAGGCAACACAAAAAGCCAAAGCATAACAGTCTTGTGAACCTATAGGGATTCACTGTGGGCAATCCAAGTGGAAGTTCTGGAGTAATCTCTTGAATACCTCTGGAGGAAAAGTTGCTTTAATAACTTCAAATGCACTGTGTTAGTAAAGTTAGTAAATTATATGTGGTATTCTCTTCTGATTCACTTCTCCATTCCTCTTTCACTTCCCCTCTTTGCAAAGTAACAGAAAGAAGTATGCTCAAGAGAACTGGTAAACATGCAGCTGGCAGGTTTTGTGGCATTGCTGTGCTAACTATTCTTGTCTGGACAGATGTTTGAAACTATCTTTGCATTTGTAATGTGCTGAAAAAGAGAGCTCTGCTGCAGTCAAAGTGGAGTAAAAGGGAGAGCATTTTCTTGTATTATACTTACCACTCTAAACTTTCCCATATGTTCAGAAGAGTTACATAGATAGTATTTAGATGATCCTTCGAAGGGTAGGTGGTCTGCAGGTCACTGGAACAGCAAAAACTTAAGCACATGTGATGAGAAGTAGGTGTCTAAGAATAAAGTAAGCTGTATAATTCAAAAGACTTCCTGCCTGTACCAGGTAACAAAAAATATTAAGGAAAAATAAAGCAATTAGGATGAAGCAGTTGAAGGATTTGACTGAGAATTATAATAGCACTTCCATTTACTCCTCAATAGGAGCTTCATTCTATCTTTAAAAGTGATATTTTTAGTTTGGTTTCTAAGGAGATGAGTGGTGTACGAATGTGCTGTCTTTGCCTACTCCTATATTCCCAATGCATGCTGAACCTCTTGACAGATTTCCATAATCAACAAGGTAGAAGGTTAAAAGGTATGAAATGTCACAGTAGTTAGAGACTGAGTGGAGGCCAGTTTAGTATTTGTATAGTTCAGCACTCACAGGGAATTTCCCAAGTATAAAATATAGAGCATTGGGAGTATAGCAAGTCCCATGGTACAGGAATTCAAAGGGATGGGAGAGTGCTGCTTTGGAGAGATTCTAGAAAGCAACAAAGGGAAAGGCTAAGGGGAGAACAAGAGACATGCATGAAAACTGTAGTAAAGAAAACATACTTGTTCATGTTTGAACATTCAGTTGTAAGTAAGCAGTTGCATGCTTTCTATGGTCTAGTAAAGCCATACAAAAGCATTAGAAACTAAATGGTATCACTGCCAAGCACATATACACCCCATTGTTTTATGCTGTGAATTTACTGGAAATGTCACCTGAGCACCATTGTTTTTTGAATTCTTTTGAGTTGACTTACTGATCTTGAGCAACCTCATTAACCCTCCTCTAAAACATTTGGGCCATATGAATTCAGCCTAGGATGTGTGGTTCACAGCTGCATCTTGTACAATTCATCATTCCTGCAGCAGGCACAGGGCTTACAAGAGAATCCAGGTAATTTACTCATCCAGAATGCAACGATCATGCTAAGGTTCTGATAGCAATGTTTCAAGAAAAGTGAAATAGAAGAAGATTAAAGAAATAGAAAGCTTTCATTCTGGGTTATTATCTGTGATCAATCTCAGGAATGTAAGGAATACTATCTTCTCCATTCCTTTTCTACCCAACAGACTTCTAGAAGAATTTTTTCTTCTGAAGAAAACAATACCTTTTAAAACATGTACATTTTTTTGCTCTTGAATTAGCTAACTCTCGAATTAGCTAGCTTTTGAATTATTAATTGTGCTGTATGTGTCCACTGTTTTTATCTGAACTGTGCTTAAAAGACAATTAACATTTGGATTTTTATTAATGCTTATTTTATTATTCAGAGCATGAATTTGGAGAAATGAAAGGCAGTAATGCATAATATGTTCATATCTATAGTAAATATATATCTTATAAGAGACTGCTGGAAAGGAAAGCAACATAAAAAAGAGAAAAATTGCTACACAATACAATGATTTATCACCTGTTGACAGTTGTGCTTGATGGAAAAAAAAAAGTTCATTATGAATGATAAGTTGAGAGCTCAGAGCAAGACAGATAGAAGCCTTGAAGTTTTATCCTTGAAGGCTGATGATATACAGCAGTTTTTTTCTTACTGTAAAGGAGGTTAGGGTAGTTTAATATCCCAGTTAGTCTATTTTAAGATAACTCCAATCAAAATAGTTACAGAATTAGGACGTTCAAAATTAAATAATGTTGAAAATACCGTGAAGGTAAAATTCTCTGTAACTAAACAAATTAAAAAATGAAAAGACTTTCGGCATTGAGAGAGAATGAAAATCAGAGTGTACATAGTTATCTTAATTGTCATAAGGATGATTTGAGATCAAGAAGTTTCCATCTATTCTAACTGAAATATCCATCATCTCAAAGAATGATGAGAAAATTGCGGAGAAGACCAAGGTTCATGAAGACATTCAAAAAGCAACTAAGTACACAGCAGATAATTTTACATCTTCCACCCAAGAATTAGTCCTTTCTGTTATAACTGTTATAGCTGTTTACTATTCCATCATCTCCTTTGGTTCCCTCACTTTTTTTTTTTCAGTAGAATTCTTACGTGTGTGACATAAAACAATCAGCAGCAGGACAATTGCAGCACTGTATACTTTTTTTTTCTCACGTCCCCCACAGTGATGAAATATGAGGTGTAGAATCTCCCTATTTTCTACTCACATTCAGTGGTGATATGGTGTTGTGTGCATGCAACAAGACAATTTTTGTGTAAAAACATACTTGGCTCAAGGATTGCCAAGTAGGCTACTATTTGATTCTTACCAGGCTTTCCTTCAGGAAACAAACAAGCAAAAAAAAAAAAAAAAAAAAAGATAATAGAAGAAAGTGGCAAACTGGTAATAATTTTATTTAAAAGACTTGAAATCCAAATGAAACAGAGTAACCCAGTGAAGGAATTCCTGCAGTTTTACTTCACCTGCTTGTTTAGTTGCCCAATCATGAGTGTATATCAGTTTAACCTACCTTCTACTGCCCTTGTCTAGCCAGTATTTGCTGTCTTCCTGGATTGTTAGGCCTTGGTAGTTGTGCTTCTCTGCTCTGTGGTTAATAAATACTTTTTTTTTTTTTTTTTACCATAGAACTGATGCAGTGTATGCAATATATGTATGACAATATATGTACAGACTCTGGTCTACACATTTCTTCAACCTTCAGTTTTGGACTAAAAACTGAAACGTGAGAAATGTGCAAAGGTTTCCTGAAGTCTGATATTCTGACTCTCTAGGACATATGATATTTCAGGTGAAATATGGCATATTTAAAAGCTTCTCATCCTGATTTATTTCCTGTTGTTCAGTTGTGCTTCCCATTGGTGGTGTTCATATACTGAAAAGCATTGCCCAATAGAAATATAACGTTATCTTTAAAATCAGCATTAGATTCATTCGTGCATGCTAAACTGTGAAATTTAGTGAAGTTGTGTGGTAATGTATGCTTCCTACTCTTTCTGACTGTTGACAGGTTTCTCACATGTATTCTGTCTGAATGCTGTAACTACACAAAGATGGAGCAGATGGAGTTGCTCTGCTTTTAATCGGATATTCTGAAGTCCTGAGTTTTGATTTCTAAGCATCACTTATACAGAAAAATAGTTGTTTAAAGCATCTGGTCTTTTGACTTCTGATATCTCTACATGTCAGAGTCATTATAAGGTCAGTAATGAATGACAACAGTATCCTCTTTAAGTGAGAAAGCCTTTATTGATGTCCTTTAGTTCTTTTTTCACTATGCTTGTGTATAATCAATGAATATTAAGATGCTATAATTAGAAAATAAACAAGAGAGTTAGGCAAAGCAGATTATCATAACAAAGAGAGAATAGATAGAAAGCTTACCCATATCCTGGGCTCACTTACAAAACTCCAGCAGAGTGGATCTCCAGAAGAGATCCTTCCCCTCTGGTAGCCAGCTCTTAAATAGGTTTAGGAGAGGTGGAGACTGGTGGAGCCTTGATATACATTGTATATTGTATTACGAGTCCTAAACAAATCATCCTGTGAAAGTCACCAGAATTAAAGAATATATAATGTAAATTATGTTGACTGAAACAATTTGGATGAAAAAATTGATAGTGATATATTTTCAAAATCATTGCATCTTAGTGGGGGGCAGAGGGTGGAATTTCAATGCTAATTTCGAGAACATAGACTATAGCATCTTTAAAATGACTGAGAGTGGAAAATGCCCCCAGATGACCAACGTGACAGGGCAACAAAACAGGAAAGTCATGAGTACCATCAAAATCAGTTATAAGTAATGAGACAACAGATTGGAATCACTTACCACTGCATCTTGTGAACCCTCCCCTGCCTGATCTGCTGCCTAGGTATTTTCTAAGATGAATAGGATTTGTCTCCTAGAAGTAGCCAGTAGATTCTACTTCTGATATCACAGATCCTTTGGAATTTGTAGGACAGCAAAGATGAGTTAAGTCACTGATCACACTTCCAGAGCTGTCCACCTTCTCCTCAATTTATAATAAAAAGAGATTTCCAGTGCCAAATATATACATTGTAGTTTCCTGTTTCAGACAGGTGAGTTAGAACTGGAGGAGTTGTTGAAAATGAATCCATTTTCTCCCTCACTCCCCATATTAATCAGTCTCACAGAGGAGCAGGTCCAAATCCCATTCCCAAAAGCTATCTTCTGCCTGTCAACTACAGTATTGTCACTGGACTTCCAAGATACTTGCACTGATTTACTGCAACTAAATGTCAGAAAGTATGGCTGGTGAGAGATGATGTCTCCCAGGATTCATGTAAGAACTGGGAGATGTCATGTAAGCATCGGGAGATGTCCTCTCCAAGCCTCTGCAGCATTGATGGGCAGATTAATAATAAAAACCAGTAATACTGACTAACAGTAACCAGTATCTCTGCTGGAGCTAAGAATTAGTAATGTATTAAATCTGTACAAAGAGAAGAGAAAATCCCCAGGCCAATCACAATGATAGCCCTAACAGTATTCCCCATTGCATCTGGCTTCCAGCAGTGTCATGGAAACCGGCCGCTAACAGAATGACAGTAAACAAATATAGGATGATATTGTGCCAAACCTGGAAGAATTAAAGTCCCATTTTATATCACAAAGCTGAAATTAGGCATCTTAAAATTTTAATAGGCAGGCATTCAACTACAGCATCAGCATTATCCATCTGCCTGAGTTACTGATACAGATCTTGTTTAGAAGATCTCCCTGTAAGCATGCCTCTGATCTTGTTCACAATCCACTACTGAGGTAAAGAACTGCTCACCATTTCATTCAAGCGTTTTAACATGGATTTTAGCCTTCCTGCCATTTGGACACCTAGTTTTTAAAAAAATTGCTGCTCTTTTATTCTTTATTTCTGAAATTATTACACTTTAGGAACCTTTCTGCCATTTTACATTTTTAAAAAATCTTGATACTTTGAGAAGAACAGGAATGCCCATTTAATTGTAATTATTTTCTAATTGAAACCCTTTGAATAATGAAACTATGAACTCAAAGACATTTCCTTAAAAATCTCTTATCTCTTCTGATGTAAAAAGACTGAATGTCCTCATAATTACTTTTGTGGATGCCTTTTTAATAGCCTAAGGGACTCACACAAACAATTATTATGAAAGAAGTTAATACAATGAAGAATATTATGCTAATAATGAAGCTTACAAATACACAGAACTCATTAATTGATAATTATGTTGAGAGATAAGCACAACTCAATTGATTTTGCTTTAAGCAATGAGTTCATGCAGGTGTTTACTTAGGAAAAGATTGTAAGAAATTCTACTGCTTATATGTTAATTTCCTTCTTGTCCTACATTTTTGTACGATGTTTTGATCTAGTAGGGCTTTTTGCTCCCTTCTTTTTCCTGAGTATACCTTTTTTCTTTTCATTTCACTACAAAATAAATAAATAAATAAATAAATAAACATATACAGCACAACAGTGCACACAGCATGAGGAGAAGTCTAGAAAAAGCTGGATTTGCAGAAGTCTCTCAATGGATCAGTGTGCCCCTGGGACATATTGAAATGTGCCCTGTCTTGCTGAAGCCCAAGAATGCTATTTCATGTCAGCCCCAGCATGTACCAAGGAATCACTTTGGCAATCCAGAGACAAGGCCTCACATATTTTTCCTACTGAGATGTCTAACCATGGGCATGAAAGAACACAGCTGCCATCAGACCAGTTACCTCTGTGCCCTCAGATCATTTGTACCTGCCCTGAGCATCTTAGACACTGCTTTGAACAAGCTGCTCACAGAACCCTTCATAGTAGCTAATATCTGGCCCCTTGTGGAAAGACTTTTTTTCTTCCTAGAAAGCCACATGTATATGTTTGTATAGCTGTGTTTTCACACTGCACACTTTTCTATTTTTCTACCTGTTTTAGTAAAAAATTCACAATTTTATCTACGTATTTAGAGTTAATTTGACACGAGCATGAGATACAGAAGTTAAGTACTCTGCCACATCGAACACTGGAGTGGTAAAGGTAGAGAAAACATGTGGATGGATTTATTTTATTCAGCTGCAGAGTAAAATCTCTTTTCCAAAATTTTGAACATTTTTATGGGACAAGAAAGCTATATTTATGCTATGACCTGTTACATAGTCATTTGATTTAAAGAGACTGTTTTACTGCTGATATTTGTGATACGCAGATTCCAGTGGGGGAATTGTAGCTTTTAAACACTCAGAAGTAACAGCCTGAAGCATCTGTGTAGTATACTGTAGACATGTAAATCAGTGTCATTAATTATCATGGAAAACTTGCTTTTAAAATAAACAAACTACCAGTTTTCTGACAATAAAAGTGTAAATACAAAGAAAATATTATTTCTGAGAAGACTTCTTGTGATATGCAAAATAACAACAATAATAAAATCATTAAGCAGGCTACCAGCTGTGAGCTGTTTCAAATATCAATTCAACATGCCAATTACATTAATATTTACACTGACTAACAATTTTGCCAGAAAAAGTACTTAAAGCAGTCTTTTTTTTTGTGGAAGATGAATAATAACAACAATAATAAAAGATAATATATGTTTTGAAATAGAAAATTATGTAATGAGAATAGCAGTTTGGTTTTATACAGTTACATTTAGGAACTGTGTAAGAAGCCTAAAAATATCCTTGTGGATGAGTAATTTATTACAATAAGCTTTTAATAAGCTTTATTCAGGGTATGAATTAGCTAGTTTTGAAGAAGGTAAAATAAGCATGAGTTCCCAATTGCCTCCTGTTTTGTGTATCTTTGTTGCTCAAAAATAACCCAAATAAGCCTATGATAAGTAGGTTTTTGCATGCTGCTGGGACTAGTAGCATTCAGAAATGGCTGCAACTGTATAGTCCAAATCTTACTAAACTTACAAAATTTATGTAATATACTACTTCCGTTGGGAGTAAGTAACTTAGTATAGTTTTGTACTTTTCATTTCCAGTTTTGATTTTTGCACTTCTGTGCTTGCCTGCAAATAATTTTTCAAGCCGTACAGAAACGAAGGCTTAAAATGAGAGTGTCTGGAGGGACTCACACATGGAATAGTCCCAGAATTCACTCATGAGTCCAGTGGTTATTTGAACCCTGTCAGGGCTGCACTTAGGAATCAAGGTTTTATCAGCATTTCAAGTTGTGTATATTCTAGATGCCACAAAGACTACTATTGCTTTAGGATTTATTCCCCTAGAAATTTCCCTTCTCTTTGAAGCTTCCTTTTAAGTATGAGGATATTCTCCTCAATTTTCTAAAAAGCTGTACTAATTAAACATCTTTGTGTTGCAACAGCCAAGCACAATAAGCATGCTTAAGTGCTGTCACTGTAATGATCTTCTGCTATCTCTCTTTTTTTTCTTTCTCATGTATTGAACAGATGGCCTTGAGCTTTATGTAGGTGATTAATTAAACTACACATAACAGGAGTATTTTGTTCACACATAAATTCCTCTTAACAAGATTTTAATTCTTTATGCAACCAATCTGCTCTGGAGGAGAGGAGTGTTTCCATTTTTCTTTTAAATACATACAATATATATCTCAAAAGAAATGCACTGTTATCTTGTGCCTATTGTTAGAAAAGGCATAGGATTTGATTCTGTTGGCTAGTAAAACTTAATGAGGATATTAGTAAACTGATAAGATTAGATTATACTGCTAAAAATATAACAGACCTCAGTAGATGCATTGTAACAAGTAGCAATGTATAGGAGAGACAGTGGACATTGCTTTGTCTGATGGGGTCTGTTTAAGACACGGAAATTCAAGGTCAACAGCTGCCTTCACAACCAGCTGCAACAAGAGAACAGGTGCCCATGAAGGGAGATGAAATCATGAGAACAGTCCTTTCCCAGAAATAGCAACAAGTACTCTACTGATACATATATAACTGCATGACCCTCCTTTGTTTTTCTTCCAGGCCAAGGGGCATTTCTGCGGGCTTTCTCATTCTGCATTGGCCAGTGCTCTTACAGGTTTTAATTCTGATAGGGAAATTTGCAATCCTTTAATGTGGATTTTTTGTTTCTGTCCACCATCATGGTTTTATTAGCAAGAACTGGATGTGATAGAGAATGACTGAAGTGAATAAAATAGACATTTGTTACCTGTATCTTTTTTAACTGTATAGGAAAGTGAGCTAAGGCAAAGGAAGGTTAACACAAAATGGTAAATTATTTTTCTCACTAATATGTGGTCAATGATAACCACCTATCTTGAAAAATTCGCTACTTTATTCACTGGCTTTACTGTAAGTTTCTTAATAGATAGTCTGTGATATCTAGCTGTGAACATACACATACCTGAAAAGAAAGAAATTCTATGAGATTAATCCATTGTAATCATCTAGCTGACATCTTTTCAGCTTTCTCTTAAAAGTTTTAAATTCCTGTGGTTGTATTCATGCATACTGTTTCCTTTACTACTGATAAAATTGAGAAAAAAATTCTATCACTTTTCAGAGGGCAAAAATATTTGGAGTTCACTATTCTTCAAAGTCTGTTTGCATGAGTCTCTTTCTTTGTATTCCAGATATATTTGAGGATGTTATTGTAATTAAGGAAGCTTTGTTCATTGTAGGATGGCAGCAGATTGAGGAGTGTGACAGAAGGCATGAGCTGATGCTGAATATTGAAGTTGTATATTGATTGTACATGTGTAGACCTTCATATAAACTTAACATCTATGTTGTTTCAATAGCATATTCTCAAACTAAACGAGCAGCCTCATTTTTCATCCTGTCCCTCATAGATTTGTTGAAGAAACTTTCTTGTTTTTCTTCTTTTCTCTGTCTGTACCTTGCTGCTGTTGCCCACTCCACTGAGGATGTATAATCCTGTCAGTGAGTGACCTGTCATGCTGGGCAATGTCTGGTTATACAACTGTCTCCTGCTAAAGTGATCTCCTGACCTCTTGTTTCTTTTGCCTGAAACATGAAATAGGGATGAGAGCTGAGCTCACTGATTAGTTCCTAATCATGTAGGAAGCCCTGCTGAACTAAATTGCTACTGCTCACTGTGACTCAGTGTATCATCACTTGTGTTTCCTAAATTAAAAGGCTTGGCTTGATGTATCTCAGTACATAACTTAGCACTATAAAAAAGCTGTAAGCATGATTTTCTGTTCAAAGGGGAAAAATAATATCTGCAGTTGCTTTTTTTCTTCTGCTTATTAACCTGTACTTTTGATGTTTTTTACTGTTGTTTCTTGTAATAGTAAATTAGGTCAATTTCCCACTGGAACTGTAAGCACTTTAGGTCTACTGTATCTTGTCATAAGAAGTGGTATACTTGAGATGAATCATGCACAGTGTAAGATGCCTGTGAAGCAGCAGTTAAGTAGTTAATGCTTCTTGGCTTCAATTACAGTGCAGCTGGTCCAAATCAACTCAGAACATTTGTAGTACAGAAATTGCTATGGCTCAAATCAGCAAGGCTTCTGAGAAAAGGATCAGAGTGGCTTTTTTGCGAGATGGGTAGGTTAAGATGACCCACTTAAACTGGATGCCTGATTTAAGTGGAACACTCTTGTTTAATACAAGCCTCCTTTCGTCTTAATGCTATTGGCAGAGCAACCAATTTGTCACAGTTTCCTTCAAGCAACAGTTCCCAAGCCAAACTTGAAAGCTGCAAATTCTGCTTCACCACAGCACAATTGTATACCTTTGTCTTACTCAGGTTTCCATGCAAGGTGACTAATTTATCTTGTTTCTTCCTGATAGAATAGAAGTAGATGTGAAACACTGATATTTGCACAGCTGGGAAACAGATTTGTCTCATGCTTTTCAATACGATGGCACATGTGGTATGAATAAATAAAATGTAACATGGTTTGAGAATTCCAGCTGGTAGGAACAAGATTCCTTCATCCAGCCTAAATGACCAAAGAGACTTAGTACTTTTAATTCTATTAATATGTTATATTTCAGTAGTTGCGCATACAAAATCCACTGAACCCTGAACATCATTCTTCTTTGTTTTCAAGAATTTGCGCTAAATAATCAGCATGCTTACAACTCTCAGCTGAGATAATCAGTGTAGTACTTCCAGCTGTTTATTTCCTTAATAATAAGTATTCTCAGACAGCCTGATGAAACAGAATATGTACCAGTTGATGGAGCTGGATAACATGTATCCCAGAGTCTTGATGAAACTGGCCGATGTCATTGCTAAGACACTTCATCATATTCAAAAGATTGTAACTGAAGTACGTAAGTATATATAGAGAAAACTAAGCAGTATATTTCCTTTGAAGAAGAATATACTATTCTGTGCTTGGGGGCATCTGGGTGAGAAGTGAGAAATTATGTAGGATTATTTCTGGATCTCAGTAAGAAAAAAACAACAAAAATGGCTTTGAAAATCTGTTGTTGTTGTTGTCATTATTATGTCTTATTGAGAGTAAATCTTACTTCTCTTCAGATTTTGGGCACATTTTGGACACAAAATGCATTTGCTCACAATGACCCTGGATGGATCTCTCCCATGTGAGCATGCTGTGCAAGTCCCAACTGTGAAGAGAAGATCCCCCTTTATGGTCACTCAATCTACTGATAAATTTTCTTACAAGAAACTAACTCTATTATTAAAAAACGTTCATATGAGAACTTGCTCACATGCTGCAATGTCTGTTAAAGGCAAGGCCTTGTAGGTGGTGGGAGCTGACTGTACACTCACTCGCAAGAAACTGAGGTATTCCTTCTGTCCAGGAATTTGTATAGCACAGTATACAGACATTCTCAAGTTAAATGTACTGTGGAGAACAAATACTCTAACTTGCAATGCTTTCCCAGTCAGGATCAGTGTATTTGACCTCATAGTCCACAGAGAGCGTAGTATTCCCAAATATATTTTAAGTTACAGGTTATACTAATAACATGCATCTTTCTTAATGGCTAAGAAGAAATTTGGCAGACATGGTCATTTCAAGATCTCTGACTCCTCAAATACAATACCTTCTGCAAAGTTCTCAATAAGCTTACTCTGCCATGCCACAGACGAGATTATCAGTATCAAACTTTGGTTATAGGAGGTGAGACAGCCATATACCTATGCACAGGGCAATGGATCTGTTCACAGTTCTGAACGTGAAACTGCACTTCCCTTGACAAAAGTATGCAACAGAAGACAAAGTTTCCATCAAGCCTTTTCTGACAGAGAGAGAGAGAGATCAGGAGTGTATATAATGCATAGAATATACAACTTTGTATGTAATGTTCTGTCTTTCCGGATGAAGCTTTCTCAGAAATGAGACTTTTTTTTCTTGGTAAAATTAGATTGGGAATAAAGCAACATGTTTAATATCGTCAGTATTTTCCTCCTCTCCAATTCTTTGAAAGAAACAGAAACCAAAATAACTTCTGATCCTCTTACAAAGTTTCAGAATTTCTGAAGGATAACTTACAATTCAGAAAATGCAGCGGAGCTACGCAGCACTTTTGAACATTCATACATTGAGAATTGATGCATGTGTCTCAATAGGCTGAATTTTGAATACTTATTACCCCTCAGCAAATAAAACTGCATCCTATAAATCACTAGTTTCTTAGGGTTGAAACGGGTTGCATGGCTGCTGTAGTTCTTCCAACCAGACATTGTATCAGGGAACAGTGAAATATGTTATTTTACAAATATGATTCATAATCTTTTGCTAGAATCACCAAAATTCCTAGATGCTTTGAATTTTGGTGTCAGTACAGCTGTTAAGATTCCTCAGACAAACTCAGTCCAGAGTAGAGCTGGGCCCAGCTCCATTGCAGAATTTTGCTAGAGATTTCTGCTAATCTTTGCATTGATCTAATTATAAAGCTTTGATTATCTTATTGATTTAGTAGAGTTGTGTCTGTTTCTGCCAGAGCTGATTTTGGCTCAGTGATCTCAAATAGAGACAAATGAAGAGAAATCTCTCAGGCTTGGCCAGAATGTGGTTCCCCTTTGACAATGCCACAAGGATCTGATTTTGATTATACAATGAATCTATACATAAACTACATACAAAATGAAGTGAGTCGAGCTAAGGTTTTGTAAACATTTGTTCAGAACATAGATGAGATATCACTTAGACTCTTAAAAAATGACAGAATATTAATGAAATGCATGAAATACTTTAGGTCAGTCATTTCTGTTTCTTCATGGAAAAGGTAGATTTTTCTTGTGCTGCTTTTCCCAAAGTACTACAAATACTAAATAATAAATAGTACATCAGGTTTTGTTCCAATATTGTTAAATTACTAACTTTATTGAAAACTGAACAACTCATCACTGGGACTAAAATCCTTTAATACCAATGGGCACCTACAGATGATATTTAAACATGAAATAATGATCGATACTAGTTAGTGACAGCATTTATTATCATTCTACAGAAAATTCCAGTCAAACTAACTTAGGTCGTGTAGTAAGGGAAAATAGGAGATGAAGGAAGGACAGATAGTCTGTCATATAAGCCAAGTTGGCTGGCATTAGTGTGTTCAGAAAAGCTGACATTTTGTCAACCTGTTACTGCAAAAGATGTTTCCAATATTTGACCATCTTGCTTACATCTTGCATTTTGCAGCCATAAACAGCAGTCAGACAGGTTAGACTTCTGGCCAGTCCACGTGAAAGAGCAGTGCCCTATAAAGGACTAACTTCTAGATAGTGCTGATATGTAAGAAGGTCCAGTACTTAGTTTACTAAAGTGAGCAGTCATAGAAGAGGAGTAATAAATTAATATAAGCTTCTGATGTTCCTGCCCATGGCCTCCTACAAACTCTTAAACACTTCTTCTCTTATACAGAAGAGCTTTCTATGAATTTTTAAATTATGTTTAAAATTTAAAGAAACTTCTATGAGTTATTGTTACTCTGAACACAGATTTTCTCTCTCCGTTTCCTCCTATAAAGTAATATTGGAAAGAATAATGTGCAGGAAACCTTCCCAACATTATATCTAAAAGAAAAGCTGCAATTAAGAAACTGAAAAGTAGTAATTATCTCTGTTCAAAATAGGAGAGAAAAAAGGTCTTCAAACTTGGAATCTCACGTTGTCAGGGAGAAGGAAGATACATTAGTGGCTCAGGAAGGAATGCTTTTTGAATTTTGTTTATAAAGGTTAAAAATATTTTTTTTCTGTTTAGCGATAACAAATATAGGAGAATTATGCAATTTTACTTTCCAAGATATTGCTTTTTGTTGTTTATTTGTTTTTGTTTTTGTTTTTTGTTTTTTAATTGAAGTAGTTATGTAGCATTTGGTTGCAAAACTATTCTTCTGGTATTAAAATGATTATGATTTCTTTTTTTCCCCCATATTTGAATAAAAATAAAAGTGGACCTGAAATACACATTTGTCTTGAATCCAGTATACGTTCACTAGCGGGGTTAATGATTCAGGATGACTGATGAACTGACCCTAAACACTTACCAGTAGTAATTGTTTGATACCAAATTTTCATTTCATGGAATTCTGTTAAACTTTTGCATAACTAGTCAGCCCATTTTATGCCATTCCTTCCTCACCAGCCATTATATTGACATGATGAGAACTGCTTATTTCTGCCTGTAACAACAATTTACATCTTGCAGTGCAGGGCATTAATGGTTTGTCACATTTCCCTGGGAGAATTTTGCTTTTCATCATCACTATATAGTGAATGTCATCTAAGAACTTTCAGAGAGGCCTTCTATTCTCATCTCTCCTGTTTTCTTAGGATTTTAGGTGGGTTGTTCTTCTTTTATTTTGCCCTTTTTTTTTTTTTCTTCCCCTAGGCTAGTTATAATTTGGTTTGTTTTATGCACTGTGAAAGTGGAAATGTGTTTTTGAAGATTTCACTAAAGATACTTAAAATGCATTTGTACTACAAATTTCTCTGAGTTTGGAGGAAATTAAGAATCCCTTGTAACTTTAAAAGAGCAGGAAGTATTTGGAGTTGAGAATTTCTGCTCTGTATTGTTGTTGGCAGGCCTTTTACATATTTTTGAACTCTTTGGTTAGGCTATGATCCAAGATCCAGTGTTTTTTCATCACAGAAAGTCTTCCCATTACCTTCTACCAGTATCTGATAAGGCATTTTCAGACTTGAGACTAACTGTGCCTCCTTCTGACTTATATTACCAGTGTTATAATCTATAGCTGTAGAAGTTCAGTTTTAGTGTTGCAACATGAATGAGCTTGCATGAAATCTCTGAAGTTCCTGGAAGAAAATTCTATGCTGCCTCTGTGCATCTACTTATCTTCTAATGAAAAGGTAAAATTTCACTCTAAATATTGGACATTTTTTAATTAAAATGAATTTTATGAAATATTTATGGCTACCAGAAGAAATCACTGAGCTCCACTGTAGTATTTTGTAATGGAAAGAACTCTATCAAGGCCATAATTACCTGTTTCCTTGAATTGAACAGCACTACTGTACAACATAACCTCTAAAAAAACCCAACAAACACACTGTAGAGAACCAGTACAGACTGTGCTAGTGTTCTACAGTTTTGCTCAAAACAGTTTTTCAATCTCAGTAAAATATTTCAAGGGAAAAATTGTCATTGTGATGAAGTTGGAAATTTGTACAGTTTTTCTTGAATATATCATGCTGTGAATACTCTTCACACTCTGGTACTGACTGGCAAAATTAATGAAGTTGTTAGCATGATCTGTCATGCCAGATAAGATCCTGAAAATAATTAGAAAGTGACTATGAATATTTAGATTGAGTGCATATAATAATAATTATCATTCTCTTGTAAGAGATACAAGTTTGCATTCAATGACCTACAGCAACTCCTATAGTTAAGTCAGGAATATGGACTTCACGAAGTCTGTTAGGGTTTCTGTATCATCCTGTTCTAGAAGGAGACATGAGCTTCTATGATGCTTTCCTTACCTGGTGATACAGTATTCATTGAAAATCTACAGCAAGCACAAATTTTATATTGTTCTTGGCGTAAGAGAGTTCTCAGCATGTTTTTCCAAATTGACTTAGTAGATGCATGCACATCAGCTTTTACATTTAGGTATGTAAATTAATTGCTGTGGTAGAAAAGAGATGAAAGAAAATTTTACATGGGGAGTATGTATAGCAGCTAATGCGGAACTGAAAATTGAAAAGAATATTAAGGGAAACTAAGACAGATACAAAAATAACAAATTTTAATTACATATGTTTAGAATGTTGATTGTATTAATGATGTCAATTGCAGGAGTTCATTTTGTTATCTGCAAGTTTAAATCACCTTGATCTGATGGAAGGAAAAATCAAGTTGGTGAACATCATTACGTCTTAAAAATATTTTGACTCTTACAAATGTTTTGACTCTAGCAGCAGAGGGAAATTGTAGTTGACTTGCTACACACGTCAGGATTATTTTCTTAAACTTTCTTAGGGATACGTGAATATTTCAGAAATCTATTTAACACAAATAAAGAATTAATTATTTCCTGTTTAGATGATAAACATTAAAAATACATAGTAAACTTCTAAAAATAGTGAAACAGAGTTTAATTTTGGTGGAAATAATACTAATCTTCCAAAATTAAATGAAATGCAAACCACAGTGAAAGTATAGAGAAATGTGAAATGTGAAACCATTCGGGTCAAAATTTTCTAAATTTTGGATGATTTTAAGATAATTCACTATTTCTGTTATAAAACAGAAAATATATCTTGCAGAAGGAATAACTTTCCTAAAATCTAATGCTCAGAGGATTATTATATGCATACTATAGAACTTTCTTGTGATGTGGTCAGATGATCCCTTTGATTGCATTAATATGTTTTTTTTAGTAACCTGCATTTTGGCTAAGTTCTTATAAATGATCTCTGGCCGTCCAAAGTACAAGGGAGACGCCTATTTAAAAGCAATGTCAAAGGCCCCCAACAGCTGTACAAAACCTGATTATGTTACTTTGAAGATTATTACTGTATTCATAAGCAAGTGTCTGCCCCATACATACATGTCTCAACAAATTGGCTTCTTTGTTAGTGATATACAGACTATGAAAAAAATGTAAAGGAGGAAAAAACAGAGTATTTTTGTGATTGTATTACTGAGACACGGACAGTCCAAATTTTGCTTCCAATCCTGCTGTATCAGAGGTGTTATTTCAACTTGAAGCCTGTTAGGTCTCCATCTCCCTAAAGCACAGATGGACTATCAGGCCATCAGTTCTTTATTATTGATAATGCACTGGAATAGGCTGCTTAGGGAGATGGTGGGGGCACCATCCATGGAGGTTTTTAAGAGACCGGTAGATGTGGCACTTAGGTACATGGTTTTGTGTGCATGGTGGGGTTGGGTCAATGGTTGGACTAGATGATTTTGGTGGTCTTATTCAACATTGTTTCATGTCAACATGTTGTCAACATTGTGATTCTGTGATTGAATGATTATTAAATATTTGTGTTTGTCTGATTTGTAATAAGTGGATAAAAAGCCCTAGAAGAGTGAAATAAATGAATACTGAATAGCAATTATAAACACAAAAATATTGCCTTGTTACTATGCAAATCTTCTATACTCTTCTTGCTGTTCCAAGAAGGGTTTATTCAATGCAGGTAGATAATCCCTGTTTGGTGGATAACTTTAGGACAAATGTGTCTCTAAACAAAATTAATTATTGGGGAGCAAAGGTAATTTTCTGTATCATTCTTATGGCTACAGTGAAGAAAAATACAGGAAATTAAACTTGTTAAGTTGTGTATTAGTTATCTACACCTGCAGTTCTTAATTATTAATTTATTATAAATATGAAAAAAACACGTAAATAGGCCAAAAATTCTGTATTGCCTTTGCTAGTAATGAACTATAAGCTTTGTACTGAGTCTGAAGTCCCTCCAAACTGGTAGCTCTCTTCAAAAGTAATGTTCCTATTTATTTCCATGAAAACTGCAACAGATACAAATAGCATAACAACACTATTTGATAGTGCAAATTCTCAGTTGAAAAACATTCTTTTTCAATATAGTCACCACTGCTAGCTATGCAATTTCACCAGAGGTGAATAAGAGCTGGCATACTGTACTTGCAAAAATCTGTACAAGTAGAGGTGACACACTGTCACTGTCTCCATTGCTGGAATGCACCACCCACTGCCTTATTCTGCTCACGTCCACTGACTGATCTCCGTAAACAATCAAGAAGCATCAGTGTATGTCAGTGGGTGCCATTATTTCCACATGGACGAATTCAGTGACACACCTTCGCTTCTTACACACTTCCATGTCAGATGTCATTTTGTAAGACTCCCCCTCTGCTGCCATCCGTTGTGCAGCCACAGAATGAGTCGGAATGTTGGTGGGAAGGTTCTAACTCTACTGCCATACTACCAACATTCACCTTTGACCACACGAGCTAACATTAAATAGGAGGCATCACTTTTGGTGCAGCCCATGTATTATTATGTAGTGGGAAGTGAGTGAATGATTGTGTGGTGCTTATCTGCCTGCTGGGTTAAATCACAACTGTTTATCTAATTAATTCTGCCTTGATTTGTAGAAACTCAAGTCCTTATTTCTTTCTCAGCTGATTTGGGTTTGATAGAAATTAAAATGTGTTCAAATCAAGTTTTTAAATTCCATATCCCCCAGAAATTGCCTTATTACTTGTTCATATCATGGTTTTTCTCCTTTGCTGGCAGAGGAAATAAATCTTAGGTGGTTGCTTACCAAGGACTGTCGTTAGATATGGAAGAAATCAGATGAGAAGTCAGTTAATACAATGTGTACATTATTTCATTAAAGTCTATCCAAAACTTACCATTCGTTTAACCACCATGAAGACTTACACGACTTAGCCAATGACTAATATTAGTTTAATGCTTTCCCTGATATTTAATATGAAAGCAATTGGCAAAATAACTGCTACACATGCACTGCAGAAATGAGGGATTAGTGAGAAGAATACGCTCTGTTTAACATTAGGTGGTTTTAACTTTGTCACTGAAAATAATGACTGAAATTATCTTTGAACTGGAAAAGAAGAAGAGTACTACCTCACATCAAACAGTTTAAGATAGCTCTACCCCACTTTTGTTGGCCTAAGTTGCAGCTTCAGTTGCAGGTGAATTACTGTGTTTGCTGTTTAGATAAGAATATGATCTCTCCATAAATATGGCTCTGGGAGAATGAACTAACAATTACTTTACTTTCACATAAGTGCCCAAAGGTATCTTGATTAAACTTAGGTTTAAGAGTAGAGAGCTATATATATGTCAAAAACTTTTCAGTGCACCTCAGACGACGGGCTTTGAAAAGCTTTATTTAATGTATAGTCATTAAATAATACTATGTATATATGCCTTATAAAACTATAAAAAAAAAAAAACAAACAGTGTAAATAACAACTGTTGCAGTATGTAAAACAGAAAAGAAACTAATTAAAGAAAAAAGGTTAATGCAAAAATAATAAACAGAGTTTAAAGTACACTAATCCTTGTGTTTATCTTAAAATGGTGAGGGTGACAGGTATTTTAGATGGAGTAATATCTTCTACACTTCTCTTTTTCCCTCTGTTAAATTCTGATCCTAGCTAAATTCATTTTCCGAGTCTTCTCGGAAAATGATCTTCTCCTTGTTGTTTTATATGCAAGAGATGATTATGACAGAATTTCTGATATAACAACAGATGTCACAGCAGGTTTGGAAACATCATCATGCACAATACAACTGATTAAAATAAAAATATCTAATTCCAGCTTTGTACTCATACTCATTCAAGTCTTTTCCCCTAATGTTCTGCTTACTACAGAACTTTTCACTGCAGCATGCTTTTTTAGGAAAAAAAAAAAAGTGCACAAGTGAGATCACCAAAGAAAAATTCTGTGCAAGTTAAAAAAATCCATAGTGTTACCTATGTCCATATGAAAGGAAACAGTGTTGTCTTTAATCTATAAATATGTGAATGGGTAAGGAAATTTTCAGGTAGAAGCTAGAATACTTCAGTCTTTGAAGATATATGAGACACAAATATGTATTGCTTCCAATATTCATTGCAGCAGAATAAATCACAGAGAAACTGGATAGAGGAACCATTAAAATTAAAATAAGTCAACTTAAACTGAGCAGTGAACATACGCTACCTGGTGGAGATTATAAAGAAAAAGACTCCTCTATTGTCCATTAAAAAAAAAAGGAAATAAAATGAAAGAAAATACACTAATATACTAAAAAGGTTAAAGACTTGGGGTTTTTTTAATGGGTAACTCATGGTAAACATAGCAATTGAATTACATCAGAAGGTACCCGTTCCATGCTGTGAAATATATTATGCAAAGGCTTTGACCTTTAAGAGAATATGTTGATGATTTTCCTCTGCATACACAAAAATGTCAGCACAGGTGTAAATAAATGTCATTAACTTTGTTTTTGTATTCAGAGTGTATCCACCAGGACCAAGATGTGCTGGTATTCAGACACTTGAATGGAGAACATTTGAAATACTCATTAACCCTCCTATTTCACTGAGCAATTGCTCAGGCTGCCTCAAAGGTGGCAACCTCCCATGTCAAGGAGATAGGTTCTTATCAGGCTTGTACAGAGTGAGAATGCATCTTGCCTTGCCTCAAAAAACTACATACACTTTGTGTATTTATGCCACGTCCTGAAGAACTGTTTTCCCAGGGACCTCAAAAATCCAGTTTCAGTTTTCTAATTCTTCAAATGTATATGTAGAATGATTAGAAAATGAAGAAAAAACACTGTTTGCTTTGATATGGAAATTATTTCATAGGTGTGTATGTTATTTGCATCTTAGAGGATGGTTTTCCAGGCCAAAATCTCATTTAAATGTTTAATTTTTGAAGTATACCACTATTGTAATCAGCGCATTAGAGTCCATAAACTGACTCCATCGGACATTTCCGTGATCCTCGTAACTGCTTTCTAGTTACTTATCACCAAATGGAGAAGGGAATCTTAAGATGCTTTGGAGAGAAGATGAAGATATGTTTTATGAAGCCTAAGCTGACATATGTCCTGCTGTTGCACATGTCTCCTGTATTCAGGGCAATATAAAAATACTTCGCTTCAAGAATTTGGAAATTACCCTACATATTTTCACCATTTTTAATCTGAAAAAAATAAGATCAATTTCTTTATTCAGTGATACATTTAGACAAGTAACATAAGAATTGCCTCCTTCCCAAAACAAATTTAACATTAATATTCAAATTTTCAACATTTTAAAAAGGCATTTTTGCTTCTTAGTTTTGAAGAGTGTTTCTGAGAGTAAATGCAATTGCTTTAGTAATAACAATGAGCAAAAGTAAAGGCCTGCAGGCAGCTTTGGTTTCATCAGTATTTTTAAACAACTTAATGATGACTGATTCCATAAACTGTTGGGAATTGTAAGCACTCAGCATAGTTAGAAATTAGGTCATATTTATAGATGTAGGAGCCGAATTTAAACATCCAAACTGAAGAAAAATATATGAATCTGCTTAATTACATCTTACATACTAGCTTATTCTGGAAAACTGGATGGTTAAAGGCTGATGTTGCAGATGCCTACTTCTTGGGCAGTTCTCTTGATTTCAGCAGCAGTCTAGAGATTAGTAAACATTGTCATGAGCATCCACAGGACTATATCCATTGCAGAAATCTCCTAAATTTCATTGGATTGTACTGAGGCTTATAATTCTGCTCCTTTCTGTTATATCTCAGTAGCTTAAAGCATGCTGTCTTGACATCCTACTCTATTACATTATGATGCTGTTCAAAAACTTCATGAGTTTGTTAGTAGAACTATGTTGGGATTTTTTCTTTAATAAACTAACATGGTTTGTACTGTACTAATTAGAGAATAATAAGTGACTGGATGATGGAAAACTTTATAATAACTACTTTTTGGCCATTTGTAAATTGTTATGCTAATCAGTGTGTGTTGTTTTGATATGTTTTAAATGTTATGAAAAATTGTTTTATTTATCCCAATCTAATTTGCAGACATTAATAATGAAATCATTCATTTTATACCAAGAGTAACTTCTGCTGTGTATAAAGTCTCTACAAATAATGCATTTTAACTTTGCTCTTCAATCACATCATTTTCAAGCAGAAAAAATAATACAAATATCCCTCTAGAAAAAGGTTCCTTTTAGGACTCCAAGAGAGTCACAAAATCACTAGGCACTGTGATATAGTGATAATAGATGTTACTTGAAGGGTAAGAAATGGAATTGGAAAGAATGGGAAGTTAACTAGGTCCTGCTGAAAAAATGCAGCCTTCCAGTATTTAAAGAGAGCTTATAAACAGAAGGGAAATAAACTTTTTACACGGGTAAAAAGTGATAAGTGTTAAGGAGTGATTTTAAACTAAAAGAGAGGAGGTTTGGATTAGATGCCCGGGGGGAATTTTTCACTGACAGTGTGGTGAGGTGCTGAAATATGTTGCCCAGAGAAGCTGTAGATGCCCCATCCCTGAAGGTGTTCAAGGCCAGATTGTATATGGCTCTGGGCTCTGATCTAGTGGGTGGCAACTAGGCCTGTGGCAGGCAGATTGGAACCAGATCTTTGCGGTCCTTTCCAACCCAAGCCATTTTATGATTCAATGAATGTACATGTATGGATTTCTACACACTTTTTTGTGCATATATATCATATATGTACACAAAGGCAAATCTGGGTGAAATGTATATGTACAAAGATGCTAAAAAATACAAGAATTAATAATGATCCTTTTGAAATTATTCCACATTTTAACAAATTAATATTTCTGAAACTATTCTACATTTAATTCTAAGGAATATAGTAGTTAGCATGATTTTTTAAATTGTTAATCATGTACCACTTTATTTTTCTTGAAATGGCATAGGATTTTTGTAAGTTTTTGCTCTTCTTATGTCAGTAAGTGGTCCTGAAGTCAATTATTTAAGTTGGATCAGAAATCTAGTCTAAAAATGTTACTGATAGACATTACTTAGTGACATTGACACACTCAATAAATGAATGGCAGGTATGGGCTTTATCAAATTGTACAGCAAATCTAGTTTTGAAAATAATTTAGCTTGGGCTTTTTTTTTCTTTTTTAATAGCATTTAAAGTATCTTGTAAAAAAAGTCCTTAATAATTTAGAGTCTGCATTTGGTAAACATCAGAATGTCAAGTTTAGATGAATTCTTTGGTGTAAAACCAAGCTGGAAACTGCATGGCTGAAAAATACTTTAGAGAACTCACTTAAGTCAGTGTTGTGTGTCTATCTATGCAGAGCAGATTGGATCAGTAAAATTCAGTGCCATGTTCTTCAGTATTATAATTCTGTGAATTTTGACTGTGCAGTAGAATTAAGGGAGTAACCTTAAAGACTTGTGAGAATCTTATATTTTATCTTACCTTTCAGTCTTCTGACCTCAAAGATGTGCTGCAGAACATGACAAATCAATCTGCAGTTAGAAATAATCCCAAAGTATTCAGGGGTGTTGAAATTCCATGTAGGACTGCTTGTGGATGTTCTACCATTCTCTGGTTAAAGAACTGTGCTGCATTCATAGGGTTACTATCTGTGATAGCTTGCATTTTTGAGCTGATTAAGATTCTTTTTTTGATTAGGTACTTTTCTGTTGAAGAAAGCCAGTTCCTCAAAATCAACACCTTTCTCAAGAAAAGGTCAGCTTTAACAAATGTTCTTTTCCTCTAGGAAATGGTATTAAAAAGTATAGAAACTGCAATTTTCTCATGTAAGGAGTCTTAAAAATAAATAAATAAATAAAATACAGTCTGTTTGGAATTTTTGAAATTCAATTGAATATGTATTAAAAAAATTAGCTTAGTATTTTCATAACAGAATCAGTTTTATTTCATTCTTAATTCTCAAAATCATCATATTTTTATTGTTGTTTTTTTTTTTGTTGTTGTTGTTCTCTTTCCTTTTTTTCCTTGTCTTTGTAATTTTCCAATTATATTAAAGTTGGAAAGATTCAAGTTTGGTAAAATACCAGAAAATACTATTCTTATCTAGGCATGTGCCGGACTGAAGATAAATCAAGCATGCACTATTTTCTCTCTTGTACTATGTAAAATCTCTTATAAACTTAAATGGTCACCACTGTTATTAATGCATTTAATTATTGTTCAGGAGAGCACGTTTAACGTCTGTAATGGATTTGTGTTCTCCTGTCCTCTGAAATCAAGAACAAAGGAAAAGATCTTTGATGTTAGGAATATCTCTGTGGGTTTTGTTTGTTTGTTTTGGTTTTATTTGTTTGCTTGCTTTAATTCATTTTAAAATATTTGACATAGAAAACAGGGTTAGGAAAATTAATCCTGAGTTGTAAGTATTAAACAAGGAATTTTGTTCTGCCAATCTGAAAAATCTGGGAAAAATCCTAAAGTATCATGTAGATGAGTTTAACCATCCTGAAGGAGTTCCCTTGCATAGAAGGGAGAATAGAACAACTTGAATCACAACCTCGAGCTTTAAGTATCTTTTCCAACCCCTTGAACCAGAAGCATAAAACATCTTTGAAGAAAAGTCATAAAGCCTGGAACTTGATTCAAAGAAGAAATGATGTCTGAGAAAATGGTAGTGTGCTCTCTAGGTGCAGAAAGTGCAGAGCCTTGTCTCAAGAAACATATAATGAATTTAGACTGATGAAAGCATGAATAATGAAAACTGAACATACTACATTTCTTCAAGACCAAATTTCAAGAAATTATTTTATAGAAACTCATTAATAAAAGAGGGTAAATCTAACTCACATGAGCCTCAAAATGTTTGACAATTATCTGCTAAAAGCTCAAACTACTGTTTTGAGCATTCCTTCTCTTTTCATTCTCTGTTATACTTTATTAAAAAATAAAAATAAAATAGAATGATCTGGGGAATATTTAATGGGAGGGAACTTTCATGTTTTTATAAAAATATTATTGACAGAATAAACTCTAAATGAACCAAGTCTTTTTTGTTGTGCAGCTGGCCTTTAGATTTGATTATGTCTAATGCATTTGACTGTTCTAGAACTATCTAAGAGTAAAATAGCTATAAGGGATTAGAAGCAGCTGAGAAATGAAGACGGGAATTTGTAACAATGAAATTTGCTGATTAGAAAGCACTTTTTCATACTGAGACCAACGTGATATTATGTACTTTGGAGATAACAAAATAGGAGTTCTTGTAGCTGAGTGCCAGATACAATTTTGTAAGAATAGGTTCAAATGAAATGAAGTCTTCTTATAAGTTATTCTTGTATAACTAAATAAATGCTGCTGATATCTTAATTTTTATTTAATTTTGATGAGGCAGAAAAAAAGAACATTTAAGATCTTTTTATCTTTTTTGTGTGAGGATGTTTTTTTTTGTTTTTTTTTTCTCAAAACTTTTCCTTCTGCCAGTGTAAACCTACTTACTGCAGCAAAAATTTGTGTTCCCAAAAGTTTTGGAAAACCAGTGCAGTTATACCAGAAATATTGGATTAATACTGAAAACTTATAATCACAGAGTTAGTAGAAGAACTTTTCCTTTAAGTACTAACTATGAATAGGTTTGACTTGGTAAATGCCATTTAATTACAAATTAAATGCATGTTCCTACACATTAGCTGATAATTATGGTTAATACAGTAGACCCAAAAGTAATTACTTCAACAAGAAGAGAGGTTGTAGAAGACAAAAATAATCATTTATTTACATGTAACAGGATTTCTTCTGTGTTAATCTTCTTCCACTACCTACTACTTGTAAATAGATGATCGATGATTTCCATGCAAGAAAGAACTTACTCAATATCTCTCCCCTATAAAAGAAGTATTATGGATTTGTTTGTGAACAAATTCACTAAACAGAAAAATTAAGAAGGCAAATGATGCATACAGCCAAATTAAAATGAAGTGTGGGAAAATCATTAAAAATTAATGTGCCTTAAATTTCATTCCAAGTTATTTACCACTCATAGTAGTTTTATGCTAATTCAGGAAAACAAATAGATGACCCACAAATAATAAAGGTTTTATGTTACCTTAAATAACATTGATACAAAAGAAGCAGCATGCAAACATGCTCTGATATTGGGAATTAGTATCAAGACATGACACAATATCAAAATATGATAAACCTTTAGAATGCATGACAGGGCAATTGCATGTGAACTACAATGTGGAGATGCAATGTCACTTTGATTGATTTGTTTTGTTTTTATTTGCCATACCTTAGAATTTTATTAGCAAAAAAAAGATTGAAAAAGCAGATTTTGCTGTTGAAAGCAGCTGTATGGATGGGTTTTACAATCCCAGACTGATACTCAGAAACACAACTTCTGTTGTTGAAGTTTCAAAATGTCAGAGGATAAATAATTTCTCCTCAAAACACAACATTAATTAATGAAATCTTGGCCCTTGGAACACATCAATCTTTGTGCCATTCTTGGAGGGCAGGGGCCATTGTAATCATGCAGCTTGACCAAGTTGCAGCAGTGGGTAGAGTTTAAGCAGATGCAGAAACAGAATAATCATCAATGCATTATAACAGAACTGGAAAATATTGTTAGCGTTAGTAATTAGGATTATGGAGAAAATGTCAATGACATCATATATCTATTACTTTGAAATAAGTTTTCATCGTTGTTATGGAATTCATACTGCACTTAGCATTTCAGAAGTAACATTAAGAGGAGAGAAGACTCCATCATTTAAGCAAGGTGTAAAATACTCTGTTTATATCGGGCCTCAGAGTTGCCTCTGGGCACCTTCCACAGTGCTGAGAATTATTCACTTTTTATCATTCAGAGAATAAAACAATAATATGCCAGGCCATCAAAGCTCTGGCTTTTGCTTCTGTCCCTTATACCTTCATAGATTATCCCCATTATCCTCGTAACCTAGTGGTCAACCACCCTTTGCAACTGGTGTTAAGATTACTGTGCTAAATTGGAATAGTTGCTAAACATGGGAAGGCTGTGCAACATAAATTTTCAGAAGCAGTCTATATCCTGTGTTTCCTATCAATAGCCTTAAATAATTTTGCTCAGTGAAAACAAGTCTTTGGTTCTAATCTGCAACAACTGAAATATCTGTGTGCCATCATTCCTATTTTCATCAGAACAGGACATCATACAAGATTCTGAGAAGAAACTCTGTCCTATCCAAAACTGTGACATATCTTCTCAGGTTTACCTTACTCGTGGTCAAAATGGGTAAAGGTTTCAAATCCTTTTTCTTAATTTCGCTACATAAACTCAACCTAGCTACTGTTTTGTTTCTACTTGATAATGTCAGGGTATTTAATAATGTAATGTCAGAACCCTGTTCTTTTAAAGAAAAGAGTTGGGTCTTCAGATACTAAAAAGACAAATTTTGAAGCTGACACTGTTTTTTAATGCTCATTGCTGGCACATGATTTCCTTTAAGAAGCTTTTGGCGAGTCTGAGAGTTGTGATTACTCTTTTTAGTCTTCTATTTCGGAAGACATACTCAGATAATTCCTCTTCTGCTGTGGAAAGATTCTGTGAAACAATATACACTAAAAACTCACAAGAATTCCTGGCCTGTGTGGATTCTTTGCCATTAGTCCATACTCAAATAGTCATCAGAAACTGTCTTTCATTCACAGTTTGCAAGAAAATGATGGCACCCCTGATACTGCCTTGTTCCTGATCAGTGGCTACCTACTGAACTTTTAACCTAAACTAAGACAAAAAGATTTGCATGTAAAGTTTACTGTATAACTGATGGAGAAACTCATCTTCTGTGGGAAATATATCTCTCTCCCTCCTCTTAATTCCTTGGCATTGTCCATTTTGTGAGTAAAATGAATGAGGAGGAAGTAGAGATTTCTGAGACTCCTTGTCTTGGAAATCTAAAATTCCCTCCAAGTGGAGAACAGAATCATTACCAGCTTTTCTTATTGTGTTACAAAACCACTAGTGTACACTTCTTTCCTCTGGATTGAAAGGAATCTCTGAAGATCATCTAATCCAAACCCTTACTCAAAGCCTGGACAACTTTGTGGAGGAATTAGGCTATTTGATAAGTCAAATTTTATGTACTGCCATAGATGGAGATCTGATAATTTATTTAAGAAATCTATTCCAGCATTTAACTACACTTACAGAAATTTATTTCCATAATATTTTCTTGTATTTTCGTGCACTGGAAATTGTGTATGTGGCTCACTGTCCAGCAATATAAATATCAAATCAATTCATGTGCTTGTTTTGAATAAAGATTATCCTATTTCTTGTGAAAGGAATAAAAAAACAACTCTGTGGTTTTATTTTACTTACACATTATTTTGAATGTGATAGTGATTTTGAAGTCTAAGGCAAAATGGGAAAAAGATGCACTATTGTGACCTCATTGTTACTATTGACAGATAGCTGAACTTTATAAAATTGTACAAATAGGTAGGTGCTTTCACTGTAGGAAAACAATGCACCTATCAAAATATAGACCAACTGGTGTTTCTTAACTAATCACGGTAAACTGAATCTATCATATGTAACTATTCTGAGAGGAAACTTTTTGACAAGGGATTTTCTTCATTACAAGTAATGTGTAAGAGTTTTTTGTTGTTTTGCTAATTTTATCCTCCTTAAAATATACCTAACCAGGAGTAAAACTTCTCAAATCTTTCTCCATTAGCTCTCTTTCTGAATCATTCAAACAGACCTGTATTGATTGATTTTGTAGTTGTTGAAGAATTAGCATTTTTATTTGTTGATCTATCTAGTTCTCTCTTTTACTCCTGCCAAATTACTATGTGACCTTTGAGTATATTACGAATAATGAATACACACTCTCAGTTGATGTGAATAGTTGGTATTGAAACACTGTGCTCTCAACTGTGAAAATATTATCACAGCCATCTAGATTTTTTGAATGTTCATGTGGTACTGACTTCTACAAGGAATTTTAATAAACAAAGTAGTTTTTTCCATATCAGAGAATAGGGAAAGTCAGTAGACATACATCTGTCATTTCAGACTCAGACATATTGCTATCATAGCAGATTCCTCTGGCACTTGTTTTCTTTGGTTCGTCAAATTAAATACATAGAAAACATGCAATCAAATGGAAATTGAAAACAGTTTTAGTTCTTCAGTGATTAAAACAGTACTAATTTTTCTTTAAAATATAATTATTTCTATGTTTTAGTACTAGGGATTTAGGAGGTTTTGTAATATAGTTCACGAGGCTACTACATTTTCTCTGCAACATTTTGGCTTTGTAATACTTGAAAGTGATATTAATTTCTAGGAAATATATTTTTCTTTCTCCATTTGCTATTATTAATATAATATTTTCCCACCTCTGCGGTAAATGTTTCACCTTGTGTAAGAATTGCATTTCATACTGAAGTCTATGAAGACCTTTCTATTTTGAAATGCAGTTGCATCTTGAATTACTTGAATTACTGTTCAGTTGAAACTTATAAGTTGAAAAAAAACTAACAAAGAACTCCCTTGTTCTTTCTGATGTTGCATAATCACTGGATTGGTCTATTTTCAACAACTAATAGACGCATGAGATAAGCTTTCTCTGAAAATATTTTCTGTTGTTCGTTGAAAGGCTGGTATAAATTGGAAATTTGGAAAGGACTTGGGTTTGGATCTGGTTTATATTTGCAGATTTGACTTGATGAGCTGTGTACATCTTTTTCCATTTCCTCTTTAGTTTCCTGCTCTGTATACAGTATTATTAAACAATATTAGCCTGGTACATTCTGAGAAGAGTGAAAATAAAATAGAACTGTGGCTGCAAAGATAAAGCTGATAAAATGTATTTATAATGAAAATTGATAAATAAAATTAATGTATCTTGAATATTTGTGCCAATGCATATTGTATACTTACTTATCCAGTGAAAATACAGTCAGTATACCAGATAGAAATATTTTCATAACATCTTAGGGAAATGTTATTAAATGTAACTACATAGTGAAATGTAGCCAAATTTTAAACTTGCAGGAAAATTAACAATCCAGTCACCATTTCATTCTGTATTTTGAAATAAGGTAGAAAGTTAATAAAAGAATTATGAAGAAAATAAATATTTGCAATCTACTATACTTTTAGATAAAATACCTTCTCTTTTAGTGTCAGAAGTGTTACTTTTGCAGTCCTGTAAAATGGAATAGATAACAAGATTATTTTTTTGTTCAACTTTCCAAAATAAACTGTAAAGATGTTCTGTCATTTACAGATGTTACAGCTTGAAATAGCATATGAACTTTCAAGAATACAGGAAATGATTGCTGGTCATTTCTCTAACAGCTCAGCATTATTATCTCCTCTCTTTGAGTATAGGAGCATTAGATTGCTTTCATTTATATAAAGTTTATATCAAAATACCAACAATAGTATCCTCTATGGTTTGAATTTTTTTTGAAAACTTATTCTTTGTTTAGAAAACTACTCCCAACCACAATTTAGGAATTTGCTATCTTTGTTTACATCACATTTTTTTCCTCAATTACATTAAGTTACTCATTATTATTTTCAAAATTTAATATTTCTTAAATTATGTTTAAGTTGCTCCAACATAAGGCAACTGTTTTTCCTTGTCACTCTATTCATCATGACTCCTATCCACCTGACTGCAGAGTAATTGCTCTGATTTTAGTATATTCAGCTCTTTCTCAAGATTTCAAGGAAGAATGTAAAGGTTTTGTGGTTTGGTTTCACTTTCTTCTATTGTTATCCAGCATTTAAGTTCTGTTGATTCTTAATATATTGTTATTCTGCTATTCTTTTCTAAAATAAGTAGACAACTTATTTCCAGTGTAGTCTTTGTATTTTGTTAACTTTAGCTAAAGAAATCACTGAAAAGTAAATAAACCCTTAGTAACAACACCAGTCCCACTATACATATTAAATAGACCCTACATCCTCTTGTAAGAAGTTTGAGTATGATGGAGAAATAAATGTATAATAGTCCTGTTCAGTTCAAGTACTATTGTTAAATGAGTGAGAAGGAGAATTGAACGTGTGAGAATATATTTTTTTAGTAAGGTTCACATACTTACTAACAAAACACACTTGAGAGATGATTTTTGAAGGAGCCTTTGTTATTCCGGAGTCGAGTTTTCTCAGGAAGGAGGTCTAACATATAACCTCTTGAAAACCATGGTAATTATGTCTGCATTTACTGATTTCACTGTGATGATTACAGAAGTGTTTGTTGGTTGCAGTACATCCAATTTATGGGTTTCCTTAGCAGCTAAAGAAAATTGTCTGTTTTGTAGTTACTATATCTTATTTATGATTGGTCAGATATTTCAGGACATACTTCATTATTGGTGGTGGTCATTTTGGAACAACTTGTGAGAAGAATAAATACTTATTTGGCAATGGAAATACCTAATTTGCAAAAAAAGTTTGATGACACGTGTTCATAACAGACTGCAGAGAAGCTTAACTAATATATATATATTTTTATGACAAATAATCTAAAAACATTTCTACAATGGAATCTTTTTAGATTGTGTTGCTGTATTATTTAATTATATGTGACAAGCAGAATTCAAATTTTTGAAGTTATTTGCTTTTCTAGACAGTTCAAATGATAGTACTGTAAATCTCAAAATCTAAATTTCCTTGCCACTAACATTTTTTTCACATTACTACCTTCAAAAATTTGATTGTTCTCTTCAATTCTTGTGACTGCCTTTTATGATCCATTTTGAGTTAAGACATTTTCCTCTGTATTTCATTAAGTGCCCCCTGCTGTCTTGTAATACTGAAAGGTACAAGATAATCTCTACAAAATGTGATAGCAGTAAATAACAATCAAAAGATAATCACTGTTTGTATTTTTGTCTACTTATTTTTCTTTGGTTTGTTTTCTATGGCAACTTACTGGAAACATTGATTCAACTTCCAAATCTAGGTATAAGTTGGTGAATAATCAAGTTTGAATACAGAAAATCACTTTTGGTAGTTAAAAGGAGTTAAAAAGATCAAGCAGGCAGAAAACCTGTTGTAGAGATTTCATCGTAAGTGTAGGTGTCTCCTCTGCTTTTAATTAGAAAGAATATTTTGAGTTTCTGCTCTTCTATGTCTTATGCAACAACCTTAGTCAGAGTAATTTGACAAATATTCTTACTGGCCTTTTCAGCCCTACTGTAATAAATGTTCACTTGTGTGAGACGCTGAGCTAAATCATTTGCTCTTCTATATCTGCATCATAAGGGTGATACTTAGCCAAACATTAGCAGCTTCATTACCTCTTTGCGGGGATTAACTTTATGCTACACTGTAAAGGTTTTATATTTCTCCTTTGTATTTTAGAGTCAAAGATAAAATCAGAAAACTGTTAAATGCAGTGATTCTCTCAAACTTTTATCAGTGTTTAAGAACATCATCCTTGCTAACACATCACTGTTTCATTTTTTCCTATTGAAGGAATAAATTACCCTTTTCATATACATTTTTCCTCCACTTCAGCTTTAGTATTCCTCCAGAATTATATCAGCATACTAAGCAAAGCAGTTCAATTATAATTTTTTTAAATAGACTAATTTTAGACTTATTTTTGTAGAAACATGAAAACCAGGTGTAAATAACAGTAGATCTTCACTGATAGCTTGTAACTAATAAACATCGATTGCAAATTTAACAGATGCTCTAAGTTATGTGCAAAAATTTGAAAAGAGCAATTAAAAATGGACATATGAAATTGTAGTTTAGTATAAAATTATATCAGGTGAAATTAAAAAGCTATAGATAAAAATATTTGCATTTATAAGCAGTGGGATATTAGAAAATTCAGAAGGAGACAGTAAATAATCTGAAGGTCATTATAATCAAATGTAATTTTTTTCAGATACAGAAACCCAAATGAAAACAAGATACGTAGATATTAAAGGAGGGTGATCAAGATTCAACGTCTTCTGATAATAGAGCCAGGTGCAGTTTTTGCTTCAGAGAGCAATTCTGACCACGTAGGTCCAAATACTTTGAAGCTTGGTAAGGGAAAAGAGAAAAATAACAATCCTTTACATCTGATTACAGAGCAGTTCTGTGGCTGTGATAATTCTGGTAGTCTATATTATTTCAAGTGTTATCTCTAATTGCATACGGAATCCCTGACAGTACTTGCAAAGGGATTTCAGTTTTTGTGTTCCGTGTTCTATTAAGAATTTATACTCTGTGTGTTTGATATACTTGTAGAAAGCCTGTTTTACCTCTTCAGATGACACTGAATGCTTTACATACTAACCACCCCTTCTCCCCCCCCCCCCCAAAAAAAAAAAAGATTAAGAAAGGAAGAAGACTTTGCAGACAATCTACATGTTACTGCTATCATGATCCTTTTCTTTCTTTTAATTTATAATTTGAGCATATTATTCTGTTTTTTAATCCCGAGTACAAAGTATCTGGGACATAAATGCAATTTATAAATAATTACTAGATCTTCAGTATGCTGCTCACTACAATGCTGGTAAGCAAAGTTTTGAATGCTACTGCTTGTCCTTTTGGAATAGCAATGAAAAGTGTGGCTAACTAATCTAACAATTGCCATCACTGAGTCAAATACAAGTGAAATTGAAGAAAAAAAACAACTATGCATTAAGATTCTAAGTAAGATTGCAGCTACGTGGTTTCCAGATGTTGAAGTTTTGTATATGAGCTAAATTTTAAGCACAAAAAGAGAAATTTCACTTGCAGTTTCATAGCGCTACACTTCACAACTGACTGCCCTTGAGTGCTCTAAGACTCATTACTGACAAATTTACTTGCTCATTTTCTGTACAAGTTATTGTAACTTCAGTGCTAATGGTAACCTATAATTGTAGCCAAAAGCTTCAAAATAATCTGTAGGGAAATAAAATCCATTAAAGATTACTGTCTTCTACCTGGCAATGAATGAAACAATGTATTATCTGAAATTACTGCAACTAACATATTTTAAAATGAGTGCACAAATTGAAATCAGGACGCAGTTAAGATTTTCCATATGCAATGAAGCTCATGATATAGTATATACACCGCTAGCCTTTTAGCAACTGAAATGACAAAGGAATGGCCTAAAAGTAAGAAATTGTTTGAAAATAAATGCTAGATTTTTCGGAATTTGTACAATTATTTTTTTATTTTGTCAGTTTAATACATTAGAATATACTTTTTTCAGCTATAATCTAAAATCCCTTTAAAACACCACCTTCAATACTTTATTTTCTCTGCCCTTTTCTGAATTCTACATCTCAGTGTCCAATAAACAGTCACCAGCTATTGACACCCACTGTTAGGTGTTTCACAAGCACCATCTTCAAACAGATGTCTTTCCTGAGCCAGGGTTTAAATAGGAATTTTAATTACTATTATATTTAGAAGCTCCCAGGTTTTGTGACCAATCTACATATAGAAAGGAAAATATTTTTTTCTTAAGGTGTATGTATAATATCATGCAGATTTTGTTTTCAAAGTAGGGAAAAAAAAGAATTTGGCTGTTTCTCTTCTGTATTTCAAATGCCTGTCCTTTAGAAATTTCGAGAATTTGGAGAACACTTCTTTCATGTCTCATGATTCTGAAGAAAATGGGAGGGCTTCTCTGTTGTGAAGTCAGTTAAAGTAATCAGAATTACTCCTAAATATTACAAGCCTTGCATGAATAGAGAGTCTACAGTTCTCTGTAATACCCCTTATCAACTTTTGACATCTTCATATCCAACTAGATGCTTTGAAGCTCCAAAAGGAGGCAGGGGAGGAAGAAGGTTGTGGCAGTTCATAGGTGGTACAGTGCACACATTACAGCAGTTTGGAGGTACAATAGAATGCATCTCTCTTCAACCCCTTTCTATTGATTTTCTACTTTTATGACATTGTCTTGTCCCTTATAATCCATTCCTTCTTTTTAATTATTCACCCTTCATTAATACGTATCTCGGCTGGTAAAAAAAGAGACAAGAGAATTGATTGGCATGACACCCCTGAGGCATTTAAACCAGTCTGTTGCCTCCAGACTGGCAGCCTGTCATAAGCTTAATGTTTCATGCATAGAGAACATAATAGCACTATAAAAACAACACCTAAGTTCATCTGTTGGCAGAAATGCAGCTTTGCTAGGGCTGCTGTAAAATTGAGTGGGAAGCTCTTTGGGAAGACAAAATTGACCAATAATGTTAAATTTAAATTAAGGCCAATGTTCTCCAGGAAGATACAAAAAGGCAGAACAAAACAAAAACTTAAGGGGAAGGAAGAGCACAACAGGAATACAGAAAGGATATTTCCCCCAAGCTTGAATTGGTAGTGGAGGATTATATAAAATCAGGTACGTGAAGTAACATTCTGCTGAAGTGTACAAAAAAGTTCTAACTCTAAACACTGTAGTTCAATAATAGCATGAATTTTGCGAACATGAAGTTTTTGACTATCAGAAAAAAATGTAGCATGATCTAGAGAGATGAACCCACAAAGCTCCATTATTGTTTTTCCATATGTGATTTCCAGTTTTTTTTCAATCTGCCTATAGTTTTGCCTTTTGATTTACAAGGGAAATATTATTTGAGGTTTCAATTTACTCACCATTTGAGGATTATATCAAGCATAAGTGATGATCAGAGCTTTACAAATTTGCAACAGAATGCTTTATAGCATCAGATTGCTGACTTGGTGTTCTTTGGTCTATACCTGTTATTCAATCATTTATCAAAGCACTACATATCTAATATGAATAAGGAGAACATGGAACTGCAATGGAAGATAATGCAAGTGACAAAATGCCAAAAGTTGTATGTTGCTGGCATACAAAGGACTTTAGACATCAATTTACATAAATAATTTCAGTGTAACTTGGAAGGCAAGTTAATTTATAGTTGATATAATAATTTCATTAACATTTTACACATTCAAAAGATAAACCTCAGAAAGAACAAGACGATGAAGTAACATGTTTGTAAATGTGTTTGTAATCTCAAAGTGTTTGTAATTATGACAAATACAAAAGCTTCCAGGCCTACTCTGCTGTGGGGAGAAGAAACAATGGGCCAAGTCATCCGCAGCTATTATGGAATGGGATAAATGCTGTCCCAGAATTTTCTACCTCTGTTCCTGTGTAAAAGCAATGTGGGTAGTTGGCTTGTATGTGGGCAGCTTCAGATGGATTTCACCTCCAGTAATTTGAATAAAACATGGTGTTTCACACCAGAAAGAATTATTTGTTTCATTTTACAGCCATAGGGTACTGCAGAGTATTCATGGGATCAGAGATTTAGTAACTGTGAATTCTTGGGCTGATAAAATATCCCAGTTATTTTTGTGAGACATTATTTGTATTTTTGATTATGCCATCTAAATGTGCTAACACCTTGGTCATCACTGCAGAAAATCTAGCTCTATCCGAAGATTTTTACTTCAGCATTCAGCAAGTACAGTTTCTGCCATATGATGAGGGTACTGAGATGTTTGAAAACTGTTATCACTTATGTCAATGTCCAGTGAAGTCAATACTGAGAGAGAATAAAAGGAAACCTGCTGCCTCTCAATTCTCTAACACATTTTTACTGTTTTTTTTTTTTTTTTTTTTTTAATGAGATTAAGAGCAGAGCATGTGTCCTCAGTAGTTTTGCTTGTTCTTACATAGATTATTGATGTAGCACCTTTTATATTTTTCCGTAATAATGTTCTAGGCTTGGAAGACAATTGGTTCACTCACTTGATGTTGTTTGAGATGCATATGCTTACAGACATCATAAATCTTGCCAGTTTTTTTCCATCATCCTGTATGGAGGATGAAGAAGCCTCTTCCATGTAGGCTTCTTCCAGCAGTGCTGGTCTTATCATCAAGCCTGTAATACTGTCACTTTTTTGGTAGGGAAGAAACAGACACATTATTGAGGTTAGGAGTCACCATCAACAAAACATATTTATGGCAGTTGAAGTACAGTATGTAGAGGAAATTTTCACTTTCATATGTTGTAATGACCCTATTATACTAAAAAGAATATCTTAAAAACGTAGAGATTTTTAGTATCCTAAAGAGTTTCAAAACCTATTATGCAACTGGATAGAAGAGCAATATCTCTTAGTATACTTGCACTGTCCAGCTGCACTGAAGACAATATCTATTGCTTGAAAGTTTTTTTAAATTTGCAAACCTGCTTGTATCATGTGCAATAATGAATATACAGTGCACTTTGGAGCAAGGAACTGTTGAGTTTCCCTTGACTTTAAAAATGTAAATGAAATTATCACAAATTATCACAAATTACATTAAATGAGCACATCTACACTACACTAATGAAAGACAGTTTGATGCTTGGAAAAAAAAAACCAGTTAAAAGAACTATTTTGTTAAGAAAGTTGATAAGTAAGCTTGACCATATATTTAAAGTACTGCTTAATTAATTTCTTCTTTGTTATACAGTGAACAATGCTATACAACACATTACAATCTCTCTAATTCTCATGAATCACTTGGAGACTTATAGAGGCTTACCAAATTTTGTGAATTAACAAATAAATGAATGGCCGTAATGAAAAGCCAAAGTTACTGTCCCACAGTGTTTATTATGAGCAGTCATCTGTGCTGAGAGGAGGACTGAAGGAGGACTGTTCTATAGACTGACAGTTTGTGACGATGCTTTCACATTTTCAATATATAATTTAAGGTATTTACTGCATACTTATTCAGATTTGGTCCTTGCTTACTTTAATCCTTTCCTGTTTAGTGAGTGACATGGACAAATCATAATATTTGTCCATTTGATTTTAGGAAGTGAATATAAAAGAAAAGTATTTGTGGTAAATTGAAAAGAAAGACAAATGTAACATGGAGGAACAGTGTGCTAAACGTATTGAAAAATGCTTTATGTAAAAACTGAAAGTGACAGCTTTTACTACCCTGAAAACATGATACTAAGTGATGTCTGGGGATCCAATACACATTATTCAGTCCCCTAGGGCCTAAAGATGGTTAAGAAGAGTAAGTCTGTGCTCAGCCTCCAGTACCAAATAATAGTATTTCCACTCAGCACTAGGTCTAATCACAATATAGATGCCAGTGAACATTTAAGTGCTCTTGATAGTTAAGGTACAACCACTGCTGACTAATATTATGGGAGATGCTGTTTACCAACTGGGGCAGCTGTGTCACTTCATGCTTTTCCCATTAGAAAGGATTCATGTGACCTTTTCTTTGAAGAATATTAATTCATGCTGTGTTTCAAAAATGTTTTTGAGATGAGACAGAGGAAATCCAGTCTGGTTGGAGAAGCACCGTTGAAAGAGCAAGTTTTCTGCCATCTTCAGGAAAGCAGCAGAGGCTGCTGCTTCTCCTTGAATTAGAAGTCAGCAGGCAAAGAAAGCACCCACTCTCTTTTGCTTTATCATTCACCGTAAGGCTTCAAACGTTCTAGCAACACCTTGATTTAAAATCAACGAAAGTGATTAAGGAGATTGTGTGTAGTATTAATACATATTCAGGGGTTTAAAAATGCACAATTAGAACCTGGGGAGCCAATTCTAAAAAACTAGGGATTATTGTCATTTTAGAAACTTTTATTTACTTCTTTTCCCTAATGATGTTTATATTTACCTCAAGAGATAATTTTATAGGAAAAAAAAAGCACAATAATCTTGTGACCATGGCAGTAGCAGTTAAAACAGGCACTATTCCAGCAAAATTCTTGCTTGATTCTGAGAGTTTGCAGTTTTGAAAAAAGAAAAAAAATCATTTGAGCAAAATCTAAAAATAAACATATTCGTGTGAATTTTATGAACTTTGAATCTGCTTCTCATTCCTTAGAAGCAATAACATAGGATTAATTTCAAAATCTTCAGCTACTTCTACCACTTAAGCAGAAAAAAAATTCTGAGCTCATTCAATCATACAATTCAGCAAAAGATAATTCAGTGTTGCTGTAAATTGGTGAGTCTTCATAGATTGTGAGGAACTGGAGGAAGCTTGAAGAAATATCTCTTCTGCAAATAAGAAGATAAAAGCATTTATTTTTTTTTTTAATTTCTTTAAAACTCCTCTGGATGTCAAATGTAATCAGAAATGTCTACATTAATTTTACTTTTTAAATGTATAAGTGCATTGAATTTTAGAGCCTTTGCTGCAAGTTGGGAGCACACAGAATACAATAAAATGCCATAAATAGCACATTCTTAAAGATTTTTTTTCCATTTTTGAACTTATTTAACACAAATTTTTGTTCCCCTAATTGTTTTGTGTTTTTTTTTTCCACACATTCATATACTCAAATTATAGATAAATAAAATACTCTGAAATCCTTATTTTTATATGCATAAATTGTGCAATTTTTAAGGAAATAACACCATAAGGCTATGAAGTGTGACAGCTGACAATAATGCCAAAAAATCAAACCTCCAAAAGAAAATGCCAACTTCTAGTGCAAGGTAAGAGCTTGAACTTCAGTTTCAATTAATATAGACGTCTGGGAGGAACAAGATTTTAAATAAATCCTGCTTTCTTGTGATATTCTGATGAGGTATAATTTCAGTATCTCTTATGGTGCACTGGTATGCTTGTCTAAATTCTGGCAGCATGTTGCTTATTTTGTCCCATAGTCGCAGTATTAGCATTCACCGCCCCCTCCGTAATGGGGTTTACATTGTAAATAGTTTAGAATTGACTCTGTTACAAAATTCCCCAGCCTTAAATTTAAATTTTCAATAATATTTTTTTTTCTCCTGAGGAAAAAGATATTATTTCTCTTTCTTCCTAGATAGGAAAATAAACAAGTAGCAGAGAGAGTTGGAGTTCTGATCTTAATAACTGGTGAGTTTTGTTTTGTTTTTTTTTTATTAATAGCAGAATAGGATAATTGTCTTGTAATTTTAATGAATGAAGGAGTCTGTGCAATTAAGAAATAGTAGTAAAGGATCCTTAAATCATAGAAAAATGTGTGCCAGATTCTGCCAGAATGATAATTTGGGGGTGGTAATGCTAATGTCAGGATGCAGCCAAACTCTTTAATTATAAAGTTGGAAGGTATGTGTTTCTGACCAGGCTGCACTTGCTGCAGCTGTGCAGAACTTGCACCACTGAACCTTCTTCATGCAAAGAGGAGAAGGTGATGAGGCAGCTATATGTATTTTTTCAGCCTATGAAATAAAGAAAAGCATTTCAAAGCCTGCGTTCCCAAAAAGCCAGGCCAGTTAAGAAAATATTTGATTACGGCTTGTTCTCTGGCTTCTTAATATCTTAGGTTCTTTTTTCCTCATTTCCTTGTGTAGAGGCAGTTCTATAAACAACAGATTCCACCTCAGCAGCTTTGCTGCTATTTGAAAGGTGAGTGAACTCTCTAATTAGAGGAACACAATTTCTACTTGCTGCTCCTCAGCATGGCTAGGGAAAGCAAAAAGTAAACAGAGCACAGGTGCCTGGTCACACATGTGATCTATGATGTGGAGCATTATAATGAGAAGAGAGCTGGCTTGCAAGGGAAATGTTCTGGCCCTTTTAATTACACCTCGTGCATCAAGCTGTAGTTCTGTTGTCAGGGAAACTCCATTGGTTTTTTTTTTGTTTTTTTTTTTTTCTCCTTGTGAATAGCTGCCAACATAAAGTCCCATACGTTGCATGGAGACAACCCTGGGAAGGACCAGTTCTTCTCCTTTGGAAAGTACTTCAGAGGCCACTCAAGGGATGGGGTAACATCTCAGCTGCTTCTCCGTTGTTTAAATGTACTAGAGCAGTCTCTCCATTCTCATCCTACTACCTCGAGTGCATTAGACTGAAGTGGGAAATTGCAGTGTGGTTTTTAATGTATTTTCTGATATCAAATCTCTTTCACTTTCTAGGTCTCAAATCAACTTTCTGCTGTTGTTTTCTCTACTTGTCCATGTTCACTTTCCCTGTGCCCTATGGCTGATGAGAAAGTTCCTCTTTTCTAAGAGACCACTATCTGGGAAAATCATGAAGATCTGAATTCAATCTGCAGTGACAATAGTATCATTTATGAATGGAGAGTCCTGCCTGTCTAACTTGCTGCCCAATGCTTTCATATAGCTTATAATGCATATTGTAAAATGCATAACATATACTGCATAATACAAAATGGCAATAGAGAAATTCGTAACCATTTACAAACTACAAAAGTGGTCTGTAAATGAGAATGAACTACTTTATATGATAATTTATTATTTTAAACCTTTGTTCAAAGTTCACAGTAGACCAATTGTCTTGTGATTCTCCTATAACCAGTGAGAAGTTAATTCATTGCTCTTTCCGAGCTAGTTGCATACTCAAAAGTAGACATGAGAGAACTTAAAGTATTTTTTCTATCATGGGAGTATGACTCATACGCTTTTATCTGTACTCATTCTCTTGCCAGCAGTGTTGTTAAGTCTTCCAGAGAAAGAAGATGACTATACAAATAAATCTGAAATTTTATTAAAATGCTCATGTTCATTTTAATAAATAATATAATCTTTAAATCTTAAGTGCAAGGGGGAAAATGGTATTTTTTTATTCAGTATCTTCTGCACTTCACAGTAGAAAAGATATCTGGAGTATTAAGCATTTTAAGCCATAATGGAGATATATCTGGCAATGCAGTTTCCTCTGAGTTACAAGATAAAGATCTTTGACCTGCTAGTTAGAGGCCTGCCATAGTCCGGGCACTCCATTCCTTTGCATAGCAGTTGCAGGTCTTGTCTGCATTACTCATGTAGTTTATAAGATATTCAAACAGTCTAGTCTTATGTGTAATGTTTGGTGTACTGTAACTGTATCTAAGTTGACCCTTTGCCAGCAGTATTCAGTGAGGAAAAAAAAAAAACAACCAACATTTCTATTCCCAACTCTGAAATGGCATTTGTAAAACTTCTGTCTTCAGCTGTTTTTCAGGCCTGATCTCTCTTGAAATATATCTATATAGGTATGTTCTAAAACTGATTCTTTATCTGGAGGGGTCTTACTGGGAGATAATTTTCTTTATTTAATGTGCACTACACTGTCATCAGTGAGAAATCCCAGGCTGCATTATCTTCAGATTAATGTAAATACTGCAGACTAATGTAAATGCTGGGCTACTGCCAAGTAAGTCTTTATTCATGGAACGTCTCTGTGCTGTACCTCATACAGCACTTTCCATGAGAGGCAAGTCATTTTGGGGAGTATTTGGCATGTATAATCATGTACATTATTGGAAACCTGCCAAATATTCCCTTTGTTCTTACCTTAGGTGTTGTTCATGGACACTTTCTTGGAAGAATTGTAGAAGTTAATTTTATTGGCAGAGAAGCTGTTGGTTTAATATCTTTCAAGAATATTTTAAGATTACTAATACAGTAAAAGTGCTCAAGAAAATATTAATTCAAACTATGTAAAATTAAATCAATAGAGGTTTTGTTTTTACTGTTTACTGAAAATGGGTCATGATAACTAATATATTTATCCTGGATAAGTGTCCTGATATCTGCAATTAAACTTAATTTACTTGCATTCTCAATTTTATTGTTATAGCAGTGTTTTGTTTTTTTTTCTGAAAAAAAAAAAAAAAAAAAAAAAGTGTCAAGTACTTACACTCCTCTAACTTATACATTAATCTGGACATAATTAATGCATTTTGTCTTGCTTTATACAGAATTTGTTGGAACTTTAACATTTTTTCAGTCACTTCTGAATATCTTTATGGGAATAGAGTAGAGAAGAGTGGACTAGGATAGTTCACTTGGAAGAGATCTTCAAAGATCATTGAGTCCAACTGCATGAACATTTTAGAGCTAAAGTTAGGGTTTCTGAGGGCATTTTCCAAATGTCTCTTGAACGCTAACAGGCATGTGACAAAACCATCTCTCTAGTAAGCCTATTCCAGTGTTTGACCACCTGTATGGGAACTGCTGAGTCACGGCCTGAACCTCTGATTGATCACCTGAGGCGAGCAATGAGTGAGCCAGAGGAGCACAGGTGAAGGCAATTCTCCTGTGCTGCTGGAAGGGGTGGAGCCTGGCTCCACTCATCCTAGACTTATTTAAGAGCTGGCTACCAGTGGGAGAAGATCTTGTCTAGAGATCCTCTCTTTTGGTGTTTTTTTTGTGGGTGAGCCAAGCATACGAGTAAGTCCTCCATTTATTCTCTCTTGTTATCTTAGTCTATTTTGCCTCTCTTGTTCTTTTTTGTGATTATAGCATCTTAATATCCATTGATTATACAACCACCTCAGAAATGAACATCTCCATTCGGGTAGGACAGGGTTTCCTGTCCCCCTATGCCTCATCACCAATTTGTTGCATTCTACTTTGAGCTTTTTTTCTGAATAGCAAAGTCCTTCCTAGTCTTTATGTTATGGAACACATAACTAGGGAATCCTTCCTTGCTAAGTTTTCTACTCCAAAAGTCATAGTACCTGTAACAGAAAAAGTGGTTCATTGTAAAAACCTGATTGAAATTAGCATATACCCAGGAAGTAGGTAAGGAGTCACCCTTTTCTGATCCCAGAGGTATATACGAGTACATTTAATATACTAAAGTTGCAGAAAAATTAGTATTTTTTCTTCTTGACATCTAACCAGCACATCGTCTTTTCTGCCATATTGTTTGTATGCTATCTCCTTATTAAGGTACTTGTTATTTTCATTAAAAATAAATCTATTCTTTTAATATTTTAAATAAGTGATAGCACATAATTGTTTCTTCATAGAAATATCTTCCAGGGATATTTAATGTTATGGAAAATCTTCTGGAGTAATGTTTGAACATTCACTTTTACTGTAACATTCTGTTCTATAAAAAGTGAACTTTATATTATAAATTGTAAAAAAGAAGAGATGACAACTGTTTTCCATATGATTAGAGCACTGAATGATAAAATGTAGAACTGCTTGCTGATGTTGGGTAATTTTCTTATGAACCTCTTAAAAATAGCACCAAAGCTTAAAAAAAAAAAAAAAAAAAAAAAAAGTTTGCAGTACTGCACCCTTGACTTTGTGGAAGCTTTTCATTTTATTGAAAATTATTCTCCCACACAGTTGTCTATAATCCATGTCTATGTCCCAAATAAAAAAATAAAAATTGATCACTGCTGGAGGAAAAAATGACTGTGAGTTTAACTGGACTGTGGTTTATAACACATAGATGTTGAGCAGTATTCTTTGTGTGAGCTCTTATTCCACCGCCAATACAGAGTAGTTTAAAGAAATTAGGGTAGGAAAACCCTTCTATGTCACAGAGGAAGAAATGCACACAGACTTCTCACACTGGAGTAGCTGACACGCTGTAAAATTACAGTCTAGCTTTTTCCTGATAACTCATGTCATTATTTCATGTAGACATTCATGTAGCCAGTCCTCTAGTTGCTCTGTATCGCAGTAATTTCCAGTTCAGTCTACGAGCCTTACTTATTGAGATTTATGGCCATTGATGTAGCTCCACTTACATGTTTAAGAATGTTGTATGACTAGACTATGTAGGAATGATAAATCAGGCCACAGTAGGGGTGATACAACACTGTGATGTTCATCTAACAGAATATTACTGTGTACAGAAGGCCAAATAACAGATACAAAACCTAGAAGAAACAAACAAGCTTGTAAAACTTAACTTTCCAGTCAGGATATACTTGTTATCTGTATTATATGAGAATCAATTAATGCTAACTGCATAATTAAATCAATTATAGATGAACTACTTAATTAAGTCTTAACTGCACTTTCATTCCATCAATCTGCTGATGGCGATATTTCTCCTTCTAATAAGGAACGCTGTGTGGTCAGAATGTTTCTTGGGCTCTTTGGTAGCCTCTAACAATGATGGTATCTCTGAAGCATACCACAGGCAGTATGTGAGTAAGCCTTCTTTGCGCACCTGAGCCCCAGCAAAGCCGATTTAATACATGAAGGTCTGGGGCTCTGCAGTAGAATTTGCAGTCTACCACTGTAGGACTCAGTTGTTCCAAAACTGGGTTGTCTTACTGTCTTAGGCAGTGAAGCTCTCTCAGTGTCACTGAGACATCTGTTAAAATGTGCATAAGAGGTTGAGAGAGGTATGGCAGAGCTAAGAGAAACAATTTAGCAGAGATGGTGCTCAAAGAGATTTTCTGGAAATGAGCAAGGAAGGAAGTCAAGCAGCCTTCCAGTGGGCAGCAACACAGCTCTTATTGTTATGAATTCAAGAAAAAAGAAGAAATAATAATTACAGAGACTATCCATAGAGAACTGAGAGGACCCTTAAGTTAAGCACTATGCAGAGTGGATGGACCTGTCTGATTTAAATAGAGCTATTCCTGAGCAGTGTGGCGATGAGTCCTCACATCTATTGTGAGAGTGCAAGATTGACACATGGCAGCAATCTGTGCAACCTATGTTGTCTCCTTGCATAATGTTACAATCTTTAAATACAATTTTTCCTAATGTTACCTAAGAGTAGTTTTACTTATTACTTTCCATGACTGAAAGTATGTATTTATTCAACAAGTGCTATAAATTGAGCAGAACAAGAGCTTGTTCACTGAGAGAAGAAGATGGGTGAAGAAGAGTAGGAACAGAGATGGCAAACTCTACACCTCTTTAACACAAATTTCTAACAAAATGCTTCCTAAAGAAACTGAAAACAATCACACAAAACCCAAACTATAAAAGCAAAACAAACCAGCCAAACAAACAGATTTGCTCAATTTTTTGCTTAATTTTTGCTTAATTTTTGAACCATTAACAAGTTAATATGAAATCAGAGAGCTTCCAAAACTAAAATTAAATCAAAACTCTAATATACACTGGAGTGGTTGTTTTTTTATTTTTTTATTTTATGATTGGCAGTATTTAATGCAACCATCAACAACTTATTAGATCCTTTGTGAACTGGATTAAATGTTATTTTAAGATTCATCCTCATGGAATAATGCTGTTTATGCCAAACTGCTGAACTCCTACATCGAAAATGTTTGGATACTTTGTAATTTATTTACATGCAGGTTGATATCTGACATGTACAATTTTGTGGGCTTCTACAACACTGTGTTCCTGTAAAAATGTTCTATTTTCTGATATTTTCCAATTCTGCCTGTTCTCACCCTATTCCTCATTGACAGTCCACCACCAATTAAGCTTCATGGCCAGTACTATACATCAAAACTAAAATACATATAAGTAAATAACTTATTTATTGAAATATACCATGTCAAAATTGCCAGAATTCACACTCAGTTCAGGCAAAAATTAAGTAGAAGTTTCAAGTTTCACCTGGAATGAAAATGAAGCATTTTAGGAAGGGAAAAAACAAATGCTTAGCAGTTTAGAAAATGCTAAAATGAGTTGGACGCTTCTATAAATAACATTAGCAACATATGGAATGCTGATGTATTTTCATATAAATTTGTAATCAAAGACAATTGCTATGTGTGGAATTGCTCTTGACTCTCATTTTTTATTCTCCATTCAAGGTAAGACTTTTAAGGGTTGTTCTCATTCTTCTGATACATTTGCATGTTGCACAGACTACACAGGAACCTACTGATCCACTACAACCTTGTAATAGACTTGTCAAGGGAATTTTGAGTGAAAATTTTCTCTATATTTTTGGAGTGTGTCCTGATTACTACTGTGGTGGTTTTTTTTTTTTTTTTTTTTTTTTTTTTTTTTTTTTTTTTTTTTTTTATATAAATTAATTAATTTATTATTGTTGTACAAGGAAAGCACTAAACATTTCACTAAAAGGAAGAATCAGTGTATAACTGACATTAATGAACAGGGTGAAAAACACATCATTTTCCATTTTGTCAAAGACAATGTTACTGTTTCCAGCCACATTCTAGTCATAAATTTCAACTTTCTGTTAAAAGTAAGAAGTGCAAGCTTTCAGAAAATTGCAATCCAGATTTGCAATGAGAACGAGACATTTTTGTAAAGTGCAATTTGCAAACCTAAAACTGTTGTTCTAGTCAATGGAAAACAGAGATGAAATTGACTTTAAAAATGAATTTTTATCTATTTTTGTTTAGAATTTTATGGAAACACAAAGGAAACTAGATGAATTGGAACAGAAAACCTTCTAAACAGTAATTTTTCTTCTTTTTTTTTTTTTTTCTTCCTGCTTTTGGCTAGATTAAATGCAGGGAAATAAAGCACACTTGGAGCGCATTTCCTCACTTCCACATCTGCATCTGACCAGGTTTCCCTGAGAAGTACAGGCTACTAAAAATGATGATATTTTTTATCCAACAACATATTAAACTTCTATCTACTTGAGGCAGATCTGTAGAATACAGAAGCAGCTGGATCCAGCTGAGGCAGGGAGGTGGGTTGGGGGAGGGTGATAAGCAGGCAATTTTTGTGGCTTCTGTAGAAGCTGCAACAATAGAGTGAGACTATCCTACAGGCCATTTTCACTTTATCTTTTCTCCTGGGCTACATATCTTCCTCCTAATATTATCATAATTTATCACACCTTTAAGATTCGTCTTGCTGGCACAATGCTTTTAGATCATGGACCTTACATTCATAATTGATTCTTCAATGGGTTATCTGTGGCTTCTTTTTCATAGGGTATCCAAAAATTTAGAATTCAATTCCTTGACTTTCATTCTTCTTCATGCTGCTCTCCAAAAGGGTATCTGACAATTTCTGCTCATTGATTTTTGTGCTATCTATACTCATTTTACAGCTATACTATGTGATTTTACTAAAAAATAAGGGCTAAACCTTTTCTTCTAACTTAACTTGTAAATCAGAGAAAATATTTTATACTTGGTGAAGACCACTAGCTTTAGCTTTTCAGGTGAAAGTTAACAATTTGCATCAAAACCAGCTCTGCTCACTTTTGCAGGCATTTGTAGTTACTATTTTTGTAAAAGAAACTGCAAAGGATAGAATGTTGTGTTGCAAGCAGCGAATGCACGCAAACAAAAATTACATTTTGCCTATAATTCTAGATTTCCTACTTCTGGAATGTACCACTTGCTAAGGACAGGCAATAGATAGACATACAGATGCAATAAATCAATAGGGCAATAAATAATCCCTGAACCGAGGGATCTTCTCCCAAGGAAGATGTGCTGATCTACTGTGAAGTTTATAAAACACAGGTAATTTTTAGGCCTTGCTTTTTGCTCTAAGGGTAACCTGATATGATATGGTCTCACTATGCTAGGATCTCATGACATCTGAGGCTGCAGGCCAGGAGCAGTGAGGAGTGTGTTTGGAGGAGTTTGCTGTTGCTCCTTCTGCCACCACTGTTTCCTCCAACAGTCACTGCAGTGGCGTTACTTAGTTTGAGATGTGAAAAAAGTGCAGTGTTATCTCCCTTAAATTGTTGTTGTAAGTATACGGATCATTAGCCTCTCTTTAATTTGTCTCTTAAGAAATTCAGTATTTTGCTGGATTCTCATTAATACCTAAAAATGCATCAAGTGCAATTTTAAATATCAAAGAGGAAAGATTATTTCTCTCTTCCATATAAATAACATGTTTCTTGGCTTTTTAGGACTTCGTTCTGTGTCCATTTTAAGTTCCATGCATCATGTTCTTTGTGGAAATAATTAAATGATTTATCACCTTATCATCTGCTGTGACACTTTTTTGTTTTTCTTCTTCTGAGTAATGCAAGAAGAAATGTCTGATAAGTGACATTCTTTACTTTGACAAAATCAAAATCAGAGTGGTAAGTTAGCTGGAATTACAATAAGACAGAACACCAGGTATATCAGCACACTCACTTCTTTTACTCACTTATATTTCAGTCTTATGCACTGTAATAAGTATTAATTGAGTAAAGTATTTTTAAATACAGTAATGTGAATGAAATTGTACAGGTAACTGCTGCTTAGATTACTGAATATCATTAATTATGCCAAAGTTTACAAGCATGAGGTTGCATTTAAGATTAATCATTTGTCATTTCAAATATAATTGTTTATTACTTCTTAACTTTATGGAAAAACAAAAGCTATACTAACTTTATTTTGGCTGTTTATTGGTTAGTGTGTATATAATATATGGACGTAACATCATATATAAGACGTTATTTAATTAAACCCACTGCTGTGTGATAGGAACAATGTCCTATTAATAGATAATGAACATTTTTCTCTAGTTGAAATGATAGATCTTGAACTTTTAGAGCAGATGTCACAGACTTTTAAGAGATAAAACTGTGTTAATCTCAGTTTGTAATAGGATCATTCCAGCTATCCAAAATCAGAGAAGTAGAGAAAATTGAGAGTAATGTCCCACAGGATTGTGTAATTAGTAACACCTGCAGGCTCTCACTTCTTCTCTGACTTTATGCTAACTTTCTTCTAGTCTACGGTCTGCAGCAAACCTGTGATAACTGGGGAAAAAAAAGGTGTCTGGTTGGAGTTTCATTGTACAGACATCTCAAGGACAGAGGTAGAGTAGTTTAAACACCAACTCTTGCTCAGGGCTATGCCTCAGGGTGCAGCTGAACGCTTTCAATGCACTAGAAACATTTTCAGATACTGTCTTTAAAAATAGGGTAACAGCCTGTCCTAGTTCCATATTTCATGATCTCTCAGCCATTTACCACACTAAGCAATGCTAGTAGATCTTATAAGCACTGGATGCTTCCACAGAACATGAAAAAATCTCTAGTGAAACACATGAATTTTCACTTTGGATAACCAGCCTGTGCAACTGAACATGATAAACCAATATTAACATGCCTTAGAAGGTAAAAAAGTTCTCACATAATGAAACTAAGGAATTACAGCATATGAATTAGCTCTATAGTGAGGTCAAGGGACCTTATCCCATTTCATTCCCTTCTGAAATACACAGATTTGAAACTGAGCTTTTGCAAATACGTACAGATGGGCTTCCTTAAATGATCAACTGACTGCCTAAGATTCAGTTGTACTGTGTTTATATTTAAATTCAAGCTTTATTATTGTTCCATAACGTATTTCTGTATTTAATTCATGAATTCTTTCGGTGGCATGGCTGTTTAGCACACTTGCAAAATTGACCAAAGCTTTCTTTGGCCTTGAAACTAATGGGAAGAGGGGGTGCTGTCATTTTCAGATCAAATAGTCACTAGGGTATTTTTGTTTGCTTTGTTGTGTTTTGTTTCTGCTCCTATTTTTGCTTTTTTCTATTATTTCAGCATAGAAGTGTGTTATGTCTTATGGAATTATACTCAGAATATAAAAAGTTAAGTCCAGTCATTGTAAACTTACTGAAGAAATTAGCATAGCTTATGTCAGAAAGAAAGTTACATAAAGATTTATTAAACCAATGCTTCACCAAATTTTGATGAAATACAAATCACTTATCCTGTTTAAGATGCAGCATAGTAATTTTGTTGGAATTATGGTACTCTTCATTCTTAAAGGATCATCAAATGATTCAGGTTGCTCCGGAAGTAATGCCTCCAATTTTATTATGTTGGCCAATGACATCAGAGACAATGTTGGTGGTACAACTGTAGATGTAGAGTCTTCACACCAATGTTCTGTTATGCTTTGTTATTGTGTAACAGATGGCAGCAGAGAGGCAGTTTAGCAGAATAGCATCTGACATGGAAGTGAGTATGAAGATAAGGTGTGGAATTGAATTCCTCCATGAAAAAAACTGCACCCACTGACATTCAGTAACACTTGCTGAATTTTTATGGAGACCAAAAAGTGGATATGAGCACAGTGAAGCAGTGGGTGTTGCACTTCAGCAGCAGCAACATGGAAAGACAGTCACAATATGGAAGGCCATGCACAGCTATTGTAATATCATGAAATGAAAAGCGTCTCAATTATCTCATCTGTGCAAATTGGTTAACAGTGGTGGCTATGTTGAAAAAAGTGTTTTGTAGCTGAGAATTTGCTCTAGCAAATAGTGTTATTTTGCTCTGTTGTAGTTTTCATGGAAATAAATAAGAGGCATTATTTTCAGAGCAACCTTTGTATACCTCAATAATACTGGAAGAGCTGAATCTGAGTTGAAAGTATGTTTGTATTTCTGCTGGTATGTGGAGGCTGTTACTGTGAGACTACTGCTGGCCATCAGGGCTTTCTACTAGAACTACCTAACAGACCTGCAAAAAATGTCCTTGCCATTTCCATGTGCACAGAATCTGTTCCACCTGAACTCTGGTTAACTAATTTCAGAAGAAGAGCTGTATCTAAACTTTATGGATATTTTTAAACTTCATTGACAAGGTCATATGTACAGAAATGCCTTTTCCTTCCTAACATTTTCTGTGAGGGGGCTTGGGGACAGGAAGCAGCTTCTTGTGATTACTTGCTGCTCTACTCTTGTGAAAAAGAATACTGCAGTCGTATGTTGCCTGAGCCATGAGATCTACATACTGTATCTGTCTACTTTCAAAGCACCTATTGCTACATAGAGGTATGTTTACTCTGTATGCAGTAAGTATATTGGTAGTGAACTATGCTAAGATGAGAAAATGTGCTAAAAGAACAAGAGATTCAACTGAAAAGGAACTGCTTAATAAAATTTCTACTTTAAGATAGCGGCAAATTAAGGCCACAAAATTCTCAAAAAAGGTAAATAGGTTTAATTTATGGAGAAGTTAAAGGACACTCAAAGCTCGAGATGATTTTATCTCATTTTTAAAAACAAAGCAAAAAAAAAAAAAAAAAACAACCCCACACACTTCATTAAACTGTATACTTCATAACTCTCACATGTATATGGCAGTTTCTGTTCTGCTTCTTAGAGACTGTTTAATAGTGAAGCGCCATAGGAAAGTCTCCCGTTATGAAGACTTCATTATTTTTTCTAGTGACGGTGCCAGTGCATCATAAAATAGCATAATAATTAAAAACTAAACTAGTGTTAGTAGAAGAAAAATGAATGAAGAATTCACTGATGCAGAATATCTTTATTTAGTGTTTATTACCTTACTAATTCATAAAACCGTTACAGTGGTTATTGCTATCTTCATTAGTATGTGAACTCGCAAGGTGATTAACAACAGTAAGTACAAATAAAGATCAGGAAATTAATAACCAGGATGATGAAAACAGCTTTTAAAATCTGGAATTATTTATCTTTCCAATTTTAAATAAATAATAAAAGAGAAAAAAACCTATTTTTACTTCTGCATTTTATTTCTGCTAATTATTGCACAAATTAGATTGAACACATTGTAAAGAGAAATGGATAATTACTCAGAAGCAATTAAAGACCCTAAGTCTGTATAGTAATTATGATTATTTTCTTTGGAAAATGAGAGTGCCATTTATCTTTAATGTATGCTATGTAATTAAGACTATATGCAGTTATCTTATCATCCACTTCCAATGAGGATTGTTTTTTTAAATATTTGGCAAGAGTGAAAGTAGTTGTGTACAGTGGGACACTCTTATAAGTAAAGAATGTTTTAAAGTAAAGAATGTTAGTCATAACTTCAGTATTCCTAATCTGCAGCTTCCTAATTTGTTTATATTTAGTGACTTCCGACATGACTGACCTAGTATTAGACCTGACAGTCACTTCTCTTGCTCTTCTATGTCTCTATGAATTCTCTGTATTTTACTAAATTCCTCAGCTTCTGTTGATCTATTTAACTGTCCCAGCAAAGTGTCTACTCATGACTTTGTAAAGCTGAACTTTATGCAGTTTTGCTTAAGAAATATTTGAAAGATTGCTGTGCAGCAAGAACTGTGCTCCAGTTCTTCATTCCTGAGCAACTTCTATAGTCAGATAAGGAAAGGTGCAAGAAAAAAGTGGCCTTTCAAAATAGTTATTAATGTTTAAGCTAATGAGTAACTTTACATTGTTCTTTGCCCACATAGTTTATCTCCTTCTATGAAGATCTTTCCAGGCTAATCCTTCCCTAGCTTATAGAAAGAAATTCTGCAATACTAATACTGTTGAATGCAAGAACACACAGAGCTTGACTTCTGGAAGAGGTCACTAAAGGATGTGATCCAATGTGCTGGAAATGCAGCTGTAGTATTAGCATGCTTTGGATTGGGTTATATCATTGAATCATATATGGGCAATAAACAGAATAACTTGTAACACCGTGCTGACTTTTCCTCTGGCTCTAAGGTAGTCACAAAAGGAAATATCCAATGATAACTGAGTTCTCTCCCAGTGACACACAGCTTTGCTGTATTAGCAACCTGTTGATCTCATGTGAAGTCCCACCAATGCACTACTCAGGAGCAACATGAACATCCTGAGAAGGTAGACTTTTGTGGAAGTCTCAAAATGGAGAAAAATAATTCTAAATCAGAAGATCTGTAGCTCTTCCTCAATATGATGATCTGACATAAACGGAAGCAACACATACTCTCTTAATGATTGTGGATGAGATTTCAGCAACACTTTTTTGGGAGTCCACTATGGAAATTGTGAGTTCTCTTGTAAGCTATTACTTGCTCCATTTTTGTTCTTGGAATGACACGGTTTTTCATCTTTAAATAACATATGTTGAGTCCAATTGGGAAGTATTTTGACAGTAAGTACCATACTCTTGATCCTTTATGAAACAGAGTATGGGAATTCTGTGTTGTTCACAGCACCAATTCAAAGGGAAATTGGAAATCACTTTAGCAGTAAGCATTTTCAAAACTGCTGCTTCAGAGACTGTCTCTCAACAATAGTGATGAAGAATCACGTTAATTAACAGTTAAGTAACAATTATTATCCCCATGACATCAAAAGACTTCACATTTCTCTTTAAATTTAGTAGATCAGATTATCATTTAAAAAACAACAGTATTTTATAATAATGTAGAGTACCTGCCTGACCTGAGCAAAACAAAATATTAAGTTGAAATTCGAGACCTTGGTTTTTTAACAAGATATCAGCCAACTTTAAGTATGGTTGCTGGACAGAGTCCACCAACAAATAACAGAAAAGGAGTGAATTAAATACTGCCAGGTCACATTCTTTTGGATGACTGACTGAGATGTCTGCCATAAATGTGCCATTTGGAAGTGAGAGAAGGCAAGTAGACTTGTTGAAGGTAGACAAGACACCTTGTGTCCTAGTGCTGTTGAAGAGATGCCTGGGAAAAATGCTGGTGGGTTGTTGCACTCTGCAGAGATCTGCTGCACTGTATCTGTGATTTTGGGCGAGTCCAAGAGCAGGAGTAGGGTAAGAAGCCAAGGCCTGACCTGAAAGGGGAGAGCTAAGGGCTTCTTGTAGTTGCATGGAAACAGTGAGCACACACTTTGCCATTGTAGACATTCAGTTGCTGGAATCATCCAGCCATTACAGAAATCCAACCATTGGAGCAGGCCAGCAATTGGAACTGTTGAGCAGTGAGCAAGCATGACAACATGGCTCTGTTTTGGGGACTGATTTTGCATTCAGCAGCAAGTAACGACCTGGAAACAGCTGGAAGAGGAAAGTCATGGTCTTTTCATATCTTGTTGAGCTTTTATTTTGTCAACAAGTATGAAGCCATAAAGCCCAGAGATAAAGATGACCACATATAAATTAGGGCTGCATTCCATGATGTAGTGTATTCTTTATGTAGGTAGTTCTTGGCATATTTATTACTGTGTTACTGTAACTTCCTGAGGTGGGCTTTTTTTTTGCTACAGTTCTGAAATGCCCAACACAGCCAAACAGTAAGGCTGTAAATAGAGCCCACGGAACTTTCTTTTATTAAATGTACGGCAATGTGAATATTTAAACACAAAAAGTAAGAAATTTATCACCCTGAGTATCTAAGTCATTACTGAAGTAAAATGTTGGGTTATATACTATTTGTCTACTCTATACAAACATCCTAGAGTAGTTATGAAACAAGTGGTTATATGCTGTTTTATTTATGTATTCTGTTAAACAGCGCTCTACAAAGATAGCAAAAAATGTGTATTAGTACTAAATCTAGCCATGCAGTTTAAACAGATTTCTGGATTTCACCACAATGACATTCTATGCAAATAGAATTTAACACATGTAAAATTAATTTGAAATAAACTACTGCGTCATATAGCAGTTACATATGAACATAATTGAAGGTCTAATCATTCCATAGTGAGGTTCTTAACAGATTGTCCTCCAAATGAATGCACTTAATGTTTAACTCTTTCTTTGGCATTACACATCAGAAGTTCAGCATTTCTAAATTTTTAATTGGTATGTATGCCAACCATTTCCAATTAATATATATATAGTTAAATAACTAAATCAGTGTTTAAGCTCCTTTACCAAAACAAATCCAGCCACATACAACGGCAGTTTGTTAGTGGCCCCTTTTCAGAATTTGCTAGTCTCAGCAGTTCTTGATAATTGTGCTCTTCTTGCTTGGATGCCTACAGTCAGTCACTCTATGTTCTGATTCAGAAATATAAAACAATAATCTTCCTCTAAGAATATCTCAGTGAAGTTGGATTAATCAAGGACTAAACAGATCACCACTGTAAAGGGAAATTCCTTTTTTTTTCAAACGTCTGAGGAGAAACATTTAGCTACCTTGTAGAAAGACTCTTCTTTCATCAGGTTAATGTTGTTATCAGCAAAATGCAAGAAAGATTAAGGATCTTTTTTTTTTTTTTTTTTTTTTTTTTGATTTCTAGATTCAAGTCAATCTTTTCTCAGCCAATATTTTGTGGGAAAATATACCTGACTTTGAATGATACAGACTGTACAAATAACTGTATTATAATAATGAGTTTAAATGGAATCTGAGAAGTTATTTGTCATTCATAAATAAAGTCTGAGAAAGAATCAGAAAGAATATATACCTTACCTTGGAACTGCAATGGTGCTATTTTTTATCATTTCACTCCAGGTAAATTAATTCCATATTATATACTAAAGAGAATGAAAGACGTATGTCCCTGTGAACTTAATATTTGTCACACTGCTACAAGAAAATGGATTTCTCTAGTTAGGTGTTGATAATATTATTGTGCTACCTACTACATTGTGCTATATCTATTACACATATATAAGCAGTATATTGTGCTACCTACTAGGGGGAGATAGTGTGGTTCCTGTGGGCAACTTCCTGAGGGCTTAATAAGTTCTGATTATGTGCTTGGAGCTGTGCAGCTTTGCTTTAGAACGCTGATAAGTCAAGGTATGAAAATATTCATTGTTTTACTGTCTACATGTATCCAGGAGCCATATGTTGCATGTAGCAGATCACAGAGGAGAAAAGAACTCTTAGAAGTCTTACCATACCCCTCAGGGATTCCTTACCTCTAGTGTGGAGCTGGGTTGGCTGGGCCAAACAAGCAGCAAGTGCAGCTATAGAAGCTGTGGTACCCACACTGCTCAAGGACTTTCCAGTTTGGCATCCTGTGTGGGGAAACAGAAATGTAGTTCTTCCCATTTGTTCAAAGATTCCAGTTTTTAAAGTTTACAAAGATCATATAAAGTGAGTAAAAATACTTCTTTAAAAATGCATCAGAAAGTACATGAAAGACTCTGTGACAAATCAAAGAACATGCTGCATATTTTAAAACTTCTTTTCAAAGGCATAAAGCATATAGTTATATATATATAACTACATATAGAAAATATATAGTTTTAATACTATTCACTTCATATACACAGCAAAACAATACAAAACAATTTTGCAGGGAATTAAGTGTTGCATCAATAATCATTAATGATTGCCAGTGTGTTATTGTACAATAAATGGATCCTTCTCCTAATTACTTCAAGACAATAATACTTTCATTTTTATTGCAGTAATTTTTAAGCTGTTGAACAAGAACCTGATACTGTAGTCTGTGGAGCTACAGGCATATTATTGGTGATGGTCCTATCAGCGTACTAAAGTGAAATGTTTTCTCTTCAAACTAAGCATGCTAGTCTTTGTCAGCATGAGATACACTACTGCACATAATGAAATCAATTTCTTTTTTGAGATTCCTTAGATTAAGGTAGGCAACATGCTGCTACCTTCAGTGAAGAGACTGGTACATCTTACCTGATACAATCTTGATATGATGAAAGATCAGTCGTGCAAAACTTTGGTCAAGCCATGCTGAAAAATAACATCTTTCTGTTCACTGGTTATTTGCCATCCCTGATTCCATATCAAGTTCTTGTCAAAAACACTTCTCTCCAGCAATGAGCACTCCATGGTTAAGGTCACGTTTGAAAACAAACTGCTTATTTCTATTTCATAAATTATGACAAACTGTAGAAGCCATGTGTATTGATTGTCACTTGCCCATTTTAGCACTGATGATCAAAAAGCATGCATCAATAGTTCTGACGGTGTCCTTTTGCTAATATAGACAGAAAAATGTATTAAATACACAGAATTGACAAATTCCTTCAAAAACTGCTGCAGGTGGGTTCCCATTTGTTTTTCTTCACTGCCTCAGAATAAAAAAGAAGGCAAAAATACTTAAAGACATACATGAGAAAGGACTTTTGCTTCTGGGACTAGTATGGTATAGTATTTCCTTCAGGCACAGGAATTAATTGAAACAGTATATAGCTACTCTGACTGTACTGGAATTTCTTATAAGCTTTAAAATAGGTGGCTTTTGGGGGGTTAGAAAAAGTTAAACTTATTTCAACATTTACTGAATTTGGAGTTCTGAGTATCAGCTGTAACTTTGTTTTTAGTACCATTGCTGCCAGGCAAAATGGGAGAAACCTTGTTTTGGAAGGAATGCGTGTCAGGAGTCATTAAATATCTCTTAGGGTGCTGAAGCTATTCAGCTCTTTTTTTTTTTTTTTTTTTTTTTCCTAAACTTATTAGAAATATTCAAGGAATAAAATATGGTTTCTTAGCTGCAGTTGTTGTGCTCCTCATAATTTCCTTGAAGATACAAGCACCTTATGACTTTTGATAAAGATGAGGGAATGCGAAAAGATGAGGACAGCATAAAAAAGCTGGAAAATGTTCAATTATTTAAACAAAGATTTTTTCTTTTGCTTAGTAGATACATATTTAACATTAAAATTCTGTTCAGAAACATTATCTTTCATCTGATTTTTTAACTTGCTGGTGATTTTCCTAATCACAAAATGAGTTTTCTAAATCTGCTTTAGCTCTAATTTGCTCCTCTCCCATCTTTTCCACTTCTAAGCTTGTCCTCGAATAGTAATCTTTCCTTTTCCTCTTTTAAGACTTTCAAGAAACATTTGAGTAATTTATCCATCCATGCAGTCTAACAAAACATTTACAAAACGTTATTACCTGCAATGATATTCTAGTAATTGCATTTACTTTCCACTATTTTAAACATGCAATACCTTATGTGATTACGTTTCTAAAAAGATGTCTGTATATATGCGCAGTGTCTCAGCAAAGATTATATGGTGTTATTATTCTCCAAACAGGCAGCAGTCCAAGTGTGACATTAGTCTACGTTTAATGTTATCAAGAACAGGGAGAAAGCTGGGATTGGTATTTTCAAGAAGTTATCATGGTTGTCATGTTGTCGTGTGCTGGCAGCACTGAAAAGCTATCACTTACTTTCTTCTGCTCCCTTATTGGCTAAAGCTACCAGAAGGGCAGTTAATTCCTCACATGTTGTAATGGCCAGTTGATAACTGCCCTCATCTGAAACTTTCCTGAAAGGCACCTGGCCTTATCATCATGATGAAAAAGATGTTCATTATTCCATTTATTCAAAACCAAAACCTTCTTTCACTAAGGTAAGCAGGATTTTTTTTTCCCTCTAAACCACTTCACTCAGCAAATGCTGCAATGCTGCATATTTACAGCCTTGAAACTTCAATGTATTGGCTGAAGAGAAAGCTACCAGTTTCTCTAAACTTCTTGTTTTTCCCATTGTCAATTGGCAGGTAAGTAAATTCTGTACATTTACTGCTTACTATACAGAAGTTTACTCCATGGAGAAAGGAGAATGACACACATGATTCTTTTATCATTCTTTTACTTGTTAGTGCTCTGACCCTTATATGAGAGCTCGTTTAAAGTTTAAATAGATTAATATTCAAAATACTGTTTACCACTGAGAAATCATGAAAAATTATGTTAAAATTTTCTAGCACTCTGGGAATTCATAGAATCACTGAATATCTGGAGCAGGTAGGGACCCATAAGGACCATCGAGTTCCTCTCCCGGCTCCACACAGCACCACCCAAAATCCAAACCCTGTATCTGAGAGCATTATCCCAGTGCTTCCAGAAATTTGGCACTGGGGGCCATGCCCACTGCCTTGGGGTGAAGAACAGTTACCTAACCCTCACCCTCCCCTGGTGCAGCTCCATGCTGTTCCCTCAGGTTCTGTCACTGTCACCAGTGAGAAATGACTGAAAAGTATATTTTGATTGTGTGAAAAGAAAATCATGCAAGGTAAATCAGCAGTAGCAATTAATGTTTCTAAAGACTAATTAAAGCAATTTCACAGTTTTTTTCTTTATGAAGACAAGCTTTTTTTTTTTTTTTTTTTTTTTTTTTTTTTTCCCTAATACTGTAAGTAGTACTACTGTAATCTGTTGTAGTTAAAAAATATTGAGATTTACTGGGTACCAGCATCTGATATGCCGATCTATCTGTTACTATTTCTTATTTCTGTTATTTTTTCTTCAATGACTGCTCTCATTACCTGCTTCTGTCTCTGCTCGTGGCAGAGATTCCTTGCAGGAGTCCTCACTCTCCTAGTCATTCTTCTATCCAGTGTTTGTTCTGTTATCCTCTCCTGAGTTCTACCTTTGCTACACTTGCTATTTTCACTAGCCCTGCATCATGCCACTCCTTATACGTTAGCTATTTTGGTTTCACATTTGTTAACAGCTGCCTCATTTCAGCTCTTGGAAGAGTGCCTGTGACGAAGGTCTGAGTACAGTCTCTTAGCTGGTATGGGACTGTTAAGCAGCTTATTCTGTCTGGTGCACAATCAAGATGTATATTCAAAGCTTTATGTCTTCTCCACTGTGTAACATTTGCTTTATAATGTTTATAGTCCAAGTATCCACACAGCTCAGGAACAGTCAAGTGTCTTGGCTTTGTGCATCAATTCAACTATATATGTTTCTTCATTTTATGTACCTTCTGCTTTTGCAGACATGCTTCTCAGTGGCACACAGAACAACTAATAAGCCCTTTCAGTCCTTTAGTTCTTTCTGTTCATCTCCCATTTTGTCCAAAAGGGAAGTCAAAATATTGTGCCCTTTTTCTTGAGTTTCCCACCCAAACTCTGCTCTACTATGATTGCAAGCTAGTAGAAGTTGTATTCCAGTTTTGTATAGTTTAACACTAGAAAGATAATGCAAACAGAGCTGTCTTCAGGAGAGAGAAGAGTCTAGGAGGTCACATAATTGTGAGGTTAGTACTCAGCTAATGATAATCATGCATCTTTTAAGTGGTATGATGAGACCATTACATTTTCCTAGATTAAATACTACAGTATAGCTAATTTTGCTCAACTTATTCCTGAATATTGTGGCAAATGTCCTTGTACTGGCACATTGGAGGTAAAATTCCTTTTCACTGCAGAACATGTAGCATTTAAGTGTAGCACTTTACTGGGCTGTCCAGCCTAGTGAAATGGAGAGTTTGTGATCTGTCATAGCTCCTAAGGCAAAGCCATTTAGTATGCCCATTTAGCGTGTAGAATCCAACTGTTCATTTGGGCAGCAGGAAATCAGTTATAAGCCAAACTTAATTTCCCTGTCTTCCAATGTTGGAGTTTTTATTAAGTACCATTTGACTTTTGCATTCTATACACCTGAGATTTGCTTAGCTTGACCGCAACTATATATTAAAGACTTATCTCTTTTAGGTATTGATAGATACATAAAATCAAAGGCTAGATTTCTCTCCTGGGAATGTCATTTGTAGTAGATCTCTTGTTAAGGTATTTATTTGGCATTTCATAGATTTTAAGGGCAGACAGGAGCATGCTGATAATTAAGTCTGACTTCCTATATTAGCTACACTAAGTACCTAATCCAATTAATTTATGCTGCAAGACTACAGCTTGAATTTAAAGCTACCAATTCATGTTTTTATGTGACACTAATCTTGACTTGGGAATTTTCCGTAACAGAAAATGCACCATCTTAGTAGGTTTGGTTAGCTGTTCCAACAGTAATTATTGCACTTGGTATTAAAATGCACAGGGCATTCTGGCCCTTTGTTTTGTCTTGTCTTGTTTCTTTCCTAGATCAAGAACACTGAATTTATTTGCACATGTTTATTTGAGGTTCAGCACTAGTTGGTTTAGAGTTTGAAAAATTCAGTTGTTGAGGCTATTATTTTGCAGTCTGATACATATTAAAGGAACTTTTGTATTCCTCAAGCAAGCAAACAAGCAAACTTTCAAATTTCTCAGGGCAACATAAAATTTACATATTGTGTGCATATATTCTTCTTTTTTATTTCTTTTCTTTTCTTCAGCAAAGTTTCCCACTCCCCCTCTTAGTCTAATCTGGTTCTATGTTTTTGACATTTTCCCAGACATGGAGGTGGGTATTCAAAAGATGAAAAAGGCTTTCTCTTGTCAGTTTAGTAAAACTGTAAGAGAAGGAATAAAAGCAGCTGTAGAAACACATTTGTCACATCTGACAGATACATAGCCCAGTTTTGCATTGGAAATACATGGAAATTTCACTTGAGAGTTCATTTCATGGGTCTGATTCAGCTGCAGATTGGGTCCGTAGTACAAGAATGAATTTTCTGTTACAATGTGTAACCTCTTTTACCTTTAAGCAAGTTGTGATTTGTTCCATCCAGCATTTTTGCATGTCTGCTTACAGGAGAAAAAAAAGAGGAAGATATTGCTACAGAAGCAGAAGTTATAGGGGAATATTTTAAAAATGATAATGCAAAGGAAAATTAGAACAGTGAGAAAATTGAGACACAAATTGGAATTTTCAAAGCATCATGCAGCCTATTGATCTATGAGTAATTACAGTTCTCCTACATTCACTAATGTAAGAGCCTTAAGTCACAAGATCAGTTTAGTCCTGATGAGAAAGTTGATACTTAACTTTAATGTAATCTTTACTCGGGCAGATTTTTTATCATTAGCTTTCTCTTTAAGAACTGTCATCAAGAATATTATTCGTTATTAGTGACATTACTGCAGTAGGGTTTAAAGTACTATTTCAAATTTAAGTAAAATAAGAACAGAGAATATTACTACTGGAAGGCACTCATCCAGGAATTTGTATGTTATTATAGAGAAGCAATGGAGAGAAGTTGTACAGCTATGCTTTATTATTCATTGTTGATGGCGATATTTTTAGTTAACCTAATGCTGGCATAATTATGCAAATGAATGCTCTTCCTGCATGTTAGGATTCTGGATAATGTAGCAACAGAAGTACTAAACTCAGACAATCAGAATACTTTCCAGAGTTGCACGTTTTTATGCTCTGTTGAAATTTGTCAATACTTAAGCAATAATGGCAGCTTTTATAGTTTTACTTTCTGATATTACCACGTGATGATTAGTGTAAAGTCAGTTTGGGTAATTATAAAAAGAGTGAGTCATAAGTGTATCAGCTGAAGTGTAGCAAACATTAAAGACAAATATGAGAGATGGAAAAAAGTATATCTTCTGGTTACAACAGAGGTAAGACAATACTAGTTGGATGTTCCAGGGAAGTCATGTGCTGAAGCACAGCAATTAAAGGACTGGAAACCCACAGTATATAACACATTTCTCTCTGGCAGCTACCATCAGGTCTCTTTTGGCTTATAAGTCTCATTTAACAATGATTTGATATTGTCTCACAAATTGGTGAGCTGCAGCCTGCTCTGCTTTAATGCCATAAGCATTATGCTATAAACATATGACCAATGCAATAAGCCAAGAATTCTTAAACCCCGACAGGACTTCTTTTTGTATGCAGATGTGTCATCTGGGTCCCGTTGCTCTGATGTCCTCCTTATGTATTTACAGATAAAATTTCAACGGTTCTGTTCTCATTTCCCTTTTCAAAAACAAAACAAAACAAACAGTGAGCAACGAGGCTCCTGTTTATTATGAGACAATAAATAATTAGGAGAATAAACCTTACGTATTTGGGATTTCTAATTCTCTGATGAATGAGGAAGATACATTAGGCACAACATAACATGCAAGATTGACATAAATTCGGATCGTCATTTTATGGAAATTGCTAAGACACTGCCTCACTGCCTGAAGGAATGACTGAGCACCCAGTGGAGTGACACAGCCAGTACTGGGAGCACAGTTGGAAGTAATTCACCTGTGGGACTGAAAGGCATAGAACCTTGTCCCACCCTTCCCTAAGACTCATATAAGAGCAGGCTGCCACAAGGGAAGGATTTCTACCTGGAGATCTCTCCTTTTGGAGTATCAGTGAGCCCTGATCCTTGGAACCAGGTACACATGAGATAAAATGGCCTTTGGAGGTGCAACTAGGACCTAAGTGGTGTGGTCTACTTGCACCTTGTGAGAGACTGTTAGAAGTAGGCAGAACAGTCATCCTATAAGTAGTTGACAAATGGCCCTCAAAAATTATAGTGCAAAGCCCAGTTTTCATTGCTAAGGGGACACTAGTCATGTTGTTATGGCAAATTAGAATCCTCCTTCCTCCCTTTTTAGTTTCTGATATAGTAATGCAACCATCAACATCAGGCCAAAGGGTGTGGTATCAGAGACCTGGGCATGCTGCTGTACAAGCAAAAATATTAATTCAAAACGGAAATACTACGTGCATTCATACTGGTACCAACTAAACACTTACTCTACTCCTCGTGAGATCCATGACCCACCTAAACCACCAGCAGAGGCAGGTGGCATAAGCAAACATGGATATGTTCCAGTGCCACTGAAGGACATTCACAAGATCCTGATCCTGTTCTTCAGTGGCATCAAGTGATGGACTTTTTGAACATCTTTCAAGCTGAAATGGTACAATCCAAAATTCTGGACTCTTTATATCACAATGGGAAAAGTTGTATCCGCATCGCGATATAACATCTGTTGTGTTATAAATTGTAGAGAATAGTTTGCCCCTGATTTGCTCAATTAGTGGTTCATGCCATGAAGCGGTGGAGTGTATGAGAATTGCAAAGTCATGGTCTGAACCAATGACTGAATGCCTGTTGAAGGAACACAGCCAACTCTGGGAGCACAGGTGAAAGCAATTCACCTGTATGACCAGAAGGGGTAGAGCCTGATCATACCCAACCCTAAACTGCATTTAAGGGCTGGCTACCACAAGCAAAGGATTTCTACATGAAGATCCCTCCTTTTGGAGTATTCAGCGAATACTGAATCTCGGGATTGAAAAGCGAATCTATCTTTCTTTAATTGGATTGTAATCTTTACCCTTTTTTGGGTAATTTAAATCTGGTTATCTGCCATTGCCTTTCCCTACAGGCATATAATTGATGAGCGAGGTAACAGGTATTTTTTGATTTGGTTAGTCTGGCTTCTCTTCCATTACACTGAAGAGTTATAAAACATTTCTTGTATTCCCATCTAAACTTAACCTGAACATCTTACTGAAGAAACTCTCTGCTGTCAGAAGAAAGTCGCTGCTGTCAGAAAATGTGTCCTCATTTACAGGCTGTATTTAACCTTTAAGTTGTCTTGATGGAAATATTTTTTAAAATTCTTGAGAGCCAGGATTTAGCTTTTGCAGTAAAGTCAAATGAAAGATGATGATCATCTCTGATTCTTCTTTTTTCTGTAATAAGTGTGTAACAGTGTTATTTCTAAATAATTTTAGACTGGGTGTTGTGCTTCTCCCTGCAAAACTGGAGAAAAAAAATCATTGTCCTTCATAAAAAATGAATTGCAAGAATTCATATAAGGGAATAACTGAATGTAAAAACTAGTCCACATTTACTTCTAGTATAAGTATTCAGAGTTTAATTTGCAAGTTTTGCTCCAAAGATTAGTTAATGGGTTAAAAGATACAAAGCCACATTGGTCTGGTCATACAGTTTAAAACAATTCTCTGTGACACAGTATTTACTCAACACTTCATGACTTCCAGTGCTTTAGCATTTCAAATTATAACAGTGATGAGTATTATTTCCCTTGCTGTATTTATACACTGCATTGACATTTGCATAATTTCAAAAAAAAAAGAAAAAAAAAAGAAAAAAAAAGCTTGAATTGAAAAACTTCAGAAAACGATTAGAAGATTTTGTTGTTTGTTCTCTCTCTGCATTGATAGATTTGGCTGCAGATCTAGTACTGTAGGAACACAGCAAAATATCTGATACTTGCAGACATTAACCAAAATAATTTAAGTCTAGGAGCATTGTGTATACCTAAATCTTTTAATAAAATTCTCATATGATAAAGAAACTTCGGTCTGCTTAAGCTGAAACAATTAATTCCAGAATTATATTCTTACTGAAAAATCAGAAGCATTGTGGCTCTCCCTCATCCTCCTCAGTTCACGATTGTTAACTTTTCAAAACAGAATTTCATAAAAGAAATACTCAGATAGATTAGGTGATCTGTAAAACAGCAAATTTCAGATTTTCAGCTTCAGTAAACAGTTTTCAGACTTTAATTAAGTGAAGCATTTCATAAAACATATTTAAAGGTCAAATTTAGAAGCACATTTGTTTACAAGGAAAGACTGTGTTTTCTCTAATGACACTAAATGTTAGATTAAATTGCAGAGATATCTGGTAAAACGTTAAAATACTTTGTTCTAGTATTTGAAATATTTATTGAGAATATCATATTTTTTAATTAATTACATTCTAGAAAAAAATGAAAGAAGTGAAAGAAGAATAGGAGTTCACAGCATTTTTAGTAGTATCATTTGGAAGAATCTGTCAAAATTCATTAACTTTTTATGATTAGTCATTTTCTTAGTGTGCCTACTTGCAGTATTCTCATGTATTTCTTTGTATGTGGGCAGTTTTAACACTATGAACTTGTGGAATTATAGTTAACAATGCTATGTTGAGTTTGAATAACATTAAATTCTGTTTAGTGCTGCAAAACAGTGGTTATCTTCAAGAGTCCATCAGACAAAATGATTGAAAAATGGGAGCTGCATTTATTTGATTCTTCAGCAGATTTCCTCCTGCCTTTTTTACCCAACTGGTGATCTGTTCTCAAGAGTGAATTTCTTCTTCCTTGACAATAACAAATATGATGAAACATAAGGCAGTTCCCAGAAGGTAGAGAGCTAGCGCAGTTAGATCATATGCCATTTCCCCGAGCTCTTACTGTAGAGAAGGCAGTTGAGGAGAGGAGTGGCTGCATCCAGCACTCTGCCGGCAGTACTGGGCTGCTGAGTGATTACCTGGAGGGCACCTTCTTTATCCTGGGCCTGTTTAAAAGCTTGGGCAGCGGACCAGGAAGCCATCGCAACTTTCTCTGACTGCCTCTCCCTTTCTTGTTTGCCAAATATATGCTTAATGAAGCAGGAAGCCTGGCCCACAGTCCACTGCTTTATATCGATGTAAGTAATCTATAATTTGTGTAGCTGAGTTCAGAGAGTTGGATACCTAATTTCCCAGTAGGAGGATTATTATATCATATGCTTCATATGTGTCTATAGATACACATTCTTCCCAGTGCACCAAAGCTAGTTTGTAATAAAACTGCTATGCTTTCTTAAATGTCTTTCTTAAACATTTACAATCTGACTGTTTCTTATGATTCTTAGTCCTTTCAAAACTCTTTCTTTAGTATTCATCTAACTTTTTCCTTCCACTGGAGTAGCAAATGGCCACCATGCTTAGCTACTGTGGGTGGTTTCTGATGGAAAGATGGGGATTTAACACACCATAGAGCTTTTGATTTGTCCAGCAGTTTCCTTTCTTAGGTTTTACCTTAAACGTTGAAACACAGTTTATACATTTGTGTAGAGGCAATATGATATTTTTACTCCAAATTTAACAGATAACAGTTTACAGCATCAGTTTCAGCTTCACAGTGCTCTCATATCTAAAGAAAAAAAAAAAAAAAAAAAATTAACACATCTGTTTTGATTACTGTTACCTGCTTCTCAATCAATGTGTATTTCTCAGTGTAGAATATTTTTTTTCCAACACTCAGTATCTCAATATCCTGGCTGAAGTCATGAAATGCTTAATATTACTGATTCCCTTTAGTAAAAGAGCTTTTAAAGACTTTTTTTTTTTTTGTTCTCTTTCTTTGCTCCAAACGCTATTCACTTCTCTGAACATCCTCATTCTACTGAGTAAACACATAGCACAAGCTTCATGGAGCAGTGGTATGTCTTCAGCGAACATTTTTTTAGTTTTTCTCAGTGTTGTTTTTTTTCCCCTTTGAATTATGATGAAATTAAAATTGATGGAACCTTTCTCAGACTAACAGATGAAAAATACTACACACAGGCTTTAATCCTCTCTTCCTCCTATTGAATCCCAGAAATGTAAAGGTTCTTAATCACAAATCACAATACATTACTGTCTTGGAGTGAACACCAGTTAAGACCACCAGTAGTTTAATATTATGTTTACAACCATACTTCGTTCAGAATGGTCCTTTTGAAATTTGAGAATAACAAATGACAGAACATCCATAGGACATCTAATCCCTTTTCCTGCCCAACACCTGTGTAATTCCTGACAAATATCTATCTAAATGTGTTCTTAAAAATATATGCAATGCTAGAGATTGCACTGACTCCCTAGGCAGTCTATTCTAGTTGGCTTCATTATCTCAGTGTTAGAAAATTTATCATGTCTCACTGGAATCTTTTTTAATGCAACTTAAGCTCGTTACTGTTTGTCCTATTGCCACAGGCACTGAGAATTCTGCAGCAGTTTTTTACTGCTGAAAGCTGTTCAGTCTCAGCACTTTACTAGACAAAGCATCTCTGTCAAATCACATTTTCTGCTTTTTGTTGTTCCCCTCTAGTGTCCGATTGGCCCATATCTTTCATACAATCTGGTTTGATCAATGCTGAGAGAAAAGCATTGCGCTGAATATTTTGCAGGCTGTATTTATACCTCCTAATGTACTTTTTTATAATGCCTAACATTGTTGACTCATATTCAGTGTATGATCCTTTTAAACCTTTAGATCTTCCAAAGCTACTACCTCACTAGTTATTAGTCATTTTGAATTTGTACAGCTTATTTTTCCTGCTTAAGTGTAGAACCTAGTGCTTATTTATTTCAGTAGTTTTTCAGAGTGTTTTTCCAGTTTTTAAAGATCGTTCCTTTACTCATTGAATTTAATACACTTGTCATTCATACTAGCTGGTATCTGTGGTTTTACTAAACGCACTCTCAGCTAGGCCATTAATAAAAATACTGTCTAAAACTAGGTGAATATAACTATGTAATACATTCCTTAATCTTGATGGTAACGTGCAATTCTAATCATGTTTCAGTCTTGCAGCAGATTTTGTGTAGATTGTGTTTGGATTGTGAGAATGTTGTGTAAAGAAAAACTTACTAAAGATAAGATACACAAGAGAAACCTAGTTGTTCTCAATGAAGTCTTTCAAGGAAGGAAATTAAATTGTTTTGATATGATTTATTCTTGACAAATCAATGTTAGCTGTTACCTTGTTTTATTCAAGGTGCTTATGAATCACTCGCTTCTCATATCCCAGTATTTTTGCAGGAGCCCAAGTTAAACAGACTGGTCTATAATTCCAATGTTTACACTTATTCCCTTCCCTAAAAGTACCTCGTATTTTTACTTTCCTGTCATTCTACAACTTTACTTGCCTCCCACAGGTTATCAAAATGATTTATGTTTGAATTTCTTTCATACAGTTCCTTAAGCATAAATGGAGTTAAGTTTACTGCTACCAAAACATGGAGTTCCCACTGCTAATTTCCCTTTTTCCCCTACCAGACTTGCATCAGGAAGGAGCTTCTGACAGCACTTCTGAGATATTGTAAATTTTCTTAATTCCTTACCTCACAAGAAGGCAAACCATTGGAAAAACAAGGAAAAAAAACCCCAAAATCTCAATTTCTTTTATCATATCGGTGAAGTAAATCAGTAAACACAAGGGACAACAGTCTATAACTTTTTTTTTTGTAATCTTTCCCCACAACCCTGAGGCTTCACTTGCACATAATTAAGATTGTTGGATTGCTTAAGGATTCAGTAACGCAAAAAAATAGCAAGGTGGAGAGGTGTAAAATCCTACAAGAAACAAACAAACAAGCAAAAAAAGTGGAGTGTCAGTGTGGTTGGTGATGTGACAACTCAACATCATTACAGACTGTTCTCAGCAAGCATTGCACATCCAGTTTCTCCTCCTGTCATATGCCTGCCTCACAAAATAGCATTCCAGTGTTTTATCAGAGGGAGGGGGTAATTAATATTTGTTCTATCTTAGCTATCTTTTGAGGGTTAACCGATCAGTGTATGCTTTCAAACTGTATATATCCTGCTTGCAGAGACTTTTTGCCCAACCAAATATGCCAGAAGAATGCACGAGGAAGTGAGAGGGATTGGCTGCAGAACTTCATGCTAGGGAATTTTAGAGGGAGTGGGATTGCAAGGCAGCTGGAAGTGGAACATCTCTTGGTGACAGCAAGCCATGAGACTGCAACCCTATCCTGTAATCTAGCCTCAACCTTTATTCTTTCCTGTTGCTTGTTTACAATCACTAACAGCCTAATAGTTTATGATGAATGCTGTAGACAAGCAGGAAAATTTTGGCCCTCTGGCATCATAAGCCATGACTTACTTTCTCCATATAGTAAGTGAGCAATAATTATTTGGTCTTCTCACAATTCGTGTTACTATAGCCTGCTTTCATATTTTGATGTTCTTTAGTTTCAAACTTGAATCAGAAAGCTTAAAGAAAAACATTCCAGTGATCTATGAATATATCATCTTTTTGTTCCTCCTTCTCTTCTATAATCTGATTGTTTCTAATGCTGTTCTGGAGCAGCAGTGTTTATATCTGCTTTACATCATAGCCATTTTTCTTTTATATCCCACTACTTTCACACCTTATGTTTTTTCTTGTATCCTTTCATTTTTTGTATAACTGGTAGAATCTTATAATTATTATTTTTTTAAATCTTGTGGAAGTAGATGACTCAGAAGCATCTACAAGAATTCTTCTGCAGATGCCACATCATTTCTTCCAAATGGTAGTCCTTGCAATGCAATGCAAATCCCCTTGTTGGTATTAAGTAGATAAGTGCCCACACAAACATGCATGGGCAAGAGAGTTTATCAGATATGTTTCACTGACAATCAGATTGTTGCTAATTTTTAGAGGAGTCTATTTTCCATTGCTTCAAGAGAAGGCGAGTTTTAATTGAGACTCTATCTGATGTATAATGCCTCATAAAGTTAATTCAATATTTGTACAGGTAGAATAAATTGTATTTTATATTAGAAAAGTTAAAAATTATTTCAAACATTTCAAATCAGAGGTGAATAGTTACTGACACTGAAAATCTGCTAAACTGTCTTTTTTTTTTTTATTCCCCCCAAACCGATTCTCTGTCCCTTTCACAGTTTAGGCTTTATTTATCTTATGCAGAGAAGAATCATCAAAATCAGTGACTTGCTTCATTTCCATAAATTTGAACTGGAGCTACATCATACTGTCACAAAGCCCTAAATCAGCACTAAAATTTTACATCCTTGTGCATCCATACTTCTGTAATGTAAAATTTAAACTCCATGCTAGTGCCATACTATGAAATGCTATTTTCAGACTGCATTGAGTCTTTTTTTTTGCACGTGCTGAAAAGATGTAAAAGTTTGTTAGATTTTTACAGATCGCCTGTATGATTTTTTCCATTAAAGATTTAGATACAAGAACTGAGCCATGAAGAAAGAGAAGGAAAGACGAACTCATTTTCAGTAAAACAAAATAGAATACCATTCTGAGCAATTTCAGTATAATTTTGTTAGTGGAGCTACTAAACTTGAACAGGCTTCTTACAAACAATAATTGACTGTGGTCTACATTTTATCTCACTACACGAACATATTGTATAGGTGTATATTTAAGATACAGTGGAATCCAACAAGTAAAGTTGCTCAAAAAGTATGATGTGATCATGTCCATAATGTGATTAAAAACATTCTCTTAACTAACACTGTTATAACAAAGTGTGAAAAGCAGCTTACAGACTACTAATAAATGCAACAGTCATCTTTTAGATGTAACAACCATTTGTAACTTTCAGTTGTTTAATTATCTACTCTTCATGGGTTTAAATATTTTGCCTAGAAAAGCTGCAAATCTAGCACTCAAGTTAAGAATGGCTGTGTCAGGTGTTAGCATAATTTTACTGCCCCTACTACTGACAGCATTCTTTGATAGTATATTTGATCTAAGGACCACAGTTCTCATGGCTGCGTGAAAATTGTTCTTGTGAAGTAAATACAATTTTATTTGTTGATTGGATTGTTATCTTGGCTGAGAAAAGTAAGTTCCTACAGTTACTGTACTTAGATTGCACACTGGGAATAAATGTATTATTACAAAACTGGGTAATTGGCTAATCTTAAGGTAGTTGAAAATGGAGAAACTTTATTGAAATGAGAGAAAATTCTAAAGCTATTTGAGAAGATACTTGGCCTACAACTTATTAAGACCAAACATCAGTTTGAAAGTAAACGTAAAATCCCTAGCAATCAAGTTTCTTCATTGCTCAGATTTATAAAGTGTTAATAGTGGCCAAAGTCTTACAGACTTGTACGTATCACTCAGTAAGATGGCTCCAGTCATATAGTGTCTTTTTTTATAGCTGGTTGCAATGATGAAAATGGAGCGAGTGCAAACTTCTAGAAATCAGAGCAGTAACTCAGTAAGAAGTATTTTAATATGATGCTGAAAAAAAAAACAACACTGACATGGCAGAAAGGGGCTAATGTGTTTCTTAGAGATTTGTGCAATGGTCTGATAGACCATTTTTCTCTTCATGAACTCACCATTGCTAAGATGAATGTTGGAAATTCTCCGTCCAGTTTCAATCTTCATGGCCTCTCGAGGCCAATATCTATGGGAAGATGCTTGCCCCACCCAATATATTGTCACCCTGGTGTCACCTGAGGAAATGTGCCTGCTGCTGTTGCAGACTCTTGGCTCCTTATCATGCTATGGAGCCAAAGCTTCCTGCTGTTGATCATGGTAGTGAGGAGGCTCCAGACATGTGGAACAGCTCTTTGGTTGGTATAAGCTATAGAGAACCGCACAGCTGCTACTACAATGTACACAGGAGTAAATGACTTTCCACCTTTACTCATGAGATTATTGGAACAACTGGCTTTGTCTTGGAAAGAGTGTGGCTGGAAGTCACTGTGGGTAAGGTGACAGTTTTGGCATCAGCTATGGCTTGAGCCAGAGACAGTATAATGTTGAAAGATTGGTAAGCGCTGTAATAGAGGTGTTATAGGATCCCAATTCACCCAAGAGTGGGCCATGGGGAGTTATATGTGCAGTCTTAAGAGAGTAACAGATTATAAAATGGTAGGCAGGTAAAGGAAAAATGCTGTTTGAAAGCACAAATCAAGTTTGCACATATTTGTTTAAACTGCTGGACATTTGAAGATGATATAGAGAAAAGTTGTAAAAATGTTTTCTTGATAGGCTAAATATATTTATATTATAAAACAGTTTTTCAGAGATGGGTACCTTTCCAAAAAATGCATTAGTCAAGCATGCATTATTCTCTAAAGTCCTTGTAAATGGAAGATCAAATTTGATGATCGGGTAAAATTTCCTTCCTCTAAGATGACTTAAAATGAAATTTTGATGAGTAAATAGTATAAACAGAAGACTTAAGTTTGATTACTTTTTTTTTTTTTCTGTTATTTATCTTTACCCTGAAATAACATAAAAGCATTGAGGAAAACCTCTGTAAATCGCTCATTTTCTGCACAGATTAAGATGCGAGTATTTGCAGCATATAATGTTGCACCTGATACAGAGAAGCAACACAGCATGTTTCCCTGTCTGATATATTCTTTTGTCAGCTATGCCAAGAGTCACATCATCTTCAGAATAAGTCTATCTGATTAGATCTTTTCCATTTTGTTATTCTTAACTATGTTATAAATTCTTCTAACAATTTAGCATTTATTTATTTATTTATTTAAATAACTGAGATATCATTAGCAGGATTGCTGATAAAGGCAGCTGTAACTGAAAAAGTGTCTATTCTTTTACTAGTCTCAGAAAGAAGAAAATTAACTGCTTTTAGGTGACCTGTCTCACGATTCACGAGAGCAAGGGAATGTCTATGCATGTAGAATGTCAGGATTTAGAAATATCTAGGTAGTATTTAAAGGAACACAGGAACAGCAGAAGGAAATAGATGTTATTTCAATGCCTTATTTTCATCGTTCTGCTTCTTCTGCACGACTGGATTTCAGATTTGCAAAGGCAGATCAAGAATGGAATTTTTCCTTTGTATAAGCCTTTATACGCTGTTGAACCAATGCATTTATGTCAGTAAAAACTCTTTTTAAAGTCACTTAAAATTATGCATATTTATTTTTATTAAAAAACAAAAAAACAAAAACCTGAGAATTGTCACCAGGGGTTTCAGGGGTTTTTACCTGTAGCATACTGTTATGAAAACTGGCAAGATCTTTCCCTGCTGGCAAAATTAAATGTCCACTTGGGCCTTCTGGCATTAGCATCCTTTTATGTACTTTAATGCTTTCTTATTACATTAATACCTACTGGAGGAAGATCAGTATCTCCGAAAGCTTATCATGTAATTAAAAAAGGCAGAAGATGACAGAAAAGCAGCTTTATTTGAGGAAGGAAAAAAAAAATAAAAAGACTTTTTCAGAAACATGAAGGAGTATGTGAGAATATGGTCTGAATTTTTATCCCTGTGGATATGTAACTGGGAGAAACTGACTTTGACTTTTCTTCCCCCCTCCACATTCCAAACTTTATTTTTGTAAAAAATGAAATACTTTAACTGTTAATTTTGAGAGGCATCACTGTTATACTTTCTCACCTTACCCTAGCTCTGATATGGCTGCATTAACTTTTGCCATTACCTTCTAGGGAATTACTGGGTACTTCCTGAACTCTGGCAGAGTGGTGACAAGCATGATCCAGGTTCATACTGGCACTTGTATAAGCAATCAGAAAATACTTGCATTGCTTACACACTATGACCTTACTGGTTCAGAACCTGGGATTCTTCCAGTGATAGGTTTTCAAGCAGCAGAAATGTGTATGTACAACAGGATTCCCTTATTATCATGGTTTGTTACTTGTATGTGTTTATGTCTGGCATATCTGAATGGTGACTTACTGCACACAAAGGTGTATTTAATTAAAAATAGAAGTGGGTTTTATGAAGATGTAGCATTTATGCTTACCTGTGGTTTTGTTAATATCATTTAAATTCAACTGGAATGGCTGTTTTCACTCCTCGTGTTGAATTTTAAAATGTGTGCATCACTGGTTTCAAATACTCATTTTGTCCCAGTGATTAAAATAAATGCAGTTCAGGTAATAGGAAAGTGGGGTTTGTGGTTTTGGTTTTTTTATTTTATTTTATTTTATTATTATTATTATTATTATTTTTTCCCAGAGGATAGTGAGATGGCTGAAGAAGGTGTGTGCAGACTGAGGTAAATGAAGGAACACTGTGTTACTGTTTAGGCCTTTTGTTTATTGGGGAGGAGGCTCAAGCTTAGGTTGTGTAAAATGATAATTTCTTTGTAGGCAACTTATTCTAAAGCTCTGGACAGGGAAAAGTCACATGTTTTAGTGTAGCTCTAGCGAAGTTGATAGGTTTCCATTTCACAATGGCTGCAAAGCAGAGCTGGTGAAGCCTTGTTAATTTTTCAGTGATTCTTCTCTTTTTTTTCTTCAGCAAAAAGAGAATCTGTTCTGATTTAAGTCATATGCTGCAGTGATAGATACAGTAAAACACTATGTATAATCTATCATTCAGAAAAGTGTGGAGGCTACACAGATAAGTTGGGTTTAGAAGTAACTTATCTGCTGTGTTCTAAATGACAGAAATAAATCTGTTGCTATCTAATTGCTTCATCCAATTTATGCCAAGATTTTTCTGACTTTATATCTTGTAACACATCCTTGTTGCTGCATATAGGAATAATTTTCTTAAATGCTTTCCTTTTGAATACTTTAATATTCAGCTCACTTTCTGAGTTGGTTTTCATGAGATCTTAATCAAACTTAACAGACCCTATCTGGATTACCATTTTACTATTCCTTATTTGTTCTTGCATTATGTGAGGATTTTTCTCTGATAAATCCTGATAAAAGATTTCAGGCATCTCTTCTAATTAATGATTTATTCCTTAATTAATGATTTTATTCCTTAATTTCAGATTTTGTCAAATATTATCTCTCTGAAAAAGAAATACAAATTTCTATGTCTTCTGTACCAGGATGCAACAGCAATGAATGAAGACATCCATTGGCAAGCTCCTTGCTACAAAATGTGGAGTAAATGATAAGAGTTGGATTCACATTTGGAGGATAGAGGTTATAATTCTGTTCTAATTTTTCAGAGTTAATGTAAAAAACAGTTCACAATTATGTTCTGAGTGGATGGAAGAGATGCATCCCAAAAGCACATGTCATTGCTATTTTCTTGCTGATCTTGTTTCTATTTTAACTGGTTTAACTATTGAAATTAAATATAGGTGGAAATAAGATTTCTAAGCTATTGTGCTGAAAATAATGTTAAGAATAGAGAATCTGGAGATTGGTGAACTGGTGCATTCAGAAGGAAGTCACTTTTTACGTAAAATTCTCATGTGATTGTACATACAAGTCATTCCAAAAGTCATTCTGTTTATTTCCATGGAAAGTATAACAGATACAAAGAGCACAATAACACAGTTTCATAGAGAAAGATCTCTGCTATAAAACATAATGTTTTTATTTTTTTTTAACATAGTCACCACTATTAGCTACACATTTTCATCAGCAATGACCAAGAGCCTGTATACCACACTTGGAGAAATCTGCATGACCATCCTGAACATGGCTTGCCTTTCACACTGCCATCACCACTGCTGAAACACACCACCCAATGCTTCTCTATGTTCACATCCACTGTTTGGTCTCCATAAACATTCAGCAAACATCAGTGAATATCAGTGGGTGCAATTATTTCCACATGGAGGAGTTCGGTGACACATATTTGCTCCATAGGCAACTCTATGTCAGATACCATTCTGCTAGGTTGCCCATCTGCTGCCATCAGCCACATGACAACAAAACATAACAGAATATTGGTGAGAAGGTTAGACCTCTACTGCCATATCACCAACGTCTGCCTCTGATGTTGTAGACCAACATAATGATATAGCAGGTATTACTTTTGGAGCAACCCTCATGTATGCAGATTAGCCCTGTTGACTCTATGCTCAGCAGAGTATGGTGTAAAATGTACTTGCATGCTAAGAAGTCAAACTGTGTTCCTTTGGTGTTGCTTCTCACGGTGAAGTAATCACCCCACAGGCTTCTCTCCAGCCATCAGGTGAATGAAGCATCGTATTCCTAAGTGATTACATGACTGATTATAGCCAAGACTTCTGCTAACTCAGCCTTGTCTTTCATGTAGTTTCTTGAACATTATTAAAAATTATGAAAATTGTAAATCTTTAATAATGGAAGGGAAGGAGAATAGAAGAAAAGAACTTGGAAGAGAGAGGGGAAAAAAGAAAGGAGATAGAACTGTGATTCCCAGGCAAGCTACTAATATGAGACAGTCACTGGTCTAGATCCAAATTTCACTGATCTGTATTTTAGCTGTATTTTGTGGCATTCAGCTTCTTCACATGACAAAGACACATAGCTATGCTAAGTGTCCATGGCAAATATCCTTTGTTTAGGTGGTCTGCAGATCTCCAAGTATTGATAGTGGAAGTTAAAGGTATTCACTCAGAAATACTCAGCCACTAAATAGGATTGCCCTTTAGTGTGGTTTTGTGCTGCAATTGATTAACAGCAGTGTATTAAATGTCCAGTGGGAATTGAGTACACACTCAGGCTGTGGGTACATCAACCACCAACTGTTTGGTCACAGGGATCAATACTGTCTTTGTGCTTCTCTTTACTCTTCTGTCTGTATCTCTCTATTTTTGAGTTTGTTAGTTGGTTTTTTTCATTTCATTCATGGATGGTGAATGCTTTGGGATTGGTTCCCATGGTGAAAATCCTGTTTATGGCTGAGAGTAATATTTACCACAGTAATAGAATACAGATTGTAATGAAAACAAAAATAATATGCATAGATCTGGACAGGGATCATATTTATTAATTCTATCTGAGGCTGTCTCTCAGTTTCATACTGTAACTAGACTCATCTTTTCATACTGTATTTTTTAAACCAAGGACCAAACTGACAAGTTTCAAATGACTGTCTCATAATAAGGTGTTATATTATCCTCCTCCAGCTATTTCACACCTCTAGCTATTCCCTTCAGGCAGATTCTAAAATGAAATTAGTGTAGGGGTCAGTAAAGATTATGCACATTGAAGAAGCAATGAAAAAGGCTTGAGAAAATGTTAACCAGCACATTACACCTTTAATCCCAGAGGCAGAACAGTGATCACATATAATGTATGCATTAATACCAAATCAACACAAATCATTCATAATGGCCTAGCTATCATATTGAGAAGAAGAATAGAAAATACATAACATACATAAAATTATAATAAACTAGCATAATGTGGATAAAATTGCATCTATTAACCAAGACAATCATTTTCACATACTCTAGTGAGCTGTTCCTCCAGTCCTCACTCAAAAATAAATGCCAAGATACTATATAGCTGTCATCTGCAATTTGTTTTAGATAACCCATTGTGTGTACCATTGTCTCTTGCAATGTAAGTATATTTCTGACAAGGTACAACTCCAGATCTGTAGAATATGCCAGATGGTTCGCGGTTATCAAAGTGACTGACATGATAGAATAAGCACATCCATCCCTTAGAGCCACCTTCATTAAACTGTCCTGATTTCCATGGTGAACTCACTTAGAGCATCTTGTAAAATGTTGTAGATTGACCTCAAAAAACCCTCAAAAGCAACATTCAGTCCATTTCGTAGTTTGCTTTTTCCATTCCATTGTAAGAATGCCACTATTCATTTCTGATGAGTCAATAAGAGGTCTGATTTTGTGAAGTTGTAGAAGTGAATATTTTTCTTCACTTTTTGTGCCACAAATCCAAACTTTTCTCTGTAAATAGTCCTGAATGCTACATCACAATGGGAGAAAACTGAATTACTGGCCTACTGGAAGATCATGTAGGATCTGCAGCACACTGCTCTCCTCTCTCCCTTCTTCTCCCATTCATGAATATTCCAGTCATTGAACATTAATTTTCATAGCCAGGAAGGAAGAATACTTGATTTCCAGTGGTATATTAGCCTGAAAGCTGGACAAAATTTCTTATTTTTGGGTATGGATGGAGTTGAGTTGATATGCAAGATAGCAAGGCTTCGTTGCTCTCTGAAATGTCTGCTAAATTCTTTAGTCTGTTTTGGTATATTGTCAATGAAATATGTGGTGGAAATGGTTTGTTTTTCCAATCTGTTTATTCTGAAATTCACAAATTTTTCAACCAAAACAACTCTGGAAGACCACCATTGCCATCATATCTTTTTCCCTTGACATTTTGGTTTCGTAAGAGTACTAAACATTTTTTAACATCATGGATCAGAAATTTGGTCCCAACATAAACTTCTTACTGTTTACTTTAGTTCAGAACAAATACTTCCAAAACTGTTTCATACTATTGTTTCTTGTAATAGTAGACAATTGGTTCTAGAATGTTTGGGGTCTTATGACCTGTGCCTTGTTAGTGGCCTCCTGATTGGCTGGATAGTGATTGTTACCTGCTTTGCGATTATCTTGGTCAAATTGGGCATGCCTCCCTTCCCCATATAAGAAACACATGACTAGGGGAACAGATGGATGGCTTGGGAAAGGGAAGGGAAGCCAAAGGGGCATAGATGGGGGCAGAGTGCTCCAAAAGCTTTCCGAATGACTTTGCTTGTGACAGAGGGACACTGTGGTGACTTGCTGAGGTTCTGACAGGACAACGCATCCATACTGAATCCTTTTAGATTTGTACCTTCATAATGAATCATTATGCTGCCATTCTGGTAGGTCATGATAGTGACCCAGTTAGCCTAGTGCTAACTGGGACATGGTGATGAGTGGACAGGAATTGTAATCATTACAGTCTTGTATGAGCATATTATTGGCAAATAGTGGTTATTAAAGTGACTCCATGACTGGATGGTTGTCTGGAACGTGTGAAGCTGAAGAGTTAGGAGGCAAATCTGGCTAGTAATCTTTGCATTGGGATTTTTTAAGCCATTAAATAAACACACTGACTGGGGATGTGAAGGTTGAGAGCTGTTTTGGATGCAGCATCCATGAAATAGTGGAGTTCAAGGCCTTGGGTGGAAGAAGCAGGGCAGTAAGTAGGATTACAACCCTGGATGTCAAGAGAGCCAACTTTGATCTCCTTGGAGGTATCCCATGTGCTAGAGCATTGGAAGGTAAATGGGCCGAAGAGAATTGGTGAACATTTAAGCACCACTTCTTCCAAGATCAAGATCAGTGTATCTCTAAGAGTAAGAAACCAGGCAAATATGGCAGAAGACCTATATGGATGAGCAAAGAGCTCATGGAAAAAAATCAAAAGAAAGAAGAAAGTCTATGAAATGTGGAAAAAAGGCCTTGTTAATTAGGAGAAGAGAGGGAGCAGGAGAGGTGTCCAAAAGCTGGAGGATAGCCAGCATCACTCCAATCTTGAAAAAGAGCAAGAAGAAGGATCCAGACAACTACAGGCCAGTTAGCTTCACCGCTGTCCCTGGAAAGGTATTGGAACAACTTGTTCTGGATACCATTTCCAAAGAATTGAAAGAGGAGATTATTAGGAGTAGTCAGCATGGATTTGATGAGAGCAAATCATTCCCTACCAAACTGGTAGTCTTCTATGATGTCATGACCAGCTGGATAGATGAGGGAAGAGCAGTGGTGGTTGTGAACTTTGACTTTAGCAAGGCTTTTCACTCCGTCTCTCAGAGTTGCACCAGGATCTGACTACTACACCACCTCCTGGCTGCACCAGAATCTGACTACTTGCCCTGTCCACTTCACTCTCTGTGCTGCCATGTGTATGTTCCAGAACTGACCACAGTGCTCCTGTCCTCTCCTCGCTTTGTTAGCTGAAAGCAGTAACAGTCCCATTTCACCTCTCTGAAAACTTTGCTTGCATGAAACTGAGATACAGTCTATCCCTATGCAATTTTCAGCCAGTTTTAGTGGCTTAAAAGGAGAATAAATTTCATAACACTTCAGGGGATTTTGATTCTTCCCTGAAACTGAGCCTTGGAAGAACCATTGTTTAGACTGTGTTTCCGATGCACAGTTTTTTGTTCTAAATCTTGAATTATAGTTTAGTTGCCTCCTAAATCTTTGCCCTGTGAAAGCTGTGAGTTCCTGATATCTTCCAAGCTTGCTTTTTGCAAATCACACACTGCTCTTCCCTATGCATGTATCCAAAATGTGACTGCAACCAAAATGTGAGTCCATAGGTTTAGTGGCAGTCCTCTTGAACCGTTATTTGGTAGCAGAGGTAAATGGCTTTGATCATTTTTAATATTCTTTCATCAATCTGAATTTGGTAAATATTCAGGAGGCATTATGTTTTTGATGGTTGAATGGGTCTAGAACAAATATCTGGTTCAAACAAATCTTCCAGCTTTCACTTTGTCATCAATTTGCTATCAATTAGGGACAAGCTTTTATCCTTCAGAAATCTCCAGTGTCCTCATTTGTGCTCATTTATTTTGTATTTCCTTATTAAAGAGTATTTTTTTTCTGTAAAATTTTTAGTTACCATATGAACAGATAAAAAATGAGCATTTATTTGATTAAGAATACCAACAAGCCTTAGCTGGATTTCTTCAAAACCAAGAGCTTCTCTGTTTGTGGGCTGCTCTGAAAGTAATGCCTAATGTTTATTTTCATGGAAATTACACCAGATACAAAGAGCAAAATAATACTATTTGACAGTAAATTGTCAACTACAGAACACTTTTTCACGGCAGTCACCACCATTAGTTGTACATTTTCACAAGCAATGAACAAGATCCTGCATGCTCACTTGTAAAAATCTGCAGCAGCAGAGGTGAAACACTGCCACTACTGCTGAAACACACCACCCACCACCTCACTATGCTCACATCCACTGTTTGGTCTCCATTGACATTCAGCAAGCATCCATCAATGTCAATGGATGCCATTCTTTCTGCATGGAGGAGTTCAGTTCCACACCTTTGCATCATATATGCTTCTGTGTCAGATGCCATTCTGTCAGACTGCCCTTCTGCTGCTATTTGTCATAAGGCAACAAAATGTAATGGAATATGGATGAGAAGATTCAGCTTTGGCAGTTGGTGCTGTAACACCAACATCCTTCTCTGACGTTGGGGGCCAACAGAATAAAGCAGGACATATTACTTTTGGAGCAGCCCTTGTACACTGAAATCAAAAAAGGTATTGTATCTTATTTAAACTTACTCCTCCAAAGAGCATTGGTATTTTTAGCTTAAAGGATTTTTCTTTCCTGTAAAGACAAGGATTGCCCTAAAGGTGAAAATGAACTTTTCTTTCATTTTTTCTTATTGGTTTTATTTTTGGGAGGAGACGAGGTTGTTGTTTTGTTTCTCAATAACAGACTACCATTTAGGTTTCCTTCTTTTCGCATTAAACATTTGGTTTAGCTAGCACTGTATTTTGAGTAGGTACATCTTTCTAAGCTTAAAGCCTGCTCTCATCAGTATGAAGGTTCTTTGCTCATCATTTTTGTTAGAACTTCTAGCCCTCTACTGTGGGTAACCAAATTGTTGGTTCTCTTGTTTTGTTTGTGTTCTCTTATTTCCTCCAGGCTTATTCCTTATGAGATTTGGTCAGTTGCCACAGAAAATAATGTATAGCTAGTCCTTGAAGTTTCTCTTGTCATAAAGAACATATGGCTGTACAAAACTCAGGCAGCATATGTGTTAGCAACAGTAAAATCCAGGTGCCTCCAGCAAAAATGAATGTCATTTTTTCATGCAAACTAAAGAAATAAGAAAGCAGTCTGGAATTAATTACTTGACATTGAGAGGACTTGAATATGCCAAATACAGAGGTCTGTATCTTAGCTTCAGTGAATTACCACTCATGTAGAAAATAAAGGGATCCAAGTTACCAGTCTAGATGTGTATTTTCTTTGCAGCAAAGTTTTGCATTTAAAGATAGAGACGAAAAATTCATGACAAAAACTAAGGAAATCCTGGATTGTGTCCATACTTTTATTTTATGAGAAAGAAAGCATGTCTAGGGGTAGTAGAAACACATTTCTCATTATTCACCATACATTTGATTTCAAAACTTCTATTTTGAGGACAGAAAGTCTCTGACTGAGTATCAGTATTGATATCTACTGTGATAATCTCATTTAGCATTAAGACTCAGATAAATTCTATGAACAGCCATAGTGGGTAAGAATACTAAGTATAGGTTAATGTGAAATGATAAGGTAAACTGCATATGTCAGTAAGTTTTTTAGTATTTTTTTAATTTTAGTACTGATTTCACTTGGTAGAAGCCATAGAGTATGTCAAAGCTTGCATGTGTACATCAATAGGACACAATACGGTCAAGGTTAAACCAGACTAAGTAATTTACAACAGAAGATAAAAACATTTAGTGCTTAATGTTTTGTTTGTCTTTCTCTTCTTTTTTCCTGGTAAGCTGCAGAACTTGTCATAACAGCTTAAAGCAGTGCATTGCCTTCCAAGATTTTAAACAGCCCTACACCAGGAGAAACCCTGAAAAGATTGTGTACCACTAGATCATCCCTTCCACATATTTTACCATGTATTGATGTTGTTGCATCAGTGATGTGACTCGCTCTTCCCTAAACAGAGCTCCTATTTGCATCTAACTACCAAATTGAGTTGGTGTAAAATATAGGGAATGGGAGTAGAAATAAGCCTACCTAAGCCTGAAGAGTACATTCTTAAGATGGCACCGGAGCTGCTGTTTTAGGAGATATTTAATGACTAGTCTGACTAGACACAGTACTCTGACTTTGGAGTAATAATCATTTGCTAAAAGCTTGGTTTTTCAAGCTATTCTGAGCATGATTCTTTAAAAACAAAGAAAAACCTTTGTTCATCTTAAACTCCCTAGCTGGGATGAAATGTATTTCAGGGCACAATAATATTAAGGCTTCATCAGCGTTATCTGACAAGCACTGTCATTATGGAAACAAAGTGCTGTATGTTTCAAACTAATGTTCTGTATGGACAGTGATTGAGTCCTACATCATTTCTCCAGTCCTTTGATAGTGGTTATTAAATTCATCATTATTGTAGTGTTGTAATGCAAATAAAACCTTGTAAGGGCTTTGAGCCTCTAAGTACCCTTTTGTTGTTTTTTGCCTGCTGGTGCCAGTATATTGAAAAACTGGGAGAACAGTCTTGGAAACCTGTTTGCCAAATGCCACCCTTTCATAATACAGAATTAGACCAACTGAATCTAAGTGATGATGTGTTGTAATTGCACATTACTAGTACTATCCTTTTACTGTTGGACTTGAATTACATCTCAAGCTAAGTTGAATCAACCTAAAAGCACACAGCATGGCAAGTGGCACATGTGGCACTGTATTATATTTTTTTTGTTAAAAAAAAAAAAAAAAAAAAAAAAAAAAAACCAAAACAAAAAAACAGCACAAATGCCTATAACTTGTTATGATGAGTTCAAGATAATCTTGGGTTCAGCTGTTGGAGGGAATAACAAGAATCATATCCTCTACTAGGTTTACTTTTTGCCATAAAATGTCACTTGTTGAAAGCTGCTCACAAATTGCAGTCTGACAGTAAGTCCTGAGGGTATGAATTAATAAGTCAGTGGTGCAGGTAGCTTTCAGAAAACTTAGAAATGCATTCCAGTGTCCCCATTTAATTCACTTGATTTTGTCATTAACTTCATCAAGGGCAGTACTTAGTTCTGGCTTTCATTACTGCAGCAAAAATTTACCTAAAACATTTACCTAAATGTGATTTACCTAAAATTCACAAACACTTTTTTTGAATGGCAGACTCCAACATTTGACAAGAGAGGACTTGAATTTGTTTAATGCACGATTAATTTTGACTAGTGCTTGTTTGCTGTGTCTATGTCAAGATTGTAGGATTTTGCAAAGTGGTGTAGGTTTAGTAGATAGGAGTAATCCCACTGCAAGCAGAGCATAGCTGTACATAATGCTCCATCATATGCACATATCTTCCTTTACTGATTCCTCGCCTAGTGTGTTACATTTTTAAGTATCTAGTATTTACAGACTGTAAAGGATTGGTGAGAACGACAGAAGTATGAAATTGTGCAATTAAATTTTGAATGTATTCATCCATATCACTGAATTATTCAATGGAAGTAAATATAGTTTCAGAAAACACCTGAAATGATTGATTTATTTAATTAAAGGGAATACACAGAGGAATTGAGCTATTAATATATCTGTTATTAATATATACCTATATCTATTTACTGCTATTTGTACTGCTGTACTCTTCTCCATATTGTCAGCTGTTATTCTGAAACAAAAAAATGTATCTGAACTGCCTCCAAAAGTACAGAAATTATACTTTAGTATATCATAGTCCAGAACCTGTAACTCTCCATCACATGCAAAGTCGCAGTTGCATTCAGAAAGTGCCTTTTCCCCACCTTCATCAAAAAGATATAGAAAATTATTTCTGTTTGCAGCTTTTTCATCCCTTCAGCAATCATAATGAGAACCTGCTTCCCATTGGCAGGCATTTTTAGTTGAATAGCAAGCCTTTTCAATAATTTCAGGACAATTTTTTTAACTGATAAAAGCATGTATGCTCTCAGTATAACACAAAATATACTTTCAGTGTATATATATATATATATTATATATATATAAACTGTATATTCTGCAGGTTGATATCATTCTCTTTTTCTGGAAATCTTGTGCTGTGTATAAAAGACAATTCTTTCTGACATCACAACCCAAAATGTTATATAACCTTCTATTTTGCGGGCAGATAATGTTTCCAGAAAACCAATAACACAGATCATGTTTTTTACATCTCCTCAGCAGGAAAGGGATGGGTAATCACATCAAAGTTTATGCAGTGAGTATCTGGACCTCTGAAATGCAGAGAAAAGTACAAAAACATTGTATTATTTATCAGTGCATTTTTACAGCTGTTTGACTGTAGAACTGGGTAGCTTCTAATGTATGTAAATGAATTCTTTGTTAAAAAGAAAATTTCAAATCCAATGACAAGAGCTTCAGTGGAAAAGAAAGAGTGGCTTGCCTTCTTGAATCTCTGGTGGAATTTGGACAAATTAATTTTCTTAAGCAACATCATAAATACAAAGAAAGCAAAACATATCTTGATAAATGAAAGTCTGTCAGAGGCCACAGTGCTAGCAGTGTTGAATCGGACAATTAATTATGTATTTTTTACACATCATAAACAGTGAGCAGCTCAAAGGATGATGACTCAATAATATAGCAAGAAATAAATCAGGTAGAGTGAATCTTTTTGCAGTACTTTTCTCCCATGACCCATGCTTCACCCGGTTCTTTTGTAATGATGTGATGAAAGGATCACAGTGCTGAGACAGTCCAACATCCTGCCCATTCTGACATCCATAGTTGCTGCCTTAAGGAAAATGAAATAAGCAGATACAGTCAAGTAAAGAAATGCAGGGGTAGCTTTTTAAGCTTATTAAGTCTCCTTATGCACAAGCAAGCTGTCCCATGATATCAAAATGACAAACCAGTGTGTCTGTGAAAATGCTTTGATCTTCTGATATCAAAGAAAGAACCTTTGTACTGCTCTTGTCCACAGTGTTTATATATGCAAGGCTGAGAACTCAGTAAACAGTCTTACGCATGTGAATCTGCTGGAAAGAGACACAGCTATAGGGCTGACTACACCCTTTCTTTTTTTTTCTCAGTATCTCTGAATGGACTATGCTTTTCTTCTTGTGTACCTCATCTCAGACTTCTTGTGGAGGATGTTTGTTCTGTCTTTTGAATATAACCTATATTCATCCAACTGAGTTAGCATTATAGGTATCTCAGGTACTGATTGTGCTATAGTTATAAACAGCAGTGCTTGGCGCAGACTGCTAAATCTGCTTCTGAGAAGCTATGTAAATGTGTAAGTGTCCAAGGATCTTTGTACTGCAATGGTTAATTTACGATAAGTTTGGGTACATGATTGTCAGTCTCCCTTTTATTGTGGGGTAGACCTATTTTGAGAGCTGCAGTGTTGTTAAGTATTGCATACTCTTAACATGACTGGATGAGGACCGCTCCCTTAGAGATCTGCAGTCATTGGCTTACACATTTTGGAAAACAGCCCTTCCCCTTAAACCAAACATTTGTTCATTTTAACTGTGGGAACAAAGCATATTGTTGAAAACAGTCTTAAAGCTAGGATAGAGGTAATTTGCTGTTCATGGATGATAAGTCAAAAAAGCCTGAGGTCATTATATACTCTCTATAGATGCCTATTTCTTAGTTATCCTTTTTTACTGTATTCCTGGACTTTTTTTTTTTTCCTGGAAGTAATTGGTGTGGAAATAAAACATTCTGAGCTAAACTTAGAGCATTGTCTGCTAATGTGAACAAGGCTTATTAAGTTTCAGCTATCTTCTGTTTTGTGTTTGGTTTTATCTCACTGTACTACAAACCAAAAATGCATGGGGCAGACATTCTAATAATCACATCTTTCTGTACTTTTGTAAACAATTAAAGGGAAATTTCCTCCCTCCAGTCTGAGATCAGCTTAAAAAGATATAGCAAAACTGAAAATAAATGTTGGCTTCTAATTTGAATAAAAGAAGGAAAAAGAAGGAAGTTAATAGCTAAATTGTACTTGCCCTGTGGAGTGTCGTAATGTTCTAGAGACTTTATCTATCAAAAGGCAGCGAGGGGAGGTAAATTTCAGTGCTTTTATTTATTTATTTATTTATTTATTTATTTATTTATTTATTTTTAAATGTAGAGGTAGCAGCATTTTTAATTTTGAATCTCTTAAAAGATTTCTTTCTTTTAAAATGTTTCCACTTTTGCTCTGATTTTGCTCTTTGCTTTGTCATCTAAAATCTATGGAGTCATTTGCCTTTTGGACTTGTCATAATTATATGCATGATTAAAAAAAATGGAGTGAAACTGCTGTCAATGCAAGATCTGAGGTGTTTTTATTATCTGTGGAGCCATTGGGGGTAGAAATGAGTAAGACCTCTTTCCATCAGGAGGAGCCATCTGAAGTCATTCAATTCAGTTCTGGTGGCTAGGGAAATTCGTGCACCATGAGGCAGAGCTCTTTGCCTCCTTCCTTGTGCCCATCTCTGTCTCATTAGGCTGTCTTTCCCATAATAAAAATGTTTGCACTCTTGTTTTGTGCATCTCTTCCCTAGTAGTTACAGAGTAGCAGATAATCATGGGACTCTCCATTTATAATACTATTTGGGCAGAGGCCATCTTAACAGCTAATTAGCAATAGAGCACAGCTCAGCACAGATGAGACAAATATGCATTTTTAGGATTGTGTACAGCCTCATTACCTGTTCCTTGGTACAACACCCAGGTAGAAACTAGGCACAGGTTTGTTTCCACAAGCTGGGCTGGTATTTCACCTCTGAATTTGTGTGATTGTTGCAGCAGCTGTTTGCATGTCAGGAGCATGCTATGGCAGTTCTTGAGATGCTCACCACGAACACAACTGAATCACATTACTCTGTCTTTCATGGTAACACATGCCCACGTTTCCTTCCCAAAGCATCATCATTCATGGTCCAGGATGGAGCCAGGAAGCAGTTAGAGCCAGACCTGCTAGAGAAAGGCTCTATCATTCCATGAAACTTGCAACCTGGCAGAGAGGGTAAGTCACAGATGGCATTCCTTCTGGCAGAAACCATTGCTGCTGCATTAGAAAGGCATTGGTAGTAAGTCACATGTCAGTACTATTTTGTATAAGGTTTGTGTTAGGTTTCTCTGAATGCTGTGACGTTTAGTTAAGGGAACTCTCATGAACTCTCATAGGGGAGCCCAAGACAGGCAAAAGGAAATGTTGTTAACTAGAATAGATTAAAATCCCTTTTAATGGTGCTTGTAGTGAGTACAAGGGCAAGTGAGAAATGGAGATGTGGCTGAGACCAGAGAGGACTGTATCAGACTTTCACTGTGTGAAATAGTAAATTCAGTTACAGATAATGAAAAATTAAATTTTTAGATCTCCTCTTACCCCTTCACCAGCTCTGCTCTCATCTCAGGGAAATGCTTACAACAAATCATCCCCCACAAGAAGCATCCCCTTTCAGTTTTTCTTTTCTGTCTTTTCTGTCATTATCTATTCCTTTATTTACTGCTAGTAACAAATTTCCTTCCAGGCAGCAAAGAGAATTTTTTTTTTTTTTCTTTAAGCATGTTATGACTTATGGGTCATGCTTACTATCACCTGTCTTCAGCTTAAAGCTAATATCACAGTAAACTTTATTAAATTCCTGATGTGAGCAGTGCACATTAGTACTGTTCTAAATTCTGCTGCCAGCCATGTTATCAAAGCATATTCACTTTTGTGAGACTTAAGTGCCTGTTGCTCATGTGCCTGTTAAGACCTTTTGCTTCTAAAGATCCTTAGTTAGTTGGCTTTTAATCAATTTTCAAGGAGATTTCTTATGACGTCAAGGGATACTTTTCCTTGATGTAAATGTGAGATGGAGATGGGCACCTGCTTGTGCTCAGACTTGCTGAAGAAATTATCTACCTTTCCTGATTTCTTGTCCTACAATTCTTCTTTATGTGAAAATGACTGCTTGGATTTGGGCCACGTATTGATTCACCAGCGTTTACTACCAGTGCTGAGAAAAGCTGTTGATAACAGGTGATCAAAAAAGAGGTAATGGGTTCCCTAATTCCAGTATAAACTCTTTCTCAAATAGACACTGACCAAGAATTGATGTTATAAAAAAATAATAAAATAGTCATACTATCTACTGCCAAATAATCATTTCTGATCTTCAGAAAGTCATCTCTGTGTTTGCATTACCCATCTGCAAATTGGTAAAGTAGTATTTCTCATAATGCAGCAGGTCACTGACCAGCTTTGGTGGTCAGTCCAAGGTATTGTTGTAGAGCAGGTGTTGTACTGATATTGGTATCTTCTGGTTAGTTAGCAAATGGATTTACTTCTTGAAGCCTAAGACTCATTACAGATTCATTGTATAAGGAAAGCTAACTGAATAGAAGGCTCCAGCTGATTTTTTCTTTTCAGTTTAAGTAGCATAAGGCAGCTAACATATTTGGCAAATGTAGTATTCATAATTGTATTTTCACGTTTTAAATTTGGTTGAATAAAGAGAGATTTATAAGATTTTTTTTCTTATAATGCTGTTTTTGAAAAGGGTATCTTAATTTTTTTTCCCTAGGAGTTCAATGTTATTTAGAAAGTTAACTTTTAAAAATCTTCTTCACTACACCATCATTATCATCACCACCACTTCCATGTACTAAAGGACAATCAAATTCAACTCAATACCATTGTTAATCTATATCAATCCACAGTCAATGTCATTTCATTCCATTTCTTTTTCTTAGCTGGAGGGTCAGAACTTCTTTACCTAATGAAAGGCCAGAAGAGAAAATGTATTTCTGTTTGCATTTTTATCTAATGATAAATGCATGCACACAAAATTTTTTAAAAAATAATAAAAGGGACAGAGTGAAAAATAAGATATTCTACTTAGATTTTCAGATATCAAAAAGAAACTGATGCCTTCAGTTGTGGAACTCTATTGCAATGGAAAAAAGTCTGTGGTATTCATGAAAATATTCTACTTCTACAAAAGTTTTAATAATAAAAAGGCATAATAAAAAAAGCATTCAATTGTAACTTAATGGTCATCTTCCTCCCATGCCCTGCCCAGCCTTTGGAAAATTGTGTTTTCAACACAAGAACAACATTTTCTTTAGGTTTACTATCGTTACCATTTCTATAAAGTAACAATGTTACTCTGAAAGCTAAATACATAAGCAAAAGGAAAGAATTTTAAGAAAATCAGAACTAGCATCTGTCTTAATTGTGTAATAGAATGCTCAGATCTGAAATCAAAGCACCATGCTTAACAGTATATTTATCAGAGTCATTGAATGAGCATATTGATGGCCTTACCATCTCTTTTCTAGGGAGCCTTCTTTTTCTCTGTGCTGCTGTAATGGAAAAGAATGATGCTCTGCCAAAACTATTCTCCTTTTTAACAAATCTACTAATTTCCCCATTGTCTTGCCTTTTATCTCACAGGAGGTCGTAACATATTTTGTCACTGATTCATGAGAAATACATATTCTATCATCTAATTTCCGATTGTTAATTTTCTTGTCTGTGTGCAGAAGTGGGAACACATTATTCCACGCGGTGAAATCTGAAGCAGCTTCCTGCCATCTAGTATGTCCATTACAAGGTGTCATAATGAAAGCAGTAATGGATGAATGTTGAAAAGTGCAGAAGTTTGCTATGTTTAATTACAAAAGAGAAGAGGATTCACATCTCATTCGTGCCACCCAGGGAAACTAGTCTGGCTGGAAGCCTCTTGAAAATGTTGTCTGAAAACAGTGCAGTCCACATTTGTGAGCTGTGGTGCCTTAATCTGGATTTTGTAATCTGCCTATGAGTCTGTCTTCCTTCTTTATTCTCCAAGAAGACATATATGTCTACACAAATATCCCATTCATGATTACAGAAGCAATCACTGGAAATTTTAGCCTTGGTAAGTCTCTGCTACTATGTTAAACATTACAAAAAAAGGGTCAAGCTGGGTCTTGGAACTGTCCTATGAAAGGGTTGTGCCACTTAAAGGATGCTTTTTGTTGGTGTATGGAGTCAAAGTCTGGAGTTTCTTCTGGAAAAGGCTCATCTATTCCCATTCCTGGTAATGGTTTCCATATCTTCCTTCTCTCAGGAGTATCAGCAGCCTGAGCCTCAAGGTTGAGTTGCATTCACAGGTGATGTTTTTTGAGTTATCATTTGGTACTAAAAAGCCCAGTACAAATTCTTCCAAAACAACATCGTGTTGGTTTAGACAACAGACTATCTATCTGTCCATGCTGAAATGTTTAAGCTGGCAACAGAAAGGATCACAGAAATAGGGAAGTACTCTTTTACAAAACTTGGCAGAAAGTCTTTCTGAATTTCACACAGCACAGTAAAGTGGGGAACTGAACCTAGATTTCTACGATCTGAAACCATTATCACTCTGTCCCATTTCAGTGTGCTGTATTGCTTATCTTCTGGGATGTACTGTGTTATTTCCTGTTTTGTAGGTAGGTCCGCAGATTAGAAACTTATCAAAATTTCTGATAACTTACTGACAATTATCTTATATTCTTTTCCTTATAAATGTAGCTCAACTTTATTTGACTCACGGAAACAAACTTGTGAATATCAATTACTGGTATGTATTTTTTGTTTTGAATCTAGTAGTATTTGCCATACACCACAGTTGATTTTTCCTTAATTCAGTAGTTACCTCCTACAAAAATACACAACCTTTCCCATGATGTAAGTCCATCACCATGTTACTTGACACTTTGTTTTTCACAAGTGTCTTGATTCTCTTCAGTCCTCTTCAACTCATTTTTTTCCTCTAATTGAACCTACTCTTGCAGTTAGTTCCTTCAGTGAACTGGAACTCCTTGAACTCATGTTAACTTGTTGAAAAAGAGGCAAGAGAAATTCATCAACATGAAATTTGTCAATCACAGAAGTTGAAGGCCAGTGTGAGAAGCACTGTGATGTAAACACTCAGGCCCCCTCGCATTTTCTCTGGTTCTGTTTACCTGTGTAGAAAATGAAAGACATTTGACTCACTTAGTAGTAAGTGATCGACTCTCAGTATAAGTCTAGAGGGAGACTATTTTGGTTTCTGATTCACTTTAAAGTGAGCATTTTAGAAGTTACCTCATCTTTGGTTCATAGATGAATATCTTGTTTATCTATATTCATTGCTTAATCTTCACAACAAGTATGTGCTTTCTGCTTTTACTGTCTTTTGACCAATTTATTTATTTATTTATTTTTTACCTGCTTCTCAAAGCTCAGATACCTAGTTCACTCTGGGTTTTCTTTCAAACAGGCTCAAAACTTTTTTGAAATGCATATGATCTTGTTTGTCTTAAGAAGCTAAAGTATTTTTCTGTACCAAAGTATGTGTCCTAGAAATCTATTAACCCCATCTGGAAACTGCAATCCAGCAAACTTTTAGGTAAGCTTCAAGCATATTTAATTGTACCCTTGAATGAAAAAGAATGTAAGATATTAGTCTTCCCTCTGGAAACTTTCTTTATTTGTTTGATTCTTTTAGTTCAAAAATGTTGTTCCTGATTTAAAAGTGAATATTATAGAGCAAAATCCTGTTATGCTGCAAAATGTGAAAAACAGCATTGTTGTTGTATTTATACTTGATATCATTCCACTCTCCTTTTATCTTCAGGCCAAGTGGTACAGAATGGATTGTGTCCATATTGCTCACAGTTAATCCTTTCCACTACATTGCAGCTGCATTTCTAATGCCGGATGCCCAGACATCTGGGATCTCTGCAAGATCTTTATATCCTAAATTACTTTAGTTTGTATCTTTGCAATTTAAAAATACTAAAATGAAGTATGAAGACCATACCACAGTCTTGATGAACAGTTCTTTATTAATAGCTTACTAGGGAAATCCTGGCTGGATGTTGCTCTGGGCAGCCTGATCTAGTGTTGGCTACCCTGCCCATGGCAGGGGGATTGAAACTAGATGATCTTTGAGGTCTTTTTCAACCCAGGCCATTCTATGCTATGATGAAAGGAATTGCATACCTAGAAACATGACATAAAACCACATGTGGGATTATTCCTGGCATTAGAAGATTTTTTAGAATTTTGTTTTTCTTTTACTTTTCCATTTAAAAAACTATGCTGCTCACACAACTTGTTAACTGCTCCCAGAAAAACACTCAAATTCCATTATAGAGGGAACAATTTGTTCACTATCAAAAGAGAAGCTAGCAGTGAACCTATACGGAGTGTAGAAGGTCAAAGGTATAGAGCAGGGCAGTGAACCCAGGAGCTAAATTTTTTGATAGTGCAAATGGGTGAGGAAGCTGAACTGAGCTTTATTCAAGCATGGGAACTTGCTGAACCTGTCCAGTTCATGTCTCTGATCCAAACCTAAACACAGTTTCTAATCATCAATATTATTCTGTGCGGAATTAATTTCATTATATAAAATTTGGGACATAACTGAAATTTAGACATCATAAAGAGTAAGTACGTAAAATGAGGTTAAGAAAATCTCCATTATACGTTTTTCCTTAAATTTCATGGAGCAAAGTGATAAAAAGAGAAAGATTCCCAGAAGCTGAAACTGAATTAGTTTCTGCCTTTCTGTGTCTTCTGTGAATACTGTGAAAGTTTAATAAAAGGCTGTTCCAAAAGTAATGCCTTCTATATTATCATCCTGGCCCACAATGTTAGAGATGGATGTTGGTGGTTTGACAGTAGAGGTTGAACCTTCCTACTGACATTCTATTAAATTTTTTGCCATGCAACAGATGTAAGCATTTTGAAGACTATGCAGCACAGTGGCAATGTTTGCATGAAAATAAATAGGAAGCATTGTTTTGGAAATCTATGTACTTTCACTGACCAATAAATAAAGCCAGATGTATTTCTTATTTGATTTTCCTTCTAAGACAATATCACAAAAGATACAATTTCTATTTTAATTTAATGATATATGAAGGACTTTGGAAACATTAGTGAGTTCTGAGTCACAAAAAGCTGACATTTGCTTTTATGCTATGTTCTCTCACAATCAATGGTGACAAAAAATACAGTCTTAGCAGAAGCATAGTGAATTAGAGTGGGTGAGTTTCCTTATAACTGTAATGAATAGCAACTTCCTGGAGTTTATGCAGCCTCAGTGCTGAAGCATTTAAATCTTGGCTACTTTGGTCTAAAATGTAAATTTTTCGTCTCAATAAATAAAATATAAGTGACTTTTAGCCTTTAGAACTAAGCTGAAATTGGACAAGTGCATCCAAGGGTGAGTTCTGAATAATGTGGAGTGAATTTATCATATTGCTTTTCAGTAAAGTCTGCTTTTACAGACCTTCGCAAACTTTGGTCAAGCAACTCCTCAGCGGCTTCATCCCAAGTAAAAGACAGGAAAATTCAAGTGTTTTTTTTTTCTAGCAGGGTCTTCCAGTTGATACCTGTTTGCAGACAACACTAACCTGAGTGGTGCAGTCGATATATTAGAGGGAAGGGAAGCCATCCAGAGGTACCTGGACAGACTGAAGAGATATGACCATTAGAACCTAATGAAACCTAAAGGTGTTGCACTTGGGCCAGGACAATCCCAGGTATTTATACAAACTGGGGGAAGAACCCCTTTAGAGAAGCACTGCAGAGAAGGACTTGGGGGTCCTGGTAGATGAGAAGCTGGACAGGAGCCAGCAGTGTGCGCTTGCAGTGCAGAAGGCTAACTGTGTTCTGGGCTGCATTAAAAGAGGGATGAGAGGGAGGTGATTGTCCCCCTCTATCAGCTCTTGTGAGGCCCCATCTGGAGTACTGTGTCCAGGCCTGGGGCCCCCAGCACAAGAAAGACAACGGATGTGGTTATTCTACAGGTAGAAAGTTTAACTGAATTGCATCTGAAGCCTCCAGACCTTAGTTTCTGCAGAACGCCTGCAAGCTGCTGAATCACCCTCCTTCTGCAGAGAAAACCAAGCCATAAAGTGTTTGCTGGAAGCATCAGCAATGTGGTGGTACATTTTGTGCCCTGAAGTGTGCTGAAGTCACAAGATGCCGTGAAATACAGATTGCCTGCATGTCCACTGCCTGGATTTCAGCAATTCAACACAGACAGGTTGCAGTTTTTATTCCTTCAGTGTTATTCCTGTGTACTGTTATCACAGACCTACTTTGGAAATAGGATATAATTCTGAAAGGCAGCTCTGCTGCAGTCACAAACTGATTAATGACTCATGGCACCATGTAGCACACTTACCACATAAACTGTTACATGCTTATCCAGGATGACAAAGGGATTCAGACAGAAAGAATTAGTCAATTTTAGTCTGTGGTTAGTCCTCTTTTGTCCAACCATAACTGTAAACTGAATGCTCTTAGGAATATTGCATTTCAGCCTTTTCTGAAAGACATTTTCCTTAAACACATTGTGTTCTGTAACATCCAGTTTATATTATAAGTAATCTTCCACAGGAAAGTAATATCACTTAGCCATTATCAACAGCAATTTCTACTGCCCTGGAGATTTTTGTTGTTGTTTTTTTTTTTTTTAATGTATTTTTAATTTTTTTTTTTTTTTCAATTTCAGTGCAATAACTGTGGAAAAAAATAAAACAATAAACAATTCTAAAGCTATAGGAACAAAAGTGGTGGTTTCCAGTTCTTAGAGATTAGACACTAATACCAAAGGCTCTGCCATCATGTGCAAAGCGGTTTTCCAGCAGGAGTATACGTATTATACAGAAAGGCTGGGTGGGAAACAAAGCAAAGGAGGCCTTTCCAGAGGCACACAGCACATCACTATTGGCTCTTAAGTGAAGAAAATCTCACAGATCCCACCACACCCACTGTGTGCCTCATTCTTAATGTCATTTAGTATGTATTATCTACCACAAGCAGCTGTTACTTGATCAGTTGTTATGTTCTTTTATTTGCCAGTTTTAAAATGCTGATTTCCCCTCCCCCCCTTTCCCCTCCCCCCAACCCCCCAAGTTCTCTGAATACATTTTCTGTTAAATAAATAAGAAATATATCATAAAATGGCCTGGGTTGAAAAGGACCACAATGATCATCTAGTTTCAACTCCCCTACTGTGTGCAGGGTCGCCAACCACCAGACCAGGCTGCCCAGAGCCACATCCAGCCTGGCTTTGAATGCCTCCAGGGATGGGGCATCCAGAACCTCCTTGGGTAACCTGTTCCAGTGCATCACCATCCTCTCTGTGCAAATCTTCCACCTAATATCTAACCTAAACCTCCCCTGTCTTAGTTTAAAACCATTCCCCCTTGTCCTATCACTATCCAGCCTCATAAACAGCTGTTCCCCCTCCTGTTTATGAGCTCCCTTCAAGTACTGGAAGGCCACAATGAGGTCTCTCCAGAGCCTTCTCTTCTCCAAGCTAAACAAGCCCACTTACCTCAACCTTTCCTCATAGGAGAGGTGCTCCAGCCCTCTGATCATCTTAGTGGCCCTCCTCTGGACCTGTTCCAAAGGTTCGCAAGAGCTGAGTAGAGGGGGACAATCACCTCCCTCTCCTTGCTGGCCACCCCTTTTTAATGCAGCGCAGAACACAGTTGGCCTTCCGGGCTGCCAGCGCACACTGCTGGCTCCTGTCCAGCTTATCTATCAGGACCCCCAAGTCCTTCTCCTCAGCGCTGCTCTGAAGGGGTTCTTCCCCCAATTTGTATAAACAACTGGGATCGCCCCAACACAAGTGCAGCACCCTAAATTTGGCCTTGTTGAACCTCATTAGGTTTTCATGGGCCCACTTCTCTAGTCTGTCCAGGTCCCTCTGGATGGCTTTTCTCCATTCCAGTGTATCACTGCACCACTCAGGTTGGTCTTGTCTGCAAACTTGCTGGGGGTGCACTCAGTGCCATCGTCTATGTCATTGATGAAGATGTTGAAGAGCACCAGTCCCAAAACTTGTCCCCCCTGAGGGACATCATGACTGGCCTCCACTCTGATACAGAACCATTGATTACACCCTTTGACTACATCCAGCTAGCCAATTCCTAATCCATCGAGCAGTCCATCCTTTAAATCCACACCTCTCCAATTTAGAGAGAACAATGCGGTGAGGGACCATGTCGAAGGCTTTGCAGAAGTCCAGGTAGATAACAGCCACTGTCCTTCCCCCATGCACCAAAGCCATCACTCCATCATAGAATGTTACCAGACTGGATAGGCAAGATCCACCCTTGTTGAAGCCATGCTGGCTGTCTCAAATCACCTTTTTGTCTTGTATGTGCCTTAACGAAGCTTCTAGGAGGATCTGCTCCATGATCTTTCCAAGCAAAGAAATGAGGCATATATGTATTTATTGTTATTACAAGAAGTAATATAATGCATATCTATAATGCTACAGATCAAAATAAACAAGATGCTGAACAATTTTGGCATTACACATGTACAAGAAAAAATTGAAGAAAGAAAAGAGAAGAAGGACATATGTATGCATTCTGAAATATTTAATGTGGTGTTTTTTTCTTTTGCAGAAAATGCAATTGTTGTAACCACAAGATTGCAGGAATATAAAATAAGCTTGCCTTATTCTCAGTTATGGTTTTGTTTTTTTTTAAATAGCCATATTCTCCTACAAAAAATATGAAATTATAAAGATTAAAATCCGCAATAAAAATCAAGATTCCACTATTCGTCACTGTCTTTTAAGGTCTCTTGACCTTGAGTCTCCTTTGATAATGAAAACCAAGAACATCACACCAACCTGTGAAATTCCATCAGGGTAATAGGAAGGCAAGCCCTCAGCTCTCTAGAGGAGAGTCACCAATCCCTAACTTATGTTTTCCAATTTGGTGATTAAACACAACACACTTGTGTTTAAAATCAGTATGGAGAGGTCTGTGGATATGTCCGTTAATAATTTACTACTTCTCTATAATTTACATAGCTAAAAGTAAATTTAATGAGTTAGAGTTTATTTAACTGAGACTCGAAGAGCCTAAATTCTATCTGCAATGCTCCCTTGGTGTTCTCAGATTTATGCATGTATTTATAATCGCTTTAATTAAATCCAAATTGGGCAAGAGTCTGAATGATATGAATGTATGTGTTTGAAATATAATTAATAGAAAGTACAAAACCTTAAGCCTCTAGGAGGTATCTTTGATGCAGTCTATGGATTTTAATGTCAATTGAGATGCGTATCCTAAGAGCTACTTGAGCAGCTCTTGAGGAAGAGAGGTAAATTGAAGTAGGAGTGGTGGTCTACGTGTGAAGAGGAGCCCACTGTTCTTTCTTCCAGAGATGAGAGGAGACCGAAGGTAAGCTTTTAGCCTACTCCTTTATATTTAAATGCAGATTACCTAGCACAGTGGATTTTGACCCATGACTTGTGTCAGTATAAAGAAATACTGAAAATAATCTTACAAATGGGGAAACTGGGTTGTGTCTTTACATTTAGTCTTTTATATTTATTATTTCTGACAACAAAAATAAGCAGGTATTAATTTTTCAATTAGTATTAGCATGGATATTGACTTATGCTATTATGAGTATCAAGACACAAAAGCTTTCCTGCTGCTTTACATAATTAAATAATGCTGCTTTAACATTTGCAGAAACTGTAGGGAAGTGTAATGAATTCTACATATACTCAGATTTACTTATTGGAAATAGAAACAACTGCTGGAAAAAAAATGGATACTTTTAAAATACATCTTCTCCATGCATAGTAATGTTAGCTAAAAAAACAAACAAACAAACAAAAAAAACCAAACCTGTAGACTATTTTTTGCTAAAGAGCTGACAATGCCATGATTGAATTGGAGCATTAGGAAAGAATGGAAATTTATTTATGAAATGAACATCTGCCTTTTCTGAATCCAAGAAAAATAAAATCAGCATAGAGCACAGTTTTGGGAGCACTCAGAAATGTCTTTGCAGAGAGGAAAAATTTAACAGCCAGAAGTCACCAATGACTCTAGCACATTAAGAAATAACTGAAAATTTGTCCCGCAGTCACCTACAACAAAAATTAGAGTTTGAATTTAATAAAACCCACCTTGATGACTGGTCAGTGATAGTAGTGGTCTTATAAGACTTTCCCTCACTGTTTGATTTCTTTCATGAATTCTTGGGAATGAGTAGCAGAAATAATATGTTAAGTGGAAGTAAAGAGTTATATTTCTATTTGAATGAATATATAATTAAAATAATTTAACAGATACATGGCTGATACTCTACAGTGCTCCAATTACTAATTGTTCGGCTTTCTGAAATATCTCATTCTTGAGATTCTTACAAATTTCTTTTAAAATCCTTTTTCTCAAATTCATTTAGTCAATATGAGATCTTCTCAGGGCAGGGTTTGCTCTTTCTCCCTGGTTTCCACAGGTTTAGACAAATCCATACCACCAATTTCTATTCAAAGTTGCTGCCACTAATCTTTTCCAGCAGACGCCTTTGTGGAACACCCCAGCAAGGAAGTCAGTCTTATTGCCTTTGATGCCTCTAACTAGAAGTTTGCTCAGGGCAACTGCTTTTGCTAGGCTGTCTTTCCCAATCCTTTCCCCTCATCTGCAAGCTCACAGGCATCACAGGGTACTACAAAGCTCAGAACATGGGCTTTTAATTAAAAAAAAAAAAAAAAAGGAAAAAAAAAACAGTGAAAAAATGCACTTGGAATCTAATAATAATTTATGTAAATGAGGCCTTCTCACGCTACCTTTTTCCTTCAAGAGGGGGAGCAGAGAGCTTTTATTCTTAAGCCTTCTGGCTTATTGCATTAATAATTCATAACCAGGGTGCTTTATATAGGCTGTGATTCAATGTCAACAAACATGCAGAAAGCCATTCTTCCTCCAGTGTTCACAAAGTGTAGATTTTCTTAAGAGTATGCAGCTTTCTAAATGAGATATTCTTCATTTCTACGGGGAAAATCTTCTCATACCACAATCAGTTTTAAATTAATTGTTGATACATTCTTTCTCCATAGAACTGAAGATATGCATAAGGCATGGAAAAAGGAGTCTGTTGAAACAGATTTGCAGAATTCACAAAGATAACAAATCTGCATCAGTAGAAAGCTATAGTATTGTGAGACAAATCTTCATTAAACACTTCAGAACAACTATTATACGGAATTAGGAATCCACCTTTATTATATTACTAATATTAATGAATTGTCTTCGCAGACTGGAACCAAGTTAACAAGTAATTCAGTTTTTTTAAGTCTACATAATCTATAAGAAAAAAAAGGTACATTTGACAGTTTTAAATAGTGAAAAAATAAACTATTTAGTTTAGTAAGAAACAGCTTTCTCATGATTAATTAAATTGTAAAAAAAAAAAAAAAAGACGGAAAAATTAAGTAAATGTTCAGTTAGTATTTTCAAGGCAACCTTGTGAAATATAAGCTGATGAATTCTTCAGTCTAATAACACAGACCAGGACAAGACTGATTAAATATGCTTACATATCCCTAAGGTATAAGGGAAAAATATTTTGTTAAACTGGAAACGCATGGAATAATAAAATGATGTGACCTCACTAGATAATGTTATAAAGAGATATTTCCAAAATAAACTGTAAAGAAATGTTGTGAAAACAATATAATAACAATATAACAATAATAAATAACACACTTTGTCAGTGTGACAGAGCAGATTTTCCTGGGTTAGCACATAAGTCATGCAAATCTGGTTTATAGTTAGCTGTGTTTATATTTTTGATGCTTAACATCAATGATGTTAAGGAAAACTTTGGGAGATATCTTCAAGCATGAGACCAGATAATAGAGGTGAGGAGTCCTGGACGTTTCTCCAGGTTAGATTCCAGTCATTTTTGTTGTAGAATGGCAAAATCACAGAAGAGGGAGTGGTGAGTCTTTCATTACGCATGTCCTACACAATTGGCTAGCAATGGGCAGCACATGCAAAGACATCCACAGCAAAGAAGTGTTTTATCCTCCAAAAACTTGGAACAAGTGGAAATGAGAGCTAAAAACGAATCTTTGATGGTTTGACAGAATATAACAGTTTATACAAGTTAATGTTTGTATTGGGTAGGCTCAGTGCTTGGACAGCTAGTGAAGTAGTCCTCCAGAAAAGTGAGGATCATCTGGACAATTCATTTTCATAATAGCCTGTTTCTGTTTACTAGCAAAGATAGTTTTACTTGTATCTGGAAAATACAAATTAATTAATTAGCCTATACAAGTTTCAAACCCTACGCTTCAGAGTTCTCAGCTGTGAAAGCAAAATAATCAGTATAGCTAAAACATTGATAGCAGTTTCACAAGCACTTAAAACAGTTCTAATATGAGTCCTACTTAAGCTCTGCATCCCTTGGGTTCTGTTTGTTGTCTGAAAGTGATGAGGCAGATAAGAGTGTCTCTTATCTGCTTACAGCAGAAATTAGGTTGTTTTTCTCATCAGTAGTTACAGAGCTAAACAGCAAACTGCAGTCCGTCAAATTTGTTTCAAAATGTTTTTTTCAGTCATAACTTTCCTAGAGATTTATAATTCTTCAGTAATGCTCAAACCCCACTAGAAAGCTGTAATAAAAACAAGAAAAAATGTTAAGATAAGAATAAGAGAGATAAGTTTTAAATCTCAGCCAACTCTGTTATGTTGCTGGAGAAAAAATGTATTAGGGAATAATTTTAAGGCAAACTATGAAAGAAAAATGATTTTCATAAAAATTAAAATATCATACCTTCTAATAAAGTATCATAAGATTATCTACAATCCAGAGTAAGATGAAGACTTGAGATTATTTCAGGATTTTACTGTTACATTAAATTGAAAAAAGCAAGTGAAATTAAGAAAATCTAGGCTACATATTGAGTCAGAACCAGAAACAGTAAATCTTACGATGTTATGATGCCTGAAATCTTTGTAATTACAAGAAAGTGTTGAGATCTCCGATATTTTCTAATGATTCAGGATTGAGTGGAAAAAAAATTACATTTAGGGAATTTAATTATATTAAACAGTACTATTTCAAATGTAAGTTAAGTCTAAACAATTGTAGAAAGATGGAACAGCTTGGGTTGGAAAGGACTTCAAAGCCCACCCAGCTCCAACACCCATCTGTGGGTAGGGCTGCCACTTGCCAGGGCCCCATTCAACCCGGTCTTGAACTCCTCCAAGGGTGGGGTATCCACGGTTTTTCTGTCCACGGTCTCAGGAAGAAAGATGAGGATGGAATAAATGAAAGCATTTTGGCAGTACGTTATCTCTCCCTATCTGTTTATGTGCCTGGTTAGCTTCTCTGAGAAGAATAGGATAGATTTATGCTCTCTTCTTGCCTACTTCAGACTCTTTGCTGCCTCTTTTCCTTACTTTTTTGCTTGCAGAAACAAGTAATGTAGTGAACAACCCTGATCTATAACAGTAGCAAGAGTAAACTTCTAATAAAGAATTTAATTTCTTAGAATGGAAGAAAGGGCAACCACAGGAGCTACCATCACAGGAGCTGGACATCTTCCTGCCTAAAATGTGATGTGGGCTGCAGTGAGTATTCAGAGATTGAGCCTGTATCAGAATAACAAGGGCTTGCTTAACTCTGATAGGGAATCTTACCTGAGTGATGATAATATCAGATGGTTATAAGTATTAATCAATAGGCTGATAGGTACCAGGTAGTTAATTTTTCTTCATATACAGCTGTGATCACAGATACTTTGAAGTGATGTGAAATTGAAAAGATATAGATATGCAAAATGCATGTATTGTGATCACTGAACAAGAAAGCTCAAAACAGAAGCATGGATGAAAATTTAGTAGTGGTGATCTTCAGTCATAAACTTAGCAACTTTTTAGGACTAGAATTTCTTAACAATTATTTATTCCTTACAGTTACAGAGATTAAATACTACTTAACAATTGACAATAAGCAGCAGTGTTTTATTTGAAAATGCATGATTGATAGCATAGCTGCAAGATAGCTTCTGATGAAATAGAATAAAAATAAGACACTGGTATTTGTGAACATGGATATGCACAGTCTCTTGAAAACTGATCTATCCACCTCGTGTTGCTTGCTGTAAGCCCCCCATTTCCTTTAAAATGCTTAAGATCTTTGGATGAATGCAAGTATGTTTTTAATACATTCTGATAGGGAAACATGGTAGCAGAATAGCACAGATTTTTTGTAGAAGCTCATTGTGAATTTCAGAAATGTTTTAACAAAAATAATAATAGCAGCCTTTTGAAACTGCTCTGCTTTTTAGCTATCCTAGGGTTGTACTGTTCTCACTGGCAACAAGTGCAAAAGCCTATTTGTTTTCAATTTAGCTCCGAGAGGTTAGTAACATTACCATCCCATAGGTATTGGATTATACACTTCAAGACCAATTAATAATAATTGCAGGTTTGAAATTAAATTCAGGACTGGAATGATTTAATGGTCATCAAAATGAGTGAACCATGAGATTATTTTAATTAAGTATAATCATCTATTTCTGAAAATATTATTTCTAAAACATTCAATGCTAACATAAAGATATATATTAATTCGGCAAACTTGTTTTATACTAGGTTTAATGAAATCACTTAAATTCAGATGTTCCAAGTGACTGATGATTTTTAGCTGCCTAATTGAGACATATTGGACTGAGGACATTATCATAAATCTTCCTGTATATTGTATCAATTGTTGATCCCCTGAGATGCAGTGATATTGTTTTGATGTAAATCAGTTTTTAAATTACTTGGAAAAACGTTATGAAAGAGGATCATTTAATACTCATCTAGGTTTTGTAAAGCCTTTTGAGGACTTAAGTTGTCATGGAATTCAAGACTATTAGATGACCAGCCTGTAAAATTTAATTAGCATAATGTTTGAATATGTACAACTTGTATGCAGCCAAAAAATCCATGCTTCTTTGTTGACAATCAAGAAAATTATCTTTAAAATATTGCACAGAAATTGCTGAAGTAAAAGTAAAATATCTGAACCATTGGATTAAGATAGAAGGAATTGAGAATAATTGCTCACATGTATACGTGCAACTGTTTTTACACAGCTATGTCCAGGCTGAAGTCTTTCAGAACAATATTTTGAAGGCAAATTAACTTCAGGCAGCTTTGAATGCTAGCTGTAGATTTCTCACTCTGGTATGGAGAATGGGAAAAAAAAGCCAGCTTCTCTCCCAATAAACTTTAGTTATGCTCTGAGGGTGGGGTAGGAGAGAAGGAATGAGAGAGAGAAAGAGGAATGGTGCAGAGTTCTTCCCAAATCTCAGTAAGAAATGCTTGGTGTCAAATGAGATAATGAAATAGTTGATTTAATAAGAAAGAACTAAAAAGAAGAGAAGAGTGAGTGGATCTTACGTCCCTTCAGATGGTAGAAACTATGCATTCACAAAAAACCAAAAATTTGTGAGACAAAATGCGCAGAACTGGCAGAAAGTTCTTCATGACATCACTATGGTGGCACCGAGATACAGAAAGGAATATCCTTGTTCTATTTGTGCATGTGTGGGGGTGGATGTATGGCCAAAAGCAAGTTTTCTGTGCAACTGTAATGCGCTTTCTACAAAAGAGAGCATGGAGCAAAAATTCTGATACAGCCTATACATTTCAGTCCTCATATTTCTTCCAGAACACCACGCAGGCTCATGACAAATTATATGTCAAGAAATTGCAGAACTCGAAGATGTACGTTTGAAACAAGTCAGAATCTCTTAAATATAAACAGATAAGAGTAAGTATTGTGTAGTCTCAAGCATGAAAATGTGAATGGGAAGGTCACATTTTTCTCTGGACAGTAGCAAAAAAAATGAGATACTAGGTAATTTTAGAGCAGAAAAAATTAGTACTGGTAAGCCTTTTTTTTTTGAAAAATACTTTTTTGAAAAAGTAGAGCTTCCACTGTTCCATAGCACAAGGAGAACTACGCTACTTCACTTTTCTCATTAAGAAAGAAAAATAAAAAATAAAAGAAATGCAAACCCATCAGATTTACACATTTCCCCAGCCACACACACACACACACACAGAGCGATGTTTACAGCCATTCCTAACCAAAAACTCTCTAGACTTTCATAGTGAGATTAGAAATAAATTAGAACCTGCACAAGAAGCAAGACCAGAGAAAACCAGGACTTAAACAAAAAAGTTTTAGAACTTCTTGTGTGTATGGGAACTGCTGAGTCACGGCCTGAGCCTCTGATTGATCACCTGAGGCGAGCCATGAGTCAGCCAGAGGAGCACAGGTGAAGGCAATTCTCCTGTGCTGCTGGAAGGGGTGGAGCCTGGCTGCACCCCTCCTAGACCTATTTAAGTGCTGGCTGCCGGGGGGAAGGATCTTATCTGGAAATCCCTCCTTCTGGTGTTTTGTTGTGAGCCCAGCATAAGGGTAAGCCTTCCATTTCTTCTCTCTTGTTATCTTTGTCCACTTCACCTAACTCTCTTGTTTATTTTGTGATTGTGACATCTTGATATCCATTGATTATACATTGTGTAATCCGGGTGAGAAGCCTAATGTGGAGAAGCAGGAGAGGAGATAGACGGGAAAGGCAATGGCACATTTATTTTATCTGGGAGAATGAAATTCAAGGCATTGTTCCGTGAGTAAGGTACTGTAAATAAACTCCTTTTAAGTCATATGATGAGCATGGTGCAATTTTAACCAATCAGGATGCAGTTTTTCATTTGAGCAGAAATTTGTGTACAGTAAAAGTCATTGTAAATCCTCTGATGTAGTTCTGCAATTTGCAATTAAGGGGAAAGGACCCCAAATTATTTATGCTTTTTACCATAAGAAAAGTATATGTACATACGTATATACATATATATAGTCTCAGCTATAATATTATTAGATATAGCAATATCTATCTATACAGGTGTATAAAGCAGTCCATTTCTTGCTTGTCTACAACAAATGAATTGCTCATTTTGATGTCTTGACTTTTTTTATGGTGTAACTTATCCTTGTTAAATCACAAATGAACAGCAGGGGCAGAGAGACAGAATTCTTCTTCCAGAAACACTGAGCTTGTCAGAATAGGAAAAGCCACATTTAAAAAAAAAAAAACCCAGACAGAATAGAAACCCTTAAAGGCAAGAGCAGGAAAGAATTGTAAGGAGAAATTAATACATTCGACTGATCAACTGGTTAGATAGTTTATTTCATTTTTCTAGAATGAGTGATATTGTGATATTAATATCTTTGTCAAATCACACTGAATTTTTGATTAAAAAAGCCAAATTAGACAATATGATGAACTCCCCTTTTTCATATATCTGTACAAACCCTTATTTAAGAATCAGCATCTATAGATTCAGGGGTATTACAATGTACATAGATTACATTTCTGAGTTATATGTTCATATAATCCAAGCATAAATGAGTTATAAAAAAGAAGCTATAACTCTGGGAAATAGTTTGCAATTTGGAGGATACTATAATAGCCAAATATCACCTCCATAGGTGCCAAAAAAAAAAAATCTAATTCCAATGTACTTCCTTCTCCATATCTTCTATAAAAATGTTGAATGAATGTATGAGGACTAACTATATTTATCAAACATTGTGATGCGTTTTAGCAAAATGAAGTTTAAAACAGAAAGACATTTAAAATAGCTTATCTTTTCTAAAAAAAAAAATCATTGTATTAAAAAAAAGTGATACTAATAACAAATTATGTTTCATGTCATCATGAGAAGTGGACAGCTTACAAATAGTAGCCTGTAAATAGACGCAGACACATCAGTATATCACAGAGCAAAAAGCTATCTTGGGAAAATGTCTACCCAGAATGACAGCAGCAGAGATCTGTTGTACTGCAAGGACAGAAGGCTTTGACTTCTTCTATGTCTGAACTGTCATCAGATTTTGTGAAGACCTAATATCTAAAAATCCACACTGAGCAAGAGATGAAATGCATCACAAAAAAGTAAAAAGCTATCAACTCATTTTATATAGGATTTGAGAGAGAAAAGCTTTAACTGATTCAATCTCACAGAAAAGAATGTTTTTATTATTTTTGTTAGTTGAAGAAATTATTCCAGTGAATGAGAGGAGTATATTCCACCTGTGTATGTGGTTTTGTGCATGATGACTGCCTTGAATTCTGAAGAATTGTCTAGGATTCCATTGAGACCTCTGAAAATGAGGGGAGCAAACTCATAAAAACCCAGTGCCACAACCAAGGTTATAAGAGCTCACGACTTCAAGAAAGCTATGTTCATAGACGCTTTTTAGAAGCCCAGACAAAAAATCTTGTATAAAGAGAGATTTGAATGCTAGAAATCCCTCCTTCCTTTTCAAATGGAAAAAAAAAAAAAGCTATTAATTAAGGAACTGTTTCCAACCAGGAGGCAGGGAAAAACTTCTGCTGAGTAGGGGTGACAATGGAGGGAGATGGGGCTATATAGCACAGATTTATTTACTGGGCTGGGATAGCTAACAAAGTGAAATAGGAGACACTCTGTAAGGACCCTGGGAGTGCAACTCTGAACTTAAGAGAAAGCTTGAAAAAAGAGAGCTAATAAGAGCATTCTGAAAATAAAGGTTTGTGAGGTGATTGTATGAGGAATACTCTGAAAGTAATGCCTCCTATTTCATTACATTGGATTACAACATCAGAGGTGAGTGTTATTATAAGACAGCAGAGGTTGAAGCTTCCCATCACTATTCTGTTACTCATTGCCATGTGACAGATGGTAGTAGAGGAGAATTCTGGTACAATAGCATCAAACATGAAAGTGCATGTGAAGCAAAGATGTGTCACTGAATTTTTCCATTTGGGAAAAAAATGGTGCCTATCAATGTTTATTCAGATGGAAATGGGACAGTGGATTTGAGTGCAGTGAGGTGGTTGGTGGTGAATTTCACAGAAGTGGCAACAGGGATGTGAAAAACAAGCCATGTTTCAGATGGTCACGCACAAGCATTACACCATGAAATGAAAAGTGTCACAATCAGTTCATTCATGTGACTTGATTAATGGTGGTATCTATATTGGAAAATAGTGTTTTCAGCTGAGAATTTGCTATATCAAATAGTGTGATAGCAGCAATAAACAGATGATGATGTTTAACAAAAGCAAGTCTGGAGTCTTGCACCTGAGAAGGAGTAACCCGAGTATCCATACAGGTTGGGAAATGACCTATTGAAGAGTTGCACTATGGAGAAGGACCTGGAGGTCCTGGTATACAACAGATTGGCCATGAGTGAGCAGTGTGCCCTGGTGGCCATGAAGGCCAATGGCATCCTGGGGTGCATTCAAAGGAACATGGCCAGCAGGTCAAGGGAGGTGATCCCATCTTCTCTGCTCTGGTGAGGCCTCACCTGGAGTACTGAATCCAGTTCTGGAATCCCTGGTACAAAAAAAAGTCAGGGAAAGTCTGTTCAGCCTTAAGAAAAGAAGACTGAGAGATGATCTTTTTAATTTTTATAAATATTATAAGTGCAAAAGACTAAAGAACACGGCCAACCTCTGTTCTGTGAGGACAGGACCAGGGGAAACGGCCATAAGCTTGAGCGTAGGAAGTTCTGCACCAATATGCAAAGGAACTTCTTCACAGTAATGGTGATGGAGCACTGGAACAGGCTGCCCAGGGAGATTGTAGAGTCTCCTTCCCTGGAGATATTGAAGACCCACCTGGATGCCAACCTGTGCAGCCTACTGCAGGGGCCCTGCTTTGCATCAGGTTGGGCTCAGTGATCTATAGAGGTCCCTTCCAATCCCTACAGTGCTATGATTCTGTGATTCTGTGTTATTGTGCTCTATGTACCTGTTTAGTTTCCAGGGAAATAAATAGGAGGCATTACTTTCAGGGAGGGTTATGTTGATCACATGAGCCTTTTCTGTTAGAAATATTTTTTTTTCATATTTTAAAGAACTACTTATTTTTCTGCTACTGTGTGTTTCATTTACCAGATTCATTTTTATTATCACACCCTCTGCCTCAAACCAGAGTAAGCTGTTGTTTTCTTTTCAATTGTAGCTAAGGCATACTGTAAATGACTCTCTGTTGAAACCTATTTTTTGTAATAAAGAGGAATGGCACTCTAATAGCTTTCATCTATAGTGATTCTAGTATGAAGTAGAATTTCCTGAGTTGTGCAATACTGACAAAAGTGTCCTGAGCCAGAAGTACATCCATTGTTGTATACAGAAGAAACTGTGATTTTTTTTTTCTTTTTTCTTTTTTTTTTTTTTTTTTTAGTATCTTAGAAACATACACATCAGCTTACATCTCAAGGAAGTTGCCGTTTGTGAACATGCTATGGCAGAAGAGATATACAATGTTTGGTTGTTTGTGGTTGGGTAGTTGGTTGATTGTTTTGTTGGGATTATTTTTGTATTGATAGTGGTTGGTTTTTGCACTGTTCATCAACAGCTAAAATATGTGCTTTAACACTGTTTTGCTCAGTAATCCATAACATGGCACCATACAGGCTACTGTGAAGAACATTAACTCTATTCCAACCAAAACTTGTACATCCAATTAAGAGAGCTGTACCAATCAGAAAGACCTGACTGAAACAAATAATGACACGTAGTGACTTTTTTTGTAGCCCTGTTAGCTGAGAAGGCAGTAACCCTATCCTCACTCCATTATCCTGGGGGCTAAACTTCACCTCATGGGTTACTTGCTATTGTGCAGAAAGCTGAGTGGTATTTAGAAAGGAAAGTTCAAAGCTGTGTGAGTCAGAGTGAGTTCCTCTTTTATTCTTTCACCATGTCAGATACCATAGATTAGCAATTTTCCTAAGTGATATTTAATACTTCAAGGTTAATGAGCTGTAACCAAAAAATCTTTAATAAAACTTTCCTCATATAAGGTTTATTATGTGTATTCCTTCAGACCCATATCAGCTCTGCATGCGCATCCGTCCTTAGTTAGCTCACACTAGCATGTGTGTATGCTGATGTTTGATTTAGGACACTTGTTTTTGCACTTATGCTCTGTCAAATGCACCTCCTACTCTTATTCAGTGTGGTTTCATAGAAAGTATGTGTAATTCAGCTTTCTTTATCATGATAGCCTTCTACTCAGAGTGCTCCTCTTATTCAGCTTCCCTTGTGCTGTCAGATTAAAGCAAAACAACACCATACACTTGTAATGTAAACTTAAACTCAGTAGTCCAAATCTGTGAAAAGAGAAAACATATTCTTTTTAATTGCTTGTATTTCAAATTGTAGTTATTGCAGATGCATTTCTGTTATCCTAACCTGTCCTATGCTGCCATGAAAGGGTGAAGATTCTTTGCATTCTTCTTACGATATTCTGAATAAATGCAGAGTTTTCAGGTTTTTTTGGAATAGGAATTAAATGCAGTTGTTACTGAGTGCAATTGTACAGTTTTATTGTTGCAGAATCTGGACTGGATGTTATCTTTCTTGCTTTTGTCCTTCAAGTTGCCTCAATAGTACCAATCTCCAAACATGAGTCAGACTCGTGGGAAAAGATAAAAGTAATAATTTTGAGTGGCTTCTTATTTATCTTCCAAGATCTCGAGGTTTAAGTTCTTAGTCTTGTCTCTTGTATCCCGAGGCTAAAAATTTACTTTCTGAAGGAAAGCTGAAATTCAGATGAAATCATATGGCAAAATAGGGTCACTGATCTTTGAGAAAACTTGTGTACTAATGAAAAAAATCACCATTTTCCTAACACCAGTTTGAGAAGGCAGTAACATTTAGATGCCAGGATAAGAAGTATTCCTTTACTGTTTCCTTAGAAAGTAAAATTGCTTCTAAGAGCAAGCATTTTTATCAGATTTGATTACAAATGAACAATTAATGATGAAAACTATTAACATTTACACCATGCTGGTTATTTAGAGGTACTGTTATATTTCCCTGGAACAAAAATGAATGATTTAAAGATAATTGTGTAATGTTCTGTTTACAAAAATGGAGAGTGATATTTTCCAGTTGAACAAAAACCTGCCGAATTAATTTGGTCAGAAAAAAAAAAGGAAAAAAAAAAAAGATTGGACTAGACTTCTAAAACTCTTCTGCTATTTTTACCTCACTCAATAGCTTTGGCAAATGTACTCCTGTAAGAGTATGGAAAATCAAACTCTGTTTCCTGCACAGCTTCTAAACTATTTTAGGACTGCCATTTGCTGGGGAAAACGCTCCATCTCCTGGAGTTCCTCTCATTGACTTCTTTTTCTTTTCATTCTGTGCGGAATGTTTTAGAGTATCATTAAATAACACAGATTGAAACTGAAAATGGTTTCATAACCTAGTACTTTGGGCACTTCTCTTTGTAATGAAACACCTGAGCTTCATCCTCTGTTTTGGTGCATGTGTAAGTGATTTGTGTGCAGCAGACAAGTACTGACAGAAGAGATGCAGGAAGTGCCATCATAGGCTGCCCTGCTCAGCACACTGCTGCTCAGACAACTCTCAGGCAGAGACGTGATGTAGGTACAGACCTCATAAGCAAAGAAAGTATTTAAGCAGGGATTACTAGGAAAAAATTGAAGCTGCATGATTTATAAGACTTGTTTGATTCTTTCTACTTACATTTTGGTTTGTTTTTACAATACACAGCATTGTTTCACTGTTCAGTGTTGTAAGAAAAATGGTGAAGGGAAAGGGTTTTTAGTTTTGCTTTGCTTCTCAGTATCCTACTCTGTTATTAACTGACAAGAAAATAAGTCAATCTTACTTAAAACAGTCTTTAAAAGCTCATGATGATAATTTGCAAATGATCTCCCTTCATCCTCACCCATGAGATTTTTCATCTCAAATTTTCTGCCTGCCCTACTGAGAATGGTTAGTAAGAGAGTGGTGGGGCTTACACCTTTCTAAATAAGAAAGAAACAAGATATAGCTGACTTTCATGAGTGTTACAGTTAACTGATAATTGTGTTAAATTGAAGACGCTTCAAGTTTCAGAAAACCATCATATATCTTTTAACTTCTGGACAATCCTATTTGTAAACACTGAATTCTACAATATCACCACAGCAAAACAGTGAATCGCATTTCATATGGATTGAAATGTGAAAATAATTTGTTGAGGGTTTTTTTGTTCAACGTATGGAAGTAGAAAATAAATGAGCAATTCAATCCAAAGAAAAATCTCTTCTGCTTTTTTTGAGAGGAGAGTGAGTGGTTAGATTACATATGCAACTACTTTCTTCAGAGAAAACAGAGCAGTGAATCACAAAGGGGACAGCATATGATGCCATGGACAACTTTTCATTTGGCTGGGAGAAAGAATAATGTGAAAAGTGCTGGGTACAGTTTTTACATCTAATATGCTGTAGAAAAGTGGCAAGGAAAGAGTAGAAGTCATCGTCTTCAGCTGAGAACATCTGTGAATAATTCTTAGCCTACTCATATTGAAAACTTTTACATTTCACAAAAGCATAATGACACAAGGAAAGTCTATTAACCCTAAATAGCTGCAGCTTCATCAGAAATTAAGTCTTTTAAACAGAATAAATGAACCAGCCACTTTCACAATAGTTGAAAAGAGTGGCCTATCATTACAGCTGTCTTTTACAAACTACACAGGCTTAGTTTTGTTCATTATTTTCAAAGTGAGCAGCCAACTGATGCATAATGCATTTAATTAATTGTTGTTATTATTATACATTTTCCCCATGAGCTGTAGTTTTATACTTAGGGAGCAAATGAAAAATACCTGTGTTCAACAGTTCTCTTCTAATTCACACTACTTTCTTGTTCGATTTGAAACCATTTTCATTGAAACAATGAATAATGATGTTGCAGGTGTACTTTGCTTCATCTTGTAGTGAGAAATCTGTTACAACTTGTTTGGGGAATGCATGTACATGGCCTGTCTCAACTAGGAATCAAGCCAAAATGCTTCTCTGAAATGAACATTAAATGTTCTTATATAAATATGGATTATTTTGATTAATAACTAAATATTAAATATTTTTATGTATCTATATATACATATATTTGTACATCTGTATACTCACACATGAGTATGCATAAATCAAGGTTGTATCTCGAATTCTTTGATCTTAAAATATTCAGATAACTTCCACACAATTACAAGGCTTTAGTTAATATTAGGGTTCAGTTCCAGTCTCACAAGTCAGACTAACAGCTGATGTACATCCCCACTTTAGTGAGGTACTATTTAGTTTTAGTGAGTACTATTGGTTTTAGTGAGTAATATTGGTGATAGGTGGATGGTTGGACTGGATGATCTTGAAGGTCTTTTTCAACGTTGGTGATTCTGTGACTTCTTTATGCTGTGTCTGCAAATCCACAATAAGATAAATACAGGCAGCAGGGAGTTTGCTGTTCTTCCATTTTTTTTGTTTCTAATGGAAACACCTTGGTGTCCCATGTTCCTCTTCTGTTTCTATGAAAAGATGTATAAGGCAGCTTTGACTCTGCCCTCTCTATTTTCTTTCTTCAGGCAATGTTTAAATATTAATCTAAAACATTTTACATTCAATCTGATTTAGACTCCCCTTCACTATTTTCATTTGTTTGGTAATTTTTTTTTCTTTGTTTTAAAGACAAACATACCTCACTGTAAAATTTGTGCTGTAGATAGGAGGATACCCAAATACAACTGTCATAGAGAGAGGTACAACTGCATAGCATAAATATACACACACAAAAGCACATACAAACTTGTGAGAGGTAGTTGATTCTTATCAAATCAAGTCTCTCAAAAGCACAGGAGATACATCCATCTGAGTAGCTAAAATAAATATTTGCTGCAGCATTCCAAGAAACAATTATTTATATATGTGATTATTCACAGTAGGGTAAATAGTCTCTGATTTTCTGAAATTAGAAGGCAATCAAGAATTAAACCCTGATTTTATCTTGTCTTCCAATGGCAAGGTTGAAACAGATTCTTCATCAATTTTAGATTGCTGTTGACAAACTAGCCCTTCATAGAACATATTTGAAAGTCAAAGACATTACTTTATGCATTGATTAAATTGAAACTTTCATTTTAATATAATTGTGTGTACTTGAAAAGGCAATTCTTGTAACAGAGGAAGAACCAATTACATAATGTAATACGTTCTCCTTAATGACATGGCTTTATTGAAATTTAAGTTAATCACTACGATGGTATGATGTGCACTTTATTAATATTGTAGTATACTGCATTAAATTACTACAATATTATTAGACAATTTAGTTCATGCTCCCTGTATCAGAAATGCAAGTACAGGTCATAAGATTAAAAAGATGTTTGAGTAGACTGATTTTGTACTATCTATTTGTACTTTTATTTAAAAAGAAAACAGAAATATTTCCACGCACAGCAAGATAAAAACTAAATGGCTGCTACAGGTATGTACTATGTTACACATTTCAAAGCTTTTGTCATTAGAATATTAAAAAGCAAATCTCTTGAATGCAAAACACTATTGAAAAACTCTTGTGTTAGTGTAGTAATAAACCAATATTCCCTTTGCTTTTTTTCATTATTCCTATGTATCTACTTAATACATATTTTAAATGGATTTTATCCAAAGGCTGCTCAGGGAAGTTTGTAGTAATCTACCATGCTTTTATGATTTTTGGTTCTCAGAACTGGGCCGAATCGGCCCACAAACTGTTGACCTAGTCATATCATTAATAAACGCTTAGTTTCATTTAAGAATTCCTAAACAAAAGATATAATGGAAGAATAGGAGATGTTTAACTTCACATTATTACATTGTTAGCTGCTTCAGTAAATGAGGAATAACATATCAGTGTCCAGTATCTAAGATGACAACCAAAAACCTGTGTATGTGTTTTACCCAAAGTTAATCTAGCAAAACCCTGTACTGTAGATAGACAGTTTACAGTGCATTGTATTCAGTCTTGGAGAATTGAAAAAAATAGTTTAGAATGTAAAATATGTCATGTGTGATTAGCTGTTTGAAAATGGATATCTAAATTAAATCTTACACTTTTTAAAATAGAAGGCATAATGTGTTCAAATTGGATTCTATCATGTAATTAGATGCCTGGAGGTCTGCCACAAACATCTCTTTTACCTGAAGGTAGTAAAAAACTGTTTAAACTTCACAGTTTTTTTGAAACTACATAGTAAAAGGTGCTCGTTTGTTTTAATATCTTCAAAAATGTTGACCTACTGTTTTCCAGTGTCTGCGAGATAAATAATATTGTTTAACACATATCCTGTGTGTCACATTGGGGACCTTACATATTTTCAGTCTTAGAATGGCGTAGAAATATCCTAAGGGTAAGAGTAAGGGAAAGAACAAAAGTCCTTGAAAAGGGATACAGATAGTATAGCCTGTCAGCTCTAAAAGTGAAAAAAGAACTGTTTTTAATATTTTGAATTTAAGATGTACGTGCATTTTTCAAAGAACATCTCTCCAATTTGGTTTGAGGTCCGTATTCCATAACTGTCTACCACTAATAAATGTTATCCACTCCTTAGTTTCTGAGGGAGTAATAATTAAGAATTGCTTAATTATTAATTATTTAGCAGATACCACTGATGTGGTCTTTCCTGATCTAAATTACGTCAGTTCTTCTCAGTGAACAAAAACAGAGCCATCTCCTCGCAAGCTGAATCATTTTTTGAAATCAGTATCAGCATAACATCTGGCTGTGCCAGATGATTTCTCTTAACAAGAACTACTGGAAAGTTTAACTTTCACTAACTGTGACATGTTACAGATGCGATAAGTTTTCTGGAAGGTAGTTGGCAAAATGCATACTGCTTTCCTGTAACGTTTTGCTTTTTGCAATTTTACAAAAGTTGTGTGCAAGCCCTGAAGGCAGAAGGCTACTATTCAATTATTTTTTTGTTCAACAATATGTAGATTGCTCTAAATGTCTCGCTGTCCAAACTGAAAGTGAGGTTATGGACAGGGCATGCTAATTTTATTGGAGAGAGAAATTAGGCTAAAATATCTACTTAAGGCAGATGCAGTACTTACCTAACAGGTTTATCCTGCAGAAAACACTCAGCAACATTCTTGCTGTTTTTGTCCTACTACTGAGTGACCTGAAATGACCATGGTGTGCTCTTCTAAGAGAACACTGAAACTGAAGAACAGACAATGGCTAGCTCAGACAGGAGAAACTTTCAGCACTTGGAAGCTTATTTTTCTTGTTTTTTTTTGTTCTTGACTTTTTGAGAAGTCAAATAATTTCCAATTTTCTACTGCCAACACAATATTAATGTGTTGAAAACATTTCAGTCTTTTCTTGGCTTAAAGTGGCTATCCCTAAACTTGAGCATAAAATCTTCATAAAAGAAGACTGAATATTAGAAAATGGATCTCAGTGCTGTTATTGTAGGCTATGATAACTCAATAATCACTAAATGACAAAAAAAATCACAACTTTTACTGGGAAAAAAAAAATTAAATCTGTCTTGAATGTTGCTGATTTACTGAGGCCTCATACTGTTTGTATCTTACGCAGAAATAGAATTTAAATTATATTCACTATTAGCTAATTTATTTTGCTGCCCTTTGTGAACCTTAGGTAGACGATTCCAACTGTTTGTCAAAGAATAAGTACTTTTTTTTTTTTTAATTTTTTTCATGGTGGTAATCTGCATGTTGGACTGGTTTGTCTCATCTGACTAGTATATTTTATGGTAGAGCAATAATCTAGCAAAAATAGCATGTTTAATTGGCACTTAAGCAAAATTACTACATTTGCCTCATATTCTACAGTGTTTTTATTATAATAAAGAACCTAGTCATCTAGAGAGACATTTCAAACCAAATTGGACTGAAAATAGATGAACAGTATATTCAGCGCTTAACATCCAGTTTCATAATTATTGCTGTATTAAGAGAGGAACTTATAAAATATCATTCCAAAGTCCCCAGTTTATCAAATATTAGAAACTCAGAATACAATCACTGTGTGTTTTTTGTTCACCTGTTAATCCGGAATGATTGCATTTTAATGGGCTAATAATATGAGCAAAAAAGAAACTACAGATACTCAATACACATATATTTTATCCATTTCATTTAAAATCTGTTTTTGCATCTTTCCATCTCATACAAGAAGAGAGCTATTAACAGTAGAGAAGTAATGTTGATTATCGTGAGTATAGTCTCAAAAGAGTAGATACTGTTCAAAGAAAAGCAAATAAATGTAGGGAAGTGATTTTGCCAGATTAAGATTCCCTTAATAAATAATAATAATAATAAAAGTAATAAGAATTATTATTAGTAGGAACGGTAACACCAGTAACACCAAAACACCTCTTCACAATCCTGCACTCCAGCTTTGTAGTAGAATGGCGCATAGAAATCCCAATACTGTATTTCCCGAGATATCCTTTCAATTGTTAATCCTAAGGAGAATGCATTCTCTTTTCAATGATGCTTTTAATATTTAATAAAATGAGTGGCTTTTCAAATAAGCCTAAGTATTTGTATATGCATTTTTTTATTCAATAAGAAGTGGACTTTTATTTTTTTCTTGGTTAGACACAATCAACAATACATCAGCATTTGGATTAAAGGTATTTTCTGAACTCCTGATGAGGCAGTACCATGTTCTGAATCTTTCAAGATCCATTTGACATCCCCTTTTAGTCCTAGTAGAATACCTAGTCTGATAGGGATCCTCAGAATCTTCCCCCTGCAGAACTCACAGCACAAAAATCTGTTCTGGTTCAAGTCCTTCCCTGGCACATGATATGTACCTACTGAGATCCCCTTAGGCACACATGTCAAGCAGGCTCAGTTCATCTGCATCCAGGGTAAGATTTCTCATCACTGACTTAAAGAAGGAAAGAATCAATGTTGGCACCATAATGTCTCCTTCCTCTTCCCCATTCCATACCCTGCCATGGAAGCAGTTTTCAGAGAAATGCCTATTTCTTGGAGAAATGTAGTTCATCAGACCTTAAATAGTGAGGTTTTTTTCTTCAAGCAAAAGTCAGAAAATGAAATAGGTGGAATAGTAGAAGCAGTAAGAAATCTAAAATACGCTCTTTTCTTCAGCGTTTATTGCAGTTTGCTTTCAGCACTTCCATACCCAGCATTCTTGCTAGAGTGAAATCCTTTTACTTTTAGAAAGTAAATCTTTCTAAATCTTTTAGAGATAGAAAATTAAAACTCCTCTATTAATTTTTAGCCTTTGAAATCAAAATTACTGCCACTGCATTCAATTTTCTATCATATCTTTTGGGGTGTAGACTGGCAGGATTTCAAGAGCAGCTTCTCAGATGAGTGTCAGTATGAGTTCTTTGCCTTTTAAAGTATAAATGCTACCTTTAAATTATAACACATCGCTCTGCATAAATTTCCCTTTTATAATTGAATGACAGTTGCCTAGTGATCTGGTTATATCACATAGGCAGCTGAATTGGGCTAAAAATAGCTAGTAAAGGGAGAATTGTATAAAGAAGGGAAGAAAGATAAGAATTAACCTCTCAAATGGAAATTTTGCTTTTAAATCAGATGCGTGATATAGGATGTCAGAAGAGTGATAGAAACTGCAATCCTTGCTCACATTCCTATGGACTTCAAAGGGAATCTTCCCCATAACCGCAGCATCAGACCTCCTATCTGTACTTGTTTCTTTCAGCATCTAACTCTTACATGTATTGTCAGGAGAGCTTTTCTCACCATATAGGATGTGTGAAACATTTAAAGCCTTTGGTGAAGTTCAGTTCATTGCCTACTTGTTTGGGCATTTCTTACACCTTCCTAAGAAGTGCCACTGGAGGGCAAAGATTTATTTGCACTCTAATGTGGGAAAAGATGTCTTACCTTTATAGAACAGTTTTTATGTATTTGCCTCTTATTGTGGCTTTTAAGAAAGTTTAAGAAACAAAATTAAAAAAAAAATAATTCCCCTCAAGAGAATTAGACCATGTCCTTTTCACTTACTATTGCCAGATTAACACTCTTCCTTTCACAGATGCAGCTGAATAGTTTGAAGCTAAAATGGCCTTCTTTTGAAAGCCTATAAAACTTTGTTATTTTCAAGAGAAGGGGTACAGGATAATTTAAAGATTGTTCTTTATAACTGGGAAAAGACAGAACTAACCATTTTCCCTTTATGTTTAGATCTCTGAAGATGAATCTGACAGTTGACATTATTAAATTATAGACAAGATAAATATTGCTATATAAAAATGTATACTATGTCCCTAATAATGAGGGCCAGATATGTCCTCCAGATATCCTAGATTCTTGTTTGGCTGTCATGCTGATGGACAACCTCGCTCATAGGCCTTTGTTTATGTTTTACATTGCTGCACTAACAGTGGTGGATGAATGGTGAGTGTCAGAAGTGGTTTATGTAGAGGTTACTGTAAGGCACTTGGGTCACTTGCTCTTCACTATTTTCTCTCTACAGTGCTTCTCAGCAATACTAACAATATTCAATGACAGATTAAGGCACATGATAAGGCAAGGTTTCACAAACTCATCTTTATGTTCTGCATATAAAGTAGTACACACTCTCACTATCATTGACAAGGTCCAGTGCATAGTTTATATGTCTGGATTTTGACAAAATGGCATTTGACATGGAAGTGCATATGAAGCACAAATGTGTTGCTGAATTCCTTCATGCAGAAAAAAATGGCATCCGTAGATATTCACTGACACCTGCATGTTTATGGATGCCAGACAGTGAATGCGAGCACAGTGAGGTAGTAGGACATGAATTTCAATAGTGGTGACAGTGACATGAAACACAATCCATGTTTTGGATGGCCATGTACAGCTGTCACACCACAAAATGAAGAGCATCATAATCAGCTCATTCACATGACTTAGCTAATGGTGTCTATGTTGAAAAATAATATTTTGTTGCTGAGAATTTGCCAAATAGTGTTACTGTGTTCTTTGTGTCTTTTGTAATTTCCATGGAAATAAACAGGAGGCATTTAGGTTCAACCTACCTATTTGTTCTGCATATCTTGAAGAGTCTCAGTGAAAGCCATCCTCTTTCACTTTTAGGAACATGAATTATTCATATCATCATCGTGATGGAAAATTTCAGCCATCAACAATAGAGTTCAAGAAGTAAAATTTGGCCTGTTACTTATGTCATAAACTTTGTTTTCACTTAATGTTTGCTTGTTCTGAACACTATAATCATGTAATAGGAAGGAGGCCATGATGCTGAGTAGTACTTCACAGAGACATCCCTGCTGTTGCAATTGTCTTCCTCCCTCCTGTGTCCCACTGCCGTTTCACTATAACCCCTTACATATTATGAAAATACAGATAAGGTCACAGTGAACAAAGAATTGGATGGTTCATAGTGATACCATACAAAGTCCAGTTGTTGGACCAGGTCCAAATGGCTGATAATTACATTATTTCTATCATGGCCTTGTTTTCTCTACCTAGCTATAATATCTGAAGAGCTAGATTTTCCAGTATTTATTTATCCACAGTATATGCCTCTGAGGTGCACAGGTGCTGTTAGTCTCATGATAGTTATTCTCGTGGGAGAATTAACATGCGAGGGATACTGAGCTGCCCAACTCCTGGTATTTCTACCATGATTTCAACAGTCATTAAGATGCAGAGCTGGAGCAGGGAGTTTATGTTGGTAACATAACCACATCAGAGAAGGATATTGAAAATGGTGGCTCTAGAGTCACTCACTGGCTTTACTTTAAATTTGTTCTTTTCTGGTTCATTGTCAAGAACTTGGATAGTCGTCATTTGCCTGTAGGTGGGTTATATATAGACCTAGTGTTACTTGCTCAGGTTAAGCTTAATGGAGCATTTTCTGATGACGGACTCTTGAAAATTGAAAAATAACTCTAAAAATGTTCTGATAGCTTTAGGCTCCTCTAAGTGAGAAGAAAATGCCATTATACCATAATAAATATTTTGATTCTGTAGGTTTTGTAAGTTTTGGGGGTGGGATTAATTACAGCAGGTATGGCAAATGTTTAAATGCTCTGTGCCTTTCTGCACATACTATAAATAACAATGCATCATTTCCTCTGAAAGAGAATATCAGTCACTGTCAGATGCACATATTTTGTGAATATCTGTGGGCAAGCTTTTTATATGAGTACATCTTTTTTCGTCAGCAGAGTCCTTTTGCAGACTAGAGCAAGAGTATTGCAGATTAGAGACTAAGTTTCAAGAAAGTTTTCTTTCCTTAAGGGGGATCTCCATTTAACCTCTGACATCTACTGATCTAGTTTACATATTTCTTCTCCTCCTAGTAATGGTGGCAATAACTGTGAAAGCCATTACAGAAGGCTCAGAAGATATCATTTAGTTATACCTCTAGGCCGCCACCAAAAATCTTGTTTCAAATACCTTTGCACTTTGCAAAAATAAAAGGATCTTCACTCTGACAGTTATCTTTGATCAAATGTCATATCTGGGATTAATTGTGCACAGCAGTGCTTTTTTACAAAAGCAATCACAATACTGCAGCTAACGTTTTAAAGTAGCTTTAAATGAAAGTCTATGAGCTGGATGCATTCCACAGTGTGTAACATATCTTGCCATTCTCTGGAAGCTGGAAATTGTAAGCTACGCATACATACTTAAATAGCGTGTTGGCACCATCAAGATACTAATTTCACTCTGACATTAACTTCTTCTATGGCCTTGCATGAGCCACTTAACCTACTTTGAATTATTTCTAGATTAGCTTATCTTTAAAATAGAAATAATTATATTTTATTTTCTCAGAGAATAGATTTCATATAAATCAGAATTAGCTTTGCAAAACTTCAGAATCCCTGAAATTGACATCATACAACTTCATCTGTAATTTGAGACTTCTAGTAAGTGAAAATATTAAATGAAATGATGGTATATTTCACTTCTCTAATGTGACCCATTTGTTATATAGTTGTGCTCATATTAATCATTCTTGCCCTTTTTCACAGTTAAGAGAGGGGATCTCTTTTTTTAAAGGCAATCTCAGTATTGCTGACAAAATATTATTTATGGAAAATATTTCATTTCCCTATACACTTTTCATTACATGTTGGTAAATGAATGCGTGATGGAAGAAAATTCATTTAGATCATAAGAGGGAAGGAGAGGAGAGAATAAAAACAAGAAGTGAGGGAATGAAAGAAGGAGAAGATTCTAAGTTCAGGACTTTGGTTAAGAAACATAAAAATGCTTTTCTATTGATCATCAGCTCTGCTCTTCTCTTCATCTGTGATCAACTTCATTTCGAACACATTAAATTCAGAACTAGATATGATGATTTGTAGCAGTTATTAACCCTGCAAAATATATTTATATCAGTACTGTATGAACTCTTTATATGCAGTTTCACATATCCTGATAGGACTAATTATGGGCATAAAATCTGTTGCTTATATAAAAACTTGTAGGATTAGAGATTCCCTCTTTTTCCTTAAGGTTCATATAAATTAGTAAAATAACTCACAAAGAGATCTCTAAATTACAGGTGAGCTAGGTTTTTAAAACTCAGGATATCCATCTTCTGTTTGAAGAACAGAAAAGTTTGAAAAGCATTTATCTCATTTACATTAAGCAGCAAACCTTTGAAACAGAAAGCACATATGTTCAAAAAGCAGTGCATAATTTTTCTAGCTCCTTATGAAATATGTCACAATTGGGATTTAGAGTTCAGGTATTTCCTTTTGAACAAACAAGTAATGGAGGAAATTGGATCTAACTATTCTGAACATACTTGCTTCTGCCAATGAACTTTGGGATTTAAAGAGAAAAGCCTTAGTGACAATCTATGTTTTTTTTGGATGACAGGAAAAGCCATTTTCTGAGACCAAATATAGGGAAATGTTGATTTTAGTGTGAAGTAGATGTCAGCGCCTAGAGGCCAGCAGGATTCATGATGCCTGTGGCAGTTGTGGCAGAATCCATAAAAATGTAGACTTTAGTGATAATTTCCAAGCCAGAAGTTGAGTCTAACTTATATTCTGTATGTCACAGTCAATAACAAATTTCTGTAAGTAGACAACAATCTTGCTTCATTTCAAATGGGGGAGAGAAAGGAAAACATCAAGGTAATTGCATGAAGTACATAGTGCTGGTAGTTGAACATAGCTTATAAAGCAAGAAGAATATGTTAAATGTGTAGCAAGCAATGAACAATTTGTGATCAGGAGCAATTCCAGAAAAGTATAACTGCATACAAATATTTGTTTCATTACAGAGGTTTAAGGTTTCCTGTAAGGAAGTTATGCCTTGTGATCTTTTGAGTTTAATGAGCCCATGTGCCCCTGTCTTCTTTCCAAAGCTTCTTGAATTTCTTTCATGTTACAATTTAGTCAGCTAAGCACTTTGTTTCCCTTCCTTTCTTTTATCTTTTTTCCGTTTCTCCACCTATTTCCCACTCACTCTGTTAAATTGCCTGGTTAAAATGAATCTTTATAAAATCCATTGAGATTCTGTTATGATCATATCAGATTTATTTTTCATGAAATAGGCTTTTCTCTTCCCTAGTGCTACTAAATCTATATAAACTGGCTATTTTAGTCAATGAAAGTCTTTATCGCTCCAGCAAATCAGACTAAAGAAGAATAAGACTTATTAGTGAGGTCAGCCATTGAACATTATGAGATGCTTCCCTCAGGGTCCTAAACATGAAGCAGTTCAGGAGAGATATCATACTTGATTGATATAGTCATATTTGAAATGAAATCCAAAGATGAACAAAATGATCAGGCATTGGATTAAAGGCTTTTCTTATGTAGACCGAACATTACTTCTGTCAAAAAACTGAATTTTCCATTCTGTAGAAGGCCTTTTAAATCTGTGACCAGTGGAACTGGCTTCATGATTAAGCAATGTCATGCCTGTGTGCATATGCAGCTGCCTATAATAGTGACAATTCTAAAGATATTTTCAAAAGTCTTGTTTTGTGTCAGTGATAACTACATAAAGTTCTGCTGCTTTTTTGGATGTAATCTAGGATTGCATAAGCAGGCATTTAAACTTGTTTCTTTTACCAGTGTATACATAGGGCAATTTATTGACTAATCTAGAATAAATAGGTGCTACTTTTTCTTTCTAATGTTCTATTTCTGTTTACTTTCCAATGCTTTGAGCATTTTTCCCTCTTTTCATTACAGATCGTTTCTATCTTTGCATTTGGGTTTCTGTGGATTTCTGTGGATTCGTAAAGGAATCCAGGAAATGCAAGCAGAAGATAATCAGCCCTGACTCGGAATTGTACTTTACTCCACGGCCCAGCTAGCTAAATACTAAAATAGACTACATGGCATTTCTCTGCTAAGGGATTAAGAGCCATCATGAAATTTGTAAATATATAGGTTTTGTGAACTGCTAATGTTGGACACAGGAAAAAAAAAAAACAATACATCCGTTGTGCACTTTTTGGAAAGGGAAAAATTCTACTTCTGTTATCAACCAGACTGGTAATGTTTAAGGATTTTTTCTCTGTTGATTCCTGGGTCATCAGATTTCAGCAAAAACTGAGACTGTGTGAAGTACAGTGTGTTTAAAAGTATTTGGAAATTAAAATTGTTTTAGACTAATGCCATAAACAAAATTTTCTCCATATAGCTGTCTTAAAGATTTCCAGAAGATCATTCAAGCCAAATAACATGTATTTATGTTTTTACATAAGAGTTTTGAAACCACTTCATGCAAGACCAAGTACACAAGACAATTTACAGTAGTGTATCTATTCTTCATAGTCCTTTTGTGCCATGGATATGGAGATATTTCTTACCAGAGATAAGAAATATCTCTCAGAGATATCTTTGGCTCTTGCACCAAAATGCACCTTTTAGCACTTATAAAAAGCTGAAAATAATACTGAAAGCTGAAACTACTACTGAAGGCCTGGAAAAGGGCGTGTTACGGTTGGAGGCATGACTCATAGCACATCAGCAAGTGCTGTGTTGCTTCTGCCCCCTAGGAAGATAATCATTAATAGCACCAAAGGTTTGGTTTGCAAACAGCACATTATAGGAACGTGAGACTTGTAAAGAGTGTGTTTGTAAAATCAGGGTCTTAGTGCTGTAATGATGCCCCTGAGAGATGAAATTGTTTGCCAACACGGGTGCTGATTTTCTACCAAGGACTCTGAAGTAATAGGCTCGTTACTTGCAGCAGACTTGACAAATCTGTTCCTGGTAGCTTCTTGATCAAGAACTTGTATATAACAAATATGAAAGCCAGGGCTGGAAAGAGGCCAAAAGAGGACCGGTGTGATTCATACTTCTGCACCCTATCAGGAACTGCTATAATTTCTGCCTCTTCCCACACTCCTCTTAAATCCATTTTTGCTTAAGGAGATCCTTAATGTTAAAACAGTTTATTAAATCAAAGCTCAGAATATCCACACTGCTTAGACTTAGAAATTGCACATTATTTCTAATACATTTTTAAAATAATTTTTCATAGAGGATCAAGTATCGCACAGCTATAAGGTATTATTTTAGAAAATCTTTTTTCACAATCCAGATGAAACTGTGCTATATATTCAGTTCTTTGAATAAAAAAAATATATGTATAATGCCTATTTTTATGTTCCAATGCATTTAATTGTGCATTTGATATACAAAAATTATTTAAATGTTTTATTACACTGTATTTAACCAATTTATTTCAGCTCACGATATTAACAGTTTTCCAAACAGATACTGATTTGGAAATAGTAAAGACATTTATGCATATTAAATCTACAGCCAGCATCCTTCCAGAGCAGCCTGCAACAGCTTCTGATTATCTGAAAATATAAACTTTGTTTAAATTATCACTTCTAGTTATTGATAGTTCATGTTCTCTTAGATTTCATGTATTTATCAATTCATCTTTTGGTTCTTCACATACACTTGAGTGGGTTTAGGGGCGATGTGTTTATCTTTGAGCAACTATTCCATGACAAGTAAAACTGCTTAAAATTGTCCTGTTCTAGGAAGAGAGAGGTCACCGTCTGATGGTACTGAAGCTAACCAGGCTGCTGTAGAGTTGATTGCCCAAGGATCTTCTTGCTGACATAGATGCAGTTCTTGCTAGTTTGGCTGCTGCCTCATAGAAATGAATGAACAGTGTGAAAATGGGCTTTGCCTTTGTAGCTTTTAATCTAGTAAAAATCACTTTAGGCATAGTCTAGGAGACTATGGTGCATAATCCTGCTTTTGTGGAACATCTTACGATGTTTCAAATTATTCTAAAAGTATTTTGAGACAAACATCCCATTGGAATGGCTGTATGGAGTCAGTTTAAATGTCTACCTTTAACAGTGATTATTACATACTTCAGTGGACGTACAGGATGAGAAACGATGCATTCTTGAAAACCTACAAATACTAAAGCTTCAATTATTGATAATTCAGATGCTTCTGAGGACCCTGGGGTATCCTTTCATATTCAACAGCATTGATTTGATTCTTTTTTTTTTTTTCTGTCAGCTTGCTCATTTACCTTTCAGTCTGTAAAATCTAAGAATGAAAAACATCTTCTGACAAGGTTTACAACAGCTTTATTGTATAAAGAAGTTTAAAAATATGAAGAGGAGATTGTCTCTGTTTTAAAGCTTTCATCTCTAAGTTTCTTGGTTCTTTCTTTGTAAAAGACAGTGAATAATTATTCCCTATTCCCTACTCATTAGAATTTTAAGTAATAATTTGAAAGTGCAAATCATTTGTGTGATAGTTTTGACTGAGCTTGATCGTGAATGCTTTCGATGCGTGTATTCATTCTTTGCTTTGAGTGACTTACCATAAATCTATGGATGTCAATTGAAGATACTCTGAAAATAATTTTCATGTATATTAAATTGTTTTCAAATACAAAATAGATTAATTGATTATTTTATTTGATGAGCACGATTAATCCAAATTAACATATTCCATTTTGTCCTTCTCTTTGATATATGCTAAATTAATGATGTCAAGATCAAGATTCCAAGTTCACTATTCATTTTTTTTTTCTAGGTTTCTCACACTAGAATATCAAGGAACTCTCTTAAAAGTGCAGAGCAAATAGGGCGTGTTTATCCCTGGAGAGGGGGGGGGGGGCTGGAGGAGAAGAAGAAAATTGAGTAAATTATTAATGAATACATCAGTTTGAAGACCAAAGTATTAAAATTGTCCCATCAGAAAATATTCTGAAATGTCACTGAGAAATTACTGATTTCCAAATGGTGGGGAGGGAGGATTTAAATTTTATGAATCTCACAGTTCCATCAGTATTTGAATTCAAGTCATTAGATTCATAGAATCATAGATTCTATAGATTAGTATACTTTGCATTGCTTTTTCTTATGTTTTTTTCTCTGGACAGCATCTTGTATCTCCTTTAATCTTGCTAGGGTCAAAAATACTCAACAGAAATCCATAGAATTCAACCTGTGTAGTACGGAGATCAGACTGATGACATGTCAAGCACATAAATGCTAATTTTGAAAATAGCTAGGATTATACATGGTAAAGTTACATTTAAAATAATTCTTCAATTACTTTATCAATTACTTTATTAAACCTGAACTCTGTCATAGCTCCAGCTGTCATGTGTTAAAAGCTGGTATTCTTAAAAACTGTGGAAGTTATGTACCTTCATTTAAAAATACTCCCTTAAAAATAATACAGTCATGCAAATAAGTAAGGCATAAGTTGACATTCTTCGATGTCTCTACAATTAGCCTCAAACTAAATTGCATTCTATTTTTCCTGCTTAAAATCTTGCTGAAATATGGATTATTGTAATAGCGTGCTCCAAAAATCTGTAAACCAGGATCTGCTGACCTTATCAGAACTTACAGTATCCATGCCCTCACTATTGGACTTCATATATTGTTTTGTTTCACAGCTGCATTTTAAATCCCATATCCACTGGAGGACCTTATTATCAATTAATGAAGTTAATTAGAATCACGGAGTAACTGCTGAACTTTAAGAATAGCATTTCTATATTGTGATTTGAGCTTGTAATAGTACTACTATGCCCAAATAGCAGAATGTTCAGTGAATGGCCAGGAAATCTTTTATTTTTTTTTTCTTTTTGCTATAAATACAATGGGTTTTATGTTACTACTTATACATTATTTTTCAATAATGAAGATTTTTTGCAAAAGATGCATGGTTCTAGTTAGCAATCCTAAGTGAAAAAAGTGAGCTACAACATCCATCACATATGATGAATCCAGATGGTTAGAGCATATGGCAACAGTGAAGTTGTTGCTGCAGTGCCTTTGAGTACCCAAGTCACGTGCCTGGTGGAAGATATTGCCATCTTTGCTGAACTGACCTTTATGGAAACAAGCAGAATTTCCCTCTGGGTATCATCTGCTAATTTGGCTGACTACATGCCACCAATAAACTGTCTTCAAAGCCAGTACACACCAAGAGAGGGCTTCCCCAAGAGTCTTTATTAGATAAATTATTTGAAATGTTTCTGGCCAGAAGAAGTTTCATGAAGACAGATGGCAAAATGGAGGGCTCTTTTTCAAAAGGAAGGGAATTTCTTCTTGCCTTTCTGGAATGACACTCTGCTTCTGGGAAAGATGTAACAACAGTCTGCACAGAAAAATAGGTTCCTAAATGTTGGTAAACTACTCCAAATCCTTACAACAGCACAGTGTTTTTTCATAAGCATTACGTTTTTAAAAATACAAATATTACATTGCATTTCTAGCAGGTGACATTAACCATACTGGGCTGCACTACTGTGGGAGTTGGGAATATTTCCTCTCTTTTATGTGTAAGAGAGCACAGATTAAGCTTTTTACATAACGCAGTGTTTAAGCATATGAGTCACTTAAATATGTGAGGTGCCAGAAGGAAAACTAATGAATGCCAAGTACATTAAGTCCATGCTACTGAAAAAGAGTAGTCAAAAGAAATACAAATGATAGAGCAAAGCGTGGTGTTCCTCTGCAAAACCAGTTCAGTGGCAGAACTGACTAAGTCAGTCCTGTGCCCAAGGAGCACCATGCCATCTAACCCCAGGTTAACCCCAACTACAGGTATATTTCTGATGCAGTTACTACACTGCTGCATTGTGGTATTCCGGTCACTCATATACTTGCATTATCAAGAGACTTTTTCAGTAGAGTTACTGACTCTCTGTCAAGCAAATGAGTGTGATTTGCTGTGTCATCCATAAATGAAGAAATGATGAGCAGTGAATGAAGCCATCCTGAGGTCTGCATAACAAATAAGCAGGCAAACAGAAGATGAGTTGCTACATGCCTTTAAGGCTCAGTCATGACTCACAGGATGAAAAGAAAACAGGAGGGAGATATTAGTAGTTGTTCTTTTTCAACTCTCGGCAGGTTTCTGAGAACATAAAAGGCTTTACACTAGATATAGCAGAATTGAGTCTAGCAGTCAATGTGAAAAGAAGATTTAAGCTGTGCTTGTTTCTTGAAAAGAGAGAATGAGTATGGCTGCCTTTATAGTTTAGTGTATAGTTTTGGTAACTTTTCACCTTGTTCCTTTGGACCTGCTGAGGAAAGCCTCAAGTTTGGTCTCATTCCAGAAAATAAATTTTCTGCAAGCACACTTTCTAAAAATAAATTATTATTTTTTTAATGAAAATATTAAATCAATTATTTCTGTGCACTGTATCTTATTGAGAGAATGTTCTGTTTTACTGTTGATGGACGATCAAATGTCTTCTGTCTTTACAATTTCTATAGTGTATTCACAACTGCTCCAAGCCATGAAGACTGCTACAGATTATTCTACGTGTATCATAAAACTCATTATCTCACTCTAAATTTATACATTATTATTATTATTGAAGTAGTATTATAAAAAAATTGCTTAGAAAAAAATTATTTGGAAGATGAAATAAATGTATATTGGAAGAGTCATACTGAGGTTTTTTTTGTCAGAATCATGTAATTGTTTACAGCATTTATATTTTTGGTGAAAATTGATTTCATTTGCTGTAGTTTAGTAAGCAGTTAAAATTTAGAAATCAAAATTTGTTTAATTCCATTTTTAAAAATTCAGGTACTTTTTTTTTGGGGGGGGGGAAGATTTTTATCTGCAGTTGAAATTATATTTTAAATCTGGCTCTCCTTGCCTCACCTCACCTCTTTTTTCCTTTTTATTCTTCTTTTCTTTTCCATTGCAACAATATTTTAGAACCTCAAGTCATTTCTTGCAAGCTTGAGATAAAAAAAAAACACCACAGCTATACTTGCTATACTTACTATATAGTCGTTTTGTGGTTAAGACATGATGTAACTGGCCTGAGCTTTGTAGCCTCTTCTAATAGCATTAAAGTTATTAGATTTTCTTTTTTATTTGTCAACCTTGGTATCACAAAGTAGTAATACCACCTATTGTGTTTGTACTCTAACAGAGAGAAATTTGTATTTGTGAGAGGCAAATCCAAATTAAAAGATTGTCAGCTCTATAATTATGTGCCAGATATTTTTTCAGATTTCTGAACCTTCATGCTAAAGAAGGTATTACTCAGGCAATAATACTAGATCTGCATTTACACTGACACTATTTCAAATCAGTCTTAAGCATAGGGACCTCAGTGGGCTACGCAGATTTTCCTGGATTTTTTTTAGCAGTGTTTCATGCACGTGATCCCATTAAAAGTGACACTACCTTCAGACCTGATGGCGCTATATGGTCTGTGTGTTACAGATAAAGTCTGTGTTTCCAGAGCAGTAACATTGAGCACGTGCTCATGAGCCCTGAAGAAGGCATAAACTCATGCTTTATACACTCCTGGAAGCACTGCTGTGAGTTAAGACCACAACAAATCTCAAAAATTAAAAGAAACATTTTTCTCTGCAGCTGGAGTTCCAGTCATGGTATCAGCCTATTTAACTAGCACTGGGTAAAAACTGACTTCTTCATATTAGTGTCAAAATAGTTTCAAACAGGAACACAGTATTTTATTATTTGTTTTGGTTTGGGTTCCTTTGTTCCACATTCAAAAGCTTGGAAAATAAATTATGTTTAGGAATGAACTGTATGGCCTTTGTGGGTCCCTTCCAGCGAGGGATATTTTGTGATTCTATGGCTTAATACAAACCTCAGTGGCTGAAACATGTATGTTCGTCTATCTTGGCATTTTGAATATAATTACTGAGTAAGTATTCTGTTTTCTATTATTACAGTTCATTAGTTTGAAAAATAGAAGAGAGCAATTCGTTGAAAAAAAATATTAAAATGTTCCTAATAAAATTAGACAATTGTCATGTTTTAATCTTTTTACACTCTTGAGAAAAATCAGGCTGGCTGATAGAAATCTGTTGATCAGTGGGATTTATAAATGTGGTAACGCCAGGCTTTATAAATATAAGTTACCTTCTTTCTGCCCCTGGTCCTGCTGGCTGCAAGTACTTCAGTTTTTTTGCCAACAAGTTACCATTGCATTTAATTTTACTAGAACAGTGTTGATTGCTTTACTTACTCTCTAATTCTTATCACAAAGGCCAGTTTTAGTTGTTTTTAATTCTCCTTCACCGTAGCACCTGGGAGGGAAATCTGCTGTGCAGAGCTTCTGCTCCAGGCAGTTGTTTGAGGGATTTCCAAATAAAGTGTACTGAATGAGATTACATAATATGAGGTCATATCTATCTACCTATCTATTTAGATAGATATAAAATGAGGGGAAAAATATCCTCTAACTAAGATCTACAACACATGCATTAGCATCTTCTAAAATTATTTTTAAAAAAGCACTTCACTGAACAGATTTGGTGATATGGTTTTTATTTAAAGCCATTCAATCACCAGTATTGACTTTCTATGCCATGCAAATTTGACTGTGATGGATTTCCCTGAGAAAACCACTCAGCAGCAGTTTGCAGATTTGGAACCTTCATTACCTGGAGTTTCAGCTGAATTGAGCATATTTCATCTCCATATCTGTGGGCTTCTGAGCTCTACCGAGCCACCACCATTTCAGAAAAGCTAAAAGTCCAGGTGCCTGTAAGGGAATGAGACTACATCATTCAATATTTTCACCATAATGCAAACGGTCGGGGACTCATAGACAATCTTCACTCTGACATATGCCAGTTACCAAAGGTTTGTATTTTTAACAAAAACAACAAAAGAATCTGAGTTTTGGGTCTGGAATTTGTTGTTGCTGCTGTTGTTTGATTTCGTTAAGCTGTTCTGGTTGTTTATCTTTTTCCATAACACAATGTTCATTTTGTTTACCTCATTATGGGCTTAAACCTGGAAGGATATCAGTTCCCAAATTTAACAGCAGTCAATAGGAGGTGAGACTATTTCAGCAGCTCCAAAATATTTTTGCTTGACATGGAATAGGTTGTGATACAAGTTTTGTGTAATTCAAAGGTTAGGATGAAAAGTGTGATGCATCCATGGTAGCTAATAACACCAATAAAAACAAATCATTTACTTTCCTGGCTAAATAGACTACAAACTTCTCTAACGCTTTTATTACTTTAGCCTTCAGGTACTCAGCAGTTGCCAAGCAGCAAATAATTCATGTTTCTTTCTCTCCTATGCATTTTTTCTTCAAACCATTAAAGTACATTTTAAAAAAAATTGCATTGTATTAATATTTTTATTAAATACATTAAATACAGACAAACGACATAACTCAGAGGTATTTATAGACATTATTTCCTGTTATGATCAAATGGCAGCAAATTATAAAAAAATGTTTTTTGAAACATTCATAAAAACTATGACAAAGAAGGATCTGGCCCAAGGTTTATTGCAAAGTGTGTGTTCCCCATATGCTCCATACTAGTTCCCAATGTCCTCATTTTTTAAAAAAATGTTTTGAAAGAAACACTTTTGAAAGTGAGAGGCTCTGTATTTGTCATTGTCATTAAGTAACAAGCATCAATTAGGAACCATTTCAAGGTAGACAAAATTAGGATCTGTGCTGTGATATCAGCACCACTCCACCAGTCTTGATTTTTTTATAGAGACATCTTAAAACATTAAATGTTGCATCACATCCCAGTATGTCGCCAAACAGACTATATAGTGGTATTAGGTGTCAGTGCTGAAATGCTTAACTGTGCTCCATGCCTCCCACTATGTCTAACATCTGAAAGTGTACAATCAGATCTATCTGTTTTAGTAAAATGCTATTAGAAAGCACAGAGTAAATGCCTATTATAGAAGTACGCAGATGTGTCTTAACAGTCTTTATAGTAATTAACTGCAGAGCAATGCCACTGATGAACAGACTGAAGAGTCATAATGGTTTTAGATAGGCTAAATGCTTCCAGTACTGGTGTAAATCACAGTAAAAATCTGATTTTGTGAAGAAAGTTGTCAGCATCAAGCCAATAAAGAGCCAGCTGGGACTGGCTTTCAGCATATTCTACCTGCTCAAAATGCTGACATTATAATAGTGAATCGGAGACATCTCGATTAATCTGTCTTGATTAATCCATCTTGTCCAGAAGTGAACTGAAACATCTAAAGGCTAAGTTCTCTTGGTTAAGGTTACCCCGAAGACCAGTAGCATAGCTGAAAATTCAACTGAGACACCAGTGTTTGGTGCAGATATCTCAGTTCCAGCCCAACTCTGGAAGAGACAGTTCATCCGAAAGGAGATGACACCAAAGCAGATTCTGGTGTTGCTATAGGACCAACAGAGAAAGGACTAGCACTGAACGGACTTTTTTGTCTAGCCAGGGGTATTGCAAATGTTTCTAAATACAGAGAGGGAAATGGTGGCTAGAGCAACTGCAAAACAAGTTACCTTTACAGAGTGGAAGTAATTCTGCTGATGTACAGCAGCTCTCAAGAACTCCAATTTCATAACCATAATTATGTGGTGTTAAAAATGTAAGGCAGTAAAGGATTATAACGCTGGATAAGGGACCTCTGGGATTATAAAGCTGTGTAAAGGACCTGCAGTAAACCTAGGTCTAATTTTTTCTATGTGCTCCACAGGATGAGAAGTACTTTGGAGACATTTTTGGTCTTTCATGTCTTCAGCAAGAAATGTCACCTGATGGTAATTCAAGTGGACAGTTGCACCTTATAAAAAAATCATCCCCAGCAATCTAGTACAAATTAAAAATCCAGTACTTCACATCACAAAAGACACTGCTCCTGCTAAATATTTCAGAGAATGGAAGGAGCTGCCACGCAGGGAATATTTGTTACAATAGTCATTTCCAAGCTAAAGTGAATATGGATGTTATACTGTAGGGGTGGGGAGAGGCAAAGCAAAACAAAGCAAAAGGAGAAAATGGCAAGTCTTAGCAGACATATAAGTGTGCTCCTTTGAAGAGCACAGAGATTTCTTATGACACAGTTCCTAGGAGCACTGAGATGGCTTAAAAGCATTCTCCTGTTTGGTGGAAGTGTGTGTGCCTGTTTGATTGAGTGGAAGGAGTGCAGGGGAAAAATGAGAACACAAATGTATGTTTTGGCTGCCACACAGTCAATACAGTAATAGGTCAGCAGAAACATCAAAACACAATCAAGAGCTGTCTTCAGGGCTGTGAGTGAGCAAAATTTGTCGGGCAGTCAGCCAAGAGAAAGGAGAAGAGGTCTTCTGTTGTTCCTATAGCTCATCAAGAGGTACTGAAGAAGCAAATTGAAATCTCTTTATACTGATACTGGAATCTCTTTTGCAATCTGCATGTGCAGTTTCATTACATGTAATGCAACACAGCTACTTTCTTTCCCCTGAGGTGAGTAAATGTTGGGGATGAGAATGTTAATAGTGTTTATTTGAGTAGGGCACATTCAGTTTGTAATACTGCAAAAATTTTAGCATAGTCAGTTTGGGAGCATAAAGGCAAAAGTAAATGATGCAGGTCATTGCAAATCAGTGTTTATAACTGGTTATATATTAGCAATATTATAACTTTTCTAAATGGTGCTGTGCTCTAAAAAAAAACCATGAAATTTCTATAACTCCATGTCTTTTCATCTTCAAAGAGTGGAAACATGAACCCATTTTTCATAAATTATTTCTAGTAGTCCTTCAATGTTGAATTTAAGACGGTATTTCTAACTCTGATGTCTGGCTTTACATTCATTATTAGTACCTGGAAAATTTTAAAATTTCAACATTTTGATAATATTCACCACAAAATACTAACTAACCTTCTAACTAAAGAAGTTATAAGGCACAAGTCAGTATTTTGCTCTTCCTTTGCACTTCTGACTGGCCTTGGGACATGGCTATGTTGGACAGAAAAGTGAAAAACATACAAATTAAAAGAGAAATGCTAGCATTTCTGTGGCAGACTGATTTACATGAAAATGATAGATTACTTGAAGCCTTGTGAAGTTTTGCTTTCTTACAGAATGCAAAGACCATTAACACATTATCAAATCATCATGTAGCTCTACAGCTTTGTTATAAATTTCTGTAAACATTTTCATGTGTAACAGAAACAGAAACCTTGGTATGGTACCAAATTATTTTTCTGATTCTGTTCACTAGTTCAGTGGGCATTGTTTCAAAGTAGGGAATTTTGCTTCTTTGCCCGGCTGGCAATGTGAGCATCCATCCTTTTGTGATAATGATCGCTTTCAAGTTTCCAAAATAACCTGATTCACAGGCATACACAACTTCATTCATACAGTCCATACACAAGCAATGTTGTGGCAGTGAATGATTTTTGGCTTTATTTATCTCTCACCTGGCCCATAAATTCGCAGCCAGATTTTGTATAGGAGTTTCTCTGCCGATCTGGAAAGCTTTCCTTTTGCTCTTCTGCTGCATGGGTGACTTGCATTCATTTAGTAGGAAAAAGTACAATGACCTGGAAAGCAATTTAGGATTTTCTGAGGATGCTTGAGAAACAAAAACAAAAACAAAAATCTAAAATAAAACTTCTAGAGATTTGCTATAGTACATAATAACAGAATGGCCAAAGCCAGAAGGAACTTCTGGAGATTGTTTAGTCCAAACCCTCACTGAAGCAGAACTACCTATAGCCATTTGCCCAGGGCCAAGAACAACTTTCCAATAAAGATGCTGACTCTGCAGTCTCCCTGGGCAGTCTGTGCCATTGTTTGGCTATCTTTACAGTAAAGTGTTATGGATGTTTAAGGTGTTTTTTTCATTGTTGTTGTTTATTTGTTTTAATGTTTAAATGAAATTTGCTGCATTTCTGATTGTATCCATTTGCTATTGTCTGTTCACTGGGCATTGCTGAGGAGGGCCAAGCTCTGTCTTCATTTTGAACATTCAGATGTTTCTGCATATGGATAAGGTCTCTTTGCGCCCTCTCCTTTCCAGGCTAGACAATCTCAGTTCTCTCAAACTCTGCTTGTATGACTGATGCTACAGTTCCTTCATCATCTTGAAGGGCTTAGGCACTCTCCAGGATGCCACATACTCCCCAATACTCCATCAGTGGAGCCAGTAGGCAACACTGAGAAGATGAGAAGGATGGCTTCCCCCAGCCTGCTGCCATTGCTCTTCACAGTGCAGCCCAGGAGCCTGCTGGTCCTCTTTGCCATGAGAGTGCATGGCTGGCTCATGGTCAATTTCGTGTCTGCCAGAACATCCAGGCCACTAGGTCATCCTCTGCTATTTAAACTGGTGCTGTGAGTTTATTCCCAAGACTCAGGATGTATCAGGTGCAAGTACTGAGGTGACGGCAGCAAGGGCTGTGGGGCTGCTGTGTGAGGTGAGGCCAGGGCTTCATCATGAAGGACGTGCTTGCAGTCAACTCCAACATCCCCACGCAGGGCATGGCTCTGTCCAGCAGTCAACATGTGGTGCTTCAGGGAAAAAAGTTAAGAAAGCTGTTGTTGCTCAGTATTCACCCTTTACAATCATGTGGACCCTCAGAAGGTCCCCATAGTCCATCAGTTCTGAAGGATCCTATAGCTCAAACCCACCGAGGTTCCTGTGTGCATGTGAAAAGAGCTGTAGATAGAATTCCAGCTGCAAAACACTGGCCAAAGCCCGTGGGTGATAAGTATAGAAAAGCACTTCGAAAATATATCCCCCAAAATACATAACATCTTTACAGCGAAGTATACCACACAAGCAAAGTACTATTGTAGTACTGTATGTTGACTAAGCATTTCAAATGTTTGTAGGCTTCACAATAATGACCATTCAGAATGGGATGTTTTTATCTCAATAACAGAAAAAAAAACACTGACAAGTACTTGTCAGGTATGATGGGGCAGAATAAGCCTGCCTGCTAAGCTCATAAGGAACTGTAATGAAAGGGCTTTCACCTTCATGTCTGATAAGTTTGAAACATTGAGTATGTGTCAGAAAAACCGACATTGAGGCAACAGTGTTTTTGCCCAAGCACTTGAATTGGTCTTTTTCATTCTAATCGGCCTTTCTCATCAGGAGATGTTAAGAAAGAATATAACATACCTCGCTTTTTAATATAATATCACAAAAAATAATTTGCTTTTTTTAAAATTAATTAATTAATTTGTTTGTTTGTTTTATTGAGGGGAGCACAAGTAATACAATAACTTTTGTTTTGTTAAACTTTTTGTTCTGTTAAGCTTTGACATGGACAAAGGCAGAGTGGATGGAAGACTATATGGAAAAAATGGACCTGGGGGCGTTGGTTGATGCTCAGCTAAACAGGAGCCAGCAGTGTGCACATGCAGCCAAGGTCAGTGGTATCCTGGCTTTTATCAGAAATAGTGTACCCAGCAGGAGCATGATGGTGATGGTTCCCCCATACTAAGAACTAGTGAGGCTGCATCTCATGTACTGTGTTCAGATTTGGGCTTCTGACTGCAAGACGTCAAGGTATTGGAATGTGTCCAGAGAAGAGCACAAAACTATCAGGGGCCTGGAGCACAAGTCTTATGTGGAGAAGCTGAGGGAGCTGATATTGTTCAGTCTGGAGGAGTCTCAAGGGAAACCTTATTGCTCTCTCTACATCTAACTGAAAGAAGGTAAAGTTCGGATTCTCCTTCCACTTAACTAGTGATAGGGTGAGAGGTAACGGCCTCAAGATGTCCCTGCCAAGGGATATTCAGGTTGGATATTAGGAAAAGTCTTTTATCAGAATAAGTGATGAGGTATTGGAAAAGGCTGCCCAGGGAGGTGGTGGAATCATTGTCCCTAAATGTTCAAGAAACATTTCGATGTTGTACTAAGGGACATGATTTTGTGGAGAAATACTGGCATAGGTGTGTGGTTGGACTAGATGATCTTGGAGATATTTTCTAATCTTGGTGATTCTGTGACTCTATGACTTAGTACCATCTTAATTTGTGACTGTACCTTTATAGGCAGATTTAACTACAAAGTTTGGCGTCATGGACTGGAATGTCATTGCAACTTAATTTGCATATCATAATTAATTTCATCTTCTAAGCACTACCAACAAAAGGCTGAAAAGTCTATGAGCATGCATTGTATTAATCTGTCAGCACATCTGATCAACTTCAGGTGATTTTTTTATGACTGTTTCGACTGCCTGTAAGTTCAAAGAGTTGTTTTCTGCAGCGTAAATGAGTCACAAGCCTTCAGGATATTAGAATTCTTTGTCCAAGTTTGCCATAAACAACTTCTTTTTGTTCATCAGAATATTGTCATAGTATCTGAGAGGGTTCGATTAAGTGCTACTGTGAGAAGCAATCACACATTATATATAACTATGCTGTCAGTGTAAGCCATCTAGATTCACCAGCTCATGGACGAAGCAGTGTATAATGGTCTAAGGAGACCCACAGTAGTCCCATTTTTTTCAAATATTTTCCTTACCATTTTGAAGAATGCAGGAATAACCGAATAACAATCAAGGCATGCCTGTTTCATCATTCATCTCTTAATCTGTAGCTGCCCAAAGAACAAAACTTAAATATGAATAGTCTTCCAGTATTTCCATATAAACATCTGTAGTGGTCATATTTAAAGTTTACTCTGTAAATAAATTTTAACATATTTTCTTTTTACTGTTCTTCTTTTTATTGCCTTCCTATGTAATGGATCTTCAGTGAATCGTGATGAGTGTCTTACTTTTTGCTCATTATTAGCCAGATATGTGTCCTTCATTTCCTCTAGTAACCTATAGGTGATCACACACTCACTTGTGAGCTTTGCTTGAGCTAAGATACCGGGCTTGCGAGACTGATTTTATTGAAAATCAAATGACTATCCCCAGATTGCTTTCGTATGACTGGAAAATCTGTTTCTATAAAGCCAGTCATGCAGTGCATTGAAGCCAAGGAAATTTCTCATTGACATCCCTGAGCTTTGTCTTTGGCCCTTTGCCAATGTTTTATTTAAATGGGCTTTTAACAGTTTCAAATATTCAACCCATAGCAATTCTCAAGTTCAAAAAGAGTAAGCATTGTAGAGCTGAATTGTAATGTATTCTCTTCAAATCCATGCTGCTAGTAAAAATATTCGTTTGATTGCAGTGGCCAGCTGCCACTGCACTCTATTTTGAAAGTACAAGCTAGTGCTGTGCTGTTCTATAATCTGAAACTGGAAACCAGGCACCAAATTGTCAGAGATCTGAGACCTCTAGAATGGGGAAAGGGAGAAAGGGGGAAGAAAAGGAAAAAGGAAAACCTACAACAAGCTTTAGGAAAGAGAAAAACAAGTAGATGAGGAGCCCAGTGCTTGAGAGAGAAGGAAAAATGGCATTAGATAGAAAAGAGTCAGGCTGGGACTCCTCCATAAACCTCCTTCCCTCTCAGTTCATAAACATCCACTCTATCTCAGGGCTGCCTCCAAAGGCTCACTACACATCTCTCAGGTATCTCTCTTCATTCCCTCACTCTTTTAATTTTGCCCAGCAAACACAGTAGCTCTATAGTAAGGAACACTTCCTCTCCTAGCACCAAATATCTAAAGCACAGGTAAATCTGATTAGCTCAGCTCAGTTGAATGGTTTAAGGTTCCAGAAAACAATTATTTTTATTGTTATTATTACTGTGTTTTCTTTCCAGTGTTGGCAAACTGTCTCTGTCTCTTATGAAAATTACATTTGGTTATAAAGTCTGATGAAAATGGAGAATTACATTAAATATAAAGGAATCCAGAAAGGTTTAAAGTCATAATATATTCATTAAAATAACATTAAAATAGAGGATGTTGAGGTATTTAGGGCATTTTATATTCATTATTATTTTAGATGTAGCTTGCCTGCACATAAAATACTGAAGTAGTCTGTGGGGAATGAATTTAAGGCTTATAGGAGGAAAACAGACACTTAGCACATAAGCTAGGCTGCTGTTTTTCTTTGGAGATATTACTACATCAGAGAGGCAAGCTAGCAAACATGCATACTGCACAGCTGCTGAAAGATCGAGTTGGCCTCTGTTGTTCCAGGCACAGTGGGAGTTCACAATGAGTTTTTCTCACCAAAGCTGGCCAGAGCAGGTCAACACACTTCTTCCATCATTCCATATTGCAATGGCAGGTTGTTCTCCTTGAAAATAGCAATTTTTAGCATTGCTTGGTGTTATGCATTGGGACTAGTTTACAGCTAATTCCTACAGTCTCTCTTCACCTCCAGCTTATTCCCTCCTGAAGTAAACCTGCAAGAGTGAGTGAGGTTCATGCTGGCTTCTAGATGATGGGCTGTAACCTCAGCAGTGTGGAATTCACAAGCTGGACATAAATTGTGCTGCATGGGTCTATTCTGCCAGGAGGTTTGAAAGCTGAGAAGAAAAATGAGAGGGAGGGATGATGAGGAAAGTATAATTATCTAGGGATAATTACTTGACATACTGGTCAATTTCATCTACAATAATAATTATCACTTAACATTATTGGACAAGAATTATAGACCTTATTTTCAAACTTCTCTTTTCATGTGGTCAATTCATTTTAATTGTTATTTCCAGTGCATTATTAATTCTACCTCACATCCTCTCTAATTCTGTTCTTTTTTTTTTTTTTTTTTTCTTCTTTGGATTCCCAGTAACAATTAATTATTAATAGCCGTAATTTAATTTATCTGTACACAGGTAAAAAAAACAAAAACCAAAAGCCGTGCAATGGTTCTTAACTTTCTGAGAGAATGTTTCTGTACAGCTGTGGAAGAATCCAAGCGGTAATGCATCTATCTCAATGAATATCTGGCCCTGGCTGAAAGCACGCCAATTGTTCTGCCACTCATCCTGTGCAGGTAAAAGATTACTTGTGGAGCTGCGTGGAAATGTCAAAACACATAAAAGACTGCCCTGCATATTTCAGACATCCAGAAGGGGAGTTCTTGAACCAACATCTGGGAGATAAAAGGATCAGTACCTTAGGCACAACAAAAGAATTTAGGCTTTGGAGCTTTGGTCTCACTTCCCCAGGGGCTTTTTGTTGCCACTGTTTGGGTGTGGGAGCACTAGGGTCTTAGCTCACGGAGACCTTCTGCCACTTTCTGAGAATCATAAATGTCTATGGCATGTTGAGCTGAGCATTCAAAACCCTTTCTTATTTCAGGATGTTGGCATTCCAGCAATGTTGCTGGAGCACTAGCTGCAGATGAACCCCTATTTACTGATGATACTCTCCTGACTCACAGTGTGAATGTCACTTCTGTGTCAAAGGGTTTAAGGAGAGGAGGAGCAATTAGAGTGGCTCATTGATTTGCATGTTAGGCAAGGATTTCTCCCCAGTACAATAAGAGAAGAAACTTTTTGCACTGCATTTCCTTCTTGATGCCATTTTGGAATTAAGGCTGAGTATATTCAAAATATCCTTCAGTGTTGATGTATTTGCACAGCCAGGAATGTTGTCACCTTATCAATAAAATGAGGGGGGACATTAAACATGATAACATGTCATTTTGAATCAATTTTGAAATCTCTTGTTTCAGATCTAGTTGTAAAGTGATAATTCACTTTAAGTAGAAGTTGGTACAGATTTATTCTTGTCTTCTTTTTCATAGAAATGATCAATATTAAGATTTTTCAAGCTGCCTGAAGGATTGAGAATCTTTATGCTTTGAGTGAGTTATGTGCCTCTGACCAGGGCTGTGAGGCTTATCAGTGTATGCAGTGTTCTAAATCAGGTTTATGTTAGGCTTTGCACTACTTTGAGAATTAAAAACAAACAAACAAAAAATCCTCTACATATTATTTTATTTCAGTATTTTCCCTGTAGTTTAAAACTGCTTAATACAAGTGTAAGCTTTCTTCTCTTAACTTGAAATTATTATGTTGTATAGTCAGGGAAAATATTTTAAAAAATGAACGTGATTCTGACCATCCACCTCTCAGAGTTGTCTTTAAAAATCTGGCAGGCAATGTTTCGAAGATTTTTTCCAACTACATTCATAACCAGACAGACAAGCTTATTAGAGCTGGACATAGGTTCCTACTGCTGTGCGTTAATAAATTACAAACCTACTTCAGAAAGATTTAAAAAACTTGACTGAGTTTTATTTAAATGAATTTTGCCACTGTAAAATTTATGTATTTTTATTGTATCTGTGATTGTTCTGAAGGTGCTAAGGGACAAGAAGAGGTCAGAATTTATAAGCATTAAAAAAAAAAAAAGAAGTTTGATAAACCATAAGATTTTATTGACTAATAGAACAGAGGATCAATCATTTTCTTCACTATAATTAAGTCAAATCCGCTGTCAGGTGCTAAATCACAGATTCATACATACATGCATATGAATTTGTATCCAGCTGATTAATCCTGGTGTCTATAACTACTCAAATGCACAGAAATGCTCAAGTCAATGCATGCTGGGAAACTGAAGGTCTAAGCTGATGTTTCCAGGAAATTATTGCTATTTGACTTATAACATAGCATACAAGCATACAGGGACTTTCAGAAAATGGGAAAATGGTACAATATTGTCTCTAAGAGGACAGCAATCTAAACAGCTGAAATTAAACAAGGTTTTTCCCTTTTTTTTTTTTTTTTGGAACAAACATGGAAAGAAAACTCTTATCAGGGCCTGTCAATCAACAAGCTGGCAGGCTATTGACTACTGTCCATTGTGCTGCCAAATCATGTCTTGTTACCTTTTGTTCTCTTGTCTGTAGCTGCCTTTTGTCCCTCTACAGATCTGTGTAGGACAGACATCATCTCTCTGTTATATGGTTGTGCATGATCCAGACCCACTGACAGTCCAGTAGTATGCATTAAATAACTTTCAATATCAGAAGAGAGAGATAAGAGCCTGAACTAATACTATCTATTCTATTCATAATCTCATGATTATGAGTAGATTTAATATTTAGACTATAGATTCTCTGGGTGAATATACGGTTGAACATAACATTTGAGAATCATATGGAAGACTTGGTATAATTTCAAAGTATTCTTAAAAAACAACTGATAGGATAATTCCCATATCCAATATATGACATGCATTATATTGTTATGGTAGAAGGCTGTGGGGTGACCTCATTGCAGCCTTTCAATACCTAAAGGGAACCTACAGAGGGGAGGGGAATCAACTCTTTGAAAGGGTTTATATGTGTAGGATGACAGGAAATGGTTTTAAGTTGAGGGAGGGGAGATTTAGGTGGGACATTAGGGGGAAATTCTTTACCCAGAGAGTGGTGAGGTGCTGGAATAGGCTGCCCGGAGAGGTTGTGGATGCCCCGTCCCTGGAGGTGTTCAAGGCCAGGTTGGATGGGGTCCTGGGGACAGCCTGGTTTAACATTAAACATGGAGATTGTTAGCCCTGCATGTGGCAGGGGGTTGGAGATTCATGATCCTTGAGGTCCCTTCCAACCCTGGCCATTCTGTGATTCTGTGATTCTGTGATTCTGTGATCTTGTAATGCACAGTGAACATCCTCTACCTAGAATGACATAGAATGAAGTTGATAAGGGATTTTAGATTACAGGAACAAATATCTATACAACATATTAATATATTTTTTTTCCATTTTAGAGTATTCATGTAACAAACCTGACACTTTGTCAAACCAACTCTTTTTACCAGAATAAATAATTAAGTATATATTTTCTTTGCGCAGACTGTCTTTCTGACAGATTTTTCTAAAGAACAAATATTTTTGAAAAAGGAAAGATTATTTTTTTCCCTAGACTCCTTTCTTAATGTATTGTATAATGTTAAAGGAACTGAGAGGGCATTTCTCACTCCATTTCCTCCGGCAATAATTTACTTCTGGATTGTAGTTGCATGTGAACTATAACATAGGGAGAAAAAAATGGTATTTCTCATGATATTGATATTATTCGGTACGCATTTACTTTAAGCCTAGTGGAACACATGCCATTTATATTTTAATCAAGGAATATGAAAGGGTTATATTTCTGGGTTTATTTACTTGTTATTTTGTTCACAGGGTCTTGTACTGAAGTGAGAAAAATGTAGTCTGTGTACAATATATATTTGCAAAGTCAGCAACAAAGTAAAACAGTGATAGTTCTTTGCTGGCAGCAAGCATCTGGCACATTGACCTCAAAGACTAACAGAAAATCTGCACATAAAACATTCATTCAGCTCATTCTGGGGAAAAAGTCAGAAAAGTTTGTGCTTACCACACAAAACTGCCCTGCATGCAGATACTGGAGATGACATTTCCCTGGCAGCACCTGGAGCCCATTCCCTGCTGGGAGGGCAGGACACCCGTCCCCAGGGCTGGCCTGGGTGCTGTGTGCCCCTTGCTGATGGACAGAGGTGAGCTTTTCCCCCATCAGGGACGGAGACTTTACAGTTCTGCCATCACAAAACATTTTTCATTTCATTTTTTCCCTCCATTGTCAACCTATTCTTCTGTCTCCCTCCCTGTCAGTGTTTTTGCAAGTATCTGAGGTAGAAAGCTGAAGCAGAGTGATGCCTGTGTGATCCCAGGAAAACTCACCTGTACCTGAATGCTGAGATGAAATTCAGGCACACAAATGTCAAAATATAAGCTCTAGGCAATGGCTTGTACTGAAAAGTTCTTGTGACAAAGATATTACTGTGTTTTATGGAAGACAGAAACTGTTTTAAAGAAGACACTACCCATAGCCTGGGATTCCACAACAGCCCCTTCATTCTTTGGGATTCTTGACATTCATTCTTATCCAGCCCTCTATACCAGGGTTACAACTTCATTTTTCAGCAGTTTCCACTCGTGATATCACTAATAAAATTTCTGTGACCTTCATAGAAAAAAAAATGAGCTGAAGTTTTGTGTGAATTTTGGGCTTTATGCCTTTTTTTTCAGGCCCTCCTTCCTCTCGGTTATTGTGCTACTTTATCAGGGCTCTTATTTTAGGTCCAGCCTTGGCGAGATGCTTTTCCTTTTCAAAGCAACTCCTTTCCAAGAAGCTCAGCTCTAGGAATCATAGCAGCTATTACCCAGCCCTTACTTTTATGTGAGAGCTCATGTCCTAGTGGGAAAGTAACTCCTGCTCTTCCCACAAGTGGGTGTTCAGAGCACTGGTGGAAGCGAGCATGGCATCTTGGCAGTTCAGTCCCAATGAGAAAGAGCCATCAAATTTCGTTTTCATTTGAATTTCCATTTTTCATCTGCTTATTTGAAGGAAAAAAATGTAGCTGTTCTACCTCCCTTCAAAGCAGACAAATTCCCTACATGGCATTCCTTTTGGAGTATTAAATCTTAATAGTAGCAGCTTAGTAGACAGTAGAAAAGTGGAAGTTGTGTGATTTAAAGATTTTTTATGCTTCTAATTCAGTAGCAAAAAATATCCAAAGCTAGAGATTGGCACAACAATGTAATGAAAAAAAAAAAAAAAAAAGCAAATCTTGTAAAGAGGCACTATTTCATTATTTTGGCATCAAACAGAGTTGTGCTGGCAGTGCCGATCAGAGACTGATCTTGAGGAGCCAAAGTCAAATGAAGATAGCATGAAATATCTACTTGAGTCACAGTCTCAAGCTAAGGCAGTTTCCAAGCTAAGGCTTTACCTTATTAGCAGCTCAGTAGGAAAGCTGGTGAAAGAAATCCCTCACGTGTGAAGGAAGAGATGTTTATCAGTGAATGACCAGTGCATCCATTCCACACTCTACGCAACCACAGTCAGTACTGGACCTTCCTCCACTTCTCCGCTTGTGGCATCTGGGCTGCCAGAGGGTGAGGTGCCAATGGGATCCTGGCCCCCGACACTTATTAAACATCCCTCAGCAGGTCTCACCTTAAAGGCCTGTTAAGTAGCGATGCCCTGCTCACGTTTCAGATTGCAAAATTAAATTTTCCCTGCCTATATTCACTTTGTAGTTCAATTATTTTACATCTTTCTCACCCTTCTTCTCTTAATGCACATAAATTCTTGAAATGGTGTTCAATATTTCCTTACTCTCATACATATGTCGGCTCCAGATAAAGCTGCATTTGAACTGTGATAACTTTGCCCCAAATAACATTTGTATAGCCCTCCCAGAAAACTGGGAATTGGTGCCTATATCAGTTTTCTTGGTGATATAACAGTTCATCACACATCTTTACATTTGTCCTTTGCTATACTTTAAAATAAATATCCCTGCATTTTTAATACATATGGAAATGCAAAAAAAGTGCAGAGAAGATCTGGAGAACTGAAGGAGATTTAGGTTAGATACTAGGAGGAAGTTTTTCACATGGAGGGTGGTGACACACTGGAACAGATTGTCCAAGGAGGCTGTGGATGCCCCATCCCTGGAGGCATTCAAGGCCAGGCTGGATGTGGCTCTGGGCAGCCTGGTCTGGTGATTGGTGACCCTACACATAGCAGGGGGTTAAAACTAGATGATCATTGTCGTCCTTTTCAACTCAGGTCATTCTATGATTCTATGATGATTCAGAAAGGGCAGGAAACCACTAGGATAAGAGCATTTGCGATCCTTGGAGATTTGTTTGTGCTGAGACACTGTACTGCTTTTCCCTGCCATAGCTCTTAGCCATTTCCTTCTACTACTCCAAAAATAAGTGATTCCGTTAACTTAGGTCATCAGCACTAACCAGAAACATGGACATACATTTACAACCAACATTGCCAAATACAATTTTGTCCATCAAATGAGAATACAAAACAGAAAGATTAGATGCAAGGTATACTGAGCAGGCTGTTGCACTGATAATTTTTCCATTTATTGGAAATGCTAGGGAAGAAATAATAAAAAATGTTGTACCTAAGCCTGTTGCTGAGATCTGTGCCTAGGGAATATTGACTCAGCACTGATAACCCATACAAAGGGAGGGGAGGGGAGTTTCTTGCATTTACAGTTACTATGATAAGTGATGAGGTGAAATTGTACTTCTCAGTGATGATGTATTCCAAATACAAACACTGAATCAATTCTGAAGGCTGCTGTTTTCTACCAGAAAAGTCCACAGCAAGAGAATTTGGGTAATTAGTTGTTTGTCCACTTAGGTTTTAACTCATACACGATGGAAATATATTACTTCACTGGTTTTTACCAAAGCATTGAGAGAGAACTTTTGGACATCAGAGTTTAAGTTGGCTTGTAAGGATTGCTCAGGTGCTGCAGTGATTACCACTACTGGGAATCTAAATGGGGTACAGATGCTGAATTTTAATATAGCCATATAGTGAGACCTTTTTTAGCACAACACCTCAACTCACAAAGCATCAGAGCTGATGGCGTGGAAATTCTGCAGCTGCTTGGCAACAGTAAGGGGGTCTGGAGACTTTCCTTTGTTCTCTTGGTAAGTGTAGAAAGGGGAGATGCTAGAGGAGGGAAAAGGGAAAGGTGTCATGAGGGGGAGAGAAGGAGAACAGATATCAGAAGAGGAGCAAATACCGTGTTTGTTTTGATATCTGAAAGACTTTTTGCTGCCTTACAGAGTAATATATAAACACATTCATAATTAAATACAAGGCAGAAGTTGGACAATAGCATGTATTATCATATCTGAAATAGTGTTCAAATCCAAGCTCTTTTTCAATACAGATTCAGCACAAAATTGGGCGCAATGAGAGTGCTTTTGTATCTACACATTTGGGTTGGATGAAATGATTGAAAAGTAATGTTACATTTAATGTATTTAGTGCTTCCTTCTTTGCCCAATTCTCCCCTCACCTGTCAGAATTAAGATGGAAAAGACTTTGAATGAAAATATCAACATTCTCCTAACATCTCTTTATATCTGGCCCTGCTTTTAGCAATGTCTTCGTGTCTGCTATATCTGGATAAAGAACATGAGTTAGAATGGGAAAACGGGCAGCACCACTGGACTTTCTTCTGTTCAGAGTCAAATAAAGATCTATTTCAGTTCCTCCCTCTCAGGGGGGATTGCTCATAAGTAGGAGGGAGTCTGTTTTTCCTGTTGTCTTACACCACCACAGTCACTCACCTTTGGGGATGCTTTGTGTAAAGCATTAAATTATTTTAATGCACTTTATATCCACACTGGTGCTGTTAATGACTGCCACCAGTGACTGATTATGACACTGCATTCATACTGCACCTCTTGCTGCCTCGTTTTTTTCTGTCTCATTCCATTACTGTCAACATTTACATGCTGAAGACAGCTTTTCAAGGCACTCTAGAGGCCTGGCAGTGCAAGTGTTAGCAGGAAGCAGCATGAGAATTTGTGGTTTAGGGCATAAATACAGTGTTTAAGCCGCACTGCCATCCTTATTCCTGCAGACACTAATAAAGAAGTGTGGACATAAAAAACGCTGATTATTTCTGTGCTCCCCTATGAAAGAGAACACTGCATACATAATATTGCCCCAACCATCTATGCAAAATGGCTAGTCACTGGAAGTTCTCCAGTAGTCACATTTCACACACACTTTTCTGCTACATAAAACCTAATTTTCCTTAATGTCACTCTGCTAGTACGTTATCACCTACTTCTTTGATCTTCTGCGCTGCTCAAATGATGAGAGAAAGGCACAGTAGCAGGGAATTAGGTATCTCAGAGAGTTCTGTGAGTTGATGGCTGGTGTGTTAAACCTCATGATGGTCTGCTCTTCTGCTTTCCAGTAAAAATGAAGTCCAAGTAAACAGAAAGGGGTGTTGTTGCTTTTTCTTTTATTTGAATATATATTTTGTAACATTGTAGGCTTTGTTTCAAACATTTACTAAGGTCGATGCTACAGAGAGGCTCTGCTGAGTCCTCTTTCATTTGATTCTGGATGAAATGTGACAGGGAGTTAAAGAAGCTGCACCCAGGAACTTTTCAAAGTGGTGTACAACTACAACTGTAATGCTGTCAGTGCTTCATCTGCTGAGATATTTGTTTGGCTCAGCAAACCCAATTACCTCATAGTTCAGCTGCATTGCTCCTACTCTTGCTGTGGTCCCACGTGCTTGGTCAACAGAGTACTGGAGGAGCCATGCTCTTGGGGCAGTTCAAATCCTGTCATTCCTTTATCAATGCACATGGAACATTTCCTACCATTTCCTGAGTCAGTGCTCTGATAACTGCAGTTTAATGCTTGCATGTCTGTAGCATTCTTACAGGTTTTAGAAAACAATTTATAGGACTGAATTTGTAATATCTCTATTACTATGTACATAAGGCTGTGCTCAATCCTTTCATTCTGTAGCTTGCATTAATAGCAGGAGTTGCTGTGACTCAGGTGAGAGACTTGCGCTTGGCTTTGTTGAACCTCATAAGGTGCTCCTGGGTGCACTGCTCAAGCCTGTCCAGGTCTCTCTGGATGGCATCCCATCCCTCAGGTATGTCAACCACACCACAACTTGCTGTCACCTGCAAACTTGCCAAGAGTGAACTCGATCCCACAGTCAATGTCATTGATGAAAATATTAAAGAGCACTGATTCCTGTAGTGACCCCTATGAGGTACCACTTATCATTGATCTCTATCTGGACATCAAGTCATTGATGATTATTGATTGCTGAGTCCATCCACTGTATCTGTATCTTTACAATTTGGAGAGAAGGATGCTGTGCCGGACCATGTCCAAAGCCTCACTGAAATCCAGATACATGTCAGTGGCTCTTCCCTTGTCCACTGATTCAGTTATGCCACCATGGAAAGCCACCAGGATGGTCATTAAGGACTTGCCCTTGCTGAAAACGTAATTGTTGTCTGGTATCACTTCCACCTCTTGCATGTGCATTAGTACAGCTTCTAGAAGGATCTACTCCATGATCTTCCTCATCAGAGAGGTTAGGCTGACAGGTCATTAATTCCCACACTCGTCCTTTCTACCATTCTTAAAAACATCCACACCTTCCCAAGGAAACCACCACATGACCTGATAAGCTAAATAGGTCAAACTTTAATTTTGTTTCAGATGCTCTTCCTGAATTCTCTGCAATGTTCCTTGTTCAGCCATCACAGTGCTATCCTTGCATCTCCTCACATCTACAGAAGCATGGATGGAGCCTCACTCTTGATCTGCTTTGCCAAAGGCGGTGCACAAAACTGCTTTTTCTATCAAAAATCATGTACGCTCATTTAAATCAAGGGCAGAAAACAATCTTGACCTTCTGGTGGGTTACAAAATTCATGTTTTGGTTTTACTGGATAGCCAGCAGTGGAAAATCACACCTAAAGAGTACAGTTCTGCATCTCTGATATGGGCAAGGGTAGGACGTTTGTGCATAGAGCTCAGCCACAGATTTGTACAGAGCACTTCAATGCCAGCTAAAGGCAGTTCTCAAAGCATGCATAGCAGAGGCAGTCTTAAGCTGCAAACCTTCAAATCAAGTTCTGGAATACCCAGGGCACAGTTTAGGATGGTTTATGTAGGGATTTGCAGCTATTTTTCAAAGCTCTGGAATTTAAGGAGATCCTAAAATCCAGATCTAAGGTTTGGACTCAGGTTTAACTTGAGTTTGCACAAAGCTGTGAATAATAGTGTCTCTCCCAACCTCCTCCCAAATTTCTCCACATTTTCTTTTGCTTTGACGAGCAAGTTGTTTCCATGAAAATAAGCTGTTCACTGAAAAATACCTACAGTGGAAACAGAGCAGCCTTTTATTGCTCTAGGAATTTATGGCATTCTTGTATAACTATGCAATTAATATTGCTAATGATATTAAACCAGAGAGCAAGCAAAAACCCTTTTTCTCTTAGCTATTACTCTGACTTTCATTAGTTTTGTATGAAGATCATACTACTGTAGGGTAAATAAAGCATTACTGTACTTGCAGTGGTGATAGGCCCTTTGGCATCACCCATGGGATGGTGCCTATGTCCTGGCTACTCATTAATCCCTCTTTGATCCCAGACTGCCTCCCAAGTGCCAGACAAGCAGGCATTGCTGTTGTTTGGGGTTGGTTTTGTTTTGCTGGTTTTTTTTTTTGTTTTTTTTTTTAAACATCTGAACATCCCCATCCTGAGGTAGATATAACACGGGGAAGATCCAATTTGTCCACTACCTGACCCGTTTGGAATAATGCTTGGTAATTCCCTCTTTCTATCTGGGAGATGTTTGAGATGGAAAATCTCTGTAAATGTACCAATAATATGATTATTCTACAAATGTCATTCTCTTCAAAATGGCTTACAATGCACTAAATTAATTTCTGGTCAAATGCCTGACTGACAGCAAAATAAACACTCTTTAAAACGGTATAGGTGAATGATGAGAAAATTATTAAAATCATAAAATAAAATTGATCTTGTGAAAAGCAACAAGGTCAAATAACACAAACACTGATTCCCAGTAAAAGACCCAACAACATGCAGATAAATGCTGATTTTGATCTTAGGAAGACCTGAATGTGTTGCTGCCTTCTGGCTCTCTGCTGTTTACCTCCCTGGGCTGTTTGCATATGGCAGATGTAGAAGGACAGATTGGATGGTAATGCTGATGAACTCATAGGATTCACCCACAAGTGTTGGCCTGTGGGGGCATGTGGGATAGTGACACAGTGGGGTGGGTGAAACACAGAAACATATCCCTGTGGTTATCTCCAGTAGGGAGGTAGGCTTAGCTGGAGATACAATTGGATTGGCAAAAATCGGCAGCTAAATTATCTTCTAGTTCATTTGACAATAAATTAATGGCAAATATTTTAAAATGCGGAAATTAAATAAATGTGTCTTGATTTGGGAGCATTTTCCTTTAGGAGAACACTGGCATGGAATTTGCTAAAAAGAGTATTTCATACGTTAGTTCCCTTGCATCTTCTAATTAATTTTGCAAATTCTCTGAGATGTGCTTTCACCTTTGAGAAAATTCATTTCCTCTGATTTGTATCAACTGCTCATTTACCACTTCTTCTTGAGATTTCTCACTCCTGATTCATGAATCCATTAAAAAGCTTTCCTTTGAACAGTGCCCCTCACCACTGTGTCAATTATTTTCCCATGTTAGCTCTGGCACATAGGATTTCAGACTCTCCTGAGAAATTAAACTGACAGTTATCAATAGCGAACACCATGTGCTATAACAAAACACTGCTGAGTTGGGAGCCGTAAGGCAATGAGTTTTACAATACAGTTAAGGAAAATCTGATTGTAAAATGGTTAGCCCACCTGACTCCTTTGAACCTTTGGCAGACAACATGCTTGGGCAATGGAAAGCTCAATCTCCTGATCTTCCAATGTTCCAAGCCCCACAGAGAAGGAGTAATGCATGCATACATATAGAGGTGTATGCATATGTTTAGCCTATAATATCAGCACCAGTCTGTATAACAGGGTTTCTTTAATTATGTGGATCAGTAGATGAAAACAGGAGTCTTTTAATTCAAATTCGGGCAAGGGGCTGAAGAGCCTTTATTACAAAAGCAGGCAGAGAGACCCGGATGTGTTCAGCATGAAGAAGAGAAGGCTCAGGGGAGACCTCATTGTGGCCTTCCAGTACTTAAAGAGAGCTTGTAAACAGGATCAACTTTTTACACAGTTAGGTAATCACAGGACAAGGGAGAAAGAATACAAGAGGGGAGCTTTAGATTTGCTGTCACAGGAAAAATATTCATTGAGAGGGTAGTGAGGTGCTTAAACACACTGCCAAGAGAGGTTGTGGATGGTAGTTGGTTAAAACTAGATGCTCTTTGACATCTCTTCCAATCCAAATCCTTATGCAGAATGATGTTAGTGCTCCATTTCACTTGAGAAAACTTACTCGTTTTAGGCAGAGTCCTCACTGCTATGCCTATTTTGGGCTTTTATTTGTATAAGAAAATGACCAAGTTTGGAAATGTTGCTAAATAATTTCTACAAGGATGTGTTTCCTTGTTCCTTTGTCAGTGCCTACACCCGCAAGCACAAATATATTTATTCGCCTGTATCAAACAATGGTAACACATCACTTTATGTGCCTAATATGCAGGAGCTGGTCTCACGAGGTTTGCCATGTTACTGTGAATGTATAAACATTGCATATCTAATCTATTCTTTGAAAATTTCTCTTTCCTCCCTTTTCTTCCCAGCCCAGTGTGACTTCTGTGAAATTAGACAGCTTACTGTTGGTAACCAGAATTTGTTCCTGGGCTTAGCAGAGTATGTGATGCAACGAAAAAGGGAATCTGCCCCATAGAACAGTAAACTCTGCAAGAAGCCATATTGAGAAATTGCATCTGAATTGCTGTTTTTGTATGCCACATCACCATCTAAAGTAGACTACGTCATTTTGTATCTTCTATTTGACAGAAAAATCTTGTGTTGTGTAGTATAAAGTTACGTCATCGCGAAGTAAAAAGCCTTGGTACCCTTAGTTATTGCTCTCAAATATCTATCCCACTGAAGAATGGTTATTTCTCTGATTCAATGCCAGCACTCATCATGTTAGTTAACAGAGACATGTACTGAGTATCTGAGAACAACCCAGAATTCTGAAATTGTCCATGACCTCAAAATTTAATCTGAGTTGGTGCTAAAGAACATCTGAAGGCTAATGTAACCTGTATATGGTACATACAAAGAATATATGCTTTGCCAATTTTTATAAATAAGCTCTATGGAATTGCAGTATTCTTGCATTTTACATTAATACCAGTTAATAGGGAATTAGTGCCACCTAATGTAAAATTGTTATCCAAGTGTCTCCACATATAAGGAAAGTCTTTCTCATTCTCCTCTTCATTTGCAATAAGCATTTGTAAAATAAAAATAGCTTTGAATTATGGAACTGTTAAATATTATATAATCCTATAATATTAAATATTGTTTATTTGTATTACATAAACTTTACCTTTGATTAGCAGCACATAATCTGTTCTATTCTAACTGAAAAATTGGCCTTTTTGTGGTGCTCTAAAGGATTAATTGTGGTAAGAAATACTTCCCTGTCACACTCCTATGTAAACTATAATTATTTTGGCCCCAGTTCTGCAAATGTTCGTGCAAGCTCTTAATTGTACTCAGGTGAGGAGAATTAATGCATCTATAAATGTTAATGTGAACAGAAGCAATGTCCTACGTGTAGCTTTTACTTTTACTAAAGGTAAAGTCCAAATTCCAAAGATCACTCCATCCCTCTGGATAGTCTATAGGCGAAAAAATAATCCTTTAATAAGGATTAGTGAGAACAAAGATAAATATGAAGAAGTGCTCTGGTTCCCCAGGAATTACCTATCATATATCTTCTATCAGAATCCAATTTTCTAAAAATAAAGAATATTTTAGAAAAGAAAGAGCAAAGAGAGAGGAATCTTAATTAAAAAAAAAAAAAAAAAAAAAAGTTGCAATTTCAACCAGCATCCCTTTCACTCTACCACACACCAGCCCTCAGGTGAGCTGCCTGCAAGCCTTCCTCACCTGCTTGCCTCTTAGGTTTGCAGTGCGCAGTAAAGCCTGAGTGCTGAACCTCTCACCTGACAAGGACACTAAGGGAAGTGCTTCCAATGGCTGCAGAGATGGAGAAACACACTTCAGTATCCAGATTAAATGTCTGTGCTGGGAAGACAAAATGCATGCAACTCTACAGCTTTTGCATGTAGCAAAAAATATAATTGAGATGAGGATGAGTTTCTTTGCTGATACATAGTCACGAGTCATCCTGGCCCAAAGACAATTTGACATTAATGCAGTGACCTAGGCTACATATTCCAATATTTAGAGTGATGGAAGTTACTAAATTGGATGAGCCCAAGTCAGCATGAAAAATCTAGCTAAAACTTTTGCTGAGAAAGCTTTGTTTTATCTTTTCGTTTCATTTTAATGCCAGCATATGCTGAGGCACTATTATTACATTTGATATTTTAGAAAGGATGCATCTGAGCCAAGATTACTTTAGACGTTGCCACTGTAAATCAGAATAAGCTTTTAAATGTTTGAACTGGAATACATCTGTCTGCTGAGAAGGAGAGGTGGTTACTGGCAAATTCTTCTATTTACTTAAAAAAAAAAAAACAACACCACGCAAATCAGTGCCTGACACCTTGGAAAGAGTCAGAAGGAGCTATTAGTAAATGGAGCTTGACTTGTAATGCTGTAACCACTTCCAGGTGGGTGAAAATGCAACTGTGTTGAGTTTGTTATGTAATTGATAGGGTAACATAGGTGAGATGAGGAAAATGAGACCATTCTGTTTTTTCTGCTGTATTCAGTAATTTTGGTGCAGGTCTGATACGAAAACTGGCTTTTAATGAATAGAAGCTATGAGAGGGTTAAGGACAAAGGATGATTATTTATAACATGAATATGTTGCAAGCTACTATTTGATTGCACAAAACATTTGTAATAAGGTAGTTCATATTTCTTAGAAGGAAATTTGAAATTTATACAAGTATTAAATCAATTAGATACTTAAAAAAAACAACCAACCATCTACCCACAATTCGGTTCAGTGAACATGACTTTGCAAATCCTTGGAAATAAAACTATTACTCTAAAACTCTAAATCTCTGAATGTTTTGAGCGTTTTTTAAATGAATTTCACCACAGTCCAAATGCTTAAACTGAAATACAATGCTTAGCTTTGCTAGATGAGATGTTTTGACTCTTATGAAATGACTAGTGCTAAAGAAATTTTAATGAATCACCTGCATACATTTCCCTTCTCAATGAAATAATTTAAAAATTGCACTGTCTTCAAGTGATAATACGTACTAGAAAATGCAAAATCTGTTTGAGTAATTATTTGTGTCATGCACTCCTTCCCTCTTATATTGCAACTTCTATTTAACCCATATTTTTGTCATCATAATGTGAAAGACAAAAAAATATTTGTAGATGCCTTTGTAGCAAGTTATGTATTTAAAGCACAGATTGTCAGAAATATTACTCATTCTGATGCACAAAATATATGTTCTGGAAGAAATGCACAAAGTTGTATGATATGGCCTCTGAGAGATGATTATGAGTTTAGTAGTGAATGCTTTACCTGCTTCAGGAAACCTTTGATGGACATAAATGGAAAGCTGAGGTGCCTCTGACTGCTGAGCTGTGTTCAAATGTATAGTTGAAACTATCTTCCAGGTGTTAAATGATGACTTACTTTTCAATAATTTTTGTCGCTTAATCTTTCTGAAACACCTGTGCACCAGTGGAGAGTACTGCACAAGAAGTTCCTGGGCCCAGCATGGTCTTACCAGACAGCCTGGCTCCTTGCCCTATTTCCTTGCCTCATCCAGTTTTAACTACAGATGATGCAATTTCTCCTGTCAGCATGCAAAGAAGATATCCTGCTGGGCTGAGGAAAGGATAGGGCATATAGTGTCTCCACATGGAAAGCCAGAGAAACACAGCCCTTGCACTAGTGTCTGTGCAAACAATTTGCCAGCATAGGCACCGTATTCCAAATAATGGACAGTAATGAACCCTTTGCAAACACTTTGCACCTGTGAATTTAGCCTCCATGTTTCTTAACCCTATGCACAAACTACTGTCCTCACCATGCTCTCCTCAAGGTTGCCAAGGTTTCACAGGCATTTGAAAGCATTTTCATAGAATCACTAAATATCCCTAGCTTGTAGGATTCCACAAGAATGGTCTAACATCAGGCTCCATACAGGACCATCCAAAATGCAAACTATACTTCTGAGAGGATTGTCCAAAGGCTCCTTGAATTCTGGCAGCTCAGGGCCATGCCCATTGGCCTGGAGAGCCTATTCCATGGCCCCTACCAACCTCTGGTGAAGAATATTTTCATACCACCAGAGAGCAGAACTCAGCGCTGCCCTTCCGCTCCCCTCATGAGGGGCTCCAGGCCACCATGGGACCTCCCCTCAGTTCCTCTTCTCTGGGCTGAACAAATCAAGGGACCTCAGCTGTTCCTCATATGTCTTGCACTCCAGACCCTTCCCCATCTTTGCAGCTCTTCTTTGGACTCTTTCTAGTAGTTTTGTCCTTTTTATATCATGGCACTCAAAGCTGCTTACTGCAGATGAGGCTGTATTTGTGCAAAACTCTCACTCATCTGACAGTGCCAGACCTGATGAACCCCAGCATATTTTATGTAAAAGCAGATGACTTCACTGAAATTAAGGCAAAAGAACCCCACATCATACTGTCATTTGTCTTGTCAAAAGAGTGTTACCTGGTCCCTCCTCCATGTCAAATATGCTGGGTAGCAGCAGCTGGTGAGGTGCTCAAGCTTACCAAAAGTTTTTGAGGACAGTGTTACAAGAGCTACCCAAATAAATGCAGTTTTAGGAGAGAAGTATCACTGGATATACAGACTGTTCAAACTAAGCAGAAGATCACTCAGCTGTATTTTTGCCAGGGAAGAGAATTGGATTTGGATATAATAGCAATTTTGCATGTACCTTTAAACCTATGGTTATGGGTTATGGTAGTTCTTGTGTCATGGAAGAGAGTTACAGCAGTGAGATAATAATACATACAAAATGAGTCGAAATTGATGCTGAAACTCTATTAGTGTCAAAGGGTGTTCAAAGGGTGAATGTTGGGGTCCCACACAGCACCTCTGCTTGGTCTGATGGTGCGGATTACCACAGCTGAATGGAGAGAAAAGTGAGCAGAAATCACTTCACTTAAAAATGTCAAAAAAGAGGGTGTTTGGCCAAAACTGATGGAGTAGTTGAAGAAAACAAACATTAGCTGGATTAAACATTAGCTTGGGAATTACAAGAAGACTTTAGAAAAATTAACATCTTGCTTGGTAGGAGTAATAAAGCAGCATGAAATTTATCTGAGTCTGGTGTCCGAGGAGCAGCCTCTTGGGGATGGGAAATGGAAGGCTGTGGAATGCTTGTTAGTGTCAATATTTTGTAAATTTCTACTATTGTGATGGATCTTCCCTTTGGTATCAATCCTGAATATGTAGGTCACAGGTTGCCAGTTATTTATGTGATGTCAATAAACCAATAATTCATTAGATCTCAATTTGATTGAAACCACATAATATTAGGAGATTTTCTCCATATCAACCATATATTGCAGTGAGGCCTTCTGGGCTTTGGTAACTGCTGCTTCTGTCCACAGAAAGAGTTTATTTTCTTTCCCATATCCTCTCTAACTTTTCACGCTTTGAATGAATGCATATGTCAGAAAATTAGCTTATAGATTTTATGTAAACCAGGAGGTTATATATTTTTTCCTCCATCACTTTGTGAGCGAGTTAAATGCAATGATAAGAAATAACCAAATAGCCTTCATACTAAGACCATTTATCAGATTTACCAGATCCTATAAAAATGAAGCAAGACTTGGCAACATGCTGAGTACTGAAATGTGAAAATAAATAAACAAACAAAAAAAATCCACTGAGGATTACCCAGGAGTGAAGATTTCTCCATGAAACTGTATCCTTAATACGGTTAAATTCATTTAGCACACTGAGACACCTGTGACTTCCAAGGTGAGATAACAGGACAAAACCCCTTTCTAGAGGAATTTATTTTTAAGTTTCAGGGTCTCTACTACATTTTAGAGATCAGTGAGAGTGCAAAATGTCACTGCAGTTTTGCTTGCCTGTGATCTCTTGTTGCTGCAAGAACAATAAATGCCTTTTTCCAAGAAAGCTGGTCTGTTTGTTTTCTAAACCATTTATTTGAGCCATCTTCCATTAAAAAGAAAAGCACATTTTACTGTATCAGATATACTGGAAGATTCATATTAAGCCATGAAATAGTTCTTTTCCACGCTGTCATGATCAAATTGTGTACAATGAGTGAAACTGGTGAACATCAATCACCACATCAACAGTGAAAGGCTTACTGCATCACTCACATTCCAATTACACTTTCAGTGCAGTCCATTGGCATTAGGAAGGCCCATTTGCGTGCAGGTGCATTGCACACAGTATGATCCACTTATCCTAGATGGTGAGCTTTATCTGTGGTTTCTAAGCTTGCTCTTTCCTCTCAGCCAAAAGCTTCACAAAAAAAAATTTCTTCTTCAGATTTTTGTGGGATTTTATGTATCTGAAGAAAAACTTGTCAGAAAAGCCCTTATAATTTAATCTCTGTGTTTCTGGTGTTTTCAAAATCCTTATTACTGGACCATCACAACATATTATTTCAGATACATGTTCAAAATAAGGAGAATTTTCATGCAGTGAATGCAGGTTCTTTTATTAAGGGGTGTTGCCTTTGCAGGGAAAAGCCCTCTACTTCTATACTGAGCAATTATAAAAGCAGATGGTATCATTAGAGGTGAGAAATGCCAGAACTTCAAAGTCCAAGAAGAAAAATAAAAATACAATTTGAGTTGTTTACTGTAGTTAGAATATTGCCACTCCACACAACAGCACTGTGAATGAGTGATGCTGATCCCCTTTATTCTGTTGGGTTCTGCTGAAAACTGACCAACTGACGTACAGGCAAACAGGTGATTTGGTGACCTTACAAGTGCAAGTGAAAGGATCCCACTTACTCTAGAAGGATTACAATGATATGTTTCCATTCTCAAATGTCCTCTCACATTAATCCTGAGACATCATCCTGTTCTCCAGTTTTAAGCAATATTTTTGTATGTATTTTATTGTCGTATTTATATAGTATAATGTAGCAATAGCTGATAGGGTCTGCATTGTCAACTGTACATTTGTCTATTTTTAAATGAGCACACCAAATCAACAAAAAGAAAAATAAAGTCACATCTGAGTCAGAATTGTTATTGTTTTGGACTTCCTGTCTGCTAAAACAATGCTGCAGCTTTTGCTTATAGATGTCCATTCATTTAGAAATTATTTAAAAGCAAACATCTAGGCCATGAGCTACAAATACGAACAATATTGTGTATACATTTCCTTCCCTTGATGCCATTTCTTCATTTCATTGCAAAGCTGGATAGCTTTTTTTTCTTCTACTGTTGATTTTTATTTCAGAAGAATCTGACAGAAAGTATATGTTTTCTGACTGCAGTAAAATCAAGTCAGATACTTGATTGCAGTATGAACTTACTCCTGTATATTAAGAATTAAGTAGAAAGCTGATTGTAGCAGATGTATTTGTCAGAGATGTATCTTTAAAGACATAGCTCACAGTGTGATTCATTTTCAGTGAAATTAGTTATTTTTTCTCTGCACTGTAATTTTTTCAGGGAGATATCTAACGTAGTTTGAATGCAAATTCAACCCTAGGGAAATAAAACACATAGGAGAACCAATGTAGTCATATTCCATTTCCATTAATTCTTTCATTTGTTAACCTCAAATTTGTTTCAGTCTGTATCAGATACCAATGCTGTCATTCTTACATTTCATTATGCCTTTCAATATGTTTCTTTCCTGGAATTGAATTATGTTTCTTGTTGGAAAAAATATTTGTAGCAGTTCTATTTATTTGGATGTTGTGACCATGGCATACCAGAGCCAGCTCGCGTTCATGTGCTGAACAGAACAGGTGTTGAGAACATCATCACTGATTTCATAGAATCATAGAATCATTGGATGACTTGGGTTGAAAGGGACTTTAAAGATCATCTCATTCTAACCCCTCCTGCCACAGGCAGGGTTGCCAACAGCTAGATCGAGTACTAGATCAGATTGCCCAGAGCCCCATCCAACCTGGCTTTAAACACCTCCAGGGATGGGGCATCCACAACCTCTATGGGTAACTTGTTAAAGTTTAAAAGTTACCTTATCACCTGCTCAGTAAAAACCGTCCCCCTGACATTAAATCTAAATCTTCCCTCCTTTAGCTTAAAATCATAAATCCCTACACCTCCTACCTTGCCTATCCCTTCTAAAAAGCTCATAGCTCTCAGTGGTGGTATTCCAGCTACATAAACCATCCCACCATGTTTATATGATAGCAATAAGATCACAGTTTTCCAAGTTCATCATGGTTTCCAACTCCTCCTGCTTATTTCCCATGCTATGTGCATTGGTATGGAAGCACTTCAGCTGGGCTTTTGGCCATGTTACCTTCCTAGAGGAGCCCTCCCACAAACCTCTGGGACAAATCTCAGTTTTTTTTTCCCTGCTCTGTCGCTCAGCAGAACACATCCTTCCCTCAGCAGCTCTAGTTTAGAGCCCTAGTGATCAGCAAAGGCAGTCTGTAGTCTAGTATATTCTTCCCCATTCTGGTCAGTCATTCAAACTGATGTAAAGGTTAAACATAAGTTGCTTTCAGGCAGTGTCCTAAACTTACTGGAGCTGCTTTTCATGATAAGCTTCAAAACAGGAAAGATTTAAGAAAGGAACCTGGAGAAAGGTACTGCCTCTTTATGTGTTACTGTAGTCGTTTGCTTAAATCCCAAACCATTAAAACACTTAAAGAAGACAGTTTTTATCAATCCTACTATGTAAGTATAAACCAAAGCACTCAAGTGAATCTAGGCCACAGAGCATTGCTCCCAGAGTTTCTTCTCTACCCCCACTTAGATGGTAACTCTCAGGAGAAAGAAAAGGAACTGAAGAAATTTCACTGTACTGCAAGAAGTACATCTGATTTAAGCACCTTAGAGCAAAACAAGGCTGAGGGACACTGGCTCATACTTGAACCAATGACTTGAACCAAGTCATTATTCCTGCCCTCCATCACTCTCAACAAGCAGATCTGGGCTGTTTACTTCTTTACATTCTTCTTCTTTACTGATTTCAGGCACTCTTGGCTGGAAAGCTGCACCTTTCTAAAAATGAACATGTACAAATATTAAAAAAAGCACTCTGAGAGGATAAACTAAGATATAAGATAATCTTATATCTTTATCTTATATCTTTAATATCTATTATCTCCCCCCTCCTCTGCCTCCCCCGCACCCTCCCCTTTCCTCTCCCCTTCTTTTCCCTTCCCCTCCCTCTCCTTCCCTCCTTCCCCCTATTTCTCCCCCTCCCCCTCCTGTTCCCTCTCCCCTCCTCCCCCTTGCCTTCCCTCTCCCTCTCCTACTTTGCTGTAGCTTAAGTAACTACAAAAAACACAGTGCTTTCAGATCAGTGCTGGTCTTTGCAGTGCTTGCACCCACATACTTCGTATATATGAAGTACTGTCCACTTGGTGCCTCCTGTACAACCCAAATAAGTACTATATGTAACAGAAAAATGAAAAAATTAACAAATGAAATGTCAAAAAGCCTTAATAGAGAGCAATTGCCTCTTCTTTTCTCTCTTCAAATCATTTTTAGATATCATATTACAAAAGCAAGCAAGAGGGAGTGAAGAAGAAGAGCTGCTTGAAAAAGATACCCCCTTTGCAAATTTTGTTCTGGGAAGCCCTGAGCAATGCTGATGCTTTCCCTGGATAATGCTGGGTTTTGAAAGAGCCATGGCTGAGTACCCACACTGCTGTGACCTACAGCCATTAACACAAGAGATAGCTGGGAGAATTAGTCTCGTGTTACTACTAAATTGTTCTTGCATTACTCTACTAGAAGCACAGCTCTGATTTTATAATGTACAATTATATTGTTAAGTTGTTATTGAAGTTGTTATTTCTGGGAAAAATTAGCATCAAAGGAGTGCCTATATTATAGGATCATGAACTTTCCTTTGATTGTAAACATGCTACCCCTGCAGTTCATCCTCTGACAACAAAAATTATTGGGCAGACAATAGATTGAATGTAAAGAAGTAAAGCCTTGCAGATATGGTAATTGATACTCTCAGGATCTCAGAATAAAAATTTCTTCGTTAGGTCAATATTGAAAGCTGGACCAGTTCTGTTTTGGTGTTTTTTTTGTTTTTTTTTTTGCTGATTTGCCAGTTTTTCAGTGATGGTCAGTGCCAATTCCATCCTTTCTGCTACAAATCCATCCTGGGTCTGTTGGTGTAGCATCCATGCAATCTTGGCCTGGGAAATATAGTTTGAACAATAGTCTTTCAAACATGCGTGCAAGCTTAGCAGGCACATTGCAGCCCACAATTTATGAGTTAATTCACTATTCTTATATCTCCTCTAAACACTACAATCTGCAGAAAACACAAACAAACTTAAGAGATGCTAAAAAGAAGATGCATTATTTGACATGCTCTACAATTATTATTACTGTTGTGTTTTTATATTTGTGCACCTACTCACAAAAAACAGGCAATCCTGTTATATTTCATTATATTATCCTATTTTGTGTAGTGAAGAACAGGCAGCTGAATGAGGTACTGCCACTGAAGGCCTATATTATTCAGATTATTTCCATGCCAAAAGCTTGTTTTTCTTGCTTGTTTAATGTTGTAATGTAGTAAAAGAAATAACTACTTATTGTGGCAGTTGAGCAGTATTAATCCCCTTATATTCCACATGCAATTGTTGCAAGCAGGAGTCCTCCCAATTGTTTTCTATCTTTCAATATCATAGAATCATAGAATGGCTTGAATTGGAATGGATCTTAAATATTACCTATTCCAACCCCCTACTGTAGGAAGGATTGCTACCCACTAGATCAGATATTCTTTATTAAAAAAAAAAAAAAAAGTATATATACCACCCATATACAACTCATCTTCTGTAAATGCTGTCTGTAATTTAATTTGATTCTCCCAGTGACTTTCGGGGTACTGCACTCCACTGTCAGAATGGTTAGTGAGATGAAGGTGATCAGGATAGCATCCTTTATGCCACTTTATGCAGTGGCCACTCAGGTGATGTATATTTTGGAGGTTTTATTACTGGCATATTCCAGTCAATTGTCCTTTGTCATTGGTGTCCTGGATATTGCAAGTAACATCATGTAGGTACACTTTTCTCCTCCTCCAGCTTCTCCTCAGTTATGTTTGGGAGTGGGAATTTACATTCAAGCATGGCATAATGCAAAAATAAGATAAAAAAAACAAAGGAGGTTGAAGAAGGTAGGAGCATACTTGTGACAAGACAAACAAATGAGTGCTCATCTTATATAGGGGTGATCTTCCTTTAAAATAACCATTTGCCTCAAAATGTTGAGAACAGATTGATGAGGAATTGCACTCCTATTGGAAGAGAAGTCTATGGGAAAGCAGTTATCCTGAGAATGTTTAATTCTTGTTGACTGTTTTTCCACTGACCTAAGAGGATTGATTCTTTTTCTGGTCCTTGTTCTTTGGCACTGAATAAAGGAGAATAAGAAAATATGATAGGGTCTTTTGTTTTGTTTTGAGGCCTCAAAACCTCATTGTGGCACTTGTCTGTGCTATTTAGACATTGTCCTATATTCAGGACTACAGCACAGCTGCACCACTCCATATATACCACTGGGAAAATGCCTCTTTGGGATAGGAAACATATGGCTTTATAGAGAAACTGAACAATATCTCCTTTAATGGTGCAACAACAAATCAATTTCTCCTCCGTTGGCTAAGCTTGTTGGGCACCATACCACATTTATTTTAAATCTATCGCAGTCTTCTTGTAAATTTAGCAGCTTAGGTCAAGACCTTTCTCTCTCCAATTAGAGGCACAGAGCTGACTGCCTAATTTCAGTCCCTCTTCTTTCCTCTTGCGTCAGATCTAGATTTTTTCCTCTATACTTCAAAGCACTCCTAGTCAAGAGAAGGGATTGTTCTACACTGCTCTATGTTGGTACAGCTTCACCTCCAGCACAGCTTTGGGTGCCATGACAAAACTATTGGATGGCATCCAAAGGAGAGCTAGGAAGATGAGAAAGGATCTGGAGGGCAACATGTATGAGGAGTGGCTGAGATCCTCTGGTTGGTTCAGCCCAGAACAGAGCTGAGGGGAGGCCTCATGGCAGCTGCAGCTCTTCACAAGGAGCAGAGGGGCAATGCTGAGCTCTGCTCTGTGTGACAGCGACAGGGCCTGAGGGAATGGCATGGAGCTGCATCAGGGGAGGGCAGCTGGGGGTTAGGGACAGGCTCTGCACCAGAGGGCGGTGGGCATGGCACCAAGTGATGGAATTTAAAAGCATTCATACTAAAAAATTATTTGCTCTGTGTTTATCTAAATTAAAATAAATATAGGCTAAAAGCTATTGTACAAATTACTACATTTGTACATTTTTTTAGAATGTTGGCCAGCAATTCTTTAGGCTAGTGTGTTTGCAGTTCTAGTAAAACAGTAATTTCCTTCACAAATTGTGGTAGTTTTTCCATTTTAATTTTTTAAAAGGAGAGCAAGCTGCTTTAAGCCGACCCAAAGGTAAGCAAGTAGAACGCTGTTTTCTATGTGTATAATGCACCTGCAAGTACAAGTCCTGCAGTGAAAAAGTTTCGTGTATAATGAGTGCCATACAGCTCTCAATTTAAATGATAAAACTTTTTGTGCCATTTGATTGTTTTGTATAAATGGGAAAAAAAAATCCTGTAACAGAGATTTTTTTTTTTTTTTCCTCAACAATCTAAATAGCAAATTCCTGGGTCAAATGACTGCCAATTTAATAGGAAAATTAAACCAGTGGCCCGATATCTCTGTAAATTATTTGTGATTCAGGGAAGCATGAAATTTAGTCATGCACCATGCTTGGTCACCAACATATTGCTGTGCTGACATTTAACACAACTACATTTCTTTCCTTTTTCCATTCATATTAGAAGTTTGGAAATACAGTAGTACTCTGAGGCAGATCTTGTCTTGAGGAGCAGTGTCACCACTCCTATTGATGGCGCCTGCAAAAAAGACAGTCTCCAGCTTGTTTATGTGCTCCTTTTAAATAATGAAAGGCTGAAATTAGATCTACCTGGACCTGCACCAACAGCTCCACATCTGTCTCATGCTGGGCCCCCAGACTTGGACGCAGTCCAGATGGGTGTCATGAAGGCAGAGAGCAGAGGGGACAATCTCCCTTGTGTGGCTGGCACATGGGTGACATGAGTAGAAACTCTTTCAAGGGCAAGAATGCATGGTGCTGGCACTGGGAGCCAAGTCTCCAGAGAAGCACTCCTACAAAGCTTCATGGAGGAGGTAGGATTGTTTCATATGCAATTAATTGTCCCTTGGCCTTTCTCTTTACACACTTTTCCCTGCCTAATGCTTGAGTCAGTATGCAATAAGCGCTTTGCCACCAGCCCATATCCTATTACAATGAAAAAAACCCACATATTTTAATTAAATAATATTAATAATAATAATACTTATCTAAAGAGAGAACCCAGAACCATGGAATATTTCTGGCTTGTCATAATTATCTGAGCAGAATGCCAAAGAGAAGATTTAAAATAGTAGACAAAAATATTAACTTGTTATAACTGTAAATTTGAAAGATATTTAAAGTGTAAACTGACCTAAATTCTTGAAATATTATTAGAAAGATTTATTTTATACATAATAATACAAATTATAAGGAGAAAAATTTTCTACTCATAAAGCTGTCTCTTTTGTGAGCCCGTTTCCATCTGTTATATACCAGGAAATAAGAGAAACTCTATTAAAAAATCCCAAACCAATACAAAAGAATAAAATACTTTCTCCTGTCTCTCTTTCCTTCCATATCAACTTTTCATGGCTCACAGGATACAATGATCTTATTTGAGATGAATTTTGGAGAACTAAGATATAAAGCTATTATTGACAGTTAAAAAAAAAAAAAAAAAAAAAAAGAAAGAAAGAAAAAAAAAAAGTATTTGCCAAAGTGGGTGGAAATTATCAGTTTTAAAAGCTGATCACAGGCTAACATGCATCCTTGGGGAACATCCTGTAGTGTCACATTTTGCATTTTAGACATTTTTCATGCATTAAGTTCCTAATGCTTGAACAAGTTTTAACTTAGTAGGACTTTTTCAGGTATCTTCATCTCTCTTACTATGCCTTCACCACTTTTAATTTCTCATAAATCACATTCTTATTGTTGATTTAAAAATATATACGGTTGATTTATTTGGATTTCACACTAAATTAAATGCTTTTGTAGATAAATAGTCTTATGTTTTCTATAAAGTGCCAGAAGAGCTTCTTCCAAGAGACTTTAATTGCAAATAAAATATTCTCTAGCATGATTTGATAGGTGACTGCTAAAACAGAAATGGCATCAGGTTTGCAGTCAGTTCAGAGCTTTATTAATGGGTTTTAGGGGCATATATTTGGGAACAGCATAAAAATAAATCTATGTGCCTTGCAGCTCAAGCATCACTTCATGTTTCATGTGTGCAGAATCTGTTGCAATGAGTGTTTCTCCTGTTGCAAATGATCTTAAGCAGGACTGAAAGTGACACTGCATATGTTTGATGCTCATCATTCCAACGGACACAAGTATCAAACTGAAAGAACAGTAATTCAAATCACAGCTCAAGTAATTAAAACTTACCACAGTTTGCCTGTAATTGTGCGGCACAAAGCCTGACAATACAAGATATTCATATAATTAATGTGGTGTTTTGGTTTATGATATCATAGACATGGCTGTTAGAAAAGAATAGGAGAGTGCTATAGGTCATTGACAAGGTTTGAATAGAAAAATGAACATTGAAAATTTCAAGTAACCAGAGGTTTATGAGAATTCCAGCAAAAACACTCGAAATAAAAATGCCCAAATTATTGCCATCAGCCATAATTAACTAGGTACAGTAACTTCAGCAAGTTGGCTTAACACATAGCTGTGAAGGTCTATGTGAGCTCGGACTTGTTAGGTACTCAGACATTCTGCATTTTCACTTTGTTTGCTAATAATGTAGCACGCAGTGTGGGAGACTGCATTTGAAAGATATTTCAACAGTGACTAAGGTGGATGTCTTATAGCATTTTCCACTAAAGCCCAATGTGGTTTATCCCAGTAGGTGTCTGAGCACCACAGAGTTGTTTACTCACCTCCTCCCTTCCCAGTGGAATGGAGGAAAAGTATTGGGGGAAAAAAAAAAAAGAAAGTAGAATTTACGGTTGGAGATAAAACTATTTACTAAGACAGAGAAAAGGAAAATTATTACAAACATATACATATAAATGTATACAATAAATGATGCATAAGCAATTGCTCAACATCCCCCAACCAATGCCCAGATAGCCCCCTGAGTAGTGCAAAAGCAAAAGATGAACTCCTACCCCTTTCAAAACTCCTCCTGCATGATGTCATACAATATGGAATATCACTTTGGCCAGTTTAAGTCAGCCATCCTAATTTTGTTCCCAGCCAGCTCCTTGGGTCCTTCTCTGAGTATGATTTTGGCTCTGTACAACACTGCTTAGCAGCAGCTATAAACATCAGTGTGTTGTCAACATTGTTTTTCTCCTAGAACCAAAATGTGGCATCACATCTGATACTGTTTCAGAGAAATGTTGTTCCAGCTGAAACTAAGACAATACACACCCTTTACTCCATACTATTTCCATCATACTCAGACATTACAATTTCTACACATCCTAACTGCCCTCATTACTATAATCTGCCTTGCTTTTCGATATATATATATGCATTCATTTTATTCCCATAGTCTATGGGCCCTTCACGTAAATTGCCCCTGGTATTCATTCTGTTCATAACTTCGGGCCTTATCTTTATCTGTCCTTCTATGTAGGAGGAGGGATTCACAGAATTGGATTACTGCATGTAGAAAATCATTCTGGTTCCGAGTCCATTTTTCCTTAACCTGGGTAGTTTTTACTGTACTGCTGTTAACAAGACATATAATGACCATAATAAAGATGACATGCAGTATTATGTAATAATTTAACATCACAGAATTCCTGGTTGTTCTTATCCAGCATCAGATCACCTTGAGGTACAAACCAGACATCCCCATCATTCCGTGTTACCCACCACATGCACCCAAGCCCTTGAGCAAAAGCAAGCCCACAAGCAGGTTTGCCTTTGCCCGAGGCAGGAATAACTCAGACTGTTGTGCCCAGAATGTTCCTTATATGCACCATAGGAACTTTATCCCCTTCTATGGTATGCAGGAGTTCTGACTGGCCAGGACCAGCTTAACTAGCAGATCACCAAGTAATGACGAACCAGGAGACTTTTGCTAACTCTGTATATCAATGTTTGAATGCCCAGCACGCATTGCTCTCAACGTAGTCTTTAACAGTCCATTGTTCCATTTAATTTTTCCAGAGGCTGATGCATGATAGGGGATGTACTATATTCACTCAATACCATGCTCCTTTGCCCAGGTGTCTATGAGATTTTTTTGTAAATGAGTCCAGCTGTCTGACTCAATTCTTTCTGGTGTGCCATGTCACCACAAAACTTCCTTTTCAAGGTAGTATTTTGTGCTGTGGCATGGGATATGTCTCCAGCCATCTGGTGGTTGCTTCATCCACCATAAACAAATGGTGATTGACATGGCAGGTTTATGGGAGAGTGATGTAACCCACATGCCAGGCCTCCCTGTATTTATATTGTAGCCATCTTTCTCCATACCAAAAAGGTTTCATCTGCTTGGCTTGCTTAATTATAGTATGTTTCACATTCATGGCTTAGTTGTACAATAACACACATAGTTAAGTTCACCCCTTGCTCCCAAGTCCATCCATATGTTGCATCTCTTCCTTGGTGGCCAGAAGTGTCACGGGCCCACTGAGACCAAAATAGTTCACACTTATGTTGCTAGTCCTAGTCTACCTGAGCCACTTAAACCCTAGCAGCCTTTCACCTGCTGATTGTTTTTAGGTTCTTCAGTCACACAACTCTTGGGTATATGACCATCTACATGACGTACCTTCACAATCAGGTTATCTACCTGGCCAGCAATACCCTTCTACAATGCAGCAATCCAGAGGATATTTCCTCTGTAATGCCAGCTGTTCTGCTTCCATTGCTGTAACCATCCCCACAGGGCATTTGCCACTGTTCAAGAGTCACTGTAAAGGTAGAGCTAGATGGACTCCACTTCTGCAAATTGTCTCAATTCATCCTTTCCTTCAGTAGCTTCTGCAGATCATCATATAGGGCTCCATACAGTAGCCTTCTACTTCCATTACTTTCCCACAATGTGACAGGACCCATCAGTGTACAAGGCATATTTCTTCTCATTTTCTGGCAGTTTATAACATAGTGGAGCCTCTTCAGTATGTGCCACCTCCTCTTCTGGCAATATTTGCCTTTGGGTCAGTTCATAATCATTTCTCAGATTCTTGGATGGCTGAGATTCCCTATTCCCTAAGCCTGTTGAATGATCAGTGCAACTCACTCACTCCATGTAGCATCAATTACAAGATGTGTGGAGGGACCCTCATTTTGAACATTCAGTCCAGTATAGGCAGTCAGAGTGCCAAGAGGAGAATACAAAATACAAATACACATCTAAGCAAATGCTGAAATCATGTACACATCATTAAGCATATATAAGGACCTAACCTTGTCAAATTACCTTTTGGAGTTACAATATGTGCAATGAGGCAAAATGATATGTTGTGATAATGACATTGAAAGCAATTTGAGTTTACATAAATATTAATGGAGTTGATGAAGAAGCCTGTAAAGTGAACTCCATAAATAGGAAGCTGCTCATGTCATCCTTGAAACCTTGCCCACAGTTAGCTACCAGTGAGAAAAGCAATGATGTTTTGAGTCTTGTTCATTATCAAAGGGGTGTGAAAGTGCTAAAATGACTGTAATAGGAATGAGCACTGAACCTCTGAAGCATCACATGGGACACTTTCTGAAAAGGAGAAAACAGTAAGTGTTAGAAGAGCACCCTAATCAAATCCTCGATGAAAACAAGAAAACAAAACCCAAACCCTTCAGTTCAGAGGAAGTACTGGATAGCACTAATTGTGCTTTTCTGGGGAGTTCCCAAACAAAATCCAAAAATTACAGCAAAACATGAACGTTTGGTTGACCTAGCAATGCCAGATCTAATTCCCTATTCATTTCCCCTAATAAAAAAGAAAAACAAAACCAAAGAGCTAAAAATAACTCCTTGCCACTCTATTTTCAGTGTTTCAGCCATCGATTCTTACATGCTCTAACAAATCCCTTTTGCTCTTGTGGATTCAGTACTTACCCGAGAGCCCACTGGAAATCAGCAAGGCAAAGCAATTTGTCATATTCCTCTGCCAAAGGATGTTGCACACTGTCCCATAAGCTCCCTGTATCTTTTGTGTAGTCTGTTACATATGGCCCACCAGGAAAATCTAGAGCCCCTTCTCTGGCATCATTTGGCATCAGCAATACAAAGTAGAAAAGCAGAAGCAGAGTTCTAGTCATGCTTCAAGCTGGTGAGAAGTCAGCGTTCACAGCAGGTCAAATTGTCAACTAGCTGAAATATTTCAGTACCAATCAGGCAATGTCTTCACAGGAAAGTTTTAAAAAGAAAGGAAGACTCCAACTGACAGCAGGTAGATGGCATGGAAAATGCCTATGCAACAAGTCACAAAACAAAAACTGGCATATACAGTGTACAGTACGTAAGACTCAGTAGCATCTCCAGCTCAGCTTTATTTATAGATATATGAGAGAAGAAGCACGAAGCATATTTGACCTTGACTCACAGAGAGAAACAGTTTCACACACTTAAAACTCAAGAGAGTTTTCCAATTAAGAGTGACAAACATGTCCAGCAAGCTGAGCCACAGCTCTTGCTGCCAGCAGTATTGCAAGGAGTGTCTTTAATCATTTCCCAGTGATTTGAAGGAGCAGCAACATTTCTACCCTCTAGATGGGACAAGTTTGCTCTAGCACACTGACGCAGCTTTGGTTGGTCTCAAAACACTATATGAGATTTTGATTCAAATCCCCACCTGGCACAGATCTGGCACAGCTACATCCAGCTCCTAATTTTACCCTGCCCTTATTTTTGGGGCTGTTTTGTTTTCCTCAATTTATGACTGTATTATGGCTGTATTTTCCCTAGTGTGGTCTAAGCTCACCAGGACTGCTGCTTGTTACAGCCCTGGAATTAGCTGGGAGGAAGGCTGGATGCATAATTCCCGCTCTTCTTACTCTTTCCCCTAGTAAAACATCACATCTGAAACAAGAAAGAAACTAAAAACCTCGGAGCCACTGTGGAATTTGAACTATGTTAACTATTCAGTATGAAAGTCCTGTTTCCGCATGGGATCATAATCAGAAAATAGCTAATGATCATATAAATATTATTAATCTGACCATGGCTTCAAGTACTGTTTTCAGTGTAGAACACCATACTAATAGGGGTGACTTTGACATTAACAATGTGAAAAGGGCATCTTCCTAGAAATATAAACAAATCAGAAAATACCACTGCTATCTTTGATAATTACAAACATTAATAACAGTTATTATACAACCAGTCTTTAGAATTAGACTCAATAGCATAAATAAGGTGAAAATAATTATTATACACAAAAAACATCTGTAAAAGCCATTAGCCCAGTCTGGACCCCCATTCGCATTGCTTTGGATCTAATTTTCTGGAATGAAAGCTTTTGAAACAAAATAACAACCAAAGAACCCTAAATCAGTGCTTTTCAACTCACTGAGAAGTGCTTAAAATGCATGTTTCAGTCTAAAAGACTAAGGAAGTTCCTTCTGATGGCTAGAAATAACTTTCAGTGAAAAGAAAAGCCTCAATTCTTCAGTTTACACAATTGCCAAGGTTCAGGCATGAGAGTAAGTTTCATTATTTTGATCTTCTCTTCAGTAAGGGCAGAAATGTCATTCATCTTGGATCTGAATTGCTAGATTTTTTGTTTGATTTGCCAATCATCCCTAAATTCAGTCCAAATTGCCCTCAGATAATACAGATGCCTCATCGGACAGATTATTTAGAAGGCTATTGCTGATGAACTTCCAACACTTGTATTTGAAGCATCTGACTTGAGTGTGCCCCAAGACAGAAATGGTACAGGGCTTCACCTTGAGAAGTTTCAAAGTATTTCTTTTCGTGAACACAAGGTTATTGTGTCCAGCATTCCAGTGGTTGCACTCAGAGGCAACCTATATTTGTACTCCAGATATAAAACCAAAATATGTAACAACATGCAGTTCTGCTGTTTGAAAACAGTCACTGTTGTCCTACAAACTCATTACATAATACATACTTTGACATAATAGGTAGTACATATTGATGTCACCAGCTTTTCCCTTTTGAAAATAAAGTAGTTTTCTTACATTCAAGGACTCTATTTTTAAAGAGGTTAGTAGCCTTGCTGATGTCTTAAACATTCTGTAAGAGGGGCATAAAGTGATACTTCCATGATTTCTTTTTACACTTGTTGGCAGACCTACTTCCCTCACAGTCTCTGCAAGAGACCTGCTCCTGCCACCAAGTATGAACTGACTGCTGAAGGATTTAGCATTTCTCCAAGGAATACTTAAATACAGTTGTCTGCATCTATCATAATTTTATCCCAGGAGCTTTGCTTGTTCTGAGTTTGGTTTATAATTTCTGACCACCTCTACTCCTGATATATATAATAAACAAATAAAAGAGTAAAATGAATTTTATCCAACAAATTACCTTTGGCATTATGGTCCCAGATACTTGTGTATGCATTTGTAGGCAGAATTACACCTATTCTCTGATTTATATGCCTAAGAATTTCCTAAGTGTAAGTAAAGTACTACTAAAAACCACAGCAGGTCTGTATTTTATTGTTGTAGGATGTATAGTATAAGTACATACGCTGTGTGATTAGCTGAGGGTAAAAGAACACAGTTCCACAAGAGTGACGAGATAAAATGAAGAGAGATACATTAAAAATACTGTACAAACCTATTTGTATACATAGGATGTATGGAAGGATGTGTATACTCACGTGTGCATATCTGCAAATTTCTACATTTTTACTCATACTGTCCCTTGGCCTAATTATTATTCCCATTCAGAAACATCATTGCAGTAGAGTCTCAACATTGTCAAATATCATCTTCTAAATGCATTAAAATAAGTCACTCTTCTCATCCATTGTAGCACAATCCTTACAATAATATCTTATTAGATAGCAGTATATCCTACCACAGGAGATACTAAGAGCTCTGCATCCCTTATTACACCTTAATTACAAAATACATTCTGTTTGCTCAATGCCTTAACATGGTTGCTTGATTTCTGCTAGTTTCCTTTCTACCTGCTGCTCTGCCTGTGGCTATGCTGCAATGGCCTCAGCAGACAAGCACTGGGCACAGGGCATATTGGTTCTTTCACAGGGCTTGAATGGCTTGAACACAGAAACAGTCAGCTGTGAGAGAAAGCTCCATTATGCATTCCTTTCCTTCCATTAGAGTCTGCTCAGCACCTTCTCTGGTTTTTGAAGAACAATTTTTAGAAAGAATTTAATGATAGGGTTAGCTGTGTCAGACAGATGGCTTCAAATTACAGTTATTAGAATTCCAGCCTAACAATCTGCACTTTAATAATTAATCATTGAAGAGTTCTTATTTTAAGCTTCTCTTAGAAGCAGCTTTCTCTGCTGTATGGGGAGAGGATTGAGAAATTCAATGAATCCTAGCCCACGTTTTCTCTTCTTAGCAAAGCACAGGGACATCTTTCTAACCAATGTCTTGCAGCTGCAGAAATTTTCTTTGCACTGCAAGAACAAAGATGCCTGAAATAGTGAATTACTATAATTCAGTCAGTTCCCTAAGAACTGCAGACATTATCCACTATGCACACACAAGTCATTTTTACAAGGCATATTTAAAAACTGTTTATTTAAGAAGCAAAAGTTTTGTCTTCAGGGGTGCAACATTTCCTGTCACAGTGTAAAGTCAGTACTTGCCATACACACTCACCACTGATCTGACTTCACTTCAGGCATCTTCTTGGCTGAGTTTGAAAAGCTGCATGTTCTCTAGCAAGACAAACACGAAAGGAAATGTGTGAGCAGTGGCAAGCCACCAGAAACCTGGGACAGCCAGCGTGCATCTTCACTTTTCCACAGCCTTGTTACAAGGAGCTAGAAGCCAGTCTGAGGCTTTGCTCAGTGGATGCAGTTGTGGGACTGCTTTAGTGGCAGGTGCTGCCTCCTACAGTTCCAGCATTTGTTCTGCTGCCTGATGGCCATCCTCACAGTTTTCCAGCTGTTCCTATGTATATATGCCCTCACAGACACACACACACTCAAACATATTATTCAGATTTAACTTTAAGATCTTGATTTATTTATTCTTTTGAGATGCAAATTGCAAATTTGAATTCTGATCTTGATTTAACTATTTTGTATCCACTCTGAACTTTGAAACTTGATTTGAAAACACTTCATTTGGTTTGAATAGCTATTACAGCATTTTCATGTGAAAACCATACACTTCTTCAGCCCTCTACTTTATTGAAAGTGTAATTTCCATGGGTATTTACCCTTAGGACCATTTAGCTACTTGACTTTCAGCTTGGCCTCTAAGTGTGCAAAAGCTGTGAAGATGAACAGAGAGTAGGTTAATTAACACCAAGTCCTTAATATCTGCATGGACTTTAGAGAATGCCTGAAGATGTACCCTGGTTTGAGAGCACCACTTACTGAATTCTTTTTAGCCATTTGTCCTTCTCTTCCTTCTTCTCATGGGGAATCAAAATACTGAGAAAGCTGAAAATTGCTGAGGATGCCTGGGAATGAGTTTGGCCACAGCTCCTCTGCAGTTCTCAATGCCTGAATGCTGAAGGAATAGCACAGAGACTCACTTCCAGTGGCAGGAAGCTGAACAGAGCTGTCCTTTCTTGTGTTTCAAACATGATGTACCCCAGGAAAGGGCCTGGAACCTGGAACTAAAGCAGGGGAAGGCAGAAATGCAAAATGGTTTGGTCATTCATGGTTTTAACAGCAAAACAGACATCAAAGTTTTCAAGGATGTACTTTCCATGGCACTCTATTTGTTTTTTTAAATTGTTTTCTTTAAGATGCATATTTCTGGCATCCTAAAATGCTTAATTAGTCTCTAAAAAGGGAAACAGAACCCCATTTGTTTATCAAAGGGGCTGGAGCAAACTCCCAAAAAGCCATTGTTGAATAAATAAGTACAGATGCTAAGTGCAATTAGGAAGGGAAAAAGACTGAATCTTTATCTTCTTACCCGAGAGACTGATCATTGTCAAAAATTTTATGCTTTCTCGTAGAGCTCTTCAGACACTCTTTTGTACCGAAGAACAAGACAATAGCTCCCTCACAGCCACTTTAATCTGTAATACTAATAATATATGTCACAATGTTTCCATGCCCTGGAAAGACTACAGTCAGGGTAAATTTAACCTTAAGTCTCTGCTGTCTCCATTCTCTTGAGCTAGTAAAATGGCTTCACTGACCTCATGTCAGACAAATGAGGTTAGTGCCACAGAAGGTGAGAAAGAGCAGAGATCTCAAAGAGTAGGTGAGACACATTTCTTGAACTGAGGAGCTCAGAACTGGACACAGCACTCCAGATGTGGCCTCACCAGGGCAGAGTAGAGGGGGAGGAGAACCTCCCTCAGTCTACTGGCCACATTCTTTTCAGTGCATCCCAGGATACCATTGTCCTTTTCAGCCAAAAAGGAACATCTCCTTGGGATGTTTATGTAAAAGACAAATATTCGCTTATCAATTCAATGCCATTTACAGGTTTGGTTTTGTTTGTTTGTTTTTGTTTGTTTTTTTTTTTTTAGCATTCATCTGACCAAGGGTAGGGTTAGAATATTTGTCCTTAAAGCATATACTGACTTGTAAGTTTTGTGCTAACCTCCATTTACAAAGAATAGCCAGTGATTAAAAGACAGTCATCTGATGTGTCTCAGACATCTACCTCAAGATGAGATGAATCAAACTCCTCAAGTCCTATTTCTTACAACTGACTTTATAAGCCAGACAGCAGAATGCAGAGAAACTCATTGTGTGCAAGAGCAAAATCCAGTGCAGTCTGTTCCTTTTGTATTACTACTAGAAGACTGGATTGATGTCAGTGTTGGAAACACAGTGCTGGGCAGCTTGTGCACATCAGCACCTCTCAGGAGTCACCTAGGGAGCAGCCAAAGCCATACTGCCTGATTTTCATGTCATGCAAGTAGTAGCTGATTTCAGAAAGGTTACTTGCATAATAACATCTTCAAATGAAGTTACATGCTTTAAAGTCACTTTTCTTTGTCTCAAATGCTTCTGTGAAGCTGAAAGAAGGGCAAATATGCTTCTATTATATGCTGCTTTTCCTTCTTGATTTCAAGTTCTAAGGCACCATAATAAAAAAATAGCCTTTTTTTCCTCACAAGCTAGGGCTAGTCTGTGTGCTGGTGCACAGTAGTCTACCTTAGAGCACAAGATAAAAGCTGAGCAAGAGTTCAGCAATGAGGTTCGCTTCTTTAATACAGTCCCAAGCTTACCCATAAATTAATGTTCTAAAATGACTGAGTTTCCCCATATGAGGATTGCCCCTAGGGTTGATCATAGGGCTGAATCTTTTGTTCAGGTTAGCGCACCTAACAAAGAAGCCATGATCAGATCAGAGCATGACTAGCCAAAGAGCCAGGGCCGCAATCTCATCAGCCTACAAATCTGAGGCTGCAGAAATCCTGCCTGCAGGATTTCACTGTGAACCTATCTGATCAAATCAACATCCACAAAGCTATCAAGGTTGCAGTAGAACTTGTTTGTCTCTCAGGAAAGATTTCCTATTTTTAGTTGCATAAATTAGAGTTAATGAAATATTGTGAAGAAAATATAATTGACAATAATATTAGCTATTGCAAACCAAATGGTTTTTTTTTCCTGAGCTAGTAGTGTTAAAGTCAAGAAGTAGCAAGTGCTTGTAATGTGAAGTATTCTATTTTCTAGAAAGAACAGCAGTGCTGTTGTTCTTTCAAGTGTGATTTTCCCCTGCTTTTCCTTTTCCCTTGAACACAATCCCACAGTCCCCCAAAAGCTTAACTTCCTAACCTGGTCTTGATTTATTCAAGAAATTGACATGTGCCCAATCAAGTAACCCTGAAGTGATTAACTGGAATGTGTTTTGTTCACTGATTTGTTATTATATGATATGCTAGCGTTTTAAGCTAATAAAGAAAAGTGGTCCAGTAACTCTTTCCATCGGGGGGAAAAAATAAAAAGAAGACTCTGCTTTGTGTAGGTTTGTTTTCTAACAAATTTACATGGAAGGCAACATATTTTGCAGTATTGCCAAACAGAAGTGTTTACATATCAAGTTCTTATTCTTAAAGTTTCTTGACATTATAAAACAGGAAGTACATGGGGACATTTTTTATTCTCAGCCTTTAGGCTATCCTTGGGTTTCAATCAGAATTTGGCAATGAAGTTTGAAAGAAAACTTACGTTTTCTTAATAAAAACTGAAGCTCTGATGTTAACATATTGGAATCTTCCCAATGCTGAAAACAACATGAGTATGGAAGACATCTTTGCTTGTGAAAAATATTATTACTTCCAGAGAGCCTATGTCTGCTTGATGCATAGTTTGGTAAGAAGGCACAACTGTGTTATTCAGACAGCATGAAAGGACACTGTGGCACAAATGACTGAACATTAAATAGGGACAGCTAGTGTGAAAACTAGGTCTTTGCCCAGACAGAAGAGAGAAGCTGAAGAGGTAACACAAATGTGTTGCACCAAAAGAAAAGAAAAGTAGTCAAAACAAAGCTCGGTGTCTGCTGAAGATATAGTAATGGCATTGCATTGCATCCATCCTTGCAACTGGCATAAGATTCTGTCTCAGGGAAAAACAAAACAAAACAAAACAAACACTTTGCTTCTGAGCTTTAGACTGTAAATCAAAGAAATTTACTTTCAGTGAAGAATAAATATTTTTCCACAGCAACATAATCAGACAAATAAATGTCCATCACTGCTACTAAACAACATTCCTGTGCTATGAAATTCTAAATAGGAATGGGAAAAAATCTCATGGCTGATGATACACACAGATTAGATCAGAAGAACCTCTCCATGTGGAAACACAACTCCTATGGTGGAGACTGGCATCTGGTCAGTCTGCTTTAGTTACACTTGCACACTAAAACATACAAGTGAAATGGAGTTCACAGGATTTTCTATCACATATAAATCCCTCTAGCTAAGTCAGGAGCATAAGACTTGCCAGAGGAAGACATAAAAACAGTAGCTGCTAACAATTTGTGGAATAGCACTGGCAAGAAGTCTGCTGCTAACAACAATAGGAATGGGAATACATGTTAAACATTCTGCTTACTGTAGTGGATCCACCCCTTCCAGTCACTTCTGTGCACGGCATGCACCTGAGCTCCCCTGGGTTGGCCATGCCTTCCTACCAGGTGCTCAATCACTGGTTCAAGCCATGACTTAGCATTTCCACTAAAGTGGTCACTTATCATAGAATCATAGAATGGCCTGGATTGAAAAGGACCACAATGATCATCTAGATTCAACCCCCTGCTGTGTGCAGGGTCACCAACCACCAGACCAGGCTGCCCAGGGCCACATCCAGCCTAGTCTTGAATGCTTCCAGGGATTGGGCATTCCTCCTTGGGCAACTTGTTCCAGTACTTCACCATCCTCTGTGTGAGAAACTTTCTCCTAGTATCTAACCTAAACCTCCCCTGTCTCAGTTTAAAACCATTCCTCCTTGTTCTACCACTATCCACCCTTGTAAACAGCTGTTCCCCCTCCTTTTTATATGCTCCCTTCAAGCACTGGAAGGCCACTTCCAATAATGATTAATGAATATTTTCAGCAATCTTTTCTGGCCTTACAGAAACTCATATTTTGCTTGCCTTTCTCATTACTGTGTCAGCAGTTGTTTTCATTGTACCATCCATTATGCACCCCTATTCTGCCCTTGTGAGGCTTCATCTGGAGTACTGTGTCTATGTCTGGGGCCCCCAACACAAGATGTGGAGATTTTGGTGCTGGTCCATAGGAGGGCCACAAAAATGATCCAAGGGCTGGAGCACCTCTCCTATGAAGATACAATGAAGGAAGTGGGCTTGTACAGCCTGAAAAAGAGAAGGCTGCAGGAAGATCTCATTGCAGCCTTCCAATATTTAAAAGGAGTTTATAAACATGGTGGAAAACAACTTTTTACATGGATAGATAGTGACAGGACAAGTGGGAATGTTTCTAAACTAAAGGAAGGGATATTTATTAGATGTCAGGGTAAGCATTTTACGGAGAGAGTGGTGAGGTGCTGGATCAGGGGAAAGATAGTATAAACTGATACTGCTAGCTGATAACATCAAAAGAAAGGAATGAATAGGTTCAATTTCATTCAACACATAACACGTTTCCTTATGAAAAATGCAGCAAATTTATAAAACATCTCATAATATGCAGTATAGCATGAGAAGAGTAGTTTTAATTGGTAGGTACTGTTAATTATTCCCATCCCACTAATAACAATGGATTTTTTTTTTTTTTTTTTGGTAGAAAATTAGAAATCAAATTGAAAAGTAATTACTTCATTAAATTTAGTGATTATATGTTACAGCCATCTCAATCTTCGTTAAAATGAATGACAAGCAACTTTTCTCATTCATTGCGCTGTGTGAATTTTAAAAGTTCAACTTTCCCACTTAATCTTAAAACAAGATTGAAGAGTTACAGTAGATATATTCCTGAGTCAAGTGGGTAGAGGGCTTTGGAAATTAGAAAGGGATGTCTGCACTGTAACCACAGAAACCAGAAATAAGTTATGTAAATGCTGACTTCAGTGAAACCGTTAAAGGAGATCCTTTACTTTAAGGATATCCTCTCAGTTAGAAGACATAGCTCTTTCCTAGTGCTTCCACTTTCCCCCTGGACTCATGGCAGGGGAGGGGAGTGGAAAGAAAGATTAAAAAAAGATAACAATTCCTTACAAATGATCTTCCTTTTTGAATTTTGAGGAGGCCAGATGGAGCACTGTAAGACAGAACAAATTCTGTAGCTTCAGCAGAATCTTCTGAGCTGTTGTCAGTGTCATGGTAGGTATTGGGAAGATCCAAGGATGCCATGAGACCAGAATGAAATGCCGGATCCTGTGCTTAAGAAGAATGGTGGGAGAGACTACATATCATAGAATCATAGAAGATTGGAGATTATATGGGAAAGCAGATTCCACATCACTTCTTGGAGTGCTAGAAAACTCACTAGATCTGATAGGTCTTCATTGCCATGCTTAAGGAGGTATGGTCTAACAATTTTCTTACCTGATATAAGTAAATAAATAAATAAATAAACCATAGACTCAGAACACCAGACTGAAAATAGGCCACAGTCCTCCCACATATCCTATTCTGTTCAGAAAGCTGTTTTTAGTCTGGCTTGCATGCAAGGAGTGAAACACACCTATTTTCATATTTACTTTGTCTTTCATTCTGTTTTTCTGTGGGCTCTTAATTAAAACACCGACTGAGAGAGACTTGTGGGGGGCTTTGGGGCAGGTAAGACTGTATTGGGCAAGGGATCAATGTCTACACATACCTAAGGTGTGAGAGGCAAAGGGATGAGGTCAGACACTCCAGATGTGTGGAGATAGGACAAGGGGAAATGGTCGCAAACTGAAGCATAGAAAGTTCTGCACAAATGTGCATAAGAACTTCTTCACAGTAAGGGTGATGGAGCACTGGAACAGGCTGCTTGGAGAAGTTGTGGAGTCTCTTTCTCTGGAGACATTCTAGACCCACTTGGACACCTACCTGGTCTAGGATTTGGCAGGGAGGTTGGTTTAGATGATCTCTAGAGGTCCTTTCCAGCCCCTGCAATTCTGTGATTTGGTGACACTTTTTCCTCATACTTTTATCTTACCTGTATGATAAGGTGAGAGAAAGGAAAATTGTCAGAAATCACTTGCAGGCAGCTAGGCAGTGATAGAGAGAGGTCCCCCTAGCCCTCTTTAGACACATTCACCACCCTCTCATGGAAGGCACATTACACATGGGAGGAAGAAGTGGCTGGAGCCCCTGAGGGTTCCCATGTCCAGGGAGAAGACATTCTTTTTAGCAAGCAAAATAGCACAGGGGAGCTATCCTAACAAAAGGGGCCTTCAGCACCCCCATCCTTCCTTCTCCTTCAAAACTGGGGCAACTGTCAGACTGTAGGCCACATCTCCCAACACTGCCATGTTTTAGTCATCAGGGGACATTGTTAGAATATCACCATGGCCTCCTGATCTCATAAGTCACCTCATAGCCTTTGGTTCTAAGCCCTGTAAATATGGGAATCCTGTGTCCAGAATTTCAGTTACTGAGCAAGGGATGCCAGTGGCAACTTTGAGTTCAATAGCCAAGTGTTTTTTTGTTTTTTTTTTTTTTGTTTGTTTACCAAGGAGGCAGGTTAGATTGCACTCCTACCAAGAAGAAGTGTCTGATAAAGAGGCTCCATACTGTCAAGAGGTCTCACTCATCATCTGAGAGCGATGAGAAACTTATAGAGGTGGATCCAGAGCCAGAGGAAAAGGTGATGAAAGTGCATCCAACTCCATCAGGGCAGAAACATCATTAGCTCATCACTCTCAATGCGGGAGGAGATACAGACCCGGAATCCAGCCTTACCATCACAGGAGAATGGGGTTCTGTTCACCTCCCTCCACATGGCTGCCTCAGTGATGGTGCTCAACCGCCCTATCCAGGAAAGCTCTAATTCCAGAATCACCCTGGAAGCTCAAATGGGAGATTCATTTCCTGGAAATACTTTTGACAACCAAGGCTCTTGTGAACCCATCCTTCTTTTCACTACCTCCCTTCCTCACCAAGACCTGTCGTGTCTTCACCAAGAGGAAGAAAGGGAGGGCTGGAACTGGCATCTTCTGAGCTGCTGCACTGGGGCAACATGAGAAGTCCAGCAGAGGTACCAGGCCCACACTGCAGCATGGACAACTCGCAGCAAGACAAAAGGAAAAGTCTATCACCATGAAGGTGCTCAGGTATGGAAGTAATGCCCAGAGAGGATAGCGTGTTCAAATCTCCCTACAGTTTTCAAACTTTACTGAGCTTGGCTGAATGCAACACCTCTCCTATGAAGAAAGGCTGTGAGAGAAAGTCTGTGAGAATTTGTGTGTTGGAGCTTGATGATCCTTGAGGTCCCTTCCAACCCAAGCCATCCCATGATTTTATGAGGATTAAGCCTGGAAAAGGCTGTGGGAATTCTTTGTTGCATCCTTTATTCCTTATTTATATGTCTTTTTGACACATAAAGGAGGCTTATAAAAAAGATGGAAATCAAATACTTTTCCTCAGGGTCTGTAGTGATTGGATAAGGGGCAATGATTTAAATTGAAAGAGAGTATATTTATAGTAGATGTAAGGAAGAAACCCATTATGAGGGTGGTGAGACAGCAGCACAGGCTGCCCAAAGAAGCTATGGATGCCTCATCACTAGAAGTATTCAAGGTTAGGTTGAGTGGGGCTTTGGAGCAACCTCATCAAGTGAAATGTTTCCCCATCAGTACCAGAGGATGATTATAACACAAACTATTCTGTGTGCAATTAATCTAACCCAAAGAATTTACAAGCAATCCTCTAAAGATGTAGTCTGCTCAGTGGCCTTCTCAAAAACAGCAGGAGCTAAAGGGAGAAAAGACTCTATGAAGCAGCTGAGAGGGAATACCTTCTCCCATAGGACCCAAGGGAATGGTTGGATTTTAGGAAAAGATTCCTGCCAGAATTCAATAAGCATTTGGGCAACAGTCTCCAGAACATGATTTGAATTTTGACTAATCCTGTCTGGAACCAGGTGTTAGACTCAGTGATCCTTATTGGTCACTTCCAAGTTAGGATATTCTATGTTATGTTGTCTATCTGGATTTCGGTGAAGTGTTTGACACCATTTATCATAGTCTTCTGTGAGAGAAACTGGCCAAACAGAGGATGTAGCCGTGAGGTGGTGAGTGCTGCATTTCAGCAGTGATGGCAGTGACATGAGAAACAAGCCACATTCTGGATGGCCATGCAGATTTTTGCAAGTGCAGCATGCATGCTCTTGTTTGTCACTGGTGAAAATGTATCACTAATGGCCTTGAATATGCTGAAAAATAGTGTTTTATAGCTGAGAATTTGCTCTATTACATAGGATTATTGTGCTCTTTGTAAGGGTTTTAGTTTCTGTGGAAATTAATAGGAAGCATTACTTTCAAAGCAACCAATGTATGTGCGATCCATGGGAATTACTCTTTACTAAGCACAGCCCAGACAAGCCACAGGTTTGGACAGACGTAATTTAGATTAATAACAAGCACTGAAAAAATAGCTAAAATTTCAGGTTGAGTTAAAAGTAAAAAATTTCATTCCATCACTAAAACAAGTGTATGAAATCCATAATACATGCAGTCAAGGAAAGTTTCAAATTCAGAGACACTAAAACCAAACACTGGCTTCAAAATTGTACCCTTCCCACTTGCAAAGTGAAAATCAAATCACTTGGACAAGTACCAAAGTTTGAAAATTTGTACATGTAATCCATAGGAATAATGAAAGGCTCAGCTGAAACTGCAAAGATCTAGCCTTATAGATCCAGGGATGTCAGAAAGCCTGGTGTGAACCTGTCTCAACATTGATTTTAGAACAGTACAGTGTGAGGTTTTTATGAACATTTATGAGCTCACAAGCAGCATCTCTCCTAATACATCCAGAATTGTGATGGTCAAAAATTATGAAAAAAATTATGAATTTACATCAGATTTAAGTAATCTCTCTGTTGAGCTCAATTATTAGAAAATAGAGGTTGTAAAGTGGAAAAAAAAAAAATCTAAGAAGTTAGAAATGCTGAATGGATCATCATCATAAAGCATTTTTAAAATTGCTACATAATTGAAGTTAATTTCACATTGTTACTATGATGAATACCTTACGAAAGCTGAAGATGATGCACTTGGAGTCATTATATTATGTGCCAGACTTTCAACTTAATTTGGATAAGAACATTTTTCACTAATACTTACATTTGCTCCTTTGAATGGAAAATCTGGCTCGGTTTTCTACATGAGTACATTATTCTATTTCTAAGCCCTACCTTACTAAATAATTTCTATCATTATAAAGCATTGAAATCTCAATTCTAAAAAAATACATAGGAGATATTTAAAACACCAGCATGTTCCCACTTCAAATATAGAAAGAAAAGCAGGAAATAAAATGGTGTATGATAGTACAGGAGAGCATCACAGCAAAAAATCTTTCAGAGATAAGGCATATGAATCTGGCTAGCTGCCTAGCTTTCTGACGGTCTTTGTTAGGCTTGCTGAGAGTTACTTGAATTTCAAATTGTTTTCTAAGCCAGCAAATAGCAGGAGCCTCCTAACCAGCTTGTAATAAGTACAGAAGCTGAACTCTGTGGAGCCATTTCTCCCTGCTTTTGGTTCTCTTTGGAACTCTTAGAGACAAAGCAATGGACCTGGAAATTGGAAATTTTAATTGAAAGTTCACATACAAAAAGCAATTTGGTAACCCTCTGTACATCAAATCATAAAAAAAGAAAGCAGGATGCTATTAGTCTCATATGCCATAGGGCCTTAAACAGACTGTGTCAGAAGTATCAAACCTTCCCTGTTATTTTTACTTACTTATAGAAATTCTTTTTACATGCACTTCATTAGCACAATAAATGGAAATGCTAAATGCAGAAAGCCAAGTGACCACAGTGCAGGCTCTCTTCTGTCCAATGTTTTTCTGAATGACAGGACATGAGAAATTAAAAAGTCATCACTCAAGGATATATATTTTTTTCCCTTTCCAAGACATAACTTAGTGCCACATTTTTAGTATATGTTTAGGGATTTCATGAAATTAAGTCTTTGCCTGTACTAGCAGCTCTGAAATTGAGCAATGAAGCAGCCCATGATAGAAAAGGCCTACTGTCAAATCGCCACCTGTTATCCAAAGTAAGAGGGAAATGATCTGAGGACTATCATTGGCAAAGGGGAAGAAAAACTATGTTTAAACTGTAAAACATTCTTCAGAGCTTAAATCATGTCCTCACTCTGCAGGAGACCTGTCTCTTCTCTACCACAGTTTCTAAGAGAAGGATATCTGGCATGTATGATAGAAGCAAAATGCAGTTGACTGGATCCCCTGTCTGGGGATTAGAGAACCACCTTTAGAGAAACAATCTCTTCTCCTTAGCAGAGCCAGAATTTTACATCTCCTCTTATCCAAATAAAAGAAGGAGATTGACTAATATAAATTATATAAGTAAAACCTGTGTACTTTTATCTCCTAAAAATAGAAAGCAGATGTAATATTTTGTCATTAAATACAAAGAACAAAACAAAACAACTACAACTCATTTAACTTCTTAAATAATAATAATAAAAAAACTGTATTTAATTAAGCTGAAGATAGATGTAACCATAACAACAATGCTTAATGAAAGGAACCCGTTTACAAATAGCAGCAGACTGATTCTCATCTGGTGCAATTCAGAGTTACTTCATTGATTTCAGAAAGTGCTGATTTACTGCAGTTGAGAATCACATCCAACATCAACAAATTCCACTTTAAATGAATTGTCATAAAGATTGCAGTATTTCAAACAATGTGTGTTTATTTGGAGGGAGGGAGGGAGGGCTGAACTGACAGCATAGCCTATCGAGTGGGGGATTTATGTATTCTCATTACTGAGGAGTTATCTGGAATACTTTATTGATGAGTTTGTGCTGGATGCATAATTACCAGAGGTTAAAAAAGACTGAAAACCAACCATTAAAAAGTCAATGAAAATTGTGATGAAAAAGAGTTTTTGTACTTGTATTTTGCTCAACTTTAAATGTGATATTAAAGCTGCTCCCTTCAGGCAAGTGGAGAGATAAGCTATTTCCGATATCTCTTATCACAATTTGAAAGCCACAGGAAAAATTGATATTATACTGGAGGAACCAAGAGGACAGAGTAAAGAGAGGTCTTTGTTCTGCCAGGTGCAAAAATGCCATTTTCATAACAAGGAATGTCTTTCCATAGGTTATGTGGCAAAATTTATGTTACTGTAGAAGAGCTTTCATTTAAAAATGCTGGCGCTGTGTACACTGTTTGTGTTCCCATCTCAAAAGACAGCTGTAGTGCCAAGGTGAGATAAATAAGAACCTTCCTGGCTGGGAAAAAGGCTGGCTAAAATGCATTTTGATAGTGATTTTCAGTTTTACAGTCTGGTCTGTCTTCTGTTGCCTTCTTCGAAGAGAGAATTGAAACAGGTCCCCAAATCTCAGAAAGTTTGTTCAACATCACATAGAAAGATCTATTTCCTTGGACCATCAAGCAAAGAGACTGTGATGAAAATCATGCATTGAAAAAAGTGAAGTTTTATTTTGCTTCACTTTTTAGAATCTTTGTCAATCCCTCAAAGGAAAGGTGTATTTTATTGTCAAGTCTAATACAGGTGGAAATACAGCCACTTCCCTTGCTACCTATGTATCACCTACATAGTCCATTCAGCCTCCTTTTGCTCATTGGCCAGATACTTGCATGTAGAGAACATGTTTGGAAGGAAGATGAACAAGGAAAAAGTGGCCTTGTTAATGATTTCTAAAAGGTTGTTCCTTCCTTACAGGCCATTGGGAAAAAAATAAGAACAGATCACTAATTGTCATCCAAAATGATTGTATCTTTCCTTAAACTTTTGGATACATCAGTTTTGTAGGTACGTCAGCTGCCTGTAACTGTATTATCAAGATAGTCCATCACTATCAGCTTTTTGTCTTCTAGTTTCACAATCCTTTGAAATTTTCTTCTTTAGTCACCCACCTTTCGTATTAAAAATCAGTAAGGAAAGCACAGCTTACATTCCCATTTCTGCTAAAGGACAGTTAATTTAAACTACTTCCTGTAGGGGACATAACTAAGAAGATGCATTTTGCATCTGAACGGTGTTTTTGTTGTTGTTGTTTCCTTCTGCGTATGAGACAATGCAGATCTGGTAAACTGATCAAATCATGTGTAATGAAAATGATCCCAGTGCTTCAGGTTCATTAGTCTCACAGTGTGAACTTTAATAAAAATGATTAACTAGATTATATGCAATTAGAACAATTGGAGTTACAAACTGTGTACATGTACATGTTTAAAAAGGGAGTGATCATTTAAAAAAATATTTGAGTAAGCGACAGATAATAATGTGTGATTGAAATACATATCAATAACTGTAATTCTTAGTTTACACAAAAGGAACTCTCAATCACTGCCCTAATAGTCACTTCATTTGCAAATGTTATCAAGCTATTGTTAATTCATCTTTAAGAGCAAGAATTCAGGCAAGGTTTACCTTGTATGTGTAGACATGGAAATAGCCCATTCATTTCAGAGGGAATATTTAATGACATTAAATGCACACACATGGTTCGTGAGTTGATGAAATGGTGTCAGAAACCCAGATTAAATGAAGAAAACTGGGTTCTTTACATATTACGGATAATAATGATGTAGTGGTCTCAGTGGCACTAGGCATGTTGGCTGGGGCCATGCAGTTGTGCCCTGCTGCACGTATAACTGAGAGGTGAAAAGGTTAAACTCACTAGATCACAGGAAACCTGATGAAACTACCCTGTCAGGCTTGCATAACCGAAATACTATTTACTCCCAGGGCTTTCCAGTTGTACCTACACCTTACTCAAGAAATCACTTTCACCTTTTTATTTTTCCCCCTACCTGTCTTCCTTACTGTAACAAAAGGAATACATCAGCCTTGAAACTCGCCACAGAAGAGCCAGGTGCAAAGTCCCACATACTGTGTTAGATTTTATTTATGCTAAAGTGAAACACTGTGTAGTGCCTGTAATGCAACACATGTGACATTGTGGAATCCAATCTGTTATGAATCCTTATTACCAAAAAACTACCACTGGTCTGCTGGATTGCATTGCTGAAATGCTACACAGTCTGTTCTCAGCTTCACTGCCATCTTGTTTTCTCTGTTCTCCCTTCTCCCACTTAGTTATGACAGCCTGAAACTATAAAAAGTAATTCACTATTACGCTAAGATTAAATATATTGTTCAAAATTATACAGTTTTGGTAATCTCCTTTCTGCCTCTCTAGCAACATTAGAAGTACAACAGGAAAGCTTCACGGTAGCATGCAGCCACATTTGCCATATTATCTACATGTGATAAATGTCAAGGTGGCCTTATGCTGTTTTGCCATCTCTGTCTTTCTCTCTGCTGCCTTAAAGCCATTAGCTTGAAAAGATACCAAGCTATTGCTGGCAACTGATTTCAATACAGAAGAAAATGCCTGATTGCTGCATTCTGTGAAAACTTGATAGAGATGTTGATTAGAAGCTGGCTGCAAGTAAAAGTAGGACAGCTCTCTTTTGACTGTTCCTAAAAGGAAGGGAGAAATAAACAACAACCATAAATAGTGGAAAGTGAGTCAGCTCACAGGAACTGATTACTTCAAAGAAAATATATCAGAGAGAGCTTTCATTTGAAAATATGTAATTTCTTCTACTTCAAAATGGCACTAAAAACAGTTGACTACCCTTCACTTGAACAGGAAGGTATGTGAGGTACCATATCTCTATCAACCAGAAGATGCATGCATATTTAATAGAAGCATTGTACAGAGACAAGCTGTTCTCAGTTCAACTGAGAAGGTCACATCTCAAGATTTGAAAGTTTGGGAATTATAGATAACAGGTTAAAAATAGCATCTAATTACAAGCATATTTACCATAATGGCATTTCAGCTTAAAGACAGTAGGAATGTCTAAGAGACAAAATATTAATCTGCTGTTTAAGAAGCTCTCTTTCTGTGATCAAGCCTATTCTTGGCAGAATACACTCTAGCCAGCAAAATTAAAGTAATGCATACTTTAAGATACAGAGCATGCTTGATGCACAGAAGGCAAAGCACTATTAGATTTAGACTTTGTGAATGACCTGAAGTGCAAGTTAAAAGTAATTTAGATGATAAACGGTACAGTCACTCAACACTCAATATCACCAATAATCACTTTAAAAATCACTCTGCTTCTCTGCACAGTTTTCCAAGTAACAGTATTTGCTTCTTCCCATAACTCAAATTCCTCTGGGAGGTGGTGTCTTTATAAAAAGCAGTGATTAGCAACACTGCTAAAGCAGGCTTGAAGTTCTGGAAGAGGAAGTTGATACGAAAACTGAGCATGTGTGAAATGGGAATTGTGCACACGGTCAAACAGAGGCTAAAATAAGTATATGTTAAATGTGGACTAATGCATAAGCTAAAAGGCCAGGATATTAATATGTAAACATCTGTCAGTCTTTGCAGAAAATACTTAGCATCTTCTGAATTTCTAAAGGTTAGCCTCTTAACTTTCTGTTTCTAGAGATGAGTGGAAATTCTCACTTACAGAAATGTGACTACTCCAATGAAAACAGCACTTTCCCCAATTCACTTTACAGGACAAGGTAAATCATAATGATTTGCCTCATCTTGTTGTTCCACAGTGAGTCTCTCAACTGTGACAGATCATAAAGCCTGGTGCTGCCCTGAATCTGGTACAGGCTGCCCTGTTGTTCTGCAGGTGCACTGGTCAGCTGGAAGGTCTCAGTTAGCAAGTTTGAGAGCCTTGCTTTTGGCCTGTCGCTCCCCTGTGCTTAGAGAAACTCATTTTGGAGCCCTCAGCCAGCAGAGGAGTGGGATCAGGGCATTGCTTACAGCTTGGGGAGTGGAAGTAGGAGCAGAACTGACCTTTACTTCAGGATTATAGCTGCCCAGCTTTTTGCTTTTCTTTATAAATCATCTCTTTGTTCTTTTTTTCCTTCATCATCTTTTTGCCTACAGCTCTCTCCTCTCAAAACTTGATTTTTCATTATCCCCCAAAAGCTGCCTGAAATCCAAGAAGCAGTTAAGACCCACAAAGACATAACTGGGAGGACAAAGAACTTGCCTAGCTGTAAGCAAGGCAGTCAAATCCATGCAAGGCTATAACTGGCACAGCTATAGGATGTCCAGGTATTACTTCACATTGTACCCAAAGTCTTACCAATTCTGTTAGTGATCTGTTCATCACATAGGGGAAAACCACTTTTAGAAGCTTTGTTTGCATCACATTTGTGCAAGGCATTACTGTGGGACTATGATCTGCACTATCATACAGGTGATGGAGACCTGAACTGCCAACAGGGTGTTGGGATATGTTTAGCTTGGTTCACAAAAGCATGCACATAAATGCGTGGAGCATGCAAACTGAGAAACACTACACCCAAAAGAAAATCTGGAGCTTTTGGTTCCTAATAACTATATGAAAGCATACACTTTATTTCTTCTTTTTAACTTACAGGTTATTCTTATACCCGTTAGGCTTTGCTTTGGGGTTTTTGGTTTTGTTTCCCCCTCTCCTAATTCATCTCCTTACTGTTTTGCTAGGTCAGTGATTTTGAAATTTATTTTCCAGTGAGAAAGCAAAGATTCACAAGCAGAAGCTATAAATGAATTAGATAGAAATAATATGACAGATATTGATGCCCTTTTCACTGAAAGAAACCTTTGAGAGTAGAGACAGCAGGACAGGAAGACAGTAAGCACAAGGCATCATGGAAGGGCACAAGGAAAAGTGTTTTTATAGGATAAGACAGTGAGACTCTACAGCAAAACTGAAGGAGAAAAACAATTCCAGTCAAACACAAATGAAGCAATAACTTCCCAGTTGCCAGTGTCCTCTGGCAACAAGTCCATTCAGAGATCAGTTTAAAAAAGTATTATCTGTTCAGTGCACAGAAAATGATAATGTTAATATGCTCTGCTGTGCTCACTGCTTGTTACTGTGATGGGGATTTCACTGCAAGGCAGCTTTAAAAAACTTACCAAGCTAACAAAATCCTTTCCCGTCAGTTTGCTCACCTTCAGTTATTTTTATTTATTTATTTATTTATTTTCCCCAAATCTTTTTTTGTCTTAATTTGATCTATCTTGTTTCTGACACTTACCATGCTGGAGCTATTCTACCCAGTTAACATGAAGTCACCCAGTTTTGAAGAGAGCTTTTTGTCAAGCCTTAGGCACCTGGGGATCTGTTCCTTTTCTGCCTTGGGAGAACAATTAAAATGTGTTCCGGTTTTATTTTGACAAGGAATTATTGAATAGCAGATGCTCTTACTAACCATGTCTGAAGAAGAAGGGGGTACTCTATACGTGTACCCATGCAACACAAGAAGATACTAATTTGTCATGGGCTAACACATGGAGATTAGTATTGAGATCTGTTGGATTTGTTGAAGCAATGATCTCAGAAGTATTTTGGCCTTTTATATGCTCCGTTTGTGGTAGTTCCCCCCTGCATCCAACTAGATGCAGTGAAGTTCCTGTGTCTACTATATTCAGCGTATAATGAACAGAGGGATAACAAAAGTGACTGTGTTAGCTTTTGGTAAAACCACTCTTGTGATCATTCTTCTAATGGAAATACATTTCCTTTTCTATTAAGGGCTGGAATTTAGTCTTTCTAATTTAATTATTACCATTTATTCATGATTTCTTAGTCACAGAAAACAGTATTGCGTCATTATAGTACCCCTGAACGTTTTTTAGGAATAGTGAATCACATTAATTCCAAGAGTGTCTCCATTAATTCATGGACTTGTACCAAGGATGAATTTGGCCAAAAGCATTTTGGGAAAGCTGCAAATGTCTATTGTATTGCATCCATCTCAACAAAGAAAGAAGAAAAATAATAGGAAATCTGATTTGCTATACTTTTTCAGGCTTAAGTGGTACAATAGAGTGCTATTTCCTACATTTATTTTGTTAGGGTGTCTTGCCTGGCTTCTCCCAGGGACTGAATGAAAGCTGAATGTAGATCTTTTGTTTTGAATGATTGACAGAGTGTGAGGTTAGACAAGTCTATTTAGAGACTGTCATAACCCCAACATAAGGGATCTTGAAAAATATACAGACTTTGTAATGGTGCATAACTCTGTTTCCCCTGAGTACTATCCTATTCCAGTCATTGCTGACAGAAGAAAGAACTATCAAAATAACAAGGTTCAAAATAAACCTCTGTAAATTCTTACAAAGCATGAAAGCACTATGCTTCAAAATCTTGGACTGAGGAAAGTACAATATGTGTGCAAAGAAACATTTAGAGGAAAAGTACAAAAGAAACCAAACCCTAGCATTAAAGAGAAGAAAGCTGTAAGAAACACTTTGAATGAACATACGGGAGAATGTGCCACAGAGGTAGAGCAAATGCCTAAGAAAATTACTGTACAATTTTTCATAATACTTATGCAATGGAAATCCAGTTTCAGGTGGAATCTTTTTCAAAATTTGAGATAAAAAATGGTAAGTACCATTACCTAGTACATTTTGAATCTTTAAAATGCTTTTACTACACATCAACAAATAAACTATAATCTAATAACAACAGTGAACTATATCTCATTTATAATAGCACATACAAAACCAGTGTTTACTAGGAAAGATGGAACAGAAGAGAAGTAGCAGTGCCTGAGTACAACTATGAAGCAGAACAGCGTTCAAAGGAATAAAGGTGGCAGACAGGAAACAGTCAAATCTCATAAGAAAGGAAAACAGTGAGGTTTGCTTAAGATTTGCTACTTCAGTATCTCTGCTAGGACAGGTTTGGCAATCTCAAACAAAATGGTAGGAATGAAAGCGGTGAGTAAAAGGGTCTTACCCATGTGGATGAATTGTACTCCATGTCAACTTTGTGCACGGAAATAAAGAGAATAGAAAAAACAGAATTGATTCAGATCAGTCAGAGGCATGTAAAAAGGTAATGAAAGTTTTCCAGAGTTATTATTTAATTAGTTTTAAGGGAATACGAATCTCGTGCTTGTAATTTTCACTGGCAAATGTACCACCTGCTATCAATGGAAACAAAGATCTCAGTGTAGTCATCAACTTCACTGTCAACTAAGAGGATTTTGTACTGATGACTCTAAGTTTACCCAGATTACCAAGCCACTATTGCAGACAATTTCTAGTACATCACTTGAATTTAGTTTATACCCAAGACCCTCAGCTTTGTCCCCCAAATATCTTGTCACCCTCTAATCTAATGTGGACCAATGTACTGTGTCTACTGTTAGTGTAGGCAGTATATACACATACAGGCACGTCAGAAGTTTTTTTGTTTTGCTTGGTCTTCTAGTTTGATGTTGCGCTGATTTGCTATTTTATTTTAATAGAAAAAAAAAGTGCAATTCCACTTATGCTGCAAATAATATTCCATTACTGAAGAGATATGTATTATGTGTATCCTTACTGTGCCTAATGTATGAGGGATGCTCCGAAAGTAATGCCTTCTATTTTATTCTGTTGGCCCATAAAGTCAGAACAGATGTTGGTGCGATGGTGCTACAGGTTGAAACTTCCCAACAGTATTCTGTTACATTTTATTGCTGTATGGCAGATGGAGACCAAACAGGGAATGCTAGCATAGTGAAGCGGTATGTGCTTCATTTTAGCAGTGATGTGAAACACAAGCCATGCTCTGGACAGTTATGCACAGCTGCCATACCACAAAATACCTCTTGATCATCTCATCCGAGTGGATCATGACCAGGGAATTGTGTATGAAGCTGAATATTGGCCTCAGTGCATTGGAAATGATGGTGGCAATGTAGGAATATCATAAATTTTGCGCCACGTGGGTCTCATGAACGTTATCACAGGTACAGAACAGAAAGAACATAAGCAAGTTTTTCAGGACCTATTGAACCAATACAAGGCTGAAGGTGACAATTTCCTGGATCACATTGTTATCATTAGTGGTGTCACCTGTATGAGTTGGAGTGAAAACAGGAGTCCCTGGAGTAGCAATGTGCATTCCCTATAAAAAAGAAAAAAATAAAGAAAAAAAAAGGACAAGCTACAGCCCTCAGTGAGTAAAGTGTGGTGCGCTGTCTTCTGGGATAGGAAAGGGATGATCGTTCTGGATTTCCTGGAACCCAGACAAACTGTCAGCTATAACTACTACACTGAGACACTAAGCTGAAGGCTCAAACTTCCAGAGCCAGGCCAGAGAAGAAGACAACTCTTCTCCTGCAACACAGTAACGGCAGACCACATGCCAGTTGGAAGATGGGAGAGCACAGTGACAATCTTGACTAGAGTGTCCTACCACATTCATTGTACAGTCTGCATTTGGCACCTTCTGACTTCCATCTGTTCAGGTCGATGAAAGATGGACTGCGTGAACAACATTTTCTTAGCAACAATGTCATCATAGCAGCTGTGGAACAGTAGGTCACCTCCAATGGTGCAGACTTTTAAAAATGTGGCATGCAGGCTCTTTTCATCACTGGTGAAAATTCACAGCTAAAGATGGTGATTATGTTAAAAAAAAAATAGTGATTTTTAGCTGAGAATCTGCTCTGTCAAACAGTGCTCTTTGTATCTTTTGTAATTTCCATAAATAAAAATGAAAATAAAAAGGATGCATTACTTTCAGAGCAATGTACATGAAGGAAAATACACAGAGAGGTATTTATTATTAAGTAACATCAACATTAATTTCTTATAATTCTTCATTACTGTAAAGAAAAAACAAAGAAGATACATTTTTATATAGAACCTAATTCATATTATCAGCAAAAACTGATAATTTCCAAATTCTGCTCTTCCACTAGGATTATTAATGAACCAGTTTTTTCACAGAATGGTATATCTTTCAAGAAGCTTAAAAATTTTAACTTTTTTTCCACCTTATCTTATTTTCCATCAAATAAAACAAATTGAGAGAAAGCAATTCATGTAGTAAAAAAGTGTATAAAAGCCAATAGCAGTAGGAGATTATACTTCTGAACTTAAAATAAATAAATAAAATCCTGAAAAACTAGCATAGTGTTGCAGGTTTGTACAAAGCTGTCTTAAGAAATAAGATTTTACGTTATTAAGCTTTGGGCAGTGCTTGTTTTCTGTTATAAATCAGATTACATTAGCAATCAACACATACAATCACAGAATCTGCTCAAAATAGAGATGATACTCATTTGAATATATGAATAAAAGCACTCATCATCAAATTCAGCTCTTCTCTTTCATGTCTCCACTACAGAAGTAATTTGATCTGAATAACTGAAATACTCCTTTGTCTGTTTTACTGTGAAGTCATTTATGACTTTTTAAAACGGGAACTAAGACTTAAGCATTAGACAAAATGCACTCAACAGCAAGTAATTAATTAGGTACAGGTTAGCAAAGAATTTTCTGCCTCCATTTTCAACTGTTTGCTCTCGTGTCGTATCCTACTGTATTACTCCTGCATGAAAAACTGAACTCAGTTACACATTTAATTGCAGTGCAGCTTCAGCAGACACATTTGCATATACACGTAGAGGCTCTCCTATATCCAGCCTTAAAACATCATAACTTTGTGCTGTACAATGAGTCTGCTTACTGCCACAGAATAATATTCTGAAGAGCAAGCAGCAGGACTGGTTGAGGTGCTGGGATGTTAGTTTCACAGAATTGTATTGATAATAGAAATAACAGAGCATAATCTATTTATACATGTAGACTTTTAAGTAATCATTATTTTAATTATATCAAAATATCAAGTGGCTTTTCTATAAATGTGTGAGAGAGGAAATCTGATTTAGCAATCAGGACATGTCACATCAGTCAAGATATCAGAACCCTATATGAGAAAATGTATTTTAAACATTCTCCTGGATCAATTATTAAGTTAATTTCATTCAGCAGAATGACTTCCAAATGACTGCATTGTTTAACTTCAATTTCAATAACTACTGCTTCACTAAATAACACTTCTCCAGTGACATGCATGAACTAAATTCTGCATTACCCTCATTTTCCATGGATTTAAGGATTCCCATGGATTCACTCATTGCACTGACTTAAGAGATTTCCAAAGAAAGCGCCTGCTTCACTGCTGTTTGGAAACCTGATGTTTAGTACGTGAGGAAAGTGAGCTGTACATAGAATAGGAGAATCTGTCCTAACACCATGCCCTCCTGTCTGTTGGAATAGAGTGGTTATGTAGGCAAGGATGCTAATGCATACATTCAACTTGCCCAACAGTTCACATCTGTCAGCTTGGACGCGACTTCAGTTTTGGGTGGTACTCTTCAAAGTCTTAGTAAGGTTCAGAGAGGATGGCATCTTAGTAGGTCATCTTTCTGTTATATAGTTACTAAAAGCACTGAAACAAATCCCATGCAAAACAAACCAAGCTACATTAGAACAGTATGCAGTGAAAAGTCCAACTTTAGGCATCTTGACTCTAAAATGTCTTGGTCTTGCTCACACTTTATATGCCTGTAGGTAACTTGTATCAGTTGATCACAATATGGGCTGCTTGACAGGCTATGAATATGCCTGTGTTCATGGAACTCCAGTGAGTATCAGTCATTATTGACACCATCTGTTTACTCCAGGGCTAACATTTTCAATCTGTTCTGGTTAAAGGTACATGTAGAAGAAGCATTCAAGCAGCTCTGGTGGAAGAAAGGAATTTTTCTTCCACAGAAAGGATTTTCTTTTTTTAAGCTTTTTTCATACGTTATGCAAACATCATATAAAGGGTCCAGCACGCTTAAAATAGCTTCTCAAAGAAGAAATGAAACAGAAGGGTCTATTAATTTTTGGCATAGAGATTGAATGTTTGACTTCCTATAATCAAAGGTGTTATTCTTGTTGGAATAAAAATATACACTGAAAAGTCTCACTAAACAGACAGTTGTATTTTCTTCGTGAGAAATAAGAAATTAAATTTCATGGGAAATGAAATTTTAATAAAAAGTGTGATGTGTATTTCAATAGAGTGTTAATTATTAGCTGACAGATTTTATGAGGAAGAACATACGTGAGCAGCTTATTTAAAGAGGGAAAGTAAAGAGTACAAGGAATTAGTCTATTATGATACATGATTATACTCAATGTAATGTTGCATGTTACTGACTGTTCTACGACAGTTGAGCAATAATTACCCAAACTGCTTCAAATCATTTACCAACTGCCTATAATTTGTAGCTTGAGATGTACAAGACTTACAAAGTTAGAAAGAAAGAAAAAAAAAAAAAACAAAAAACAAAACAACCAATGCAGACTGAAAATGGAAGCACCGTAGACTTTTCAGTGATTCCTTTGTTACCTTCTTAATGGTGAAAAAATGCACATGAGCATGTAGTTCTGTGTTTGCCAAAATGAGATACAGTTCTTCATTTCCTCTGCATTCCTCAATTTTATTTTGTTTTTCACTTAATTCCAAATGACAGAAATTTCATTTCTAAGCTGATAAATAGTCAATGAATGCACATGCTTTATTTCCTGTTTTCTTTATAATGGTGTCACTGAAATGTCTCAGAAAAAAAAGGACTGGAACTTGCAGAGTGCTGGATGATAAACGTACGCTGTTCAGATGGGTCAGAAGGATGATCTGTCTTTTAAATTGCAGCATAGAATAAAGGCATGCAGGATTGAATAAGCATTGAAAGCATTTGGGGAATGGCAGCACACAGCCCTATACAAGATAATTTTCTTGACAACAAAGTACATATGATTTTGGATACCAGAGTTCAGCTCCCAGCTTGATCAATCGCTTAATCAATCTGCTGTGCGCACCACAATGACTTGATTATACTCTGACCAGCAGATCTCAGAGAGTCACTAAGTGTTCAGTGCTCACTAAGCATTTCAGAAAACAGTTTTCAGAGAATTATTTGTTAACACTTATGTTTCAATCATTTTTTTAAACTTCCTTAAATCAGTTATTTTTTTGTTTGTTTGTTTTGCTTTTTGCCTGTATTTTCTTAACTGGCTATGCTATTAATTAGATGTCTCATCAGAAAGCCATCCATTGTCCCCCTTTTTTCCACTGACTCTCTCTTTATTTAGCAAGTATTTCTTGAAAAGCATATTATACTCTCCGGTATAGCAGGTGTGACTTTGTCAATGTTGTATGTTTAGCATTCCCCTAAGTGGATTTCTCTCTCCTTTCAGACTTCTGACTAGTCAAAAGTCATTAAACATATATATATATATATATATATAAAAATTGCTATTTTATTCTTACTTCCTGCATAATTAGCATAGTATGCTATTTTTTATTTTATTAACATTATTTACTATGTTGTTCCTGTTCCCTGGATTTGTAGTCCTCTTGCTCTAAAGAAAGATTCAGTTCTGCCTACTCAAATGAAAAGCCTAAGCTTCTGTTCTTCAACAGAGGTAATAGCCCAATGTATAGCAAAATTAATATTTTATTTATTTTTTCACTGCTGAAGAAAATGTGAAGAATTATTTAGCAGAATTGGACTGAATTTTATTAATTTACTTTCTTTCTGGAACATACTGAAGGCATCAGACCCCAAATATCTCTGCAAATATAATCTGTGAAGTGTCAAGACAGTAGTGTTTGTAAATGTAATGTTATTATTTTTATTCTTTGTTCCTGATGGGTCACATAATTAATGGCAAGCGATTCACAATAATGTTCTGAAACAAAATAGATTAACCTACTTAGCTTGGATCAGAAAAAGGCCATAAAAGATAGGACACACAAAATTGGTGTTCAATTCGTCTTGCCTTTGGTTTTCTTTCTCAAAAATTTATAAGAATAAATAGATAAATGCACTTTTTGGAAAACAGAGCATGTCATTAAAATTAATATCAATTTAATGTTATTAAATATTGAAATGTATGAGACTTAACAAAAGTAAAATACAAATGAAAAGTCTGTAGCACTTTAAAATATTTCCTTACACTTCCAAAAATAAAGTAATTTTAGGGACTATCAGAGCTCAAAATCACAATGTTAATGGAAAACAAAAAAATAAAAGGCGTTCCAAATTCATGTCGTAAACTGTACTGGCAACGTGCAACTATGCTATGTGTGGCCAGAAGTATGTGAAACAGAAGATAATATGAATGGAAAAAATCTGAATGTGAAAATAAGCCTTTTTTTTTTTTTTTTCTGCTACAAGGTTAAACTTACATCTTCCTACAAATTGTCTTGAAAAAAAAGAGTCATAGAATTATAAAATCAAGGTCACAAAAAGACTTCCAAGATCATCCAGTTCAACCATCATCACCTACCACCAATACCCCGCTAAACCATGTCCCTCAGTATTCTAATAGTAATTACAACTTAAGAGTAATCATAATTTACAGAAGTATAAGGAAATTTAAAGTCAACAAAAACAACATTATGAATGAAGAGGTGAAATGCCTCTTTCCCAACTTTGTCCCCTTTACAGGCTATGTTTTTTTATTGAGGCATTTATGTTTTCTTGAGCTAGCCAATAGTTTTATTTGGTGCAAAGCGAAATGATACTTTTTACTTTATAGAAGAAATATCTATCTATCTTCATCTCTTCTTCTTATGCTACTTTGGTCATTTCACCTCTTCTATCTTTATTTTCTTCTACCTTTTGGCTTCAGAATTGTGTTTGCTATCCTCAAAAGCTTTTCAGCCATTACAAATCGAACTGGTAAAGAAAAGAAGAGTATAGGAAAGCTGAGTGATGACAGCTGTGTGCAGGGAGTACTTTAATCTTGTAGTGTAGAATATATCAGATTATTGCCACTTACAGTCTCAAGGAGCATCTCTTGTAGGAGGTTTACTGTGAATGTACACTCCTGAAATAACCTGAGGAATTTCCCTCTCCCTTTCTTCTGCTTATCAAACAGATGAAAATTAGCCAATATTAGCAAAACTTTCTCATTCAACTATTTAGAATCATAGAATCATAGAACATTCCAAGTTGGAAGAGACTTGTAGGGATCATCAACTCTTGGCTGTATATAGGAACACTCAGAAATCTGACTAGATGTCTGACAACAGCAACAGTTCTTTGAACTCTGGCAGCTTGAGTCTGTGACCGCTGACCAGGGGAGGCTGTTCTGGGGCCTCAACACCCTCTGGTGAAGAATCTTAACTCCCAACCCCATCTCCTCTGATGCAGCTCCATGCATTAAACTAACCGACACATCTTCAAAAATAGATGTTAGAGAGTGCTCACAGGACCCATTATACCTGCTGTTATGGCAATCAGGAACAGGGAAACTCCGCTAAGCTCCTCATCAAAATAGAGCTTACAGTGTTTCATTAGCAAACACATCTGTGGCTGGGGGAGGACGTGTGTCCATGGCTGCTGCTAAATGGAATTGAGCAAGAAGCTTGTACTGATTGTTTAAACTGTACAGCAGCACAATCTAGGGCACCTGATTTTGCAGGACAGCCTGTTAGAAGCAGATGTGAGAGTATAAAGCTTTGGTTCATTTTTTATTTCTCTACTGTCTCTCATTAAAGGAGTCCCGCCTCTGCTTGACATACTGCTAAATTTAAATATGTGTATCAGATCTGAATAACCTATGTATAATAGGATATGCCACTTACCTAATTAAGGAGAGGAACAGATTGCCTTAAAAAAAAAAAAACAACACCTTCCAGAGGCTAAGAATTGTCAAACACAGCACCTGCAGTAAATGGAAAGAGATGTCATTTTTTCTGTTGATATAGGTCTCAATTTATCTCTTTTTCTTACAGTTTTATTACTGTTCTTTCTTCCTGTTAAGGCATTTTATGTCACTGAGACAAAATTTGGCATCTTTCTCCAAACAACTGTTCAAATTGAATGTCATTCTAACCTTCCAAATATTGTAAAAGATATTAGATGGTCTGTAATATCCATATCTCTTTGGCATGAAGCCCAAAGATTTGCAAGTAGGTCATCTCTCTGCAAACTCACCCATCTTGGAAAACTGTTTATTTGTGTAACAGTACATTTTGTAGAATAGATGCATACCGTATTTAATTGAACAAAGCTGTAAGTACATTCAGCCAGGCATCCCTACAGATGCCTGTACTGTCTATTTTACTCTGAGGACATGCAAATTTTTTCACAGCTGCTCAAACATTGCCTTGAAGCATCAAAATGATCTGAGCAATTAAGTTATAAGGAAAAATAGCATACATTCATTAAAGATCTGTATCCTCTGATATTTTGAATTCTCATGGCAGGTCAAATGTGATAAAAATGCAAGGATGAAACTTCAAATTTCTAAATGAAAACTTCTTAAAAATTGAAAGTGTTTTAAAATGATGATCCTGATTCACAAATAAGCAAGTGAAAAGCAAAAGAAGAAAATCTGATAACCTTAAGAAAGCTCAGTTTCAGTACTTTCTGCATTTTTAAGTCACCTTTTGAAACACAATGATCAAAAAACAAATTCTATAACACTATCTGCAATTCAGACAAGCTACACTCAGAAAATGCTAGGAAGTCTAAGTGATGTGAATGCACCTTACAGAAACCTTTATAATACATTAGTCTGAAGTTTCTTGAGTTCAAGCATCAGAGATATTTTTAAGAGTCCCAGAAACACACAACTCCACAGTACTTTTTAAACAAACTTCATTAGTAGACAGAGCACAGGCTGATCAAGAGTTCCTTAAAAAATGTGCACTGGACAGGACTAGAAACCAGCACTCAACCTAAATTCATGAAACACTCTGCTTTTTTTTTATTATTTCCTTTCCATGGAAGTAGCACAAAGCAGTTGTTCTGTCAATACTTGTAAAGAACTATGGCATATGCAATGAAACAGATAGTCTAGAATATGGAAGACCTCAAAATCTGCACCACTCCATCCTTATCTCAACTCAGAAGCAAGGTACTGTGCAAAGATGGGGACCACAACCACTAGTCACCATCTCTCTCAATGCAAAATCCTTTTGATTAAGCAGTCATGAGTCAAAAACTTTGTGCTCCCGTTTGAGATTATTTTGTTCTTCACACACACACACAAGGGTAAAAAAAATATGTCGGGAAAAGAGCTTTTACTGATGGCAGTTATCCAGTTGCAATATGAACCAGACAGCTTCTGTCTTTGTGTCTGCCTTCATTGTGCAGGTGGAAAGCAGAGCTGTCTTCAGCACTTGGCCTGAGCTGAAGCTCACTGAAAGGAAGAGCTGGCACTCAGTAGGACCTCAGCATTTAACAAAGACCTCACTACAGTGACACATGATCATTAAGTTCCCTTCAGTTTTCCACTGGAATTCAAAGCTGGGACCAAACAGAGTCACTGCACCTTAGATAACTCTACTATAATTGCCATACAAATAAACTTGCGCAACAACTAAACATCAATTTGTAAGTATTAGAAACCTTATATAGTAGTTCAATCTGCATTAAAATAACAGTTATTTATACACTTGCCTCATTTTCCTTCTCAGAAACTGGAGGTCAGCAATTGGTATCTTATTTACAGTATTCACTATCCTAGCTGTAATCTCCCTCCAAGGAGTCATACCAGAGCCTGATGATACTAGACAGCATAACAGCAAAGTTGTATGATCTTCAGTATGCTCTTGCTGTGCAAAAGATGCTTTGCCACTTTTTAAATTTTAGCAGCTTCCCTCCACCTGTATTTATTTAAATTCAAAGGTGACAATTTTACATAGCTGTTGAATTTCTCCTCTGCCTCATACTGCATGCAGTGTAGGCTACAATGTGGTACAGACACTCATCTATTGATTTAACTTTGCACAATAACTATCACATCATAACAGTTCAGCTGAAACTAATGGAACTAATTAAGCAACAGGGACCTCCAAGCCAGAGAATCAGAGATTTGCAGTTGTAAAGGATCTATCGGTCCATCTGTTTTATCTTCCTGTCAGAGCCAGACTTTTCCATGCAATATATCTTTTGTTCACTGTGCTCCAAATTGCGCTAAAAGATTGGGGCTTTCACATCTTCCCCCAGGAGACTGCTCCACACCATAATAAATCTCATTGTCAAGAATCTTTTCCTGCATTCAGCAATATCATACCTCTTTAAAAGTGTGCCATTTTTCTATTTACAGCTTCTCGCTCGTTCTGGATGAAGCCCATCTCTCCACCTCTGAGCTTTAAATATCAGCAGACAGCCTTGTCCTGTCATGCTTTTGTCACCGAGTCAGGTAGCACTTTTTTCTCCTTAGGTCTCCAATAATATGCACTTTCAGTCTGAAATGAGACAGATTTGTATGTAAGAGGTAACAGCCTAGCTACTACAGACATGCTGTGAAGGGGGCTGAACAGAGCCCACAGAGTTTCCGTGGGGAGGATGCATGTCTGCCTCCGCCTCTTACCACCAGTCCCTTAAGTAGCACTACATGGAGCACTGCATTTTGTGCATAGCACGTACTGACCGCAATCTCACTGTTAGAAAAGCTAAAAATTAAAGAACCATGAGCCTTTGCCTCTTCTAACAGAAAAGATAGGAAGAGCTAGGCACTAGGCATAAAGAAACCCCTGGAAGGGAGAAGGGGCAGCTCACTGTTTCTGATGAGATGGGTGTGAGAAAAAAGTGGGATGCCTCCAGTCATAACGTTGCTGCCTGGCAGCTTCTGAATTTGCTTTGGTTTTATGGCAGAGGGGCTCGGCCCTGATTTCCAGTTTGGGGATAAAAGTTTTGGGCGTCTCTGATGATTATATTGCAGAATGAGCACAGTTGTGATGATGATGTGAAATAAAGCAAGTGACAATAGGTAGCTACTGCCTTCTAGAATTTAATAACAGCAATATAAAGGACAATGCAGATCTAAGTCACTCTCTTAACCATAATATATTGACTTTATAAACTGCAGTATATTTCTGAGAAAGAAGATCTGATTTTTGAGGAAGAATCGTGTAAGATACGTTAATGGTATCCTCATTTACTTCTCAATATTTTTGTAATATGTAATTCAGACATTAATTTCTGGCAAAGATATTTTGAATGACTGTCAGAAAGCATTGTCTGCTTCCCTGTGAGATATGGGCAAAATGTTTTATAGAGTTTCCAACACCCGCTTACAAAAACCAAATCACTCTGGTTATCAGAGTTGAAAGAGGCCATTCCCTGAGGGGAATTTATTATCCTGTTGGTGTCTTCTATTATAATTCATTAACCTCAGCACAACAAAGTTGAAGTGTCTGTTCTGATGATTGATAGGAGATCCCAAAACACATATTTGACTCTCAACAATTTATTGTTTTCTCCTGCGTTTTACTATATTTACCATTCTTCATCTCTACAAAACGTGGGTTCTTTTCTGATATGCTGCCCAGCCTGCTTTAGCTTTGGAAATTAATTCTTCCATTTGGATTGCTTTAAATCATGATTCATATGGTTTTAAAATTCACTTTAAATAATAATAATAATAATAATAATAAAATTAAAAGAGACTGTCCCATATTTTATATATTTGAAATCAGTACTAACAAAGTAATGAGAATTAGCAAGTTAAAACATATACAAGATTTATTATAGGAGAAAGAGCACCATTTTTTGATAGATAACAGGACTGTAATTTTTCGTGTTTCATCCAAAATGTGTTTTTTTTCTTAGCCGGTTTTTGGGGGGTTTTGGTGTTGCAGCTAGGGAAAACTAATAGATCAAGGACAGGAATTTGTGCCCAATCTCCTGCTGCTGCTTAACTTTGTCATAAATCCCTTAACAACCACCAACTGCTCTGTTGTTATACTGCCCTTCTGATCTTAGCTAGCTATAGCAAACTCCTGTTTCAAAACCGCCTTGGTAAAAGCAGCATCTCCTTTGTGAAGTCCTTCCTAAGGCTGAACAGCAACTAGCCCAGGGACTGTGCCCCAGCACCCTGCTACCCCAAGGCATGGCTGCTCCTGCTTTGTTTCACTTCACAAACGTACGCATCATGACCGGTAAAGACAAGCAACTCAGTGTGAGAATCTTTGATCCAATTCTGAAGACTTAAAATGAAAAAGAAATCCAATGCAAATCTTTTAGTGTTTCAAGATATTGTATGGGATATGTAGGAGTCACTCTAGGAATGACGTAGCCATCTCCCAGGTAGTTTTTCCGAGCCTCCTGAAAATTACTGTTTCCCACATGCTTATGAGCATGCTTATGAGGATCTCTACTGACATTATTTAATTAAAAAAAATACTTCCAGATCAATGAACTGAGAATATTTTGGAAGTAAACTTGTGTGAAATAAAAGGGTCCACATATTTAGCTAGGAATAATAATAATAATAATAATAATAATAATATAATTACATTGCAAAATATAAGTTGCAATATGGGCAATATAGGGCCTAGGATGAGGGAAAATCAGCCATCATCTTGGAACATTCAAGGCTGAGTATATTTAATTATTCCATTTATTTTCAGCTTACTCCTGGTCTTGTGTCCAGCAGGTCTCAGAGATGAATTCATGCAAGTGAATTTTCTTAACATGTCTGTGATTATTTTTCACTTCACCTCAGTTGCAAAAGTTGCTGCAACTTTAAGCGGCAGAACAGCACAGAAGTGTCCTGCACTTCTGAACAGCAAGAGTTGTATGGTCCATCATGGGAAAGAAAGTTAGCTTTTTCCTTCTGTGTTGGTTTTTCTCCCCTTTTCCCTCTTCCTTTCTCTCCTTTTTTTTTCTTAATCTTTACTTCACCAACTGTCTTTTTCAATTTAATCATTTTTCTTCATTTTCATTTTCAACTGTTTACATGGGTTGACAAGTGATAGGACAAGGAGGAATGGTTATAAACTGAAACAACGGAGGTTTAGATTAGATATTTGGAGGAAGTTTTTCACACAGAGAGTGGTAATGCTCTGGAACAGGTTACCCAAGCAGGTTGTGGATGCCCCATCCCTGGAGGCATTCAAGGCCAGGCTGGATGTGGCTCTGGGCAGCCTGATCACAGCCTGGCAGTGGTTGGTGACCCTGCCCGTGGCAGGGGGGTTGAAACCAGATGATCATTGTGGTCCTTTTCAACCCAGGTCTTTCTGTGATTCTGTGATATGATTCTATGATTCTTCTTCGGGGATGTCTTCCAGGACTTTTTCTTCTTTTTTTGTCACTGTAGTGACTTAAGTAAGAAAAGAATGTTGCCTGTGGATTAGATAGCACACTTTTATCATGAAGTTTTTCTAGAAAGAAAGGAAGATTCAAAGTGAAATTGCTTAGTTTAGTACAGATTAGGGCCTTCTGGTACTTCACGTGTATATAGATGAATTATTAACCTTGGGAGAGACCTAACAGTGTGTGTTCATACTACTTTTCAGAGCGTCTGAGTTTTTTCCTAGTATACATTGCCCACTAGGGAACCATTACAATGATAATAATGAAGAGCTCACTAATTTCTATGACTTCTTGCTTTACTCTCACAACCTCTCCAGAATACATACTGCACAAACTATCCTTAGTAACCATAGCAAAGATTCACTACGGAGGCTATGACTCTCTTGCACTGCAAAATGTGACTACTTCGTTATACAGTGTCAATCCTTTATTATTATTGCTTTGCTAATGTTCATTTAAATTTAAAATAAAAGCTTCAGCACCTTTCAGATGGCATTTGTGTGCTTTAAACTTCACATAGAATGAATTTAAACATGATTCTAGGCTTTTATGGGTTTTGCATGTTTGTTTTAATAAATCAATTTCTTTGTGTGAGGAAGAGGGTTTTTGAAATTCTTCAAAAGTGAGTGCCTGTGGGCTGGAAATAATGATGTTTCTAAGGGACAGTGCATAGGTAAATGAATAACAAAGTTATGCAGTCTGTAATGTGGGATCTATTTCCAAAAACAACTTCACAAAAGAAACATATAGTTTTAATGCAGAAATACTTATTTAGTATTTCAAGTGTGTTTTATTCATTTAAATAAAGCAATTTCTTTCACTTAAAATAAACTTATTATTTTTATTATTATACTTTTATATATTTTTATTATTATACTTATAAATTTATTTCAAAAATTATATAACTTTGGTTATCTTTTTTATTACTCATCATATTACTATCCTATCCTATCCTATCCTATCCTATCCTATCCTATCCTATCCTATCCTATCCTATCCTATCCTATCCTATCCTATTCTCTGAAATAAAGTAATTCAGGAGCTATGTACCGACCTTTATAGATTTTTTAAGCAATAAAGTACTAGAAACAGAGGGGTTTAAACAGTTAGAAGAGTTGAACCAACTTTTTTGCAGCCATAGCTTCTTTGCATACAGTCTCGTTTTACCGGTAGCTTTTTTGTTTGTGTGTCAGTTTGTTCAAGTGTTCATTGTTAACATAAAATTGAGAAATGTATGAGGAGCTGAGAAAATGAGAAGATTCTTTTACTCTGACATAGTACGACTGTAGATGAGTGGGAAGTCATTCAGGAGAAGTCCCGTCATTCAGGATGATTTGAAGCCCAGAAAGATAACTCACTAACTGATAGTAAAACTTCCCTTTAAGTAAGCAAGTTCCTCTCTTCCCCTCTCTCCCCAGATACGATGGTCATAGGAAAGTCCAACTCTTGTTAAATTGTAAGCTTGATTGGCAAACTTAAAATTCTATTTTAGGTTTTCCTGGTTAAAATCAAGGTTTTAGACAAAGATTGATGAAAACCACAAGTAGAAAGGAATCATCTACTAAATAAAGGCTGGTTAACATTTGATGATATATGTACAGTTCTTCCAAATAAATATACACATAAACTTCTACAACTTCTATATTTCTATACTTCTATAAACTTCTACATATAACTATAGACAGTCACTTTTTTAGCAAAATATTTCTTTTTCTATGTATTTGCTGTTCTTCTGAACTGTTTCATTTTGTTTCAAGTCAGTTTAAGGTTAAGATTTGCATCAAGAACATTTCTATTTCTGACAGCAATGTAGGTGAAACCAAATTGCGGCTTGCTAGTCATTCAGGAAAAAAAATATAGATCTCCATAATAGGCTTGTGTGCATGAGACAGTATTTTCAAGGAAAAAAAAAGTGAAGGCAGCACAAATCCTCCAAGGTGACTCAATCTCCACATGGATGGCACACTATTATTTCCCCCATGGCGGGATGGGCGGGCGTGCAGCAGGAGGCAGGCCTGGTGCTGAAGGGGATTTCTGGCAGGGTCCTGGCAGCTGTTCAGCTGAGAAAGCTGCTGGGAGATAGGTTATCAAAGCACAATGCAGTCATGGAGAGCAGTACTGTAAGCTCTGATACCCTGTCCACTGTGTCCTTTTAAGAAGAAACGTTATCTCAAGGGAAAAAAGGGAATGTGACGGTATCTCACCTGGCAGATAATGGTATACAGATGAAGACACTTTTATAAGGTATATTCAGGAGGATAAAGAAGAGATTTTACTGGAGACTAAACACAGAGCTGTCAATCCCCGTTAGCCAGCATATCAGGATGTGTTTATATCTACACAGGGGAAAGCTTCAGCCAGTGATTGAATCTAAAAATCCTTGAATGATTTAAGCTATCAAGGCTGGTTTGATCACCTCCCACCCTCATCCCTGTGCTCCCTAAGCACTGTGAGCTGTCTGTGGGCAGACAACCATGTTATGCACCTTGGCAACACTGCATCACTTACAGGGTCTCCACTTCCGCTGCACCCAGCATGTGTCACTACAGATGCTCAGCTCTTGCTGTGCAGAGAGCATTGGCTCTCTTGTTCCACACTGGGAGACTTACTTTCTCCCCTCAGCTAACAAGTGTCAGTGGGAGTCTGATTTTGGAGACAGAGCTGCCCTATCAAGACCTACAGAGAAACAACCATAGCAGTAAATCAAGAAGGAAAAGTCCCAGTCAGTAGATTTCTTTTAGAAGACTGAAAGAAATTGCACTTTTTAAATTTCCTCTTCTGGCATTGTGTCCAAAATAAATTTTCATTAAAGCTCACTCTGTCTGCAGTCCAGCTACCACGGCTTTTAAAAGTGCCTCAAGAACAGCGCAGAAGCACTATGCAGCGAAGTAGTATCACATCTCATCATGTAATGGCAGCAGACTAAAACAAAATTTAAAATGGTTAGTACTTCCAAAGCCCTCAGGTTATCAAAAAATACCTCCAATGTTGGATGCAATGCTGACATTTTTCAGTCAAAACCAGGGTAGTTGACATTAACATGATCCAACACCAGGCAGTGTGGTGCAGCATCAGAGCTGTAGTTTCAGTGCCCTGTGTACAAAATGCTCCCAAGAGAGCTGACAGCTCCATCCAAATTTCACTTCCCACAAGCTGCAGAAGTGTGTCAGGGCACTGTGCCAGCCTTGGCAGATTCATGAGGACACAAGTTGCAACTCACTACCCAGCATGAACAAGATTTGGGGAAATAAACATTTATTCCTTCAACTCATCCTTCCAGTACCTGAAGGGAACTTACAAACAAAAAAAAGAATGACTTTTTACACATTCTAGTAGTTACAAGACAAGAGGGAATGACTTTAAAGTAAGAGAATGGAGATTTAGGCTAGAAGTTAGGAGTACATTCTTTACTCAGAAGGTGATGTGGCCCTGGCACAAGCTGTTCACAGAAGATGTGGGTTCCCCCCTCCCTGGAGGTATCTGAGGCTGGGCTGGATGGGCTCTGGGCAGCCTTAGCTGGTGGAGGGCAGCCCTGCCCACTGTAGGGAGTTGGAGCTGGATGATGTTTAAGGTCCCTTTCAACTTACACCATTCCATAACAATAATTCTGTGAACTCCTTTGAGGGCTAAATTCCAGCCCCACAGTAATAAACGTGTTCTTAAACATTTAAAAAGTACTAAAAACTCCAGTGTAATATAAGAATACTCAAATACTAAGAAAATTTATAGCAGAATCCCTGCAGAGCAGTAAGGAATTTGGTCAATTTGCCTTGCAAGTTTCTTTTTTTTTGCCAGAAGTTTCTTCCATGCTGCTGTATGTGGAAAACATGCTTCATATAACACCAAAGCAATCTGAGGCCTTTACCCTATCCAGGCATCAGTAAACAAAGGAACCTCAAAACCTTCAGAAACTTTGGAGAATAATTTCTGTCTTAATCACTATCTGGGCTGTAGTTCTGAGCCAGGGAAGGCTTAACTCTTTCCAGTCTTCCTTTACTCTAGCTTTGAATCTTAGATTTAATCTCTGAAAGTCTGGAACAAAATTTACAGGAACAGTGTTTAATGAGGACAATTCATCATTTGTTTGCCAACCTCAGCTGTAATGCTACTGAAATCTACCTAGTAATAATGGATTTTTGAGATAATCAATAGCTTGCATACATGTGTTTCAGATTTCAAGAGTAGGGCATCTGAGAAAGGAGAGTCGAAAAAAATGATCTGGCACAAATCAGCAGACAAAGAGAATTTTAAAATGTTATGAGGTAATAATAATACAATTATAGCACAAATTTAACAGCAGACAAATTATCATTTATCAAACTGAAGTAAATATTCCTCAGAAATAATCATTGTGGGATAAACTGTCCTTTAGAAGATTACAGGACTGATACTGTAGCATGCAATCGCAATTCAATACTGCATCCTGGAGAATAAAGACTTCAATTTACAGGAGAAACAGCTAGCTTCTCCAACACATAACTGTTTCAAAAGCCTGCAACGTGCACCAGCCTTCAGGCACTTTCTGTCAGGTTTCCTCCTGTAGTGCAAGGAAATCACCACGTGATCTGAAGCATAAACTAACCAAAGAAACTCATGGGAAATTCAATGAAGCTAGGAGAATAAATTAAGATGTTGGTAGCCTCTAGCTGCTCCATGCAAAGCAAGCCCAGCCTTGGGAGCCCTTTATCTGTACTTCTGAGGAAAACAGGGCAGAGAACAAGCTCTAGTACTGCTCCAGATGATCATCTGCATTGGTAAGCTGGTGCTGTGTTCCTCAGCTGAGATTTGTCTAATTTCTGAGATATGAACATTGAGCAGCTCAAGACTTTAAGAGGAAAAATACATATAGAAAAACATATAAAACTATAAGGTAAAAGAAATAGAGCCCCAGAAGATGTTAATTCAATACAAGAGGATCTGCTCATTCTAAGAAGCAGAGGAGACTGACCTGTCATCACTTGATTGATGGCCGCCTGGTTGGTAAAGCCCCATCAAGGCATTTCATTAGAGCGAAGAGCACATTAATGTTTAGCCTAGCAGTTCATTAGTCAGGGCTACTGTGTGCATTCATAAACAAACAAACAAAAAGCTTTATATTCATAATTTGTGCATACCCTCCCCACAGAAATTGATTGTAAAAGTTGCCCAAATACTTGTGGCCCAGAGAGGGAAGTTAGTTGCCTACACACACACATGCATGCACCGTCTATGAGTTTCACACTATGTAAACATCACTTTGGACTGAAAAGAAAAGAATGCACACATATATGTACAAATACTATGTCAGGGACATAACACACTGCATGGAGCCAGAGGAGCCAAGAGATCTGCAGTTATTAGACACAATTGATCTAGTCACAAGAAAATAATCCTTGGACCTGTTTTATTTGTCAGAGTAGTAAAGTTATACTGACCATCTGATGCTTGCCTTGGAAGTACATATGAAACCAGCTAATAATTAAACTTCCATTCTTAAAGTAAGGTTGAATGAGCACTGAGAATGAACTTTCTCAGGTCTACTGAAAGTTCAGTTTGATTGAGCTTGTGACCACAGGAAAGAGTAAAAGAAGTTCTGTAAGTAAGCATATTTTCAAATATATAACCAAAAGTTTCAGAATTAAAAAAAAAAAAAAAGAAAAAAGCCTTATAGGCAATAAACAATAAGAAACAATTCAAGGCCCTCTTAAAGTCCTTCTCTCAGTCAATAACATCTCTGCCTTCACCAACACTCTGCTTTTACCTTCATTAATTAAAGATGCAGGTTACATAAGGACCTTTTTTCCAAGAGTCATTAACTATGAAAGTGTAGAGAGATCCTCTGAAATCAGTTACAAATTTACTGTAAATTTACTTTACTGATTACTTACACATTGAAAAACCCTCATACATTCCAGTAAATATTAAAAGAAAACTGAACTCTAAACCTGCTAAGTCTCTGGCCCATGTTTATATAGCTCTAGAATCTGGAAAAAAAAAAAATCCTTATGTATTTTTGTGATTCTATTTGTTGTGTGTGTGTGCACAAACAAATTTGCATTTGTGAAGAGCTTCAGGCACAGCAGCTCTGAGTCTTACCACAAAATAGTACAAAGAACATTAATATAAGAGATTAACATCAAATCATTTTTGAGTAGAAGTAGGATCTGGTAACATATATTATGATAATACAAGACCTGCGGATGTGGTTACATTTGCAGTAGAGGTTTAAGAATAAGATCACAAAACAAAGAAAGTAATTCTCATAAATGTAATTAATTAATATTTGATTAATAACTGTGTGTCCATGCTGCTCTAATATTGAACTCTGGTTTGATAGTATGTAATCATCAAAGGCTTGTCTTCTAAAAGATTGGTTATGAGTATGATTAAATGGCTGTCCTGGTCAGAGCACCTGCACAATCTGCCAAAAGAAGAAGGTGAAGCTTATCACACGGAGCACTAAATGAATATAAAGAGTTTGATATCAAGAACTCTAAAGTTCAGCATAACAAAATGACAGTTTGGAAGTCTGTGGTAGAGTTACATTGTACTGTGATAATCTTATTTGGCCTTCCATGCTTGTCATTACAAGCAGTCTCAATTTCAAGCACCAGGTAGTCATGAACTGCCAATCTAAGGCCAAATGGTGTAAACTACTACTTCAAATTACTTTAGGAAACTCAGTATCTGGCCTTTTTGTTTTGAAAATGTTTATTTAAGTGAATAAACATGTTTATTCAAGTATATTGAATTTTTATGCAATCAGACTGTAAACAGAGGTAGAAACCAAGCCACTTTTGCTTTGATTTTTTTTGTTTTGTTTTTTGTTTTTTGTTTTTTTTGTTTTGTTTTTAATCCTGGAAAGGTCTAGCTATTAGTAAAGATAACATTAGACTTTAAAAAACAGAAATTCAATTACAACTAAATACCTTCCCGATTTCTATGCACCATTTTTACTTCTGCTGTTTTTTGAAAGGCTCCTTAAGGAAAAAAAAAACAAAAACAAAAACAGCCAACATCCAAAATTTACAATGCTAGACAGTGCAGAAGGAAAACTGCAGCCTTTTCAGCATGTGTATATATTAGCAGGTAGAAAAGAAAATTTTTATATTTTTCATATAGAATCTATAAATCATGGGACATGACAGAATTGTATTAACAGGATTCATTAACTATAAATTATAGGTAGATAATTTTTGACAATCGTGCTTATTTGATAACGTTAAGGCAAGTAGGTTAGGCATGTAGAAGGTGGCAGAGAATGCTGAGTGAAGACTTCTGGAAGACAAATAGAATGTGGAGGGTAGTAAACGCACACATACACACACACTGTGGACCTAATGCTGCTTTCATGCTTTTTCAATTCCTTTGAAGTTAGATCCATGACATTTACAGACATGAACAAAATAGAATTTCCTTTACTTTTTTGATAGACATGCTTTCTACACAATTACCAAGACATCTTTCCTTCTGACACAGAAAAAAAAATCTCCTTTTATATAGTCCAAGAAAGCAGCATAAAAATCAACCAAATCCCTAACTAAACAAACAAACCCCTCAAATTGCTATTGACCTTTTCCTTGGTAAAACAATATGATTCCACTTCTACCTTCCTTCAGTTTTCTTTATCACATAATTCAAAATAGAGATGGACCTGAGTTAAAAATCCAGAACATTAGATTCAAGTTCAAGAAGTAATACAGTGCTGTGATAGAAGAACAATCAGTTTTTCAAAATGCTGGTGTGCATTTTATTGAGAGAAATCTATCAGCTTATATGATGGCAGTCTGTAAGCCTCCATTAAAGATATTTAGATCAACCAGCTTGGCTAGGACTAAACAGTGAGGCCCAGTGCCACTGAAGCATGGGTATTTTCATTCCGAAATAACAGTGTAAAAAAAGTATCATCTCAAATTAACAAAATGTTCAAGAAGAGAAGGGGAAAAAAAGTAACACAATTCTAATTTCAGATTAGATCTTTGCAAAATAAACAGAACAAATCGAAGAACTTAATTTTTAACACAATTCTTATGACTTGAAACACAAACAAAGATTTTTGCTGTTCTATGTTTTTGAAAGAAACTACGTTTCTTGTCTGCTATGTCTTGTTGAGATCAAGAGCATCCCTTTCAAACCTGTGAATATGAGAAGAGAATCTAGTGTCCACTGCTAGCTGACACTGCATTTCTGGTTTCATACTGATCCGAATTTGAAAAGTTACAGAAGGAAAAGCTGTAGTTGTGTTTAAATGAGCCCTTATTTAACTGATTGTGCTCCTGCAGTTATCTCACTCTCCCAGAAAATTCATCAACTCTGGACAGCATTGTCACTTAACATCTCTTCTGGAACATGCACACATACGAAAATAACAGTTTTGCAACACACTCTCATTATATGCCCACTGACTGACAATTTGCTTACAATCTGCTCTTCCCATCTGAATCTTGTTAAGTTCAAACTTTTTTGGTCAGTGAAAGATGTTTTTACTTTCCTGAATCCAACATAGAATGAATATTTATCAACAGGCTATTCTTAAAAACCACAAGAGCCACTTTGAAGGTTAAATAGAACACATACATACAGTGAGTGGCTTTTCCCACTGCACTGCTCTCAGACCAACAAATAATATAGCACAAGCTGGATAAAATTCTTCATTTCAGTTAACATGCTCCTCTTCCCATTAGATGCTGTTCTCTCAAACCAAAATTTGCATTGTTGATTTTTCTGTTTGATTAAACACATCCTAACACAAAATCTCTGCCTCCTAGGTCTCATATGTGACATGCACAGACTGCAGACCGCCTCACTGTGAGCAGCCCTGTCAAGAGCCAGACAGGTGAATTAGGTATCACGGACAAAGACTTCTTATTTCCCAGCTGAAAATCTTAGGGCAGACATGGTGGGCTTTATTGTCCACGTGTATAGAACTGATTCTGACAGTTACCAATCATTTCCACAGTTTGAAGAAGCAAGTTCTACATCGCTCATCCACTGTGTGAGGGATGGCATGTGAAAAAGGAATAGTTTTGCACCCCATACAACTTTATCATATATCTGTTACAAAAGCCAGCCATGATGCAGTTAAGGTTTTTTATTCCTCCCAAAGAATTCTTATCAGCTGGATATGCTGGATATGCTGGACATGCTGGAGTTAAAGACTGATTAAGCAAAAATCTTAATACACTTTGAGTCAGTCTCCATAAGGATTCCATTTCCTTTAAGTTTCAGAAAAGTTGACCAGAAAAAAAAAATAAAAAAAAATAACAACTTTGTCATAAATTAGATCTCTGAACTGAGGTAGGATTAAAGGCCACCTGATTTTCAGTTAAATTCTCCTGCTTCTCCTGTAGTTCACATTTCTGATTGCACTGCTGCAAATCTGCTTGCTCATACTGCTGCTTGCTAGGCTGGAGTGACTATTAAATTCTGTAATTAGTGGAATGTAATTATTTCCTGTAATGGGCTGTAAATTCACATTATACCATAAATCATTCTCATGTACACTTAAGGATTCATTACTCTTCTTTGCAACTGACTAGCATATTTACTAAGCACAGAAATGTTCAGCTGGAGAACTCGCAGTGTTCTGTGAAAGCATTAGTTGTTCTCAGTTGCAATCTGGTGGAAGTGACTAGTGACAGTACAAGTGTGTTTCTGCCACTGTGGTCAGAAATGAGACTTGAGAACCTGATTCAGCAATATACTAAAGAAAAAGATTTGCATATCAGTTCCATTGGGATCATTTATTGTCATCATTAAAACTCTTAAATGCTTTCTCAACTCATCTGAAATAAGAGTCAGGGAGGGAGAGCTGCTGTTACAGCTATGGAAGATAGGCCAGTGAGGACAGCAGTGCTCTCCACGCTGACAGAACACTGAAACCCATGTGTCTGCTAACCCCACAGCAGGACTATAGGCACAGGGAGACCTTCACAGATCCCCTCACTCAATACAAGCATGCCTGGCAGCAATATGGTCACACATCAGCAGAGACACCTGGGCTTGTGTTCAGGCAAACCCTCATTATGGTTCCTTTGCTATACCTACAGTTCACCTCCTGGGAATTCAGGAGATAAACACATGTGTGCCAGCCTTCCTACAATGTTACGCTTCAGGAGGGAAATATACCAGAAAGGCTAGTGGTTGTACAGAGAAAAACTGTTGCACTCAGGGCATGGTGACAGAGGGATTTCATGCCAGTAAATGGTTTCCACTCAGGACCACAGGAAAGATAAAAGGCAGCTATGCTAAGAAGTAAATTTTTTGTACTATTACACTGAGACTACATTACACTGAGACTCTACGCTAATGTGGTCTTAAGGCTTGATATTCCTTTGTGATGTCCTGTATGTAACCTCTTAGTTCATAAATGGAAGCAGAAGCTCAACGTATCTTGCAGCACTGTTCTCAAGAAACAAGCATGCAGGAAAAGGAAATTGGTCCAGTAGAAAAAAAAAATAATCGTAAGGATCCAGCACAAAATTTGTATCCCACACTATCAGGCATTTCAAACTCTTTCATATACATTCATGTACAATTCTTATGGCATGTGCATGCCTCTTGTGCCATCCCAAAATACATTCATGAAGGGTAAATCAGACCTGATTGAGATTCTTGACACCTTAACAGAATAGATTCAAGTATAGTATGGAGAGACCTGCCAAGCAAACATCACAAAATGCTGTCTAGCACCTTCCCTGTACTGCAATGACACCTGCTTCTGTTGAAGCCTTTTTCCTCCCCTAAATTAGACCTTAACCTCCCCCTCCCCTTTTTATTGTTATCAGTGATCAAAGTAAAATCTTGGGCAATAATAAAACAGAATCAGTTGATGTCCTGGTGCCTCTTCTCAGACTGTTCTCTGCTCTGGGCAGGCTGGCTGCTGGACCCATGCAGAGACCGAAAGTCAGAATCTGATTGCCTTGTTGCCCATTGGCAAGCCATGTGCTCTCTGTCATTAAAGCCTCCTTTAATGTGGTCCTGATTCAGCATTTCTGGCACAGACAGAAGGTCTCCCTGTGGTATTTATGTGACATGTGACATACGTGACCCTAATTAAAAAATATATATAGGATTAATCTAAAACTGGAAAAGGAAATTGCCATCTGCACCCAAATTGTTTGTGGTTAATATTGTCCAGATGTCTGGAATACGCAGGATCAAAAATATCCTAGCACTCTTTAAGCCCAACACAGAATGTTAATGATTGCTTTAATCGGGGGTGGGGGGGAAAGAAAAAAAAAAAACAAAAAAAAAACAGATACTCCAGCAGATAGTAGCAATGAACTAAATGCACATAAAGAGAATAAGCTCAACAGATTTGCTGAAGAAGCAACCGCAGTACAGACCTGAAGTAATAGCTTGTGGCCAGCAAAGATCAGCTATCTGCTTGTCTAACTCCAGTCCTTTGCATGTGATTAACAAAGGTGAAGGGAAACATCTCCAGGGACCTGTTTTGGTGAAAAACAGATAGGTGCTTTAAGACATAATCTTTGTTTATGCTGTAACTAATTCTCAATTTCTACTTTTGTCCAAGAATTTACCCTGTCCCCACTGGGCACTGTCAGATCTGATCAGCCTTGTTCTCTTACCTTGCAGAAAATCCTGTCCAAATGTGCACAACATCTTTGCTACTCTGAGGATTCTCTGGTGCAACTGAAAAGCCCAGCATGGTTCTTTTTCAACTAAACACATGGTAAATATGTCTGTGCTAGACCTAGGTACACCTCAACTAAACTGCCAGTGACTGAAATGTTTTTCTAATGAGAAGAAAGGGAAAAATACATGTTTTGCTGCATTTTAGAGAAGAGCATAATGATGAGTTGAAAACTTTAGAAAAAAACAGTCACTGAAAGAGAATTTTTCTGGTTGTTGTTTTTTTTTGTTTTTTTTTTTTCTTTTTTTTTATGTTTTGAATTTTAGCAGTAGTTTGACAATGGTGCATGGATGCATGGTTACTGAATACTGAACCAGAGAGCTTCTTGCTCTTCAAGTACAGACCTTTGGGGCACAGTGATCATAAGGGGTATATATTAGAAGCCATGTGCGCAGTAGTGCTCTGTCACGGCTCTTCAAGAATGACTTCAGCATGATTTTAAGGGCAAATCACAGTTAAGAGTTTTCCTGTCTGGTTTGGGTCTGTTTTTGCACTCTACTTCCTCTTCCAGCTACTGCTGTCACTGGGTTAACAGGCTCCAATTCAGTCCTTTTCTAAGGCACAAGAAAGAAGCTTCAGCAAGAAGCCTATGATCTTCACAGTCTATTTTTGACAAGTAGGAAAGAAGCTTGCTCACTGTCTGCATGTGAAGGAGGAATCAGCAACAGTGCTGGAAATCTGTAAATACCTTCTCATTTTTTAACGTGCTGGTATTCAGCTAGGAACAAAGATCTCAAATACAACAAAAGTGAAAACTACTGTTCAAAAACTGAATGGATAGTAATTTCCAAATAAATATGTATCATTTTCTCTGACTGCTTTATAGCTGAATAAAATACCATTAAAATATACAGAACTTCTGAAATATTTATGTTCAGTAAGAGGGTCAATAATAAGCTGCTATAACAAATTATTTTCTCTTAATTCTGTACCTGCTTACTAAGCAAAGTTTTCTCAAGGACTTTTGTTTCTACAAAATCCTTTCTAACAGAATTTAAAGTTATAAAATATTGATGATGATCTCAGGTTTTTAGATGAACGGACCAGTATTTTTGTCCTGTTTTTCATTCTGTTTGTCTGGCCTTGCTTTTCCAGATTATTATGCAATTTATCATCAAAGTAGTAAGCCTGATAGTAAAGCCCATCCAAATAAGAAATCAAAAAGAAATCACAGAATGAATTTTCTTAGAATAAAACAGAGGTTAACACAGAGGAACATACTATTGAAAGAAAGGTTCTGACTTTAAAAATGTAATGCTGCCTCTCCAGCATAGAGATTTGTTGTTTGGTGGGTTTTTGTTTTGTTTTTTTTTTTTTTTTTTTTTTTTCTTTTTTTGGTGTTTGTTTTCTTTTGTGTGTTGCTTTTTTAATGCAGCATTTATATAAAGCTGTTTTGTACAGCTTTATATAAATGCTGCATTACAGCATTTACAGCAGTGATTTTTGCTATTTGTAATATTTAAGCAACTCATTTTCTTACTTATGTAGGAAAAGTTTTTAGGTTGACCGAATTTTTGCTCTTTTCAAAGAAAACATTTTTATATCAGACATATAAAAGAAATTTTTTCATGGAGTTTATGGTGAATTTTTTCTCATATGCTGGGTATTTTGCAGCCAAGAAAAATTGGCAAAAAAATTGGCACATGACTTATAAAAGCGTCTCTACATTTCCTCTCATTTAGGAACTCCTTCTAAGTTTAAACCCAGCGCAGCCATTATGATGGAGACCTGTATTATTTGCACACATAGACTTTAGAGCTATTCATTAGCTTCATTAGCTGTCATTAGTTGGCGGAGTGGACTGTCAGTCTATAGGCTATGTATTTCACAACAAATGAAAGCTTTATGTAGCAAAAGATGACAAATTGCTACAGCTTTATTTCAAATTCACAGTTAGTACAAGACAAAATGATAAGGTTCAACAGCAAGTCATAAATCAAACTTAGGAAATGAAAGTAAAGAATTCATACGCAAATGGAATCTCTGGCAGCAAAGCCAGCATTTATCATTTCACACTGATAAAATAAATACGAATAGATCAGAAATAAATTGCTGAGATAAGCAAATAGCTAAGTATGCTGGAAGTGGGAGTACAGTCCGTAGCTCAATACAACTCAATACCAAAACAATATCCTCTGCACTGAACACAGGAGGATACTTAGCAAAATGGTGTCCTAACGCAGTAGAATGTCTTCAAAAATCACACAAAGCTGCTAATGAAAGCAAAAATTATCAAATGTTGATATTTATATTTGGCTATATTGTAACCAAGGCTCTGACAAGCAGTATTAGTAGTCTTTGATTAGTCAAATACAATGGCAGGAACTTTCTCAACATCAGTGTGCTTTAAAAACTTTTATGAAAACAGATCAGGATAGTAGGGAAATAATTCTGACTTGCTCCTGCAGGTCTGTCTTGAAATCAGATGTGTTTCTGATTTACTGCCAATAATGTCTAAGGAGAGAATTTCAGTAGCTTAATTGACATAACAGGTAGCCTGTCAAAATAAAATATGTCTTTATGAAGACATAACCAGGTGGATAGATGATGGTAAAGCAGTGAACATGGTCAGTCTCGATTTTAGTAAAGCATTTGACACCAGCTCCCACAGTATCCTTGCAGCTAAACTGAGGAAGTGTGGTCTGGACAATCAAGTAGTGAGGTGGATTGTGAACTGGCTGAAGGAAACTGTGATCAGTGGGAAGGAGTCTAGTTGGAGGCCTTGTCTAGTGGAATCCCTCAGGGATCGGTACTGGGACCATACTATTCAATCTATTCATCAACAACTTGGATGAGGGAATAGAGTGCACTGTCAGCAAGTTTACTGATGACACAAAACTGGGAAGAGTGGCTGATTTTTTCCTAATGCAACTTTAATTAAATATTTTCAGTTTCAATAAACTGAAAGATGCACAAAGGAAAATATGAGCCAGATGGGTCACTCGCAAGAACAACTTCACCACCTTATGCTGTTTATTTCAGCTGAGCTACTCCAGCTCCTAAGATTCTTATCAGCACGTTGCAGTTCATTTTTTGAAGAGTTACCTGTTGGCAGCATCTAATTAATCTACGCTAGAATAAAACAAGAGGTTTCCTCACTAGTTGTGTTTCCTTTAGGGTCAGGAGAACATTTTGGCTGCTTTGAAATGTTGTCAAGTGACAAGAAAAAGTAACTCAAAAGAAAAAACGGTGCCTGATGTAACCCAAGTTAATAAGTTACACGTCCTCTCCAAAAAAACATTGATATGCTGACCTATCTATAGAATGGTTGAGATCTTTATTCGTACTCACATGGACTGACTTCATTTTAAAACAACTTTTTACATGTGTGGAGTTCTGGGTAAGGTGACAAGAATGTCTGGCCAGATAAATAAATCCTACAACCAAGCCAATGTCCTAGAGAAAAGAAAAAAAAAAAAAAAATCGGTAATGTGGATGATTCTAAACAGTAAAGAATTGCAAATTTGGCACTAAAATTCCTTTACCTAGCAAATTAAAAAATAATAATAATAATAATAATAAAAAGGAAAACAAAACTAAACTAAACTAAACACTGAAATAAAGTATTAATGATTGTTCAAATGAGTTTCAGCATTACTTTTTCAGTGCTTTGTAAATAAATTACATTTCTGATGGGACTATTCATATTTGCATACCCTTAATCTTCAGTATAAATTGGAGGAGTCAGTAAGAGCAGAAGGAGAAGTGTAAACACTATGTGCCATTTTCTAAGAAAACCCATTTTAATAATAATTGAGCCTAGTCTGGAGATCAATTTGATCTAGTCAGAATTTGATGGGTGCTGGGGTATGCTTCATTTATTTCACTTTATGAAGTGGAGGAAAGAGAAAAACCTGGATGAAATTTATAACTTGAATAATGTAAAATGCCTTTTTGATAAGTTATGCTGCCAAAGTTTTTTTCAAGAATGGAGGAAAAATAAAAGGATGTTAACTGAAAAGAAGAAGAAAAAAAAAGACACAGATGTTAAAAAGTTAAGATTAAGCAATCTCAAACAGTCATGAACGTTCAGACCCAGTTCACCATCATCTTGATTTTCCCTGCTCTGCTTGTTAGTTTGGCTGTAAGTCCTTTGTGGCTTTATTCATTGCTTCCTCACATGCACTTTGATTTTTATTCTACTGTGTGATATATGCTCCAGTTAAAAAAAGGACTCCAAATAAAGCATCGTAAGACTGGAGCACATTTATAGATGGATGTGAAGGATCACACATTTCTAGTGTGGCTTTTCTAAAGAAAAGAGGAAAAATGCTTAAATAATAAAAACAGATAAATTACATAGCCTTTCTGAAATGATTTTGAACAAGAAGAAATCAACCATTCTGACCAAGATGGAGAAAATGTAATGCATCAGCACAGAGCCACTGGTGACAAGTCATTGATTTCAATAGCATAGCAATGATCAATTGAAAAAGTGCCTGAAACTCTTGAAGTTTTGAAAATGAACCACGAAACTGAACCTTACCAAAACTGTCCATCCTTGTTAATGCATGGCTGTTTTATTATCGGTCTCAGTCAAGAAGCATTCACTCTTATATCATTGGTCCCTTTATAATCAACAGCAAGTGCAGCACTTCACAAACATGGCTGCTTCCGTTACAGCTGTTCACTGTATTGTGGAAGAGCCACATTTCTTCCAGACATGTTTATTTAATATTTTTTGGCATCTTCAAATTCTGCTGAAGTTATCCAGCATTTAATTTACCTGCTAGTACTGATTAGCTCCCTGTTTAACAGAAGGTAATTGTTCAGGTATATCTTCAACAGTCAGTAGCAATCAATCAAATGAGCTTTATATTTAGCACTATGGTCCTTTCTGAATTTGGTGCTTTTCTTAAACTACGAGGAATCAGATGTATCAGTTTTTGGATGGGCTCAGCATCCCAGAGAAAGGACAGATTTTCAGAAGAGTATCATTCCTTTCCCAATTATAAAATAAGCGGCCTCTGAAGTTGAGTTCATAATTGCATCAAAATTTTCGCAAACATAACATTTTGGGCACTGTACATTTGAAATCACAGCTACAGAAATGTGGTTTTTTTGTTTCTGTTACAGAGTGCATGAATAAGAGTGTGTTTATTTAACTGTGCATGGTCCAAATGAAGACAGCTGCATTTGAATAGATCATACCTTTTTATTTATGTAGATAATATCTACATATAAAACCTTTAATGGGGCTGCAATCAGCATTTATAATGTATGATTGACTCACTTCATTTATAGCAAAAGATAGGCATACAGCTCAGAGACAAGCAGAGAGAGAGTAGGAGACTAAGTGTGATTGAAAACCTACTGAAAATCTATCCCGTAGGGTCAAAAATGTTAGGGGTAATACTGAGCTGACGACTCCTTATTGCTTGGCGACAGCTGGTGCCTTTCTAACACCCGTGAGCAATAAAAAGCCCTTTGGATGGAGGAATGTTTACGCAGGAGTTACACTGCTATTTTTTTGCTCAATTTCTGTTCACCTGTTTCTGAAATATAGTATTTGCTCAGACTGACAACTACATCATAATATGTATTTTGTGTATTTACAGGTTTATATGTTACAAAATGCTACTAAGTGCAGCAACATGGTCTTTTTTGGAAGAGTCTATGGGTTCCATGCTGGCAAACCACTTAAATACGTATGCCTTTTTGTTCTGCTTGCTGTTTGCTCTTTTAGTGCTCTTGAGAACAAACTGAATGCCATAAGATTCTTTAGGTAATAGGTAGGTGACTGTCAGCTCTTAAAATCTCTGACTTATAAAACATAAAAATAGAACGGCCTTTTTGCTGACAGCTAGTTCAGATGAGTGAGATAAATCTCATATTTGGTGTTTTTAATGCTTATAATGTGCTGCTTACTGGCAAAAAACACTCCTCATCCGCCCTTCCCCACACAAGCTCACTCTGAAAGGTGATAGGTACCTAGAGACAGCACTCAGCATAGATCTACACTCCTGGGGAAAAACAGAGATTGATTTTTTCATCTGTACTACAGTTTTAGCATTTACACTACTTTGTTAGTACTGCAATCCTATATTTGTACAGGATGTTTATGGTTATTATATTGGACATTTCTCATTTATATTTGCAGAACATGCTGATGGCTTTTTTTTTTTTTTTTTTTTTTTTTTTTTTTGGTTGTTCCTTTGAGACAGAGGGAGTCAGCTGCTATTTTTTCCATCCTAGGGAATGGCAACGATGTTATTTTAAGAGCTCATAATCAAAAGATTCATTTCCCCGCTACCCACAATACATTTCTGCTTGTAGCAGAATGACTTGCTGTCTTTGAAAGACCTCACATTTCTAGCAAAAAAATTCTCTCTCCTTGAGTGATACCTCTTGTCAAAAGCTATATACATGTTGAGTCAAGGACTTTAAGGTAGCATTGTTCCCAACTTTGACAGGTCAGCTCTAACTCCTCAGTAGTCTGCAAACATTTTTCGGTTGTGTTTAGTCTTCTAGATGACCCTTAAAGATAGGAGAATGCTTTGTAGCTACATAATGAAATGTTAGTACTAAAATCTGAGTCAGCAAATGTATGAAGCATAGAAGAACTAAACTGCTGTGCTTTTGTATGACTTCATCTTCAAAGATAGAACCAATTGGTCATACTACACAGCAGAGCATAACTCAGGCTATCTCACTGAACTGGCTCTCAGATTCACTAGAACTACAAGAAAGCTTCCTTTTTTCTTTCCACAGAAGGAGGCCTACAAGCAGCTTGTACATACACCTGCAATTTACCGCAAACACAAATCTCAGTGCATCAGAACCTGGTTGGGTTTTGGGGAAGAGGGGCAACGACTTTAAAAGTTGACAGTGTCTGAAAACAGAAAACACAACTTCTTTTTGCTCCTGCCAAAACAAATCCATGTAAGAGAGTAATTCTGCAATGTGTTAAATAAGCTCTGAGTTTTCCCACAGCTCCTAAGCACAGCCCATGAGCCTGCTGGAGCAATCACTCTACTGAACATTCATCTGTCTCCTAAATCATGTTAAACCAATCATGCTGCGTGGAGAAATAGGAGGATGACGCATGGCTGAAGATAATAATACCTGGGAAGAAAATATAAAACAGTAACCTGTTCAATTTTCTGCCACTGAAGGAGTAGCCTTGATTGAAAGCTTTTTTTTTTCTTCAGTCTAACATAATAATAATTTGAACAACACAGCCTTAGCTATGGACTTTTAGAGAGGCTGCTGTCTGTTCTATTGGCAGGAAATTTTTCAGTTCTGATTTTTTCCCCTTACTAATTTATCCTAATGACTACTTTTTCTGTTTCGCACCAAGGAGCTCCCCCATCAGAGCTGATACCCCTGGAAAGATAGCAGGCTATTCCTTACTGTGGTGTCTTAGCTAGTTCAGCACTTGTTCTTCCCCATGCAGCGCTATAGGCTTGGGGATGAGTGGTTGGATGACTGTGCAGAGGGAAGGGACCTGGGGGTGTTGGTTGATGCTCAGCTGAACATGAGCTGACAGTGTGCCCAGGTGGCCATGAGGGCCAACAGCATCCTGGCCTGCATTAGAAATAGTGTGGCCAGCAGGAGCAGGGAGGTAATCATCCCTCTGTACTCAGCACTGGTGAGGCTGCACCTTGAATATTGTGTTCAGTTTTGGGCACCTCAATACAAGAAAGACATTGAGGCCCTGGGGTGCATCCAGAGAAGGGCAACGAAACTGGTGAGGGGTCAAGGAGCAGTTGAGGGAGCTGAGATTGTTTAGCCTGGAGAAGAGGAGGCTCAGGGGAGACCTCATTGCATTCTGTAACTTCCTGAAGGGGGTTGTGATGAGGAGGAGTTTGGTCTCTTCTCCCAGGTAACAAACAGGACCCCAGGAAATGACCGCAAGCTGTAACAGAGGAGGCTTAGATTTGACATAAGAAAAACCATTTTCTTTCAAAGAGGGGTCAGGCACTGGAATAGCCTGCCCAGGGAAGTGGTGGAGTGGCCATTTCCTAGCAGTGTTCAAGAGGTATCTGGATGAGGAGCTATAAGATATGGTTTAGAGGCTTGTGGTAGCAATAGGTAGTGGGGGAACAGTTGGTCTAGATGATCTTGTAGGTCCTTTCCAACCTTGTGATTCTATGATTCTATGATACTTTCCTCCTATAGCAACTAAACCAACATATATTATCAGCTGCATCACACACACACACACACACATACACACTTTAAGTAAGAGTAACCAACAGAGAAGTACAAATGCTTTTTTTTTTTTTTTTTTTTTTTTTTAATATATATTTGGCAAGGGTGGTATTGCAATATAGCTGAATTTAGAGTTGTCAGCTTTTTGGAGGTCTTTTAGGAAATTGTTTCCTTCTGCTCTGAAATTCTAAACTTCTCCTTTTTAGAATAAAATATAGACTTCTTTGGGGGTAGTATGCCAGCAATTTCAAATTGCTTCAGCTACTTCTTCCCTGTGTTTCTACCTCCTATGCTGCACCTGTGGTGCTAGGGAGACTGTTGCATATTGTACCTTTCAAACTAGTCTATTTCCAGTATACAATTAAATGCTCTAGTGCTAGTGGGACAGGCTCTACAGACTAGAAAGCTAGGGAACTCAAGACATGTTGGGAAATCACTAGGCTTGAACAAAAAATAAGCAAGAATTTGACTGTAACACTCCTCCAGCCTTTCCCCTCTGAGAGTGCCAGAGCTTCACGTAGAAGCTTTCAGCCTCTAAGTTCTGTTGAACCATTACCTAATACCAACCACTGCTGCAGCAAAAATGTGCACCCTTTCAAAAAAATCCCTTGGTGTTGTTAAATCAGAAATGCACAAGTTTATGGTGTTTTTTTGGAATAGGTTATTGGATTTTCACCTCCCCTTTACAGTACACATATTAAAAGATGAGCAGCAATCATATGAGAACAATCAAATTTGAGACATGTGTTGTTTGTTCATTGTTATTCTCTCATGTTTAGCAATGGCTTCAAGTTCACTTCTTTCTCCTTTGCCATCCTTGTATGATTTTTCTTTTTAATTTGTTAAGGAACAGAATAAAGCATGTGAGATCTCTAATCCTTTGTCAAATTTGGCTTAAAATTGCTAGCAAGGTCAAAAGTTTATTGGATAGGAGATGAACAGACAATGTGATCACATAAATCTTAGCTTCAAAGGACAGTAGGAAAAAATTTACCATTTAAAATTAAAGCGCCTTTTCTTATCTGTTCTTAAGTAGACTTTAATCCACCTTGGGAAGAAATAAGAAAAATACCTTGATCTGTTCATTACATATTGTTTGTCCTTACTGGTGACTGCTCTGCTTGTATTTGATTTTCAATATTTTTAAAATACTTCAATTATTATAAGAGCAGAAATTACACAATCTGCTTAATTAGCATTTAATCCATTCTGCTCTGATAGTTTTTCCTTGTCTTTGAGTAATGGAAATTCCTGTTTTCCATTATTTTCCAAATAATAATCAAATCACTATTTACTTCTTGTTCACTATTATTTGTTAAACATCTGAAAGTCTGCATCACACAGAGTAAGCCCTTGCTTAAAATCCTCAGTACCAAGAGGTACATGGTAACATACATAATTTAACCTGAGCTGTGTGCCAGGAAAGGAGGAAGGAACCCTTACTCCTTCCCTTCTCTTGTAGGGAGCTTCTTTAGACACAGGGACAAGGCATGAATGATGTGATCTGATGCAAGTCAGTCACATGCACTTACATTTGGAATTTCTTATACACTTCCACATGTCAATTTATTTTCCATTCTTCTCTTAATTGGAAGTGTTTTCAGCTGTCCTACACACTCTAATCAGCTGGGTCTAACCCAGCCATACATATTAATTGCCGGTAAACTAAATCTTGTTATCTGACACTTTTTTACTTTTTTATATTGATTATTTCACTCTTATTTATTTATTTCTGGCTGACATATACCAGAATTCATTTGTACATCATGATGAGTGTAAACTGATTTCTCTAATTAAACTTTTTTAATTAAAAAAGATGAAGATGAGTTATTTATATGAAATCAGCTTTGCTACTAAGAAACCCTGATTGGTATTTACATGATTGCTTGCTGCATGTTTCTTCTTATAACTGTACATGTTAGCTCTTAATGGAATGAAAAGGGCACTGGGATCCAATGTTTTTAATCTGCTATGCTGGCATTCCAAAATTGCCAAATAGATGCTTGGCTGAAGACAATTTTTCAATGGAAGAGTGAACATCCATTATCTTTATCTGAAGTTTGGAGGTGTACTCAACTCCTAGTTTTTTTTCAATTGTAATAAATAATAATTTAAAAAAAAACACTAAAGAAAAAAGAAAAAAAAAAGAAGGGAAAGAAAAAAAATACCTGAAATTCAGTACTCATCCCTTTGAAGTTAGTGAAGTTCCCTGAAAAGCAAACAAAAAAACAAACAAACAACAACAACAACAACAAAAAACCAACAATAGACCAACAATAGACTTTGTCATGGAATAAAACTGTTTTTGGAGAATGTAATTACATTCTTCAGCCAACTTGAACCTTCTCTTTATGGTTTTGGTTTTTTTCCCCTCTCCTTTCCCTCCTTCTTATTTCCCCAGCAAAAGCATCTTAAAGGATGTCTGCAGTACAGAACTAGAAACTGAAAAAGAATGATTGCTAGATTTACAATCTGAAGAAATATATAAAAGTAATTCAGAAAGAAGACAGTTTTCTTATACTTCAACTGAGAGGAGAGTCTGACTTTGATGTCCAATTGTTGTACTAGTTGTACTCATTTTGCCATCCTAAATACATCTCTTTAATTACCCTTTGGTGAGTGAATTCAACACTGCTTCCCTCTGTATTTAAATACACTGATACAAGTATGAAGGGTTGCTTGAGTGGCAGAAGAATGGTGTTCATTTACATCTGAAAGGCACATAACTGCAATGCCTGCAGGCAGCCTCACCAGAACTTTAAAAATATATCAGCCTCAGGAAATTATCTGTATTCAAACTTAAACAGTTCTTTGTACATAGGACTGGTTAAAAACAAAGAATTCAATGACAGTAACAACACAACCAGAGACAGAGAGTTATACAAAACCTTTGCACAAGAGCAGAGAAAAATACCATAGTTGCTTCCTCCTTCATCTACACTTTACAAAACTCATCCTAACACAGAAATAGTTTGCATTCTTCTTCACTTCTTTAAAAAAAAAAAAAAAAAAAGGGGGGGGGGGGGATATTTTTAAGCATTTCCACTCAGCTTTCAATTGTACTAGCTGTAGAGTGCAGACCTTGTTAATACGACCAGCCCTGACAATCCTATTTCCAGATGCATAGGATGTGAATTATCTATTAAAATAAATGAGCTACAGTCCTGTAATTTACACACAGTGTAAGTCGCAACAAAATTTAACTTCCATCCCACCTTTTGTGGAAATACAGTATCCCTGGTGCTCTTGAGACTGAATCTTTCCCATCCTCTGAAGTTTGAACAGAGCCTTTAGAGTTCTCCTGAACTTCCCATTGACAGGTCATGACTGTAAACGTCAATCAAAGTTTGATAACTAATAGCCTTCCAAAGAAAGCTGAATGATAATCATACAATAAAATGTGGCAAAAGGGCACTGATGAAATGACAAGAATACAAGGCATCACCTCTGACACCTCTCTTAGGGTCCCCATTTTTGAAATGTGGGGCTGCTGCTTCATTCACCAATAACTTAGGGCTTGCTGAAGAGCAATCACAGACCTGACTTCTTTCTAGGAATCACTTTGGACACATAAAGCATGCCACAAAAACTTCAAATTTCTAAAAGTATCACACGATACCTTCTTGCCAAATCTTCTACCTTCCCATCCTCTTTGTTCAACTTTTCAGGACCATCAATCAATAAAGTCATTAAACTCATGATTATGTTTCATATATGCATAAAATATGGGTTGTTTACAACATCCTGCTTGTCAAGCAATTAAAAATTTGCAGGCATTCATAAAACTTAAGGTAGAGGAAATGATACGGATCTGAAACTTCAATAAACAGCCATCTGTCCATCATATAATAGGGGTGAGGAGAATGCAAGTGAACCAATTTTGGTAAGGAAGTACACAAAAAAACTGATGGAACACATGACCTGAAAGAGCACTGTGGGTCCAAGCAGATGTCATGTGTATGCTGACAGGATGGCAGTGGCACCACTCTGCTTCTTAAAGTCCTGTCTGCTTATTATCATGAAAGTAATCCCTCTTGCACCTCTTTTAGGAGAGGGAGGAAATGCTCACAGGATACAGCAGCAAATGGTAGCCATGGTAGTAAAAAACTGGAAATATTAAAATTATAATAAGACCCAGTAGAGAACAAACAAACAGTTTTACCACTCACCCACTGGGTCTCTGCAAACGACAGATGCAGTTTTACAGACTGCATAATGATTTCTCAATTTATGCAAGCCGAGGAATTAAGTTATCACATTCATGAAGAAGCTTGCTTCTTAACTAGTGAAAATAAATAAATAAATAAATAAATAAATAATCAAACTGTTTAGGGAAAAAAAAATCCTTTAAAACAACAACAAAAAAACTGCAAACCTTGAAACAGTATCACCTAATTTATTAGCTGAAAGGGATCTCTAGAGGTCATAAAAATCATCACCCCTTGCTAAAGCCGTTCCCTACAGAAGGTTGCACAGGAAAGCATCCAGGTAGGCTTGGAATATTTCCAGAGAAGGACACTCCACAAACTCTCTGGGCAGATTGCTCCACTGCTCTGTCACTCTCACAATAAAAAAGTTTTTCCTCATGTTCTTCCTATGTTCTGATTTGTTCCTCTTGTTAGGGATTTCAATGGATATTTGTAAACTGAAATGCATTATCAAATGTATTTTGTGATGGTCTTGATTTGTACCATACCTATGGTAGAGCATAAATAGAGGCAATAAAGCATGAAAATTAAGAATGACAGCATTTGAATAAAGCTCGGTTTCCAACATGTTGCTCTGGCTTTATTTTTAATAACCTGAATAAAAATAAGATCGCCCTGAGATCATGAACGAACCATAATAAAGTAAGACCACTATATATGTTATTAAATTCAGGAAAACATGGAAGATAATGCTACTTTTAAATAAGCTGCTTCAAGTTCCGACTTCGCATAAATATGGAGTAATTCACTAGGATAAGTTCCCAGCATCTTTTGCATATTATACTTTAAAAAGAGAAAGCCCCATGAGAAAGTATAAAAGAAGGACACAAAGAAAGAACACAGCATGATTTAGTCAGTGATGTAAAACCCACAGATTACTTATGGATTATAAATAAGTATTCAGTATACAGTTTATAATCATAGAATCATGGAAGGCATAAATTGTGATATCTCATGATTATTCAGAAGATCAGTTTGATTATGCAGTGTTGAAGCACAACAGATTTTGTTACTAATGCTTCAATGGACTTTCAGGATGAGTTTAATTTGTCTGTGTTTAGGAAAAAAAAAACAACTCTTGAAAGGTTATGTACCATTCTTAGATTACTGGCATCTTCAATATGAGGACTATCTCATGGATGGGAAAAAGTCACTGAAAAGCATCCTTTTCCATAACTATTGTTACTTGAAAATTAAATACAATATCATCATAAAATCACAGAATCATTAAGATGCTTTAAGATCACCTATTCCAACCACCAACTCTTCCCCACTATGCCCACTAACCATGCCCCTCAGTGCCAGATCTACATGGTTCTTGAACACCAAAGGATGGTGACTCCACCACCTCCTTGGGTAGCCTGCTCTAGTACTTCGTTGCTCATTCTGAGAAGAAATGTTTCCTAATATCCAGCCCAAACAAGCAATCTGAAGTGCTTTGCTTACACTTCAGCACTTACTCTATAATGATATATTGGGTTTGCAGTTATGGTGTAAGGGAATCCTGCTTTGGCAGGGGGGTTGACTCGATGATCCCTAGAGGTCCCTTCCAACCCCTACAATTCTGTGATTCTGTGAATCATACAATCATAGAATCACAGAATGGCCTGGGTTGAAAAGGACCTCAAAGATCATTTAGTTTCAACCCCGCTGCCATGGGTACGGTCACCAGCCACTAGGCCAGGCTGCCCAGAACCACATCCAGCCAGGCCTTGAATGCCTCCAGGGATGAAGAATCTGCAATCTCTCTGGACAACCTATTCCAGTGTGTAACCATTCTCTGTGTGAAAAACTTCCTCCTAATATCCAATCTAGGATATTAGTCTCCCATTTTATTCTAAAACTATTCCCCCTAGCCCTATCACCATCAACCCATGTACACAATTGTTCCTCCTCCTTCAACTACTGGAAGCTTGAAAGTTCATAAATTTGGATTCTTAGATTCAAGGTCTCCATCTCTTGATAACACTGTAATCTAGGAGAATTTGGCTTAAACGTATTCATGCAAGAGTGCAGTGCTGCCATCACTGATGTAACTGTGGCTTCTAGGCAGGGACACCTGAGACTTGATAAAATTTGAGGATAAACAATGTAATGAATAAATAATTAACACATAATTAAAGCACTGGTAAAACAATTTTGCATTAGCTGTGTGCATGCTATGGCTCTGAGGGCTTTTCTGAGAGCCTAGCGGGCCTCAATTGTTAACTTTTGGCATCTTGCATGCAGATCTTTTCCAGCCTGAAGTTAAAAGTGAGTTGCTATCATGTGAATGGAGTAGCATCTTTTGAGCTATTATAAATTAACACACTTATAAACCATAATTGAGACTCAAACACATTCTTTTTCAAATTGTCATAAAATATTATCCCAATTGCCTAAAATTCTCTTTGTTCACAAAATCTCACCTCCTACAGGACAACTGGTTCAGACCTCATCAATTTATACATTAGAAATATCAGTACTGCAATGATCTAACTAAAGTTGGTGCAACAGGTTAGGTTCCACAAGACCTAAATTATAATTTCTGTGAGTAATACTAAGCAAGGTTTTATGAAGCCATGAAATTATGAGAACCTCCTATAAATACTCTGGACATCAGGAGAGGCAGATGTGAAGAAGTGTGGGAGATCTGATGCTTTTCCTTCAACCTGAAACTGTGCAAAGGTCCTGTTGAATCACAGTATCTGTGCCTCCACAGAAAAAGAATGGCACATTTTTGTGCCATGATGTAACTAGGACATGTGCACATATATACTGCTTTTCTAAAATCCTGAGGAATGTGGGAACAGAAGAAAGTGAAGAGGGGCTTAAGGGGTCCTAAAGTCTTCTTGGCTCAGAGTCAGTGTGCAGAAGATTGCTCCTAACACTCTTACCTAGAAACTGGAAGGATAGAGGCTGTATTTAGCCTTGCACAGAAAGAGAAATTAAGAAAGACCTTTTGTGATCCACTGTACTGTAAAATCAACCATTGCTTCCCTGAAGATTTCTGTACCAACATCTTTTTCCCCATTTCTTCTCATCAGTCTGATTTTCTAACAAAGACAGTTGGTTGTTATGTTCATTTCTACGACTACATTACCTGGTAAGTAAACCTCTGAGTTGGAGAGGTGCTGATAATGGATGAGCTTACATATTTAAAGAGCGGAGAAAGGTTTTCCAAATTAGTCAGAAATGTTTGGTCTAGAAAATACAGCTTTGTGAATAATTGTGACTGAAAAATATTACATAGAGCTGAAACCCATATGTCAAAACTCATAAAGTAACTTGCCTACCAATCACAAGTGCTATAAGAATGAATGATCTGAACTTGCTTTGATGATATGAACTCTTCAATTCAAACCTATTTCTCTTTAGTACCAAGGAGAAGAGTATTTACACTTTTGTGACTTGTACAACTCTCTCTGCTTGCCATGAAATAAATAAAATAAAATAAAATAAAATAAAATAAAATAAAATAAAATAAAATAAAATAAAATAAAATAAAATAAATAGAGAAATTTATAAGAGAACAGACATGAAGAGTGGTAGTTTTCCACGCACCCAAAGGAAGCTGGTTTTCCAGCCAGCTCTAAAAACTCTCTCAGCAGAAAAGCCCCACGTAACAAGTGCTGCTCCTCAACTATTGCATCTGGCAATGTTACTAAACAAGTCCTTGAGATGGGAAAGTCTTGATCTGCTGCATCTGCACAAATTTGTAGTTTGGAAATTATATCTAGATGTATCTGCTTTATTTAGCATGACTTCATCCTCTTCAGAAATATGTCAATGAAATATCAAATGAAGTGCTGTGGAGACAAAAAAAAGCCCTCAACTTATTTTTTTCTGGACTTCTCAAATCACTTGCATTCCTTTAGTCAACAACATCTTGAATGTCTCTCCTTTTCTCTTGCCATGTCCAGAGCCCAGTTTGACCCACTCCCTTATGAGAGAAACATGCTTTGCCATGCTTGTTCTCTGTCAGATGGGGGAAAGAGTTTATAGGTTCTAAAAGGTAAAGCTGCTCATCTCTGAAATAAATATACAGAAGTACAGCACAAGAAAATAAGACAGTACAACCTAATCTTTTGAAATTGGTTTGTTTTTTAAACACTTGTTGGGGACCATAATAATTCTTGTGACAAACTACATCGTCAAAAACCTTAAAATAAGGACAAAAAGACCAAATTGACAAATGTGACTATTCAGAAAGAGGCAAAAATGAAGACAGCAGAGGAAGAAACAAAGCAAGCAACAACTACTCAGATACTCAGGGAAGACTTTGCTAAACAGTTGCTGAATGTACAGAACAACTCTTCTGAAGGCAAGTTGAATGCTCTGTTTCAATCCATGTTAATACAAAAGAAATCACAAATGGTGAAATGAAAGTAATCTTGGCAAGATATTTCCTTTGCTCAGAAGACATCAGGTTGTCTTGGGAGGGATGTTATTGCATCTTAAGAACTTCTCATTCAAATCTAATTTGCTGTGCATCTCTATTTGCAATATTAGCATTTGCTTTTTTTCCTTAGGAACTTATATTTGAAATTGTTTCGAATTTTAGCAGGGCACACAATTGAACATGTACCGTCATTTGAAAGTTGTAATACATATATATATAATAATAATTTATTGATTTCTTCTTTAAGCATTGTTGGACGATAGGTGTTATAGTTGCTACCCTGGGAAATATCAAGTTTTTGAACGTTCTTTCGCTATTAGGCAGTAGCACTGCAGAAGCAGGGCCATATTGGAAGAACAGATTTTGTGCTGTATGAGGGCTCTTAGGTTCTTTACTGATTTGCCACTTTAGCTGCCTAAAGTAAGCAAGAGTCAAGCAAGAATGCAGTGTCAAGACAAGAATGCCTCAGAAACTCAGGGTCAGGGGCAGAAAATGCTAATTCCTTCATTCACGAAGATTTATATTCTTTTCCTACCACAGCTTTGCTGGCAGCACAAGGCAGCTTTCTCCCTTCCCATAAATCTGTGCTTACCTACAGGTTTCATTAGCAGATTGAGGAACAGAGTGGCATAAATGTTAATTTGACTATAACATCCTACATCATATCTGATAGATCTGATATAGCTGATGTGACATTAGAAATATTTGAATATTCATCTTTCTTTTGCCTTATGATTTTTATTTTTTTTTTTAACTTCTAATTATGCACAAGGCTATAAGAGATTGCAGACTTAAGAACTACCAGTTGAAAGCAAACAGCCCATGGTGATATTTATTCAGAGAGAATTAACTCCCTTTCTCCTAAGAAATGCATCTTTCTCACATACCTCTATAATTTCAAAAGAGTTTTGTATGGCACCCAGTTCGTCAAACACCTAAGAGGTTGTCTTTCTTCTGTGCTTTACTTTCTATATAGAAAATGTGATTTCAGATTCATACCATCAAGAATTATAGGAACATCTGGATTGCATTTGTGTTTTTTTGTTTGTTTATTTGTTTTGAAAGTGTTTTTGTTTTTGTTGTTGAATGGTCTTTTTTTAATGAAAGCACTGACAAGTTTTTTTTGACAGTGACCCTTATCAAAGGCTCTCACAGAGAATTAGTTGCCTTAGGATAACAAAGTAAGCCTGCTATGCATTAATAGCTGCTCAAAAAAAGGGATATGAAGGCTATGTGTGACAGAATTCCTCAAGTGTAGCTTTATCATAATTTTACTACTCCTACCTATGTTAGAAGAGTAGGTTAAATGAGATCAGGTCCTTATTAGAGAGACTAGAGAAGACCCAAGGTCTCTCTGATCATAATAAACTACAGGTTGTTAGGTCTTTTTTGGCATGAGGAAAAAGTACAAATAAATGTTTATTTGAGGTAAGAGTATGCTGGGGAATTTTTTTAAACATTTTGTGTACTGTTTGATTTGTTATTTTTTTCTGTGGAATTTCTGAGGTAGCAAATCTAACATCCTCAGGTTGATATTAAAACTTCTATTACCAAAATATTTCCTGTATGACTTTGAAACAGGATCATTTTTCCCTCGGAAAGGGTGAAAGTGTTATTGTCAGAAACTGAAACTCAACTCTTGTATTTATTTGTCCAAGTAACAAAGTTCAATGCCTCGTCTCAGTATCCACTCATCAGACTCATCAATGCAATCTTAACTCAATTCTTATAATTAACCACTGACAGTTATCTTCTTTGATTCTGTTTAGCTCCCTTGCTCAAAACATCTAGAAGAAAGGATTATTTTATTGCATTTGTAATTAGCTCAACAATATCTCCATTTATAAATAAAATAAATGACCACTGTTACTTCAAGCCCAGAACTTTATGACATTTAGAAATGACTCTGTAAATCAAACTTTTACCAAGAAAGAAAATAACAGTTGTAAGAGCTCATATCAAGTAATGCTAGAAGCTGTGATTTACAACTATGGCCTGTGATAGTAGGTCACACTGAGCCTCAGCATTACTCTAAAATAAGACTCCTGTTCGATGTTGATTTGCAAGAGTATTCTGGTCCTCAGACAAATGAGCAATTGATAATCTCCATCAGCACACATGAGTAATTGATAATCTCCATCATCTTAGCCTGGGCTTAACTAACCTATAAATTCAGTTAATGCCTAAGATAATTTATTGATTTCTTCTTTAAGCATTGTTGGACGATAGGTGTTATAGTTGCTACCCTGGGAAATATCAAAGACGAAATACATAGTCCAGATATGGGTTAGGAGGAAAATAAACATAAGAGTTTTGCTATGTATTATTTTTTAAGATATGAGGATCTTTGGATTTTTTCAAATTATTTAACATAAATCACTACTGATCTGCTACAGAAATATCAAGTTTTATCCTCTCTATTATGCTGCTACTGCTGCCTCTGCCTCACCAATTGCATCAAATTAATGTAAATATTGCTAAGAAATTTGGTGCACACTGAGCTATTGAATTTCTTATAAAGCTTTGGAAAAAGTAGATAGTTTTGTCTTAATGTATTTTAGCTGGACAGCCTGAAGATATTTACTTATTTATTTATTTTTGTAAGATCTGAAGGTGAATTACCTAGTTTTTAGAAGGATTTTTATATCCTGAAATCTTGTGGAGCCCTTAAATCCACACAACCCTAAGGCAAACTCTATCAAGTTCACAGAGTTCTGATGTCCAGTGACAACTGTATAAATCCGCACGGCTCCAGTGCCTCACAGTATCTCTTTTAAGCCCACACAGCCCTAAGGCAGTCCTCTCCATCACAGCATGGCCAGAAGGCAAAATGGCAAGTAGGAGCAGGCAGGATGACAGGAGGAGGAAGACTTCAGGGTTCCTGACTGGGGAGACTTTGCACTGGGGATGGGCAGGCAGGGAAGAGTGGGTACACAGGCCCCTGTGAAGTCTGTGGATGCACATCTCTATCCCTGCAAGCAGAGGTGATAGCCAAGAGCAAGGAAGTATAGAGATACTAAAATAAAATGATCATCGTTACCTGAAGAACTCAGCCTCTTCTCAGCTACTTAAGCACTGTTAGTCATTCTGGACATAAAGACAGAAGGGACCCCAATCAAACACTCCAGCATCAATGTCTAAAAATCAATACCTCTGAGCACAGCAAAATCCACTTCCTAAACTTTCTGTTATTTCCTGTCAAATTAAAACCAAAGCTGGAAAATTGACCTCAGGAGAACAGAAAATTGGGCTGTCTACTCTTTTAGATTCAGGGTTGCATTAGTATTCTTACTGAAAACAGTAATAGATAAAACATTTAGAGATAGGAAAGGAAAAAGAAATCTGGCCTCTATTTTCTTCACAAGATTCAAAAGCCTTAATTGATGAAGTCGTGGCATTGCTGCATTGAGGCCAATGCAAGATGAATACTTACATTATACTCACTTAAAATAATGGATGAAATTACTGGATTTATTTTACAATGGTTATCAGTTTTGTAAGTTCTCTGAGTAACATACATAAGTATGCTATAAGTTTTAGATTGCTTTTAATAATGATGGGAAACAGGAAAGGAAAATCTTTATTACCGTGTCTAAAAAGTAGCCTGTTTTCATTCTTGCTTGGCTAGTTTATTTGCATTCAGCCTTAGTGCTAGACTTGGAGCCATCTTGAAGTTTCATAAAGAACCAACTTTCTATCTTTATTGGTATTTGTGGCAGAAGGTGTGCAAATGCAAAGTGAATCATTCAATCACAAGAATTTTTTTTCTTTTCACACATAAGACTAATGACAGCTTAAATATTAAATGGCACTGAGCTTCACAGACAGAAGAACTAAGCAGGTGAATGTAGTGAGCACTGCACTGCAAAAAGATTCAACAACTCAAACACAAGCATATGAATGCCCATGACAAGTATCCTTTTGCATACTTAACTGATCTGCAAAAACAAATAGAGCTCTTAGCTTTTGTGTTTGAGTGCATTTAAAAAGGGATGGAGGAGGAAACAGGCAGCTGCAAAAGGGAAGCTAGGGCTCTTCAAACTGGAAAAGGAAGGTCAGACCTAACCATTAGTATCTTTTCAGGCCATGAAATAAAGTAGCAATTTGTGTCGCTTTAGAGGAAGCAAAAATCATAACACCAGACACACTGATGGGTTGACATGAGAAAAAAAAAAAATCCATCAGCTGATAACGTTTGTCTGACACTGAGTCAGGGAAGCTGTGTCTGATGGCTATGGCCAAACCAGCTGATGGAAATTTTATGAACTTGGACAGCAGAGGTTTCAACTTTGACAGTGAAACTGCTCTACAGAAACACTTTCATTTCATTCAGTTCATTGGAGTATCGGTTTTCAGGGTTGATGATTTATTAACGTAACATTTGGTACAGTTGGAGCTCCAAGTAACGATGATGCTGTTAGTGACACTGAAAATAAATCACTGCAAATCTTTAAGAGAATGGGAGTGCTTAGATCACAGACTGGATGTGCTGGAATTGAAGAAGCTTGGGAAGTCCCACTAAGTGAGATAGTAATTTTTTTTTCCCCCAGTTGAAGTATTCTCCCTTCTTGACAACACTGGACAGAGAACAACTTCATTTAAACACGTTGTGGTCTTTAAAGCCTTATTTTCTACCTAAAGTTAATTGTATACTCAAATTATATATCTAATTGAACTTCTTCACTGCAATAACAGTCATACATGAAATTCAGGCAGTGATCTAGAAAAAAGACGTAATCACTGGTAGAAACGCTTACTTGCCTTGTGTAGAGGAGTTATGACAACTCTAAGCAAATGACAACACAAGTGAATCTAAACTGACTACACTTCAGAAATACTGCATTATGACCTGCACATTCTCACTTACATTATTTACCTACAAACAGATATATCTTTTGCTGGGTACATCAATTGGCTAAATGCATTCAGAAGATTCTGGCCTTTCCTATGGGAAGATGAAAAAGTCACAGAGTCACAGAATTTCCAAAGTTAGAAAGAAATCTTAAGGACCATCAAGAAAATTCCAAGTTGTCTGTATAAATCTATATAAAAATGGCAGAATTTAAGGATTTCATCAGATCTGCGAATGAATTTCTCTCTTGTGCAGCCACTTGGTGTACTTACATTCAAATCATTTCCTTTTAACAAAGAACTGCTTCAGAGAGCTGTATAAGATACATTCTCTTACTGTGGGATCAAAGACATGTTCTCTCACTGTGGGATCAAGACTTGGTTTCTGCTATTTCTCTCGTATAACCTTGTTCTTCTTTTGGGCCTTATTTTTACAGTCTGGTGTACAAAATCTATGGGGTTGCAGAAGTCAAGTACAGATCCCTCTGCTCCCTAACCATTTTTCTTCTGCATCCACCCAGCAGATGCCTCACAGAGCACCTACCACTAGAATTAATAGACCTGGAGGATTTTCCTTCACCAGTACTTTTGCACCACTTTGTCTGTTGACATCAATTTTAAGCATATACCGCTTTAAAAGGCTGTAATTGAATGCAGGCAGATATTTGTTTTCTTTTCATGGGAAAATGAAGGGAACCAAAACCCTACCATGGAAGCAAAGCTAATCATCAGTCTGCTGCTGTATTGCTACCACATAATCACTTTTAGACTTTCTGAGATGAGATCTAAAACAAAATGTAGATCATCCTCAGTGGTAAACAAACATGTACTAACTACACATTATGAAAATCCACTTCTACAAGCTAAATTACAGGAAGCTAATAACTTCACTAGGGGATCACAGCTTCTTTTCTGCCAAGGCCAACCACTTTGTTTTGCTTCCTAACGAACTTCAATTTCAAACTTTTTTTTTTTTCCTGAGAAAATAACCCAAGTAAGCATAACAAACAACAGGCAGCTCTGCCTATTAAATTATATCCCAGGTATTAGTAAATAAATGTTCCTCAGAATACCTGGCTCTAATTAGGCTCAACTGTACATAAGTTGCAAAACTTAATACTGATTTATTACCTTATTCACAGCCTTGACAAAAGATATCAAGAAGCATCTTTCATGAAGGACCAAAATTCCCTGGTAGGTCACTGTGTAGCTGTACTCAAGAGATGAGCTAAAGCTCATTAGAAGATTTACTACACTCTACACTTGAGTCAGATCATCTATTGCAGTACGGAGAAGAACAGTGTCCATGCAGTTCTTTTCCATACCCTCTTTCCATTGAGTCAGGGACTCACTTTCCAAGATGTTAAGAAAACCTCCTAAGAATATGGGTAGCATATGACTTCTTAAAAAATAAAGGCAATTGAGAAGAAAAAAAAAAAAAATAATGTGGAGGATAACAAATTCCCCACTTCCTTTTGTGTTTATGCAGGATGTGTTCTCTCTCGGGTTGGCATTTAATCCAGCAGGCTTCATGCAGTTCCCCCTTGCATCCTCAGTAAATAGCTGACAACTTCACACTGGGCTGGACATTGTTCCTTGTTCCTCTTGTAAAGTCTCAGTCTTTGCCAAGCACTCTGAGGGCTTCCAGTCAGGCATCTGCTGCTTCTTCTTGACACAAAGAGAAAGAAGGTAACTGGGGACTGCTCCCACCTTCTCAAACTTGCATAGCTTTTCTGCTCCTAACAGAAATGTGTGAGTAGCTACACTGCTCATTCACTTCGTTCTTCCTTAAAAAAAAGAAAAAAAGAAAAAAAGAAAAAAAGGAGAAGACTAGAACTTAGAAGGTTAAAAGCGGTGTGAATATGAAGAAGGAAGGGTAGCAACATGAAGAAAACATATATACATGTCAACAGAAAATCCATTGAGACAGAAATTATGTGCTATTTGGGAATGCTAAGGTTTTGCTGATTATGAAGGGCTAGATTTCTAAACATTCTTCTTTTTCATTTTTGTATAAAGTTGAGGTCATTGGGCTAAAAAGCTGTGCTTGGTTGAATGTAACATTAGGCTCTCAATAAACTCAATGAAAAGATCAAATTAGCTTCAAAATAATAGAGCGGGGTGAGAGAAGCAAGCAGAGACAGCAGATAGGTAAATTAAGCTTTCTTAACTGGCTGATATATATGTATCTTAAACCTTGGCAACTCTGTCATAGGGTTTGCTCCAGGCAGGGAGTAGCAGTAGCTTCCTCCAGCTGTTGACGAACACATGGAGCAGGAGTGGGCACAGGTGCAAGTGCCATCTCAGCAGCAGGGGATGTGAGGGAAGGAGGGGAAATTCAAATGAGCAGTTCATCCAAGAGTTGTAGTTCAATTCTGAGAACATATATCCTTGCCCCTGCAAATGAATGCACAGACTGTGCATTGTGCTGAAATCCATGTGATGGTGATGCCTAAGACTAACTGAACTAACTGGTGTTGGTAGGGGCAGCAGGGTTTCTGAATAGAGAAACAGATGCAGAGGAAATCTGCCCAGTTATTCTCATCATTTTCAGTTATCTATTTGACTTCCCTGACACTGATCTCTGGTTCGTCCAAGGTGACCAGAGAATGTATTTTCAGGTACTTGTTAGTTGTTTAATAAACCAAGTTATCAACATACAAACACATATGTAGATAGGAAGGAAAAAAGAAAAAACGAAAAGCCCTAACTGAACACCTTGACTTTACTTACCTTGGCTGCTCAAGTTGAGTAGAATTTGCATGGATGTGTAACCAGAGTAAATTCAAGGGACTCAAATTTATATCCATTTTATTCCAGATATGGCAACTATGTCATGTATAATTAACCTTCTTCGCATCCATCTACTCTGATGGACTTGACTCTATGAGCGTTTTGTCACCAGTACATTAATGTCAGAGAGCCACTTTCTGCTGACAGTGATAAAGTTGTAAATCGGAGGTAAGTCTGTTCATCACAGATGAGTGTAAAGACGTGTAGAATTTGTTCCAGTCAATCTGCTTCCACCCCACACAGGCTGTAGAAAAAGAGTCAAAGAGTTTGACTGCTAAGTGTTTGGATCAGGCTCCACATGAGTGACTGCTCTCAGAGGCAACAATGCAAGCACACAAAAGTGGAGCTGGATTAGTATTTGCCACATGCCTATTGAGCTAAGCTAATGGAGCTGCAGCTGCTATCCATAGGCTGCCTTCATGAGGACAGTGCCTAACTCAGGTGGTCTCAGACATTCTCTGGATGAGCTTCTCCATTTATGAAACAGGGAACCCAGAGAGATGTGCTAAACAGAGCAGCTTATTTAAGTCCTTTAGCTTGCATCACTGAAGATGGTGCAAACACTCTGCTTATCTCCACAGATTTTCTGCCAGTACATGCAGTGATCCTCTTAGTAGCAAGGTGTTGTCTACGTTGATATTGCGAGATGATTCCCTTGGAGTTCAGCAAGTATTCTTGTATCTGGTTGCATGTAAATGTTATTGGCCCCAAATCTGATGTTTGATGCCATAAGACAAACCACTTAAATGCCCCAAGTATGGCCCAAATCTAATGATTGTAAGATGAATCTGTTGTGGCAGATGCTTTATTAAAACACCTGTTAGATGAAAGGATGATATATAATTATGAATTATAATTATGAAGGAGCCCTCCCCTAAGAAGTAGGAAAGATGAACTTTTCCCTTAACACAGGCATCACTGCAATCAGCAAGAATTAGAGTTGAAGAACAAGAGTCAGGCAGAAAAGCATAAACAGATTAAAAGCAGAAGTGATTATTTTACTAATTAAAGATTTCTTAACTGAAATTACATGAAATGCAAAAGAAGCATGAAAGGTCAGTAAAGATTTCTGAAAGAGTGCTCCAGAGGGAGGGAAGAGGGGGAAAAAAGCAATTAAATACAGAGTTAGAAGGTTACGATGCATAGAAGATTATTCCAAACAAGTGGCTGCCAGCATTGTTTTGAATGTTTAATTAATAAAATAATCTTTTTCATTAACTATTGCCAGTGGAGAAGATGAATTGGAAAAAAACATGCAGAAAACAAAACAGATATTTTTCTTCCTTACTTGCATTTCTGCAAAAGTAAAAATAAGAAAAGTAAAACTAATCATGTACTTCCTATATGAAGGAATCAGAATGAATATATTGTTGTTACTAAAACTGCCTATGCAGGCCAAGTTCCTTGAATATCAACAGACAATTGGAGAGGAAGAGCCTTCTTAGGCCAAGAGAACCTTCAGCTGAATCTACACCTATAGAAAAGCAGACAGGAACTTTGTCTCCAGTACTTTGAAATCAAAGCCATTCCTAACCCTCACCTGCTTTTTGCTTCAGAGTATGGCCTTCAGCCATTTCGGAAGCACTTTCAAGAAACCCAACTTCATGAGCTCAGATTGTTACCTCACCCATGTGCCACTACTGCTGAACAAGATATGACTTAGTGCCTGCTGACCAAGATCTGTAAGGTCTGCTAATTATCTGGTATGATTCTTTATTTTCTTCCTGTTCTCAAAATTGCCAGTTCATCTTTATACAATCCACTACATCCTCCCTTGCCATTCTATCCCCTCAATGATTTGACTTATATTCAACTGTTAAGATCTTGACCCCTGAAATCAAATCAGCCTTCTCTCTGGCATTGCCTAATCAAACCGTGGTAGCAACAGGAATGTGCTCTTGGTCTTCCCTCATGTACTCATAGATACACTTGATATGACCAGCAGCAGATTCCACAGTTTAAAGGCCATAATTTCCCAGTAGCTTGATTTCAAATGTGAAATCTGCTGATCATGATCAATGAAGGTTAAAATTATTAGAATCAGGCACTTCATACAAAAGGCTACCCTGGATAAACGAAAGCAGCAGGTTTCCCCAAACTTATCCAAATTATCCTTAATCAGATTTCCTGGGATATGTACCTGATCCAAACTTCTTTATTCCTAGATTTCACATTCCTTTTGCAAATCACATGTACAGAGAACTTTAAAGAGTTGTCAAAATTTGCAAATATAATTGTTTGGATGGACTACAGATTGTGTACTCTTTTTTACTTTGTGCGTAACACTCAAAGAAAAGAAAAAGAAAGGTGTCTGAGACAGGTAGCATCCTTAAAGAGAAGATTATTCCACCATCAAAGAGAAAAAAATAATCTCAGCACTTGAAATTGCCAAAAGCCCTAAGCAACCAAAACCAAGCAAAATGACTCCATATAAAAGGATATATTTTTTTTGTATATACCTTCAACAGATTTGGACAGTTACCTTCCATGAATCAGAAAGGACAAATAAATCTTCTATTCTATAAATGTACAGACTGAAGATTGTTGTTACTTCCCTTCAAATGGAATAAAGGAGAGCAGGTGGCCTCTGAAAGCAAGAAGAATTGAATAAAAGGCCAATATATATATGATCAGTCACTTTCTGCATGTTTACTGTAAGCATAAATTTTGGTATGCCAACACCCTCCCCTCTTGCCTTCAGCTTTAGACCACTGGGAATGCCAAGCTGCTGTTCACGACTCTGACATGAACCGCGATTAAAGGCAGGCCTTGATCAAACGCAACTTTCAGACTCTTACTTTGCTATACTGTGCAAGAGAGTGACTTCCTTACACTACATGAATTGAAGGTTCAACTGGATGCTGTTGTAAATAAAAACACTGTAAACAATAGCAGCAGCAATAAGGGAGAATTAAACTTTGATCAGGTTACAGTTAATTGATTAAAACGTCCATTTCGTTGTCCTTTCATGTCTGAACTTCAGTAAACAACATGAGAGCGCAAAACCCAGCATGCAGTAGTAGAAAGGAGGCCACAAAGGAATGTTTGGCAAGTAAACAAAGATTAAAAAGAGACAAAAAATAGATTACACAGAATAAACACAGAAACCTACTGTGCTCATGCCCAGCAGCTTAACCCAATTCTCCAGCTATGCCACTTAGAGGCAGAGGAATTTATAACCATCAGCAAATCACAGACTCTTATTTGCATTTATTTTTCTCACAGTAACTATGTGAAGTCTTTCTATCATAACCACAATGTGATTTGTGCAAAACTAACCTAGTATAATTCTTTCAATGTGAAATTAATAACATACCACAAATGATACTGGCTTATATTTGCATGCAATCTGAAATGAAACCTTGCCTTTGGTTAACAGACAAACCAGGTTTTGCATTCTCTTACAAGCAAAATGTCTGTAGCAGCAATTCCTCTCTCAGCTGAGAGGTATCAGGATGGTTCCCAAATTCATTCTCAAAGACTTTCAGGTGTATTAACAGTACCAAGAGACAGTAAAAAACTTCAAGATGCTTTAAGCATCCAGAAAGCTTGCAGGCTTCTTTTCTTATGCAGTTAAGAGATGCCCAATCCCCCGTCATCCCCACAGGCAATTCAGAGACCTGATATTTCAGCTTCTAGTCTCACTCCTCTTTCATTATAGTCAAGGCACTCTCCCCAGTCCAGACAGAAAGCCTAGGGATGTCTACCTCACTAACCAAAGTCCATCCTTTCTAACTATTTCTCTCAAGCTTCTAAGTCTACTTGGCACTAAACTCACTCGTGCTTTGGCTTAATTTAATAATTTGAAATGCAAGAATAATCTGAGACTGAGAGCTTCTCCTGGAAAAAAATCCTGCAGTTCATGTTTTTACTTACAGAATAGTGTCTTTATTTATTTTTTCATTGCTAATAAAAAGGACTGGTATGTACCTCAGGATCATTCATGCTCTTCCACAGATTCAGCATACAAGGGAGAAAGAGATCCAGATGTAACCCACCCAGTTCCAAATGCTCTCAGAGAGACTCTGAAGTAAATCAGCAATGGCCAAAGATAATCATAAAATCATAGAATCATTGAGGTTGGAAATAATCTTTAAGATCATTTAGTCCAACCATCAACCCATCCCCACCATGCTCACTGACCATGTCTCTCAGTGCCGCATCCACATGCTTCTTGAACACCTCCAGGGACAGTGACTTCACCACCTGCCTGGGCAGCCTGTGCCAGTGCACTGCCACACTCTGAGAAGAAATATTTTCTAATATTCAATCTGAACCTCCCCTGGCATAACTTGAGGCCACTCCCTCTCATCCCATCCTATCATTTTCAACTGGGAGAAGAGGCCTTAGATAAAGGCTTATTCTTCCACAAAATATAGGTACAGAAATTATCATGATCAGTAACAGGGCAAACACCATCTGAGGGTAATGTTATTACACAATTTATTTGTTGTACTGTACAATTACCTAATGTCAGACAAATACATTATACAGACACATTTATAGCTCAAAAAAGAGTGTATGTAAAACTTAATTTATCATCCTGACAGGATCTGATGCTTAATTCTCTCCTCTTATGGTAAACCATTGCCCACATTTAGTAAATGCTTTTTGTTTCTTTGTTTTTAATTAAAGCTTAACTATTTCACTTCCATACCTAGTTAGTGTTTGACTACCTTTTGTACAAATCTTTTTCTAGCCATGAGTCACTAGCAACATTCTAGTGAAATATGTGGGTGAGGACTAACAAACTGCATTATTTATTCAGAAAATTGGACTGCTATTAAATTTTATTAATGTGCTGTCGTCTGTGGTCAATTGGTGAAATCCTGCAGGTGTGAGGACCAAAGTGAGCACTGCAATACTACAACATTCTTAGATGATATTTTCCGCTCACCTCCTTTCAGTTGCTCTATATTTAGTTTTGAAAATAATTTGATCTAAATAGGGAATGTAACTGTAAAAGTCAGTGTAACTCTGGCCACGCAGTTCAAACAGAGCCAGAGTCGAAACAGTGATATAATACCCTGAACTGTTCTTCAAATTGGAAATTTAGTCTCATAACCTTCAAAATTCTAGCATTTCCTTCCAAAACAATGCTTTCACCTTATTTATACCACACAGATACTGCCAGCCCAGATTTTTGTCTGCCTTGAGGAAGGCATTTTTCCTCTCCTGTAGGATAATTACCTTGCTGTTCCTTCCCCTAGTAGCTATTCTTTTCCTCAGAAAGCCTGAAGAAGCTGTAAATCTAACTCTGCCTTTCCCTCTCCTTCTCTCCCTTTCTTTTCCTATTATATTATCTGTTCTACACTTCCTATTTAGTCACCTGCAATTTACAAGTTAGCAGCTAGGTGCCAGGGAGTGCTGCTGGACCCCAAAAAAGTGGGAAATTCATTTCCAGCCCTTGTGGAATCCATGGCCTTCTACAGCATAAATCTGACCTGTCTGATTTCCCAGCACCTTCTTTACTAGGATTTCTTCATGGCTCAGCCTTTCTAGCTTTGTCTGCACTATAACTCATATATCTTCAGCACTTTATGGACTGAACCCTCAGCCCATTTGTTCCTTGCTTTCTGATACACATTTTCATCGTATGCTGGGCTTCAAAACTGATCAAATTTAAGTCTAGGCTGAGAAGACTGAAAAGAAAAAAGAGTATGTTTTCAACTTCTTATTGCTGCATCAAAATGTTCAGAATAAGCAAGGTCTATTTGTCAGAGTAACAGACATATCTGCAAGCCACAGTAATTACTGTCATTTCTACACTTCTCCTTCCTAACCCCAAAAAGGAAAAAATCTGCTAGTGGTATGAATGACAGACAGAGTTACAGGCACTGATTGAGACAGAAATGCTTCTGTGGGTCAGAGCATCAGCAAGGCTTTGCGCTATCGCAGAAAGGGATCCCACTGTGCTCTCAGGCCTCCCTCTGGTGAGAAGGTGAGGCAAACATTCAAGGAACAGTAAAAATGTGATCAGCTCTGGGATTTACATGCTGAATGCTTGCTCAGTTGAATATAAGGACATAATTCACGCTCTGAGTAGAAATCTACAAGGTGATAGCCAAGTGCCATGTACGAGAAATACCAATACCAAGCATACCTACTCCTACCAAATCACACTGAAATCTCTCTCCCTCAGGAGCTTGTTCAAATTGATGCTTGCGATAGTCAAGTGACCGACTAACCCGCATCAGTACTCACTAGGGCTTCCCTTAGAGCACTACCTCCTGGCAACAACATGTAAGAAGAGGAGGATGCAGATGCCTTGGGAATAGCATAAGACTGAAGACACAAGATACTTCTCCCACTTTTTGCAGCCTCTAACAATCTGCAGTTTAAAATCTCGTAAAATCTGTGGAGGTAAAGTTGAGTTTAATTGCCCTCATAACTTTTCCATAAAAGCAATTTACTATTTGGAGCCCCCACATCCTGAGAAATTTAGTTGCTGTTGTGGCACCACATGCCATTTGTTTGAGCTCTTCAGCTGACTATTTCATGAAACATTATAATTATTTCTGATTTTTAGTCCTCGGCACTTATCACAATTGGATACACTTCTGTCGTAGCCACAGACACCACTATCCAGGTTGAAAAACCCTTCCTAGTCTCCTCAGTTCCAGACATGTAGTTCTAGTGCATCTTCCTTGAGGTGAGAAATGCACAGCACACACTCTTCTAGGCTTACTTTTCAGAGACCATCACATCTTGGCTTTTGAATACTACTGAGAATTAACATAAATATTTCAGAAAGCTATCTACTGTTACACCGTAGTCCCTTTCTCAAGCTAGTGTTAACTTAGAGCACAGTGTATCAGCTGCGTTCTATAGTGGAGCACTTCTTAGGCACACCACATGCTCTTTACATGTGAACAGCAAGATAGAACAGAAATGGAAATTACCAAGCAGCACTCAAGCTAGGGGAAAACCTACCAAAGATTTCCTTCCATCTACTCCATAACTTAATTATTTTCTGCCTTCTTTGCTGTTCCTGGTTCCAGTTGGGTACAAAAGTGTATATTCAAAACACTGCTGGCGTAATCAGCAGAGCTCATTCTTGTTTCAGAATCAATTTCTATAGGCAGAACTGTTTCTCTGATATTTACTTGGTTATAATAAGGCATACATTAGCCCACCTAATTCAGATTTTTCAAGCCCTTCCTCTTTGTTTTTATTGATTAAAGTCATATATTTCCAGTTATCTGATTAAAAATATATATTCTATTGGAAAAAAAAAAAGTCAATTTCCTATTTAAATTCTAATAACAGTAAGTAGATCCTCTAAGTCTGAACTCTTTATGTTTCTTTTACAGTCTCCTGTGTTTTCACCACATCTTTCAATCACTCAGTGTGTGCAGCTACATACCTAAGCATTAAACCAAAAATAAATAAAAGATGGTAAGATGGTAAGGCATATTCATAGGGGTTAGAATATGAAATCGTGTTGCAGTATATTCAACTTACACTCAAATACTGGGTCACATAGTGTCACAGTAGGGCAGTTAATATTGCAGTAGTGAGCATGTATTGAAGAGTTCATAACTCCAGTGAACATATAAATCCAATGCTAGACAGCAGTTTTTTTAGATGGATAATATGAAGCCAATAACTTGACTTCTAATGTAGTACTCCTATTTCTATTTTTACTTTCGCTTAAAGAACATCAGTGAGATTGTTTAAAAGCATGATAACCAAATGAAATCTCTTAAAACTTGCATTTTGTAGTTCTCAAGGCATCCAAATCAATATGTACTGTAGGACAATGCACTCAGGCAGTTTACACTTATCTTGTAAAACCTTGGTTGAGTTTTATTAAAGGGAAAAAATTGCTCCAAAGCTTCTAGCTATTTTATCTTGCTGAGTTAAAAACTTGTGAATATAGTGGTTTTAAATGGAAGTACTGACATTGTTACTAACACAGCAATGAATGTCACAGCTATAATAATAACCTACTTGTGTCATTGTCTAGGCTTAAGCATACATGCACGCACAGAGAGACTAAGAACTGCTGTCACTTAGATCTTTATTACTTCTACAGTGACTGATGCTTTGCAGCCCAAATATACACCCCCAGCACCAAGCCTAATGTGGTTTTTTCTCATTTAACAGACCAAATGTACATCCCTAGCCACTAGCTGGATCTTCTGTTATTGCCTCATGCTTACTGTGCTTGATATATGAGCTGTAGGCAGCTGAGCTCTCCTCTTTGAAAAACATCAAATGAGGAGCACTCTAAAAATGCTGAGAGGTGCCCAGTATCCCGTCAGATTCTGATTACGCTTAAAATATAAGGAGCTAGTCTTGCCAATACTTATTGTTGCATGTAAGTACTCACTACCATGAATAATAGTCCCAAAGAAATGCACCCGTGTAGAAGCACTGTCATCACTTGTAGCGCTAAATCACTAAATTATTAAGGAGTACTGGGGGTAAAGATTACATAAGTAGAGATTTAACAGGTACCATATCTAGAAATACCAGCTTTCAACTTAACAGGACAATTTGCCTGCCGATACTGCATGAGCAGCTTCCTCTTCTTTCCAACAGTGTAAACAACTCCTAAACCTTGGAAAGTCAAACAAACACTTGTGTACAATGCATTTAATAACGGATCGTTAAAAGGACATTATGTTCAAGTAGTCAGAATTGCAGCAGCGAGGCTCAAGCTAACAGCTTTTATGGATCTATTAGCTTGAGAGCAGGTTTTGAATTTTTGAACTGGAATAACAAATTTCCATATGCTGCCCCAAATCCTTACCTTGCAAGGCATGTTTGCTAATTTTGAAAGATGAAGCCACTATTGTAATACCTAGGTGTGCCTGAATGGTGTGCTCTGTGGACTGAAATGCTTTTTAATCTCTAATTTATCAATTTGCCATATTTCAAAAAGCAGTGGATTTTTCAATCATCTCATTTAAGTGGCACTGATGCATTTTTACAAGCATTTTTAATGTTAATTATTAGACTATTGATACATCTGTATTCAGCAAGTAGTTAAATCATGCATTTCAATTTCATTTTTAAATTAATGCCAAATTCATGCAAAATGTTTTCAAATGATTTTCAAAGCTACTAATATTGGTCAGACATTGTCTTCTGGTTGGCAATGGCAAGCTTCTCAAAACCACACTTCCACAAGTAATGAAATTAATTTCACCTTTCTGAACACATACTTTAGTGTATTTTAAAATTTATTTATTTTTCCCTAAATGCCTAAAATGCACAGTGGTGATGTCTACCTCTAATAATGAATAGTTTGTGGATGGAAATTTCTTGCATTTCGAATCTTCATGGACCAGATAGCATTACTGATACTGATGATATGTATTTTAGCCCATGACCAATGCTGCTGAAATCTATGGATATGCTCTTGGTGTGGAGGGATTCTCCTTAGGAACAAAAGCATAAGATGTGAAGGGAGATACTCGCATCAAGTGAATTAGCACATAAATTAGATGACAGACTAGCTTATTTACCATCTAAGTAGAAAAAAATAAAATAAAATAAAAATTAAAAAAAAAAAAAAAAAATTGCTGCTCCTGAGAGCAATTCAGGTCATCAAATGAGGCTATCCCTTCATTTTATGACATGAATAACAGCTTGGGTCTCTCCACAGATTATAGGGAAAATTTGTGAATGCAAGCCAGATTGACTGTTTGCCTTGGATGTTTAAGGTAGTTGGAACCATAATTCACACAACAGAAATACACATACAAATATATAAACTTTAAAAATTCAAAGAACAATTGTTCTGCAGCCCATCAGAGCCAAGCCACAAACAAAGGATTGCATTGCCTATTATATTCCAGTTGGGTGTTGAAATTTCAACCACAATACTTCTTGTTATGTGAGGGTGCAGCTCCAAATAGTCCTTTAAAACCACTTTCTTCTACATTTACTAATTATGACAACATGTAATGAGTTGTCAGTCTGAAATCTCTCCTCTTACAGAAAAATATTGTCTGGGAGAGAAGCACATCACTTGGATACTAGCACTTATATGAATTCTGTTTTTTCAGAAGAAAGGGGAGCCAAGCAAGGATGCTTTTCAGGGATATAGATAGGGGGCCTTCTCTTAACAACTTGCACTAAGAGGTTGGTCTTGGATGCAAATCTGGCATAGTTTTATGCCATGCACTTCAGAAAAGAAGGCTTTTGAACTACTGTGCTATGTGTATAAATAACTAGGGAGAAAAACAAGAAAACAAAACAAAACAAAACACCTGAGATAAACACAATTAGATTGCTAGATAATATTTCCTGTAGATTGCACTTCAGCTAAATTGCCTGTACTGATCTTAATTATCCAAATGTCTAGATTAAACAAATGAGATATCTGAAAACCATGCAGGAATCCACATCCTGATTTTTCTCCCGAACCTGGTTTGATTAATATACTACACAGCTAATTAATCTTAAGGGGAAGTAGAAGAGTTGTACCTCATACCAAACAGGTTACCAGTTGTTGAACTAGTAATGCATCCAAAAGAACTTCTAATCTAAATCACTATTCATATGTCTAGTTTGACATTAAATCTTGGGACCGTTTAATTACTGTTGAACTTTCCCTTAAAAACAACTATTTATAGCATAACTTGAGCATTCAAAAACTCCATCAAAGAAGTTGTGCAGACAGACTTGTAAAGTTCTACCTCTAGGAAAACTTTCAATGTTGTCTTTAAGTACTGAGATGCAAACTACAGTACTCAGAGTGTAGAACTGCAATTTTCCAAACAGCGAGATTTGATCATGACTTATTTTTACTCCTCGTGAGTAAAGACATGCCCATCTTTGGATATGATATAATCATTTAATATGAAAGTATTTGTTAGCAAGACTACTGAATTCTCTGATGATATATAGATGACAACACGTGGGAAGTATTTTCTACATTCTCCTGCATCTAAGTTGAGCACAGAGCCCAAATGTGAAACAACTGGAAATGACAAAACTGAGAAGACTTTAAAAAAGAGTAGAAACGCTCCTAACAAGACTTAATATGTTTTGTCATCTCTGCATTACCTGTATTACCTTGCAGTTCCATAGGAAGAAGTTTAAACTGCAAAGTGCACTTTATCAAAGTGAAGGTTCAAGAGTAACTTCATCATAAACCATGAATACACTGCAGAAGTGTTTAACAAGAAAGTTGTTATGTAAGCTAACAGGCAGATGAGATCCAATTGCTGGAAAGTTTCTCTGGTAGATTCCTTTAACCAAAATCTTTACATCAAGATTTTCTAACATCACACAGTTGAAAGATAAGTGGTGATACATAATACACCGTTAGCATAAGAACTTGGCTTCCCTATTCTGTTTTAAAATTAAAAGTTTGACTTTGTGTGATAGAAAGAAAAAAAACTTCTCAATCATGTATGGTGAGTTAAATTAAGTACACACAAATAGCATAGTGGAGTATACTAAAATAAGCAATGATGAAGGAGAGTGTAGTACACACTTTAAGATACATAGAATATAAGTTCTGATAGAAACATAGTGTTGATGGTCTGAGAGCAGTTTTGTTTTTTACTGAAAAGACAACTGATGTTACAGACATGATACAGAAAACTGAAATGAAGGTTTTGGGGAGTGAGTTCTAAAAATATGAGTGCAAAATATCTGAACAGTTACCATAGAATCATAGAATATTAGAATTCTTAGAGTTGAAAGGAATCTTTAAAAATTATGCCATTATTAACTCTGGGCTTGGTTTCATACTTTAGAACAGAATGTTTTGAGAGAGAGAAGCACACTTCACAAGAGACATTCACACCAATTCTTCCACAAAATACCTTTCTGTACCCTTCACATGATTATGCCTGGCCTACGTTCACAGATGGAGAAGATCATGTTACATGGTTTGATAATCTTCTCAAGCTGTACGTCTTAGGATACAAGGTTCTGACAATACTTTCATGGAGAAAGGGATTTCCCATCCCTGGAGTGCTACAGTTTTTGTCAAAACTACTCTCCCTGGCAGGTGGCCACCAAAGCACACCACTAGTGATGAGCTAGTGCCTTACTAAAGGATTTCAATTGCCAGGTCCCCATGAACTTTTAATTTTCTAAGAAATCAATCAGCATGGGAAGATGCAAAATATACAGTTACTTACTGTGATCAGCTCATCAACATTATTACATATGTTACATATAATAATATTTACATAAGTTATTATCTACAATTTATTTAAAAATATTTGATAGCTCTCTAAATCAACAAAAGAATTGGATCAATTAGACCTGTGAAAACGCACATGCTGCAAACATAATTTTAGAAAGCTTTGGAAGTTCCTCGTAGATTCTTTAACTTTATGAAAATGAATGACATGATGTGCCAGAGGGCTAAATATTCAGAAAGTCTATATTCCAAAAAAGCGTATTCTTCCAAAAGAAAACTGATGATTTTTACACAAAGATACACTGAGGTGGTAAATTCTCAAAGAAATTAAGTGGAGCAAGAAAAGGCTTCATCAAGGTGTTTCAATTACTGTTGAGATACATACACATACCTATGGCTTGCAGCCAAATACTGAATGCCACATTCAAAAGCTCAGATATAACTTGGTGCATTTCTCTGGGAGGAATGTTTTAACTGTCAGTGAAATACAGATAATAAAGATAAAAGCAGCAGATGGGATCAGAACATTGGCTTACTAATCCAAGTAAAACCTCTTAGATGAGAAGGAAGTCAGAAACAACAGTAAAAACCATACTGTGTAACCACAAAACAAGTCCTTACAATATAGAACATGACCTTGTCTTTTTGTTTCTAGAGTGGATTTCTTTCTTGATTCTCTATTTCTCTCTCTAATCTATTTCAGCTTATTTTAGAGATAATAAAGCAATTTAATATATTTGAATATTTTTTTCCTCTCTTTTTGAGCTTTATATGGCTGCAGTAACATATCAAGCTTGTAAGTAAAATTTTTTCTTCTGTAAAACATATATTTGCAATTACAGAAATTATTTGTAGTTTATCAGCTAGATTTGTGTACATGCATATGCTCATGTGCATACACATTTGTTTTCAAAAAAAAGTTTGTTCTCCTTTTTCCTTCCTAATAATTATTTCTTTCCTGGTTGTAAGAAAAATCTGTTGTAATAACAAAGATCACAGATTGAAAATATGAAACCAGGAGATCTGGATGTCTTTGATAATTTTATTTTGAAAACAATAGCTGTACTTTTACCTTTTGGTTGATTATCTTTTCAGTTAAGATTACATAGTACTCTGGTGGGCAGATTAAAGAGGAAAGAAGAAGCAACAAAAAAAAGCTATGTGAACCAGTAGTCGTAAGTAATGTCATAACAGAGACTGGATATAGCAAAAATAAAGAGGACAAATGAATATAGGAATGATGAAGGGAAATGAGTGAAAGCCAAAAAGAGGAAGGGAATTGAGCAACTGATATCATATTTCTGGACTTGTGCAAAGCATCTGACCCTGTCCTGTATGACATCTTGGTCACTAAATTGGAGAAAAATGGATTTGATTGACAGATCGCTTACTGGATAAGGAACTGGCGCTCAGAGTGTGGTCAACAGCTCAGGGGCCAAGTGGAAACAGGCAATGACTGGTGTTCCTCAGGGACTGATGCTGAGACCAGTGCTATTTAACATCCTTATGGGCAACGAGGAGAAATGGCCACAAACTGAAGCAAAGGAACAGAAGGAAGTTCTACACAAACATGTAAGATCTTCTTCATGATAAGGGTGACAGAGAACTGGATCAGAGTGCCCAGAGAGGTTGTGGAGTTTCCTTCTCTGAAGATGTTCAAGACCTTCCTGGACACCTACCTGTGCAATTTTGTCTAGGGATCCAGTGGTAAAACTGGTAATAGCTTTTTCTTTCAGCATATGTTGCTTCTGCATTTCAGGCACGGGACAAAGTTGCACTGCCAACAGGCTGTGCATAAGCAGGGTGATGTTTAGAGAGAACTGAGAGCAACTGAAATGAACAAAGAAGACCCAACAGTTGTTTGCAGGTGGAAGAAGAGATGGTAACATTCACTTTATAGGAGAAAATAATTGAAGCCTTACATTGAGCAGTTAATACTTCACTCTTCTGTGAACTGATGGCTCAGTTTTCCATCATGACTGTACGATCATACCAAGATAGGGGCTTTAAGAGACATCATAGGACTGGTCAAAACAAAACTTTCATTTTCAAGGACTTGCAGTTCTGTCAATCTGCTTCATATGTGATTTGGAGTTGGACACTGGCTCTTGATCTTTTAAGGCAAGCAATAAGGAATGAAACAACAGATGAATGAATGTCTTCTCTATCTGATGCCTCTCAGATCAGAGGAACACTGCAGGAGAGAAAAAAAAATATATCAAGCTAACATCACAGAGAAAAGAGCTAGGGAGATAAGCAGAAGAAAAAGAAACTAGCAGCTGAAACTAAACTGCAGTTAGCATCTTACAGTCACAAAAACTTTGACTTTGTCACACTTGGGAGTTTCTGGTCCAGACTGAGGCCAACAGAAGAAGAATGGCACCAAATGGAGGTGAAATGCTTAATTTTGAGAACATCTTTTGAAAATAATACACACTTCAGTTAGCTTCATGCTGCAGCACAAAGATTACTGTGCTGTTTTGTGGAAGACAACACTTTACAAGCCCAGGCTGCTGGCCAGAAATATGTGCGAGTATTCTCAGTGCCAGGAGAAAGGAATAGGGGTGAAATCTAACAGCAGACAAGCAACAATATACATCTTGTTTTGAAACCGTCTCAGAAAATAAGGCAGTATTAGCTAGTAAAGAAGGTTTTATATGCCTAGAATTCTCCCACTTTTATTTATGCTTTATTTTTTTTTTCCTAAGTAAGAAAAGGTATGTAATAACAAAACTGTGAAGTTTGTGCTGAGTGGTCAATTAGAGTAACACTGATCCCTTTCCTATCACATTAAGCTTTGCAGTTCACCAACAGATGCATCCAAGTGACTCAGTGAATTAAAAAAATATATTTGTGTGTTAATGACAAATGTTAATCTGCCAAACTGAAGACAGCATAATTTCTTTATGTTTGGTATGTAAGTATTTGACAGAAAATCGGTGCAAGTTGCTCTCTCCAAAGAATTTCAAATCTTTGCATTCAGTTCACACTGGCTACCTCACGTAGCTCATGCACTCTTCGAACCAATTCAATTTGGATTTATGAGCTCACCAGCAATAAGAAATGTTTTGAAGAAGGTGGTACCTATTGTGGTTCTATTTTAAAAGTCATCCTACCAGAACAGATAAATTTTTATAAAGCACTGGAGAGGTACACCAAGAGTAAAATTGGCTCTTATCAGGGTACAATGTTGCACATTATTATTTCACTGCAGCCTGTAGAAAAGGCACTCAACAGCAGATGATGAGCACAGCCATGTGTATTTACAGCTCTCTAAAGCACAAACATGGAGTGGCTGGAACAGCCATCTGCTATCCTGCAGCTATTTATTTGCTAGATGTCAGCAATTCAACTAGCCTCTCTGATCTTGGCATATGAGAAACTCTTTGAAGAGGAAGGAGTAAATCACCACCATGTTACAGCACACCAGCACACCCAGCCCGCACAACACTTTTATCTTCTTCACTATGGACACCATAAAGCAAACTACATGACCTACAGACAGTGTCAACACCAGGAAAACATGTCTCAAAAAGAAGGAGATTTGAGAAAGAATGGTGTTGGAATGGAATATAGGACCACAGTTTTGTATCTTCCCATTTTGATCCCTGCTGGATTTTTCACAAAGAAATTCATGTAAAAGATCACTTCTATGAAGGCAGTTTTACCAGTGATTTCACCTAGTATCAGCATTCTCTCTCTCTCTATATATATATATATGTTACAGATGGACAATATCTGTCAGATAATTACTAAATTATCTCTTGACATGTCATGAGACTAAAGATAAACAGAAGGTGCTAACAGTTGAATTTGTGACGTGTTAGGGCAGACAGATGACAGATCATGAGTGTGCTGAGATATGTGGAATCCCCTACTCACCCAGCTTCAAAAATGAATGCAACAGTTATCATAACAGGTACCACAGGGTCCTGAAGGAACTGGCTTGTGTTGTTGCCAAGCCAATCTTCATTATATTTGAAAAATTGTGGCTGTCAGACCAAGAATTCACAGAATTCACAGAATCACAGAATTGTAGGGGTTGGAAGGGATCTCTAAAGATCATTGAGTCCAACTCAATGTACTGTGTTGAAGCCTTGGGCTGTAGTAGATGAAAGATATGGAACTGCTGAAGCTGGTTCAGAGGAAGGCCACAAAGATGATCAAAGGGCTGGAGCTCCTCTCTTGTGAAGATAGATTGAGGGAACTGGGCTTGTTTAGCTTGGAGAAGAGAAAGCACTAGGGAGACCTCATTATAGCCTGCCAGTATTTAAGGAGAGTTTATACAGGAGGAATATCAACTTTTTATGTGGTTTGATAGTGACAGAACAAGGGCAAATGGCTTTAAGCTAAAAGAGGGGAGATTTATGTTAGATATTAGGTGGAAATTTTTGCTGAGAATGTGATGAGGGACAGGAACAGGCTGCCCAGAGAAGTTGTGGATGCCCCATCTCTGGAGGTATTCAAAGCCGCATTGGTTAGGGACCTGGGTAGCCTGATCTAGGGGATAGCAACTCTGACTATGACAGAACAATTGGAACTAGATGATTTTTCAGATCCCTTCAAACTCAAGCCATTCTAAGATTCTATTAAGGTAACTTGAAAGAAGAAAAGCATGGTAACCTGAAAGTAACAGTGCCCGAGGGCTATGAACTATCCTTAGAGAACCAAATTCTGTTCAGTGTAAATCTGCAAGCTGAGACACTTCAATGGACTGCGAGGCAGCTGAAACAGCATTACTGCTCTGTATTTCTCAGACAATCAAGATGACTGTAGATCAAAACTTGTTTCACTGACTTTAAGGTGGTACCTGCGAATTGGCTGGGGTTTTTTTGAAGGCCTGGGGGCAAGCTGAATAATTTACTTAAGATCTTAGCATCTCTCTTGTTGCTTGTACCTTTCTTTCTCAGGCTTTCCTGGTAATAATATTCTTGCTTCTGGCTAACTGTACAATGCATTACAAAACTTTCATCTCTAGGCTAGTTTGAAAATGTAGCACTTCTCTTTTCCTAAATAGACCATAAGGTTGATACTTTTTCTTTTTTTTTCCAGCAGTTGAAACCAAAACGAAAATAAGCAACCCATCTAACTTTGCAGTTATATGTTAGATGTACTAAAGCAGCTAGAAATGAGAGGAAATCTTGTAAGGGAAAAACTACCTAAAATATGGTGCTATTACTTACCCTTGAGAGATAATCAGACTATGTTCAATATAAATCTGAAGAAACAAACAACAACAACAAAAAAAAAAAAACCACCACAAACAAAACAATAGAACTTCATTTCTTACTTCTTGGGAATTACTGAAATACATTTTTAAAATGGTTAACATGAAATACCAGCTTTGCTTTAATAGACCTGAATGAGTTTTAAAACTGATCAAGAATATATCTAAGAAGGTTTCTGGGAAAGTAATGAAAGTAATACAAAAACAATTACATCAGATACAAAAAGGGGACACATACAGGATCTGAAACAATTGTTTCAGAAGAAAATGGGAGGTGAAGTTTTTAACTTGCTAGAGGACTGAAATAAGTAAGATAGCTAGTGTGCATCAAAATAATAAAGAAAACCAATGAAGTTGGAAACGTGAATCAGCTGCAGACGAGACAGAAATCAGTTAAATTCATACAAGTCAGAGATAAGTGAAAGTTTTTCTCTTCACTTACAGCTATGATTTTTTAGGCTTTTTGTAGATGAAATATGCAGCTTCTAGCTGTCTAGTGGATGACTGTACAATACAACAGAAAAAAGTGTTGCACAACACAGCAGTTCCACAAACCTCTGCGCCCCAGTGGATCTGTGGATGGCGCTGGCAGTGAGAAAAGCAGCAGATAGAATTATTAATATTTGCTGTTAGAATTAAATGATAAAAAGTTCAGATGGGTCTAGAGTACCTTAATAATCCACCAAAAGAGTTCTCCCTTCCCTCTGTCTGTGTTAAGAGTCTTCTCTTCCCCCTGTCATTCTTAAGAGTGTAAGTTCCTCAAAAATATCCATTTTCAATTCTCTCGCTGAGCCCAATGAAAAGTGATTATGTTTATGCAAAGCTCTTTTTATTCCACACTGAAGCAGATTGGAGAGAAAGCTGCCTTTATGACATACCTGCTTCACATTATTGAAGTGTCTCTTAGCTACATCTGGAATTCTGCTCCAACTGGTTATGGATTCTCACATAAGCCAGACAATTCACCTGCAGACAGCCCTTTTTCAAAATTAATGGGAAAAAGAGAGAAGCTAGTCTCCCAACCTTATATGTTCATTGAACACTGATCTTTAACCTGCAACAAGCTAAACCTATCAGAACTCCAGCAATCTGTTTGCAGCAATTGCTGAGAGAATGAAGGGTCAATGCATTACAACTTCAAGTCTTGGCTGTTCCCAGCCTTACTATAAGATGGATGGTATTGAACCTACACCTCAGACACAGAATCAAGCAGTTTCCCAGTAACTTCCTCACAAAGAATTATCATTTCAGACAATTGCACATTTGCTCCAAAGAAATCAATACATATTTTACCAAGCAGCCTTTCATTGTAGACACATCAGAACTAGAGGATGTTTTTGACAGAGCTGCACTTCAGTCTTTTGTTAATTGGATACTAAATACCAATCTCAAGGAAAGTCTCTACTATAGCCATTAAAAGTAAAATATGTATGCATGAACAGAACACAAAATAAAAGAAGTTATCTGTATATACAGTAACTTGGGCTCTCTATTACATGGTACACATATACACCCAGATCTCATCTTCCTTGTGGTATTCTGCTGTATCTGATGAGGTTATATTCTCATATTTATTTGAGAAGATGGACTGTTACAAGCTGTGTGTCATCCACAAAGATGGATATACACTAGGTATAACTGTAATCATAACCAAAAGATTCTGACCTCAACTGTATAAGACAGACATGATAGGAGTGGAATGAAAAATGTGCATTTTTGGAGAATGCTTCTCTAAAAATCATAGAATATCCTGAGTTGGAAGGTATCCACAGGGTTCATCAAGTCTAACTTCAGGCCCCACACAGGACAACCCAAAATTAAAATCCTGCATCTGAGAGCACTGTCCATCTGAGAGCACTTCTTGAACTTGGGCGGCTTGAGACAGTGACTATTGCCCTGAGGAGCCTGTTTCAGTGCCTGACCACCCTCTGAGAGATGCATGTTTTTCTAATACTTAGCCTGATCTTCTCCCCTCTCTTGGGGCTCCATGAAAAAGAGGTGCAATTTCTTCATGAGGGCTGAGAAAGAAGGCCTTGAAGAATCCATCAAACAATCAACAAAAGATCTGCTTATTGCTTGGTAATCCAATATGTGAGCCTTCAGGATGCCTAAATTGCTTGTTGTTTCCAAGTCAAAGGTGAGGGCAGACACTGTGATGCAGACAGGGAGTTGACCTGGCTCTTATACAATCCTGTTCCTGATGTTGAGGCAGAAAGACAAGGCACACTGATGATAATACAAGGTCATGTCTGTAACAGGTGATTCCATTTTCCATCAGTCCTTCTTCATCTTATGGTGGATCCACCCCCATGGGTTGCTTTCCATCCTCAGGTGAATGGGCACACCTGAGCCCCTTGCCATTCTCTGTATGATTGGCATGCCTTGGCCACACACTTTTCTCTGGCTAATAGACACACCTAGGCCCCACGCCATTCTCTGCTGGATCCACATTTGTGACCTGAGTGTCACTGGTTGCATGAGTACTGGCCACTGCATTTGTGGCTTTTTGTTCCCTTGTTTGGAGGACGAACTCCCTGTCTGGTAGTAAGAATTATTATTAGGCCCTGAATGGGAGCCTGCAGGCAGGTTTCCAAGGAGAAACTCTTGCCCTCCTAAGATATCTGCCAGAAAATGACATCGAGGCACACAGAGGAAACAATGATATCTGGAAGCACCCAGTCTCTTCCTTTTAAGTTCAGATACCTCCAAGGACAGATTCTGTGGACCCTCTGGACAGCTATTTTATCTGAACACCCTTGTGGGGACAATTTTTTCATCAAGTCCAAAGGAGCAGCTCTCTCTTAAACTCTCTCTTTAAGCTGAGATGCCCCTAGCTCCAGGATCCCAGGCTTCCAGTAGCTTTCTGGGAGCTGGAATCCTGTCACCCCAATGCAGCAGCCAAAAGGAACCAAGTCCATGCTTGCCCCCTTCTTTAGTAATCCATGCAGAAGATATACCACCTCTTTTATGAGAGGCAGGGATGGGGGTGGAAAGGTAGACAAGTTAATGGATGGCCTCCCAGCTAATTCTGGGTGCGGAGGATGAGAGTGGATAGGGAGCTGTGCACCTGGACCTCTGACGTTGGTGTTGTGACTGCATCGATGGGAGCCTCCACTGATTCTTCATCTAGAGCTAGATCGACCTCTGAGGGTTTCACAGAAGGGATCCTTGTTCTACCCACTGCTTGATGGTGGGTATAATAATACAATGCATCCTTCTGTCAAGGAGCACCTCTGAGAAAGAAGACTCAGGCTATGAAGTTAAAGTCTTGGGTCATTACATGACAAAGAGTTTGCAAATTTTAAACGGCATCATCAAATCTGTTTGGCAAATCCCTGTTGTGCAAATAAGAAAAGGGATTACTGTAATTTCCTGCATGTCTTGATCATTTAAACCATAAGTATTTGAATTACACACTCTTGCTCTGACTTTACTGTATCAAGATGACATGATCAAACTCTGTAATAGAAAGTGTGTAATAATAAACTAAAGCTTATTCAACTTGTTTCTCTTTTTTATCTGGTTTTTTTTTTTTTTTTTTTTTTTTTCCTGTTGTTTGGTAAAAAAATCCTGTACACATACTAAAGTAATCTCTATTTCTGTCCCCTTGACCAACTAGCTGAAATTCTCACCAAACGGATAGAAAATCTCTGTTTTCCTCAGTTTTTGCTGCAAAGCAAGGTAATGAGTTTATGAGCATAAAGTTTCAACAACTAGTGATATGAAGTTCAGTATATTTTCATCTAGCTTCTCCATCCTGAATGCTTTATTTTCCTGCTCTTTGTAGTTCTCACAGAGTCTTTTGATTAATTTCTATAATGGAAATTACAGCTGTACAATTCTGCCAATTGAATACTGAATACTTAACTTCCGCACTTCTACAGGTATTATTTTCTTCATAAGGATGAAAAAAAAATGATCCATGAATAATTTTCCAGCTGCTCATGTTTCACTTGTTCCTCTATTCTGCAGCATCCCAAAAGCTAAGCTCCTAAAGGTTTGTTTACATTATTTTTAAAATTCATTTTAAAAGTACAGGATCTCACTTCATACGTATGCTTTTTTTTCCTTAAAAATAAATAAATAAATAAGTAAATACACTGAGTTTCTTATTGTTCAATTCTCCAAAAAAAAAGAAAATATCAATCAATCTCATATTATGCTGTTCCTTAGAATGACAAAAGTCTGATGAGAACTCTTAAGCCCTGAAAATCTCCGTGCCCTGTACTCTTGAAAGGTCAGCTCTGCACCAAATTGGAGTCAGGAATTTGCAGGGCTTATTTACTCAAAATCTCCTGCTTTTCTTTTTATGGTGATCTTTTCACATATGAAGATGATGTAGGTTAATGTCTGTCTTCATCTTTGAGAGAGCGTCTCCATTGAGTGGCAAACTTCTGAGGTGTGCCTTAGAACTATTTATCAAGCTTCACTTTGACAAAGGTACATCAGTGATAGTGGAGAGGCACTCAGCACTTCAGTTTCTGCTAAGGAGGCAAAGACATTCAGTTCTGCACTCAAAGAAAAGCAAATCTTTCACTTGTCTGAGGCAGGGAACAAGCCTGCCAGTTTAGGGGACCTACAATGTTTACATGATTACTCAAATGGAAATTCAGCATACTGATGCCCGAAGAGAATACATGAACAGATATTGTATTATAGATGTTTGTTCCTCCTTTCCACCATTTGTATGTCTCCTAAATCCTATCCAATGAACTTTTTCTGCAAGAAACTTATCCAACATGGCTAAAGAGGGATTAGTCTGGTGAAAGCTGTTTATATTTATGTTCCCTCCATTGCATGGAAAACAATACACACTTTCACTGGCATCTTCCATTGCTATAGAAAAAGCCCAGATGATTAGCTTAGGGCAGATGCAGAACATTTTTAGGATGCTAAAAGCAGTGAAGTTACTCTGAGTGGTAATGCAGTATTCCCCCTTTCAGATTTCTGCTGCTATATCCTCTGTCTTAACCACATTAAAGCAAGTTCAGAAGTCAGAATTCATTACTTTCAAAGAATCAGTGCTGCCTCTCTACAAGACTTAAGGACTTACAGCAAATTACATACGTGCATGTGAGGCACATAAAGTTGCACTGTTGAAGAGGTTGAATTTACTGCTGCAAGCTTCCCTGCATTGTGTAACTGGATCACGTAGAGATATATTAAAACCAGGGTGTAAAAGAAGGATGTGAGCCATACTTTCAGGCAAGAGTCAATCAACTCTGCAGAAATACCAGAGTATAAATTACAGTTGACCAGAAATTGTGAGGTAAGCCTCTTTCGACCACAGCCATTAACAATGTGTAAAAGGCCTGCTGAAGAAATCAATCCATAATTGCAGCATTTATCAAGTTCATATACATTTGTGTTGCTCCAATCTAATTTGGATGGTATTACCAAGGAGATGCCCACAAGTGGGATATCAAAACAGCACCTGAGAGGCTATTTCCTCATTTTGTTTTATCCTTTTGGTATTCTATTGAGGAAAAAGACCTGATATTAACTTCAAAGGACAGCCAGATTCTTTGAAAAGAGATTGTTATTGATCATAGGTCCACAGCTGTGCACGTAATAGTGCTGTGTAAGGTCTTCTGTATATGAATCTTCCATGTGATTTTTCCTCATATATTTAATCCTTTGTGCCTATGCCTTATCGCTTTTTCTAATTACACAAAAAATTAATCTGAAAAGATAAGCAAGAAATAATGTTTCGAATATGCAGTGGAGTTCATTTGCTTTTTGCTTTTATCTTGAGGTGGCTATTTTTGGAGATGGAAAAAGAAAAAAAAATCTGTTAAGAAATAAATTCAAACACTGGATTTCGGTTTCCAAGGGACAGCCTCAGATCAAATTTGCTCAAATGGTAATATGCAAAAAAAAAAAAATAAAAATAAAACAAAATCCTTAAATACATATTTTAATGCCAACAATGCTTTCAAAGTCAAATTTTAGAGCAGTTACACTACAAAAGGAAAACAGGCAGTAAGAATTCTCTTAGTGCAGAAATCCACAACCTAAAAGCTGCATGGGAACTTCTGAGTCACAGCCTGAACCTCTGATTGATCACCTGAAGCTAGAAATGAGCCAGCCAGAGGAGCACAGGTGAATTGCCTTCACCTGTGCTGCTGGAAGACCTCCTAGACCTATTTAAGAGCTGGCTACCAGGGGGGAAGGATCTCTTCTGGAGATCTGCTCTGCTGGAGTTTTGTAAGTGAGCCTAGGATAAGGGTAAGCTTTTTATCTATTCTCTTTCTGTTATCATAATCTGCTTTGCCAAACTCTCTTATTTCATAATTATAGCATCTTAATATTCATTGATTATACAAAAGCAATATGTGGCTCAAATGTTATTTTACTGCACAATCCTAATATTTTTTTGTACAGTATAAAAGTGTAAAAGGAAAAGGAACTTATCTCTCTGTAGACATCTCCTTCACTTCAACAGCTCACTCCCAGTTCCCTTTCCCTCTTTTCTAATCTGAATATTTTGAGAGCAGTAATAGAGTTCTAGAAAAATGGAGGAAAAAAAGATTGCAATAGTGTTGGGAAGCAGAATAGGATGTGAAGTTGCAGAAAACTTTAGAGAACAATATGAGTAAAAGTTGCAATGTTTTGCTTTCTGAAGTCAATACATAAATACATAAAAATATAAACATATGTATGCATACATTTATTTATAGCTATACTTCTATGTAATCAGATCAGAGAAGCTTCTGCCAAAGATCAGTTTGAGATTAAGTGAATAGTATCTGTGCTCTGCTACACATACAGCAACATCCCAATAATAACAGAGGCATAGTTTTAGTATAGATCATTTTGATGTTAATTTCTGGTACATTTTCAAGGAACTTAAAGATTTTTTTTTGGTAGACATTGGAAATTAAGAGTGTTTAAACATGGAATGGTTTTGAGTGTGAGTTAGCCAGGATGCAGCTCACAGCCTGAAAACAAACAAGAGGTACTACTGTACACAACTCAACTCTGGAACAGAAAATAAACAGCTAAAATATCAAAGTCTTTAGTAGATTCAATTATCAGTGGGACAAATATATTGGCAAAACTCATCTAGAGTTCTCAGGTGCACACTACCAAAGGTTGAGCAAGTATACGAGTGAAATACCCATGACAGATCAACATATTCTTACCTTCTTCTCCTGGCACCTATTTTTGAGCCCTACCAGAACCAGAGTGCTGGAACAGGACTATTTTTCTGAGCCAGCACCACCCCTTTTAATATTTGGGAATATAAACTGAATGCTGAATTAACAACTATTTCCTTTGAGAGAATATTAACATGACCTAATGAGAAGAGCTTTTTTTCTTTAATGGTTTTTGTTTGATTGATTTTAAATACTGCAAAGCTGAAACAATGTGTTTCTCTTCCATTTCCAGAGTGAAAGAGAAAATGTAGTGGAGAGCTTCTGGAGGTAGAGAAAGGATTTCTTTAAATCATCATTACTTTTATTTTAAATCGGTTTTCAAGTGCAACATGCATATTTTAACTATCAGTGGTCTGAAGTCACACTCATGCAGCCAGATTGTCCTAGCTACATACATCTAAGAAAGATAAACCACGATCTCCAGAATTCCTCCTTTTAGCAATATTACAAAACAAAATGTCTAGTTGTTACAAGATCTCATCTCTGTACAGCTCTTCAACATCTACAGGAATTTGAAAATTGATAAGTAGCTACATTCTCTTAGATTTCCTTTTTTCAACTATGAAAAGAAATGAATTCAAATTACATTCAGAAAATCATGCAGACCAGTGCTCCTCTTATCACTGTGCCTATCTGCATGAATAAAACATTTGGAAAGGAGAAAATATTCAGACTGCCCTATATCCATCCCTTTCTCCAAGCCTACCAAACAATTCTGCCATCTTAAATATGTACCAATCTGCAAGACAGAGATGCTTTAATAAAATGGAAAATGGATCAGATTTAAAGTACTTAGGGAGGAAATTGTAGAAACTTGTAAACTGAGCAACACGCACCACACATCCCTCTAATTTACTCTTATGAAATAGAGATTAATAGAAGGAACTAGCACAAATCCAAAAGGAAAAAAAAACATAGGCTGTAGCACAAAGGATCTCTTGTAGATCGCCACAGCCACCACTTCTAACATGTTTTTAAAAGTAACACTTTTTAGGAGGAGAGCGCACCCTGCTTCAAATTGAGAAGCACAAGAACTGGGCAACGCTTATATCTTACTTTTCACCCCTGTTCCACTAGCATCAGTGATGTTGAAATCATGCAGCACACACGTACAGAGACATGAGAATTTCAGCTAAAGGTCTGTCTCTCAGGGCTTGTTAAAACTCCCTTGTTCATGTTATACTTGAGTAGTCATTTTATGATTGTTTTCTTCCCCCGTTTGGAGCTTTTTAAGCTCTACTTAGCCAAATAGCTCTTTATAGAGGCTGCTCTGCCATGTAATCAAAACATCTTACAAAAGGCTGCTCTTTTAGAAATGTCAAATTAGCTCCCTTTGAAATACTACTTGTCTATACTCTCAAGTAAAACCTGGAAGCAACCATTTAAAGGAGAACCAACAAAACTGATGCTGAGTGCACTCCTAAAGGTAGTCATTATTTCATTAATCCAAAGACAATTCAATTGATAAAAAGACTTGAACTAAATGATAAGAATAAATTCCTCACTTAGTTGACTTGGCAAGTACTGTGCAATATTAAAGTACAGCTGTGGTAGATATTTTGAATAGACAAGGATAGATTAGGGGTATACATTTACAGAACTGTCTGTAAGCACATCTTTTTACATATATATATGTGTATATATATATATATAAGAACTGTATATGTTGTAAATGGATAAATATGGAGGAAAAAAAAAGGCTTTCTTTTGAATACACTCAGAGAAATGAAACAGAAATGAAAGTCATGATTTTCATGCTGTATCAGACCCTTTCTCCTGGCTCCTCCTCCAATATAATCCTTTGCTAGTTCATCTTTGCTTGGAAGCACATTTCTCCCCTTCCTCCACCATGAGAAATTGTCCTTGGACAGTAACAGCATGCTATCTCCTAAAATCCTGAATGGTCTGTCACACTAGATAAAGAATCATCACGTTAATCTATTAGAAAGGGGGAAAAAGAAGAAAAGTATATCAAATTATATAATCACAGAGTGACAGTATGGTTGAGACTGGAAGGGAGGTCATCCAGTCTGGAGGTCATCCAATTCAACCCCTCTCTGCTCAGGCAGCATCACCTAGAGCTAATAGTACTGGACCATGCCCTGAATTACCCACAGTAGAGATGCAGATTCTGTAAGGTTGTTTGCTTCTTCCTCCTTTGAATCAGAAAATTCAGTATTGTGCTGCTGATTTTTTTTTCCCCCAGTAAGTTTTAACGCACTGCGATAGACCTGGTGTAAATGACTGGTTTATGGATGAAAATAAGCATGTATATCTGTTTCTCTTCATGTCAGCCTTGTCTGAAAAGGAAAAATACATTCCTAGTAACTCTTACAACCTTCCTTTCTCCATTGAAATGCACAAAAAGTAATCTCATGTATTCACAGTTTTTAAGATAAGAAAATGCTTCTTTATTTCTTTAAATTCTGGTTTTGTTTTGTTTTGTTTTGTTTTTTTATCCTAGTAAATTCAATGCTTATGGGATCACAGTAGACAATCTTAAAACTCTGTGTTTGTTTTAAAAGAGGGGCCAACCATATCCTGGGTCGCATCAAGAGAAGCATGATCAGCTGATAGAGGGAGGTGATTTTGCCCCTCTGCTCTCATGAGATCCCATCTGCAGTACTGTGTCCAGTTCTGAGGCCCCCAACACAAAAAAGACATGGAGCTGTTGGAGTGGGTCCAGAGAAGGGCCACAAAGATGATCAGGGGACTGGAGCACCTCCCCTACAAAGACAGGCTGAGGGAGCTGGGCTTGCTCAGCCTGGAGAACAGAAGGCTGTGGGAAGCACCTGCGGGGGTCCCCCAGGGAAGCACCTGCGGGGGTCCCCCAGGGAAGCACCTGCGGGGGTCCCCCAGGGAAGCACCTGCGGGGGTCCCCCAGGGAAGCACCTGCGGGGGTCCCCCAGGGAAGCACCTGCGGGGGTCCCCCAGGGAAGCACCTGCGGGGGTCCCCCAGGGAAGCACCTGCGGGGGTCCCCCAGGGAAGCACCTGCGGGGGTCCCCCAGGGAAGCACCTGCGGGGGTCCCCCAGGGAAGCACCTGCGGGGGTCCCCCAGGGAAGCACCTGCGGGGGTCCCCCAGGGAAGCACCTGCGGGGGTCCCCCAGGGAAGCACCTGCGGGGGTCCCCCAGGGAAGCACCTGCGGGGGTCCCCCAGGGAAGCACCTGCGGGGGTCCCCCAGGGAAGCACCTGCGGGGGTCCCCCAGGGAAGCACCTGCGGGGGTCCCCCAGGGAAGCTGGGGACAGACCTTTTATAAGGGCAGGTAGTGACAGAATGAGGGATAATGGCTATAAACTGGAAGAGGGTAGATTTAGTCTAGATATTAGGAAGAAGTTTCTATTGTGGAGGTGGTGAGACACTAGAACAGGGTACCCAGGGAGGCTGTGGATGCCCCCTCCCTGGAAGCAATCAAGGCCAGCCTGGATGGGGTTTTGAGCAACCTGGTCTAGAGCAAGGTGTCCCTGCCTGTAGCAGGAGGGTTGGAACTAGGTGATCTTAAAGGTCCTTTCCAACCCAAACCGTTCTATGATTCTAATAATGAAGATTTTTAGCCTTTTAATACCTTAATTATTTTTTAATATCCTGAGCAATATCTTTTTTTAGTTATCTTTTTTCAATATTAATATTTTTTTAAACGGAAATAAGAAGTCAAGGTAAGCAAGGCATTTATCCAACTATCAGTTCTTCGCCATCTCCACTCTTTTTCTTCCCAACTTTGTAGCTAAGACTGGGTATTCCCATAGCAAGAAAATTCTGTGGAAACACAGCTTCTGCATTCTAAATTATTTGACTACTCTAACTGTGGTACCATCCAGCTTTTTGTGCATTTATATTCTAAAATATCCAATGGGCTGATACAACTTTATACAGTATAACTCTGCCTGGACTGCAGAAAGTCTCAGACATTGAAGGATGTCAGAATTGAATAGTCTGCATACTCTTCTATATTCCTAAAAAAAAAATAAATAAATAAATATATTATCTTGCTCATGTGGAGCAGAGCTAATTCAGAGCTGTGTTTCTGCCAGACTGCAGAAAAGCATGGCACAAGCTGGGTTCAGATGAGTCAACCGAGTTCTTTGGGTTCTTTGAGCACCAGATCATTATGAAAGATGTGTTATGTTCTGATTCTGAGTATAGACTAAGATATGTTTATCTGGGGGACTCATCATCTGAGATCTTAGCAACCAGTTACCTACACAGGCAAAGCTCTCACCACAAACTGCTGCTCATCAGCTTTGTGGCTGTTGCTGCAGGGCAGGAAAAATGAAGGCCAACAGTCTTCCCAAGAGATTTCACCAGTCCCAAAGTGGGGACTAGATCAAATCACCAGCATGCATTGCCATGCCTTGGTGCTGCTCTTGAGGCATGTAGCATCCCTCAGTGATCTGCCACAGGCAGACACTCTTTTGAACTTCCTTCCCTCGCACCATGGTTTTCTCCAGTTTCCAAGGTAAGTATGCTAAGCAATGCATAAACAGTTCAAGACCAATAGTAGTAAATGCTAGACATCTTTGACAGAGCCTCCAGCAGTGAGGTCAAAGCAAGAAACATCCCAGCTTACGACATCTGTGGAGCAATTGTCCATATTCTGGCAGCATGGCAATGCTTCAGGAGTTAGTACTGCTGTTACTGCTTTGGTGGAGCTAAAATTACAGTTTTGAAGAGACTATGTGATTGTAGTCTTTAAGTCCTGCTCCAGTGTCTTTTTGGTCTTACTTGTATCTGTATATATACCTATGTAGGTGGGTGCATGTATACATATATAATCCTGGAGAAGAGAGCACCAGAGAGACTTTGTAGTAGTTTTTCAGCCTGTACAGGGAGAGTATAAATATAGAGACCAATGTTTTACACAGCCTGATGGTGATAATACAAGGAGAAATGGCTTTAAACTAAAAGAATGGAGATTTAGGTTAGATGTTAGAAGGACATTCTTTACTCAGAGGGTGGTGAGGAGCTGGCAAGGCTGCCCATAGAAGCTGTGGTGCCCCATCCCTGTAAGTGCTCAAAGTCAGGTTGGATGGGGGCCTGGGCAACCTGAGCTGCTGGGGAGCAGCTGTACCCACAGGTTGGAGCTGAGTGAGCTATAAGGTTCCTTCCAACCCAAGCCATTCTATGATTCTATAAAAACAATACTCAGACACGTATTTCTTTCAATCTATACTCACAGACATATGTATTTCTTCCAATCTAAAATTCAGAAACACAGCTTTACCTCTTTCCATGCTGAATGTTACCATCATCCTGCATTGCCCTTTATAAATTGGAGTTGAGCCAAGAGGCTTCTGTCCACCTAGCTAACAACCTGCCCAGGCTACAGAGCTGCCACTTCTCCTTCCCTGAATTGGAGCATGAGAAGAAACGTGAGAACAGCCACTGAAACTGGGAAAAGGTACGTCATGCAAGGTGAAAGGAAAATCAGCAAACAACTTGCAAACACATAAGTATGAATTGAATTTAAAAGAAAAAGTTTGCAACAACCTTTCAAAAATGCAGTGAAGGCAATTGATAGTATATTTTATATAACATTGAGGCCTTTATAGGAGAGAAGAAAAAAAGCCTGATGCTTGCAAGGTTATTGAGGGTACTGTAGACAGTGCAAACATTATATAAGATGAAGCTGAGCTTTTTCTATTTAACTCATCCTATCTAGCTCACACCAAAGTCAGCACTTTTTGGCTTGTATGTTTACATTTCAAACAAGCCTTTAGTTTATTCCCCTTAGAAATAAGCTCTTAGTACTTGATATATAGTGAGGGGTACTGGTGCATCATCTTTTGTGCAAGTCCTTCACTCTGAGAACTTTAATTATTAACTGACAATTATAAATGTGATAAAATGTGCCTGGAATAACCATACTGTTTCATTTCTGAAGGGAAACATTCAAAATCCTCTCCATGAGAGTTTCACCACTTGTAGTGATTCATTTACACAAGATGCTTCCCTGGAAAATAGCAATGTCACTGAAAGCACACCTGTTCTTGCCTTGCAGGAAAAGCAACCCCAGTCAGGATGAAATTTACAAGGATTAAGTAATCCATGAGATTACTTCATTAATCAACTCTAATGCTCCAGTTCTCTGGTTGTGTACTAGCTTCCAACCCGCCAGTCTAGTACACCTCACCACAATTGCAGGAGACAAAAAATGGCACTTTCTTTTCAAATGTCATCATGCGTCCAGAGCTCCATGAAGAAAAAGTATCAAGTTTTTATTTGAAAAGGAGTCGATCTTCCCAAAGTACAGTGCAGTTATCAGTCAGGTTCCAGATAATACTTAAGTGAAACTTATCTAGCTGCAAACTTATGCGAGTGACTGAGAATTTCAACTGCCATTTACTTATGGAAAGCTGAGAAATCTCCTCTTTAACGAGAATCTGTTCCTCAGTGACTGTCTATTGTAAAGCAGTGTTGGTGGCAAACAAAGCCTTGACAACTGTCATACCCAATCATCCCATGGCCTTGTACCAGTGACAGTCTGGCAGAGATTGTGAATTATGTCAGAATTGCCAACATGTCATTCCTCAGATTCTCCTCAGCAATACAGTAAATTTCAGGACTTGTATGTTGTTTGTTTGTTTGTTTGTTTTTTAAAGACAAAACCTAAAATGCTGCTGGCATCAAACAGAGCTCATTACTCTCTAGTGAGATGCTGTGTCTCAGCAGATCTCATTCCTGATGCAATTGTCAGGCCTTCAGGAAAATGGTTTTCTCTGCTTCAAACACTGAACTATACAGAAGCTTTAGGAGAGGAACTAATTCCTTACATCATTACCAAATTTGCTTGTACTTTAAAACGCATCCCCTAAGGCAATGCTAAGCTAATTATTTACAATGTTACACTCTCAGTCAAGTTAGCAAATCAGTATGTTCCTTTCAATAATATTCCTGTAAAGAACAATCAAGTGAAATGTGAATTCTATATTTTTTTTAAAGAAATATTTGCTGTCTGTGCTGAAATGAAATTTAGTATTTCTCAGATCCAAGTTTTATGGTATCAATTTTGCAAGGATTTTGTCACATCAAATGCTCCAAGCATTCTCAATTCTTTTTGCAAAAATACTCCCACATAATTTGACAGAAGCTAAAAGAATACCTTTGTAAAGTAGCTATACATATGTCCATAGGCCCAGTAAATTTCTAGTATTCCTCAGGCAACCAGTCTTCATAAGGGAACCACTGACTTTCCCAAGGTCCCCATACTCAATGGGCCACTGTGGGGTGTACACTCTTTCACTGTTGGATGGGACAAAGCTGCTTGCTGCTCAGGGGTAGAAAACCTGATTTTTAGCAATGAGACTCCATATGTGTGGCTGCCACAAGCAGGTAAAGCTGGGTGTTGTTCTGAAGAAAGATGACAGCTTCATCCCCCAAGAACTTGTCTAAAGGCAAGCCACTGCAAAGGATGAAAGACTGTGTGTAGAAGGAAAGAGAGCTGGAGAAAAAAGCCTAGTGACTGGAGGAAGAATGAGCTCTGTAGCAGATAAAGGGAAAGAGGGAGGGAGAAAAAGTGAAAAAGAGAATGATGACATTTGAGGTTTTTAATAAAGAAAACTACTGTTAAAAAAAAAAAAAAAAAAGAGAGAGAGAGAGAAAAGGTGTAGGTCATCAGTCAAAACTTGGAAATGTCACTGTCTCTTAAATGTTACTGTACTTGTTACCATGAAAGATAAAACAAAATACTGCAAGTGGCTTAGATCGGTTCTCTTGCTCCTTCCGTAACTTGTGGCAGATAATGCAATTTAAGATACCATCCTTAATATTTTTAAAACTGGAGTATATAAAAAGTCATTTGAGTCTAAGATGAGCATAACATTTGCAAACAGTACCACAGTTCCATATAAATAGTTTTGTATTTCATAGATCATTTCCATGTTTTAAGATCTTATTCCTAAGAAATAAAATACATCTGAAAATAAATAAAACCTCTGTTCCTGATTCAGCTTAATCTTTCTGTTGATAACAGTATAATCCAAAGTATGGCCTGACTTTAATTCAGAGCTGATTGAAGTCACTGGACAATACCATACACTCGTTTGGCAGTATCTCCAGAGATGCTGTTGCTTGCAAGAAACATGTTATTAAACCTTTATTATGAAGTGTGCTTTGACTGACTTTGTTTCAACTTTGAGAGAAAAAATTTTATGATAACTTATTTCAGTAAAGTTGCAAGATAATAAGGGAGCATCACAAAACATGCAACAACCTGTGTGGTCAGATAGACTGCAATTGACTTCATCTACTAGTTTAAGTAGAATACTACTCCTGAGACAAAATCTATGCCTGTTTTACATGGATCATCCTGGGTCAACATCTGCTCTTATTTATAGCTTCCACATAATGTGAACTACAGCAAGAAAAAATTTGAACTTCAAATCATCCACTTCACAGCATCTATGTTTTTCTGTCTTCCTGGAGATCTACCAGAATCTCTTTGGTAGATTGTGTTATATTAAATACAGGAGGAGATGACTTTTTCCTGGATATTAACTAAACAAGACACAAGAAATAGAAAAACAGATCACATTAGATCTTTCCATGGTAGGTCAAAGGAAGAAGCCAGAAATAAAATTTAGATCTCTAGTATTATAACTTAGTATCATCTTCAATAAAATAACACAAGAAAGAAACCTGGATTTCCCAGTGATGCAGCTTTAACTCTTGATGCTGATGGGCAGAACCTATGATCTTTTATGCAAGCTGTATGCCACTGTTATAACACACTGCCTTCCACCAAAACTGATAGAAAGTCCTCTTTCCTAATTTTTCAGATTTTCATGACATTCCATTTTCTGTGAAGTGAAAAATTTTATTCCACATCCTGGTTACCAAAATTTCTTATTCCTTCACACTCTTCCTGAATGAACTGTATTTCTTACAAAAAAATGGAATCAATAAGTACAGATTAGCTAGAAAAACTGTTACAGCATTTTACAACCAGAGTGAGGCACAAACATAGGTGAAATTCTCATCATGCATGATGTTTTTCTTATCAATGGGAAAACATATACCATACATTCATTGGACAACATCTCCAGAGATGCTGTTGCTTACAAGAGATGTGTTATTAAACCTTTATTATGAAGAAACTAAACACATTTTATGTGGTACATAAATCTTCTGGGAGAACATGAATGTCTTACATCATGTAGGTGAAAAAGTATCTTTTTCTGATGCTATGAAGTGAATTCTACTCTCTAGGGAACAAATAATTTAAGCATGAGTAATTTTCCTTTCTATGGTGGTAATCGGTGTTTATTTTATCAGACTTTAGACTTGCTCAAAGTAGCAATTTGGTTGCTAACGAGATGCATTTCTCTTTTTATTTTTACTTTTTCTTATTAAGGATCAGCATATACCTCATTTAACATCTTTGATCTTTGGTAGATCAAGTAATGGTGAGGGAAAAAAAAATGCGAAACAATCTAGACCTTTAAATTTTAATATAAAGTAATTTCTATGTGCAGTAAACATTTTTTTTTAATAAAAAAAAATTTAAGCATAAATGAAACCATTAGAGTTACTTAATTATTTACTCTTGGCATTAGAGAGTCTGGGTAAAATAATTAGATTATAAGGAAATATGCACCGGTTCCCAAATTTTCACAAATTTAGCAAACAAGTACATTAAAAATATGAATACATAATATGTATTTTTAAAGAGAATTATCTTTACTTTATTAGCACTCAAGGGATTGGTTTTATTTCATTTATTAATTTATTTATTAATTCATGCATTTTTAGGAAAACTAATTTCTGTATACCATAGAATCCTAGAATGGCTTGGGTTGGAAGGGATCTCAAAGATCATCTAGTTCCAAACTCCTGCCATAGGCAGGGCTGCCACCCACTAGATCAGGCTGCCAGGGCCCCATCCAACCCGACCTTGAACACTTCCAGAGATGGGGCATCCATATCTCCAGGCAGCCTGCTCTAGTGCATCACCATCCATGCAGTAAATAATTTTTTCCTATGATCTTATCTAACACAGCCCTTTTTTAGTTTAAAGCCATTCCCCTTTGTCCTATCTCTACACTCTTTGATCAAGTGTCCTTCTCCAGCTTTCCTGTTAGGCTCCCTTCAAGTACTGGAAGGCCACAATGAGGTTTCTCCAGATCCTTCTCCAGAGTGAACAAGCCCAGCTCCTTCAGCCTCTCTTTCTGCAGAGGTGTTCCAGGTCTCTGATCATCTTCTCGGCCTTTTCATCTTTCGTGTTCTGGGGGCACCAGAAGATGGAATGCTCGTCAGGGAGCAATCAAGATTCATGGTTTAAGCTTAAGACCTGGTTTTCCCACAGTCACAGCAGAACCAATGCCAACAATTTTTTCACATTTAAAACATTTTCCTTTCCCAACAAGGGCAAAGCAAAGTCCAAATTACTTCACTTCAGAAATGAACATTGCTGAGCAAAATAAGGAGAGAAGAATGTTGTGCTTTTTTGTGCAGCATTCCCAGGGTGGCTGGGGCAGCAGTGGTCACGCCAGCCTGACCATTGACGCTGCTGGAAGCTTTTGGAAAAATACAATCAGATCTTGGTGTAGCAGGAAACATGCCATAACCCAGTGTTCACACATGTTCACAAGCCTAATCATCCACAGAAAGTCACAGAGGTGTTCACTCTGCAAGCTGTCAGGCCACATCAACACCTCCAGATCAGGTCAGGTCAGTTCTGTTTGCAAACACTCTGGAAGCCAGTTACTAAAAAGGGCTTCCCTCAAGAGGAGGCTAAGATCACAATGAATGATATTCATGAAGCCAAGTTAGCCTAGCTCAAAACAGTACCAGCAAACCGCTGTACGTGAAGTACGTGAGTGACAAACTGATTATCAGTTTTGAGTTGTTCTGATGGAATATATCTGCCTGTGGGTAAAGATCTCATCTTCAGAAATCTGTCAGATGGCCAGTCAGACCTGCCACACAGACAGAAGGAACATCAGCTGAGTGAACAGCATCTTCTATCATCTCAGAGGGAAAACAAAAGATTAAGCATACAAATTTCATAGTTGAACAGTGCAACTGAAATAAAGAGCCCTTGGAAACCAGAATCTCACTCTACTGAATAAGCATAACAGCTAGAGCTTTTGTAGAAAATTCACAGTAAGCATTCTTTGGGATGAATAATTCACCCAGCTCTAATTATGCACGTAGTGCTCTGAAACACACAATTCATGCATTCCAGAAGCCTCTAATGGAAAAAAGAAATCTGGTATATGTAGTTCTAAATGCCACATTAAAAAAAATTGTATAGGTACTCTCATCTGTCCTTATAGGAGTACTACAATGGGTCTTATGCATGTGCAAATGCAAATAACTAGCAGCAAAATGTGCTGGAATAGAGAAAATTCAGACTCTTTCTGGGGAGGTCACACTTTTTTTCCCTTAGGCCTATGTACCTCTTTATGATAGAACCATCCTCTCTTACACAGGAAAATATATCATAAAGGAAAGAGAGGAACACTTGGAGAGAGGCAACCCAATAGGCAAAAATAAGCACCATGAAATGTGGTCAAATCCAACTAAAAATTAAAAAAAATCAGCATTGCTAATGTAGATCATTATGAAACCCAGAGTTTCAAACCACTTTTCAAAGTACGCTTTCCTTTTATATTTCAAAACTCTATAATTCAATTCTATGATTCTATGGTGAAACAGCTGGTTAGAAAACACTGTGCTACTGTAGTTTTTCTCCCCTTTCCTACTATTGCAACTTCCATGGATACACAAGTGGAGGGTGCAGGTACTGGATACTGCCCAAAACAAACCATAACTTGCAGTGTTGCAGTTAAGTTTTCAAAAGGGTAACACTGCAAAACCAATATAGTTGGTTTATTTCATTTTGTCTTTCCTAATATTAGAAACATTTTTTACATTAGTAATGTTACTTTTTAAATAACTTGTAATTTGAGGTAATGCTGAAATAGATAGAATTCCTGTAGGCTGCTAATGGCCAAGTTCTTTTAATTAATTCTCTGAACTGTGGATAGCAACAATAGACAAAGTTAGTTAGAACGAAGCCTGGCAATAAAATTTGGCATTGTAGTTAAGATAATTAACGTTTCACATTCTCACTAAGTTATTTAAACTCTCCCCACACAGTGGGGGGGGGGGGAGGGAAGGAAGAAAAAAAAACAAACAGTAAAACTGTCACTACAGAGTAAAGCCAAAGTGATTATAATTATTAGATAGCGTTTAATAAAACACATATACTAAATTTATGGGCATGTAGAGCACCTTAGGTAAGACAGGTCATTGTAAAGGCAAAAGATTTCTCTTTGTAAATCTAAAAGTTTTTCAGTGAATTAGATCTTTATGCCAGCAGGATCAGATATTGCACTGCATTACACTGAGAAGATGCACTTTTCATGCTTTTACTTCCACTTTACTAAAAATATCCCAGTACTGCAGGAACTTATGGCAAAGTCATATGAAGAGACACATTAATGCAAACCATGTAAAGAGCATCTATATATAACACCTCGTCCCATCTTCCCCTCTGCTCTACACAAAAATTATCACCACCACATTCAAAACCTTGAAAAGCAGTTCAGTGATGTATTTAGATCAAAGCAAAACTACAGTTCTCATGCACCTGCTGAAATGATAAATACTTTTTCCACTACTTCATTACAAGTATTCACTAACAGTGTTTTCTAGGGAGACAGTTGTACTTTAAGAAGTGCAAACGTCGGTATCTTACTTTCTCATTAAATTATGACTAATTACTGTGTATAACAGCTGCATAAATACAACTTCGGCTAACAACTTCGCAAGTATCTCATATGCTCTTTCATACTTCTAATTAGCACTTCCTTCTGAAATATATGTGATGGGACTATTTGAAATTGTGGAGTCCCACAGAACCCCACACTGCACCTTCCTCCATCCTCATTAACACAAGTCCTTTCCTCCAGAATGCACTGACCTCAAGACTCCTCCATTTATGTAGAAAATTCATAGCCAGTTGCACAAGGATCAGAGGAAGAACAGCCTTTTAGACATTTTGCCTGTGATTTCTTCAAGTCTTCTCAAATGGGTCTGCCCATGGAGCATCACTGTCTCAACAGCACACACTGAGCTCAAAGATGTTACATGTAGTGCGCGCGTATTGGTTGATGTCCATGTAGACTGGCTGAGATGAATCTTACTTCTCAACCATGCCATTATATTCCCTCAATTTACAGTAAGTGCTTAAGATCACACTATTCACTGGTCTTCATGAAAAAGAAGGCCAGGAAGTGCCTAAAACTAAAGCTCTTCCTGGCCAACTTGATGGGTGGTAAAAATAAAAATATTAGTTAAGAAATACAACTTTTGAAGTACTGACCAAAAACACTCTTGAATTCAATGATTACATTAATAATTAATTAATAAGAATTTAGCTGCACAAAATGTGTAGCACTTTATCTTCTTCATAATAGAAAGATTAGTGAGCACAGCTAACCAGTGGTAGTCACTGTCACATAACTGTGACATGCAGAGTTTAAGAATGTTCTGGAGACAGAAATATAAGGTTTGCTAATCACTAAAACCAATTAAGTCCAAAACGTCTTCACCTCCTTTCTTGGTACCATGCTTGGGAGACATACATGAAAGGCTGATCGTATCTCTTTGATCAAAAAACACTCTTATCTGAAAAGTAAGTCTACTTCAGTACATGATGCAATATTGACTTTTCATATTCTTTAAGGGCTACTACAGTTGAATAAAATACTGCGCCAGTACATTGCTTTCCTATAATTGCAAAATTTTCCCATTTTAAAATGATTCAACTGTCTTCAATCCTAAATTTAAATGTTATAAAAACATTTACAAGTTATTCTGGGGGAGTTGAAATGAGTAAAGAGGAATTCCAGATCAAAACAACTTCTTTTCAAAATGCAATCTCTCTATACTGAAGCATATTCAATTTCCCAATTAGCTGGACCTTTTAGGTTTCAGGTTTTAATGTGAAAAGAAGTCAAAAAGGAAAAAAAAACAAATAAACAACAAAAAAAAAAAACAACACACCAACAAATACATTATGGACAGATTATTCTGCCTTCACTATGTTTCCCATGCTTTCCCTGTATCTTGCTGGGACCTGTTATAGAGAGAGAGGGCTTCTACTTCACAATTATGCACTACGTGCAAAAAATCAGTATATATTATCTGCTCAGTCTAATGAAAGTTTTTAATCTTTGCAGAAGTCCAGGTTGGAAAAATGTTGGCTTTGAAAGTTTGCCTAGCATAAATGAACTAAAGTAGCATATTCATTTATGAAAGTTATCTTATTATTCAGTAAAATTAAATCAAACTTCTTTTAGGCAAAATTTGTAGTTGTGCTACTTTTCTTCAGTTTGACAAAAAAATATTTGTGTAGTCGGTAAAACCCATATTCTGTAAAACAAATGTGTATGAGATGCTTACATATTGAATTTCAAAAGTAGTAAGTTTCAGAAAACAAGTTTAAGAAGAGCAGTTTCTTCCTCTGGTGATGGGTTGCACACCTTGCTGATAAGATAAGCACCAGGAGCAACCAATTTGCCTTCATGTACCACACACATCTAAAGATATAAACTTATATTAATTTCAGGATTGCTAATCAGAGGCAGAACTATTCAATATGGGGAACTGCTGAGAATGATTTTTCCCTCTTCCTAAGATAGTGGACAACTGGTGAGAAGATACTGTGATTAGTCAGACATTTGTGAACACAAGTAGGAGAATGGATAATCCAGTTCAGATGGGACTGCTTCCCGGCCCGTATGGAGATGGAGCACAACAGGGCTAAGATTTAATGAGCAATTATTCTTACACAGAACAGTACTGCAAACATGAAAATTCTCCAAGGCTGTAATAAAGTTACTTTGCTCAGTAGCTTGGAAGCAATCCCTAAACCTTGCAGAGGTAGTCCAAGAAGGGTAAATCATATATGTAAATTAGTTTGTGCTAATCCTTACATCATAGTTTCACTAGTAATACGCCAAATCTCATCTGTGGAGTGTCAAATAAGCTGAAAGCTGGATTAGCAATAGCTTACTCCTACTTTTTGTTGGTTTTGTTGTGTAGATTTTTTTTTTTTTTTTCCCCAGAGGAAGACTGGGGATTTCTACTTTTTTCAAAACTTCCTGTGCTTCTGATGTACCATTTGAAGCCTTGCACTGCCTTCACCTTGATGTTTGGAACATTCACACAGCCCGTTACTCAGTTCCAACAATATATCAGAGATTAAAGCCCAATAGATAAGCTATTCCAAAATATTTTCCCTAATTATTTCACACTGATTACCTTAAACATCGTCACTTCACTTGCTCACAGCTCACTGGCAGCATGAGCATTTACACTTTTGTCTGAGGATGTATCCACATATGTTCTCACAGAAACAGTTTTTGAATCTGACAAAGTTAGTTGAGTAACAAAATCCCATTTGGGATGGGGAATCAGCAGTAAGCAGAAAAGCAATTCTATTACATATGTGAATAACTATTTTCAGACCAAAATGAGCTTTATTTCTTTTCTGTAATAATCCAAGACAGAGGTCAATAGCCTTGGCACCTCAGATAAACCACTTAATCACTCTTCATATCTCAGCTCTATAGCAGCCAATTCACAGCAACTATCAACAGCCACCCAAGACTGTTCTGCCTACAGAACACAGTCCTTAAACCCAACTGTTGATTTTGCTTATATGCATGTTATTATACAAAACTACTTCTCACAGATGCTGCCTCATAAAATTGCAGACAAACAGAAACAGATGAACATATATATAGATACGCACGTAACACACATTTAGAAGTGAGGAATAAAGAGCAAAAATAAACACAAAGCAAGCTATGTTTCTTGTTTATACAACTGTTTTCAGGTAAGTTCCAGACTAATTCTCATGTGGAACATCTTTTTTTGGATCTGCTCTGGGAACTGCAGTCTGAGGGAACTGAGCCATCAGCAAGCTCTGGTTCCAATCTTTTCCAAAAGTAGAGCTATGACAGGCACTACCACTCCTGCCATTCAGTTAACAGGTTTTGGATGTATGCTGGTTGGGAAAATGCAAATATTGAGAAGTTTAATCATTTATTTTCTCTGAGAAGGGAAGAGATATGTAAAATAACTGCTTGCTGGTTTGTTTTTTTTTTTCCTATGACTTCTGTTAAGCAGCAGTACGAGCAGAAATCTACATTTTACAATTTTGTTTCAAGGGCTGGTTTTCTATCTGATAAATACTTACATGGATTAATTTCTGAGATTGAAAAATGTGACTCTAGAAAAGAAAACATATGCTGAAGACATATTGTTAAATAGCATTAATAAAGATAATGCAAGCAAGGTTAGTTCAGTTTAATATAATATTTGTTGTTTATGGTCTACATGTCAGCTGATAAAAAAGCACCAGTGCAAGTCAAAACAGAACTTCATCTAATGAAATCCCACAGGGCTTGACTCTATGTGGCCTTGAATCTGATGGAATCCTTTTTGTTGTGCAAGGTTGAGTATAAAATAAGCACATTTTAGGGAAGTTATAAAGAACTACATGAGCTATAAGGCAGTATAATGTCAGCAAAGGGTCCCTTTCTGGGCAAAGAACTTTTGCTTTCCTCCCCACAGCTAAAACTTGTTCTGAAGTCTGAAAGCACAGATTAAGAGAAAGAGTAAGATGGCTGGATTTACTTCAAGTCTAGGTACCTGGGGGCAGAATTTGACCATGTACACCTAAAGTAACATGGTCACTTGTGCTAATTGCCTCCTGTCATCAGAACTGCATGAAGAAAGTCTTTCAACCACCTAAAGATAAGTACCAAAAATTGTTTCAGTAAGTGCCTTGTTTTGTAGCCCTTAGAATCTTGATACGAAGGACGTGAAAACTAAGAGACATTATTTGTTCAGCAAGAAGGGAAAATGAATGTGAGGAACAAGAAAGTGAGAATTATCGTACTTTACCAAAGAATAACGGAGGCACTGACTGTCTGAGTTACAGGCAATTTCCTTCACCTCAAACTTAAAAAAAATGACTGATCAAATGTCTGACTAGCTTCTATTTTGAATTATAAAATTTTAAAGATAGCTCAAAGCAGTTACTCTACCAATCCACATCTTTCTGAATCTATAGCACAGTAATATGCACAGAAGTACCCGGAGTGCTTGTCACTCACCCAGAGCTCTCTGGTTGGCAATAAATGCCCAAAAGCTGTGTGATCTCTGAATGTTCTGCAAATGCCCACATTCGGAATTTCCATAAATCAATAAACTGTGTTTAAAAATATACTTTTGTCCTTGCTTTTGCTTGTCTGAGAGCAAAACTTAGTCCATTACAAAGTCATTAGAAAAGCCATCAGACTGTCAAACAAGGATCAGTGTCATATTGCACAGCCCTGGGTGATCGTGGTGAGAAACAAAACAACCTCAGAACAAACCACAATAAAATTCAAAACAATATCAACAACAACAAAAACCCAAATCAACAGGTATTTCAATTTTCCAGCTCCGTAGCATTTGTCAGGATAGTGATGAAAACATTCCTTTCCCACCCCAACCATTTTCTCTTTACAGCCTGTTAAAATAACACTGTCTACAATTACAGGGTCATTTGTTATGCATGATATAATAGACTACAAACATAAAAAGGCATTATCATTACTTTTGTCCTTTGTTCTTTCAGGCCAGAATATTGCATAGTTCTTTACTTTGACATTTATTGCTTTTAGATTGGTAATAGAATGGTTTGTGTTGCTCATTATCTTGAATGATGATAATATTAGAGTTTGGGGACCCTGCTTTCCCTGTTAAGTAAAGTAAAGACTTCATATAATTTACCAAAGGTCATTACTGGACAATTACCCACAATACAGTTCAAGTCTAATAAACGTTAGCCATATTCACTATTAAATACCATGCCTGTAGTATGGTTTCTAGGAAACTGCATAGAACGATTTAAGCCATCTATGCGTGTGGGAGGTGGAGGGATGTTAATGTGTGCATATGTATACACAAATGTAATTTTTAATGCTTACTACTGGGAATCTTTAGAAAAAAATATCTTGTTCAAAGAAGCAACTGGAACTTTGAGCAAAGATTAGAAAGAGAGGGGGATAAAATAAAACCTCATTTTTCCCCTGTTATTAGAAATAATGAAGTAATTCCAAATTTAAAGTGATAAAAATGACATCAGATTTTGGCCCAAGACTTTGCGTAAGAACTTACTTAGCAACCTAATACATTGCATTAATCAATTAGCAGTGCAAGCAATGGAAAGCCAGATTTCATCCTTCCACTCCTGTTACCTCTGATAGCATGCAGTGTTCCACTCTGACCAATACCAGGACCCTACTCTGGTTGAGTTTCATGCCTGCAGCAATGGTGAGAGTTTTACATGGGAAAGTGGCTGGGGTGGAACTCCAAACCATGCCCCAGACTTGCCTGTATGTATGTTAGTTGCTCTGAAAGTACTGCCTCCTATTTATTTCCATGGAAACTACAACAAAGAGCATGATAACAGCATTTGATAGGGACACTTTTTCAGCATAGTCACCACTTTTTGCTCCGCATTTTCACCAGTGATGAACAAGAGCCTGTATGTTGCATTCAGAAAAATCTTCACCAGTAGAGGTGAAACACTGTCACTGTTGTAATGCACCACCCACCATCTCACTGTGCTCACATCCACTGTTTGATCTTCATAAATGTTCATCAAGTGCCAATGAACATCAGTGAGTATCATTTTTTCAACATACAGGAATTCAGTGACACATCTTTTCTTCATATACTCTTCCATGTCAGACGCTGTTTTATCTGTTACTCAGCAACAAAAAGTAACAGAATTTTTGTAGGAAGGTTCAAGCTCTACTGCCACACCACCAACATCCACCTCTGATGTTGTAGGGCAACATAATAAAATAGGAGAGAGTACTTTCAGAGCAGCCCACATGTATAAAGCAATGTGTGCACAAACACACACATTTGCATAGGCATGGGTACAAATGCTCAACAATGTTTTCTGTTCCTTTTCAGCCTGGTACTCCAGTATGCCTGCAGCCATTTATGTTCAATTTATGTTCATCAGTTCATTTCTCCAGCAGCAGCACTTTCAATGAAACGTTTCTACTTGGTGCCAAGTAATAGTAGCTGGGGTTATTTGCCCTATGAATTTCAGTAGATTAGTTTTTGTAATTTACATACATATCCAATTTCTACCAATTTTCATTGACAGTTTTCTCCTTGGACTTTGTTTCATTTCTATATTTGAGCTGTAACATTGTTTCAGACTTACAGCCCTCTGTAAACTTTATGATATATTCTGCATTATTATAGTCATCCAGTAATGCAAAAATGAGAGAAAAACCTTTAGCTCTAAATATTAAAATAGTCTGAAGAAAATGGAGTTAATGTTTCATGAAATAAATGTCTTAAGATGAAAAACATGTTTTAATGGAAATTTGTTCAAAGCCTCAGATGTTTCTTTTCTGACTAACATCAGTTACTATACATCATATGAATCATAAAACCCATACTGATTAGGTCATCTGGCTCATCCTTATGACAATAAATAACTTTAAAAATACACAGATTTGCAGTTATGATGAGCTGACGCAAGATGAATACAAGCCTGTGAGTGTAATTGTAGGCAGCTGACACACCTGTGATTGGTTTGCTCTCAAGAGCGAGCATATTGATGGTTGGTATTTCCGATGTTGTTAGAACAAGACAAGCCATAAAACAAGATAATGTTCTTCCATGCTGTGCCAGAAACCCTCAGCAGATGTTCAGGAGAAGCACAGAGAACCACACAACTGTTGATACTGAATTGTTTGATATTTTAACAACCATGCACATATAGGTGGGAGGCGAGTACCTTTGAAGCTGAGTGGCCTTGCCCAGCAAGGGCCCTATGCACTGTAACACAGGGCGCCAGAAGGCTTCCCAGGAGCCATGGGATTTCAATGGGGCTCAGTGTGCATACACAGCACAGCAGCTGCACAGATCCAAAAGTGCTTTGACTCCTGAGCACAGTAAGCCTGGCCTGGATACCCCTGCTCACAGGCAGCAACTGGACACCTAAACGAGTTTTGTGCAGGGCGCAGCATCATGGGTACAGCTCGGGCAGCACTGATGCCTGCCAATAGCACAGTTTTTCATTAAAAACTGGAAATAAGCAGGTGCTGTTTCAGCACAGGGTGCACTGCCCTCAAAGCCTTGCTCCCAAGCCTATAATTATGCTAATCATCCCTGAGTATTTTCCAAATAGCGTGGAAAACTTAGATACACAAATCCCATTAAAAGTAAATCCATGTGCTCATCACTCCTACTTGTTTTCAAAACTTCAACTTCTTTTTGAAAAATAAAATGGCAAAATACATAATGAACTGGCATAGACTTTCATCTTTCCTTATCCTCTGGGCATTCAGAACAACTCAAATATTCAGCTGTGCAGTTTTGATAATACAGCATAGCCCAAAGAAAAGAGGTGTTTGTTGTTTTTTTTTCCCCAAACCGTGGCAACATCTTCATAAAGTTAGAAGCCTGCTCAGAAACTCATAACTGAGCTGTACATAAGCTCAAATTCTGCAGAGAGAGAGAGGAGTCATTGTTCAGGTCAGCAGCTAAGCTCAAGTCACTGAAGACTGGAAATAAAGCAAGGGCAAGTACTATTGATGCAGCTTTCCCCCACATGGATACTGATGATGAATGTGTTTCAAATGCCAATAATCTCAACCTTTGTTCATCATGATACAAGCTTTGCACTACCTCATTGGCAAGCACCTTGCTGCTATTTGCACCTTCACTGCCATTTGGTGCCTGCACATCTGGGCTCACAAGCACTAACTTCTTTGTTTTTTCTTTCCATCAACTGTAATTATTTCCCCAGTGACTTTGCAAACTTAAAGATATTCAATGAAAGTGACCTTGATGCTTAAGTACATTTTCTCTTTGTCTTATTCACTCAGTTTAAAATGCAAGCTCTACAGACATATCTGTGTATTCATTTCAGTTGATTCACATTATTATTTATCAGGTTGTTGGGTTTTGTGCTTGTTTGTTTGTTTTGTTACTAGTAGCCCCTAAAACAAAAAGTGATCCTTTTTTTAATTTACTTTTGCAATTTGCATTTACACACGTCACCCTGCAGGGGGGATGTCATTTGGGTCAAATCTTAAAAAGGATTTACTTCTCTGTAGGGCTCAGCCAGCACCTTGCACCTGGACTGTGGAAAGTCATTGCCAAAGCAGAACTTTGAGTTTATCCTCTCTCCTCCCACACACAACTTGTAGTGCCATTCTTGCCCTCAGGCCATTCACACAGTAGCTTAGACTAGCAGAGATCGTGGTTCAAATCCTCTGTTCTTCATAAGAGAACTGGACCTGCCACTACCATATTAAAGAAGGCAACTAACTTGCTCCACTTTGCATGGAACAACTGGAAAAGTCTGTTTGCTTCAGGTGAATATTTCCTATATATATTTAAAAAAAAAAAAAAAAAAGCACATTGAATTCAGTAAGTAAGAGTTCAGGCTTTTCTGATACACGGTATCAGCCACGACGCATGAAACTAACCCCGCGGACACCATAGTGTCATCTGTACACACTTTTACTACTGCAAACAGATTTCAACATCACCTTTGGTTTGTTGTGGAATAAGTAGATATCCCTCTCCACTCCAGCAGTAGAACTGCAAAGGAGTTCCTTTTGCACTGTCTACAGGAGTTTTCGGTTTTAACCCCAAAGCACTTTGAAGGACTGCAAATTGAAGGCAGGGGCACGCAGAGCCTACAAACATCACAGCAGCTACAAGGACCACGGTAGCAAGCTCTGAGTCTGTACCATTCAATATCCATAAAGATTCTGAATTGGGCACCTGGCCAGTGCTACTGTTGTACAACTTGTCAGTGAGAAGAGCAAGGATATTGTTTATTTAAAATATTATCTACCAGGGTACCAAAATCCCCTCTAATAGGTGTATTTAGGAACAAAATCCTAAGACAACATATGCCTGCAGTTGCCACACACATACAACACAATTCCTGCCGTGTGGAGCTTTTGGTGTAGTAACAATTTTATCTTATGGGGCAGAAGCCTGAGGCCAGAGCTAGAACAGATAGGGTGGGAATTTAAGTAGTGCTTCTGTGCCATTTGTTGTTGCTTTCAGCATTACATTAAAACAATGAGGGATCATTAATCATCATCCAAATAAAACATCTAATCACACATACAAGGAAACAAGTAAGCAAGTGTGTGAGCAGTGAATTGTAGTACTCACAGATGGGAAATTGATATGCTAACATATTCTGATATAATGGGTCTCGAGCAGGAGTCTTAAAACTGGTCAGAAGTTTGTCTTCCTGAGGGAAACCCTTTCAAGTCTAGTTGGAGAGAGAAATATTTTTATTCTTTGAAAAATAGAATCTTTCCTGAAATACTTTTGAGACTCTCAGAAGAATATATTTGCCCTCCTGGAAATTTTATAATCACAATGCCTGAATGAAACACTTTAAAGACTAATCCTTCACTTTTACTTTATATTTGTTTCAAAACAAATAAAATGTAACTAGGAAATTCCTGCTATGGCAAAAACATATGTAAGTAGGGTAAATATCAAACTTTTAACATATTTACTTGCATTTTTTCCATTTTACCTTCTCAGACAAAAATATCAGATAGACAAGATGCTATACAATTGTTATCAGTCAGCAAGCATTTGCATTCAGGTCCCTACCCTGTGCAGAAGGTGATGTTCAGGGCTGCTGAGATGCCAGTGGGGCTGCATGCACTGCCAAGGAGCAGCTGATTTTGTAAGAGCTTCTTCTAAATGAGCACTTTTGCCTGAGGTTGTCAGTTTGGATTGCTACCGCTGACAGCAGACAGAAATGGGTATTTGTGTGCCCATCGCATCACCCTACATTACAACCTAATAAATCTGGTTTCCTAAAGAAGATACAAGTTGATCACTAGTGCTCATTTCTTGGCACTAATAATGCGGTGAGAGGAGGGAGAAGTTTGTGTAAAGCTACATCTGTCACAGATGCATGAAGTTGTGAGATAGATTCTGCCAGATACATATTTTTATGAATAGCACTGACTCAAAGACCTAAGAAAGGAAAAAAACTGTCATTTTCATTTGCTGTAAATTTGAACTATACTTAAATTCTATCCCTCTTCATGTTAATATTAAAGGAAGTATAATCTGTGTGAAAGCTGATGGAAAATGAATTACTGTCTTATAAGCAAGTGAAGTAGGAATGCAGATTTGGCTGTCCAGGGATTTGATTTGTGCTGCGCACTAAATGTAGTCCTGGGAGATGCTGTACATCACACAGAGAGGAGGAAGTACATGCTTTATAGACTTTATAGGCTTGGAAATAGGTAGTACCTCTGCTGAGCATATTGTGGATGAAAGCTGCAGGGTTGGATCCTGGAAACCCTCCTTGTGTTGAGTTACTTCCATATTAGTATGTGACAAGACGATGGACTCCCATATCTATTTCCAAAAGGTGATACTAAAGTAAAAGATCTGTCTGGAAGAAAGCCTCCCTCAGGCATGCAAAACTTACCAATTCAAAGAAAGTGACTTCTACTGATTGGCGTCTCAAATTTGCGCTTAATGTGAACCATTAAATATGCTGGATGTGAGGAGAAAGGAGAGAGCTACAAGGAACCTGCGTCTCCTCTCCTGCTCCTGCTGTTGGACAAAGAAGTGGCCAGGGAGCTGCTGTCAAAAGATGTGACAAGTTTGTAGGAAACCAATATGGAGTATGGGACTGCAGCAGCAGAACTGCCTTGGCCCTGATATGCTGGCCTGATTCAAATGTTCATCTCCTGTCAGAAAGAAAAAGATACACAAGTTTATCTAAGATTTTCTGCTGTGAGAAATTGAAAGTATACCTGGAAGGAAATCTGCTTAAACAGTAAGAAATTAGAAAGAGAAAAGAGGATTAATGATGTTTTTTCCCAATGTTTTACGTCTTGCTAGAAATCAGCATCAACTCAGCTTCTCCTCCAGCCTACTCTAGTTCTCTATAAGGCACAAAGATCCCTTCCATGGTCCCTTCTGATCTGTAAGATGCTAGGACAAAGGTATGGCAGCAATTAGTAAACCTTTTGATTTCTGTAGCTGAAATGTAAAGGAGAAAAAAACAGCAGGTATGATACTCCAGTGAGATTACTCCCACAGGACAGATAAGAGTTGAGCTACATCCCAGGAGTATGTCTCAAAACAACACTATATCTAACAAACATAATGGAGTTGACGAGCTTCTAAATTCAGTGAGGATTGACAAGCAGCCCTGAGCCCTGAATAAAACAAGATTTCATTCTTGTTAGAAGAAAGTGTAATTGCTATTTTCAGAAGAAAATAAACTATCCATTTTACAGTAGAACCAGGTGTTTGTTTGTTTTTTTTTAATATCTAAACATCATTGTGCAAAAATTCCTACTTCCTTTCCTCACAAACCTACTTGCTCATGTGTGTTACTCCATGTAACACACATCTGTAGTTCATCTAAGTGCAAATGAGAGTGCCTGTGCTATCCTTTAAAGTAGTACATAAACAATACTGGAGAATAAATTAATGCTTCTTTTCTTGTTCTTCTGTGTAAAGATATTGTAGCAAGGTTTTGAACATACTCCCTAGCAAACAAACAAACAAAAAAACTAAATGCAGAGTAGAGTTTTTGAAAACATACCTGTTTTTCATGTACAGAGACTTCTAAAAATCTTTTTTTCTTCATAAAAACACTGATCTATTTTCTTCCTTTTCTTTCAACTGAAGACTTGCAAACATGGATATTTTATACTAATTTCATCTTTTTTTTTTTTTTTTTTCCATGCAAAAACTAGGGTGCTTAAGCTGTAGAAACCAATCAGGTTCACTAGCTTCTTTTTGTCAAGTATAATTTTATTTCTTGGCTTGACTCACTATATCCAAATTTAGCAGCCTATATTTTTAGGCCATCATTCACTGCAAAAATGATAATCTTGCATCTCATCTGTCTTTTCCTGTATTCTTCTTATGAGCCCTCACATACATTATTTGTCATTCTTCATACCCAAGTCACAAATAACAGAAACATCTCCTGCAAAGTAGATGAAAAAAAAATAAAATGTACTGCAGCCAAAAATATGCCTGAACCTTCCACTCCTTCCACTTGGGAAGCACCTGGACAAGTTCACACTGTTTGTCTGAACAGGTCTTCAAGAACAAACTTGCTCCTTTTATTGATCAGCTAGGGACTGTACATGGAGGCACAAAACATATGGGACTTGAATGAAACTTCTAGTTTGCAATAACCTGTACAAGTGGGAATGCCAGAGTAGTTCTCCCAGGAGTTGTAGCATACTCACACTACATTTCAAAGGCGTTGCTTGTCTTCTGTGAAGACTAAGGCCACATGTCTGAGAGTTATGCACATGTCTGTATAGCTTTGAGACTTGCTTTGCTTGACAGTGTATAGACTAGTGCTTGATATGGACTCAACCAAACAAGGCAAATCTAATAGGCCGTCCCAAACTGTACTATGTTGATGTATCCTTTTCTTTTGTGCACACCTGAGATTTAAAGTACCCGCTCTACTGTTCCCAGGTAGACTTTAATTATTCACTGTTTTTAATAATTCATATTTAGCATAGCCTCTGCATAACACTTATTTTTTGAGAAAGTAATTTCACACACAGTCTGGGACCATAAAGCTGCAAGTGCTCCCAAGTGCTTCTGTTTTCCACTGTTATTAGCAAGCAGTCATCTATGCTACAACCACTCATTTTAACACATTCCTTTTATAAAATCATCTTTCAAGGATTAAGATATTTTTTTTTTTTTTTAGAAAGGCAGGACTGAGCATTCAACTGCCAGATGGCCATTCTTACGAGGAGCTTAGATATAGTTAGCTAGCCAGAACCTCACTGTCTCAACAATCCAATTGTTTGGAAGGCTTTCTGAGCTGAGCCATCTGTTTACTGTCCATTGAGTCTTCTCCATGGGCAGGTATCAGGGACAGTTCTTGAGGTACACTCCTGTGCTGACATCTCGAGATGGTGTTGACCATTCTCAAATGGCCCACTCACTTCTGTATTTGCTCAGTCAGAAGAGGGTTCAAAGTTTTATCTAAGTAACAAGAAAATTAATCAGGTTCTGCACTGTAATACAAGTTACTGCAAGCCACACTGTACTCTTCTATTTAAGAAGAGCATCAGGAGAAACAGATCACCTAGCACTGACTGACTAGAAGGAAAACATAAGATGGATGTATTTGCGAAGGGTTAGCACAACTTTTCACTGTGACAGAAAGCAGCATCTGCTCCAATAATACAGTATATGTTCTCACAGCAGTTCCACAGAGATCATATCACCTACATCTTCCAGACAAGGGACTAACGAGCTGATTTCTAGGAGGTAATTAGACAGTGCCATTTTGCCCAAACCAAAACCAGAATTCTTCTAGAGGTGACTTAAATTCAAAATGCGCATTCTGTTGCAATTTGACAACCCACTTCCCAATCTGTGTTGGCATCTGAAAATACGCTCTTCTAAAACTGACTTGTCTGTATTTTAAGATTTTAAACACACCACCACTTCTTGGTGAGGATATTATATTTTTAAGCCCAGTTGAGAAGCAAGAGGAAACTCTCTTGAGTGCCCTCAGTCTAAGAGAGAATAAAAGGAACTGTGAAGTGCACAACACCAACTGTTGAAAAATATCTTGTTCTGACAGAGCAGTGAGAGGTCAAACAACATGACCGGACGCTCTAAAGAAGGTTTGGGATTCCATGACTCCACAATCCCCTACTTGTAATTGAGGGGTGCCCAAGAAGCCTTCTGAACATTATACATACATATGCTTCTGAAGAGGCATACATACCTTTGTGTGCGTGAATAAATAATATTTTGTTGTTTAGTCTCACACTTCTCTCTCTGGATTAAACAGTTTGCTTACCCTTCTATTTAGCAGTCCAGACTCAGTAGACAGACAGCACATTGGAAACCAATTCACAATTTCTCTTTTCTTCTCTATGCCAGTTTTCTTCGGGCTCAGTGCTTGGTGTGCTAACCCAAAGTCAGAAATACAGCTGTCCTTTCTAAAGCATCTACTAAAATACCAGGTGATGGCAACCACTACATTTTCTACTTAACACCAGCCAGTGCTTTTGTCCTTACCTCACAGCCTCCTCTCCTACCCCTGAAATAGTTTCATACTTTCTTTTCTGATTTTTATGATTTCTTTTCTAATTTAACACATTTTCTTATTGTTAACTAAAGTAGACTCAAAGCAGCCTACATACTATGCAGCAAGATGTGTTTATCTGCTGCAAGAATAAATGGTGTTACAGTATATACACACACCAAAAGTGTATCTGAAATTGTTGTCTAAGTCTTAATTCTAATGTCTTTTTAACATTCAACTATGAGAAAAAAAAAAAAAAATCACGTAATGATTGCCAGTGTTTCAGTGCTGTTGCCGTTTTCTTTCCCAGCCAAGCCCAAGGTTCAAATCTCACCAGCACAGTCAGAGCTGGCACAACTATACAGCAAGGTGCAGCCCCACACAGCAATGTTATACAGACTTCTGCCAGGGACAGCATCAATACATAATGTACAACATTGTCTTTCACTTGTAAATAATTATGTTAAACAAAATGTTTGTAAATGAGATCTTGGACAATGTTTGGAACATTCTTAAAAAAAATTAACCATTCCGAGTTCTTACCATTGGACTGTGTAACTGACCCAGGTGATTAGCTCTGCTGCTCAGTTTCACATGGTGTCTATTTTATAGAATAACAGACCACAATACCCAAGTAAAAGCCGTGTAAACCTGTTTAAGATAGGACTCTGGTTGGACCAATGCTGAGTCTCTTAATAGACATGCAAAGACACTACAGAATACAGTCAATGCAAAAATAGCAGCCATCAAGAATGGCATCCAACTTCTAGAATAAATTATCAAGGAAATGTTGCAAGACAGGTTTTAAAATCATATCATATATATATCTAGATCAGCTTCTCAAACAGTGGAACAATTCTATGGAACTGTCTCATTTTCCTCCCATGCTCATCCTCTCCTGCCCAAGAAAGTGGCCCATTTCCAGCCAGGCATGTCTGTATTATTTCAGCGCCTTACGCAGTCTTGCCTTAGCATGGCAGGGAGAAGTTCCCCAAGTTTTGGGGTTTAGAGTTTTGTTTCTTTGGGGAAGTGGGAAGGACAGTTATTTGAAATAGTAAGTTATGAGTTAAACATGGTTATATTCTTTTCAATATTTATCTCATAACACACAAAAGCTTTTTAATGATGGACAAAAAAGAGATGCTCTTGGCACAGTATTTGACCCATTGCAGATTCCTCTTCACAGGAATCCTTGTTTGCTGCCAGTGGCAGTCCATAGCCTGAAACTTGGGCTCAGCCAGGATTTGGCAGCCTTCAGACGAAAACATAACCCACTGTCTGCCAAACCAGCACCTTAACAGATTATGCTGTTACCCCCTCTCTCTTCTGGTGTACATTAGCAGTCTAAATGACTGAATTGCCTTTGTGCTCAGCACAAAGGAAGGCAGTGCAGACAATAGGGCTGTTACAGTGAGCCTCACCTACACTGCACTCACATGAAGGCTGAGCTTCTGTTAGACTTTCGTGCTCTCATCATCTTACAGGATAAGGTTGTGATTATTCGCATTGCTTCCAACACTTCGAGCATATGCACTCCACATTTTTTATATGACAAAGGCCTAGCACAGATGTAATTATGCAAAGGCTACTGTTTTGGCAGCATCTCTGTGGCATTTTTACAGCTTCTTTGGTTTCATGCCTACATTTAAATTCAGATAGACGTTATTAGCAGGTCAGACTGGTGTACTACTTGGCAAAGTTCGTGGTGAAATCATTTAATATTTGCTAAATAAAGTCAATGAAATCTGTCATCAGGATGAGTTATAGGAGCTCAGCCTGCAAGGAGATGCCCCCACAGAACAATCAATTATCTAGGTGTTTTAGTTTGTTTTCTAATGCAGCTGATACATTAATAGGGTTTCTAATTTAGCACAAAGTATTGCTCTTAGGAAGATGAGAGGAAGTTACTTTTAACAAAGCCATCAGAAAAAGAAGTACTTTTCCTTCTCTGATGAAAAAACTGAAATTATCTATTATAATACAACATGCATTTTACATTGTTCAACTGCAGCAACCTTAGAGCTTTTACTGAACCAGTTTCAAAAATAAAAATCTTTCAACCAAGATAGTTATTCTATTAAATCTTCTCAGAATAAAAGGATTGGAAAACCCAGAACTACACCCTGAAGAAAAAAGTTAGTATTGCTGATAGTTCAGCAAGTCAGGTATTCTTTAGCCTTGCATTTGGCCCAGGTGACTCTTTTTGGTCTATTCTGACTTCTGCCTTCAATTGATCTATCATTCACCCATGTCAACTTCAATCTGCAGTTAAGAGTTGATGCTGGTTTGCATCAAAGAGACAGGATAGCTGAGGAAAGGTGTCTGCATCACTATGGATCTCCCCTAGTCCCAGAGGGCCAAACAACTGGTTGCTGCTACATCGTGTCACCAGAAAGCCTCACTTTAGAGAAACAATAAATACAACCCCTGCTACAGAAGCGAAGCAGGCAGCTTCCCAATAAATCCAAGCTCTCAGTGGATGATGGTGGAAGAGATTTTTTGCTGTACAGAGCAACCAGAGCCAGGCCTTTAACAGAGCTACATGCTAAATGTCTTTCACACTTATACAGTAAAGCTTTTGTACTTTGCTTTTTCTCTTCCTTCCCCCCTTTCCCCCCAAGATTTCTTTCTTCTAAAGGGCATCAGCTCTGTTGCCAAATACATAAAGAAGGAAGTCAGATAAAACTTGTCCTCACAGCCACTGAACAAGGGACAACCCACTCCTTTCCAATGATATCACACTGAGGAAAATGTCCTGTCCCTGGAGACGTGGTGATGAGCAAAGCAGTATGTCATTGCAGCCAGCAGGTCACCTGCTGCTTTACATTCATACTTATAAACAAGTACAACAGCAATAAAATATCTTCTAAGAGCTTCAAATATGTGGGTCTGCCTGAGCTGTGGCTCTTACAGCTGAACTGCAGTAATAGGAAGGCCTCACAGCAAAAGTTCAAATGCTCAGCCTGCTACAGCAACAAACAAGGAACTGGAAAGTGCTAGCTGTGATCAGTGGCAAGAAGTTTCCAAGCAGGTCTTCAATGAACACAAGAAAAACAGGCAGGAGGAACAGCAGCCAGAAAATATATGCATGGTTTTAAGCAATGTCCAGTTTGTCAAGGGCTTGTGAAATCTGGTTCAGTACCACTCAAAGACATACTATTTCCCTATTAGTAGCAAACCAGGCATTGGGCTGTTTATGTAAAAGAGATGGCATTGCTCTCTTTGCAACACATCTGGTAAGCATGGATACCATTCAGCCCTCTAAGTTTTCCAGCAAATGTCATGTTAATGTCTTCACAGAAAGGACTTACGTTCCACGTCAGTCAGAGTATGTTTTTCAGTGATAATCAAAAGAAAATATGCATCTCAGCCAAATAGTTACCTTCTTTCACAGCCCTGGCAGCTCTCCCTTCTATCTAATAGGCCTGTGTCTCTGTTAGCTTCATTTTCTCTTTGCACAATGAAAATATTTTCTGCTGTACTAACAGTATAGCTAGTTCTGTTTCTCTCTTGGCAGTCAAGACATGAAACCTCTCCAGTGCCTTTTGTTGTTGTTGTTGTTGTTTGTTTTGTTTGTTTGTTTCCTTTTCCAGGTAGCTTACTGTCCATAATGGATCCCTGGCTGCCTTGGTTTAGATTTTCCTTGTTTATTATTTTATCCTTTGGGATTAAGCACCAAAGAATGTTTGCTGAAGACAACTATAAGCAAGTGCAAGCTCAAACCCTTCATTTCTCACCATTTATTTCTGTGCTGCTTTATCAGCTCATATTGTTCCCAAGTCAAAAAGCTATTCTCATTCATAATTCCTATAACTAGATATTTTTCTAATTGTCTGCTTGTACACAGTGTCATTGCTCTCAATCTGTCATTCAATGACTTCTTTTTCAGCATGTCCACAATTACATTTTTTTTTTTTCTTTTTATTTTTTTTTTTTTTTATATGCCCACAGGCTCTAGAGTATCCATTGGTGCACATATAACCCAAAAAACTGACTTCCAAACACCAGAATTAATTCTGGCAGTCAAATCCACCATTTCCTTTAAATAGCCACTTCTTCAGGAAAGGACAACTACATCAAATACATGATCAATAGCTAGGGAACGGGAAATGCCTTAAGCAGTTGAGCTTTATTTACCTTTATTCACATGTCATCACCCTAACCTGAAGAAAAAAACAGAGTCACTTAAAATACTCAGTACTATAGCACAGGCAAAAGACCATTGATTTTTGCTACATCTCATTTTATCAGTGTGCCAGCTATCCAATTTTGTATCATTTTCTGGTTGCCCTAGATCTTTCTACCTTAAGTAGTATCACTGCTTCCAAGGGACCACTCACATCTGTGAATTCTATGTACTGCATACAGCACAAGTAGGTTTTAAGGCTGTGTAATAAAATAGGATACTTTGCCACAGTTGCTTTTTAAGTCACCCCGTCTGGTCTTTGCTCTACGCTAATAGCAAATACAATTGTCTTCCTTCTCTACAAACAGGTACAGATATATCACAAAACTGCAAACCTACCAGTAAGGTCAATACACATTTTTGGGGCAGAAAATGCAATTGGAAAACGTGTTTAACCTAAAGGCTATAACTGTCATAGAAGTGAAGGCATAGAACAAGCACTGCAGTTAGTGCTTTGATCTTAATAAAATTTAGCTTGTAAGTATTAAATTACTCATAAGTGTGATAATTCTGTAGAAAAGTAAATAAAATGCAATTAAAAGCAGCAGTGTAATGGCCCACTTCAGAGTTGCATTTATGAAAAGTGATTCAGTAACAGATCAGGGAAACATTACATATATTAGTGCAATAGCTGCAAAAAAAGGCAATACAGTTCTTTAATTACGGCATAAGCTTAATTTTTTTTGAAGGTTAAAAAACGGATGCTTTGTTAGAATGAAAGGAACTATGTAAATATTTTTTTTTATCAAGAAGCAGTACTAAGGAGAGTTTTGGTCTTTGTCACATTTCAGAAAACAGGTAGTTGGAATACAGAGTGACAGAAGTATAGGGAGAAATGCATTAGTTCAAACTCTAAAAAGACAAGACTTCAAAAAGTCAAGTATTCAAACTGATAGTAACTGGATCTGTTTTGTCGTAACACTCAACAGAAGCACCAAAAATGTGATCATTACTAATTTCTGCATTTATTTTACTGAGTTGGTAGTGGGTCTTCTGCCTTAGCTGGAAGTAGTTTCTGACATACGAAACAGTAGGAGCCCAGCAGCACACAAAGACAAGTGAATGCTCTTCAAGGAAGACCTGAGCAGGTAGCAAGTAAGGAGGGCATCCTTCCTAGTTGCCCTCTTTATTTATGAGCTTCAGAAGACTATCTCTGCTGAGTTTCATGCTATGAAACGTGAAAAAATCTTTGCAGTTTCTTTTACCAAGTGACACTACAACTGAGCCACATTTCCAGAAAGACTGTCCAGAGAGACTAGATCAAATTCTAGACCTTCCCTGGTCTGGTTGTTGACTGGTTCCAGATTTGATTTCCAGTACTGCCTACCTAGACCCTATAGAGGGTTCTAGAGTTTTTACAGGGCTCAGATGCCTTTTCTAGATTCTAGGGCTGATGTTCAATTCTAGAGCAGGTTCTTCTTAACAACAATGGCCATCAAACCAAACAAACTTCCTGCTAGTAAACATGCATGCTGAGGAAAATTTCTGTTCTATACTTCATGAAACCATGACTGTAAGGGCAAATTCACTCACATATTTGGTCACTACATAGTAGCTAGCAATCTCCCATTAAAATGAAGCAAAGTACTATTGGCATTAGTACTATCTCATCTTTCCAGCAATAGCAGTTTTCACATATGTGCGTACATATATATATGTATATATATATGGTAACAGAATATTAAATAGACCTGTTGTGATTGATAACAAATGAGGCTGTAAGCTTAACATATGGCCTGGAAGATTTATAAATTCCTGCCTCTAAAAGTGGGATTAATAGAGCTTGCAAAGTCTCACAGAAAGGAAAGCACCTTACTGGCTCATTTGGTACCATCACCCAGCTGCGACATTCAGAACCAGATAAAAAAAAACAAGCAGCCTTCCCAAGGTCATTGTTCCCACAGAAATAGCAGAACTTGGAGCTGCCACATCTTAGGCAGCTACTCCTTTTCTTCATCTCAGTCTTTTGCTTTACAGTGGGCTACAGAGGCATGTGGCAAGTGCTGCACAGATCAGAGATGCAGGAAGTAAGCCAGGGATGGTTTTGAAGACCTGAGGGAGAAGTTCATCTGAACACAGAAAAAGGAGGACTCAGAGGAGGGAATGATAAAATTAGCTGGAATAGAGGTGAAAAGGGAATGATTATTCTTTCCCTCACTGGTGTCACAAATCCTCTAGTAAAAGGTTATTTCAAACAAACCGAAGCCTCAAACTAAGAATTGCCTTAAGAACTGTTAGTGAAAATTAACTACTAAACAATAGGATATCTAGATGCAAGAATATATTCACCGACTCTCCCTACAGAAACAGTTTCAGAATGTCATTTGAAGGATGTAGAAAAGTGCAATTCATTAATCCCATTAATTACATTTCCAGGTGATACTGAAAACCAGTGCATATTTGTAGCTGAGAAATAAGATATAGTGTGCAAAGAAAAAGCACTACATTCTGAAAGAATGTCATTTTTTAAAGGCAGATTTGAAACAAAAGGAAAGTATAAAGCTCAAGAATAAGATGGTTTGTTTGAAAGAAGAGAATAAAAGGGGATCTGGGAGAGAACAATTTTAGAATAAGTTTACAATTATCAGTCATTAAAAGAAAGAAAGATGTCAGGAGATACTGCACACCATGCAGATGCCCAGGAAGATGTCTGCACCCTTTGGATAAGTACTGAGCTCTGCAGATCTGTTTATGAATGCACAGTACTATAGGGCTCCCTAAGGGACAGCTGTGAACTGAGGTGTAAGATGTTGCATTGAATTCTGGATCCTTCTGCACCAGAGACCTAAAATGGATGATTGAACAGATTCACAATGTGCAATTAAAAAGAGTCAAAATTTTTTGATGGTTTTAGAGAAAACTGAAAATATATTGAATTAGTTTGACAACCCCTGCTGGGACGAAATACCTGTTTACCAGTAAGTATAGGAAAAGGAAAGAGTTGCAATGAGGATTGCATGAAATTAAAACCAGAGAAGGTACCAGATCAGCATCAAGAAATTTCACAGAATATAGAATCACAAGCTTGGAAAAGACCTACAAGATCATCTAGTCCAACCATGCTCCATTGCTACCATAAGCCACTACATCTTGTAGCCATATTTCCTGAGCAAGATGTGGAGACTCAATCAAGAAACTTTTTTAAAAAAAGATGCCCCCAAAAACAAATCTGAGGGGCATATAACAAAAAATAAGCTAATGCTGTTGGGAGTTGAGATAGATTTTGTTATTCCAAACTTCTGGCACTTACACTGCCAAACTAACACCCACAGGCATCCCAACTAGAAATCACAAAGCCAAATGTCTTAAAGGGTTTTTTGGAAGTAACATCATAATAAAGATGAAAACAACATGAACACTGGCTCTGACTTTCACTGTAAGTTGCTGAAAATTGAGATGAAACATTAATTTCTGCTGCTTGCAGAAAATGAAGAGAGATGTCAAAGGAAAGACAATTTGTTTTCTGCATCTTTCCCCAGGCATTTGGCATGGGCCATTGACAAGGGCAGGAGACTGCTCTTTTATCTTCTGCCATAGATGCCATTTTCCTAAAGAACACACCAAGCTCAGCAATCAAGCCACACCCAAGAGACTGAAGAGAAAAATAATCATGAGCCTGTTTCAAAGAAAACACAAGGTAATTTTGTCTGGCTATTAAATTTAAGATAAGAAGGAATACTAAATAGGTAGGAGTCTAAGATGCTTATCTCTCCAGGGGTCTCCCATCTCCCATTTAAGGTAACAGATTGACTCAAGAAAGGCTATGGTCTTCCCAGATGTAGACAGATGTGCCCAAGGAAAGAGCTGAAGATTTGCTGTGATTTCTATAAGAAAAAAAAAAAAGTGCAGATTTTTTCTACCTAAGTGATGTTTTACATGCAACCATTTGTCACTACGCTCACCATTTGGCACTGCTGAAACCCCACTGCCTCACATAGAGAGACGCCATCCAAAACAGGAGCTTCACCATAAAATGCAAGTCATGTGGCTAAACTGCAAATAATTGCAAACAAACAAAGCATTGCTGAATCCCAAGCATCAGACATACAAATAAAATGTATTTTTTCTACATGAAAATTCACCTAATTACAGAATCATAGACAATAGACCTGTATGGGACATCACTAGGTCAGTTGGCCCATTCTCCTTCCTCAAGGCAAAGATCAACTACTCCAAAAAAAAAAAAAAGAGCCTGAGAACTGGCCTTCAATTCACCATGCAGTGGCTTTCACAGCTTTTAATGCTGCAATGACAAAGAACAGAACTAGAACTGACTGAACCTACATTCCAGAACAAATAATTTCCCTTTGTTTGAAAATGGTGTCCAAAATCCTACAAATAACTCCAAAGAACTGTGAGAGATGCTCTAAAAAAAAATGAATACTAGTTAGCGAAAAAAAATGAACATTGTGAAATGAATGATTTGTTGAATGCCATAACACAAGCAGACATGAATCCTTTTCAGAAGCAGTCAGAAAAGCTTACAGTGGCTCATAAATCTAAAGCTAGAGAAAGAAACAAAGACAGCGAAATAAAGCAAAGCAAATTTTTTAATAATGGAGCTCCTCACTCATATGAGGGAAAGCAGCTACTAAGTACTGTCAAGTTGTTTAGGGGATGTTTAAGCTTTTGCTCAAGCATGAGAGGGTTGATGTATAAAACTGATGGGTTTTTTTGCAATTTGCTGAGTTCTATATCCTCAATTGGACTGCAACCAAAGGGCTAAAACCACTCTCTGCTGCCCCTGCAATGAAGCTGAGAATGGATGTAAGTTATGCTTGGATGCTCATGTACATCAAGTTCATTGTGAAAACTGAAGCCATCTACCTGACTTAGGTGTCATTCTCTCTGGCCCTAAATACTGAGCATTTCCATAGGGCGCCTTCTCAAGCAGACCTTTCAGATACATCTTTACAAGATTGCCTGCCAAGGAATGTACACGAGGAGGTATACTTGCAATTCAGCAAGGGGCTTACCTCCAAAGACAAAGAGAGAGGACAACCATGAAGTACACAAGATTGAATTTAATAACATCCATATACAAAGCACTGAAGTGGTGACATTATTTAAATGTTAGAAAAGTTGTAAGGCTAGTTCAAAAGGAATCTATACCTTTATGCAGTTGAAGATAATGGTAGCCTCTGAGTTACATCAGTTCTAGACCAGGCTCTCTTTTTTTCCTCTCTCTACATATATATGCCATATGCACGTATATACATTCATGAATGTGATTTTGTACACATCTCACATTCTAGCACTAAGTGAAAATGGTAGAAGACTGATAATAATTTCCCTCTCTGAAAACAGAATTGCTTTTAATGTTCTGTCTTACTAGAAGGCAAAAAAAGAAAACAAAAAAAACAGATTTTCTTGTGATATTAAGCCAAAGATGTTACTTTAACATACTAATAGATGCAGCCTCTTTTTCCACTTATTACCATGAGGAGATAATTTATTCTACTCTTCCAAATGCGTGTTTTCATAATAGTAATGTCCTTCATAACTTTGACATTTTATTGCCAGTATTCTGGGTATTTATCATTTTCTGGGCAAATGGCAGTCAGAAGGCCAGCATAGAAACATTATAATTTATTTGCATGAGGTTTACTGGGAGAGAGTTGCACAATATACATGGAACTTTTGTTATTTTTTTCCCTATTGTAAAATACAAACACATAAGAATTCAGCTATGTTATGCTTCCATGTCCTAACTAAAGGCAATATTGAAACCTGAATTTCTACTAAAATGTTAGTATACAGAGAGAGAGAGATCACAGTCATCTTTGCTTTTAACATTCTACAAATGACAAATTCAGTGCAGGTTTGATTACAATGTGAGTGAGGCTATCTTGGTATAAAAATAAAAATCTCTAAGGATGAGTGTACCTGATTAAATAAAAGACTGAACTGAATAAATCCAGAATGGCAACAATGAAGAGGATAGGAATACAAAAAGAGCATTCTGAATGAGAGTAAATTATGCAGGCATAGAGAAAAAAAATGCTACCCCATTCACTTTCTTTGTCTCATTAGGGACACAGAGAGAATTTAGAATATAGTAAGAGAAAGTTGTTTGGCAGAGATGCAATGAGCCACTCCTGGGAAACTGCTGTCTTTCCTTACATTGCATAAGCACAGTGTTTATGGAGGACATTGCTCTTGCAGGACTCAGTGGAGTCATCTTAGTTGAACTCATGGTAAAGCCACAGAAACTACAGAAACTACCAGTGACCTGTTCCTCATATTCATCTGTCACTATCATAAAACTCTGATTTAATGGCACCACATACTGCAGAGAAAAAAAGAAAAAGAAAGCTCTTCACTGCCAGTTTTCTATCAAGAGTATCTGTCAGTTGGGTCTGCTCAAGTTAAACTGCAGGTGACTCAAGCAACCTGGAGCATCTTGGTAGTGTCACAGTGACAATGATCATTTCCAAAGTACTTCTTCAAGCAGTTTTGTGTCTTTATGAAGCAATGCAATCACCTACACTAACCCTAATTTTTATACCAACCTTTCTTGGCTGATCAGAAACGTGACCCTTGACTGAAGTTTCATGATACAGGAACTACGTTAGTAAGACTAAGGCTAATTTAGGCTTAAGACTAATTAAGACTAATTTGTACTTGCTACTCATTCTGGGACCTATTCAGCACTGAATTACTCCTTGAGTTGTTCTGCTACAACCTGTTTTAAATCAGATTAATTAAATGACCCAGGCTGAAAAAACAATTCTTAGGCAGGACTTTTTTTTTTTTTTTTTTTTTTTAAAATCAACAGCCCACAGGAAGCTAATCTGACTGAGAGAGAGCATGCTGCATCCTAGAGACCAGAATATGCAGCTAAGGGAGGGAAAAAATACCAAAACTACAGAAAAAAAAATTGCTGCAGCACAGAATTACAACCTAAGATTCTCCCTCTTGTTAAGTCAGTACCTATACTCACTAAATACAAATTTCTCCTTCTCTGTGAAACCAAGAAAAGAGATGAAGGAATAAACTGGATGCTACAGAACATGTCTCTTAGATCCTTGCTCCACAGCGGGTGATTTCACATGGGAAATACCACCTGCACTGAACAACTGCCCTGGAGCCTGGAGGTCAATTCCCAGCTAGACATGGTCTCAGCCTGTCCCCACAGTTTCCTATTTCCTTTCATCAAGGCCTTTTATCAGTACCACTAAACCAGCTCAACTGGAATAAAAACTGAGAAAAGTAGAGACGTTTTATATACCAGCTAGAGCAAATACTGATATTGCTCCTAACAGCAATTTGTTCTTATTGAAGAAAGGATGAAATAAAATCAGCAACAAAGCAGAGCAATGAGTTTGCTCCCTGGTCTCCCTACTGATGTAACAATACAATCATTTTGCACTTTCCAAAGCAGCAACTGAATCCCATTTACCCCTTTCTTTTATAAGCCATTCTCCTCCATTTTTGAGGAACTCGCTCCCTCCTGCAGTTGGAGAAACAAAAGCATATTTCTCTCCTAAATGAAGTAGTTACATTATACCCATTTGTTCAGATGCTGTTTTTAGGTCTGTTCTCCTTTGTCTCCCACTGTTTCTTTCCATAACATTGGCATTTGCATCCCATTCCAAGGCACAATCTGAGCACAGATAGTGGATGGATCTCAGGCAGTGTTAATCCTACTACACAGATGACCCTCTGCCCCTTCTCCCCCAGCACTTATGTATTCCAAGATCCATGGATACTCAGATATGGGATTGGTCTGCTCTTTTTCACTGTTTGAACTCAAAGCTTATAAACATCTCCCAAATTGTAGAGCTATGACATCAAGAATGACCAGACCAGACACCATAATAGTCAGCAAATTATTTTTCACTCAGCTATTCTTTTGTTTGCAAATCTGTAAAAGTTTTTTTTTTTTTTTTACATTTCAATAGAGTCACAGTTCACAGCTGTATCATAACTCTAAATATAACCCCTTATTGACATTGCAGTCAGGAGATACAGCATTTTTTTACCGGCTAGCAGTAAAATTTTTCTTATATCCATCAGATACAGAGATTAGAGAGATATTGAGGGTATATATAGAAAATACTGTCAGCAGTCAATCTGGAGCTAAAAAGGGCTTCAGGCACATGATACTCACAAGTTATTTTCAAACTAACAGAATTTAGTATCCTCCTCAGCCTAACATCTGTATTCGAAGAGTCAGTCAGCATATCTTTGTCACAGCATCAACACTGCTGAGCATTAGCCTGAGTCGTGGTTCTCTCACTCCTTCTGTTTTTTTTTCCCCTCCTCATTATTCTGAGGCTTTTGGGGCAAAAATGTTCTGGATCAATATGCTCTCCATTTCACTTCATCATTTGCTCATTCCTTATTTAAAAGGGTCATAAGTGAACTAGGTATTTTGGGGGAAAAAAAAAAAAAAAAAAAAAAAAGCAAAACACCACAACAGAAGTGTACGACACTCAAGCTGAGAACCCAGTATGTTTTGCCATAAGACATTTTCAAATTTTTGAGAAAAAAATTGAACTATTCTGCAGCTTAAAATATTTAAGCAGTAACAAACACCTCACAAGCTCTGAGCACCATAAAATTCAGGATAGCACAATATTTTACTATTTAAAAAAAGAATTTTTCCTCTGCTCTAGTTTTCTTTCCTTAAAAAGAAAAGGGTTAGTATATACAGATATGTTATGTGTGTGTATATATTTTGCATCTGTAGGCAGGGGGCTACCTTTTTTTTTTTTTTTTTTTTTTTAAAATACTTTCCACCTTTGCTCTTTTTGCTTTTTTAATTATCATAAAAAATTACACTAATCTATGGCTTTGCTCCTACACTACATGGGCCTCATGGGTGCATCTGTGGAAACAGTTTCACTACAAAAATTAGAGGATGATCTAAAGAAGAGAGTATAAAAAAAATAGCATGAGTACAGGGCCAGGAAAAGAATGATATAATGATATCCTTTCCCCTTGACAGGAGGCTGGCCTATAACCTGTAAGCAGGGTTCCAGATCATTATTCAGAAGATGCCAAAGGTCAGCCTGGATAAACCCAAATAAGGAATCACATGCCAGCTACAGAGACCACGTACTTATCACAGTTTCTACGCAGCCCAGGCATGCTCTGGTGATGCCTATGATCTCAGTGCAGGCCCTGAGGAAAATACTTTCAAAGTCCATTTTTAACTCCTGACCACTGGAGAATTTCAGAGGTTCATGTAACCAAATTATACTGTTATTATTCATAATACATCTCCTTTCATTTGAGGAAGCTTAAACTCTTTGAGCAAATATTTCATCAAGCCTCGTACAGCACAGAACAGAAAATATTTTTAATGATATCATGTAGTCAAAATCAAAACTTGCTGACAGCTACCATGCATGTGGTATTCAAGTTCAACACTTTTTCTTCCCCGCACCGCTGAGAGTTACATTTAGCAATAGTTGGCAAAGTCTGACATTTCTTGGTAGTATATCCCACCACTGAACTATCTCTGGGACGAAACACAGTGGTGGTGGGGAGTACGAGGCAGCACCCGCTGCAGCAAGATTTGGGAGGGGAAGCAGTCAGCAGTCAAAGCAGAGGAAACTGCAGAGAAGTGACATGCTATCATCTTGACTGGCACCTGGCTGAGAGACTACTGTCATCTGTACATCCGTGATGTGATGGTCTAAGGTCTACAACAAGCAGAGGTGACTTAAATGAAAACAATTTTTCAAAGGTATAAAAATATGTATTTTTAAGACGCCAAGGTTTAACTCGTGTCAAAATAGAGTCTGGGTTAAAATTAGCTGTCAGAAACTGCTAACAGGTTTTCTTTATGTGTCTGTGTCTTTCAGCAGGTCAAACTTCTGCTGGATAAATGGAGCATGGGAAACTTTCATTACACTCAGCAAGGAATAAGGAACTTCTTGGTATGTTTCTGCTCTTTTAAGACCAGAGACATGATATTTCCTGTCATTAGTATCATCTCATAATTTAGAAGCTAACAAGAACAGTATATTCAGCATAGATCTTAAAGATAACTTGAACATCTAGAGGGGAAATATGGTGAGAACCATATAACCAGCCTACAGATCCTGCAGGAATCCTGATGAAGGGGTGTATAATAAATGAATATGCAGATGTCATAATTATGAAATAAACAAGAGAGTTTTGGCTAAGCAGGCTATTATACTAAAAAGAAAATAGAGTGCTTACCCTTGTCCTAGGCTCACTGTAAAACTCCAAAGGAGGGATCTCCAAAAGAGATTCTTTCCCCCTGGTAGTAGCTGTTAAATGGGTCTAGAAGAGGTGCAGCCAGGCTCCACCCCTTCCAGCAGCACAGGAGAATTGCCTTCACCTGTGCTCCTCTGGCTGACTCATGGCTCGCCTCAGATGATCAATCAGAGGTTCAGGCCGTGACTCAGCAGTTCCCATACAAGGGGAAAACAAGTTCTTGATATAATCAAATCCGCTTCGTAACAACTAACTTAGACACTTCATGAAAAGGGTTTTTCTTCAACACTTTTTGCTGGACCTTGAAAATAAACGTGATGCTAATGGAAGAACAATTATTAGGGAGACATTGCTATGGCCAAGTCTGTTGTTACGGATTACAGGAATTTACTTTAATCACATTCAAATAACTCCTTTATTTTCAGTTATCAGTGAACACACACCTTAAAAACTATCTCTGATATCATTTGCAATATTCTGCTAGTACAGTAAAGCAAAGAGCCTAAAGAAACCATATAGTGAGGAGGAAAAGTGAATTAGGATCTCAAAATGACTACAAATCTTTCATGAATCTAAGTGATGAAAGGCACGTTCATGGACTCAAAAAAGGCACATACATAGACTCAAAAAAACCCAGAATGACTGTACTATTGTCAAAGAGCTACATGAATCCTCAATATTTCTAAGTAAGTAGCTACAAGCTAGAATATATATAAAAAAAGCTTCTAATGAATAAAAAATTAGTTGAAGACCAAGAAAGTGTGTTTCCTATATTTTTCTGCAATTTACTAATTTAATCTGACATTATACATAATGCCTCTCAGTGTATTTCTCTGACACACACACATTCATCAACTTATATCATCGTTAGATTTTTATTTCATTAAAAAGTAAATGGAAAACTTCACCTTTGGACATGACAAATGTCACTGTAAGCAAAAACGGACAATGACTGATCACTCAATAATCAGACACTCTTCTCCTGCTTCATTCTCACTGTACTGCAAAAGCAGAAACACATGGACAGCGAAAGGCATGGCTTATATGTGCATGTGTCTAATGCACCAAAAAGATCCTTCTGAAACAAACTTATGAAACACACAAATGTCATATAACCACCTAGCCATGTTTAAACAACTGCCTTTGCAGGCAGTAACAGCAAGAAAATCACCCCTTCAGCAAAAGCAACTAAGATCTTCATGTGCTGCCCTGGACTCCACAGAGATATCCTTTCCGGCCCCATGTGTGTGTTACATGGTGTTTAGTTTTCAGACTTCAATATTAAATCTGAAATACCAGTCTTGCAGTGGAGCCACTTGATATCAAAAGAGGAGCCTGGAGATACTTAGGCACAAATATGCCTTTGAAACACCAGTACAGCACATCAGACTGTTCACATTGTTACTAGCCCCATTAATACCAATCACACTCTGGTATAGTTTGGAATGTAATTCTAAGCCAGTTTTAACCAACATATCAAAATAATTTAAAGGAAAAAGTTTATTACTTTTTTTTAATATACTTTCATTACATTGTTCCTTTTTTCCCTCTACCTATAAACATCCAAAAAGGTGATTTCTACAGTTATTGGAAAACAGAACACAAAACTGGGCAAGATTTTGACTGCTAATTTGGATTATATTAAAGGCCAGACAGATAACTGAACTTTACTGATCTTCAACTTTACAGAACCAGAATTTTTAGACTTTTAGGCAATATTATTCACAATTAACAAAATTAATCCTAGTTTTAAAGAGTAGCAAAGAGTATTTGATTTTACTGTTGTTTGCTCATCCGCTTATTAACCTTATGATTTCACCCTTGTGCAAATTACTACTAGTAAATAAATCTCAAGTGAAAGACAATGAAGTACTTCTTTTGTAATGTTAATGTTACTGTCTTGATAAATCTGCAATTCCATCCACAGTCTTAGCTCATCACTAGCTTTGATTTACACACAGGCTGACCTGGGCCTAACCCTGTCAGCTCTCACTCTGAGACAGCACATAGGCTTATGGTCTCTGATCTAGCAAATTCCTGAGAGGGAAAAATTAACTGAGGAAAGCTCACTCTGACAAGTGATAAAACCCTGTTCTTTTCAGGTTGCACTAGAGATGGAACAATGGGAAGAATAATTGAGAGAGACACAGGGACACTAAAAAGAAAATACATGAAAGAAACAGGAAGAGAATTACAGAGTTTATGGGAGAATTGCTGAAAAAGGAAGAAGGGGTTGAAGGGAAGTAATCAATTCCCTTTTATGGGGTAGGGAGTCTAGCAAACTAATTAGCATTAGAGCCAGATCAATTTTCTTACACAAAGTATTTTATGAGATTGTTACATGACAGTATACTAATTAAAACTGATTGGCCTAATTAGAGCAACATTAATAACATAGCAGGCACTGGGAGTAGCACTGCTTAGTCTGTGACATACTTTTAAGATAAAGATACATGAGACTCACCACAGATGTCCCTTGTTTTAAGATACTTTTTCGTAGCAAGCCATCGTTTGCTACATATGGTTTGTATGTCCATAATCAAAGAATCATGGAATCAGAGAACTGTAGGAGTTGGAAGAGACCTCTCGAAATCATCATGTGCAACCTCCTTTGCTAAAGTAGTTCCCTACAACAGGTTACACAGGAAAGCATCCAGGTAGGTTCTTGAATATCTACAGAGTAGATATTCAAGACTCCACAGCCTCTCTGGGCAGCGTGTTCCAGCACTCATCACTCTGACAACAAAGAAATTCTTCCTTGTGTTTGTATGGAACTTCCTGTATTCCTGTTTCTGCACATAACCCCTTGTTCTACTATTGCTCACCACTGAAAAGAGTCTGGCCCCCATCAATTTGACTCCCACACTTAAGACTATTATAAATAGTGACAAGCTCTCCCTCAGCCTTCTCTACTCCAGGCTAAGCAGTCACAGGTCTCTCAGCTTTTTCCCATATGAAAGATGCTCCAGGCTCCTAACCATCTTTGTTGCCCTCTGCTAGACTTATTCTAGGAGATCCCTGACTTTGAACTCGTGAGCCTAAAACTGGACACAGTATTCCAGATGTAGCCTCACCAGGGCAGAGTAGAAGGGGAGGATCACCTCCCTTGATCTGCTGGCCACATTATTCTTAATGCACCCCAGGATACCATTGGCCTTCCTGGCCACAAGGGCACACTGCTGGCTCATGGTCAACCTGTTGTCCACCAGAGAGACAACTTGAGAACTGATGACATTGAAAAAAAATGCTTACAGTAATTAGCTGATTTTAATATTTTAAGTTTCACAAATTAACTTTAAGTGATTAATTCCATATTAATCATGTAAACAAATACACACAAAGAAAAGTACTTGTATAATGGACACAATGAACCTGCTATTAAATTACACTCAAACCTGCAGTGAGCCTCTAAAGAAACCTAGGTAACTAATGGACCTCTGCTTGTGTGCATTGTATTGCTCAGCTTCACAGTCAACAAAAAGCAGAGCATTTGCCAGGTGTTTCCTTCAGAATTTCTATGCATTTTAGAATCAGAATTTCAAGGGGATTCTAGTGACATTCAATTGAAAAATGTCTGAATAACTCATGACTTAGAGAACTACAAATCAGTAATTAAATGCAAAAGGCAACTTTAAAAGGGAATCCCTGCATAAAATCTGGCAGTTCTTGCCCTGGTTACTCATATTTGAGTACTCCAGTATAACTTCTGATAGGTTATACAGTTGAATGCACATCCTACAGTTGAAGTTTGGGTCTGTCCCTCCTTGATATTCCTACAGAGAATTCCTTGAATGCTCTGGCTCACTTTACAAGCATGAACATTTCTTGAAAAGTGTACCTGAAATCCCATCTTTCAGAATCTATAGGACCCCTGTTGATCCCGAGGTCCACTCTGTTATTTAAGCATGTTCGTTTGTTTGTTTTTCTCAAACATGCAGATCTGCTGGCAGGCTAAATTTTTACAGTACTTGTGTTTGGAGGAACATAATACTTGACACAAATGCATGCAGAGACTGTAAGAAAATCCAGTCACTGCCATTCGTAATATAAGGAACATAAAAAACCAAAAAATTTGCTTTCAGTGCAGTGCCTCAATTTCTTCGTCAGCCTTGATGGTCTTTTATACTGAAATCAAACCTGTCTTAGTAGCCCAGGTTTCTTTGTTTTGTGCATGGTCTCTTCTCCACAGTTTTATGCACACAGCTCCTTCGTCCTCAGATGGCCTTGCAGCTAAATTTCCCCTCCAACCACGAAAATACACCTTTTTTTTTTTCCATTCTGTAATGTGTCAGTTTTTGCCGTTCCTTTTCAATCGTGCTCTCTTTTCACTTTTACCACATCTTACGCTAGAAAGACATCTAGTTACACTAGAAAGAAATCCAGTTTGTTTCTTTTTCCCTCTGAGAGATTATCTCAGTCTGCAAAGCCTCATGCGGAGAGGCAAGAAAAACAGCTGACTGAAAACCATGGGAGTTTAACAGGGCTGACTTGAAGAAACATAACTTGGCCATTTAGCTATGCCTAGCTGTGCATGGCAAACTCCACATATACAAAGCCATTCATTGATTATGTTAATTCATAACGCCAATTCAAAAATCATAATTTGTACAATACATGTAAAAACAATCTGATTTTCAGTCAGTTCTTCCTATCCTGAATGTCAGGTGCCTAGCCATGTATTGGGTAGCTAAAATTAAGAGCCAGTTTCAAAACTGTAGCTCAACTAGAGTTGAAAGTTCTGGTACTAACATTCACTCTATGTTGACGATCACAGCTATTCCATATGTATTCTGGGTAATGGCACAAAAAGTGTTTTTCAGTGCTTCTATCTGACCTAAAGAGACAAACGATATCTAACTTCTCAGCCATTGCTGTGCAGACGTGAACTTTAGTATAACTTTAGTTTAACAAAGAACAAAAATGATTTTAGTGTTAACAAATACCATAATTCTTCTGAGAAATCTGAACCTTTGAGAAGTACAACAGGGATGCTGTTTGCAGTTATATGCAGCACTGTGAAGTACTGCACCTGTTCAGATTCATTTAAATACTTTGAAAAGACAGCTGTTGTCTTCTTCAGCAGTACCCTGAAGTATATTAGAATACCACAGGAAGAGCATTAATAAAACAGAGGTGCATCAAATGCATAAAAATAAGAAAGTGCTGAGGGGTCTGAAATTTTAGAAACTGTAATCATGTTTCTGAGCTCTTATTCAGTTTTGTTTAAACATACCACTAATGGATGTTAAATATATTGGTCCACATCCTCAGTTAGAGGGAGGGGAGGCTGGAAATCAATAAAGCTTAAATAGATTTATATCAGTTGTGGTTCTGCCCTTCCATCCTGATATTTACCTTTCTGGCAGTTCGTTTGTCTTCAGCCTGCTTCTTGAATGCTTTCAGTTTTGCAAGAGATGAGAAAGCTACAATCTTTTTTACAACCTCTGGAGCAAGTCTCACTGCTGAAAGCAGAATCACCCCTTCATATAACCTCATTTTGACTGGACCTGTTTAAAGGTTCTTAATGCTTACAGGAGAAATAAACAGTTCAGGTAACCAAGTTCACACGTTCACTGATTCAGCTACATGGCTGAATATAATCCACTTCTTAAGCCACAGCCTCCCATTTGCTTTCATGTGAAGCCTGAGCACTGCACAATTAAAATAAAAAAACACTGTAAAGCACAACATCTGAGAGCCTAAACCACTCTGAACTAACTTCCAGCTAAAATATCCAATGCTTTATTTTAAAGAGACCTTTCTAGTCATTGTCATTTAAAATCTATCACCATATTTCTTGTAAGCCCCAAGCTATCAATTACATAGCACTCCACTATTGGATCAAGATACTCTGCAAACCATCAAGGGGTATGCTCCCACCACAAAAGAAAACAAACAACACTGAACTGGAGGTTGCTTCATTCTAGTGACAGTAATCATGCTCTGTTCAGCTAATCATTTACACAAACGATGCGATCATATTCAAATGGGAAACAAAGACTTCTGATCCTACAAAATGCTTCTGCACAAACTGCATGATGAGTCCTGTCTGTTCTTTGGACTCCTGTGGCAATCCCAGGGAAGCTGCAGAAGATAAGCGATGCCTGAGTGAGACTTCCTCACCTTCTGTGCTAAGTGCTGCACGGATCTGGTACCACAGGCAACTTGAAACCACAACAGAATTAAGGAGCAAATCAAGATTGCACATTTATTCTACAGGAAAATTTCTTTCTTCAAAATCATACTTTCTGGAAGAACACATTGGTTTTATTGTAGAAATTTTTAATTTAGGCACTGCAGCAATAGAATGATTTCAAAAGGGAGAGAATACATGATTGACACTTGTTTGTTTTAAACATGTAATATGTATATATGTTCAACTGACAATTCTCACTTAATTCTGGTCCCAGAGAGAAGTGCACTAGAAAGTGTCAATGTATTTTAATCTAGTTACACAATTTTTGCAATAGCAATCTGTTTGCAAAAGTATCTTGTGCTCGAAACAAGAAAATGGTTCCAGTTAAGGGAACTAAGCAATTTATTTCTTTTTTGCTCTGCAGAGCAAAGTTAGCTCCACAGAGAAGACACAGCATACCACAACTAGCACTGCCAAAAAACAGGTTGGTGCTGTGCAGCTAAGTGCCTTGATCAAATCCCACACTGGCTGCAGCAAAAAAGAATGAATAACAAATAAGTTTCTTTCAGAACATGAAAGGAAAATTAACAAGACACTAATATTCACATATCAAAGCACTACTGGCTGAGCTGATGTGCCAGAACCTTGAAAAGTATTCCCAGTTACTGCAGCAGTGGAGCTCCCAAACAACTTGCAGGTGAACTTCACAAGGGCAAATGGTGGAAAGGATACAGAGGAACCAAGAAGTTCCTTGTTCAAAGTCGCACTGTATGACAAAAGTACAGCTGGGAATAGAGCCCTGGCCTCATTCAATCCACTTAATACACTAATTGGCACACTATGTACAATTATCCTCAATGTAAGGGTAAGAGAGAATTTTAAAAGACATAAAAAAGTAACTGCAAGAAAAGTAAAAGAAAGTACAAGCCGTGAATGAGACAACCTTTCAACATGTATAATTATATTGCTCGCTTGCTTAGAGTCATTCCAGCTGCAGATTGAAACACTTTCACAGAGACTGTTTTGACTGCAGACCTGAGAGGAATTTGGACGTCTCAGGAAGACCTACATTGTTGATAAGCAAATTGCAAGCCAGGATCTGAATAATGACTCTTCATTCTACCATCAATGCCAGAAGCCTGCTGATACTGGGTCATCTACACTTCGATCATTTTTAGGCTCCCTTGGATTTGCAGAACATGATGATTTCCTTTGCCAGGTATAAAATTTATAATCACTTTCTTCACAACACTACTGCAAAAGAGTGATCAAGTCCATAACCAACGAGATCACATGTAATGGCACTTAGAAGCAGCTATAAAGAAGGGGTTAAGAAAAGAATTGGATTTACGCTCCAGCCTGTTCAACAAAGAAATAGAAAAGCAATGTGATCAACCTCTCAGTTATTTTAAAACTCTGGAGTTTGGGGTGACACTTCTCATAGTGCTTTCTCATCATCCCTCAAGGTGAAAAGCAAAACATATCCCAAGGAGCTGAACAGGACTGGCTCTGCATGCTTGGCTCTACAGGCAACTGCACAATTGGGTCTGAAATAATGGAGAGGAAATTAAGAAGCAATCAAGCAGAAAATCCCTTCCTTTTGCCATCTGTCTCAGCTGAGAGGCCTTCAGGGGGCAGCTCTCCCACATGAACCTGCAGGATGTAGCATGGCTGGGAACATGACGTCCCTCTGCACTAAATGAAGGGAGATTCAGTGTGCCCTTGGGTGGGCCGTGGCTGACTCTCATTCTTACTATCTTTCAGCCACACTGAAAGGTCTGCATTGATGCTCCAGGACACAGCTAGTGGCCTGGCTCCTGGAGGCTAGAGGGGCAAGGGCAGCACACTGAGTAACAAAGGACACCAGAGGAAATTCTCCCCATGGTCGCGAGAGAGCTCAATCTGTGGCCACTTCAACTCATGCTGCAGCTGAAAGATCTGGAGCTGGTTTTGGCCAGGCCACAGCGTGCAGGAGCAGAGCTATGTTTGGGGCAGAGGCCAAGACAGGAGCACGGTCCAGACCCAGAGAGCCAGCTGAGCTGAGGCAGGAAGACAAGAAGACAACAGGAAGACCATGGGGCAGCAGGACCCATTCTCCCTCACACACGGGAATTGCAGCAGGGCTCCATCAACTCTGTTTAACTGTAGGTGGCAGTTTTCTCCACCTGTCAGAAGGACATAGCTATGTATTTTTTTTAAGTGAGACTTTTCCTCAAAACTTTATGAACTAACATGATTAAAACAATTTAAAGCTCTTTTTTCTTCCTCTCTTCCATTATTTTATTTCCTTTTTGCAGCTGAATCCAAGAGTACGAATAATTTAAGTATTCCTATATCACTTTGTGAAAGAAAACAAAGAATTCCTGTCATCTCCTCCAGATATCATTTTTACAGCATAGTAGGAAAATAAAATAAAGGAATAAATGGATGTATGGAAGAAACAGTGAAGTGGTTTTGCTGAAAAATGGTATACATAAATTGAAAAAGCTTCCAATCAATATATACTATGAGAAAGCTACCACCAAGTATAGTCATATTAAAGTAACTTGCAACTTATTTTGGAAAGGACAACTTATTGACCCTGCACATACATCAACTTCACCTCAAACAATGAGCAAGAGAGCATTTAGACGATACTGCTTCCCATTGATGAGTCTGTGAGGAGTCTCAGTACAACATTAATCATTTTATGAGTATTATGTATCCCATCTGTGTGATATTTATGCATTTGCTTTATGGTTCCAAGATGTTAATTCAAGCAGGAAAACGCAATTGCTTTGCATAGCATCATTTACCAACCTTTAAAGGACAGTGCAGGTGGATTTTTTGCTAGCAAGTTATACCTCAGGCTATTCTGAACTGCAGTATTTGGTAAACATAGACAGTAGAATTCAAGAGAGAAAACAAGTAACATTTGGTGGATAAAAGCAGGATTTATGAGAAGTGAGAGAAAGAAATGAGCAAGGAATTCCACAGAGTTGTGAATTTTCCCATGGCTATCAGGAACTTGGGATTCTTGGAAGGAGAAAAAAAACAAGTTAGCAGAAAAATAATTAGCCCAAAATGTGCAAGCAATCCTTTTCTGCTCAAAATCATTCATTTATTTATTTATTGGCTTTTTTTTTTTTTTCGGTTACTGAACTATTAAGGATCAGTTAAAACTTCTCCTGCTGGTACCCTAATCTAACGGTGGACAGCATGGATGCCTGGGTAGGTGAAGCACACGATTTTGATCTCAACAAACTCGCAGTCCAACCATTTTAATTGGCACCCACTAGGAATTGTTGAGACAACTGAGCAGCAGAAAACCTACCTGTGACACTGACCACAGTTGGAATTTGGGATCGAAAACCAGAAACTGCTATTTCCTGATTCAAATGCACCGGCTTAGCTACTCAGTGCTGCTAGAAAACAGCAGTGCACATTTCAGAGACACACACTCCTTCTAATTGCAAAGCTTGCACAGCATGATGGCAGAAACTTGCCTTCAGTTTGGTTTGCAGGATGTCTTCAGCAAACCACACACTTCACTTTGCACATGCAAAACTGACTCAATATCATCCCAGCTGCAGGCTCAGTAACACATAGAGTGCCTGTCCTTGTGCTGGCAGCTTACTCCCACAGCACTGTTTCCCTATCAGGATTGAAAGCAATGGCATAAACATTACTTTGCACACAGTGGCTTAAGAAACACAGACCTGGCTGCCCTCCCCTGAACAGAGTAGGGTCTCTCAGTCAATACATAGGACTTCTGCTGTTAACCTACAAGCATAACATACCTGATACGATTTGAACTTCTCTGCATCTTTTGTTTGTGTGCACTCGTGCTCAGGACTGTGTGCCCCATTCTGCCTACTTCTGACTTTTACCTTGATGTCTGAACATTAAGTGTTAAGTTACTCCTATCTATGAGTCCCCTACACAAGGCAGCCCATAGTTCTGCATCACAGAGCCTTACCTGCCATTTTATTTCAAAAGCAGAGATTGAAAAATTTAAGCAAAAGACCAATTCAAAGCTCCCTATAAAGAATACTGAAATGAACTGTGGGCAAGTTCCAAAAACTGTTTTTCCCTTTACATGAATGTGACACCAAAATAATTTGTGTGTTTCCATCTCAATTCAATAGGCCACTTCTCTGTATGAATATCTGCATCAGTACGTGTTAGTGTCAGTAGTATTCATTTTAATAGTTTCTGCTCAGAAGCATGCTGGGATGATGAAATCTACAATGTTAAATAATAGTTAAATACAGTTGTATTCATGATATAACAGCAAATACGTATCTCATATCATATCAACATAGCTAAACAAGAGCTCTGTTTTCAACAGCTTTCCTCTCCTAGGGAACAGGTACTTAAATCTGAATTCTTCCTTACTTCCTCATTATAGCACATTACAAAATAATTCCCTACTTCCCAACTGGCTGTTTCTCCATGCTGATCCCATGATTTCTCTTATTCTTGGCAGCGCTTGTTACCAAAAGGACCTGTAAACACTTGTGAATACCTTGGCAGAATTTTCACCGTGACTATTTGTAAATGAATCTTTAAAATAATGAAAAGTTCTAGGCATCTTCCATTCATTTAAGAAAGGAAATGTAATGCAAGCACTTGCCAAGCTAGACTTTCTATTCACACAACAAAAGTTGTAAATAGCACATTATCTACTTTCTCATCTTATTTGTAAAGCAGGAAAAAATCTATTTTATTGAACTGGATGCTCGGTGCTTTCTCACTAATGCAATATTAAGAGCCCTTTTCTATTACTGGAGCAGAGCTTTAAATTAAACACCAAATACATTTTGTCAGATGAAGCATGGCAAATGTGGCCACCCTTAAAGAAGGGCTGACAGTTTAGCTGTGTGCACTGTAGGGCTATCATCAAGCATTACTGACTAATGTATCACTGTCTGATAGGACACCGCTCCTGTCCTCAAACCAATTTAAGCTTTCTCCCTATTCCCATAAAGAGTTTTATTGATATCGGTTCTTCTAATAGTGATTCTTTTGTAAAATCACTCAACAGCTGTTTTAGTAAGCCAGGAATAGAAAATAATAGCTTTGAGGACTTGCTTGTGGATTTAATAATAATTTATGGAATCTGAGGAAAATATTATCTGTGACCTCTGAGAAAAGCAACAGCTCTGGATTGTTGATTTATATTGGTGCAGGGAAATGCAAAACATGAAAAAGATTTTCAATCTATCCTCTTTAACCACAGAAAACCGAAGGACATTTGAGACAGCTGAGGGGTTTAGGGACTATTTTACACTCTCTTACATCTTAAGTTGGCATGCATCATCTTAACTTCAATTGTTCAGATGCATACATATTCATAGAATGCAAGATTGAACCACCTCTCTTAACCTGTGGTTAGATAACATTGTCTTCTTACAGGCTGAGGTCACAAACAGAGAATTGCTACAAATCAAATGACCTTTTTTTTTTTTTAAATCACATTACTGCCAATTGTAAGTCTTCTCCAGGTTATATTCACTGTAACATAGCTATAGAAAAGTCTGGATTTCTCTGAATTTTTCCCTGAACTTGGATGCCCAAAGGATTCAGGGCCCTGTTACCTTCCAGGTTTTACACAGCTCTCTTGGCAGAAAATAACTCCTCATAGGCCTTTTACTAGTATCAATGGCAATTTCATGGGCACACACGCAAAATAACTTGTCACTTACTATTGAAAATCAAAGACATGGCATAGCTTGAAAACTTTACAAGATCACTTTAAAATTAGTTGCAACTGTCAAAAAATAAAAAAAATCAAAACTATAAAGCATAACACATACAGAGACTGGTATAAAACTATTTTTACTTGCACAGATTACAATATCACTATATAGGTAAATCACTTAAAATCAGTATCTGTGCTTTTAGGCAGATATTAGTCTATTCACACCACAATGCATTCATTTAAAATAAGCAAAGTGCATTGTTGTCCTAATCTACATCTGTTCAGTGAAAATTAGAGGTTGACTTTTGATAAGGATGAAAAATAAGATCAAATTCTCTAGCGTTTGGAAATCAAAGTTTTGTTTGAAGACTTATTTTGAACTTTGACTTTTTTTTCCCTATTTTAAGGCACCTTAAAAGAAGTGAATTTGCAGAAAATATCAACATCATGCTCTAAAAAACAGCAGAAGAATACATAGCACCACAAATAACCTTTATGAAAGTAGAATTCCAATAGTTGAAGTTTACAAGGTTACATAGGTTAACTTCACTAATTTATATCACTCATAAAAATTAACTAACTAACTAAATACAGTTCTTATGTAATGTTGTAATTGTTAAGGAAAAAAAACACTTTTCAGTATCACATTTATACTTTGAATAAGGCAACCAAACTCCATGCAAAAAAGACTGAGCATCATTCAAGACTTAAGCTCATTTTTTAGCCCATGATCGTTTAAAGGCAATTAAGAGTAGAATTGCCTGAGAAAGCCCAAAACCTGTATTGGGTAATTAGCTCAGTTAAGGACCTTGCAACGGTGAAAGCAAACGTACTGTCACCCTCTAGTGATCAGGTGAGATCTAACTAATGATCCAGAGCAGCATCCTGCTGGGAAAAAAAGCTCTAAATTCTCCATAAATGAGAGAGTTTTAAGAACCTTTCAAAATCAGCAACTGGAGAAACAGAATGCTTCACATAGAAAATGGAGAGAAAACAAGCATATAACACCACAACAGCTCTAAAGTTCTTTAAACACATCAATGCAAAATTACTTTCCAATGACCAAGAGAGATGGTATTCAGAGTTAAAAGAAGGGCATGCTGCTAATGATGGGAAGAAAAACAATACAAGTGCTCAGACAACCAGAAAGGCTCAGGCTTTAAATGAATCACAACTAGCAGGAGACATAAAAGGCAGCAAGCAAAGGTTTTATAAATACCTGAGATATAAGAGAAAAACAAAGCAAAGTACCGCTCCATCATTAACCACGTAAGATAAGCAAACAGTAGATGACAGATTAAAATCATGTAATGGCTTTGACTGGAAAAAAGACCATTTAGTTCCAGCTCCCTGTCATGGGCAGAGTTGCCAGCCACCAGATCAGGCTGCCCTGGGTCACATCAAACCTGGCTTTGTACACATCCAGGGATGGTTTACAAAGGGATCTATCGATGGCTTCTCTGGGCAACCTGTTTCAGTGCCTCAGCACCACCTAATATCTGTTCTAAATCTCTCCTATTTTAGTTCAAAGTCATTTCCCCTTGTCATATCATTAACATTGACATTAAAGTCAGTCTCTTCCCTGCGTGTAAGCTCCCTTCACATACTGGAAGGCTACACCAAAGTCTCCCCAGAACCTTCATGTCTCCAAACTAAACAAGCCCAACGCCCTCAGCCTTTCTGTATCAAAGGGGTGCTCCAGCCCTTTGATCATTTTTGTGCTCCTCCTCTCCTCACTCCGACAGTTCTGCATTGTTCCTGTACTGGGAGATTGGGGGTCCCAGTTTTGGACACGGTACTCACATGAGTTCTCGAGTCTAAAGTGTGGCAGGAAGACAACCACCTCTCCCTCTCCCTGCTGGCGACTCCTTATTTTGATGCAGCCCAGAACACAGTTGGCCTTCCAGGCTGCAAGTGCACATTGTAGGCTCACAAAGCTTTTCATCCATCAGAACACACCCAAGTCCTTCTCCACAAAGCCGTTGATTATTTCTTCTCCCAGCTTGTACACATATTTGGAATTGCCCTGACCCAAGTGCAGCAACTTGCACTTGCCCACAGTGAACCTCATTAGATTCACATAGGCTCACTTTTCAAGCCTATGCAGGTCCCTCTTATAGCAGCCCTTCCTTCTATTGTGTCAGCTGCATCATTCAGCATGGTGTCATTAGCAAACTTGCTGAGGGTGCATTCAATCCCACTGCCTATGTCATTAGTAAAGATGGTGAAGAGTACTGGTCCCGAGACAAACTCCTGGAGGACACCACTCATCATTGATCTGCACCTCTGTAGAGCCCCTGTCTAACAATAAAATACAGGATATTTAGGCAAGTTAGATGAATCTAATGTGGTAAACCAACCTTTGGATTACTAAAGAGCTACCCAGAGAAGTTATAGTAGAGTTTAAGTTCCCAAAGCATTGAAAGGGAAATATCCATCCTTAGTGAGACAAACAGAGGAACCAAAAAGAAATAAAAATAATCTGTTAAACTGAAGTGAGCATTCTAAGCACTTAAGATAGAAAGACTGTGGATGAATGTGGGGAAAGAATAGCAAACACATCAAGATAATTATTTTTCTGAACAGATAGTTTGAATAGTTCAGATGGCAGAAACAACTTCAACAAATCTGACACATGCATTGTATGGCATTCTTATTAATCATCCTTCCTAATTATCTAGGTTTAGGGTATGTAGCTGGCAGCATGCAGCCTCCCAGGGAACATGGAACAGATCCAGAAAGTTTCTGGAAGGAACTGAGGAGCACTTGCCCTAAGTTGCATAGCTGAAGGGCACATGTGGGCACAGCAGCCCACAAACAGTCATCAGCACTTCAGTCAAACCATAGGCTGGGTTCTGCAGGACCCTATCTCTGAGAAACTGGAAGAAAAAAAAAAACCCTCCAAAACACTAGCATGAAATTGTTATTACATAATAAATAAATAAAAATCTTGGAATTGCAGCTTATTAAGTAAAACATGTAATAACACTAGGATGCTGTCAGCACATAGCACAGATTTTATTTCATCTTCTGGACATGCCTGACAGGACAGAAGTAGCTGTTTTAATGCATCTGAAGCATTCACTGTAGCCAGCTCTGGGAATAGCACTGCTCAAGAGACAAGGATAAACAGAACTGTGTTTAGAGGAGAAACGAAAGACAAGAGGTTTGGAAAACATGACCTCTGCAGGGAGGCTGAAAGAACTGACTTCATTTATTCTACACAAAAGGAGGTGCAAAAGAGCAGGAAGAGGCAAAACAGGCAAACATTCCTTCAAGTACTTACAAAGTGATAATAGGAAAGACATTCCCAAATGGAACAATAAAAAGCAACAAAACTGACAATTAAATTTTCAGTGGAAAAAACAACAACAACAACACAAAGCATTCCATCTAACTCCAAGGGACAACAATGTCTTGGAACAAGTAATTCAGGGAGATTGCAATATTGGATAATCCGCTGATGAGCTAGAGAAACATCAGTTAGGAGCTCCTTGTGTCCACCCATCCTGTTTTAGAAAAGGAGCATCATTTCCAATCTTAAATTTCCATGAATGACAATCTTATTTCATGTTTTCAGGGTCATTTGGACATAGTCCAATCCTAATTATTCAATTTACAATATTATGAAAAATTTGAGAACATACTATAGACCAATAATTGAAAGTAAGCTGTACTACAAGGGCCGCCCTGAAAGTAATGCCTCTATTTTATTATGTGGCTCCATGACATCAGATGCTGGTGGTATAAAAGCAGAGGTTGACTCTTCCCACCAGTATTTCATTACATTTTGTTACTGCGTAATGGACAACAGCAGAGAAGGAGTCTGACAAAATGATATCTGACATGGAAGTTCGTATGAAGCAGAGTGTCACTAAATTCCTGTATGTGTAAGAAATGGCACCCACTGGCATTCACTGACATTTGCTGAATGTTTATGGAGATCAAACAGCGGATGTGAGCACAGGGAGATGGTGGGTGGTGTGTTTCAGCATGTAACAGTGGATCAGCTCTGGTGAAGATTTTTAGGAGCACAGCATGCACACTCTTGTTCACTGCTGACAAAAATGCACAGCTAATGATAGCGACTATGTTGAAAAATAGCATTTTGCAGCTGAGAATTTGCTCTATCAAATATTATTGTATTCTTTGTACCTACTGTAGTTTCCTTGGAAATAAATAGGGAGTATTAATTTTGGAGTGACTTAAGTCTTTTGACTTAGAATAGCATCAAACAATTTGGCTGAAAGAATCAGCAAAGTAAAACTGAGTGTTGTGCATAGGATCAGAGACAAAGGAAATCACGATCACCAAATATTGAACGCAAAAATAAAGTAACAACTTTAAGTAAAATATTATATTAAATAGAGGTAAATGGAGGGAGAAAAGTCCCTGATTTCTAATTTCTAGCACAATTATGCTATGAAAACCCATGATTCTACCTTTCAGAAACTGTGACATTTGGACTGAAAAAAAAAAAAAAACAAATAAATCACCTTGAAATATTTTTAAAACAAGGGAATAGTAAAAACATTTTCTTCTGTATGTTAGTCTGAGATTTCTGCTTACTGTTAGACATTAGATTGACGCAATTAATTCAGGATTTCACAGTCAGTTGACTCTCCCGGGAATATAGCAGTAGAAAAGAGAACAAGTACATATTCAAACGTTAAAAGCTTAAAACAACTTCTGCATATTAAACTAATATGCAGATTTAGTAGCCTAAACAATTTTGTAGGGAAAACTATTAGTAAAAATTATACAGAAGTATTTTAAGTGTTAGCATAATGCCTTCATACCTTCAAACATGAGAAGTGAAGCACTGAAGATGGCTATGCTTCAGACAATCCCTCAAAAGCATGCATAATGGCTGAGTTCATCAAAATCTTCAGATGTAATTTTGGAAAAAATAATGTTCAATTTTGTTTAAGAAATGAGATAATTAACATGAATACATTGGTTGACTTTCACCATCTCCTGTATGTTGTTCTCTCTTCAAGTAATAAAAGCAAAAAACTTTCCTATTTAGATGAAAGTGTTAATTTAGAGCATAATAAATATGTTGCATTTTGAAATGACGTAATTTTTTTTATTACAATGCAAATTTGTTTTTTAAAATTTTATTTTAATTCTTCCTTAAATTATTTCCCCAAGAAAACCTTCCAATCAACTTTATTCACCAATGTAACAAATAGAAGTGAGAGTTCTATCCAGCAGCTGTAATAGCACTCAGGACACGAGACAATTATGGCATGTATATATGGCTTTATGAGTGACCAATGTATTTCCATTATCACTTTTTCAGCTAAGTTTGGTTTCTAAGCTGCATTATCAGAAACCTTTACAGAAAATCAAGTTTTTCTGTTTCTAAAAGTGATGGGGAACCTAAATGAGCTACATTTTTAGCAACAAAATCCAGACCCTGTTATTTGAAAACAACTGAATCAAGTGAGTAGCAATAACTGTCTGTGTGAGATGGTAAACATTAATCTAGAGGATTAAACATACAATAGAATATCTAATTCAAACCGTATTTTGTTATTTTTGTATAGTATACCATTACTGATGAAAAAGGAGAAATACGTGATATAGAACAACCACAGTTCTAGAAATACAAAAATAAAGGTGTAAACAAACAAAATGCCTCAGGTTCTCTTCCGATTTACAATCCAGCTAAAAACAATCATTTGGATTGCACAGTATCTTAAAAATGCTGGCCTAGTAGTTATAGGAACACATCATTCCCTACGCTTTGTACACAGTCTGCAGATGTGCAGGTTCACACACCTATATAGATATTACTAAAATTAGTAAAATGTTTGAACTACAAAACTAATTAGAGTTGCCCAAGCTTAGACAAGAAGGGCAATTTCCATGAACCTTGTCACCTGAACGATGAAGGAAGTAATAACAGTGGAAAAGGACTGCCTAGACTGTTGTTGTCTAGATAAATACTGAATAATTGCACCAAACTAATGCAATTAGTGTTTCTTTTGGTCTTGTATGTATGATAATAAAAGTCATTTTCCTTGTAATAAGACATTTGATTAATACGAGTGTCTGGTAATTTCAGATTATTAATTCCCTTAGCCATAAAGAGACGCCCATGTACTAGCAAAACTAATGCAAATTGAAGGTGATATAAATTATCTAACACAAATTGAAATTTACAAAATCCATTAAGCACCACAAATATGAAAATAAATCATACTTGGAAAACCTTCAGACTTATTTGCCTGTTCCATAACTCAGATTACTAAGTAAAAAATATTCAAAATTTTGGCCGTAGAGTAAATGGCAGTTGTGGTTGGATTTGGCTAATCACTGCCCAAGTGACCTCTGTCCTTCCTGACACATTTTACACGTTGGTAGTAATTGAAGTCACTTTTCTATAAATGAAGATTGCAGGAAACTGGTTTGCTAGATATGAAGGCTGCTCCAAAAGTAAACTCTCCTACTGTATTATACTGGCCCTCAACATCAAAGGCTGATGGTGGTGGTATGGCAGTAAAGGTTGAACCTTCTCACCAATATTCCATTACATGTCACATGTAGCCATGAGACAGATGGCAGCAGAGGGGCTACCTGACAACATGGTATCTGACATGGAAGTGCATGTGAAACAAAAGGGTGCCACTGAATTTCTCCATGAGGAAAAAAAGGCACTCACTGACATATGTTAACACTTTCTTAACATTTCTGAAGACCAAACAGTGGATGTGAGCACAGTGAGTTGCATTTCAGCGGTGGCAACAGTGTTTCACTTCCACTGGTGCAGATTTTTACAAGTACAGCATGCAAGCTCTTGTTCATCACTGGTGAAAATACACAGTTGGTGGTGACTGTGTTGAAAAAGAGTGCTTTGCAGCTCGGAATTTGCTGTACCAAATAGTTCTTTTGTGCTCTCTTGTAGTTGTAGTTTCCACGGAAAAACTAGGAGGAATTACCTACATAAAAGAATGATGCATTGCTCAGATCTTACAATATGTGCAACAGTACAAAATGAGAAACAATACAGCTAGATTTTCATTTTACTTTCACCAGGATAAATTAAGAAGACTTATTTTTTTCCCATTAGCAATCTTCAGTCATTCACATTATCCATGCGCCACCACACTGTCCTCTATCCTTTGCTAGCCATGTACCTTGAGATATACCTACAGTTATCAAAGTGTATCTTATTAACTTTCCATTTGATGATTTTTGATTATGCATCTCAGGATTCACAGAGTTGGGGAAAAAACTGTTTTAGGAGAATCTCAGAAGCAGGAATGAAGAAGACTGAACACTGAAGAGTGTTGAAGTTTTGTCAGTGAAGAAGAAAAAGGAACACAAGTGCCTGCTAAACCTACCAATCTAAGGGGTGAATACCAGCTTGCTCAAAGTGCCACCATTTTCCCCATCCCTCCATTATCTGAAAGAGATCAGTATGGATCTGATAGGAAAGAAGCTTGAGAGATAAGATTTTGAAGGGTGGTGTTTGTACACAGAATACTAATCATTACTGTTTTAGCTAATAAACCATAGCCATACTTTAAAACAAACAAAAATTTAAACAAAGTCAACCCATAAAAGCAACAGAACAAACAAAGGAAAATCACAACAAAAAACCACACAACTATTCACTTTGACTCAAAGGTATACCACATCTCTGCTAAGTACATCAGCCCCACACCACCAGTTATCAGTGGGCAGGAACAAAGTTGGACTGGGTTATTGCTGTCAAAACACCCACACTAATAAATGCAATCATAGAATTAGGCAGGGAGATGTCCAGTTTTAAAATAAGTATCAAAGATAGCCAAGAAAAATAATTCAGAATGTGAAGGAAATTGGAGCATTAGTTTTACAGCATTAAGCTTATAAACGCTGCTTCCACTTCAAGGTAAATTGTGCTTGAATTGCTGTAACTTAATCCACTTTAGTGACTTTATGTCTCCTCAATGTCCCCCTGCTTCAACGTGGAAAACATTTATGAAGACTTTGATGATCTCATAAGGATGAAAGGCAAGCTGATTTTTATTTATATAACTGTAGCATTGATTCTCATTCTACTAGAATAATGTCTTTATGATGTCTTTTACCTAATTCTGGGGAAAACAATCAAACAGACAAACAAGAAACATAACAATTAATCTCAATTCTTCTCCTACAAGCATGGGCTACCAAAATGGAGAACTAGAAAATAATTTTGAACTTCATTAATCCCAGGTTGTTGTCCACTGCAGAAGTTCTGAGCAGAATATATGCCGTAAGAGTCACACTTAATGTACAACCCTAATGGGACCAACAGTTCTCAGTAATTCCTCTTTGTGCTTTAAAAAGTGTAGGATCATCAATAGAGCAATGCTGGACTCAGCTACCCACTCAGACAGAGCCTACCTATATGATGTTCTTGCTGCTGTGGCTAAAGCACTCTGCAACACGCGTAAAGAAGTTTCTTAGTTTCAAAGTTGCTGAAAAACGCTTGAAAACAAAGTAACTTACCAAAAAAAGGTAGGGAAAAATGTTATCTTTTACATTTTAAATCTCATGATGTGGGGTAATTTGGCTCGTTATTTTTTTAAATAACATCAGATAATGGTAATAGGAAACCAAATACAAAGATGTGAAGAACTTCGATCTGATAATGAAAGGAAATTGATCTGTTCCTAAATAACTATCTGAGATACTTGCTGTCATCTTTTTGCTGAAGTATCTTAACTAATGAAGACCTTTTGGATATAAAATAAGTATAAAAATTTGTAAACCCCCCAGTCCAGGTGGGCAGAATTTTTAGCCCCTTTTAACTTTGCCAGCTTTTCTGCTTACAGCACAGAAGCTCACTAAGCTCAGCAATACTGTGCTTGCTGAGGACTCCTGAGCACCCTCTTCACAAGAGGAATTCTGCTGATGAGGACATTTGATTAAGACATTGCTACTTCTTCTACAGTATTTGTTTGGTCAAGTTGATGCCTCTTTGATCACAAGACAGTGAAATATTGTTAATTCAAAGCAGAAGCTGACTAAGAGTGTCTCATTCATAAAATCTATTCTGAGACTAAAAGCCCCATTTAGTCCTGCTACTCATCATTCCACTAACAGCAGCATTTCAGACTGAAGTGTCTAGGCACAAGGAAAATAAAATAAAGCAGCTTGCAAATAAGCCTTACTTGCTGTCAGAAACAAGTTTAAAAATCACTTTTATAACTATTTCAACAAAAGGGGCTGGAAGAAAATAAAGGAACAGCTAGTTAAAAATTGGTGTATTTACACACAAAATAGAGCCATAATTTGCCTGGACATCACCTAGAGTCGTGACACAGCTTCCGTCAAGTGTTGTCTAGACCTCAGTGAGAGAAATATAGGTGTCACGTATGCTAACTGAATTTTAGCAATTCCTTGTTACTGATAGGTTGGAAAAAAGTTGATATTTTAACAGAAAAAAAATAAATGAAAAGAAAAAAAAAAAAAAGAAATGATCATGGTAGCTGAGTGCGGCCCATCTGACAATTATGCAGTGACCGCAGTGTATGTGGCTTGCTGCTCTGCTCTCACACCAACATCTTTTGGTTTGCTGTAGATATTCATCATCGAGGCAAACAATAAGAGAACTGGTGGGAGAATGGAAAAGTAAAGAAACTTTTCTTCCAGCGTGACACCACACAGGCCAGGTTGATCAGGTGCTCAAAAAGCAGGCAGAGCTTAGCACCATTCACTCTCAGGTCTCAAGTACAGTGAAGCCATGCCTACTTATGACACATGTGGGAAAGCACTTCTGTTCTTGGCAAGAGCCTAGAAGAGACTCTGCAGGTAATGCAAGTTTTCTTAGAGGACAAACAATAGGACTATGGCTTTGCGGACTGACTACCCATGGGTCAACAGGGAACTTTGAATTGCTGGTGGAGAAAGCCTAAAGTAACCAGGTCATAGAGTAACAAAAGGGGAAAAAAAAAAAAAAAAGAAAAAAAAAAATCACTCTTTCAACTCCACAGATATTCAGGATGTGATATGAGAGATGATTCTGGCCAAGCTCCCCTTTAAAGCCAGGGAAACGACTAGAACTGACAAGACATTTCTTAAATTGTGGCTGAATGTGAGCTTCTGTGATCTATTTCAGCTGCTTTGCATATAATGATTTCTCACATATTCTCAAAAACAAATTTTAATTGATAAAGATTAATTCAACTACACATTTAACAAAAATAGTAAAAAGTATTGATAGAATGTACATGCCTAATGATAAATGCAAAATCTTAAATCCAAATCAGGTTTAAGATATTTTCTTACCTACTGAGGTAATAGCTCACAACTTCTTCACACCCATTTTTTGCTGCAGTGATGTGCATCAGAGCAAGTAAGACTGCGCTGGGCAAGGGATCTGAAATAAAAGACTGACCAAAAAGCTCTTTTTAGGGCAAGTTTAGGGGATCCAGCAGCTTGCAGGCAGGATCTTCACTCCGCAGAGGTGGTGCCAGCTCGTTTGCAGCTCAGTTTAAACCCCCGCCCTTAACGTTCACACCTGCTAATAAGCAGTTCACACCCTCTAATAATCCTTAAATAGCGTCAGGGAGGGTAGAAGATATTGCAGAGCAAGTGTGAGCCATTGTTTCGGCCTATTGAAAACAGGAAGGCTAACATGGCTTCCACTAGGCAACGAGTTTATTCCAAGAAGACTGTGGCAACCCAGACAGAGGGGCTGCTCAGAAATGTGGCTGTTCAAGTCACTGGCTGCAGGGACTGCTTGAGCCTGCTGCTACCTGGGGAAGGTGGTAGGGATTACACCTGTGTGAGGTGTGAGCAAGTGGATGAGTTACTCCAGCTGGTGATTGGGCTTAAGGAAGAGGTACAGAAACTTAGGACCATCAGGGAATGTGAGCGGGAGATAGACTGGGGGGGTGACTGGCTGGCATGTCAGAGGAATGGGTGCCAGGGAGACACCATCACAAAAGTGGTGGACTCCCAGCCCTATCAGAGCAGGATGGACCTGATTGATGAGGAGGGTTGGACTGGAGTCCCTACTTGATGTCATGGGAACCCCCCCTGCCTGCCTACCTCGCTTCCCCAGATCCCACTTAGAAATGGATTTCACGTGCTGGAAATGGAAGGTGAGGTGAGCAATGAGGTGATGGAGGATCTGCCGAGGAGGGAGCATATGTCAAGGAGGCAGTCTAAGGTGAGGCGGCCACCCCCATGCCTCCAGACTGCCTCTGTCAGGAAAGAAAGAAGGGTGGTCGCGGTGGGTGACTCCCTTCTCAGAGGAATGGAGGGCCCCATATGCAGACCAGACCCGAGTCACCGAGAAGTGTGCTGCCTTCCTGGAGCCCGGGTCAGGGACATAAACAGGAAAATACCAAAGCTGGTGAGGCCCACTGATTACTTTCCGTTGCTCATAGTTCAGGTGGGCAGTGAAGAAATTGCTCAGATAAGCCTAAGGGCAATGAAAAGGGATTTCAAGGGTTTAGGGCGCTTAGTTCAAGGTGCAGGAGTACAAGCAGTCTTTTGTTTTGTACTATCAGGGGCAGTCTGGGACTCAGAGCTTGCACAGAAGGTGCAAGCAATGAATAACTAGCTCAGAGGCTGGTGCCGAACAAAAAACTTTGGGTTCTTTGACCATGGGGTAGCTTACTTGGCCCCTGGCTTGCTGTCCAACCATGGAACCCACCTATCTCAAATGGGGCAATGAATCTTAGCTCAGGAGCTAGCGGGGCTCATCGGTAGAGCTTTAAGCTAATTATGATGGAGGAAGGGGACAGTACAGGACTCACAAGATAAGAGCCTAGGGGAACGATTTTAGAGCTGGGAGTGAGGCAAATGACTTGGCTCAAGTGCATCCATACCAATGCATGCAGCATGAGCAAACAAGCAGGAGGAACTGGAAGCGATTGTGTACCAGGCTAACTATGATCTAGCTGCTGTTACTGAAACATGGTGGGACTGCTCCCATGACTGGAGTGTTGAGATTGATGGCTATGAGCTCTTCAGAAGGGATAGACAAGGAAGGAAGGGTGGTGGTATGGCCCTTTATATTAGCAACTGTTTTGATGTTGAAGAGCTTGAGATTGCAAATGATAAAGTGGAGTGTCTATAGGTGAGGATCCGGGGGAAGGCCTGTAGGGGAGACATCGTAGCTGGGGTCTGTTATAGACCACCGAATCAGGATAAGGAGATGGACAAAGCATTCTACAAGCAGCTTGTGGAAGTCGTGCGATCACCAGCACTCGTTCTTGTGGGGGATTTCAACTTCCCTGATATATGTTGGAAATATAGCATGGCTCAAAGGAAGCAGTCCAAGAGGTTTCTAGAGTGTGTGGAAGATAATTTCCTTACAAAGCTTGTACGAGAGCCTACCAGGGGTGGTGCCCTGCTTGATCTGCTCTTTGCTAACAGAGAAGGACCGGTAGGTGATGTGAAGGTTGGAGACTGTTTAGGGCAGAGTGACCATGAAATTGTAGAGTTCTCTATTCTTGGAGATGTCAGAAGGGTGATTACCAAAACTGCTATCTTGAACTTCAAGAGGATGGACTTTGATCTGCTCAGGACACTTGTAGCACGGGTCCTTTGGGAGTCGCTCCTTAAGAGTAAAGGGGTTCAGGAAGCCTGGATGCTCCTCAAGGTGGAAATCTTAAAGAAGCAAAAACAGGCTGTCCCTGAATACCGTAAGGCGAGCCGTAGGGGGAGAAGACCGGTGTGGATGAGCCGGGAATTACTGTCAAGACTCAGGAAGAAAAAGAAAGTCTATGTCCTCTGGAAGAAGGGACAGGCTACTAGGGGAGATTACAAGAAAGTTGCTAAGGTATGCAGGGAGGAAGTCCAGAAGGCGAAAGCCCATCTTGAACTTAGATTGGCCACTGCAGTGAAGGAGAATAAGAAATCCTTTTACAAATATATCAATGGCAAGAGAAAAACCAAGGATAATCTCTATCCTTTAATTGATGTGGCAGGGATTGTGACCACAGATGACAAGGAGAAGGCTGAGGTCCTCAATGCCTTCTTTACATCTGCCTTTAATAGTCAGACCAGTTATCTTCAGGGCACTTTGTGCCCTGATCTGGATATCTGGGCTGACACGCAGAATGTCTCCCTGGAGATTGAGGTGGAGGCCGTTAGGGAGCTCCTCCTCCATCTGGACTGTCACAAGTCCATGGAATGGGCTTCATCCTAGGGTGCTGAGGGAGTTGGCGGGGGTGATTGGTAAGCCGCTCTTGGCTATCTACCAGTGCTCCTGGTTGACTGGAGAGGTTCCAGAGGATTGGAGGCTTGCTGATGGGACTCCCGTCTACAAGAAGGGCCGTAAGGAGGATCCAGGGAACTACAGGCCTGTCAGCCTGACATCAGTGCCAGGAAGGTCATGGAACAAATCCTGTGGGAGAGATCACACGGCTCGTGCGGGACATCCATGGGATCAGGCCCAGCCAGCATGGGTTCATGAAGGGCAGGTCGTGTTTGACCAACCCCATCTCTTTCTACGACTGGGTGACCAGACTGGTAGATGAGGGAAAGGCTGTTGATGTAGTCTACCTAGACTTCAGCAAAGCCTTTGACATGGTCTCTCACAGTATCCTTCTGTGGAAACTGGCTGCCCATGGCTTGCACAGTCTTACCCTTCGTTGGATAAGGAACTGGCTAGAGGGCCATGCTCAACGGGTGGTAATCAATGGAGTTAAGTCTAGCTGGAGACCTGTTTCAAGTGGTGTCCCCCAGGGGTTGGTGCTGGGGCCCATCCTGTTTAATATCTTCATTGATTACTTAGAAGAAGGGATTGAGTGTACCCTGAGTAAGTTTGCAGATGACACCAAGTTGGGAGGTGGTGTCGATCTGCCTGAGAGCAGGGAGGCCCTGCAGAGGGATCTAGATAAGCTTGATCACTGGGCCGAGGTGAATGGGATGAGGTTTAACAAGGCCAAGTGTCGGGTCCTGCACTTTGGCCACAACAACCCCATGCAGTGCTATAGGCTTGGGGATGAGTGGTTGGACTACTGTGAAAAGGAAAGGAACCTGGGGGTGTTGGTTGATGCTCAGCTGAACATGAGCCGACAGTGTGCCCAGGTGGCCAAGAGGGCCAATGGCATCCTGGCCTGCATTAGAAACAGCGTGGCCAGCAGGAGCAGGGAGGTAATCGTCTCCCTGTACTCAGCACTGGTGAGGCCGCACCTCGAGTATTGTGTTCAGTTTTGGGCCCCTCACTACAAGAAAGACATTGAGGCCCTGGAACATGTCCAGAGAAGGGCAACGAAACTGGTGAGGGGTCTGGAGCACAAGTCTTATGAGGAGCGGCTGAGGGAGCTGACATTGTTCAGTCTGGAGAAGAGGAGGCTCAGGGGAGACCTCATTGCACTCTACTACTTCCTGAAGGGAGGTTGTGGTGTAAAAGGGTCTGGCCTCTTCTCCCAGGCAAATAGTAGGACCCGAGGAAACGGCCAGAAGTTATACCAGAGTTGGACATCAGGAGAAACTTTTTCTCTCAGAGGGTGGTCAGGCACTGGAGTGGCCTGCCCAGGGAGGTGGTGGAGTCTCCGTCTCTGGCAGTGTTTAAGAGGCGCCTGGAGGAGGAGCTACGAGATATGGTTTAGTAGCTTGTGGTAGTAATAGGAATGGGAGGGTGGTTGGACTAGATGATCTTGTAGGTCGTTTCCAACCTTGCGATTCTGTGATTATGTGATTTAATCAGAATTATCCAGCACATATTGAATTTTAGCATTCCGAGATTGCTCAAGAAAACACAAGTGCATCAATGAGGGATTCTTGGTTGTTTAGCAGAATTACTCACTTAAAATACTGTATGAAGTAACTTAAGAAATGCATGTTATCAGTTTCTGAATCTGTTACTTGCTGAAGAAAAACAAGAAGACTGTTCTTGAAGTCCTAGCATGCTGAAAGTTAGTCCATAGCATGAATCAGCATAGGAACTGGTGTGTAAGTAATCTGGGCAGAAGCAGGCTTTAACTATTTGTAGCATAAAATTTGCCCCATTCCAGAAACTAAAGAATTGTTGTACAGTAATTTTACTGTTTGCCATCCTGATAATATGTTTATTGAGATAGAGGCTAATATTTGGATGCCTGTTAACATGACTACATCTACGTTTGAAAAGGTTTACGGTGAAAAAAATCTCTGAAGTTGAGAAGTTGCTGGCAGGAATCAAATGAGGTATTCCCAACAGAATTTGCCACTTCTTTGCCCATTAGTATTTTTTCTACATAGAGGAGATGGTAGTCCCAAATATATTAGTGTGCCATTACGCTAGTACTAAAAGTACTAGAAAGTAGGAAGCTATACATTGCTTCAAAGTATTTAAAACAAACAAACAAAAAAACCACTACCATGTCAGTTAAGAGTCTATGCAAAAGGAAGGTGAAGGGAGCAACATGATATAAAATGCTGAATATTCTTGCTGAATGAACAACAAAAAGTTGAGCTTCTATGGAATTGCAGCAGCAGAGATAATGGTGGGCAAACAAGCATTACAATTAGATTATTATTAGAAAGATGACTGGCTCTCTCCAGGGCCACAGGTCCTTTTCCCCAAAAATGTGTTCTCTGCTGTGAGCTCAGAATGCTGCCAGGCAGAGCTTCCCCGGTCCAAAGACTGGACATGGCACTTTTCCATGCTTTAACCCTGGAGCTGCATGCAAGCTCATCTCCAAACTGCCACACTTCCTTTGAGGAGCAGCCCTGCCCTTCAGCATATCAAGTGCGTACTCCAGTTCAGTTGTGAGTGCGCCCTGACCTCATCATTCGAGTTGTTAAAGAAGTTATCATACAGTAATTGGCATCAGTATCGAACCCCAAAGGATGCCACTAGCAATTGGTCATCCATTTGTGTCTCTGATCACAACCTTCAAGTATAACAGTCTGGCCTGTTTCCACTGCTTTTGTTGTCTGCTTATCAAGCTCATATCTCACCAATTAGGCTACAACACTAATGTGGGAAACCATGCCAGCAGCCCTGCTAAAGGCAAGGTAAACAACATACATTGTGCTTCCCTTGTCAACACCACTACTCATCTCATTATAGGCAATGTGGTTGGTCAGGTATGATATGCTCTTCATAAATCCAACTGGCTTGTCCTTTTTGTTCTTCCTGGTAATGGTTATCCACTACTTCATTATTCTCAAAAAACTAACAATATATTTCTTTGATATTTAACTTTGTTTTTTTTAGCAAGTTAAATACATATATATTTATTTATTTTAAATTCTACATAGAATCACAGAATCTGTGATTCTGCATTCAACTAGGCCTATAGGTAAGCTTGACCATGGCCTTCAATAAGTAGTAATTTAATCCCATCTATCATCTGTACAATTGACAGAGGATTATACATCCTACTCTGTGAAAAAGTACAATATTGATGTGGCTATAAATGTTTTAAGTTGCTCAGAGTAAATCCTTTAGTAAGGTTTTTGTTTCAGTCATACGATAACATGCAATTACACCTCTTAAAGTGTTATAGTAAGAAGTAGTAGTGCAAAGAAACACTCTCTGAAAAGCTTCAGAAAATCTCTGCAGATTTATATTAAGCTCAAAATTCAGCAAGAATCTGTTCAACATGGTTGAGAGAAGAATTGAGTTATGGAGTTTATAGCTTAAGGCTATCAACTGAGACTGAGCTTTAATTAAAATGGATTTGATAACACTGTAGAATTGGGGATGACTTAAAGAAAAACATTTCAGAAAGCTGATACTGTTTGCCAAATTTACAGTGAAGTAACTACACTACATAGATATTAGAGTTTTTAAATGATGCGTAAAAAGAGGGAGGTGAATTTTAGGTTAATCAACAGAGATAGCAGTTTCTAAACAAAAGCCTACTAATGGTGTATCTGAAGTATTTGGAGATTTCCTTTTAACATCTGTGGAGCCACTGGCTAAAAGCAAAACTAGAGCTCTCTTCTCCAATGCCTTGAAAGCAAATTAGGAAGACTTAAGCCTTCTCCAAGTTGTTTGAGAAGGACCTGAGGAACAGAAACGTTTAGAAGAGGGACATCTGAAATTCTGCCCCTTGCTACCTCAACACATAGATGAGAAACTTCTGGAGCTCAGCTTGGTTTGCTTGGAAACTAGGAAACTATCAGATCCACGCCTCTTTTCAGCAACAGGAACTTTTCAGGTAGCAAGGAGCCTTTCCACATAAGAGGTGCACCTAGCAGATCAAGAGTTCACAGAGAACAGTAAATGAATTGAAAAGTCTGCAGTTGAAAACAGTGTGGAAGATGTTAGGTTGATTGTGAAGGACAAAGTATGTTTTCCCTCATGCTTACAATCATTCAAATGACTAGTGAATATATGATTACATCCACATCATTATCTGTAATCTGACCCATTAATCATTACCTACTCTTACCCTGTCATAAAACCTTGCCTATAAAAAGGATTGTTAATTTCACAACTAAGGTTATAGTATTTAGTAACGTTTCCAGTTATCCATGCCAAATACATTCATTTCCGACCTTGCTGACGACAAACTATGCCTAAACACAGCCAAGCTTTATCATCCAACAGAATGCCAAAATAAAGCGTACTCTCAGGGTAGTTGTAAGCCTTTGGTTGTACTCCAGACAGCTCCACTTTATCCCTCATTCACACAATGCAGATATGTATATCTCACATAATCAATTTAACTGAAAACTAAATTCATTTTGAGACTGGAGCTAAAGACTTGGCAGATAATTGAATTTTACAGTAATTCTGGAAGGTCTGGAAGAAGAATGTTACAGTCTTCATTCTGTGCTAATGAAGGTTTTGTCACTGAATAGAAAAGAGATCGCTCCATCTTAACAAGACTAAGTATTTCATACATTACATTAGACCTGTGGATGAAACTTCCAGTAAGGCTTCATTAGTGCTAACTTGTAGGGTACTCCCTAAAGGTGTTGCAGAGTTAAACACATACTAAACAAGTGAACAAGCAGCCCAATAGAGCAGCCCATCCTTCTGATTCTGCAGAGGTTAGAGTGCTGCTTTGAAATACTCTAGAGAAAGTATCACAAAAAGTGCTGCAGAGCTTAGAATATGATATTTCACGTTAAGCTATCAAGTACCTTTGGCAACCATAAATTAAGGACCATTCATTGTTAACACAGTCTTGCCAGTCACAAAACTGAAATCTCCCTGGGTTTTTAGATGTATCTGCTTTTATTGGTCTTGATTGTGAAAGTTTTTGGTTTTTTTTTTCTATTACAACAGAGCTGAAGCATTCTGCTTGTCTTAGGAGAAACAAGAGTAGTTTCTTGCCAAGGAAATTAAATAATCTGTTCTTTTCAATCTGACAGCAATATTTACACAGAAGGTGAAGGCTACAGATTTCAGAAGTCATATTTTATCATTCATATGGTTTGAAGGATTTGTTGAGAAAAATCAACTACCCCCAAAAATTCCATCCCCCTCAAATAATATGATTAAATTAGAATAGTATTTAGATGACAACGATTTTTATCATGCTGAATATCAGATGTTTTCTAATGTCAGAAAAAATTAGCCTCTCTGCTGGATTAGTTAGAATATTTAGTGAAAATTAATATATTCTGGATATTGTTCTTAGACAAAGACACTGCTGCTATCAATTTACAAGCTGACACACAAATAAGGGATTTTTCATAAAAAAAAAGCAGCAGGAATAAAAACCATGTGCATGTGTGAGAAGGGAGATTACACAGCCAATTTGTAACTGTAAGTAATACCCTTTACAGAATAAAACATTACAAGAAAAGGTTCACACAGGGAGGAGGAAATTGTTTTAAGACCAGTACAGGGCAAGAGTAATATATCAGCTATTCTCTGGCAGCATTTGTATCATAAAAGCAAATTGACAGTTGCATAAAAATCCCAACATAGGGTGCACAGAAGGCTGGCAAGGTCCAGATAGCTGTCTGCATAGCAAACCTAAGAATTGGCCCAGTTTATCTCTGCAGTTGCTTTCTCAGAAAAACACATGAACAGAGGAGATCTGACTCCCACAATTTCCTCCCTCGTGAAGAGCTATTGTAGTTTTTCCTCATGAAATTTTCTCACCTTCTGCTTCCAAATTCAAGTGATCAAATAATATCTTAAATTTTTCTAGGTTCTACATCCACAGAACAAAGTATTTAATTTGTTTCTGCACTAAATTTCCACTATCAATACACATGCAAAAATCACTTCAGGACATGAACTCCTTGGAGCAGAAGCCACTTTCTAAGCTTTATTCCAGGTCTCCCATGGCCAGGTTTTGGTCAGGCACTAGGTATAACCAGAAACAGTTAAGACTGTGTCAACTGAATTCCAGTTGTAGTGTATCAGAGCAAGAAAATGTGTAAATTTATTTCCTAAATCCACTACAAGGCATGAGCAAAAAGGCTCAAACAGTGACCTCTAAGAGTAACATTAGCACTCCATTACAACCACCCGTTTGATATAGCCATTAAGTAGATTTATCTGTGAAGACTGAATTTAACCTAAAGAGGAATAAGGAACACAAAAGTTCTATTTTGCTAGTTTTACTTTAAAAAAAGTTGCCAAACCAATAGCTTTTCTTCTAAGCAGAAGTGTCCGGTTCAATTCTGATCTCTCAGTATAAATGAGAAGTACCTTCATAGAAGGTAATAGAGCTGTAAAATCAATGTAAGGAAGGTCAGATTAAGACCCACCATATTTAGGAGCAAGGGTGTTATTCAGTCAAGGCATTTGTGGTATTCTGGATCGATCATCAGTTAGTTGTGACATTCTGTGCTTCACCAAAAACGTGTGCTGAATAAACACTAGACGGATGACAGCTTAATATCTGGCAGCAGCTAGAGAAAAGTCAGGCCATATTTTTCATTTCCAAAAGCAATAAACAAAGGACCAGCCCAGGTGCTGGGAATCATTTAAGTTGCAACCCTCACATGAGAACCTGAAAGAGTCACAGCACTACAATAGCAACACCAAACAGTACAGCATTTACTTAACAGCACCAAAGCAAAGAAGAAAGAGACTTCAGCAGATACCAAAGTTTCTGGCTTACTACCACCTTCCCTCCCTTACAAAAGATGGATGAAGCTGTGCACAAGTTCAGAGTACATGCTTCTGCAATATTTTGACTCCAAACCTAAAATTAAAGTTTGACTTTCAGTCCTCAGCTTGCCAAGGGAACGGTGAAATCACTGCACCATTGATACTTCTGCCCTGTGGCTTGAGCCCTGTTTTCCGTTACAGAGGAAAACAACAACTTAATATCTTAATTCCATTTTGCCTTCCTGCACTAAACAACTGTGTCCTCAGAAACTCCCACCACTGGAAGTTAGAGAAAATATAAATCTGTATCATCAATGAGAAAAACAGCTACAATGCAATCAGTGTACAAAACTGGGGCTGCCTCAGAAAGCAAATACACATGATTTAGTTCCATCAGACATATCAAGTTTTATATCCCCCCCCATTTCAGTAGGAAAGGAACTGCAAGAACAACATCGCCCTAAGCCTTCACCTGTGCTGCCTAACACTTCTTGCTTATTGCCTCTATTTGTCTATGAATGCAGCTGCATATTTCTCTGTTCCTCAGACTACCTGCTCCTTCACAGTCTAATTCCTTGTGCAAAACTTCCTAAAGCCTTGTTCTTCCGTAGCTCGTACCTGAGCATCAGCAACATTAGTAATAAAGACTAGAAAATGGAGCCCCCCCTTGCTTAAACATATTGCTCTCTCTTGCACTTTCTTCATATCCCACCCTTCAAAGCAGGGATTGTCTGTTGTATTTTGCCTTGAAATTTGCTCAGCATGACTCTTAGCACTTAACCAAAACTAATGTTTTGGAGAAAAGATAATTAAGTGTACAGTCATGGATCAGTAGAGTATCCTTGTACCCTAACTGAAAGACTTCCTCTTCAGCACATTTCTGTATAATAATAAACTCTCTATGTCTAGGTTTGACCACAGATTTAATAATTGTATTGGAAAGGTCAATTACACTTCATGAGATGACCCTTCACGAAGACAAACCAAGATTCATTTGGCTCCTCTTCCAGTTATCCAAGGATGCAGGAGGTAGAGCATTTGATTTATTTTATTGCACTTCAAACCTGGCTGCTGGGGGTCACTAATAGAGAAATCATTATAAACACCAGTTGTTCTTTCTTATCAGGGAAAACACTATAATGCTTGAGGGGCTCTACTGAGCTGTGCAGTGTTACTTCTGCAACAAGGCTTAGAACCTTATCAACAGATCCAGAGCTTCAGCGCAGCCCAAAAAATTCATGACCTGAGGCTTCCTCCTAAGAAACCTGAGAGGTCACTGACTGATCAAGACTTCAAGCATCACAGAAAACGAAGTTTCCTATCTTGCTTTCCCCTCTCAGGAGAGGTTTACAAAGGAAGACCAGCTATCAGAAGCAGTCAGATATAGATCAGCGGTCAGAAGTTGAGATGCGTATATGAAATGACAAATGTCTTGAATCAGCAGTGTTTATGGTATTTTATCTCCAGAAGCAGTGTTTAAAATGTTGAAATGTGCACAGAAACTCAAAAGAAAAATGTTCCTTTAGAAAACTCATCCATAATCTTAACGGTTGTTTTTTGTGTGTTTTTTTTTTTTTTTTAATCTAGTAACTTCACATGAAAAATTAGCAGCAGCAGAACAGGATGTTCACTTGCATACACACATATATACACATACACATATTTGTCATGACAGAATTTCCACAAAAATGTTTTTCATGTAAAAAGAACTAAAAAAAAAATAAAAAAAAAATCCCATGATGTCCAGATTTACAAATAATTATGAAAAAAATTACTAAGTCGCAACCTGTTCAATTAATATTTACTTAGGTTGTTCTCAAAGTAATGCTTCCTATTTATTTCCATGGAAACAGCAACAAAGAGCACAGTAACACTATTTGACAGAGCAAATTCTGTTACAAAACCCTGTCTTTCAACATAGTCCCACTGTTAGCTATACATTTTCAACACCATTTTCAAACCTACATAGCCATTTGGAACAAGGCTTGTCATTTACATCTCTGCCATCATTGCTGAAACACATCACCCACCACCTCCCTGTGCTCACATCCACTGTTCAGTCTCCACAGATATTCAGCAAGTGTCAATGAATGTCAATGGGTGCCATTTTTTCTGCATGGAGGAATTCAATAGCACACCTTTTTGTCTCATATGTACTTTCACGTCAGATGTTATTGTGGCAGACTGCCCCTCTGCTGCCATCTGTCATGTCATGGCAATAAAGTGCAATAGTATATTGTTGGGAAGTTTCAGCCTCTACTGCCATAGCACCAACACCTGCTTCTGATGTCTCGGGCCAACAGAATAAATAGGTGGCATTACTTTTGGAGTAATCCTTGTATAAGCCTAAGCAATTTCACTGGGAGACAGGAATAGGAAAGCAATAGACAAGACTTCCTTTATCTGCTTGTACAAAAAGTATGTATTGCTGTCTGGCCTCCTCTGGAGAGGAACACAACTTCTGGAAGATGTATTTAACACTAAATAAAGTCTCTGGGTTAATCCTGTGCATAAGATTCAGTTCTTATAGTTACCTAGGTGCTTACAGTTTCATCAGACAGACCTGAACAAGCTTGTTGGGTATATATACAAACATTTTTAATAAAGGCAGTACAGGATTTCACTTACAAGCCCAAGAGCAATCACATGCTCCTGGAGTTCTGTGTGAGAATGATTAGTATGCAGAAAGCATGGGTTAGATGAGTAGACAGTGAGATGGATTGAGATCCAGCTGACTGGCAGAGCTCAGAGAGTTGTGATCAGTGTCAGAATCTAGCTGGAGGCCTGGAACTAGCAGTTACCCCCAGGAGTAGGTGCTGAGTCTAATCTTGTTCAACATCTTTATCGATGACCTAGATGAAGGGAGAGAGTCTATCATCAGCAAGTTTGCTGCTGATGCAGAGCTGGGAGGAATGTCTGACAGACCAGAAGGTTGTCCTGTTAGTGAGACCTGGTCAGATTGGAGAGTTGTACAGAGAGGAACCTGACACAGGTTAGGAAATGATATGCTGGAGCGGAGCTCTGTGGAGAAGGACCTGGGTGTCCTGGTGAGCAACAGGTTAGCAGTGTGCCCTTGTGGCCAAGAAGACCAACGGTATCCTGGGGTGCATTAAAAAGAGTGGGTCAACAGGTTGAGAGAAGTAATTATCCACTTCTATGCTGCCCTGGTGAGGCCACATCTGGAATACTGTGTCCAGTTCTGGGCTACCCAGTTAAAGACAGACACGTAACTTCCAGAGAATCTAGCAGAGGACACATGTTCTGTAAAAGAAAAAGCTGAGGGACGTGGGACTGTCCAGGCTGGAAGAAGCTGAGAGGAGGTCTTATCAGCACTTACAAATATCCGAAGGGTGAGAATCAAGTTGATGGGTCTGGTCTGTTTTCAGTGGCATGCAGCAACAGAACAAGGAGCAATGGCACAAACCGGAACACAGGAAGTTTCATCTGATCATGAGAGAAAATTTCTATACTGTCAGGGAGACAGAGCACTGGAACAGGCTGCCCAGAGGGGGTTGAGAAGTCTTCTTTGGAGGCATCCAAGACCTGTCTGGGCATTTTCCTGTGCAATGTGCTGTAGGGAACTGCTTTAGCAGAAGACTGGAGTCTGTATCTCCAGAGGTCCCTTCTAACCCCAACAATTCTGTGATTCTGTACATCATCACTATAGAACACATTAAAATGACATATGAGATATCTCTATGCAAGGATAACAGTGGCAGTATTCAAGGCTGCAGTTTAGAAGTGACTTGCACAATGTATTTATAAAACAGAATCAATCTGTTAAAGGAGCAGGGACAGAACAAAAAAAAACAAACAAACAAAAAAAAACCCCAACAAACACTTGGATCCCACATCCTTTGCTCTAACTATTCAACTACACTCCCTCTTTTTCAGCAAGATCACGCCTGCCAGTTCAGTCATTGTATTTCACTCTCTCTTGTTGAAAAAAAACCTTTCTGAGACAAATATTGTCTTTTACAGCACATTACTTTCTCCTTAAGAGATCAATAAACTGTAATTATACCTGTAATGTCTTTGCCTGGATTGTTTAATAACTGCAAGTGCACTGTACTGTTTTGAGATTTGGGACTGGATAGAAGAAGAGTGGGAAGGCCAAATGCCTTTTTTTTTTTTTTAATTTAGGTTGTCACGGAAAGTCCTGGGATTGATTGGGGATTAATAATCGTGACATCAAGTTGACTATAATACACTCCTTTCCCAGGAATGTCATGTTTATTGCCTAGAGTGAGCTGCATCAAATTGAAAGTCCGAAAAATTATGTGCCAAATGCTCCTGTGGGCACAATTCGTCACCCGCCCTTTTCCAAGCCACTGACATGCAATTAAAATAGCATCATATAAATAGATGGGGAAAGTTTGAGAATATTTTAATTCCTCAGAGAAGAGCAACTTGTACAATACATGAAATTACATTTTATTGCCCTTCTGTTTTGCACTATCAACTTGAACTGAAGAAATCCACAAACGTATGAAGTTTGGTGCTGTAATCTCGCTATCTCCTTTCACTTCCTGACACCTGAAGAAAAGCAAACTGATTTTTTCAGCAACCCCAACTTATGTTTTGCTATTGAGTATGCAACTTTAAGGATAAAAACAGAACAACACAAAGAGCTCCTGACACTAAAAACCAGGTTTATGACATAAGACTTGGTTTTTAGTTTACCTTTATTTTGTTTGAGGAACTTTGAAAGAGATATCTATGATAAACTCTGAGAAAAGATCCCCAATTTTCAAGGAAGACTGAAAAAATACTTTTCAAAATCCAGAACACTTTTGAAACTATTAATATATGAAGCTAAAGGCCTATTTCTTTTTCAGCTTTAAAATGCCAGTTCTCTATTTTCCCCTTTACGAAGCTTCTTACTTAATTTTCACATTGAAAAGGAAAGCAAGGGGGTAAACAACACCATCATCTTCCTCAGACATGAAAAACCAGGGAGAGAATCTGAAAATGTAGGCAGCAGTTTGCTGCCAATTTTGAGGCTGTTTCAAATTCAGTTAATCTTCCTTGTAACAGAACTAGAAAGCTGCTTATGGATAATCTTGCTAGAGAAATGCCCATTGTGTTCTAATTTCCAAGATGTAAGGCAAATAGATAACAGGATACCAGAACCCCAGAAGTCATATGTCAGGAACTGTTTCAGTCACTACTTTCTTCCTAGCTTTCCCCAAATTTGATTTGTTAGGTGGAGAGACCTTTGTAGCATGTGTGGATGATGCTGGATGTAGTAAGACTTCTGTTGACTTCTGTGCACTCACTTGTCTCCTATACACAGAATGTATCATTTATCAAACAAGTTAAGTTTTCTGGCATCTGCTTAAACCACGCAGGGGCATCAGACCTCCATGTACTCTAACTGGGTCACTCAGATGTTTGCTACTCTTAGCTGGCATTTTTGTCATCGTTGTTGTTTGTTTCTTTTTGTTTGTTTTCATTTTGTTTTTAAAGTCCTTGAAAAAATTATTTCTATCACACGTACATTGTTCGCTGGAACATCTTACTTTCTGATAGTGATTTTTTTGCTTGTTGCTGTACCAGAAAACTTCTAATAGAATTTGCATGCATGCCTTTTGTCATGTTAAAGCAGATTCTGCTATGTTCTGCAGGAAGAAAAAAAAAAGAAGTTCTGGCAAACTCTCCACCTCTTCACACTAGCAGTAAATTCTAAAACTTAAATGGTAGTTTTCAAACTCCTACTTTAATATATATGTTTCCTCTTATTAACTGAGCAGTCACCAACATAGCAAATAATCGTGCTAAATCAATGCTGTGGGGATTTTTTTTGTTTTAGAGATACTTTAAAAACTTTATTAAAGTGCCTAGGCAGCAATATCAAAGAGATTGCTGAGGACTGCAGGAGGGTAAAGCAACTAAACAGCAAAATAGTACATAAGTATACATAAGTATACAACAAACAAACTGTACCAGGCAGTGACTCTTGAGACAAGCAGGCTGATGCAGATACCTGCCTGAGTAGACTTCTCTGTGTGGGATAACAGAGATGTTTTGGACCAAGAGAGTGAGGAGTGAGCTCATGCTCAGCTGATGGTGGGAATCAATGCTGTAGCATGATGGCCCCAAGGAAAGCAACTGTAGCCAGACAAGCCCAGACAGACCTCATTCCCTGCTTTCAGCCCTTGCCTCCTCTCAGGGACGTTTTGTTCCACAGTCACATCGAGAAGAGCATTTTTGCTCAAGAGAACCATGTAGACAGGTTGGCACAAGCAAGCAGAACCACACTGCATTTTCTCTCCCTTAAGTCTGGCTGCGGGCTTTCTGAGGAGACGGATTCCTGTAACTGACTATAATTTCCACAGCCTTAAGTGGAGAGGACTATTTTTAAGTTTACCAAAGCTAAAAGCAACCACCTCACCCACAGGAGATGAATGCTTAGAGCTAGATGTGAGATAGGCTCACATGGTGTGGCCTTCCTGTTACAGAAAGGGAGGGAAGGAGAGCAGGGGTGGGGTGACACAGGAAAGTACAAAATATCTCCAATAAAACAATCTACAAATACTGTGGATGACCTGAAAATACACTGCTTTCAAAGTCTGATTCTACTACAATTGAACTGCTACTTAAAAAATTACATGCTGACTTTGTTAATGGTAAGTTTCTGTTTAGAAAAGTGCACACTTTTATTTAATTCTATATTTAGATTATTGGATAATGTCTATCAGAAAACCTTTAAAAGCTAAAAATTCTAGCTAATCATATCATGCACAGGTCATAACAACTGCTCGCAGACAGATATGAAAACTTTTATCTATGCATAATTCATTCTATTTTTTCTGCAAGGGTCAACATCAAATAGGAAAACTGAATAAGAATTTATGCACGTATTTTTCTCAATTTCTGTGGGCAATCTCTCTCTCTCTCTCTCTCTCTCACACACACACACCAAAAAAAATTGTTGCTCACCTTATCAAAAAGAAAAAGATCAAAATTCTTTTCATACTGTTTCCATTGTATTATCCCATATTTACTGTTATGCTGAGGAAAAGTGATATATAATAATAAAGTGTGCCTTTGATTTGTGGGTATTTGGAGACAACTGAAAATAGCCATTTTTTGAAGTAACTATCGTATCAGGCACGATGAATAAATTAAAACTCAGCTATTCTGAAATAAAGAGAGCAGAAAGAATACAATAGAGGCATGCTTGAAGAGTGAACCCCTATTTTTTTTTCCCCAGAGTGATGGTTCTGGTTACAGGACCACATTATTTTTGATATAACATGAAAAATGAGCAGGCTTGATGGATTACAAGAAGAGCACTAGTGTGTAAAAAAGCTTAAAGTTGATGCTTAAGAGATACAAGGGAAGGGCACAATACTTACCTATATTTCCTCAAAATACTCCTCTACTTCTACAAATTTCTGGTTAGGAATTTTCATAGGCTTCGGAGGATGTCTGAATAACGGATGTATCTATTCTCCTTAAAGTCTTGTAAATTCCTATGGCCCATTCCCTGAGTTCCACAGACTGCATAAAAGCTGGTAGGGGTTGACTTTTTATTCTGAGCCTGGCACTTTTTACCTTCTGCAGGTTCAGTTTCTCTGGGAGAAAAAAATGCATATACTTTACTCTATGCCATATTTTGCCCATGTTTTTGAAGGGGAAGAGAACATAGATGCTGTCTCAATAATCTTTTATAACAACAAGAGTAGATGTAAGGCTGTAACTGACAAACCTGATAGCTCTGGTTTTTCTGTCATGTTTTCTGATTTCAGGATGGCTACAAAATACTCTGTCTGATCACAGCTGTACAGAGTGCATTAAGAAATCAACCTACATCTCAGGCAGCTAGAACATAAAGCATTACAAATCCAAGTCAATGTATTTAATTACATCTAAAAACTAAATGGAAGCCAATATATTGTATAAAGATAAATAGCTTTGTATTTGTACTTAGCAGCAAATCTGAGACAGCCTTTGCTGTTAATAAGCATCTGACTGTTTTCACTACTTTATCATAATAAATCCCAATACGTGTTCCTGAACGCTTCATGACAGTGTTACAGTGACTATGCTTTTCTGACCAAGAGTAGAGGAAGTTGCAACATGAATCACAAACCCATGAGAATGTCTGTTTCTCTAAGAGGTGCTGATAGGAGAAATCAGCTCCTTTGGTCCCTGTGATAAATCTTTTCTGGCTCAAATCTGTGCAGGTTCATTTCCAAGTCTCTTAGGTCAGTATTCACACCAGAAATACCGGAGCAGTCACCTGATGAAGAAGCAGACAAAACTTTTTATATGACACATTCAACCCATCAAGGTTCATCAACAAACCCCAAAGCAACAACAATCAATCATAAAATGCTGTCAACAATCAGAGTTTAAAAGAGCCTCAAATGCATGATTAAACATACCTGAAATAATATGAACCTGAAATAATTCTGATAAAGATTATTCTGTATTCAGATATCACCTTGTCATGATTTGATACAACTTATTGGCAGTCCTGTCACCATATCAGAGGGTAGTATGCAGAGAGGAGGGACAGGCAAGAGGAGAAAGAGAGAATGAACAAGAATATTTCACTGCATAAAGCACTAATCTGAAAAAAATAAAAACTCTGTTGTCAAAATTCCTTGAGAAAAAAAGAAGTTCAAAAAGACCTGTTCTCAATATCAAGAGTTTTTAAGTACCCAGATCAGTTTTTGGGAAAACTTCTGAACTTTCAATGGAGATTTTTTAATCTAAATTATTCTATTAGAAAGAGCCATGGACTTTGGGGAAACAAAGCACAAAGTAAGTTTGGAGGTTCCTGAGCTAGTCCAGTCCTCTTGCTCCATCCCTCACCCACTCTCCAACTTCCCATAGAGGCATAAAAGTCTCATTTTCATATAAGTAATAATTTCTTTAAAAGTAATAATTAATTCTTAAATTCTTAATTCTCGAAACTCAAAAATATTGTTTTTTGTTGTTGTTTTTGTTGTCCAAATTAAACATTTTTTAACCTTTAGTTTATGAGGTCAAGACCTCAATTTTAAACTTGACCTAGTTTCAACCTTCATTTCTCAACAAACATGGAAGTACACTGACAATTATTAGTGTTAGGAGACATGACTATTGTTATTTGTAGACAGGCTAAAATAACGAGGGAAGGGGAGGGGAGGGGAGGAAATAAAAACCAGTACTTGTATAGTCAAGCATTTCTTGGGTGACCAAAATTTACCACTGGCACATCCATGATCACTATAAATGAGATGCATCTGTCACTAAATGATTGAGCTGTATCACAAATGAAAATAACAGCTACAACTGGCATTGCACTATCATTCTTTCCAGGAAAGAGCAAATCGGGTCCAAAAAAAGAGAAAAATACTGTACCTTTGAATTTCTCACAATTAACCCTGCAAAGCCGCACTCTAAACTTTCTCAGGGTTGAATTTCAAAGCCATTATCAGTTCATTCAAAAACATGAGATCTGATTTTATCTCACCTAACAAGAAAAAGCATTAGTAATCATAAGATCATCAACCCTGTTAAAAACACAGGGCACTTTCCTTTGGGTGACCTCTGACTGAATGCCACAGACTGAAATATTCTCTGAACAGACAATTTCTTATTACTTTTTTTAATTCTAATTTGAGCTAACATTAACATCTGTGATCAGCTGGTTACATACATAAAAGTAAACAGCTTACTAAATATACAGAAGTATATAATCTTTGTTTCTATTTATTGCTTGAGAAACAGCACACACCCTAATAAACAAGACTCAGAATTTGTACCCTATAGTCAAGCTGATTTAACGTTTTCAATTAGGTAGTGAAATTGTTCCTTTCAGAATTCACAGAACAGAATTGCTCCTCATGTAACTCATGGGTGATTGAGCACGCAGCCTCAGGGACTTTGAGGACACACAGAAGAGTAAGGAAACACTATTGGCTTTAGGAAACAGCAGGGGGAAAACCTCATGTTTTTCCCAGAGGTTTTTGGGAGGGCTCCTCTAAAAAGGTAACATCCAGCTAAAGTGCTTCTGTACCAATGCACACTGCATGGGAAATAAGCAGTGGAAATTAGACACTGTGGTGCAATTGGAAAACTACCATCTTATTGCTATCATGGAAACATGGTGAGATGATTTTCATAACTGGAATAACATGATTGAAGGCTATAAGATTTTTTAGAAGGGATAGGTGAGGTAAGAGAGGTGAGGGAGCTGCAGTCTATGTTAAGCAGTAGATAGACTACAGAGAGCTGCTCCTGAGAAATAATTATGAGCAGGTTGAGAGTTTACGGATTAAAACTAGAGACTGGACCAATAAAGGGCATCTGATGATTAGGCTCTACTGCAGGCCACCTGATCAGTGGGAGCCCACTGATGAGGTATTACTGCTTCAGCTGCAAGATGTGTCATGATCACAGGCTCTGCTCCTGGTGAGGGATTTCAACACCCAGATATTTGCTGGGAAAACAACATGGTGAGTTGCAAGCAATCCAGGAAATTTTTACAGTGCACTGACATCAACATTCTGGTTCAGGTATTGGACAGACGAATCAGAGGTTATGCATTGCTGGACCTGGTGCTCAAAAACAGATGAGATTGTAAGAGGTTAAGATCAGAGGCAGCCTGGGTGGCAGCAACCATGTCCTAGTTGAGTTTGTGATCTCGAGGAACATGGGCCTGAAAAGAGTAGAGAAAGGACCCTGACCTTCAGGAGAACTTCGGGCTCTTTAAGTAGCTGTTGGATGAGATATCCTGTGAAACTGTCCTTAGAGACAAAGGAACGGAACAGAGCTGGCAACACTTTAAGGATGCCTTCCTGAGAGCACAAGAGCTCTCTGTCTCCCAGAATATGAAATCAGGCAGACAAGGCAGGAAACCAGCACAGCTAAGCAAGGATGTACTAGTCAGGCTGAGAGAAAAAAAGTGCAAAGTATAAGCAATGGAAGCAGGGGTGGGCAGCCTGGGAGGAATACAGGGAAAGCCAAGGTGTAGGTGGAACTGAACTTGGCAAGGGATGTGAAAAGCAGCAACAGCTGATTAGGTTGCCAAGCCACTTTCCATCATATCTGAAAAACTGGCTGTCATGCAAAGTCCCCAGTGACTGGAAAAAGGGATACATCACTCCCACACTCAAGAAAGGAAAAAAGGAAGAACTGGGGAACAGTAGGCCAGTAAGCCTCATGTCTGTGCCTGGAAGATCATGGCACAGATCCTTCTCAAAGATATGTTAAGGCACGTGCAAGATATGGTGATCCTAGACAGACAGCACAGCTTCACCAAGAGTAGATTGTGCCTGACCAAGCTGTGGTGGCCTTCTATAATGAAGTGACAGCATTGGTGGACAAATAAAAGGCAACTGAGGGAGGGGATTGTCCCCCTCTATGCTGTGCACATGAAGCACTGGAGTACTGTGTCCAAACTTCGGAACCCCACTTTGAGAAGGATGTGAAACTGTTAGAGTGGGTCCAGAGAAGGCCACAAAAAATGATCAGAGGGCTGGAACACAAAAGTACTCTTTAGGAGCATGCATTATATGTTTGTCTTTTCCATTTAATGTACGTTTTGGGAGAAAAAAAAATATTTTGCTGGGCATTTAAAATTATTTTTCTGGCCAAAATCAACCATAGGATCAAAAACGCAACTGATCTGAAATGATTTTTTCAAATTATTTTCTTCCCCATTGACCTCAATGGATCACCTGAGTAATGCAGGAGGACAGAAAGTGGTAAAATATATACAATATATTAGACACACAGAAACTGCGATCAATTTTTCTTTACATGCCTCTAACAAATGAGCCCTCAGTTGCTTCATTTCCTTTAAGTGACAGCTGTGCAGATGAGTGTTTGCAAATAGTAATAAGGCTAGAATGAAAATGAGGCTGAAGGAAGTATACATTGCTTATGGTACAAGTGGCAAAAAACAGCTTGCATTTTACAAGCCAGAAGCAATTCAACCATCTTCCAAAGGGCCACTTGCATGTGGATAATAGAAATGAGTTATTTGCAGCTCTAAGAAGAAAAATAAGTTAATTGAAAGGAAACAAGACAAGATGTTGAAAGATAAAGGAAGCAATATCTTAGCTAAACCAAAATAGCATATTCTGGTTTACGATCCTTCTATAAAATTTTCTCCACAGTCTTCTTTTCAATGAAAATTAGGTTTGACTTGCTTTTTCTTTCCATATCAAAGCACACTAATCCCTTGCCATGTAGGACATTTTTGAAGGGGAAAAAAAATAAATAAATAAAAAAAACAAAGCTTCATAGAATGTCAAACCTTTGTTTTGTTCCAGAAAAATTAATTCCATCACATATATCTCCAAAATTCAAAAGGATGCAGATATTTCTGCAAGCAACAATGCATATGTCGGCATGGCTTATGCCACTTATCAAGCAAAGCTACTTCAACACATGCTTTATTAACCAAAAGGTCCGTCTAAAATTTGTTCATCTTTAGTCTACCTACAAGAAGGAAGTTTAACACAGACCTTGATTTGCACTTCAGTAAAAAGTAAGACAAAATCATGCTTGGTCGTAAAATGAAGTGGCTTTTGTTAGCTGTGCTTGGGCAGAGTCTACCTATTTTGCTTTTTTCTTTAGGTACCAGAGTACTGTTTTATAGAACAGTGTGTCTGCAGGCTTTTCAGTCTTGCTGGATAATGGATAGCAATAAAATGGCAAGTGAAAAGAATTTTCAAAGCGTCCATTAGCCTTTCAGTTGTGAGTTACCTAAATATCTGAAACATTCAAATACTGATAAATTTATCTCTTAAAAACAAACAAACAAAACCACACACACAAAGAACAATTTTTCAATACAATACAAAATAGTTAAATAATTATTTAATTATTAAGGGCAGCCAAGAGAATACAAACTGAAACTCATGTAGCCAAAAAAAGCAAAAACAAAAAAACCCAACCCCTCACCATCTTCCAGATCAAACCAGTTTTCTGAATGCTTCAGTAGCAATTTAACTGGTGACACCGGCAAGCTGGAACAGGAAATGAAATTGCATGTGATGGTAAAAAGCACAAAACATTAAATAAATATTTCCTAACTATTAACTTGAAGCTGGTTCATCCAAATCAATTTGCAAATGCTCACTTTTGCAGATTTAAGAACCTTTCAAATTAGAAGTAGATGGTAAATGCACCCTAGAAGACTGATTCTCATTTAACATTCTGCAGCTATCCAGACAGAGCGATAAGAAGATTACACATTCAGCTGGAGGTGAGTGCACTGGAAGATGAGGTTTGTAATTGCAGTTTGGTATTAGTCTGATTATTTGTTATTGCCCCAAAAACAGGATAAAGAAGAAGGAAAAAAAAAAAAACCAAACCAAAACAACAACAACAACAAAAAAACAGTATTACCACAACTATTTAAAACAATTTAGTATGTTTTAGAATAATTTCAAATTAAGGAACTTCTTACTGTGATTCTCAATCTTAAACAGAAAGTCTACAGAGCTTTTTTTTTCCTTTGTCTTCCTTAAACAAGAAATACAGAATACACAGTGAATATTATTTTGCCACTGCTTAAAGGTTGTAGGCTTTTTTTACTAACCTGACCATGCCAGGTCTCAGAAATTGTCTGGACTCTTCTTGGCCTGAGACATCTTTAGCCTGCTTAGCTTTGATAACAGATATCTACCAGTCTCAATTTCATTTCAGTTTTGATTTGGTTTACAATGATAATAGGCAGTTATTTCAATGTGAACTCCTGAAGAAAATGAAATATTAAAGAATCTACCTGCTGTGCATCAATATTTTTGATGCATAGGAATATAGTTTTTAGAGTTTTTCTTTTAAAAGAAAATAAAACATTTTCTGAAGTTCTTCACTGTTGAAAGGCTTCCCAATGCTTTTCTACAATTAGCTAACAGAGACAAATAATTTGCTGTAGGCTTTTCTTTGACTCTTCCTATGATGATGAAATGGAAGATAGTTCTTCAGGGTAATACATTATCATTAGCTACTACAAGAGGAAAAAAAACCCCTTCATATTGAAATAGGAAAACAGGTCACTGAACTCCAACTAAATTCTGTCACAGCGGAGTATACACAACATGACTTGAGATTAGGCCACAAGTCTCTTCTGATGCAGTTGGCAAAAAAACGCTCCCCATCATGGGTTCCCTTTTGCTTCCTACTTTCTCCTGTTCATGTCACAGTGAATAAGACATAGCAAGAAAATCCTGAGTATGAGAACTGCCCTCTTGGGCAACACATTTAGAAAGAATTACAGATTTAGATGCTAAGGTACGCCCTGTTAAATACCTTAGTTTTGCAAACTACCCAAGATACAGACAAAAACACATTTCAAAAGACATTCAAGCAGAAGTATACACCTTCATATAAAACATCATTTTTACCCACAGTTTTGACAAAAGCAGAACATAAGGGAAGAAAAAACAACAAACAAAAAAAAAAAACCTTGAAAATATCAGACCACCTACAAGAAATCCAAACTCACATGGTTTATTTTTATAGAATCATAGCATCACAGCATTGTTCAGGTTGGAAAAGACCTTAAAGATCAAGTCCAACCACAACCTAACCATACTACTCTAACAACCCTCCACTAAATCATGTGCCTGAGCACCACATCCAGACAGTTTTGCAGCAAGACATCAACTATAATGGTGTCACCACCACACTTTCAGCAGCACTGATCTGAAACATGCACTCTGCCATTTGTGGGCCAGGCATCCACATCTAGGAGCATATCTGGCACATTAGATGGTACAAAAGTAGATCAGCACATATACAGCAAGCCCAGCACGTCCCAGGTTTTCAAGATTCTCTTCTCAAAACAAGAAACTTGTGTCTGTGCAGTTTTCTTAATGCTCTAAACAGCAAATAAACATACAAAACAGTGTGGGTCACTCGTGACAAATGCATAGGAATACTGCTTTTAGGCAACTAAATGTTGAATCATAATAGCTCCTGTCCTTAGAATAGTGATACTTAATCTTAACAGATTACTTAAAAAAGCCATACTTCCTGGAGAAAGGCTTTGTAACTCCAAAGCTTCCCAAATCTCATGAGTTCAGTTGTTTAATGTTTTTGCATTATCTGCAGAAATGAAAAAGCCAACTGCTCCCTTGCCTTGCTGGCTACCTGTTTGATGGTGCCCAGGATACAGTTGGACTTTCAGACTATGAGCACCCACTGCTTTCTGATGTTGAATTTCTCATCAACCAACCAAATACTTCAGTTCTACTCTCAATTCATTCTCCATTCAGCTGCTATTTGTGTTTGTGATTGCCCCAACCCATATTCAGGACCTTGTAGTTGGCCTTGTTGAACTTTGTGAAGCTTATGAATAGCTTTGATACTGTCATGGGAGCATGGCACTTTTTAGTAAACAGTGAGTACCAGAGAAAAAATAATAAATAATAATAAAATAATTCGTTTGTGAGGTAAGTCACATCACATATCAGAAGGTTTAGGGCATTTACTGATACATTAGTAAGAGAGGAAAGCTAAAACACTGAACAGCATACAGTTTGTTACTAGACATCTCAAGTTCATGTAGAGCCAAACAGTACTGCATAGATCAGAGTGATTTTCTTAACAAATCCTTATACTCACGGGGCTTGACAGGTTCACTAGAGCACAACATTATCACATCAGGTAGGCATGCTATGCTGGGGAAAGAGGTGGCATCAGCTTGCTGAGTTGGCAGCCTGCAAGCAGAGTTGCAGAATTTCACCCATAGTTTATTTGGAGCAGCAGCAACAGACATAAGTCACAGTATCTCTTTTATAGAGCAGGTCTTTTGTAATGCACATCACCTTCACTTTCTGCATATTAATCCACCTTCACACAAATTCTTTAACTGCACGGAAAGGTTGCAGAAGGGGAAAAAAAAAAAAAAAAAAAAAGACAAAACAAAAAGCTCAGTACAAAAGTACAAAGTCTATTTTAATGAATTCTCAGATGTAAAAATAGCCTGCAAGGTTTGCGAAACCTTGAAGTCTGTAAGGTTTAAACCATTGATGAAATCAATTTGCTTAACATATGATTCACTGTTTAGCCAGCATCCTAATTAAACAGTAACTTCTTATTATTCCAGTAAGGAATAAAGCACAGTAGGTGATATAAGGTCATCAGCCTATATTTATATATAACTAAATATGTTCCTTCCTAGCTTTTTAATTATGCTGATTTTTCAGAAGTCAACTGAGAGTGGATTAAAATGGATACAGGTTGAAAAATAAACATTTTTTAAGCACGGTGAACACCCAGTAAGACTTTAGACCAACACCACAGTACTATTTAAATTATTTATTTATTTTTAAAAAGAAGGAAGAAAAAATTACTGTCTCCAAGCTTTGTGGTTTTCTCTTCCATCTCTGTGGTTTCGGAAGATCTAAATCAAGGTAAATAGTTTAAATAACTCCAACTTCTTAAAATAAAAATCCTCCTTGCTACAGGTATTCTGGATGATTTCAGAGCCATGGCAGCAACTACGTAATTGCAAAAACAGTACTAGATTATTTCATTGGGTGGAATCACAGGCATCCAGATGGGTCTTGAATATCTCCATAGAAAGAGGCTCCACCACCTCTGGGCAGCCTGTTCCAATCCTCCAATACCCTTACTGTAAAAAAGTTCTGTAAAATTCATACACTTAATGCCTCCTACCTTCACAGGTTGAGTCTGGATTAATCTTAACTTTAAAAAAAATGCCTTCACGTAGCAGAAAGGATTAGAATACTGAATTAAAAGTGAAATCGATTCAATTCTAAAATTTTATTTGAATAGTTCTACCCAACATACTACATAAAGATTGAAGCAGACATCACTTTGCCCTACCTGGACTTTATCTGTCAAGTTCACATTGCTTGAAGAGCAAAGCAAACCTAGAGTTATAAATACTATCCATCCCTAATTTTAGTTACCTCAGAAAACTCTACTGATGGTAGATGATAATGCCATGGGGTTGTATTTTTCCTTTATATTCTTGACAGATACTCAGAAAACTGTTGTCTAAGTCTATGTACAATTGGTAATCTCTAGTTTGTCTGATTCCTTTTCACCAGAAGAGTCAAAAATCCTGGCATGAAACATTCCCTTGAATTCTCTCCCCTTAACTACGAGTCTCCCAATTATTTGAATAATTGGTATGAAATAGACTCCATGTTTTAGTAGCATTAGTTGCATCAAGTATCTTTTCTCAGGTATGTTTTGTTGTTGTTGTTTGCTGTAAATACACTGTGCTGCAACTCTGAAGACATGAAGACTATTAGCAGCTGAATCGGCAGCTCCCTGGATGATCTTGGCCACATCTCTTCATTTCTAGGCTTTCTTTTCTGCACCAATTCCTCTTGATTGAAATGAGAACACTACTTGGCTGTATAAAAATATACTCAGTACCACTATAAAGTACTCTATCTCTTGTACATCATTGTGTCTGGACCTTCTAGTATAATGACAAAAACAACTAAATTTCTTTTGTTCACTGCTCCAGCTGCCTGAGCAAGTGATGTGACCCCTTCCTCTGAATATTTGAGGTGATTTTTCCTTTCTACCCATCTCTTGTAAGGCCTCATCTGGAGTACTGCATCCAGGCCTGGGGCCCCCAGTACAGAAAGGACATGGAGCTCTTAGAGTGGGTCCAGAGGAGTGCCACTAAAATGATTAGAGGGCTGGAGCACCTCCCATACAAGGAAAGGTTGAGGGAACTGGGCTTGTTTAGAACTGGGAGAAGGTTCCAGGGAGACCTCATTGTGGCCTTCCAGTACGGGAAGGGAGTAGTATGGGAGCATATAAACAGTAGGGAGAATGACTGTTTACGAGGGTGCATAGTGATAGGACAAGGGAGAATGGTTTTAAACTGAGACAGGGGAAGTTTACGTTAGATATTAGGAAGAGATTTTTCATTGGAACAGGTTGCCCAAGGAGGTTGTGGATGCCCCATCCCTGGAGGGATTCAAGGCCAGGCTGGATGTGGCTCTGGGCAGCCTGGTCTGCTGGTTGGCGACCCTGCACATAGCAGGGGGGTTGAAACTAGATGATCATTGTGGTTCTTTTCAAACCAGGCCATTCTATGATTCTATGACTTATGATTATTTCACTGCAGAGGCCAACAGGTAGTCATGCAGGGAATTAAGCATGGCTGCTCTGCGCTCAGCCTCAGTCTTCTCTTCTGAGCTGCTGTCAGACCTTGCTAAGAGTGCCATGAAAAGTAGGCTGAAAAGGAAAATTTACATACAAGCAACAACTAGACATTGTTTTTCACACATTCTTACTTACAGATCACAGAAGAACATTTGACATCGGAATTTACCTGAAAATATTTCACATCTATCTGAATACAGCAGAAAAATTTCACTTGGAAATGCATCAAGTAGAAACATCACTGATAAGATAACCCAGTTGCATTACAACTCATGTTTATTTGACCAATACTGTACCAGTTTAAATGGAGAATTCTTCTCATCTCTCTTTATCGTTTCTATGGGGCTAGAAAACTGAGAAGGTTCCAAAACACTGATATTTATGACTGCAAAGGTTTGCTATAGGAGAAGCCACCATTGTAACTTTGACAATACACTTGAAAAAAGAATGGCTAGAGATGAAGTACCTCTATTTTATGTTCTGCTTCTTGAATGAATGCCTCATCATTTTCTTTGCCAGAGATGTGAAAACTAAATTCTTTCTCAGACCAAATTCAGAATAAAATTCATGCTCCGCTGCATTTGAAATAAAACCTACGGTACAGAGGACTTAAAACAGGAGGGGCCATCTGTAACTTTTCAGATTTTTTGTAAGTTTCTTTGAAATTCATAGAAAACTCCTGAAAAGCAGCAACAGTGCAGCTCACACAAAATAAACGGTAAGACACAGCACAATCATTACACTAAACTAGCAGCTATTGCTCTATTCCACAGTTTTGGCAAAACTGCTTGGACCTCAGAAACAATTTCTGCTGAAATTGAGTTTTCTGTCCCTCATATCTGATATATGTAAGTGGAAAAGAAAAAAAAAAAAAATCACAGCTTTCCCCAAGGCATCTTTGCCTTTCAGAAGGGGTATATAGGGATCATCATTCTTGAAATCAATATAGCTTTTTGGCAAATTCTTCACTGCATCCAGGATAGTTTACATAGCATTCAAACAGGATATATTCGCAAACACAAGTTGGTTAAAAAATGTAGAATCTAGTTAAAAAAAATTGTTTATATAAATTATTGCATAAAGCAGGGACAGAATGAGGCATCATAAGCAGTTGCTAGTAAATATACAAAAATAAACTGCAAACACAGCAAATCTTGCTCATATCAGTCAAAAGGCTGTCTCAAAAAGATAAGAATTTATACACGTACGTTTTTAGATGTTATACAACATATCTTATGCATTACATGATTTACTGTTTTCCATGTTTGAAATCATCCTTCTCACCTTTCTCCTGTCTTACCATATTCCCCTATCCTCCTTTGTTTTTTTCTTATTTTGTTTATTTACATAAAGACAGAAGAAATAGGGAAGGCTAAGACAAAAGCTTGATTCCCACACACTAAAAAGTAGGAATGTAATTTATGCAAGGAGTTTTCTCCTTTTGAAATAGAGTGAAATACTTCATTTTCTTCTCTTTTCTTTGCTCTTTTGCTAAGCACATTGCTGTAATGTGAACATGTGTACATGGAAAGAAATACAGATATGTGAGAGAGAAATGCACACAGATTGTATATATACAGAAGCATTTTGGACTTGATCTCAAAGGTCTTTTACTACCTAAGTTCATCTATGACACTATGATTTTCATGTGAAAGTGGAATAGACAATTAAAGGCAAAGTAATGAGTTAAAAGGGAGAAGAGAAAGAGAAGATTGTTAATATTGATAATATCAATATTAACTGCTGCTAGAAATGCAGTTTTCATATTAATTGTGAATAACTACTTTTGGTTTTCTTTTCTACATTGCCATTACTCGTGCTGAAGCAATTCCTAAAGGAAGAGAAATAAAACAGCAGACTGGCTGAGGGTAGGAAGTAAGATGCACATACATAAGTACTAATGAAGAACAAGGAACTAATCAGCTAAAACTCAGATTAAATAGGAATCATTCCTGAGTACCAAATTAGGACCGAAAAGATTAGGAAACAACCCAGTGGGAAGAATTGCTTGAAATCCTCCTGTACATCTCCTGTTGTTCAAATACATCTGGCAATTAAAGGAGAAGAAAGAAAAAATCAGATGGAAGAAATAACACAGCTATCACCAGAATAATATTTTGCAGCATTTCCCAAAATTGGATAAACTTGAAGAATTCCAAAATTTGTCTCCCTAAATCACCCTGACACAAATCACAAGGTTTTTTTGGTTTTGTTTTGGTTTGGTTTTTTGTTTTGTTTCTTTTTTTTTCCATTCTAGACAGTGGTTTTCAAAAAGCAAAGAATACAATTGAACAGAAAGGGAAACCGTCTTCTTCATATTGCTGCCAGGAAAGTAAATGTCATACATCGTCAAAGTTCTAACTTTGTGCTGCACTTGATCTCCAGAGATACCTGGCCTTTGCAACATCCATTGACTTTCAGAGTTTCAGAGAGAATCAAAAGCTCTCTCCTGTCACAGGAGATACTGTTCGCACTTAGAGATGTTAAATGCTAGGCATATCAGATTCTAGAATTCGGTACATCTTTCTTCTTACTGAACCTCAGAATCTTTGATACCAAACAATTAAGTTGAAACAATGTCAGGTCTAAGAAAACTTCACCAAGAGAGAAACATTTGTAAAAGCACACCACAGAGTGCTTGTGTATATTTATGCTACAGTCAGAGTGGGATGTTTTCATATCCCTCAAACTTGTTGCAAAAGCATTTATAATCAAGAAATTGTTTGGAATCTTATTAAGAAATGTTCCAAACCATAGCCCAAAAATTAAAATCCAAAAGCATTACACATACATGCTATCTCTTTCTGTTTGATTGCTGCTGTTATCTGCTGCTAAAGTGATCCAAGACTACCAGAAACAGAATGTTACAAGCTCCTGTGCACACATCTGTAGTCACATTCTTTAAATAGCAAACACAAGCAGTAAGATGATTTCTTGCTGTGGCATTATATTTGCAGATAAAAATACAAATGTTAATCTTCAGCTACTCAGAGTGCATCATTTAGACATTAAGATAGGAGCAGGTTGATACTGGTTTATAATGGGGTAGCAGATGTTAATAGGAGGGGAAAAAAAAAGGAGACTACTTAAGTACAGATTTTTCTGTGCCTCCTTTCACAGACTTCAAGAAGAGGAAATTGCAGGGGTTTTTTGTTTTGTTTTGTTTTTTAAGCTGTGATACCCAAATTTATTACAGTAGCTTAAAGGAATATATACTGTGGAATCCACAAAGTTTACATTTATCTATAGCTTTATTACAAATGCAAAATCATGTCATATTAATCAAAAGAAACGCTAAAAGAATCAGCAGCTCTAAGTTTTCCATGGTCTGTGTGACAAAGGGAAATAAAGGGAAATGAAGCGAGTCTAAACCTGAGCCACAACGTTAGATCCACTCAGGTTGTGTGCAGGGAAGAAGGTGGAGAGAAATGACCAAGTGGGTCAACATCCTCATCTTCAAAAAAAAACCAAAAACCTGCAGACTGAAAAAATTTAGAAAAAAGATGTATATGCTGCAAAATTCTCCAAATGATTTGGGTAGACTGAAGCGACTGAACTGTTAAAAACAAAGGTCAGTATAAAATAAGTTTACTCATGATTCCCCTTCCTGTACAGTCCCTAATGAACTACGTACATAAAACTATTTCAATTGCTTATTAGCAGCTAATAAGAAGTCCTGAAGGGACTTCTTTTTGGTCACAGATAAAGCATTATAAACGTAGTGCAGAATAAGTCTTGATTTCTGTTGGTATCCTTCACATAGATGAAAAAAAAAAAAAAAAAAAAAAGTTTTTATGCCCCCAAAAAACAGTTCATACTCTCAGAATTCAGTCTTCAGTAAGTTGAAAGAAAAAGCTATACCCTAAGACCTATTTTGTAGCACTTAAAATTCAGATGCACAGTTTTTGCTGGCTCCGAGGTGACCCTGCCTCTGTGTTCAGGCAGGGGGTATGGTCCTGAGAAACCCTACTCATTAACAGAGAGATTCTGAGTCCTCTCCCAGAAGGAAATATAAGGCAGCTTATATCTTTCATCTTGCACCATCAGTGTATTCTAAGGGGAATGCATGCAGTTCTCATAGAGCCAGTGAGAAATACCTTTACTCTCTGCACTGAATCTGAAAGAATATATACACACACACATTATTCCTATGAACTATCACCTCTCTTATCTATTTTATTCGTTGAATGCTGCATTCTTTAACAGCAGCTCAAGCACATTTGAAACAAAATTATGCTTACTTGCTCTACAGCAAAAACAAATGTATTTGTGTTCAAACTGCATTTGCAGCTATTCCAAGGGGAATTAAAGAGCACTTCATAATGTAAGAGGAACATTAATCTTACCATGCTATTTAAGCATTAATTTGATCTCAGATTGCATATACACCATATCTCCAGGCATGACACACTTCACAAAGAAAAAATAATAATCCACAGACAAAAAACTACAGCAAGTTCTATATGATTGGTGCTTTAGAGTATAATTATGTGAAAGACAGAAACAATCACTGTAACTCATGCTCAGTGGATCAGTCTCAGAAGAAGAGGTGAAGAATGAAAATAGCTGCACTATTTCCTCCTATTATATTAGAAAACTCTCTGAATTTCCCCATGCACTTAATGGGTACAGCCAATACAGCAGTGACAGCAATCAGAGAAGGTAAACTGGACAAAATGAGTGCTTTTAATGAAAAAGACTGACTCTTACATTCCTGAAAAAATTAGTACTCTTCTACATGGAAATCTGATTGCTTGTTCTTACTTTTTTGTTCTAGCCATCCACTGCCAAGCACACTTACTCCTTATACTGCAGCACAATGCCCCAGGTCACGATAGAGGTTGTACAGGTAGAAGCTGGTTGTCTGATCTCACTGATTGTGTCAATAAAATGCACTTGCATTTTATAATAATGGAGATATAATGGAGATAATGGAGAATGCAGTAGGTGAAAGGCACATGTTAAATAATTGCATGAAGACTCTATTTCTAATCAAAGCAACATCAGCTTGATGGTTGTGTAACCATATTTTTATGCCACACACTGATTACAGGAAAAAGTTCAAAGCCCTTAATCCATCAAAAGCAGCTAGGACACAAGGTTTTGCAGCCTGTTTTACATCTCCTAGTTGTATGAATGTGTGTACAGGTAGATATATGCATATATATATGCAAAACCCATATTTTATGTTTTATTTTTTAAAGAAGCAAGATTTTTCTGATTAGATACATGGCATTTAACTTCACTCTTCCTGCTTCTACTCTTCCCTATTTCTGCAAGGGAGGATTTTCCCAGTCTACTGGGAAGAAACAAAGTGAAGCAGGAATAGGTGTGGATGTAAAAGGAAGAGGCTGAGCTTCCCTACCATTATTCCGTTATCATAGACAAATATTGATAAAAACACAACTGAGAAGTTAATCAATCATGTATCAGAAAACTGAATTGTTTTTATTAAGCTACACATATAAAATTAGATAGATTTTGTGATGTTCACTATGAAGTCAGAAAGCTAGCTAGCTAGCCTCTAGTTTCGTCTAAAGCAAATACCTGGACATGGAGCAGAAACAGCATATGAACATCATATACAGAAAAAAATTTGATTGCAACTGAACAGAGATCAACTAACTTTTGCTCTGAGATGTTTTGAATTTAATTTTACTCTATGTAACTGTGTTTTATTCTCCTATACAAAAAGAAGAAGAAAAACATACCTGATTTTCCCTGACTTTTGTGAGATTGAATTGCACTGTAAGGACTGAGAAACTCTACTGGAGATGTGGTCAGATAGTTTTTTCACACAGAAGATGGTGACACACTGGAACGAATTGCCCAAGGAGGTTGTGGATGTCCTATCCCTGGAAGCATTCAAGGGCAGGCTGGATGTGGCTTTGGGCAGCCTGGTCTGGTGGTTGGCACTGTGGTCCTTTTCAAGCCAGGCCATTCTATGATTCTATGATCTAAGGTACGAATCTAGTGCAGATTAAAGAGAAAGTCCCAAACCACCAGCTGGAACAAAGTTCAACTGTGATAATTCATAGCAACATTCTCAATCGTTCGGGCCTTCCACAGGCAATTGCTGACAGGCTCATCATATCTCACAGGGCTAACAAAGTATAATAAATTCAATAGTCTATTACTTATTCTATGTATCCTTGATTTGCAGAATTTATTTCCAAACAGACATGCTTGAGCTGTTCATCAGCAACACAAACATTTTGTTCTTTGTTGTGCTATGAGATAAATATTGCATATGCAATCTGAATCCAAATTATTCAGATGAAAAAGATGAAATGTAATGCAGGTTTTGCAATGTTAAAAGCTCCAAACAGAATATATGCTACTGAAGCTTGGCACAGGAAAAAAAAATATATATGTACTGAAAATTTGCAGCTAATGTCCACAACATCATTAAATATTTGGTGAAGTACCTGATAGCTTGCAAAGTGCATTAATACTTTTTACTACAGCAGAAGATACTAAAGAATGTGATGGATACCAGTTTCCTGCTTTCTAAAGCTGACTGGACACTTGAATATTACCTACATCCTTATCTCCAACACAACAGCAAACTCACTAGTTTGTCACCAGGAAAGCAAACAAAGGAAAGACAGTTATTTATCTTAACGGATTGGATTGAAGCATTTCCAACAACAGAATAAAAAACAAAATTAGACTAGAAATCGTAAGATAATTCCTACTTATGAGGACAAGGATATTCTGGTCTGAATTCCCAGAAGGGAAGAAAACCTAAATTAAACGTGAAACTTCATTCAATTGCAAACCAGCCAGCCAAAAAAAAGTTCCATACAGGAACACTTCAGATGCACATCAGGAGCACTAAGATTTTAGTATGCTATTGACCACTGACAGGGGCTTCAAGAACAGCTATCCATTAGGAAGCGCCAATGCTGTGCCAACCTCTGACAGAAGTACATTGCTGTCAGAGTGCAGACAGAATAGATATTCAGAGAGAATCATGTCAGAGTTGTTTGTTTAGTTCATCTTAAAGAGCTCTACGTGGCTTGCACGTTGTACAACAAAATATAGAAAAAAGAGGTACGAGGTGCGGCATGCTGTAGCATTTGGGTGTTCAAGAAACAAAATATTCTTAAGAGATTCAGAGAAGACAGTTTCCAGTGAGTTTCTGGAAATCTGTGCCCACTCAGAAAGATGAAGGTTCCAAATTAAAGCAATCAGCTTCCAAATCTTATGATCTTTTTTAAGGAGAGAGAATTTTTTAAGAATTACTTCCAAGAGTGGCTCAAGGAATCTATCCCCAGTATAATTCCCCTATGAGATTTTCCTTTTTTCCCCAGTAATACACATGCATGCTTTTTTCTTACTCTGTGCTCTTACAGACATCCCATTGACTAACAGTAACCTAGAATCACAGAATCAAAGAATGGACAGGGTTGGAAGGGACCTCAAGGATCATCAAGATCCAACCTGCTGCCAAAGGCAGGGCCACCAACCTCCACATTTAATACTAGACCAGGCTGCTCAGGGCCCCATCCAATCTGGCCTCGAACACCTCCAGGGACGGGGCATCCACAACCTCTCTGGGTAGCTGTTCCAGCACCTCACCACTCTCATAGTAAAAAACTTCCCCATGACATCCAACCTAAATCTTCCCTCCATCAACTTAAAACCGTTTCCCCTTGTCCTGTGGTTATCTATGATTTCAAAGAGTTGATTCCCCTCCTGTTTGTAGGCTCTCTTTAGGTACTGAATGTCTTTCTAGCAGGCAAGGAAGAAGTGGTTATTCATTGCACAGTATTCATCACTGCACTGCTGAGCCTTCCTTGCTTTCCCAAGGCTCTTTTTCAAATACTAAGTTTAAGGGATCTTCTCTTTGACATTCAAAGGTGCACCACACCACCTTGTCACATGGCCTGACAGCACTGTGTGTAAGCTATTACTCTAAAGTCACTTTCAATTTTCTCTTACTCTAGTTCTATCACATTAATTCGTATTCATGAATTTATTTTGAAGCCAAATGCGTATTCCTTTCCACTTGTACACATACAATTTCATTTGCTCTCTCTGAGACCGCTTAAATAGTAGATCTAAATCCTGTCCGAATTTTACCAGCTGTTCAGCAGTGACCTCAATTTCTGATTTTGTGGCATCAGCAAATTCAATTAGTTTATTTCCCACATTTATGTCATTGATGCTGGCCAGAAATGAAAGAGGTCAAAGCACTGACCTCTGCAGAACTTTCACTGCCATCCACATGCCTGCTCTGTTTTTCTATTGTTTAATTGGATTTCACTCATTTTTATCTGCTATCTCTAATGTCTGAACTTCCCGTGCTTTCAACAGCTTCTTGCCAACTAGAACTGTCTCTTCTTTTCTGAGCTGCCAGGAACCTCATTTTGAGAAAATCAAAATTATTCCTGCCCATATCTGCTCTACTCTAAAACAAGAGGAGAAACCAAACAAAGCAGCACAGATGGAGCAGCATCTTATTACTGAGTCATATGTAAGGTTTGGGTACCAGAAAAAAAAGATCTATTCAAAAAAGGGAAGATTGTTGTAACTAGTTACATTCAACGGTGTCTCTTCTGCTTTAAAGGACGACTTCTACCCTCTCTGCTGCAGCTTACAAAATGTTGCCCTGACACTCAGTTGTTGCAGATTAACTCAGTTTGGAAGGGTCCTCTGGAATCCACCAGCCCAGTGCCCCAGCTCAAGGCATGCTTAACTATAATTTGCTGCTTAGAGCTTTCTCTAGTCAATTGCTGAGTGTATCCAAGGAGTGATGTTTCAAACCCATTTGGGGTAACCTCTCCAGTGTCTTACTGCCCTCATGCTGGAATTTTATATACATTTATATGTATATATAATTTGAAAAATGACCATCGAACAGCCTTAGCCAGTTTTCAATACACCGAACTTGCAAACAGAATACCTGTAGTAGTACTAGAGTACTGGAAAATAATAACTGCCAAGCAACCAACATAGCTGGAAATAAATCAAAAATGTAATTTTGATATTATCAACTTGTAATGAAATATTTTTGAGGTATGAAGTATTGCCTATTTGTATTTATGTTGATGTAGTTAAAAAAAAAAAAAAAAAAAAACATTTTAGAAGCCACTACAGAAAAGATATCACTCATCCTAGTTCCAATTTGGAAATTAAAAAATAAAAATAATTAACAGCAACAACAAAAATCAACAAAACCTAACTAACACATACTCAGTATTTTCCAGATACCTTTAGATGACCATAGCAGTTGAATAAGAGAAAACAGGAACAAGAACTCACTAAGTTTGACTAAAAAGAGATTGATTTTTGATTTAAACAACCTATTATGCTCTACAGAATGCATGACTTTATAAAACAGCCATTGCCATGAGTCAAGTACTTATTACCTCACCAAACCACAATTTTCCTGCACGATAAAAGTAAATATAGCTATCAGTACATAGGACCAGTCTTTAAATTTTCTGACTCCTGCACTTACAGTGATCACTCAGGTTTTATCTCAAGATTGATCACCTGAATTTTCCAAGGATATTTTCTGAAATGCATTGCTAAGTAGATAGGGTTGCAATTAGATAGGGCTTCATTTTTAAAAGCACTGATATGAAATTCTTCAAATTCCTTCCATGTGTAAAACAAGCTGCTTCTTCATGGCTTATGAGCAGTAAGGAGGAATTTTTGATGAGTTCAGCTAAACAAGGAAGAAAAACATGGCCTTCTGCACACTAAGACCTGGTCACACTGCTCAAAGATTGTCATTTATTCCTAGCTCTAAGCCAAGGCTGATCTCTCCCCAGTGGAAGTAGCTATTTCACAAAGCATCATAGCAGTTCATACAGTTAGTACAGTTGTTAAAACTGCGGTCTTGAGACTATTCCCTCTGTTTTCACAAGGCTTTCCATATGCTTCTCTTTGCAACTAGCTCATTTGGCAGCACACAACATGTTGGCAGTCTGCAATAATATGCAAAAAAAGTAGAAGGTTGAGACAAATAATAAAAATATTTCTAAGCAGACTGTATGGAGGAGGAAAGAGTAATTGTGCAAAGATATCAGAATGCAGGGATTTGGGCAATTGCCAAATTGCCAGCAAAAAAATCCTACTCTGTTAACTGTGACAATAGCACCCTCATAACAATAGCTTTGCAGCCTAAAGCAAGCAGCAGGTTAGTTCAGGAATCAAAACAGCCTCTGTACACTTGGGCAGTGCTCCTCCTTAGACAAAATACAAGTGCAGAGGGCAGCATGATGTGGCTATGCATACCAGCTTGAATGTGCATCCCTAGCTGATAGTCCATACAGCCATCTCCATCAAAACAGATGACTTTTAGAGTTTGTCTTCTTATTTTTCCTGGTCACCATCTATCAGAAAAAGAGAGCTACATTCCATATACAACAATTCCATTTCCAACACCTTTATTAATGGACAATGAAACACCATGAGGTTAACCTGGTAACATTCTATAAACTAGCACAGAAAGACAATGGAATCTAGTCTCTTTTCAGAGATGAGATGTTTCTCAATAGTAAGTGGACAAAGAACATTTTTTCTTCCCGCTAGTATAAGTTCTAAATACGGCAATGAAGGAATTTAATCTAGTTTATAGAATCATGGAATCACAGAATGGCCTGGGTTGAAAAGGACAACAATGATCATCTAGTTTCAACTCCCCCTGGGGTTGCCAACCATCAGACCAGCCTGCCCTTGAATGCCTCCAGGGATGGGGCATCTACAACTTCCTTGGGCAGTTCGTTGCAGAGTGTCACCATATTCTGTGTGGAAAAACTTCCTCCTAATATCTAATAAACCTCCCTGTTTCAGTTTAAATCCATTCCCCCTTGTCCTATCACTCTCTAACCTTGTAAACAGCTTTTCCCCCTCCTGTTGATAGGCTCCCTTCAAGTATTGGAAGGCCACAATGAGGTCTCCCTAGAACCTTCTCTTCTCCCAGTTCTAAACAAGCTCATTTCCCTCAACCTTTCCTCATAGGAGAGGTACTCCAGCCCTGATCATCTTTGTGGCCCTCCTCTGGACCCACTCTAAAAGCTCCTTCCTGTACTGGAGGCCCCAGGCCTGGACGCAGTACTCCAGATGGGGGCCTCACAAGAGCTGAGTAGAGAGGGACAATCACCTTCATCTCCCTGCTGGCCACTCCTCTTCTAATGGAGCCTTCTGGGCTGCATGCACACACTGCTGAGCGCACTGCAAGCACACATTTATGTGAGCTACCTCAATAGAAATGTCTTTCAGTGTTTCAACTCTCCAAACAACTTTGAATAGAAAACAATTTCTAAGATGTATTATGCAAATCCAAAACTTTCTTGCTTTACAACTGCAAAGTTCTCTGCATCCCAGAAGGCTTTTTATGTATGCTTTATGAAGAAATTTATGAAGAATTGCATCAAAATTGTAAGATTCAGCAGTAAACACATTTGAATGCTACAATGTAAGGATTACTCCTTCAATGCCACATAGAACGTTGACCAATAATTTAATTAACCCAAGCACTAAGAAATTTAGTTCTGTTCTCTCTGAAGGAACAAATTAATTGTTACAAAAAGACATTTAATAGATGACCCAAGATAGATCTATGAACATTGCCAAGGAGCATAAGAATGTGGATGAAATTAAGGGAACAACATCTGGTTTAACACAAACGGCAGTTGAAGGGCATGAATAAAACTGCCACAGTTTTCACCTAGACAAGTGGAGAATGCCAATATTTATCACAAAAGCAGTTTTAGAATTGGATCTTCTCCTCTACCATCTATCAAAAGCTGAGCTTCATTCGTTATGTAACTCACAGGAGTTGCAAACGGAAAGAACAAAGGAGAGCTCAGCAGAATCTGGCATGTGTATGAGTCTTACTAAGGCTGGTGAGTAAGCTTCCAAGGCAATCTACCTTAATTACTGCGCACAGGTGCTGAAGTTTTGGTAAACTCTGCACCATCAACATGTGCAAGCACCTAGACAGCAACTTGTCACATGAACAGACAGAGGTACTGAACGAACCATTTCACTGTTAGTAAAATATTTTCTTCTTACTATTAGACTAAATATAATGTACTATTGCAGAACAAAATAATTCCCATAATGTATTACTCTTGCCATCATTAGTTCACAGATTTGAGTACTATCAACAGCAGGATGGTCTATATGCTACAGTTTCTCCAAGGACATTTTACGAGAGCTGGTATGAAATACTCTGATACCAAAGCCTATGCTGAAGCCAACTTTGCAAGTAGCTTTACCCATTCTATTATTACAAATAATTACAAATCATAGTCCTTCATGCATTCAGAACAGAGCTCTTGGATTCTATGATTCTACGCTCAGAAGGGAAATTAATCTCTTTTGACACATTTGATTTTAAGAATTCCTGCTTACCCACAATTGCTGGAATTAAAAAAGTAATGATGATTTAAAAAAAGCATACAAAAAATGTTTTCAAACTTGCGAAGTATAGATGCACCAATGTATTTCAGGTAAATTCTGCACAAAAATGAGAATATGAACTGCACATAAAGGTTTTGATCTCACACTATTCAAGACACGGGGAATTTTATCAGCAACTTGAACAGGAGGAGGATCAAGCCCAGGAAGCATAATAGGGCACCTAGATGGCCCCAGGGTATTGATTGTGAGCCCTATGTCCTTTTTGAAATAATATGTTCAACCCTCAGGCTAAATCGGCTGGCATAAATGATCTACACTGAATAGAATGCTACCCGCTCAGACCCTCATAGAAAGACGTGCAAAATTTCACATTTCTCTTCCTCCTCAAGTGCTGACTCACATAGTTATGTTGGAATCTCAGCTTCAGTATGAAAATAGTTTTAGCCCTGAGTTATAGACAGCTTGAAAAGTTAAACCCTATGGGTGAAAAAATTAGATGTCATGCCAATTACAAATCTGAGGCTCGCCATTTTTTGCAGAAAAGAGCAGTGATGTTCAAACTCTTTAGATAGAAGCCATTTCTAAAACATTTTATTTCATCTACTGATAAAAAATTGTAAAATAGAGATATCTAAAACTTTAAACAGATGACATTTATAGAAACTCCTTAACACAGACAAGTAAAGTTACTAAAGTTATTTTGATTAATAAGAAGCTACATTATTAATTTCTTTGGAATCACAGTATTTTGCAAATGTTGCAACTGCTGAAGATAACAAAACACACCACTCAAATGTGAGGTTAATTCTGACACACTGAAAGCAAATATAAAATAACTGATTCATTTGATATCACAGCCTATGGAAAAGCAAATGGTGCTTCTGCAACACTGCAAAGACTTTGTGAGAGAAAGAAAAGCCTGAGACAAGCTTACAACCATTAAAATAAAAGGGTCACCATATTAGTTCATCTGCAGTTTCATCTGCAGATCAGTTGTTTCAGACTGTAGCAAAAGTCTGATAACTTTGGAAGGTATAAAACCCACACTGATCAATAGAAAAAATATTATATAAAAATTACAGTGAGTTTGAAATGGCTCGTGAGAACCTCAGCTTAGGGAAATAAAAGTAAATTCACTTTTCAAAATTTGCTGGTTTATGGAGGAGGACATTTACATAAACAGGTTTGTTCATTCCATAATTCCTCTAAAAATAGGTCATATTTTTTTTTCCCTTTCTCACTGCAAGAAAAAAAGTGATCTGATAAAAATGTATTTCAGACAGAAAAAAAATGAAATAGTGCCATGACAGATGGTATATGATTTATACTTTTAATTTACTCCATGTCATACTTCCCCAAAAAGATGTAGCTGGTCACTACAGAAGAAGGTCTTCTCTTTATTTGCAAATTGGGTCAGGTAAAGAGATGTGTTAAACTTCCTTGAGCACAAGTGACATAGGCAGAAATGAGAGAATGTCAAAGACCCACTCACTTGGACCCTTCAGCATCAATCTAGAATCTGAGAGGAGGCAAAAAATATAATCCCTTTGTGTCCTTGTATTGCAGTATTTGCACTGCTTAAGAGCCACAACAATTAACTGGACAGAGAAAAAACAGTGGAAAGACCTCTCCTACAACAGCAAGAAAAGAGGATTTTGTTGCAGATACCTACCATTTCTATGCAGTGAAAACATTGCCTTCTTTAAAAGATCATTAGTTCAGTTTATCTCCTCAAATTTAAACATCTTCTTACTGTTTGGGAATGCTCACTGAAGAAAACTATGTGAACAGAGTTGCCAAAAAAGCTCTGATCAATTCGGACTCATTGCTGTAAAAATGCAGTAATGAAAAGCAAATGAAAAGCAAAGTGAATGTTGCAAGGAAAAAAAAAAAAATCAACAAAAAACTGTTTCACTCATATGACTAACTGAAATCAGGATCAAAGGGGCTCACTGATTTATTAGTGACACGTAATCAAGTGGGAAGTGGAGAAATATATTTTCAGGGCTGATAACAACAACACAACAGAAACCACAAAACTAGATGCTTACAAATGTTAACACCTACACATTTCTAAGAACCCTTCTGTAACTGTTAGGTCTTCCTGAGGCCATCCCTTTTCCATGCTGAAGAAGCTCAGACTTCAATCCCAGTTTGACATCACAGACACAATCACTGGAATACATTTTCTTTGAGTTTCTTTCACAATTCTCCTGAAAAACAGTTTTAGGACATGAACAGCAGCACATAAAGCCAGAGAAGATACTGTCACATTGTTTTGCTTTGCCAAGGACTACAGTTTACCATGGGCTAGGGAAACAGCAACAGCCAGCAGTTATCGAGAGATAAATTCATTATGCAAGCCATACAGAGAAAGACTAACACAAACAAAGGCTACAGACTTTCCAGTGGCTCAGACAGATGGTTAAAACAGCAGCAACAAGATTACAAAACTCCCAGTGCACTACATGATGTTATGATGTGGAATACCAATAATCAAAATCACAAAACCATAACAGGAGTTCTACTACTTACTAACAAACAACCTTTAATAGCACAGACAAGACCTACCAAACAACCAAAAATAAAGTTGGTTGGCTCAATGGCTCTCCTAGAGCTTTAGGCAATAAGTTACCTCCAACTCTGACCTCTATTTGCCATCTCAACATGTGACTCTTCCAGTGTAATTCTACATTTAAATAACAAGAGGTATCCTGGAGAATGACATTCCTAACATCTGCGGGAAGGTGCGAGGAATGTACCCGTTTCCCTGGAGGGAGGTGTAGAGTAAGCAAAGAGCAGGACTGATCTGTAGGTTGCTACAGGAAGGCAACACTACTCTAGCCATTTTTGGCTCCTCTTATCAGATGCTGAGGGTAACACAACCGGGCGAGTCTTCTGTGGCTAACAAATACTGGTGGACAAAGAAATAGCAGGGGAAAGAGCTAGCTCTCTCTCTATGAACACTCTTGCAGGGTGGGGCCTGATGCTCTCCAAAAGTGAAAAAGCTCCTGGGTCTCATCAACAAGCAAGATACTTCATCACATTCACAAGATCCCTTTATCCCACCCTTGGCACATTGTGCTCACGCAGAGGCTTCAGTCTTTCCCTGTACCCCACCTGGACAAGATTACAAACCTCACCAGCTTAAGAAGCAAGCATTAGGCCGTTAATTCTCAGCAGCAGAAGGCTCAGAAATCCCCATGCTTCTGACCTGCCATAACACAGGCCACATACCAAACACTTGCGGTTCAAAGGCAAGCTCTGTAAAGCATGCTTAACATCTTGGTGAAATCCCCAGGTGGGTGGCAGTACATTTTAAATAGTCTCCTCTCCTCTGAATGACCTGGATGGAAAATGCACTGCTGAGTGATTTTTTAAGGCTTTACAGGGATGTAGTTAATTCCTCTTGCTAGGAAAAGCTTTATAGACCAATGATCTTAACCTCTGTCTGAAAATGTAAGAAAAAGCAAGGGTCCAAGTGTCAGAAATCAGCTCGAGCTATTTTAAAGTTTACGCACACAAAGCAAGAATCCACCATAAAGCCAATAGGAAATAAGATTTGATGAATTTTGGAGAACTTGAAAACGTAAAACAAACCCCCTCACACATCAAGTGTTTGAAACAGGTCTGGTATCTGACTATTGGCTGTGCTGATTGATACGCCCGGAGGACCCTGCCTCTGGCACTCATCTAGCCTAAACTGCATGCATGCCCTTCCACCATGCAGCACTAACAGGGATCACGTTAAAATGATGCCAGCACGTCACTTCTTTCCTCAGTACTGTTTCCAGCACAGATATTCAGCACTACAAGACAAATAGGTACTCCAAGATGACAAACATACAAAGCTAAGAATAAAAAATACTGACTGCTGGAAGTAAGTTTTTAAGAAAAGTAAAATGCCAAGCAAGATGTGTGCATTGCTCTCTAAATGGAGAATAAAAAATCTCATTTAAATCCAACAGTCCGCTAAAATGAGATGCTGTTCGGCCTTACAACTGAACCTGTAAAACTCAGCTTTCAAAATCTGAAGTGGAAACAACAAGATGCACTTGCAAAATACAATCTGATTTTTAACACCAGTGCTTATTCTCTGTGCTCTTGAAAATATTAGTTATGTTTCTGGACAAACCAAAAGACAAACACAAGTATGTTTTTCACCAATAAACCATCCATCAATAATTTTGTAGTGATTTATTTTGCTCTATTTAGAAAAACTTGGCATTCTTGCACCACGGTTTTATCCCTGAGCACTCAAGAAAGGAAGCCACTATTTACAGAGGTAGAAAACCGTCATAGAAGGGGTGCAAAGGGTAGCTGTTTTACATATCTTAGAAAGCATCCACAGAAGAAAAAAATAAAAGAAAAAAAAAGCTAGATTCTCAAAGTCATCAGGCAAGCTTCAAAAATAAAGGAGAGACAGCTGTTGACATAGTCCTAAGAAAATGAGCATCATATTAAAATCTCTCTGCCCACTCTTGTCTCAGCTGCTGATTCCCATTCCCACAGATGGCCTGCCTGCTCCGAAAGCTTTCTGTAGGATCCTGTGCCAAAAATTGTGCCTGGAATGTCAGCAAGTGAAAAGAAAAAAAAATGAAACATAATTTGCTTTCAAATTTTTTGCAGATATAAGTGTCAAAGAGCAAAAACTACTCAAAAGCACCACCCAAATAAAGGAGATTCTTACTGCATCTGCTTGTCTGTCAGTAGCACAGCCTATGCTGGAAAACAAGGAAGCAACAGATGAACTTGCCTACCTGTTGTGAAATATAATATTGTAGCACATTTGGGAAAGGAAACTAAATAAAATAATGGGGAGCCACTCACTTTGCTGTCAAAGGCTGAGCTGCAATGGAAGATGCAGGAGCTGAGTGGGCAGCCAGAGGGGCACAGAGAATAGAGCTGTTCCCTGAACCCATGGTATCCACCTAAAAGAGGTCAGAGGGACACACGCCTTCACATGTATGAGGGTGTGATGCATGTCACTGACAGACATGTCTATCCACCCACTGACAGACAAGTATTAGCAAGTCAATTTTACATTCCACATCAGAAAGTGCTGTAATTTTGGTTTTGTTGCCGACACAAGCTCCCCCATGATGATGTACAGTTGCTTCCCACTTAATGTCACTCCAGTGATTTAATAAAAAAAAAAAAAAAAAAAGCAAAAAAGCACATTTTGGGGTTTTTTTTGCTTTGCTTAGTGCGTCTCTCTCACTTCTGATTCTGTGAGTTTGCTCTATGACTGTGGCTTTTCTACAGAAGACACAACAAAGAGGATGAGATTAGGGACACCACAAACACGTGCAGTAGAAAGATGCATCAGACAGCTAAAATCACATGTGCAGACTGAAATAAGCTTTATTCTCATGTGGAAATAGAGAAAGCCACAGCTTTTCCTTCTTTAGCTACAGTTGGTTTCACAGCAATGGCTATGCATATCACATAGCACAAATGCTTACCTCTGGAAGATACTCCCATCAATGGGAATGGTAGGTACAGACAGGAATTCAGCATCCTGCATGCTTGTGATTTTGCAGATTATTTGCTTGAGCCCAGTCATGCCTGTTACCCATGAAGTTACTTTAAAGGGAGTAATTCTGATATCATCTGTCATAGTATGAGACAACATCAGTGAGACTTAAGTAAAGCTGTCCTAGTGTGAAGTCAGTGAGAGTACAGCTCTCTTTAATAGCTCCTACTTGCAGAGATGTGCTGCTGTGTCTGTTATGCATACTGTCTTCACATAAAGAAATTTCTTAAGATGTTCTTGCAGAAACAATAATTAGAAGCAGCTGAAATCAGTGCTCCTACTGGTGTCAGTGATGGTTTAGGAAGACTTTCAACAAGAATCTTTTCATCCCCTGTGACAACAAAATGCCTTTTCAGAAGATTTATAAGGGGGTGGTAAAAACAAGATAGCAAACTGTTTCTTGGTAACTGATGAGCAGAAAGAACTATTCTGAAATAAGCCAGAGAGTAAAATCAGCCATAAGACTACAATAAAAAACAAGCACATATTTCTACTGCAAAAGAAGAGAGCCTGTATTCTTGCTGATATTAGTATCTTCTTTCATTGTTATTTATCATTTTTTATGTGGTAGCACTTTAAAACCTCAGGCTTGAACAGGGTTGCCATTAAACAAACAGAATAAAGATATGCTGCTCCCTCCTGTTGAACGCGGCAAGCTTTGTTAAATTATTTAGAAAACATTGCTGAGGAGACAATTCTTCCTGTTGTTTTAGATATGTTTGGGTTGAAAGGCAACTATAATTCATCTGTTAAAAGTGCTCATAAAAGTTAAATGTCTTGATATACTGCATTAAACACATCTACTAGATGATAAGTGTTTATCAAAACCAACAACATATCCTACATCAGAAGTTGTATGTAAATGCAAAGATCCATCCTCTCTGGAAGATGGTCAGTCTTTAAACCAACATCCCTAGGTACATTTAACACAAGTGATTGCTTCACGGAACACACTGTTTTTTCTAATACAATATTTTTTATTTTATTTTAAAAACTGGATACACTTTTGTACATAACATTTCTCCCTCTAAAGCACTATAATTCAGTAATCTCTATAGGCACAAGATCCATTAGAAGCTCTAAGTAGTAAATGCTCTTCATTGATTAATCATTAAAATTAAATAACCTTTCAATACTGAGTTCAGTAGTACTGTCCTGCTATGGTTTGGTTAGTTAAGCAGAGGAAGGCTGGCATCCAAAGTGAAGCACACACTCAACATTTTAAGGATTTCCCATTTGGAAGATGTGCTATCTACAAGCTTTGTGTGTAACTGAATCTAAAGCATCCCTCATTCGGCTAGCATTCCTCTCAACTCCAGTATCAGAGATGGAACAAGGATTATTTGAGATTAACATATTTAGCCTCCACACTTGATTAATACCATTTTAACTGAGTCTTGTTAGCAATTTAAGAGCAAGAAAAAACACTTTGAGGACAAAGATCTGCAAAGATGAAATTCTGTCACACTGTTGCACCACCTAATGTTGTAATGTATATCCTTGCTCCCTTCCTAACCCTTCATAACTTGCACATGGCAGAAAAACGATTGGTACAAGACTGCATTAAATTCAAATATGTGAGTACCATTTCTCAAGTGTCAAAAGCACAGAGCAAGGTGTATGAGGCAAAAAAATCAAACCAGTGGAGGAAAGCCCATAAGTGATGTGGAACATTTGCAGGAACTACAGAACAAGAAAGACTTTCTTTGGTCTGTCAAGAAGACATTCCCCACAAACATTTGTTCTATTTCACCACTATCACAACGGTTAGTTGCAGTTATGAACTTTCAAAGTGATATCAGAAAAAGCAATGTAAATAATAAAACTAATTTCCGATTGGATTCTTCTAATAAAGGCTGACAGTCAAAACCTACATCCATTTTCTTTTAACACAAAGTGATTCGTAGGATAATTCAATTTGGACGTCTCTAGTCCAACCTTCTGTTCAGAGCAGGGTCAGCCAAGGGATCAGACCTGGTTATTGCCCATAGCTACCAGAGATGATGCAAAGGGCCGGTGGAAGGTAGGAAGAAGCAGAAGAAGGAGGAGAGCAAGAGCAGTCAGCAACATACACAGCAGCTAAGGGACAAATCTGAAGCTGATTCACAGCTGGACTGTGGCACAGTATTGCCGTACTCAGTGACCCAGCATAGTGCACTCAGGGGCTCTGAATTTTATTCTTTGCATTCTTCTGCTATGTGAAAAAAGGCTTTTGTCGGCTTTCATTTTTACGTTTATAAGAAAGGCGTGCAATTTCTCAGGAAATATGGGGAAAAAAAAACTGCATGGGTGTGCTGACTCCTCTTGCACAAGCCACCACATTTGTCAAGTTGCTGGTCTCAGATGCACTTGCTATAGGACGTAGGTAGTAATTTTTTTTTCCCTTAAAAACCATGTGAGAAAAATCCTAGAGACGAGTGTCTAACAGGAGATAGATACATCTGCTACAAACAAGAAGAAGGTAGAGGAAACAAGAGAAGCCTCTGTTTCAGCCACCAGGCGTCAAAACAAGGATGCTATTTCTACTTCAGATAAATAAGATCAGCCTTACAGTAAAGCCTTAAGTAATGTTGTATTTCTGCAAATAAACAGAAGTCATTTAATGAGAAGTCCATCCAGATGCAACTGGATTAAACTAGAACTAAAATATTTTCTAAATATTAAATTGCAAAACAATTAGGGAGTTAGTTCAGTGTGTTTTGTCTAAATATGCAAGCTCAGATTTTGATTTGAAGAGTAGTGGTTGAACAAAGGGGATGTAAGTATAAGAACCCTTAGCCCCTAATCACTTCTCAGATACCTTCTTGGAATACAAGTCATTTTTTCCTTGTACATCCATTCAGTAATCTTCATACAGTGCTGGATGAGTCAGCCACAACAGCTAGCCATTGGTAAAGCAAAAAGCATGGGCATAGTACCTTCATGGAAACACACCAGGAAAACATATTGCTTTAGTAAGCAATAAGTGGGATTCAAAAACTAATCCCTGCAGTGGCTGAAACATCACATCAAGATTCTTTCCTCCTTAGCATGACAGCAATGGCTACTGGAGAGGGCGAGGGAGGAAAATACTTTGAATAAATAAGACTTTAAACCAATCTTTTTAAAGATAAATTGCAGGCAAATGGGAAGAAATTGCAAAATGGGATGTTATTTCATAGCCCTTTTGAATAGACGAAGACTGAATATAGATGGTTCTCCTTCCTGAGTTTCTTCTGAGGAAGAATTAATGTAAAATGGAAGATTATCAGTTGTTCTAGAAGGCCAACTTGTCAGTGTTAGATGTATAGGAGGAAAAAAAAAAACAAATAAGTATATGTGCACATAAAACAGCAAGACAGATTTTCTAAAAGTCAACTAAAGATTTTAGAGATCATCTGTTAACTTAAGCTTGACTGGAGTGAAGAAACAGGGCAGTTTTATAGTAGAAATAGGACATGTATTTTGTAACACAGCTATAAGCAGTTTATAAGCAGTTAGAAGCATCTTTTATGGGGAATAGCTGTGCACACATGCAGTAAAGCTCTTACAGTAAGTATGAAGAGTTGTACAGAACTCTCTGCAACTCCACCTTCACCTTTCCACTCTAGCTTCTCACACTTGTGCTTCCAAGCCAGGCACCATTTAAAATGGCAGATATTCACGCATAAGCTGAAAGCATGCTAGCATGTATGTTACAGGAAATCACTTCCAACACAATGGGGGAAAACCACTTCCACAATTCAGCAAAAACTTGCTATATGACAAATTTTTCTGTTGCTTAAGAACTGAAATGAATTTCTTCTATAGCCTTCCAATATCCAGCTTCAGTATACAGGGATCTTAACAGACATGCAATTGCAATAGTAGTACAAATTCTCTGATAAAATGGAGAATCTTTTTTTCTCCTTCCCGTCAAAATGATTTTATTCCACCAACTGTAGCAAAGAGCAACACTAATAAGAGAAAACTGCCTTGGGAAAAGGAAGAATTGCACTTTCCACAGCTGGAAACCTAATTCTGATGTTTTCATATCATGCACATAGCATGTATTTCATGGAGGTCAGAAAGCCAGGTTATTTTGAAAATCTTATCTCCTTTTCCCCTACTGTACAATTAGTGCTGTACTCTGCATGGGACAAACGGTAAAGAAAGGGAATGTTGCTCAGTACAGTACTTGTGCTCACTCCTAAAAGAGATGCTAATCTGCATCCACCGTAATCCAAGATGCTTTTAAGTAAACCCAGCTACTATCTTCCAGAAGTTAACCACTTGACAGATTGCAAATGGAAGTTCACTTACGAGATTTTCTGTGGTTCCAAACAGTGATTCACCATTAAGTACAGCTCCAACAAACCATAACCTCTTCCTTCAGTGATGATTTATTAAGTGATTTTCCCACTATAGCTTAGTCAAGTTTTTTGACCATGACTGCATAGTCAAGATCACCCTAAACTGGAATCTATTTCCTACCACCTTTAGTGTTTTTGATGTTTAACTTGACTGAGTAAGTAAATTACCAAGCAGATTTAAGAAGTGTAAGGGAGGGGAGTCAAGGCATACACAGTCTGATTTTACACACCTACGCACTTAGCACATAAGGAGCAACTTACTGCATATACCATCTCCCACTTGTAACTACAAATGAAAGGATGGGGGAAAAAAAAAGGTAAAATAAAAGGTTGAATATGCCCCTACATTTATTAGCCTCCTAAAATACTGCTCTGAACACTCTAAAGGGAAAAAGAGGCGGACAGATACCTGCAGACATTGATTCCCTGATGTGCCCCAGGAAACTATTAATGCTCTTATTCAGCATCACCTACCATAAGATGGTTACAGAGCCTTGTAATTTTTTGTACAGGAATTACTGATATTATGCACCTTTTGCCCTTGACGCCCATAAGAAGTAGCACTTGGATTAGGTCTCCTTGTTAACATTCATTTCCAGGGCAAGTAAGAAGCTCTAGATATTAATTCTAAGGGGAAGCTAGGTATTAATTCTAATACTAAAATTAATTTGGAACATGCATTGACTAAATGGGACAATATTAACACTATATTGACAATATACAAACAATATACAAATATCTATGTTTTTGTCTTTACTAAAAATTTTAATGGTTCAGTAACAAATTTCCTTAGATACAGGAGATATACAGTACCAGGCAACTCAGAAGAAACAACCAATAGGGAAGTTGATTTAATTATACTTCACCTTTAAAATGCTCAGAATTACCTGTAAGAATACAGCAATTCATATCTAACTATTTGATGCTATAAAAATCAATTAAACAATTTTTTTAGTGAGAACACAAAGAAATTAGATTTTTATATAGCTAACTTTTCCATTTAGATGTATATAATTTATATAGAGGATAATAAAACAATCACCGACTTAACACCTAAGCGAGAAAAAAAATATTGCTTGTCATCCACATACACTATGTACAGTATTAATAGCAGGGTTCTAGTTGCTGATTTTGTTATAGAAATAGATTATCAAAAGAAGCTATGTACTCACATATAGAATAGCTAGAATGTAAGTGCATATGTAAAGAAGACTGCATTTACAGATTCAAAAATGTATTCAGTATTTAAATGTTTATCAGTGTTCAGACCATCTTTCCACAGTTTCTACAGATTTGCTGAAGTTGCAGAGGGCTCAATTTCAGATGGCTGTTTTTAGAGGGAATTTGTCAGTAACCCTATTATACAGGTGGTGTCTGCAAAACCCTATTATACAGGTGCTGTAATTAAGCACCACACATGTGATCTTGCTAACTACACATGGGTCTCAGCAGAGCCAGCCTCTGTAACTCTCAGCAGCTAAATCCAGATTGTCCCTCAGAGCTGCCAGGTGGCCTTGTTCTCTAGCAGCTTCTGAGTCAGTACACTGTGCTAACAACATTTTGTGCTGCTTTAAGTTTTCCCTTCCATCTCGGTTCCCAAAATGAGAGGGCTGACTATTCAAGTAGTAATTTATTGCCATGACCAGAGATCTTTATAAGGAATGAAAAGTGTGAAGAACAAACATAAAGTACATTCAACTGTCCAAAATCCAGTACACAATTAAAATAGCTGGGATTTTCTATTATTTCAATTCAATTTACTCAAAAAACAATGAACATTTAAGAGAGACACTTAGGTGCAAACAAAGCTGAGGAGACCATACGTTACAGGTTAAATTCAACAACCAGCTGAGTTCTACATAGACACACAACCACTTCAGCCGATGAGGAAGAGAATCAGAAGGGCAAAAGTTAGAAAACTCATGTGTTGAAATAAAGACAGTTTGTTGGGTTTTTTTAAGCTGGGGAAAATAAAATGAAAGACAAGTGATGCAAAATGGACCTGCTCACCACCTGCTGACTGATGCCCAGCTAGTCCCAAAGCAACAGCAACCATCACGATGTTTATTGTCCAGCATGTTGCCATACAGCACAATGTATCCTTTAGGTCAGTTGTTCTAGCCGTGACCTCTCCCAGCTTCTTATGCCAGCTTCATGTTGGCAGAGCAGCATGAGAAAAGGCTTTGATGCTGAGTAAACACTACTGACAGTAATTTAAATATTGGTGCTGATTAATGGTGTTTTCATCACAAATCCAATATAGCACCCTAAAAGCTACTATAAAGAAAATTAATTCTATCCCAGCCAAAGAACAGCACACCATCACAGAAAAGCAAACAGAAGCCATCATTCAGGCCACCTGGTAAGACCAGGGCTTTAGCTGGCACAGTTTAACACTAGCATAACACACACAACCTACTCAAGAAACAGAATGAGAAACTATGTCTGGAGCATCTCTACAATCATTTGATTTCTTGGGTTCCTCAAAATTCTTCACGTGATGGGACTGTATTCCTGCTCCAATAGTTACTCTTCAAACTCAGTCACATATCCCTTCCACATCAACTTCTCATAGTTCCCTCAGGACTAGTATCAGACAAACATGGAACAGCTTCCTTAAGCTAAATGCAAGCAGCAAAATCTCATACAGCACATCCCAAGCCATCCCAAGCTCCCATCTCCTTAGCCATCCCAAGCAGAACAAGCACTTGATCTTCTGTTAGATATGTCATTGCTCTCACCTTGGATCCAGCACTGCTCTGTCTTGCTCCAGCTCTGGAAGGCATGTCATTGTCTATTGCTTCTCTAGTGGACTCACAGTTCTCTTCCCAGAAGTTTTCCTTTCCAGCTGCAACACAAAAACTTTTGTGAGCCTTTTCTACTTAAAGAGGGTGGGCCAGTATCTGCTGGCAGTTTTAGGCACAACTGGTACATCAGATTGCAGTAGTACACATTACTTCGTGTTGCACAAGTCTGAACCTGAACACAGAATAGAATTTGTACATATTTGCAATGGTTTATCTGATATAAAAACATAAAACAGTTGATGTCACCTTGAGCAAGACAAGTATGCAGTACTTCGTAAGGAAAAAAAAAAAAAAAAAAAAAAAAAAAGAGTGACTAAAGAATCAAGAGATCCCTTGATATTTGGATGGTGCAAGTGAAATCAGAAGCTCTTCTAAATCCAAGTCAACATGCACCAGGGATATACGTGTCTCCAAAATACATCTCTGCAATTAACCTGAAAAAAGATCAGGAGTCTGTCGGTCTTGGTTTTTAATTCATTTGCACTAGAAACAAAAGGTAGTTGGGCTCCTTTGTAACATTCCATTAACTCATGATGTTGCTAAAGGCTGAAAGATTTAGGAAGACACAAAAGGGAATGTAAAAAAAAGTAAAAAGCAGAAGTTAAACAGTGAAAGAACATCTTTAGAGGCGTAATAGCTGAAGTCTCTGTAATACTTTGAAAATAGGTAACACCACTTTCTCTATCTCTTACAACAGAAGACAAACAGCAGCATAATGATGGCATTGTATTAGCATCATTGACAAATATATTGGTATTATTGACAAATCTCTCTGCAATGAAGAAAGCACCTATACTTAGATTTTCAGCTGTGTAAGCCCTGAAGGGACACAGATGTCACAAAGCTTTGCTGAATTTTGTGAGGTAATTTTTTCTTTTCGGAAAACATTACTAGTAGATTTATTCTGTAGAGATAGAAAAGGACAAAGGGAGAGGTTCCTGCTTTGGTAGGCTCAAACAAAACAAGAAGTGGGCATTCTTCCTGCTGCCTTTTTCACTTGCTCCAGTTTTTATTCTTACCTAGAAATGCTTGTGCTTGCACTCCAAGAGGCTGTTTGGAAAGAGAGGTTAGCTTCATACTGTAAGAAGTATGATGCTAAGCACACATGAATCAACAATGCAGGCCCTCTTAATAATTTTGAAGAGAAGGAAGTTGCCTGTTGATTTCCTAAACATTTGAAGTACCTTGCTGAATGTGTTACAACAGAAATGACCATGTAGAAGACGACCACATTTTTGCAATGATTTTTTTATTATTGTTATTATATTTTTTTTTATGTCTTGTGCATGTAGGATATAAGATGTAAGTGCTCCAGGAGTAAAACAGGAACTCCATCTATTTAAATTTCTGTACAGTCATGGCTTGCCTATAAACATTATGTTTGAGGAACAATCTCCAGTTAGCTCAAACAGGATTCAGCAGGCAATCAGTCCAGATGAAGCTAAAGGAGGCTAATGAGAAGGGGAAGAAAAGAGCTGAGCAGGCACAAAGAATTCAGCAATACAGAAGAGAAGGTGGCTAAAGCAGAGTTGCCTGACACACTGTAGTACAACAATCTTCAGTAACAACAATAACACTGGATGCATTTTTAGGAATTTTACTGAAGTTAAAAGAATGCATCATATGTAAAATGGCACAAAAGTACAGTCAGCTGCATCTTTCAGCATCCCTTTTCTACTAACTGAAAACACAGAATGGGCGGAAAAGGAATCCTCTGCTTTCCTTCACGGAACAGTATCTCTGAACGCAGCTGACATGAAGCAGTCAGCTGTCTGCCTGATTGCTGTCACTCTGAGGACTGATTTGATACAGGTGACACCTGCATGGCTGATAGCTGCAGCAAACTGCAGGTTCAGCCAGACATCCAGGATACACACCTCTCCTGGAAGCATTTTAAATACACTGCTGTTTTAAATCCCACGCTGGCTAACAAGGTCACAGATGATAAAGGAGCCAACTTGAGGGCACTGTGCATATGTGTGATATGTTATGGTCAGAAAGAGCCACGCTCTCACCAGACATAAAGAACCACAAGCTCATGGACTTTTACAGTCTCTAATTTGAAGACTCCAAGTAAGTTTCCGGCCAGGAGCCAGACACTGCAATCCCTGCTGAGAGCTACAGATCCTGGATTTATGGCTGCCTTACATCACCACAACAGCCATTAATGGTTGTGAGTTACCAGCAAATTTGGTCTTGAAGAGTTATTTAATGTACTTACTTCCTAAATCATAGTGAAATGTGGAATAATGGAAATCTTGCAATCCCCCTTAGTCTCTACCACGCTATCTCCAACTATTTGGTGTACCTGGGAAAAAGTAACTGCCCACATATAGTAATATAGCTCACAGGGCCAATTTTCACCTTTTTACTACCATTTATGCTTCTTCATAGCAACTGTATCCTGGACAGCCATGTGATTTGCAGTTTTTATATGCAACTGTAAATCAGGTTGCATTTACTACTGGGAATGAGAAAGGCAGAGGAGAAATGAGCACTCAGATATAAAAGAAGCCATCCATTTTAATAATAAAGGCAATTACACCAAATTTTCTAAGAACAACAATCTATAGCACCTTCTGTTCAGGTACTCTATTGACTTACATTTTGCTTAATAGGTATTGCAAATACTTTGCTTAGCAGAGTATGCCCCCAGTGCACTTGATATTTCCACATTCATCTTATTGCCATTTCATTAAAACACCTGCCTAATCTGCCTCCTGTAATAATGGCAGCACATCACACATGACATGGAAGACCAGCCTCTGAAATGAAAACTAGGCTGTGGGATATCTGTTAGCTTCTACTTATCCTTCCTGCACGAAAAGACAGCATAAGATTAACTCAGCATAGATAGAAACTTTTGAAACATCTGATAATTTGTTGGAACTTCCTAATTTTATAGCAATAAATAATAAATGATCTTTAATTGAGAACGTACATGCCTTGAGCAACCTGAACTTTTTAGATATTCGTAAGATTTTGTTTTGTTTTCTTTTAAGGGTACGTGTCTTGTTATTAACAAAGAGTAAAACAGCACTGAACAAAAGCTGTGTATTTATTCTCAGTACAGCAGAGCTTTGAGGATGGCATAATCTTCCACTCAAATTGCCTTAGTGTTTTTGACATAAAAACATGAATAATTAAACATTCTCTAATATCATGACTTATACAGCCTCTGGATATAGCTCTCAGGATTACTCAGATTGCATGCAGTTCTTACACCTGCTTTAATATCTACTGAAAGAAATGATTCTCCAAGTGTTTACATTGGGCATAGGATCAGATGTTAAGACTTCTATCTCCATTAAGACAACATGTGTGAAAAGGAAGCCAAACTGATGTATTTATTTCAATGACATAGGCCACACTTCCACAGACAGTGGTCTGGACTTGCCAAGTCCATTCCATTCCATGTCGTGTACAATCAACAAAGAATAAAGACTGATTATCTTTGCCAGGTTGGACCTGATTTAAACTGATAGCCTGGAGCTGACAGACTTATGCACCCATTAGAGTATTTCACGGTGCAGACAAATGGTTACAAAAGCATGCAAAAGTAAATGAATTTAATTTGATGAAGACACCTTCTTACCCCCCGCTGATGTTGATTCCTTCAACTATGCAGAAAGAAATCTGCTGCCTGCTGATGAAAGATAATATATAAAGCAACAGAAGGAAAAAAAAAAAAAAAAAAAAAGAATTCTAATGACACAGACTCTCAACTTGCTGTGTGGGGTTTTATGGTCACAAATCCAATTAGCATTAATCAGCATATGGTGATGAGCTTTCTAACGTGTTTGGTCTGGCAGACAGAACCTGCCCAAAGCTGAAAATTGGAACTTCGCAGAGCAGAGAAGAAGAAGGAAGCACAGGTGAAGACCTCTCCTATCTACCAAAATACCACAGTGTAATTTGGAAAATACTGAAGAGCTCATTTCCTATGCTGACTTGTCTAAAGCACTGCACACTAATAAGCAGCTGTCACAGAGGTGGGTAGAGCAATAAAATCCCAACAGTCAAGCTGAACTGATGCAGTCCATTACCTATTGAATCGTGCCCACACAGGTCTCTCAACTGAATGATTATAGCAGTACCAATGGTCTGTGCACTGCAGTGTTGTATTACAGCTCTGGTTCATAAATTTTTACAATGTATAAGTAAAAAATTAGATGCTACTGAAGACATAGGCATTTCTCTTTCACCCATGCAGCAGGCACATCCAACGATGGCTGATGAATTTCTAGGAAACTGGCCAAAATCTAATACAATACAGCCACATGGATCTCCTAAAAAGACATCCAGTGAAAGTCTTGCTTTTGAGTATTTGCAGCTGATATTACAACTATGTGGTTATCGCTGAACTACTGTTTATCCTTATTCTTTATTTTGGAAATAGTTCAATGAATTTATAGGCAGATGAGCCAGAACCAAAATGCACACTTGCTGGCCTCCATTTTCATACAATCGACACAGAAATGAAAATTCCAGCCAGAGCTACTTAACTAGAAAACTACACAACACATATAATTCTGAGCATGCACAAAATCTAAACACTTCCTTTAATGACACAGGATATCTTTTCCTAAAACACGCTTCTGTTCAAATAATATCAATGATTACTTTTGTTAGAGCTGATCAAATAGTATTCCTCAAATACTGACTCTGGTAAATCTGAGTGTGCTTTTAAATGTGAAATATTCACAAACCATTACCATCTGTTTGCAAATCTTCTTGGAAATACGTGAAGAAAATGACAAGCAAGCCATCTTGTCTGTGACTATGCAGAAAGTATTAGGAATTAGTATTTGTTTCTTGAAGCTTAACCTTCTAAATCAGTAATCAGCCAGAAGTACATCACACCAAAATACCCAGATTTTTCAAACTGTGCTCCTTACTCTTAAGGCTTGTTTTGAAAAAAATCAAGTATGGTTAAACAACATTGCATGTCTACCACTCTTGCAGTATTTATGCAGCAATATGAGGCCAGCCTGATAAAATGAACTCTAGCACATACTCATATTTGCTCATCACCTCAAATCCTAGATCACATTTCCAGCTGGTATAAGCGGACTTAATCTAACAGTTTTCACTCATTTATCACAGCAAATACTTTGGCTATGGCAGGTAAAAATAAAAAAATAAATAAAAAATAAAAAAACAAAAAACAGATGCTTTGATGTGCTCTTAAAACTTTGTTCTTCATTTGTTCCTGTTGAGAAGAACATTTGCCAAATGTTGAGATTCCATTAAAATATTTGAATCAGAGAGATTTAAGCACCTAATTTAATTCACTGGGCTTCTGAAAAAAATTGAACAAAGGAACTCTTTGATAACTTTTGCTAAGAAAGATCTTAAAAAAAACATAAGTAGTTTTACAGCAGTAGGAAATACTCATATCAACAACTAATTTTCTGTTGTTGTATTTACTTAAATGTAAAATGAGTTGGGCAATGAGAAATCATACTCCTGAAAATTAAACATGCATCTATTTTTGTATCAATCCTCTTGCTAGGCTGTAATACCCAGACATTTTGCATACAAAAACTGAACTATTATGATCACACACATCCTAATTGCCACAAAGCTCAGCAGAAGTAGATAGAGCAGATCTCTCTTCACCTGGATACTCTTGCCTCAATTCATCAAACCAGCTGGATTTGAAAGCTGAAGTCTGCACAGACATCAGAATATGCTGCAAACCACATGCATCAATTAACTCTTGTGAAAAGATACACTCTGGAATCATAATGTTAGTCAGCTTTGTCAGGTCCAACTCTGGGAAGTCTTTGACTATTTTGGATGAAGTCACCATGCATACCAGTATTCACTCCAAAATAAGTTGCATAGCTCATCACTCATAGACTACACATACTTATTACTAGAGTCTTCCAAGTACATTATCCATATGTCCTTAAGTAATTTCTCTGCCTTTATGGGCATACACCAATTGAGCATAGAAGTGTTGTTGACATAATTCTGCTTGAAGTGGTATCAGTTGTCAAAATTTGGCATTAACCTATTGTTAGCTATGTATGAAAATCATACTGTAATTATTTAGAAACTGTGTCCAAAACTATTACACATTGAAAAACAACAACAAAAACTCCTAAAAGCTGCAGTTTTTACAATTGAGCTTTTTGTTTCTGCTTTTGTAACTTTATATTTAAAACAGTAAATGGTACACACAGAAAATACAGAAATTGACTCCTATTATGAATTCTCCAGAGAAATTAAACAATTTTTAAACAAAAGTTAGATTTCCTTGCAATATCAAATAGAATATTTAGCTTTTAAATAAAGGAAATAGTGAAATAGAGACATCCACTCTCTTCAGATGGTTGCATCCATGCTGACATTGCTTTTACAACTGCTTTCAGTCACTCACTGATTTTCTGAATTGCACCAAATTCCACCTACTCCCCTCTGGTTCCTTTTATAACCCGTTAAGATTGCTGTTATTCAGTTTCTCAACCTACATCAGCTCCTTGAAGTACTCAGGAAATTCCTGCCCTTGCCACGCTCAGTACTCATTCCAGGGAAAACCTGTTCAAGCTCCAGGGAAACTGATCTGGTAAGACAAAACCTGTGTGTAGGCTAATTAGACATGGTTTGTCTAAGTACTTGCATTTATTTATGTAACAAATGCTTTATACAACAGACTGATGTTTCTGTAATTAAGTTGTTTCCCGACTTCTTGATTAGTAAAGGATTAAAGTTGTGAAATGAAAGCAATGCAACAGGTTCCAGCACACTCCTTCTGAAAAAAAGTTGTCCTCACCTCCAGGAAAAAAAAGCCCATTTTGAAACATGCTGTCAGTTGATTGATAGGACTAAACTGTTTATGTGAGTATAGAAACAACACTGAACAGCTGTGTTTCCAGAGAGATCCCTACAAGGACTGTTTCAATGCTAATTAACTTTATCAGCAGTGACCTTATTTTCTTCCAGATCACTGATAACAGAGTTGGTAAAGGAGAAAGATGGAGAGTAGATAGGGAGAAGGTGAAGATGCTGATTCACAGCAACTGAGATAACTTCGTAAACTGGGACACAACCAAAGGGTATGGATCGTAAATGTCAGGTAAAATATCTGGGTACTAAGAGAAGGCATTTCAAGAAGCTGCCATTACCTCAGGGAGACTCATGCACACTATACTTCTAGAGCAAGTGGAGAAAGATGCTTCCACAAGGGAGGATTCAGAATAATTAAGAAGTTTTCATTCTCCTTCTGACACATCTCCAGTTTCCCTCTTCATTTTCTTCACTCCTCAGTGGAAGATTAGTGAGCAAAGGTCAAAGGGGCCTGGAAGGCTCAGAGCAATACTAGGTCTGAAGAGCTACATCTGTATCTGCTTGTTCAACTCTACACGGTCGCTGGAAGTCACAAGAGTGGTGGGAATACACTGCAGAAAGTAGGCTTTCACAGAATCACAGGGGTTGGAAGGGATTTCAAAAGATCATCGAGTCCTTCTAGCCACAGAAAACCCTGAATTATCTGTCTCTCATATCCAAAATCTCCTTCTTGCTACATTCTTCTCAGTCTACCTAAGCTGACCTGTGCTCTCTGTTACTCATATATGATAAACAATGACTCACAATTGCGTTCTATACTTGATGGTCCTTGTTCAGTACTTCCTATATAATTTTATATACACAAGCATTCTGAAAGAGTTGGGATTAAACTGGCACCGAGCCTTCAATACAGATAATGAACAGTGGGAGGAGGTTCAGAGAACCATGAAAAGAAACGGATATTAAAAACATGAGATCAGGGTAATGTAATTTATTTTGCTTTTCAAAGATAAAAACAGAGATTAATATGGGAACTTTTGTGTTACAGTGTTACAGTCATCTTCTTTTTTTGTCTAAAAGACAAAAGGATGAACAATGTTTAAGGCTTCAAGTGCAAACCAGATAAATGCAGATGAGAAATAAGGCTCAAATCTCAAGCTGCAAGCACAATCAATCAATCACAACAAATTACTGTTTAAAGCAGCTTCGCTTTCGCTGCAAATCTTTGAATCAATATCAGGTTTTAGAGGTTTTGAGGGTGTTTTGCTCTCTCCTGTTGACTTTTTTTTTTTTTGTTCTACCTTCAAAGATCACCTAATTTAGCCAATATGCTGGGCTCAAAAGCAGGCCACAGGACTTCAGAGACACAGCTGCAAAACTACACACAAAGTCAGACCAGCTAATTTCGGGTCTGAGCTCTGACATTTACAAACTAACCAATCCACAGGCTGTATATTCCTGCTCATGGTGATCTAAGCCAAGCAAGATCTAAGACCAGGTAATCTACATAAATTTTGGAAGGAAAGTCCCTGACTAAAACAAATAACATTTTCCAATGGTAAAATACATTTCATGTTGTAGGGATACAAACATGCAAAAAAGAAAGCTTGACCAGTTCCAGCATTGACCAGTAGTTCCTGCTTTCCCCAGACGCAGATTATCCCAAAATATAAATTGTCTCTCAACACTGATGTTGCAATAACTCTTGATTTATCAGATTTAATTAACAGAAAACCATAGACTGTGGTCAACTGAATCAGTGCTGGGCAAGGGCAACAAAACATTCTAAAGCCCTTTTGTATCACAGCTTTACCTATATGGCAAAGAAAAAAGAAACCAATACATGCTTAATTACAGTGTATACATGGAAATAATTCCTTCAACTCAGATTCCCTATTTCTGTGTTAACAGATGAAACATCTCCATTATGTTCCGTATGCAATAGTTATCATTTCCAGATATCACCTTCCAGAAGCTGTCCCAGTGACAATGTCTATGCAAGTTTATGTGACAATGTCTAAGCAAGCTCCATGCACCCACTTCATTCCAGACAGTTAAAAATACAAAACAAAACACACACACAGACTCCTTTTAACACAGCTTTACAGTTTTCAAGCCACACCTTGGAAAACCCAAGGGCCAATAGTTTCAAAAGTTGAATTAACTAACAAAGTATTGATTGAGAAGTATATTTTACCCTATGATCTTACATTGTCAAAAGTCATATCGCTACCATTGTGCGAAAACTAGCACAGTCAGCAGATACCACTTGGAATAGATTATTGCCCTGGGATGTCCAAGGACAGTGGATGTATTGTCTTCTGGGTCAACAGCCTGCATATTTCCTTTCCTACTCTTAAGTCAACAGTAGAAATTAACGATTTATTTCCCTTTCAAAACATTTATTTTCACAGTCAGGAAAAAAAGATTTGTGTGCCAAAGGCCCAACAGCATAGTATACATATATTTATATGTTCTTGTAATTATATTTATACTGTACCTAAGGGATTCTAACTCAACAAATAAATCTTATTTTCTACACTATGCAAATAAACTTACTACAGTAGAAATAAATCATTTCTCCCACGACAGAATTATTTTCTCCGAAAGCAGATTGCTGGTTTTGATAACACAAGTTCCTATCAGACAGCGGTGGTCAAGTCCCACCAAACTGTGCCAAGTTGTAGATTCCACAAGTTGGAAGCCACAGCTCACTTCCACGGGAAAGACCAGGAAAACAAACAAACAAAGAAAAATTCAATGTGCAGTGGGACTGGTTAGCTGTGTGTAGGCTCCTAACAGTACTCCGCTGAGACATGTGCAGGGAATTGCCCACATGCATACTGTGGCTTCAGAACCCTGCTGTTGGTTCTACTTAGGCTGCTTTTCCTCCATGGCTCAGTGCAAATATAGCCCTGATCCAGAAGGGACAAGATAGCACTGTATCTGTAGATAACAGAGGAGGGGTAAACAAGGCAGTTTACTTCTACCCAGATCGGGGGGCAAACAGGTTTGGGGAATGTTGATTTTCTGCCAAGCAGCATTAATCTTAATCAGCAAGGCAACTCTCAAATTTGAACATATATAAACTATGAGAAGAATTAACCCTGAGTTTAATTCAGTTTACTTTCTTCATTGGAACCATTTCAATAGCATCCAAGCATCCTGCATTATTTAATTGCATTTATACTCACTACAGCCTTGCAAATGGGAAAACACTATTACTGGTTTGATAAGTGGAGATCTGAGGCACAGAGAAACAAAGTGACTTGCTCAAGGTCACAGGGAAGTCTGTTTCAACATAAGCATTAAATCCTGAGTGTTTTGACAGTACAACCCAGAAAGAAAGTCTGCCTATGCCATTCTCCCCTCACTTAGTACCTCACTTAGGGTACCAAGTATTACCCTTGTAATCGTTTAAGCAATTTCTTGAAGTTTCAAAAGAAGTTAGGCATGTGGGACAAATAAAAAATAAAGTAGAAAACAGAACTTGGCCTCAGTGATACTCTACATAAGTCTCTAAGTGGTCTTTTTTTTTTTTTTTTCAAAGGGAAAAAAAAAATCGCTTTTCTACTTCACAGAGGCAGTATTTTCTTCTTTTCAAATATATTCTTTCTGATGACAGCAATGCAGCATGAAACAGCATGCCTTACGTTCTGTAGAAAATTCTTTTCCTTCATTTTTTTTCTTTATACATATTTCATCTTTCCTCTTCTTGATTCTCCTCTTCCTTTCCACTAAGGAAGATAAGTGAAGTTACAGACAACTGTTTTCCAGTTAATTGCTAGAAAAGGCACTTTTACTATTTCCCTAAGGGTGACGCAGCTCAGAATAAAATACTTTATGTTCAAATAGGTAGGCCTGGCTCTACAGTTACTGAGCTGCACCTTGCTCAGAGCTAGCCCGTCTTCTAAAAGATCTCTGTTAACAGAGTAGTACAGATTCCAGGTAGGATGCTGAGACTCACTTGAGTTATGCTTTTTAGGAAAAGTAATGTGAATAGCAAATAAGGTAATTGAAAAGGTGACCAGACATATGTCTCACAGAAGACAAGCACAAAGAGGTAAGTTAATTTACTGAAAGGTCAGAACAGAGTAAGACTCTTGTTCTCCCAACACAAGCACAAGGGAAGCAGATACAGGGAGAAATGCACAAGCCAACTAAATAATCCCCACAATAATTGCCATAAAGAACTGGCAACTTGTACAAAACACAGTGCAGAGAGGGTAAGGAGGGCAAAAGTGAAGAGGTAGGTGAATGAAGCATCAGTTTGAATTCAGGAGATACAGATTATATTCACATTTGCCAGTGATTGCTACGCTGGTTTCAACAGTGTCCCCCATCTACTCTTCAACATCCATACTTGTTAAATACAGCACAATTGTTATCACAATAATTGCAAAGTAATAAAGATGCTGTGGCAGTGGAGCTCCATGCGGTGGAGCACTTGGATTTTTGCCATCAAAAAAGCTAAATATTACTTATCAAGGAATATGTTTAGGCATCTTAAAATTTAATTTTACTTCAATAGCAAAGAAAAAAAAATATTTAAAAAATAACCAAACAAAAACACTAATTAGTGTTTCTTCTGGCAAAGTTTCATGCATAATGTCAACTTACACCAGCACTACAGTCCTCAATGTCAGCTCTTCTGTGACCCTCCTAAGAAGGAAGCTCCTGAACACTGCCCATGGGGAAGCAGGTGCAGCTGCAAGACCAGCTTGTGATCCCTGCTTGTGATCCCTGCTTCAGCCCAGGTTAGGAACCAGCTGGCAAGGCTGCAGCCACTACAGAAATTAACTCAACCCACTGGCTTTTGACAAATGGCCTCTTCAGGACTACTGGCAGCTGCTACTGCTTAGCATTTTGAAGCTGCTCTAATCAAGCAGGCAACCAAAGAACTGGCCTTAGGGTCAGAGAGATACAGCCTATCCTCCAATCTCCCCAGTGATACTCAGGGTACAGTTTTCCTTTGTATCTTACTGGGTAGCACTTATTTTTCTGTAACCGCTTCAAAGATCATTTACTGATTTGATTGATTCAAAATAGCCAACATTCAGATGAGCAAGATTAGCTAAAAGACCTGACCATTTACCTGATTTTTATTTTTTTTTGACAGCTGATGGTATTCTATATTATATGATGAACCATCAGATCCATTCTATTTTTAGGAGTTTGCTACATGGTGACAGCCCATCAGAAACAGCTGCAGCCTGTTCTCCTTATTCATTTTCCAGTGCCCAATCTCTTCCAAGGCAATTGTACAGTCCTCTCCAACCAGCTCTTCTGACCTAAGTAGCATCGCTCACACAGACAGCGCCCACAGGTGCTCCATATGGACTAGAGTTGGTGACTTTTTTTGACATTACTCTTCACCATAGGCCATCAATAAACTAGCTGAATCAGAAGCATACTCCAATCAGAATCAGAACCTATTCCACCTTATGAGACTGGTCAGCAGTAAGCAAGGTTGTTTGATTTTCAGATTTCCAAAAGTTTTCCAGTGGAGGTATGGAACCAGAACAGTAGATTAAAACTTTCTTTTAACAGACCTTTTATGACTGGCTTAGAAATAGTTTACAGATTGAGGAATTCACAAATAATCCTGAAAATTAAGAAATCCTAAAATACACCTCCACAATATTAGACTTACCAAAAGAGTGGAGCTAATAATCTTTCCAAGCAAATTAGACTTGCAATTATATGGTTCAGTTTCCAAAAAGGAGAATATAAATCTCTGTAGTATATGGGACATCCATATTAGTTCATTTCACACTGCATATTTTCATTAGCTGGCACCATGGAACATGTTCCCTGTCTCCATATGCTCAAATTTCCAAACTGCCTGCTGATTTACGCAACTTCGGCAGGTGAGTGATTCAGACCCAAATTTGGTACATCTTTGTTCTGTCGTGGCATCTTGGTAATAATTCATCTCGATTGCTTTTGCAAGCAGTTTCCTCTGGGGCCAAAAGAGATACCCCCGCTGTTGTTGCATAACACTCTGGCATGTGATTTTTTTCTTAAGTCATGCAAAAGCCTGTTTGTGCCTAAGTAAGAATACTACAGTTATTACTGCATTCATCCTTGTGATGACCTTTAAGCTTATCTTGTTGCAGTACACACAGTATTTCTGCTCAGTGAGCCTTCGTTTTGAATTAAAAGGTGAAATTTTATGTTAGAGGCTGACCATCTATGTCAGCTTTTGCAAAAAGAAAACATAACATTTACTTTTTGTTTTGGAGCAATGAACTTGGGAAACAGCCATCACACTTGAAATATGAAATTCTGTTTGTTCAAAATGCTGCTTTTGAGCTAGAAAAGAATACAGAAGAATTGAAAGACAATAATAAATGTTTCGTGATCTCATTTTTTGTGAATCTAAGTCATCATTACTAGCTTTCATTTTCAAACTAGTAATCCAGAAAAAAAAAAAAAAAAGAAAGAAAGAAAAAAAAACTGATTACATTTAACTTTAAGCTAATTCTTAGAATAATAACACTGTATTTAACAGAAAACAATAGCGAGGCATAATTATCACATGGGCCAATCAAGGAAGAACAAGCCTAGGAATTAGTCAACAGAATAGGTGACAGGCCACAATAGAAATGACCACGCAGAAAACACCAGTGCTGGTCCATGGTTTAGTCACTGTTAACTACTGCTCTAGGTCTGAAGGCCACTTAACACAGCCTTGTCAAGACTTGGTCACTAAAGCCTTCTAGCTGGAAATTTTGCTGAAATAAATATATTCCCCATTCTTACTTCATTTTGACATCACATATTTTTGCAAAGTAAAAGTCTTGCCAGCACTACCTTTCACACCAGATGTGTCTTAGAGAGAGTTGTCTCATTTCATCACTTCAGCTTAGGTCTTTGATCCATTCTTGTGTAATCCAGTTTTTTAGCGAGGTAAACAGGACTATACAGCACACAGAATGCAGGATTAGTCACACTGGAAGTCTTAGAAAGCAACACTGCATTAGAAGAGTCTAAAAAAGAACTAGAAAAGCTTTTCCCAAAAACCCACAATAACATATGGATTTTGAAAATTCTCATTTTCAGTAGCACTGATGATACTTGAGTGACAGGAAAGCAGTCTCCAGTACAACGAGCTTATTTCTTTTGGGATTATCCCTTCATTTCTGGTAGTTGTTCTGCTATATTTAGATGACAGCTGGTTCAATCTAACCACTAATTCCATATGTAACTACTTCCAGGGCTGCTCTTCACCTTGAATGCTACTGGTCATCTACGACCTGAGAAACCTGAACAACTATAAGTCTATGGATCCCAATGAGATGAATCCCAGAGTCCCAAAGGGACTGTTTACTGTAGCCGCCAAGCCATATTCAGTGATATCTGAATCGTAAAGGCAGTCAGTTGATGTCCCTGGTAACTGGAAAAAAGGTAATGTCACAAAGCCCTGCTAAAGAAGACCTGAGAGTACTGGTGGATGGCAAACAGGACATGAGCCAGCAATATGTCCTCATTGTCCAGAAAGCCAACCATATCCTGGGCTACATCAAAAGAAGTGTGGTCAGCGGGTTGAGAGAGGTGATACAACCCCTCTATTCTGCACTAGTGAGACCTCACCTGGAGGGTTGAGTCCACGTGCAGACTCATGTCAGTGTAGAACAGACATGAACCTGCTGAAGTGTGTCCAGAAAAGGGGCATGAAAATGGTCTAGGGGATTCACATAGCTCCCCTACAAGGAAGGCTGAGAGAGTTGGGGCTGTTCAGTCCAGAGATGAGAAGGCATCAGGGAGACCTGTGGTTTTTCAGGATCTAAAGGGGGCTATAAGAAAGGACATAGACCCTTTAGCAAGGGTCTTTTGTGACAGGACAAGTGGAAAAGAGGGAAGATTTAAGTTGGATATAAGGAAAGAGGGTTTTCCATGATAAGGGTAGTGAAGCACTGGAACCCAGAGAAGTGGTAGATTCCTCATTCCTGGAGACTTTTAAGACAAGGCTGGACAGAGCTCTGAGAAACCTGATCTAGCTGTAGGTGTCCCTGTTCATTGCAGGGGAGTTGGACTAGATGAATTTTAAGGGTCCCTATCAACTCAAATGATTCTCTGATTCTATGACTTTGAAGTTAAGGGGAGAAAATTTGCACTCCCCCAGGCTCTCACAGCATCCAGCCTCAGCAGTTTGCAACACAGGATACTGGTGGGCAGCACATGCTTTCTGTTACATCACTTCAAGTTTCTGCTATAAAGCAGAGAAGTATTCTTGAGGTACAAAAATCTCTCCAAACTGATAACATTGGTTTGGTATCAGTATCTATCATGTACTCCCTTTGCAACCTTCAGTCCTCCAATTGTTATTTAGATAGGCAAAAAGAGGGAGGGAAAAGAAACAAACATCATCATCATCACCAACACCACACACAAAATTTAAAAAAAAGAGCAGAAAAAAAACAGCTAAAAAGACACAAGTATCTGTCTGGCACCTTATTAATTCCTCCTCAAAGTAGCCAAACACATGTATCAATAAATCTCAACCATTCTGGAGGATGGTATTTTTCAGCCTTATTATTTCCAATATTTTGCCTGTCATTTCTGAATGGCTTCTCAAAAATAAAAGCTTGTCCTTGAGAAGCCAGAAAAAGTTACTATATTTTCAGTCTGAATCACCTCGTATTATAAGCACTGAAATGCTAGGAATAATGTAAACTCTACAGTAAAATACAATGATATAGTATACCTAGAAATACCTCAGCTTAATAGGTGTTGTGCCGTTAACAGTGAATTTTATGGAAGCTAGTAGATGTAAATCTGTCAGGTAGACAAAGATTTACAGTAATATCCACTGCAGTGGACGATTTTTATCACATTTAGGACAGTCAGGCAACTACTGTGTTTTCTTCGGTTCCTTTAGTCATGAAGGCCCCTTCATTTTATTTAAAGGCTTGTACTTTCACCTTCAGGAATTTAGCACTGATGAACAGAGCTCCCCTATGCCCTGTCCCTTTTCATGGATATAGCCTAGAGCTGAGGTGATTTTGTACATTCATGCCACTCTTTTCCAGAGAAGAGCCATGGTCCCAAGCACTGGACATTGTCACTCATGCAAAAGGTGAGACCCAAATTTATGGCATATGCATTTGCAAAAAAACTAGAACAGGATTGACTAGGGCACTCTGCTGATTCAGATTCAACTTGCTGCCAGTCAGAACCATAAGATCCCTTTCCATAGGACTGCTCTCCAACCTCTGTCCCCCAGTCCTTACAAACAACCAGAGTTGTCCTGTCCTAGTTGCAGAATCCAGCACTTATTCTTGTTAAATTTAATATGCTTGGTGATTGCCCAGCCCTCCAATTTGTCAAGATCTCCCAGTGTGACCACTCTATCCTCAAAGGAAGTTAAACACCCAAATGTTTATCCTAGTTCAGTTGCTGACAAACTTACTTGAGATACCTTCAACTCCTGCACTCAAATAATTGATGGAAATGTCACAGAGAACTGGTGCTAAAATTAAGCCCTATGGAATCCTGCTAGTGACAGGCCACCAGTCTGCTGAAACTTTATTTGCTAATGGGTCAACGGGTTATTGTAAGCTGTTCACTCATCAAATTCTGTCTTTGTCTAGTTGTGTGCTGGATGTTTTGCACAGAAGGATAGTGTGAGAAACAATATTGAAAGCTTTGCTGGAATCCAAATGGTCACATCAGCTGCCTTTCCTTGGTTGACTAGATGGTTGGCCTTGTCATAAAAGGAGAGTAAGCCTGTTAAACAGAATGTTTTCCTCATGCACACACATTGGCTGTGACCAATAACTGCATTTTCTTTTAGATGTTTTTCAATAACTCCTAGCATAATCTTCTCCATAATTTTGTTGGAAAGTGAGAATGATAGGCCTAGAATGATCTTCTTGCCTGCCTTTCTTGAAACCTGGAACAAGATTTATTAGCTTTCAGTTGACTGGGATACTTTCCAGATACTCAAGATCATTGAAAAATAATTGAGAGATCTTGCCATGACAACAGTCAAGATGGCTCCCAACAGCCCTTTCTCTCATGAGATCCTTGCTGTTTATAAGTTACAAATCTTGGACAGCACCTCACCTCATCAGCTCCCTAAGTACCTGTACCAGTAAGTTATCTCCAAGATGTTCGAAGGAATCTCCTGGATCTTTATGCATCAGCTGTGTGGTACTCTTAGTTAATATCTGGCAAGTAAAAATCACCCTTAGGACAAGGACAGCTGATTAGAGGTATCTCTTAATTCCTTAAAGAACAATTCATTAGTGTCACTATCCTGGCTGGGCAGCCTATCGTAGAATTCCATGAGGACAGATTCTTTATTTGCTTGTCACTTGTTCCTAACCCAGAGGCTTTCAACTGCATCATTGCCAACTGCAAGCTCTGTACAGCTCAGCCCCCCCCAGACAAGAAAGATGACTCTGGTAATTATAGGCCTGTCAGTCTCACTTTCGTGGCTGGCAAAATTATGGCCAAACATACCCTGGAGTGCCTCAGATCCACCACTGCCAGACAGGTTAGGGATTATCCTGTTCTGCTCTATGCAGCCTCACCTCCAGCACTGTGTGCGCTTTGGGGCACCACATAGTTTTAGGTCCTTCCTAGAACTAGAGGAGGGCTACAAGGATTCAAAGGAGGGCTACAAAGCTGGGGCAGGGTCTGGAGAGCAAGGAGTTTGAGGAGTGGCTGAGGTCCCCTGGTTGGTTCAGCACAGAGCAGAGGAGCTGAGGGGAGGCCTCATGGCGGCAGCAGCCCCTCACGAGGGAAGCAGAGGGGCAGCGCTGTGTGACAGCGACAGGGCCTGAGGGAACAGCATGGAGCTATGATGCATGATTAGCACTGATGAACAGAGCTCCCCTATGCCCTGTCCCTTTTCATGGATATAGCCTAGAGCTGAGGTGATTTTGTACAGTCATGCCACTCTTTTCCAAAGAAGAGCCATGGTCCCAAGCACTGGCCATTGTCAGGGGAGGGGCAGCTGGGGGATAGGAAACAGTTCTTCACCAGAAGGTGACAGGGCCCTGGAAGATGCTCCCCTATGCTGGGAAACCACCCTCAGCAGTATATCAGCTTCATGTCCTCCAGTCAACCAGCCAGTCAGGGAGTCACTACTCCCAAGCCAACCACAGGGTCTTTTAAATAATCACAATTTGCCAGTGACACACACACACAAGAACTTAGTTGCTATAATACTTGTCCACTCATTGCCACACCCCAGTCAGCACGAGGCACATTGCAACCAAGCAGAGTGGCAAAGCAATGGTTCCAGCATTCCAGCACTCAAGGATTCTGTATAGATGCATTGGCCTGTCAGAACCCCAGCATGTCAGCACAGCATCCCCCATCACAGGGAATGGCAGTAGCAGGACTTTCAGACGCCTCTACTAACCACCAGCACCCACTCCACCACTACCCACCACTTTCCAGCCAGTCAGCTGTCCTTTATCTAGGGAGGAGAGGCCCCACCCAATATTCTGACCAAGATCATCTCAAAGCAGTTGCAATCACTATCTCACCAATCAAAAGGCAACTACCAAGGCATGTGTCACCAGTCTCTGAACATTCTGGAACCAATGTTCACTGCTGCCTAGTGGGGCTACTCAGTTACCCATGGCGTCTGAGCAGTGCGGGGTGAGGCATGACATGAGACCTTCCCGTGAAGCCACCTGCACACACCAAGCCTCTCACACTTCCCCTGGCCTCACTGGATGGGACAGCAGCAATGACACTGTTCCCAAATGCAGGACAGGCAGTACAAGGCACTGTGTGAACCTGCACAAAGCTCCAGACTGCTGCTCCTCAGAGCATTGCTACTGTGCAGCTTCAGTGTTAAGGCCAGATTCTGCACATGGGATGGTTGGTAGCAGACAGAAATACCTGGAGTAAAGAGTCTGCAAACCCCGACAAGACTTTCGCGTTGCTCCTGGCTCAGTGTAAAGAAAACCATTGGTAAACCCTAGTAAACTAGGGCTATTCAGCCTGGAGAAGAGAAGGCTCCAAGGACACTTTACAGCCACCTTCCAGTACCTGAAGGGGGTCTACAGAAAAGCTGAGATGGGACTTTTTACAAAGGCAGGTAACAACAGGATGAGGGAAAATGGCTATAAACCAGAAGAGGGTAGATTTAGACTAAATACTATGAAGAAATTATTTACTGTGAGAGTGGTGAAACACTGGAACAGGTTGCCTAGCGAGGCTGTGAATGCCCCTTCCCCAGAAGCATTCAAGGCCAGGCTGGATGGGGCTTTGAGCAGCCTGGTCTAGTGGGAGATGTTTCTGCCTATAGTAGGGGAGTTGGAACTAGATGATCTTAAAGGTCCCTACCAACACGAACCATTCTGTGATTCTACATCCACATAAAAACAGTGTATTGGAAGGAACAGCGGCATATGGGAAGTTGGGAAATTGCAGCGCTCAGGTCTAGAGCCACAATTGCTCCTTCTTTCTGCACGCTTCACTCAGTCACACATGTACTGTGATGAAAAAGAAAAAAATGCTATTGAAAGATTTAATTTCTTCTGTTATGGTTTACCTTTTACACAAATACCCAAATAAACACATCCAAATTTCTGCTTTATCAAACATAACAAGAAGCATTTTTGCTGGGATGAAAGAAGTTTCACAGGAGTGAAACTACAGTAACAAAGCATATTGTACTTTTAATTATACTTCACCATTTCCACAGTCCTAACTGTCATCAGTGCTACAACAGCACAATTATGTGACACACCATAGGCTACCTAACTATTCAATGCTTGCAGAGCATATTCTGAAAGAGGGAGACCTCCGGCAATCACTGCTAAATACAGTCTAACTGTGCTAATAATGGAGGTGAAATATCTTCATACTGCAACACTCCAAATGCAGGAAATCTTTTGCCAACAAACTCCTCAAAAGCTGAGCAATTACAAGTTAAATCTACTTCCAATCAAGAACTGCAAAAGCACCTGATATCCAAAAGGAAGCCTGCCATTTGCTTCCTGCAGAGAACCCCCTATCTTCTTCAATTCTAATTAATCTTTCAAGCTGCTTCATTTCCAGCTGGAAAGCAGCAGCAACAAAATACCTGCATCTTGCAGGCTAAGAGCTGGAACAGCATTTCCCTGAACCAGTCAGTGTCACTGTTATCCCTATAGCCTCTGAGTTTTGGCGGAAAAGCCCCATACATCATCCCCTAGCAGTGCATCCTAAATAATGCTTAGGGAAACATGCAGTACACTCAGTTGTATCCTATGGTAATGAAACTAATAACAATGCAATCTCTAGAGTATCTACTAGATAAATTCAAATACATAGAAACAGTAGCCTATAAATTAAATTAAAAGGCTTCAAAGCTTTATTTTTCACCACATGCATTCTAGTGTACATTCTGTTTATAGGCTTATCCGTACTAAAATTTCACCGTTTAAAATTCTGTTTTGACCTTGGTCTGTCAAGTGCCTCCTATCACCTTCACAGCATGTTTTAATGGTATTGAGTTATGATTTTTACAGTTTACTAGATCAGAAGAGTTCTTTACAATCTCTAGTCTTACCTTCTGCACAAGATGGCTGAAATCAAAGGCAGAGAATGGTGACAGCTCTGCTGTATCCCTAGACAGATAGCTCCAGCAGTTAATTACACTCAGAATTAAAAGTCCGTTCTTTATTTTGATTTTTCTAACTGTCCTAATTGCGTTCCCAGAATCCTATAACACCTTTGTCATCCAAGAGGCCTCTGGAGAAAAGGTTTTTTCATAGCCTCACCAATCATGTTTCCTCTTTCTTCCCTGAAAATAGTTTTAGGAAAATGTTTAGGAATTAATTTCCCCATCTTTCTTGTTTTATGAGAACTACTTCATTTGAAGCATCAAGTATGTTAGAAGATAATTATATGGCATTTCCTAAAGATTTCTTAAAGTAGTGGCATTGATTACAGAAGGAAGAAGTTTTTGACCAGTCCTAACATTTCAGAAACAAAAACAATCAGGATAATTCACTCAAAAACAATGAGAAAAGAAAAAAAGGATACACATAAACAATCACATAAACATGGATATTCCATAAATGTTGTTCATAATGTATGTTTCCTCCTCCACATTTTTCCTGGGATGTAATTTCGGCCATTTTTTTGTTAGGAAAAAGAGCAGAAAATATGAGTAAGTCTAGTCATAACTAAAGCATTTTTCTTAAAACATTTTGAGATAAATTTTGCTCTGGAATAAGCAAAGATAGGATATCAGCTGTAAAGGAGACTACTTCCAAGGGCTTAAAAAAAAAAAAAAAAACCTCACTTCTGAAGATAGATTTACAGTAATGCTCTCCACATAGTGCCAGAAACCCACACTGAGTTTTGCTTTTCAAAACAGCACCACTTAAATCAGCAGATCCATCCACGGGTAAAGTGCAGATCCAAGATGAAGCCACATGGGATGAACTAGAAATCAGGTCAGCATTTTCTGAGCTATAAATACATACGTATTTTTACTAGCACAAGTAATTAAAAAGTATCTGTGCTAGTATTCCCTCTTATTAAACTTACCTGCATTTTTTATATTGACAATCTTGTTTTTCTGGCATCCACGAAGTCTAAAACACTGAAAAGTTCAGCCATACAGACATTTCAATGCAGGAAGTATCAAATTTAAAGGTACACAAATTTAGGCCAAATCATAAGCATTCTGAGAATAATGGATGGTTTATCCCCAGAAAGGACATGCTTTCACAGCTAAAACATTCAAGGAGGCAAGCTTTGCATTTGAAACTCGTACAACCCTACTAGAGTGTGAGCACTACCACCTCATCACAGCAGAGGAACTGGCTGTACCCTTTCTAGCTCTGAATAACAGTATGAATGTTTGTACAAGGACAGTTTGTTAATCACTAGAACCATAAAGCTTAATAAACGGCCCATGCCAAAATTATATGCAGGAACTGCACATCACGTGAAGAGGCTGGACTTATCCACTGCTACATGTTATTTAAGGAAAAGGGATATTGAAAATGGATATTGAAACCTTTTATCACTCATCACTTCTCGATAATTAATTCCTCCTCTGAGTCCATGAATATTTCTAATGTTTAGGGGAGACTCCAAAAGAAATATGGTTTTCACATTCTTGAAAATTAATATATAAATTAATTTATACACTGTCAATAAATTAACTACAGGTTGTATTCATGATTCATCTCCACACTTAAAATATCTGTGATATTTTATATGACCCTGACTGGATCACCACAGAACAAATAGGAGTGGAGCTCCTTCAACTCGGTGTATGTGTATTTGCAGAAATTGTTCATGTAGGTATTAATGTCAAGTAACAATTTCCTGAACTGCCGTGTAGTTCAATTGCTTTCTTTATTGGTCTGAAAAACTCCAAAGGATGTGGGGGAAGAAGGAGGGGGTAAAAAAAGCTGTAAGGAGAAGAGGAGAAAAAAAAAAAAAAAGGAAACAAACAGAACAATAACAAAAGAAAAGAACAACAAAGCACCATGATCCTTTCTATTCCTTTGTATTAACTGTTCATAGAAGGAAAGGTTGTTGCCCTGTTAAGGCTGAACTTCGCAGGTAAATTCTCTTATGGAATTTTTGTCTGCGATTATATCCCCTGGAGCATAAATTATAGAATAAATACAGGGGAGCTGCTGGGATTTAGCATCATTTGTTGCAATGACTGGGTGGCTCACTCCATTGGAAAACTACAGGAACATGTAGCTCTGTATATTGCCCTTTAGGAATTGCAATTTCACAGTTTGATTCCCAGCACTGCCTTGCGGGGCTGCTACCATAATGAGTTTCTGGATCTTCACACACCATGTGAAAGATTCTCTTTGCTGAAGTTTCCCAATAGGGCATGCAAAAAGCAGTAGCAGAAAAGGTAGTTGAGGCAAAGCATTTCTACACCAAGAGAACATGACAGAATGCTCCAAACACTTCACCAAAGGACTTGTTTTTTTTCTTTGCTGCACTGTCATTGTCTTTTTCACTTCTTCATGGTTGTTTCAGAGCACCAACAGTTGCTTTTAAACAGCAGAAGTTCAGGGATCACAGGAGGAATGTTGTATTGCTGCACGGGTCATGAGCACTAAGTGCAAACTGTGGTTTTAGGCACTGGCATGAACAACAAAGTTGAAAGAGTCAGGAATAAGTGAACCAAGAAAACATAAATGAGGAAAAAAGTGATTTTGTGAACATAAGCTTTACAATAACTTGGTTATCAAACCATTCACATTTCTTTTCACAGTACTCCAAACATGATTTTTATAAGTGCCCTTTGATCAGAGGAAGAAACATCACACTTGCTACAACCTCTTTCATTAACTGCTTGTCTTATACATTTTAAGTTTTTAGACAGTAAAGTGACATCTTAATAAAACAGGACTGTAAACCCCAGTCACCTTTCCTAATGGTTGCTAAAATACCAGTTTCAAGAGCATTTGTCCAGGACAACTATATTTTTTATGTAGACAGCAGTGTGTTTACCTTCAAAGCTTTTACTCTCCAGGAAAAAAATCTATATATAAAAAAGATAAAGAAACCTATGCATGAATTTAAGGAAGATGATGAGCAGCCATTTCATTCTTATACTCTGGGAGCTGTTGTAAGTTGTTGTTTCGAAAGCACTTTCATTATTTGGAAAAATAAATCCCATTTTTGGACTTGTCTACAAATGACAGCTGAAGAGCATAAGCAATTCATTCAGTAAGATTAAAATACGAAGGCGGATTCACAAAAGAGTGACTGCAGTTAAAATGTGCAAAACTGCCCATAAAAGATTCCTCCCACACAGGAAAGGTAGAATAAATCCAGTAGGGATTACTATGAACTGTTTAACTGTGCTGATAAAAGTTAAATGGGTAGAAGAGCAACCATACTCCTCAGAGAAACAATTATACCAGCAGAAAAACATATATATGTTTTAAGGCTCCGAACCAAACACTACTCTCAGGGAACATTTTTAGAAATGCAATTTTTAAAAAAAATCCTCAAATCTCCAGCACCTTTGTGCCTCTTGTTCTGAGGAACTCCAGAATGGTCATGAGACTCCAGGTGCAGTCTCACCAATGCCAAACAGAAGAAAGGATCACTGCTCTTAGCCTGTTGCCCACACTCCTGCTAATGCAGCCCCAGGACAACGTTGGCTTTTTTTCTTTTTTTTTTTCCCTCCAGAAGGTTTCTCTTGCTAAGCTGCATGAGGCTCCTGCTTCCCCGTTCCAGCCTCTGAAAGGTAGCCCAGCATATCTAACCACCCCCAGTTTAGGACTGCAGATCAATTTCCTGAGTGTGCTCTACTTCATCATCCTGTTTGTTAATAGAGAGATTAACAGTATTGGCATCAGTTTTGATACTTTGGGGAGATCACTCATACCCTGCAAAATTTCTACTTCATGTTACTGACCATCACCATTCAAGACTGATAATATAGCCAAATTTTATCCACTGCACTAAACATTTGTGCAATCCATGTCCTACCAACACAGCTGTAATGGTCCTGTCTGCTCCAGTTACATGAGATAGTTTGCCACATTTGAGCCAGATGTGATATTCCCTTGATATCTCTGCACTGGCTATTTCCATTCACCTTCTCATTCTTCATGTGTCTGGAAATGCCTTCCAAGTGGATTTGCTCCACAATCTTGCCAAGGCCAAAGGCAAGGCTGACCAGCATGTAACTCACCATAACCGTATAATTCTTGCTCTTTCACAACTGGCATGAAATTTGCTTTTCTCTAGCAAACAGGAACCTCCACTGCTCACTATGACTTTTCCAAGATAGTAAATAGCATCCCTCAGCAACCTTGGGAGCGTCTTAATTAGTGCCCTTGTGTGCATCTAACTTTCTTCAATAGGTATTACTGTTAAGATGGGAAATGGCACCTCTAGAAGAAAAGGGCTTTGCAGTATGAGCTTATTTTCCACTGGCAATTCTAGAAAACAACTAAGCTTTCCTGGAAATCAAGGTATAGCAGTATTTTTTTAAATTGCTCCTCAATTTGGTCAAATCAATACAGCAGGGCAGATAGATGGAGATAATGCAGAAGAATGGATTAAATTCCTCACTTAGCGAGCAGTGCAATAACATTTTTTTCTCTATATATTTGTCATGAAGAAAATCCAGAGGACTTGAAACAAACACTGCCATTTTAGAAACATTGGTATCTCAAAATAAAGGTATGAAGAACTCCCAAAAGAATATATTAGGATCTCATTCAAAATCTTCATCTCCATTTCACTGCTTTTTCAAAGGATGATCTCTTTCACACTCTAACTTCCAAGCACAGCAGACTTGGGATTAGAAACAGCAGGAACAGCACTGGGGAGAAAGGTGAAGAAAAAAATTATGAAAATAGAGCTTGCTCCTGCTGTGGCCAGGTAATATTCTGCCCATTTCACCAACTGTATCACATACACAGTATTCTGTATGGACATAAGACATTTTTAGTCTCCGATTTCAAATTACACAGCACAGAATGGTTCGTGTTGGAAGGTACCTTTAAGATCACCTAACTCCAACCCCCCTGCTGTAGGCAGGGACACCTCCCTCTAAACCAGCCTTCTCAAAGCCCCATCCAGCCTGGCTTGAATGCTTTCAGGGAGGGGGCATTCACAACCTCACTGAACAACCTGTTCCAGTGTCTCACCACCCTCACAGTAAACAATTTCTTCCTAGTATTTAGTCTAAATCTACCCTCTTAGAGTTTATAGCCATTTTCCCTCAATCTGTCTCTACTTGCCCTTATAAAAAGCCCTATCTCAGCTTTCCCATAGGAGTACCTGTGTCAGCCTTCAGCCTTCAGGTACTGGAAGGCCACTATAAGGTCTGCTGAGAGCCTTCTCTTCTCTAGGCTGAAGAGAGCCCCAGCTCTTTCAGCCTGTTCTCACAGGGCAGGGAATGTGCTCCAGCCCTCTGATAATCTTCGTGGCCCTCTTCTGGACCTTATCCAACAATTACATTTCCTTCTTATGTTGAGGGCCCCAGAACCGGACATGGTACTCCAGGTGGGGTCTCAGAAGGGCAGAAGGACGGGATCACCTCCCTCCACCTTCTGGTCACATTTCCCTTGATGCAGCCCAGGATACTGTTGGCCTTCTGGGCTGCAAGTGCACAATGCTGGCTCATGTTGAATCTTTCATCAATCGATATTCCCAAATTCTTCTCTTTAGGGCTGCTCTTAAGCTATTCTCTACAAAGCCTGTATCTGTGCTTGGGTTTGTCCTGACCCAGATGCAGGGCCTTGCACTTGCCCATGCTGAACTTCTTGAGATTGGCATGGACCCACATCTCAAGCCTGTCCAGTCCTTCTGAATAGCATCCCTTCCCTCTCTCCACTGTATCACTCAGCTTGGTGTCATCTGCAAACTTGCTAAGGGTGTATTCAATCCCACTGTCCATGTTGCTACAACGATGTTAAATAACACTGGTCCCAATGCCAACCCCTGAGGAACGCCAGTCCTTACTGGTCTCCACTTGGCCGTTGAGCCATTGACCAAAACTCTCTGTCCTATAAAGGCCCCCCCTCACTTCAAGAAATGCAATATAATTAATTGTCTGAAGTTATATTTGAAGAGGCATCATCCCTTTAAGGATAAAAGTGCTGTCCAAAGGAGAGACTAGAAGAAAAACAGAACATTAAAAGCCTAATTACAGCTTTATGTATTGTGCAGTGAACAAAGCAGCTGAAGACATGCTGGTCCACCAGCTTTACAGGATTACATATCTTGTTCTTCATTAATGTCACTCTGGACTGCCTCAGCATCTCTAAAATTTGCAACTTAAATTGCAGCATGCTGCTTGTACTAGTTTTGCCAACTACACTGGGAAGATTCCTGATTCTCTTTATTCACAAAGTTGGGGATGGAAGTTTTGGTGAGGATAACATATGAAGAGGTCAAAAGAGAAAAACTCCAGGCAGACAGACACCTGCAGCATATCCCTTGCACTGTAAGGAAATGTCATTTTCCAAACAAGTCTGGACACTGGCATTGAGAGTATAATATCCAGCCTGCCTAACACTTGGCATCACTTAATTCATACTCCATAGTCTACAGTTATTTAGGTTTTCAAATCTGATCTGGATTTTACTACTCCAAAATCATTAAAGTACCTCATGAAATATTCAGAAGATCACTAAGCCATCAGTCTACTGTAGGAGTCAAAACTGCGTTTACTTTCTTTTCTTTAATCTCCTGGACCTTAATTGCCATATTGACAGTAAAGAAACACTTGTTTACCTTCCAAAGTCTCAGGAGTGCCTGCCAAATTAATCCTTTTAAGCAGTGTTTCTTTGGCTCCAGAAACAACTAAGCAGCATGCAAAGCAGGAGATAGTCCCTTAAGAGGCAGTAAACAAATGCGCTGCTTCAGAATTAACCTTGACTATTACAAGTTGTCAAAGGTTCATTCTTCATTTCATATAGTCTAGAGGTTCTAAAAGGTGGGGGTGGTTTCTTAGAGTACAACCAGGAAGTTTTGAAAATTGTATTCAAAAGCTTTGTTACCTAGATAGGTGCAGTGGTCAAAATGCACAGGGGAGAATGGAGGAGAGGTATTACCTAAAGAGTGAGCTCACAGAAACTGAAAGCACCAAAAGGAGAAAAAATGTTTAGAAACTGGCTCCTGGAAAACATGAAAACAAGCTACACATTGCAAAGCTGAACAATGTGTAAAGATTATGAAAGAGTGCATAGCACTATTAGTCTGTGACAGTACGTGCTACAGTCAGTACTGTGCATTTTAGGACATAATTATTTTTCCTCCTGCAAACTGACATGCCACCCCTTCTGTTGATAAATTTGACCAAGCTGGAATTTGCTATATGAATTGACTCTTGCTTGATAATAGAAACAAAAGAAATGAAAAAAATATCGCTTTTTTTTTAATTATTATTATTCTTAGATAATGTTTATACTTCATTTGCAAAAGAAATGGAAACTCCAGAAGAAACAGCAACAAGCAATTCTCAAGATAAGACCAGGAGCACACAGATAGGCTTCTGCTAAAATCAGCACTTAACTGAAGCATTCTGAATGATTTGCCACCGTTCTCCTCTCATGTCCTTTACTTGCCATGTCCCCTGGGGAAGAGTCTTTCTTACTATGTCTGTAGTGGCATGTAAACCCAAAACTGTTCTGCCAGAACTGAAGGAGCTGGCCAATGGAAGACTGTTTAAACCAAGACGGCAGCTCCACTCTTAAATGTACTTCAGCATACAGAATGTCACACAGTTTCTTTATAGCTGAAGGATCTCAGCAGAGGCTTTATATGCTCCCCTGTTGCCACCTCTAAATTTCATTGTTGTTCTCTGAAGAATTATTTCAGCTTGGGAAATTTAAGAGCATATTTGCAATGATGAGGCTATAACCAAGGCAAAAGGATAGCAAATTTAAGAGGAAATAGGGCAGAAAGGAGTCTCACGATGCTAGCTAAGTTCTGAGTAAAATCAGTGGGAATATAAGGGTGCCAAATCTTATACAAGATGTCACAAAACCTTACGTGGTTGTAGCCAACACGATGGAATCGCTGCTCATTTTTAGAAGTCCTGCTGCTCTTAATGTAGTTGGTCTTACAGTAATCATAGCATTGTTCTAGATCCAGCAGTCACAAGTGTGGCAGGATTGATATCAGGACTGAAAAAGGGCATGTTTTTGAAGTGCCCTGCTTTGTTTAAACAGGTATGCTCAGTCATGGAATGTGCTATTGAAGAACTGAAAAAACCTTCCCCCACATTCTTAACTCTCTCAAAATACACAAAAAGATGCACTGAACATAGAGTCTCTCATCTTCTTCTCGTGATGAAAATGGAAGCTGTATCTCTCGTTCATTCTGAGGTTTGCTACACATTGTACAGAACTTCGCTAAAACTATACTGATTAGTGTAGAGTGCTGTAGAACAACTTCTTAAAATTAGGTTTTTCATTTTTCATATTTATCATGCCACTCCTTGAGATTATTAACAGAAAAATGAGCTGTTTTGGAAAAATAATTTGGGATGGCATTTCATTTTCATATCTACTCCTTAGCTGTTCATTGGTAATGCTTATATGAAAGAGTATGACATTCCTGCCCCGCTACTCAAGATTAATCTGTACTTACACTGACAAACAGTAGAATTGATTGTGCTACTTCTACTTTGGATGGGCTAATGTTTACAAGGAAAGTGTCCAACTGCATCCACATAAAAAAAAACAGCAGTAGCCAAAAGCCCATATCCACTGTGGCTTCAAGTATTGTTAATAGCAAGTAGGTTGAACATGAGGCAATAGCGAAGGGAAAAAAAATCCTCATTGAGGACAGGCAGAGCACAATTTCTCACTATGGAATGTGACTTTTCCTTCTTTATGGACTTCTGCACCTTCAAAGAACACACAGCCATTTGCACTCTAACTCAGAAAGCAATTGGCTAAGAATCCACTCTGTGGATACTGTACTCCAGAAACCCTATAAGTTAAGCCTTCCTTTCTTTTTTTTTTTTTTTTTTCTTAGCAATTATATGCAATGTTCAAGAAAAAACAGAAGAAAAAAAAAAAAAAAAAAAAAAAAAGGCTTATCATTCTCTGTAGAGGAGGTGGTTGCTTTTGCAAGAGAAACCATGCATCTCCCATACATATTAATGCATCAGCGTGCCAGTGCATATTCACTTCATATTCTTGGTAGCCTTCCTACCTTGATATCCATCCTTCAGTCAGAAAACAAAAAGAAAAAATGAATAGAAAGTAGACATGCAGTTGCAGAGATCTTCAATGAAGACTGCTCCTCAGTATTTCTTAAGCCCCAGGTACAATAATTTCTGAATGTAATTCCTTCTATAAGAACCCCTGTTTCGCATAATGCACTGTGATAATTATGCAGTGAGATAGATGCATAAATAAGCACTGTGCAAAATAGCTTTACATAAGCACAGAGAAGTTCACAAATCCAAATGCAAGGTACAAATGGGAAATAAGATCAGTTTGGCATGACTGACAATGGAAAGTCTATCAGTAAGCGAGATGTGCATAGAAGCTAAAGCCATCAGTCAGAACTACAGACTGTTCTGCAAAAGCACTCCTCAAATAACCTATGCTCATTCGAAACGTTTATGTTTAATGCACAGGACAAATGGTGCAGCACATAATGACATGGAAGTTATGGTTAAGCTCCCTAACATAAACCAGAAATATTCCCTCTTTTCAGTGCCACCAACCTCTTAAGGAAATAAGGCTGTTCTCCCCTCCATCTCTCAGCAGAGGAGTCGTTTTCCTGAAAAGATCAAGATCAGTGTCGTATTTGGTTGTTTCTATCTGCCACAAAGAGAAGAACACAATCCTGAAGATACCATCAACGCAGCTATGCAGCAATGCAGCTAAAGTTTAAAGTGCAGATGCTACAAGAGGACCAGTTCCAGTTTTACCAACAGTTCTCATTGACTGGCAGAAAAACTTTAAGGTCTATCCATCAGGGCAACCTGAATGCAAGTTTGATAAAATTTATAACACTCCCACCATAAGACACTTTTTGACAGTGATTCCCATGCACCTGCAGCATTTCTGTCATTCTTACAGGAAACCCTCAACTTGGGAGTCAGTAGGGGCAAGAAAGTTCAACTTTTCATCATTTGCCTGAATCCTCCATCTGGTGGTGCTGAGGAAGACAAGCTTCCCACCATCACTGTGGCAGAGACTGGTGAGGCAAGCAGCTCTTAATGTTCTGTGAGTTTCAGAGCAGAAAATAGGAAGTAACTAATCTTACAGAAAGAAGATCATGTTTTGTGTCACTTACTGAAGACTTTCAAAACATCGTACTCCAAAGCAGAACCAAAACCACTCAGAAACCAAACCAAAATCCGACTCATCAGTAATGTAGCAACTAGAAAATAGTTAGAGCTAAGGCTCAATCTGAAGGAGAAACAGCCATGTAATGTCAGCTAGAAAAAGATCCTATGATGCCCTCTGTAAAAAGCAGTGGATAGACTGAACATCCCAGCAGCAAAAAAGGTTTGTAGTAGTAGTGCAACTGTTCAGTTTTCTGTAGAGAGGTTTTGCTTGCCTGGATGCTACACTATAAGCATTTAACTAGTTACTCTGTAAGCACTTTGGACTAAAGGCCTCAGGCATGAAAGGAACTTGTCCAATCCAATTATTATATGTACAGTCTGTTACTTTGCCCCACCACATTGCCATATCACCAGCTATTTCCTCATATGTTTGTGCTTCTAGCTGTGCTTCCAGAAAACAAATCCCTTGCAAGACTAGTCCTGTATTTAGTTTCATCAAAGAAGCCATCTGCTTCATGCAGCTCAACAGTTACATTCACTTTCAGTGACCAGGCATCCTTTCTCTCTGCCTTCCTGTGATTACATCTTAGCAAAAGCAAAACAAATAATCTCAAACAAGCTCCACAACTACAATCCTCAAAATGCCTTTCACCACTTATGATCCATTGAATGTGCTGCTCTTGCCCTCTCCTTTTCAGAAAGGAAAACAACCATTTACGAGCACCTAGCTAGACATACGGTCTCCCAGAAAACCAAATCTCTCATAGCAGACAGCTCGCCTTTAAGAAAGCTTGTTGCTAAATATTAGTTCAAACAGCAGTGCTATATTAGGTTCAAAAATACCACCCTTTCCTGAGATTCAACACCTATTCAGATTTCAGTGACACTCTAAAGTCAAACCATCATACCAGCACTGAAATATTGTTCTTTTCTGTGTCTCTTAGGTTTAAACATCATTTTAGTTACCTTTGTCAAAACATATTATTAAACCTTACTGCAAAGTGATTGAAAGGTTAACAATATATTATTATTATTTCAAAAAAGTTAAGAAAAACTCTTAAGTATTAGCTCATTAGCAAAGTTTATACTGGGGGTTGAATCTCCTGAGAAGATTGATTCAAGTACATGCAAGTGGACAGTGGTATATCTCTACTAGTTCCAATGATCATCAGTTTTTCCATTTGTACTGATTATCTCTGTAACAGCTGACTCCTTGTATCTCAACTAAACATTTTAAGTTATAGGAAGCAAACCCACCAAGTACATGAAGTTGCCACTGCTAGAACATACTAATATAGTGCCAAAAGAGTCATTCTTACAGCAGAACTGTGGTAGAAAAGGGCATGTTCAGTTTTCTTCTTCTGTGCCAGTTACTTTTTAACCTATCTGACATCAAATAGGAATGTCTTAAACTTTTCCAAGAGGAACAATGTCTGTGTCAGCGTCCTGAGGAGTGCCATAAAGAAGAGAACAGGAAATGGCTACAGTATATGACATGTGTTTGTTTTCTTCATGCTCCAAAGCTACATCTCTCTTATTTTTGTCACCAACAGAGACAGGAAGACTTATCTATGCTGTTGTGCTGAGCCATTTCCAGAACTAGAAAGGAGGGCACATGGCAGACCAGAAATTTCCCATTTCCTCCCAAATGAAACATTAACATGAGAGACAAGGCACCATGCAAAATTACATTTCCACAACTGATTTCCTAACACATCACATCAGAATTTACAAACTTGAAGTTTTTTTTTAACTCTTCTGAAATCAGCAGGTTAAGAGACCAGACAGCAGGGCACTTTTAGAGTAGCATATCTTAATTCACTGATATTGACCAAAACAATTTAAAAACGTCATTAAGCCATGGGCACACAGCTAATTCTGCAAATCTGAGACAACTAATTTAGAACACTTACAGATGTCTGGTAAATCATAAGGTCAGATTGGCTTGTCTGTCACAACCTGATGATCTTTAGAAAGGCAGATGCATACCATGCAATGACTTTGCTTTGAATCTACTAGCTAGAAACCACTCCTTCCATACAAGTTACTTAATGTAAAATAAAATATACTTTTATTCCTCTGTTCATACAGTACACTAGATAATTTTAACTAGTCCCCTAACAGAAACAGCCCCATCAGGAAAGGGGGAGAGGAAAAGGGAAGACTTTAAAAAAAAAAAAAAAAAAAAAAATCCCTTTTATTTTTAAAAGCATGATGGCAGTGGTACGAGTATTCCTAACAATGAATTTTTCTGCAAAACAGAATGAAAAACAAAAACAAAGCTATAAACACTAAAACAGACTGTATAGCATTAATGGTTGCCTCTGTCCTTTTAAAGATTTACTGTCTTTGAAGATATTGCCTCTCAACAGTCTGCCACAGTAATACTGTATAATGCTGAGGAGCCAGCCAAGGCTCAGAGTAGAAATAAATATGAGAGTAAAGTTCTTGAAACAGAGTTGACAAACCAAAACTCCCTTGACTTTACAGTTAATTCCTCCACCAGGGTCCTTATTTCTCTTTCTGGGAATCATGTGACATTAGAACATATTGTGGAACCTGTTGGTCTGTATGTAATACTTTCTGTTTTATTCATTATGCCATTGATGACCTTGCCGGTCCAAATGTACCCAGATATTAAACATCTCGCTAAATAATCACAAACTCATGGATTCATAGAACATCTTGGATTGTAAGGGACAGGTTGTAATATCAAAATGAAACCACTTCCTTCTGAAAACATTTCATGAACGTGGCCACACTGGAACAAGAGGATCAACAAACAGTACAGCATCTTCCACTTAAAAAGGAAGTAATAAAAGAAGTGGTATGTGTATTCCCCATTTCATAATACAAACTGAATCTCCAGGAGGAATGAACTGTTCTATTGGTGATTTGACATCCAGCTCTTTTCCTGCTAGGAGATTCAAATCATCTCACCGGTAATTGGAAGATGAAGCAAAGAAGAATACATGTCAGTTAAGGCTGAAATGCTCAGCCAGCCTATATCCCACATTAGACTTCCAGGTGAGATATTTTTCCCCATATTTTTCCCTCATATGTTTCTCCTACATATGAGCCTGAAAAGAAGTTGGATGGAAAAATTCAGAAAGCAAAATCACCCTCTTAACTGAATCAAAATATTAACTGCTTCCCAGTATCTCTTCTCCTTCCCCATCCTATATTGCTGCACATAGTATACCAGTAAAGAACTGATTTTGTGAACAAAGATATCTCTTCAATCTTTTCTTAAGTCTACTACAGACTTTGGTCCTGACATAAAATGGGGTATACTTAGGAGAGCTTGTTTGTTGTGTCCTCCAGTTCCTCAGAGAAATAAAAATATATGTAAAAAACAAAAGGAAGAGTTAAAAAATGTATATATGAAAGAATTGTGAAGCTGAATCAATTAATACTTGTATTAATCGATTTTTTTTCTTTTTCTTTTTTAATAAATCACCATGGAGATCTTCGGAATGAAAATTATATAAGAAAAGCTCCATACAACTGGCCTTTTAAACAGATTAAAGTGAACAGCACCTGAATAGTGTCCACTAAAGAAAAAAAATAAGTACAGCACAGATATGGGAAAAAGCATTAATATGATGGCTCATCAGGGAGCTATGGAAAGTGAGAAACAAATATTGAAGTAGCTAGCACAGCTGGCTCAAGAGCTTTCTCTCCTTTCGCCCCTGTGGTCTCAGGGTTCATCAGTACGTTTCTAAGGATGCCTCCTCTTTGGGGAAGTCAACAATACAGTAACAGGCCCTCTTACACCCTCTTCAGCCTCTAACATATAACTGCAACTAAAGGTTAGAACATAATTAACATAAAGAGAATTTGGTGAGCCTGTGCTAGTTCATAGACAAGGGTAGGTAACGTACCTGGGCTTCGGAAGACCAGCATTCGTGAACAGCGTAAGTGCGAGGGTGAAAGCGTGCTCTGAAAATGAGCTGCATGTCTTACAAATTCAAGGAAGGGAAACTTTGCATGCCTAACCATGACAACTCCAGGCTCTGGTTGCAGGGAGTGCCTGAGCCTGTTGCTGCCAGTAAAAGGCAGCAGGGATTCCACCTGTGTGGGGTGTGAGCAGGTGGATGATCTGCTCAGTATGGTGGCAGAGCTCAAGGAGGAAGTGGAGAGATTAAGGAGTTTCAGGGATTGTGAGAAATACACCAGGGTGATACCCCCTAAACAGTGGTGGACCCTCTTCCCTGTCATAGTGGAGCAGAGGGAGCCAATTTGAGAGAAAAGGAGAAATAGAAACAGGTCCCAACTCAGTGACACAGGCAACTCTCATCCCAACCTACCTTGCTTCCCCAGGTGCCTCTACATAATAGGCTTGAGGCCCTGGAACCCAAGAGAAAGGTGAGTGAGGATGCAATGGGAGGTCTGTCTCAGAGGCTGTCTAGTGTGAAGTCATCAACCTCACGCCTCAAAACTGCATCTGCCAAGAGGGACAGGAGAGCGATTGTCATAGGTATCTCCCTTCCAAAAGGAACGGAGGGCCCTATATGTCAGCCCAACCCTGCCTGTGGGGAGGTCTGCTGCCTCCTTGGGGTCCAGGTCAGGAATATTTCTAGGAAACTCCCTAGTCTGATCCACTCCTCTGATTATTACCCTTTCTTAATAGTTCAGGCCAGCAGTGATGAAGTCACTGATAGAAACCTGAGGATTATCAATAATGACTTCAGGGGACTGAGGTGGTTAGCTGATGGAGCAGGCATACAGGCAGCATTTTCCTCTATTCTTTCAATGGCAGGGAAAGACACTGAGAAGAGCAGGAAAACCCATCTTATAAACATGTGGCTGAGAGGCTGGTGCAAATGCAAGAATTTGGGGTTCTTTGATAATGGGGCAGTTTATCCAGCACCTGGCCTGTGGTCTGCAAATGGACCTCACCTGTCTCAAAGGGGAAATGGATCCTTTCCCAGGAGCTGGCTGGGCTTGTGGAGAGGGCTTTAAACTAGATATGAAGGGGGACTGGAATAAAAGCAAGCTGGGTAGAGATGAGCCTGGGTGAACGATAACAGGATGAGGGGTGAGGCAAGGGGCTTAGCTGAAGTGCATCTACACCAACGCACGCATGGGCAGCACAATGCAGCATGGGCAACAAACAGGAGGAGCTGGAAGCCACTGTGCCACTATATAATAGCTGCTATCATTCTAGCTTACCTTTAGAGCAATCAGTTCATGTAACCATGTCCCGCAATACATTTCGTTATTATTACTGCCATTCAAGGCAGTGCAGCATTGCAAAATTTCTTTGACTGTAATTAAACAGATCATTTCCTTTTATTTAATATTGAAAAGCAATAAGATGTTATTAGAAGGTGGAAGCTTTAATGCCAGTTTATTAGTAGCAGTGACTTGGTGCCTGCTGATAGTTACCGTAAAGTTCAAAAGGTTAACAAGAGTTGGCTGGGATCAAGTAGTTGCCAGGTGTTTTCCTTGTGGTTGATGGAGTAAAGCCAATTGAAATTATCAGTTTGAAAACTAGCCACTAGCAACTCCTCATTTCAGCATGGAAACATCATTTCATGGGAAAAAAAAAAAATCATTTTTCCTCTTTCTAAAATAACTCTCACATAATTTATAATAATTAGAACCAACAGCAGCCAGCTTTCTTTCAGACTAAGACAGCTTCCTCACAAAAACAAACAAACAAACAAACAAAAAAACCGCCCAAGAAAAGTGCAATGCTTTGCATTAAAATTATTATTAAATTAAAACATTAATTTTGCATTAAAATTATTATTATTAAAATAATAACAATCTTGTCAGAAGAATAAAGTCATACATCTTTCAGAATTTAGTGAGCAATATTTAAGGTGTAGAACAGGTGTTAATTCCCCCCCCACTCCCCAGAAGACTTTTAATTACCTAATTTGTATCTGTAAAAGGTTATAATAATATAAAAATATGCTTAAATATGAGTCAGACAGAATGGATAGTTAAAGAAATGCACACTGTTGATTTGGACTGAACATACATGTATTTGGTCCAAAATAAAGCAGATGGCAAACCAAACAGGAAAGCATCCACTTCATCTTGCAAATCCTGTGGTTCTCTGATTACTGTTATTTATTTGGGGGTACATCAATATATCTGTAAAATTAGACAGACAAAAAAGATGACATTCATGTTGCACAAATTCATTGCCAGAAGATAAAAAGACAAAAATTGCCAGATGTGTTAGAAAACATATCAGTCAAACCCAGAAGATACTGCCTGAGTTGCTTGGTTATTCCCTTGCAATTTGTCCTGCGTAGGGCTGTATCCTAACCAGAGCTTACTGAACCATGAATTCAGTCTTTTAGGGCAGCCATTTGAACATCTATGTTAACGTGTTAGATAGGTATGTGAGCATGCACATAGCTATATACACACACCACATACTCATTTTTATCAGTTTTTAGCCTCAATGACCTTTTACCACAACAACACAAATAGGAATTGTGATGCATGTTTTAACTGCTTGTAATTTCATCTCATTTTTAGAAGTATTTTAAAACTTCCTAAAGGCAGAATTAATTTCTCCCTACATTGAAATCAAAAGTGGTTTTGATCAAAGCAGGGTTTTATCCTTGATAGCTAATTCTGAATAAAAATAATAATATTTCCAATTGGGAGGTAGGAGGGGAGAGGGGGAACAGGGAGTTTCTGTGCAGCAAGTAGATTAGAGAACTATTTTTCTAGGTGAATTCTACTAAGGAGGAACTTCTATATTTAGGGACTCGCTTTTCCTCCATCACACAGCATTTCAGGCAATTTGTTTGAAAATTCTTATATTAAACTGTTCAGCCTCATTCCCTGCCTGTCCATTCTACTGCATTTTCTGTTCAGAACCCTATCATTCTTATAGTGCCGCTAATGACAACAAAATGCTCCATTCCATGTTGAAATTTCAGAAAGATGAAGCTGAAGTATTCTGCAAGGACAAAGGGTACATTAAAATGAGCTGTGGAGTGTATGGTAATCACGGCATGAAGAAAATATCCTCTCTGGCAACTTGTTCTAGTATTTGTCCTTCTCTGTGGCAATAAATAAATAAATAAATCCTAATATTGAGTTCATATTTTCCACGTTCCCCCTTCTGTCTGTTGTCTCCTGTCCTGTCACTGTGCCCCTCAGTAGAGAGCCTGCCTCCACCTCCTCCTCCTCTTTTCATCAGACAGCACACCAAGGACTCCCTGCCCTCAGCCCGCTGGCTGCATTCCTGTGAATGCAGCCCAGGATGCAGCTGGCATTTTTGCTGCAAAGACACATTGCTAACTTGTTCAGCCTGCTGTCCACAGGGACTCCAAGTTTTTTTCTTATTTTCTCTGCTGTGGGCTCAGACCATGGTTTTGCATGGGGCTCACCCTATCTCAGGGGCTGGATATCAGACTTTCATGTGCTGAATTCCTGGAGGTAGCAGTCAGACCACTTACCAGCATGCTAAGGTACCTCCAAAAGGCAGTCATGCCCTTCAGCAAAGCAAACACTTCCCATAACTTAATATCATACATTTACTGAGAGTGTGTTGTATTTCATTATTCAGTTTGTGAACAGGGAGGTAAAGCATTGTTAGCATCATTATTGGTGTGTGAGAGATGCCACTAATGATCAGCCATGAATTTGTGTCATCAATCACAATGTTTTGAGTCTAACAATCCAGCCAGTTTTCAAACACCGTATCATTCTACACTTGTGTAGGCTGTATCTCACCAGTTTATTTACAAGAACACTAGAGCTTTTGCCAAAGGCTTTGCTAATGTAAGGTAAACAACACAACCATTTATCTCATTGCAGGACACATTTGGGCTAGACAGGAGTTGCTCTAATTGAGTCTGCACTCTCTGTTTGGAGTCACATTCTCATTCTTCACATACCTAGAAATGGCTTCAAGGAAGATTTGCTCCATAATCTTCCAAGGGCCTGCAGTGAGACTGATCAGCCCAGAACTCCATAGACCCTCATCCTTCTTACCTCACTCTTCTTGACAACGTATGTGAGGTTTAGTTTCCTGCAGCAAACAGGAAGTTTCCTTGATCACTATGACCCTTCCACAGTAATATACAGCATCCTCCCCATGTAACTGGTCAACTCTTTCAACCACTTCAGATGCAACCTGTTTGGTCATATGGACTTCTTTACATTCTGTCGCATATAACAATGGGCAATGAGGTCAGACAATGTGGGAGGACTACTTAAGGAGATGCTGTTTACTGTTGAAGAGGGAAAATTTGTGCAGTCAAAGCTCAGAGTTAAAGCAGGCCAACACTGAGAGAGGACAACAAAAAGGGCTTTTTAAAACTTGTTAACAACACAGGGATATCATTGTTGAGTATCTTTATGAGGATAGTCACCTCACAAATAGGGATGGAGACAAAAAAAGAGACATTAAATGCACTCTTTGTCTCTGTCTTCAACACTAGTGATGAGCACTGGGAACCCACGAGCCCTGAGTTCGAGGACAGTGACTATGGCAGCTCCTAAATTTTGACAGGTTTGCTGCTCCAGCTAGATGCATGTAAGTTGAGGAAGCCCAATGGAATTCATCCCAAGGTACTCTATGGACTGACTGATGTCATCACAAGAAGTCTCTCAATTACTGTTCAACCGTCTCAGGAATCTGGAGAGGTCCATTTGACTGGAGGGTGGAAAACATTGCTCCAGTTTTCAAGAAGAGCAAGAAAGAGGGCTTTAGTAATTACAGGCCTGTCAGTCTCACTTCAGTGCCTGGTAAAATTATGGAGACGATGATGATGAGAGTTATTGAAAAATACCTGAAAGTAAATGCAGTGACTTATCATAGCCAATGTGGGGTTTTGAGGCGAAAGTCCTGCTTCACAAATTTCAACTCCTTTTACAAGGTTACTCACCTATCTGACCAGGGGAAGCCAGTTGATGCAATTCTTCTGGATTCCAGCAAAGCTATCTGTAGTAACATTATCCATTTTGGCAAAAAAAAAAAAAAAAACCAAAAACACTACATTTTTAAAAATTATTTTTAAGGACGTATACTTCTTGGATTCTTTCTCCTCTCCTCCACTGCCTTCTTTCCTAACCAGACGTAAGCATAATGGACACTCTCTACTTTGACCAGTCAGAAGAGCAGATAATCTCACCAATGCCAAGTATCTTTTTCTGTGCTTTCTCTAACTATTTAGGCTCGGTAATACATATTAATACTCTCCATATCTAAATCCGACTTTAAGTTAAGAAGCATTTGCCTCCTATATGCCTCATTCTCCTCTACTAAAACACTAAAGCTTTTGTAATGTTTCCTTCAGATTAGCAAATACAATTAAGGTCCAATTTGTTGCTATCATAATTGCAATCATATATCCATCTTGAGGATGAATCCCTTTTGTTTCTCATGAAGCAACTGTTTGTTATTAAATTGGTTGAAATACAGCATTAGCACTATACACTGCATTTTTATTAGCACACTAGCCAAGAAATGATTAAAGAACATAACGGCATTTCTGAACTGGATCTAAATTACCATCGATCTTCAATAAACTGCAACAATATTTCCTTTTCTTGCACATTTTGTCAAACACCACTGCATGTTTTCCTGACTAACGTCTATGGTGGCAAAAGGCATCTCTCAGAAGAATACAGTGTTGGACATGCAGGACACAATATATGCTTTAAAAGATGAAACTACATGTGTAATTTATCCCTTTCTCCCATTATTTCATTCTTTTTCAGTACTGCAGTCTTCACAAGAGTGGCATATTGTCGTCTTTCAAAATGTGTTTTGACATACTTCTCAAGTAATCACAGCAACGGTTTTCGCAATTTACTGGCATATATATTTTTATTTTTCTCACTATTCTTTCATGTTCCGCTGCTCAGTTTAATCTACTGGTTTTTTTTTTTTTTCTTTGCTCTTTAATGTAATCCAACCCCATAATAGCTTTCTTTACATGCAAAAACAATTTTTGTTTGAATTGCCCAGGAATCCAATTGAATGTGCAGTAATCCTATAATTACACGATAGAAACACACCACGTTCCCTAGCTAATCCAGAAACAGTTCTCCTCCATAAAGTTATCAATAAGCAAAGCACACTTACATGTGGTTTCCAACTGATTCATTTCAGGTAAATGCTAAAATAGCCAAATCTATATCTGCTCTGTAGCAATAGAAAGTGCAGGACAGTCCAAAAAGGCAAGTCTGAGGGATTTGACAAGTCATTACTTACTCTGCTTTAAAGTAATTCTAGCTAATTTTGATATGCCAAATCCAGACACATTCAGTAATCCTGAATTAACATCAATTACCGTGTCATTTCAGGGCACAAAACCATCTTTTCCTATAATTCTTCACATAAGAAAGACAGAAAGAAATGCAGATTATTCACAAACATTTTAATTATATATAACTCAGTCTGTTTCCTCAGGCATTTAAAAGTTAGCACCTGGACCCATTTCTGTTTGACAATAGTCAAATGCTTACGGCTGAGTGCAGCCTCACATAGTAAAATAAATTATGTTAAATAAATAAATTATGCTTAATAATATAGCACAGGCCATATAAGCCAGAAGAATGCATTTCAAAAAAATTGTATTTATATTCTGTGAGAAGATGATATCCAACTGCTTCACAAGTAAGCAGCAATACAAAGGCCAAGTCCTGTTCATAGCAGTGGAGAAAATATACTCTGCTTCCAGATTAGGAGGTATTTTGGAATTTCCTTTGCCATCCAGGCATGTTGTTTGCATTTTTTTAATCCAGTTAGATTTTCTTGAGAGAAACTAATTACATAGAAATGTTTTTTTGACTGTAGACATTTTAATTTCCAACTATTATATGATTCTCTCAGTGTCCAGAAACCACATATTCTCCTTAGAATCATAGAATCATAGAATCACCAAGGTTGGAAAAGACCTAAAAGATCATCCAGTCCAACTGTTCACCTATTCCCAATAGCTCCCACTAAACCATATCCCTCAACACAACATCCAGTCTTTCCTTGAACGCCCCCAGGGTCGGTGACTCCACCACCTCCCTGGGCAGTCCTTGCATCTTACAAGACAGACAGGAGTGGGACATAAAGAGTATGAAGATGTTGTGATATGCAGATTAAACACTGCTAACGTGAGGAGCAAAGTGTATGCCAGCAAAGCTCATTCTGCTCCAAAAGCTCTGAGAGAACTCAAGATTCCCAGGTCAAAAGCAGTTCAGCACACTATCCCAGAACTATGTAAGTGAACACTGTGTCACAACATATGCAGGGTACAGGGAAGCAGTTATGCCTGTACACAAACCTTAACATAGGAATATCCAGGAGTACGGCCTGAGACCCCCAGTGTTCTTTTAGATGTTTGTTGGTGTCTCCATGCACACGGACATATATGTAGAAAGTTTGTTTATGTGATTAAAAAAAAAAAAATACCTTAATATCCTATTAGCACTTGTGTGGTGCTTTTGTTTTGTTTTTAAAAGATATATTTGTATCACTGTATAACCAGGATGAGACATTCAAAAGCAATCAACAGAAATAAGATGCTTAAATCTGTTCTTATTGTAATTGGTGGCACTGGTCTTCCAGAGAAAATGGTTACACAGATTACTGATTTAAAACCCCTCAGTGGTAAGAGGCAAGGAACCATGAACAGCATCAAGGATGATTTAGTTGAAGAAGGTTGGTGGGGGAGGAGAGAAAAAAAAAATCTTTCCAAAGAAGCCTGATTACAAAAGCAATGGAGAGGACAGATACAGTACGGTTGGATTTGAGTAATGAATTTCGCAGAGTGCTTCATAAACATCTTACAAGAAAGAACTGGTTCAAGCTTGAATATGAATGCTGAGGCATAGAAAGTCTACTTGAGTATGGTCCAGAGGTAACAATGCAGTCTAGCAGGGAATTTCCTTCATTTTTTTCAATAGTTTCTAAAGTTTCCCAATTACAAAAATAATATAATAATAATAAAGCTTAACAGTTTAACAGCCCAGGTAAAGAAGATGAAATTACTGAGCAAGATCTAGAATCAACATGGCAGTAAACTGTGCAAGAAAATTAAGCAGCACACAGGGTCTGTACAGCACTATAAAGATGCAACTATCATTTGTATCTTTCCACTCCTTTTTGTTGGTCTTTTCAATTGATACATCTTGTCTTCTAGATAGTCTTGTCTTCAGAACAAGACTTGTTATTTTGTGAGGTGCTTTATTTAGCGCTTAACAAAATAGGCCCCTGAATGGCTAAGATTCCTTGCAGTATTACTTCAGTATAAATGTTAAGCAACAATATTATTGTTATGCTACATAGCTGATCCACATCAAAGGATTTGGAGTTGATTCATTCATCATTGTCAGACAGGCAGTTTAAATTCCATTTGAGCCCATAAGCAACAACTTGAGAATAATGTGATCACTTTTTAAGGTTATTGAAGGGAAAGGGAGTCTTGGGAACAATTCGAAATGAAGAAAGTTCACGTAATAACTGCAGCCAAACTGGAGCTCAACAACTTGATGCAGCCCATAAGGTACAGTAATATGAATCTGTGAGGCTCCATGAGACTTCTGCAAGACCCTTCTCAAGCTGATTTACGCATGTGCTAGTAATTCCTGGGAGCGAAACACCAGGGACAGAGTTCCCCATGGTCTCCTGGACCTACTTATATGAAAATAGCTTAAGTTGTGATGCCACCTAACTGGTTTCAGAGAGACAAGATGACAGACATTCCCAAAAGCATACTTGTCACTTGCCACAGTGATCAGAGACATTTTGTAGGCTCTTGGCACTTGGGTTCTTCACAAGCTGTTCCACAGTCTTTCCTGCCTTACAATCCAGCAACACCCAGTAGGCTCAACACAGCAACAGAAGCATTGCCTCGTCAGATGGGACATCAGAGGTAACATTTTATGTCTGAATTAGATATTAAGACTAAAAAAGTTCAAATACTACTTTCTATAAACCAAAGACTTTCTTTGGTGTTTAGACACTCTTCTTACACTCACAGTAAATCTTCTGGACACTCCTGACCTCAGTATTACATCTTCTCTCCTGCAAGAATATGTATAGCCAAGCTTTTCCTTTTGCATTCTTGTATCATTTCCAACTTGATTAATGTTTCAGAAAGTCCTGCTTTACTCCATCATCAGACTTCTATCTGAAGTGACAGGTCTTCCATCAAACTCAAATATAGCAAACCACATTAGGCTCCTACGCCAACATCAGATCTGAAACGTCCAGATTCTAGATATTCTGAAGCAAGAAGATATACCTTGATCTAGCTTCAGTTTCACTCTATTCATTTTTATGTTATGCAAGTAACACAGGTGCAAACCTCAGAATATACTACATGATGATATCACAGAATCACACAATCACAGAATGGCCAGGGTTGGAAGGGACTTCAAGGATCATCAAGATCCAACCCCACTGCCGCATGCAGGGCCATCAACCTCCACAACTAATACTAGACCAGGTTACCCAGGGCTCCATCCAACCTGGCGTTAAGCACCACCAGAGATGGGGCATCCACAGCCTCTCTGGGCAGCCTGTTCCAGCACCTCACCACTCTCTCTGTAAAGAACTTCCCCCTGACATCCAACCTAAATCTTCCCTCCCTCAACTTAAAACGATTTCCCCTTGTCCTGTTGTTATTTACCCTTTCAAAGAGTTGATTCCTCTCCTGTTTGTAGGCTCCCGTTAGGTACTGAAATACTGCACTGAGGTCACTCTGCAGCCTTCTTTTCTCCAGGATGAACAAGCCCAGCTCCCTCAGCCTGTCTTTGTAGGGGAGGTTTCCAGACCTCTGATCATCTTTGTGGCTCTCCTCTGGACCCTCTCCAACAGCTCCCTGTCTTTCTTGTACTGGGAGCTCCAGACTTGGACTCAGTACTCCAGGTGGGGCCTCACAAGGGCAGGTTAGAGAGGGACAATCACCTTCCTGTCCCTGCTGGCCACCACTCTTCTGATGGAGCTCACGATACCATTTGCTTGATATCAAGAAACTTAGTTCCTGTTCTTAACAGCGGATTTCAAAATCAATAGCAGAGAGAACTGCATTAGGATAATATGTATATATTTTCTTTGAATATAGGTAAATGGAATACCTTTGCATGGCAGCCAGAGATCCAAGAGAGTTTAATTGGAAAAGATACAAAACCAAGGTCTTGACCATCTGTGTTCAGTGAAAATCTCAAGGGGTTATCACAAGTTTAAGCATTTAGCCTTTGTTTCTCCAAATGACAAATCAGTCTCCGAACACAAATCATTTTGGGTTATCTGAACAGGTGACTTGCACTGTACTTCTCATTTGGAAAACTATTTTGATTGTATTCCCGGCAAAAAACAGAAGTATGGAAAACCTGCTGGATTATTTACAAAACTCTTCACAAGGAAAGGCATGACAAATGCAAATTAAGATACCACTAGAAATCATAATGTTATTGTTAAAACTCCTTCCTAATAACATTTCTCTATTTTTAAAAAACTTAGAAAGGTCATATTTAAAAGCATGAGTTCAAGACGGGAGTGTTCTCTTTGCATGATACAATGAATTTAATGGAGGAAAGCATATATGCTCCTTTACAAAAAGATCTCTCAATAGAGAGATTTTTTTTTTCCTTCCCATTTTAAGTAACAGCTGTGAGGTCAAAAAATGTTCCCTGCAGAAAAAAAAATAAAAATGTTTTCTTTTACTTCTAATTGCTGCACTTGCTCGCTAGTTGCCTCCACTTAAGAAAGTGCAGCATCTAAGCACTCAGCAGTCCGTGAACTCTTGCATCTTTCACATTGCGTGACTGGCTACCCAAGGGCAAGAAAGCAATCCTCTCAGATGCCGAACAAGTGCACTCGAGGGGAAAGAGGCATGAGTGTTGTCATCAGCCTCTGGAATCAGCTTGCCAGCTATGGGGGCAGGAGGAGAAGAGAAACAAGCACAAGGAGAGGGAGAGCGAGACAGAACACGCTGTACCCTAACTCAGTGTCACAATAAATGCAGTGTTTGTTTGCTAACAAAGATGTCAAATGCTTTTGTGAAGCTTGGGAATTTTCCTGTTCGCTTCAGGTGTCTGGCTGCATTTTGTCTCATGAATGAGGAACTTGCTGAGGGTTGTTTTGTTCGTTGGTTTGTTTTCCATTTTGATGATATGCTTAAAAACATCCATGAAATTGTGATATTATTAATCTCTGTAATTACCTGTATTAAGGCACAGTATTGCTCAAAATTGGCCAGAGAGAATTCTCCCAATGGCTATGCACAGCCTCTGTGTGTTTTGGATGACCACACAGAGACCAAGCCTGCAAAAGGCAGGCAGCAGGGCCAGGATGTCATTCTATTTCACCATTGCAAGAAGTGAACTGGAAGTTAAGTGATTCAGTCCTTCTGTTGAGACACATTTAGGGCAGAGTTATAAAGCTGGGTGATAGGAGGTGGAGAACAACATTGCTGAGAACAGGAGCTAGTTCTCAGCAATTAGCCTAACCTTCTGAATATTTCAGTCCAAGTCTTACTTCAGATTCATGTGTCCTTATCCTTGTCAAGCCGGGTAACACACTGCAGAAAAAAAAAAAACTACGAATGGAAAATGAAGGGCTTCCTTACAGTAATCTCTGCAAATTTCCAAATTACTCATTCACATTCATCTCATTGCTATTATCCTCTTATTTGCAGCTCAGCAAAGTGTGAAAGCCCACAGAGCTTTCTACAGACCGTGCATTTATTTCCTACATCCCCAGGGATGTTTGGTCTTCAACTCCAAGCATTTTGGAACCGAGACTGTAATACTTGTTGTATGTTTATGTAGCATTGCTCCATGGCCTACTGGCCTTCAGTTGCTACCTTCAGGATTAACATGAAACACACTTCCACATACTCCATGCAACTTACATTTCTCCTTAGAGCAAATTATGCTTCCTCCCCCCAACACACACTTTTTTCCTTAAAGATTAACTGGTTTAAGAGCTAAGATAACAGTAAGGTTGGGTTGTTTTATTAGTAATGACAGACAGTAGAAACAAATGCAAGATATGAGAAGTAAAAGCACTGACACTGAAATAAGTATAAATTTCATAGCAATGTTTTGAGGCTGATTACTGATATATGCTCTTTCATTTAGTGAAAACATGCAACACCACTTTGATCCTGTAGATGTTCTCACCAGCCACCTCCGCAGCAAGGGATAAATAACATCAGGGAGGCAAAGAACATTATCCAGTGGAAGATCATTTAGAAAAAAAATCCCCTATCTGACATCTCACAGAACAAATACAACACATTATATCTCATCTATATGTTATAACAATAACAAAAGTTATTTATAACTTTTTTTTATATTTATATAATTGTTATATTTTATATTGTTATATTTTTATATATAAAATATAAATTATATTTTATAATTGTTTTTTATTTATAATTGTTATAAACAAAAGACATAACAAAGTTTTCCTGATTCCTAGATGTCTGAAGAGAAAACCAAGCCAACACAAAGAGAAAAAGACAAGTTTTTTGCCAGCAGTCCTTCTGGAAAGATAGCTTTTTTTTTTTTAAAGCTTGTGGCTGAGTCACAACCACTGTCCCTCACTGACGATGGTAAACTGTGAATCAAAGCAGCAGTGAGGGATCACAAACCCTGAGCACTGGAGCCCTGAATACCAGCTTTAATTCCTCTCCATTCACAGCTCTTCAGATGGTACTGCAACGTTGATTTGACTGATGTGTGCCATCATGTGGCAAAACTCAGCAGTACGCAAGCAACGCAAGCCTTACTTCTTTCAGTGCCGCAATTTTAAACACAAGATGAAAGTGAAATAGAAAGAGACATGATTGCAAAAATGTATTCATTCGAGCCTGCTTCTCCATCAGAAATTTGAGATTCCTCAAGTGACACTGCCCTTTCTATTCCTGAAACGGTTGCTGGCAAGTTGAATAAGGATTATAATCCTTGCACCCCTGGTAGGAATATTGCTGCCACAAAAATTAAACCCTAATGCATCTTCAGAAAGTTCTGCATTTTCTAGTAAATGTTATCATATCCTTGCAAATCAGCGAGGAGCTCAATCCTGCTTTGCAGCTGCAGAGAAGGTGCTGACTGACCCCCCTGCCAAATGAATCAAGCTGATGAGCTGTCTGCAGCCAACTGCCGGGGGCCCAAAACAGAGAGGTCACCTTTACACATAACAGCACAAGAAAATTACAATTTCAAAAACATTTAGACACTTACACTAAAATAGCAAATCCAGTCATTTTCATGAGTGTTGCTTAACGCAATTTCATGGCCTTGCAGCCTTGCTGAGCAGCGTTTTCTGCTCCTTCCTCTTCACAAGGCTAAAGTGAGTGATTAAAGCTGGCAGAGCTGCCTCGCCCCAAACACAGCGGGCTGGGCCGCGTGGCACTTAAAGCCACAGCATTGGGTATTATCTGAAGGCAACAAGGACAAACCAGTCCTTGAACAAGCAGTCACAGGTCAGGCTGTCCTCATCACAAACGCAAGCCACAATGTGCTTCAGGGATGAGCAACTGCAGAGTCACCTCTCCTCAATTCTTGTATATAAATATTGGAGGCAATAAAGCAAGGCTTGTACTAGAGAATAAAATGGAATTCAAACAACCTATTGTAGTCTACAGAATGAAGGATGAGAGCTTGAGTTTAACTTAAACATTTATTGATAGAGCTTAAAGGCAAACAAGACCATTACAATCATTCTGAGTGACCTCCTGTATACTACGCACCACTAAATTTTACCCAGTTGCCCATGAAACAAGTCCAGTAACTTCTGTACAGCTAAAGAATGTTTTCCAGTGTAGCACTGAATCTTGATTTGAAACATAGCACCTAAAATCACTTCCTGTGGGAGCTTGTATCAGAGGTTACAAAGTTAAAACTTTGTCCCGTTACTACATTAGTTTGTCCAACATGAATTTACAGCCACTGATTTCCTGCATCCTTCTACGCTGGGCTGAAGAGCCCATTAGTAGCCAGTATTTTCTCTCCTCGAAGACACTTAAGTTTTGCAATCAAATCATCTTAGGGTAATCTTTCTGATGCCTACATAGATTTAACTGTTTTTGTATTTCTCATTGCTGAGAGTCTTCCAGGATGACTTCAGAGCCTGTTTTCTAAAGTGGCCTTAATTTTTAACATCAGATCATAAGATAATTACCAAAATTAAGCAAACTGCTTCAACAGACACTTTACCAGTGCCCCACAGAAATAAAATTCTGTCTTTTTTCCTCTGTTTCTTAGTTCCTTTTCACCAACTATTCTGACAACTGTTTTCACACCTTGCAAATTCCTAATAAGTTAAAGGTACAGTGACAAACCCAAAGACTGCTACATCTTTAGGCAACCATAATATTACAAATTATTGATCAAAGTCTATTATATCTTCATAGATATCAAAGTGCTTAATCAGTAACACCTGTTTTGACTGACATTCTTCAAAGCTCATATCTACTAGCATTTACTTTTATGTAAATCTATCAATTCTTTATAAAATAAATCTGTATCATTTGCCTAATATAGTCTGAGATAGACATTATGCTAACAGGATTTTTACAGTCCACATCACCAAGTTTATCTTGAAACAGTGATTGTAAAACTTCCTAAATCCACAATGTATGGAGAATAATAAATTCAATTTCATGCAATTCTTTCCTGTCATTGATGAAAGTCACCTTAAATCAGCAAGTCTGGGTGTTCCTCTCTAAGAGACATCATTCAACAACCTCCTCAAAATTATCATTGAATTAAAAAGTACCTCAACAACCTCATACAGTATGAGCATATTATTTCATTTCTTTCTCTACATGGAGAAGATTTTAATCAAATACATCTGCCATTCCTGCATCAGTTATTGACATCTTCCCTTCCACTTACTAACAAGTATGGTGGGTTTGCCTTGGCTAACAGCAAGATTTCTACTTAAAACAACTGCTTTGTATCATTTTCCTGATTTTATTTCTAATACTCTTTAAAAATTTTTGTAGAAATTAATTAAAATATTTTGTAGATACCTGTGAAACTCTGCTGATATCATAGATTTCAACTAGTAAGCAAAAAACCTCCTTCCAGTTTTCTGAACTTTGTAGTGTCTTTGATTGCTTTGACTGCCATGTTGCCTTCTTTTATCTTGTGCATATTAGCACTTTCTCTTCATTCTAAAATAGGTTTTTAACTAAAATTCCATTTTACTGTAGAATTGAGGTTTTAATATTGAGGTTTTAATATTTGCATATATTAATATTTACTTATATATTACTTAATATTTAATATATTAATATTTATAGAATCACAGAGTCGTAGGGGTTGGAAGGGACCTCCAGAGATCATCGAGTCCAACCCTCCTGCCAAAGCAGGTTCCCTAATATACAATCCTGAAGTACAAAAATACAATTAGTAGATCCTGAACACCACACATATGACATAGGAATATTTTAAACTCTTTTATTTCAGAAATTCTAACAGAATTGCACTATTGTTTGCAGGACACATTCAGTGTATGTCTCTTAAATTGAAGCTGGCTATAAACTATCTGTATTGCAGAAAGAAGCTTAGGCAGTCATGAGTGGTATTCTATAAACTGATAGAGTAAGCTAAAAGGGAGAATTTTGCAAGTTAGAACACCAGTGCTTGTGTGTTTGAAGATCCTGCACTTAAGTTACTAGTCATATTACTACTACTAAAAAAAAAAAAAAAAAAAAAAAAAAAAGAACCAAGAAAAACAATCTGACCCTGTATTCCCTGTATTGCAACTAAACAGGCCCTAGTCAGTCATCTTAATGTGCGTTATCGTTATCTCAGTTTTCAGAAATGCCTCATGGACTAAATTTTACATCCCAGTCATTACTCATCATCAGGGCTTCAACAATCAAACACAATAAACACAGAATGCACCTAAACACACAAGCTCAAAACTTAGGGTTTAGCTGAGCTGAAGTCAGTCCCAAGAGAGAGAAAAGTTATGGTTTATGCACCCTCACCACTATTCAGACATTTGAAGTTGCTCTAAATTATTCTTGTGTTTTGGCACTTCCTGCTACCAATGCTCCAAGTAGTCCTGAGACCAAGTGACATAAAATAGCTGGATGGACTGTAAAGCCTCAAGTTTCCTTGCTCTGAGAAGACCTTGAGCCAGGCAGTTTCAGACAGTCTTTACAGCCTCCTCAAACCTCTGAAGCACAGATAATCACTGGAGAATAGAGACCATGCCAACATAACAGGATTTATTTCCTCTAACACATAAAACTTTTTCCTCATATACAAAAGAAATAAAATTTACACAAACCACTGACCAACGGAGCTGTAAGCAATACAGCACTGGTCATCAGATATAGTCTTGGACAAAAAAAAAAAGTCACATTCAGAGAAAATGAACTCCAGAACTGGAGACCTTTATCACATGAAAATAAGAACTCACTAGCAAAGAAATATGCCCCACCTCTGGATGTCTGGAATCTATTCACAACTAAAAGGTACCATAAATAACTCTTCAACTACATAGAAAGGGCTTCAGAACTAAGGGATTCCAATTAACGCTTTAGGGGGTAAAATAATAGGTTTGTCAAAGTGCTCATTAAAAAAAAAAAGGCAGATGGACATCAAATTAACACATGAAAAAACACTAGAAATGGATTCACAAGGAAGAATTTGCTATCTATTCATCAAAGGAACAAAATATTAACTTACATGGAGAAAAATGCGTGGCACAAATTCACAGTACAATACAGCAAGAAATCATTAACTCCATCCTCCACAATCCTGACACAGGACAACTTTCTTCACAAACCTTACCTTAAACACACACACAAACACCAAATAAAAAATAGTAAAATAAAATAAATCAAACATCTCTCCCCCCCCCTCCACACACAAATAGTTCTGGTGCGTAAACCAACCTTTTTTGATAAAGCATAAATCTCAGCACTTCCTGTTCTATCTACCAGGAGTACAAAAGATTGACTACTACTTCCCTCCTCATAATGATTTTTATACCTCTGAAGTCTTAATGCGGTCCTTCCTTTTTTCTTCAATGTCCCTTCTCATTGCTAAATAAACTTATTTTACAATAGAATAGAATTTCTAAATAAAGGCAATTCTGCAGCCTGGCTTTTGTAGAAGCAAGAAGCTAACTTCTCCACTGAAGATCTACAGAATCTCAATGAGTGAAACAACAAAGCTATGAAGATTATATCATGTTTATTATATTATGTTTATTACAGTATCATCTGTTTTGCTATCATATATTTAACTGGTCAGTTTCTGCAGCTGTTATTTTCCATAGAAAGTCACAGTATCCAACCTTTCAACCGGAAGAGGCAAAACAATGAAAAATCATCCTACTCCTAATTGAGTAAACGACATGGAAAGTCATGTTGCAGACAATATCTGACAGAGTGAAGAATGTCTTTTGCATTTCTGTTAAGTTTCAGCATATCAGGTTGCAATACTCTCACAGTATATCCAATTTAGAGTGTGATTTTTGTCCATGAAATATCCCATATTTGTCATCTGTCACGGGCCATTTTGCTCAGACAGGATGATTTTAATAGGAGGAAAATGCAGAGAAAAAGAATGTTTATGAGCCATCATGTTGACAGTGAAGGACAGAAGACATGTTATTTTGTTTCATCTTTCACCATAAGATAATTCTTCAGACTTTGTGCTTTGTCAGGTTTAGGATATTTCAGTAGACTTAAAGATAAGGGCGGCAGCACCATGGCCATACCCATACCTTCTACTCAAGTTTAATATCACATTTATGGGACAACCACTGAATCCAAATCAAACTTATTCATGAAGAAGATGAGGAGACCTTTCTGTGCTTTAGTATACATTTACTCTTATAAATGCATACATTTCACACTGTTATATACAAATATTGAGCTTTTTTGTCTTCATTAGCTTTACACATTTGGGGACGTGTTCCTTTTATGATACAAGCCAAAGTGAGGAGAAACAAAACATTGGCTTGTATGGATCCAAGTTGATGAGACATGTTTATCTTAATCCTTAGTTTTAATACCACCATTTCCACTAGTGGGATCAAATCCTATGCATATTTATATACATATTTATTAGCCTTTCCTCACTGAATGATCAACAGTAGTTTAAGAACTAGTTCAGCTAAGACTTTAGCTACTTTTTCTGTTGTAATCAGATATTTATTTGATCATCAAAATTGGCCAGCTTCAGAGGTATCATCCTACAGAACTTTGAGGCACGGTTAAGAGCTATACTATATGAATCCTTTAAGGTCTTAGAGTAAGTCATATCTGACATGCCATTTGTCATCCCGAAATCCTGAGAACAGAAGACAAATGGCCCTCAATGTTGAAGGGAATCCTTCAGACAGAAATCTCTTTAAAAGTAATAAGTTAATAAAGTGTAGAGATGCTTATGCAGAATAGTCATCAGGCTCATGGGCTGGGGTTTTGCTCAGATCTCTTTGAATAACTTCCTAGATAAAGAAGAGGATTTAATTTTCCTGACAAAATTAGACCAATTAATCAAGCAGCATAGCAAAGATGTACTTCCCTTCTATAAGGGAAAAACCAGCTAAGTTATGATAAAGAATTTATTAGTAAGAAGTGTTCTCCTTAGACTTCTTCGGGAAATGAAGGGCAAGCCAATAGTAAAATATTTTAAAGCTCATTGTGGGCTTTTGGAGCACTGGTGAAATGTGCACCATCTATCAAGATTATTAAGATGAAACTATTAACCCTTTGACAGTTTAATAACCATTCTTTATGTTATAATAACACAGGGCCCCTTTGGGATCAAAGTTCCAATTTTGGAGGTAGTGTCCATCATTTGTCAAGGAAATTGAACCTTTGTGTTGAACAATACAGCAACAGGACCAGCCTCCCTCCCACCTTTTCCTCCCAAAACAATACAGCTGTGCAGATTCAGGTTGAGGTTTTTCTCTTTACAAGCTTTTTTTCCTGTAAATATTGTCATTTGGTCTTTACACTTCTTGGGGGGAGTCACAAATCACTGGACTATAAGAACAAAAAAAAAACCAAAAAAAAAAAAAAAAAAAAACTTAAGAAGATTGGTTTTACAAACCTGAACACTCCTGAAGCTCATAAGGCTTTACACCTCTTACAGCACTGACATGTTATGGTACCACATAAATGCCAAATCCCAAGCGACTTGTATCAGTTACTCATCATAATGTACAAAACAACACCTCAATGCAGCAACTAGAAAAAGACCTTGCACCTTCTTTCGCACACACTTTGCAGTGGATTCAAAAATAAAAGCCAGGATTATTAACATTCATACCATGCATGGCCGGTACTGTGTATATCTGCATTCCTAATCTGTCAGCTTTAACATTCACACACTTGTTGGCACACATGGGCATTCTGGAAGTCATATGAAAACATTTAAAGAACAAAAAACACCATAACACAACAACAAAACAAATACTAACAAAAAAACTTTACTAGACAACACTGCAGCACATCAGTCAACACCAAGGACTATAAGATCCAAACAATGCCAATTCTAGTGCCAGCTGAGGGTTTGCTGTTACTTTGAGAGAAATCTGTCCCATTTTTGGCTTTGATTTTTCAGTGGTCCATTTTCAATAACTTTACTTCCTTGGACTCACTCCCACATCATGTATGAGGATAACACACATAAAGATGCAAAAGAGTTTCCTCATGTACAGTTATACCTCAGGGTACGACTCATCCGAGGGCACTTAACCTTGCTATTAACCTGTATTTTTTACACATTAGTAAATGATATGTCATAGGTAGTAGCATTTCAGCCAAAATGCAGTCAAAGCCAGGTTGGATGGGGCCCTGGGCAGCCTGGTCTAGTATTAAATGTGGAGGTTGTTGGCCCTGTGTGTGGTGGGGGGGGAGGGGAGGAGGTGTTGAAGATTCATGATCCTTCAGGTCCCTTCCAACCCTGGACATTCTGTGATTCTGTGAAGCTACCTTCAAGCAGAATACTCTTTCACTATGTCTTTAGGTTGGCTTACCCTAACTTACAAATATGAGAGCTTCTATCCTACTGCTTGTGCACTTTAGCTGAAAACAGGCTTCCTGTAATACTGTTATTAAAGCTATTACACTGTGGTACAGTGCAGCTCTTGTTGATTAAGACTATTCGGGGACTCAAGACTTTTAAGATCAATATTGGGCACCTTCCAGGAGTTGCTACATGACTGTGGGCAAATCACTAGGGAAATAACTTGCTAAGGTACGTGAATTAGGAAAAGGCCTCAGTTCCTTGCAAGACTTGCATAGTACCTTGAAGAGGCTACCTGTTAACTGCTTCTGTTTTGAGTTTTCTTGTCATTTACAACATGGCTTTGGTGAAAAGCCAAAGTACAAATGCCTTTGAAGGGAAAACTGCATGCTGTAAAATTGTTGCCCAAAAGTACCAAAATCTTGAAAAGAATACTCTCACATGCTAGTCAGCCACTTATTAATGGGAACAAAACACTTAAGTTTGCTATAAAACTAAGCCATGAAGTATTACTTCTTCACAGAATCACAGAATTGTGGGGGTTGGAAGGGACCTCCAGAGATCATCGAGTCCAACCCCCCTGCCAAAGCAGGTTCCCTACAGCAGGTCGCACAGGTAGGCATCCAGGCAGGTCTTGAACATCTCCAGAGAAGGAGACTCCACCCTCCCTGGGCAGCCTGTTCCAGTGACCAATAATGACAATTAAACTGACATGTAAAACTAAATATATATATACACATATGGTACATCATATAAATACTGAATACATGCTTGCAGAAATGTTTTCTTACCACTTACCAATCATTTTGAGTACTTATGGCTGATTTTGGAAGCCACAGAAACTCCTCATTTCTGAATTAATTTTGTAGGAATTTATTACTCTATATTTGATTTGTCTTCCATTGTATTTTGAAGACTAAAGTTCTATTTATCCTTGAAACTTCACCTATACATTTATTTATTTATTTACATAAAATTGAAGACCTATTGGACTTGCTCAATTCTAAACAATAAGGATTGAGAGCTTCTTGGTCCATCCAGTTCCCAATGACTTCATCAAACTTTTCAGAAGTAATTGAAATTGCAATTGGAATCGTATGGACAAAATAAGCCAGCCATTCCAGAACAACACAATAGCAAGAATTAAGCTCCCAAGTCACATCAGAAAATTCTTTGGTTTTGTAAAGCTGGAAGATCACTGAAATCTGTAAGAGTACTTATATGTAGTTTTCAGAGATCATTTGTAATATTCAGCACTTAGAATTTCAACAAAATCTCAGAAAGCTAGCACGGCCAACTTCAGAGTAACATGCTGATATCCCCAAAAGCCTTGACATACTGTGACCAAGACGTAAGCATTTTCTCCAGAAAGTGAATAACTAGTCTTGACATAAAGAGAACATTACACAGAAATCTCACTTAGAATCTCACTCCTCCTAATATACCTATTATAGCTATTCCATACCCACATTATAATCTGTATAATCTACATTTTTTTGCACTACTCTTGTGAGTATAAACGTTTGTAAGGTAGCCAAGTATTCTGCATCCCCATGTTTTAGGGAATCACAATCACCTAGTGAGGAGTCTTTTGCAGAAATAATGTATGTAGCCACAATGGGGTCAGCTAGACAGAATTTCAAGGTGTTCTTGTATCAAAACAATGTGCACTGTTATCAGCATAGTTTTCTTATCCACTTCATCCTCAGCTACAACAGCCCAACATTTGTAGTATAATATTTTGAAGGGACAACTGCCCAGTTCCTGTTTCCCCACAATGCTGGGTGATTCAAATCTGAAGTTTGCCAGAGCCCACAGTAAAGACAGCTCTCAGCTCTGAAGGCTGTGCCAGATGCTTCCCTTCCCCAATATGGGCAGGTGCTCAGATCTGTGCCTTGGGTCAGGCACAATGAACTGCACACACCTCTCTGGTGATGAATTGTAGTGCTGTAAACAACAGACCGGATCAGAAGGCTAAGATTAATTAACCAGGAAGAACAATTTGAAAGACTATGAACAAAGACAAACAGAAACAAAAACAAACAAAAAAAAAAAAACCAAAAAAACATCACAGACTATTTTGCTCAAACATCCAAACATCATAGCTTTCTTTTTCCTCCCTTCCCGGAATTTCATTTTCTGTGTCAGGTTGTACAGGGAATATTCATTCAACACTCCACAGAGGTCTGTTTGTGAAACACTTTCTACCACATTTTGCAGACCAATTCTTAGACAGGCAGGTCCTCAACTGGTATGCAAAGAATACTATGATAACACTGAAGTCAGTGTACCAAAACCATAACATTTTAATGAATTTATCATCAACTGCTAGGTATTTTCCTAGTCCCTGTGAGCAACACCCTCCAGCAAGTCATCAGCAAAGCCTACACTAGCAGTCTGGTCAAGAGGTGGTAACAACAAACATCAAGAAACAAAAGAAAAATCACACCCATGGACTGAGTATTCTTGAATGCAGAAAATGACACTTTACATGTGTTGATGGCAATAGGACAAGGAGGAATGGATTTAAATTGAAACAGGGGAGGTTTAGGTTAGATATTAGGAAGAAGTTTTTCACACAGAGAGTGGTGACACACTGGAACAGGTTGCCCAAGGAGGCTGTGGATGCCCCATCCCTGGAGGCATTCAAGGCCAGGCTGGATGTGGCTCTGGGCAGCCTGGTCTGGTGGTTGGTGACCCTGCACATAGCAGGGGGTTGAAACTAGATGGTCATTGTAGTCCTTTTCAACCCAGGCCATTCCATGATTCTATGACAAAGGAAATCAGACAGTATGCTAAAGACAGAAGTCTCAATAAACAGAGGTGGTTATATTCACTGTCTACTGGAGACCATTGATTGGCATTTCCTTCACAAGATGGTACACTAACACACTAACTTTTTGCCTTGTAAATTTTGCTGACACTTTATATTTGAAGTCAAAATACATAGATTTTTATAAGTATGTCCACTTGAGCATATTTATATTATTATATATTTATATATTTCTAACATACACTTTTGGTCCTGTGCCTAATTTGATATAGTTCACATCTGCAATCTTGCTACTTTTCAAGAATTCAACTCTGATCTTCCACCATTCCTTCTTCTACACAGCTCTGTCCATCCTATCCCAAACTTGGCAAAATTGACTTTGCAATTAGTGACTGACGGTCTTACCGGATGTCTTTGAGTGACCTCAGTACCCTTCATCAATTGTCAGCTCTCCCAAGTTTCTAATTTAAAACATCTCCTCCCAAATCTCATCAGTGTTCTGTGTCAGCACTCTAGTAAGAAAAAAAAAAAAAAAAAAAAAGGAAAAAAACTGATTTGCATTACCTTTTTCTTCTACAAGTGAGTGACTGATAATACACTGAAAGTTTTCATTATGTCATCTTCTCTCCCCAGCTTAGGCAAGGTCAAGCTTGGCTTTTGTACAGAACTGGAATCATTTAGAAGATGTTGATGCTTCTTCCCCTTCTTTCCACCCTTGGGAATTAAGTGCATCTCCCCATAACTCTCATCACCTTACCAGCTTAACTCACTAATTCTAGTCAAAACTTGTTATGTCCCATGCAGATGTTGAGATTTTTCTTTTCTCTGCAATTACTGAAATCACAGACACAAGAAAAATGCATCTCAGCCCTGACGTTGCAGGGAAAGTCATCTACATCACCCTACAGGAAGGCGTATTCAATTTAATAATTTATATTGAAATATCAATATTGAATATTTCATATTCAATTTGAATATTAACTTTGTGAGCTTTTGAATGCTGCCCTGTTTTTACCCAAGTATTCCAGTTTCTGTCTATTGACACCAATGTAAAATGTGCCAGTGCATCACACACTGAATGATGCTGCTGAAGAAAATACCACTGTGTTTCCTATGCTTCCTAGTATCAGAGGTGAAGCTATCTGACACAGTCACTGCCTGCTTTTTCTGTACTGGAAGATTAGAAATCCTCTTCTAGTACCCTTACAATGTTTGATGATTTGCCACTAGATTTAGACTAAGGAAAGAGAGAGTATTTCTTAGTATTTAAATTTTTGACAGTGTTAGCTGTGTATAGAATTCTTTACTTGAGCTCAGTCACTGCGAGTTCATGCTTTATACTCTTTTCAACTTGCTTTCAATTAAGCTGCTTGAGAGCTCTGTGATGAACTCAGGCATTTATTTCCAATTTCTCGTTATTCAAATTTCTTTCTTTTAAAGATGTTTAATTTCAAGCATGCATTTAAGTCACAGGGAACTCAATGGCTCTTAAGAACATACTTAGTACTCAGTAACTTACTGAATACAAAAGGATTTGAAAGCAAATTTAATTATCCAGATGAAATCGGAGCTGGAAAGAATATATTACTTTAAACTGCAGTCCTCCAAGAGCATTTGTAGTTAGTAGAGCGTACACTTTTCAGTAGAGGCACAGGAACCTTACCCTGTAGAACCCCTTCACCATTTGCTGTCATGTGCCTTTTATACTGTCATAATATATGAAGTATCCTTAGAGTAGGAAACTAGAATTAGATTTTGCAGTGGTTTGAAAATAAATAAATCAATTAAAAAAGAAAAAGTATTTTGCAGAGTATAAAACATTATGGAGAGAAGTAGCATCCACATTGTAACGACACCATGGGTAAGAGTGCAAACAATTTGTTTACATTACTTCCTTAGCACTGGCAATGACTATTGTCAAGTTTCCCAAAGCAATTCTGTATTAAAAGTGAGTCCTTGGTCTTTACAACTTACTGCAAATTTGTGTTGAAAATCTGATATTTCTGTAAAGTTTAGAAAATTATTTCCAGCCTTTTGAGAATAAGGACAGGAAAAAATAGGAGAAGAAAATCGCACACCCCACATAGATCAAAGGCCTGTGTTTCATCTATTTTATGGGTTGTCACCGGTCCCTGAAACTGTTAAAAACTAAGTTATTTGTTGCAGTATCACACTGAGAAAAAATAAAAAAATCTTCCCTGTTTCTTGAGTCAGTGGATGCCAAGATCACTGATGCTCAGACAGAAAATCCACAGATGAAGTGCAGCTACATCAACAGACTCTCAGTCTGTGCTCTATGGATTAGGCCAATCTTCTCCTTATAAAGATAACTATTATTTGGCAGTATGATGTGGTCTTATAGCCACAGTGATAAATAACAACTAAACCCTCTATAACTCTACAGAGTCCACACAGCCTTTTCTGTAGGAAGCCATACAGAGGGGTACTACTACAGACTAAAAGGCACTGTCTGTATACCTCTTGACATGTGGGAAAAATAAATCCATCCCTTCTTCAAAAAAAACCCCTCAGAAGTTTACTACATATATTTCATTAAAAAGAATAAAATAATTTGATAAAGGGCAAAAAAAATTCTAATTATCAGCGTAGCACAATAAATGTCAAAATTAGCCTGATTTTACAAAATAATAATTTGCAGCAAACTCCATCAAAGCATTTCATTTCCTGTGGAAACTTGCAAATTGCCTAAAGGCACTCTTTGACCAGCTGTACAACACATTAACTAAATATCCTCTGAGTGAAAAGATTCCCACATCAGAGGCACCTGCACAATATGCAACAACACATTTCTTTTTCACATATTTGTTGAAGGCAGCTATGCAGTTCCACTGGATCATCATTTACATTCACAATGGACAGCTGGCATCATCTAAATGAAACATTAAACTTGTTTATGCTTTCAGTAAATAAATAAATATCAAAAAGAAAAGAAAAAGAAAAAAAAATCAGAGCTGCAACAGCAAAAAAAAGGAAAGGAATGACTTTAAAAGTTCTTTCAGATTCAGAAATGTTTAATTGCACTTTCAACTGGCAACCAATCAAAATGTGCTTCTTCTCATATATTACAAACAGTAAAGTAAGCAAAACAAAACAGAAAAAAAACCAAAAGCACCCCAATTTTGCAATCCCCCAAAATACTTCTAGATCTCTTTGCCAAATCAGGAAGATGGGAGAAAGAAGTGTAATTATTGCAAACAATCCAACAGAAAATTTAACCATAGATTGTACTTCTTTATGGAAGTAGTAAGAACAAACCAGAAAGCCTTATAGTTAAGCCCTCTAAAAATGTATGTATTTGCTGAATTCTGCCTGGTGAAATCCTACCCTTGCTTATGCTAGCAGAAACATTTTTGCTGATTTTAGATGAAGCCCTGGCATTTAATTACCCAAGTCAATGCCTCTTGTCTGAGCTCACATGTTTATGATGTTTCAGCAGGTTCCCACTCACCTGAAGTTCTGTTGGTCCACAAAACTTCACATCAATTATTGCTTTTATTATTCCTGCTGGAAAATTTCTTAAGCAGAGAAAATATTTCTTCACAGATTGGCTTCAAGATACAACTGCTTCTAGCTTCTTACCAGCTGAGCACAATCTTCCTCAAACTCTTACTTCCTACTCACTGTGTTTTGCCTCACCAGGCTACAGTGAGAGCTACTGCTTTATCGAGGAAGCAGAGTTGAGTGCTGAGACCCAATAAGTAAGTGCCCATTCACATAGCATTCAAATGAGGTGAGCAGAGTAAGTCCATAGAATGTAACTAAAATCAGCTGATCCCAGATATCGGCAAGCAAGTCTGTAGGTCCAGCTGATAACTCACATTTGCAAGTTAAGGTTGGGATCAACAACCTGGACACAGGAATACCTGTAGTGTGGCTCAGACAAGCAGAAAGTTAATGCAGCTCCCAGGCACTGTACAGGAGGTCCCTAAGAATGCCTCAGCAAGCTTTTCCCCAGGGCTTAGCACCTAAGTGCTCAGTTATTCTTCCTTTAGAAAATTCAATTACCACAGTCATGGAAGACTACCAGAACAACTGAACATAATTCCCTATCTTAGATTCCCTATCCTTTTTGAAACTCTTGCAGATTCTTGAAGTGTTGCCAAATCCATCCCTTTCACATTGAAATTCACAATTTCTCTATCTAGGTCTCACAGGGGCCATTGTCCTTGCCTGTCTAGGGCTCTCAGTTTGTAAGCTTCAGGATCTATACAATGTTTTCACTGCTCTGCTACCAACGCACCAGAACAAACTTTTCTGAGACAGTGCCCCCTCTATTTACCATTTTTGTTAATCTTGAATGTTCAGTATGAACTGGGAAAAAAGATGGTTAGGAAGTCTACTTTCACCATGAGAAAGATTTTTTAATGCACAAGCTAGTATATAAAGCTTATGTAAGTCTATAGTAGCACATATACACAAACGACTAATACGTAGGCCACTCCAAAAGTAACACTTCCTATTTCTTTCTATGGAAACTACAACAGATACAAAAACATAATAACACTACTTGATAGAACAAATTCTCAGCTACAAAACACTACTCTTCAACATATTTACCACCATTAACTAATTCACACAGATGAGCTGATCGAGACGCTCCTGGCAATCCGGAACGTGGCTTGTCTTTCATGTCACTGTCGCCACTGCTGAAATGCACCACCCACTGCCTCACTGGGCTCACATGTGCTGGTTGGTCTCTATAAACGTTCAGCAAGTATCAGTGAATGTCAATGGGTGCCATTTTTTCTTCATGGAGGAATTCAGTGATGCATCTTTGCTCTATATGCACTTCCATGGTAGATGCCATTCTATCAGACTGCCCCTCTGCTGCCATCTGTCACATGGCAACAAAATACTATCAAATATTGTCAGGAAGGTTCAACCTCTACTGCCAATATCTGCCTCTGATATCTGGGGCACTAATTTCTGAGCAGCCCTCAGAATTTGAGAAATTATATATAAAGAAGGTGTAGAAGCTCTCACTGACTCCAGCATCATCACTTCCAGAGCTCATATTGTGGTAAGCATGCTTGCAGCACAAGGGATCCCAGTCAGCTGCTCTGAATTACCTTGATTTGTTCTCCTGTCTGACAGCAGCTGCCTGACAAATTTCAACCCTAAACCTTCTGGAATGATTTTGGTGTTGGAGAACAGTTCTCGGCTGGGAAACAGCAGAGACTTCTTTAGGAGGTTTCCAATGACAAGTCTTCATTTCCATAATAAGTTGCACCTCCTGTTTGTACGACAAGCCTTTACCATTAAGTGTGCTCCAATAAGAATGGCCCCATTTTGTACAATCCTTATGTTGCTGAATTCCCAATAGTCCTACTAATTCCATGGTGCTTTTCTCAGCACTTTGTACAGCAGCTAAGGTGAACTAGTTAAAAACTATTTCCTATGGATTTTTGTGTGTGTGTGTTTGGTTTTTTTTTATTTTTTTTCCTTCAGTACAAAAGAAATTTCAGTTGGAGAGACTGATGTAAAGGGTTGCAGTGTCTTGATGAGAAGTGTAAAAAGGGATTGGAGTTTTCACCTATTCCCTCAGAAGGTCAAACAGTGCAAATTAAAAGTACTACTGTGTTTGAGTTATGGAGATTTGTGCAGAATCTGAGTTAAGAGACACACTTGCAACTCCATCAACTTTTGCATTAAAGGCAAGTCCTACAACGGGTCATTTACAATTTTCACCACAAACACTGGTTCATCCATCATGCCTACATATCGTGCCACTCTGCTTTGAGAGAGCTACCATAACAGGACACATTAGTTTGCCACTCCATTAAATTCCTTCTTTGCCAACAAAAAGAGTAAGATTTTTCTCCAAGATACTGTGATGGAAGAAAGCCAGATGAATGTAAAGCATTTTACAAGCTTAACTGATTAAACAAGCAATGCAGCCTTCGTACAGTAGAGATGTTATCGTTCTCCTTGATGGAGAGAGGGACAGTGAAACAATAAGAGATTTACAAGGCATGTAAATCTCATAAAATTACATATTTGCTTGGACAAATGAGGAAAAAAATGTTCTCTGAACTCATGAGTCCCATAACTACTTTTACAGGTTTGTCTTTCACAGAAATGTGATGGTGCTTTATGTGATTTGGATACTGATCCTCAAAGAAATGAACTCAAGCTTCTTAATGTTGGGGTGGATAGTCAGTAAGAGGGAACCTACTGAGTGGATTTATTGCTTTAATGTTGCTGTTGGTCAGAGTGACTGAATTTTTAAAAACCCATCACAATATATGACTACACTATCTCTCCCAAAAATAGTTATGATGTATTCATGTGCATATTTAATATTCTCACTGCATTTAGTAGCCCAAGTCTTAGAATGGCTTAATTAGATGAATGTGCAAAGAAAATGCAACCTTAAATAGATGGGCTAATTATTGTGCTATAAATGCAAATTTCCAACCAGACAGGAAAGTAAACCTACAATTTCATTCAAAAGAATATCTGTGAATGTCTCTTGCTCACTATTACTTGAAAGCTCTTCATTAGACCAAATCTAAGATTGGCTTGAGTCTAAAACTTCAAGCTTAACTCTTTGTTTGCCAGTACTGATCCTTTGAACTTCATATTTACCCCTCTTACTTAAAGTACATCAAAAATAATGGGGGAAAAATAACTGAATCTAGCATTAGACAGTACCTGTTGAAGGCAAATTTAATGATGTTATGCTTCAGGAAAGAAAACTTCACCATTTGTTTGGAACTTCTGTCAAGCCTTTTAAGCACCTATGCAACTAATGAAAAGTCCATGCAGGAAATATTTAATATCATACTGATAGCTACACTTTCTTCCTCTGAGTTTTCAGTGGACTGTGTAATCCAGATTAGTTTTGTTTCTTGAATAAAGACCTCTGAGGTCAATGCAAATCTTTGAGACTTCTTTGTTTCACTTTTCCTAACTACAGTAGCTAAACATAATTGTGCTTTCATGGAACTGGAAATTTTCAGTCAATTAATGCAGATCTGATTTCTGTGAAGAACTGCTGATTATTATCATCTTTCCCTTTGGTGTTATAAACAAAGGTTTTAAAAAGTTTAAAACTTCTGGAAAAGTGAATCTATCTTAAAAGCCACTAATTTTATCCTGGAGACAGCAGAGAGTGCTATCAAAATAAATACTGTATTCCAGTTTCCAATCTGTATCTATTTCTAATGTCAACTGCCAAGAACTTGTTCAGCAGTGGGAGCCTATTTATCTGCACAATGCATATTCTTGTTTACACATTATCACTTGTTAAGTTTTATGGCTGTAGACAAAAGGAAAAGCTGTACTGAAACTGCATGAGTCTAACAGGGGAATGCTCCTGACAGAATAGAACAGACTACTGATTATGGTTTTTAAACACATCATTTTATGAATTGCCAAGTGATAACAATGGTCAGAATTTGGATAAGGTTTATAAACCAGCACTGCCTGCACTCCCTGGTTTTAAGAAAGATGGTGTGATCATTTCCATAATTGATACAGAATTCTAGGCAGGTTAATTCTCACAATAATCGAGTTATTTTATTTTAGAAAAAAAAAAAAAAGAAAAGAAATAAAATCCCAAGCTTCCTTCCAGTGTGAGAGGAAGCACTGAAGGTAAATACCATAATTTTGCAGAATCAGTTAAGCCTGTTCAACCTTGAATTGGTCATGAAATTTTTGGAATAGGACTTCACAGCATGTTTACTACTGACAAAGTTCTGTTGCCTTTAGAATCAACGTTTGACTTGCTTAACTTAATCAACATTTCACCTATATTCAATAACAGATTTTTCACTTTCTCTGAAGGCCACTTACACCTGGATCCAGACACAGCGCTTTCATTACCCTTCATCACTGTGATAGATCACTTCCACTGACACCTTTAACTGGATGATTCTGATGACTACCTGTAAGATGTAACTCCTTGTTTCCTTCAGATTTAATGGCTCAGATACTGGCTCAAGATTAAAGATCTGACCTTAAGCTCAAAAAGAGAAGTTTAATTTATGACAGTTCTTCTCCAAATAGAAAGCATGTTTTAATGCACACATAGGGATAAGTTTTCATCGTGTATTTTGCTACGTTACTGTAGCGTAGGATTAAATTCACTGCAAGGCTTTACTAACCATTTGGTAAACACCATCAATATTCATACATCATTTTTTCACCACTAAACAAAATCCAAAGCTGAAGTGATTGGTAGTGAAATTTTCTGGTAAAATTGACAACACTGTTTCAAATATTGTATTAAATATATATACATATGTATGTTGTTGGTTTTTTTAATGTATGAGCAACATTTTTGTTCACAATGCAATAAGTCAGAAAGCAAGTTTTTTGTTTGCCCATACTATTTCTTTCCAATATACAGGAAATATACATAATCCTCTAATCTTGCTCTGAGCAAGAACTGTGTAGCCCAGTTTTGTGTGATACTGCAAATGTATCTTGAAAGAAGAATCTGAATGTGTTTGTATAAATGGCCAACTTCACCATGAACTGAAACTTGACAGGGTTATGATCTTCAAATTTTGTACTTCCCTTCCTTTAAGTGCAGCTATCCTGAGCTCCTTGTCATGTCAGACAAGGAGTGATAGATAGAGCCAGAAAACAAGACCAGAGCAATTTCTGCACCAGCTACTCCATTTAACACAAAAAGACTCTCTTAAATGACAAAGAAAGACAAATGGACATCAAATTGATGTCCTTCAGGTGCTAGTTCAGCCAATGACTTCTAATAGAGATGTTTTCTCTACATGGAGAGGGCATTCAATATTTAAAACTATTCTTCAAGGAGGCCTGAGTCTGCTAAACAGCAGATCTTCTTGGCTTATGCCTAAAAAAAACAAAAAGTTGAAAACCCTTTTTTTTTTTTCTTTTTTCTTTTTTTTTTGATCAATTATCCCAAAAGTTGTACTAGTGAGTGTATTTATTTCTGTTTAGAAATCCTATGTTGACAATTGCATCACATTAAGCATGTAAGTGCCTGTTAAAAACAACTACCACCATCCTGCAGACATTGGCGCATCCGTTACAGCTTTCATCTGTGTTAATGCCACAGTGTGGAACATTACCATAGAGCGCAACATTTCTGTGTGAGGGAGCAGATGGGAGCTCAGCGCTGCGTATTTCCTGTTCCCAAGTGGATTTTTGAGATCAGTCTGTTCTCTCTAGGGAATCCCACAAATGACCTGTATAAATGAAAAGCCTGTACACAAAGACTGTACCAAAAGCAGAGACCAGAGGGACGGAGTTACTAGAGAACATCCAAAGGAGGGCTATGAAGATGGTGGAAGGGTCTGGAGGGCAAGACGTATTAGGAGGAACTGAGATCCCTAGATTGTTCAGCACAGAGCAGAGGAGCTGAGGGGAGGCCTGATGGGGCTGCAGCTCCTCGCAGGGAGCGGAGGGGCAGCTCTGAGCTCTGCTCTGGGTGACAGCAACAGGGCTTGAGGGAACGGCATGGAGCTGCGTCAGGGGAGGGGCAGGACAAGGTTCTTCCCAGAGAGTGGTGGTACATGGAACAGCTTCCCAAGAGCACTGGGCATGGCCTCAATATATTGATGTTCTAGGAGACAAAGCTTTCAGACGTGGGATTTGGATTTTGGGTGGTCCTGTGTGGAGCCAGGAGTTGGACTTCATGTACCTTGTGGGTGCCCTCTAGCTAGGGATATTCTGTGATTCTGTGACCATATAAGCCAGTGATACTGAGGTGAAAAACCTCATCTTCTTGATTCATCTCACGTTATTAGATCCTTTTCAGTTTTATTGATTGAACAGATTTTTTTCATATGGATTAATTGGAAGAGATGTTTATTGTTTCTTCTGCCTTGATTAGCATTTGAGAGACATTTGATGATGACAAAGTGTTATTAAATCCATCAGAGAACATTCAAAATCTGGCATTTTCTAATGTGTGAATCAGATGGAAATTACCTTCTGAGTATACTATAACAGACCATGTGTATCTAATATTAATCTGATATGCCTGTGGATATTAGTTCTGCACATGCCTCTTTTGAAATCAGTAGATTTGCATGAATTCAGCCAGAGCAAAATCTGGCCTTCACCAATTGCCTCACTAAGGACATAAGGGCTGAGGGTCTTTCCAGATGACCATTTCAAGCATGAAAGATGGTACTCAGCCCCTCATGCTTTCCAGTTGTTGTGTTTCGTATGTGCAACAGGGTGCCACCACCAGTCTAGCTTCCAGGATCACACATGTGCAGAGATACTGCTAACCTGTGACCAGACACACTGTGCTGTGAACACAAAAGACAGAGAAACTCCATCAGCACTGAACTCTGCAGCTAGAAGCCTCAGTTCCCAAAGAGTCCAGCTCCACACAAGGGCTCTGCCAGCTGGTAGATCTGAGGGTCTCACTCAACAAGGAGCATGTGGGTAGCTGTTACCATCTGGTGGACATAAGCATGTAAAATCTTGCCACTGCCTGCAGCAGCCCTGAACAGCATTCAAAGATGGCAGAGTGGTTTGTGCTTCATTCTTTGCTTTCAGAATTGTCAGTGCAATTCAGATCTGCTTTTTTTTATACAAATATTTTACTTTCAGGAAAGCAAACTTGTTTGTTTTTCTTGAGCAAAACAGTTTTAATCTAGAATCTTGCTGATTTTGTTGAGTCAAAATACATAGGTACAGACACCTACTTTAGATGATCTATATCAGATGAGCTGTATTAGATATGATTGATTCAAGAAATGCTATGCATGAAATACTACTGTAAAGTTTAGCTACATTATGCTCTTTATGTTTTTTAAAAAACATACTTTTTTAAAAAAATAGCTGGAGAGGAGTTCTGCAGAGAAGGGCCTGGGTGTCCTGGTGGACAACAGACTGGCCATGAGGCAGCAGGGTGCCCTTACAGCCAAGAAGGCCACTGTTATCCTGGGGTGCATTAAAAAGAATGTGGACAGCAGGTTGAGGGAGGTTCTCCCCTCCCTCTACTCTGCCCTGGTGAGGCCACATCTGGAGTATTGTTTCCAGTTCTGGGCTCCTCAGATCAAAAAGATAGAGATCTTCCAGAGAGGGTCCAGCAAAGATCCACAAAGATGACTTTCCTCAATATGAGGAAAGGCTGAGAGACATAGGACTCTTCAGCCTGGAGAAGGGAAGGGAAATGTTATCAATGCTTACAAATATCTAATGGGAAGGTGCCATGGATGGAGCCACGCTCTTTTCAAAGCACTCAGTGACAGAACTGGGCAAGGGGCGGGGGACACAAATTGGAGCACAGGAAGTTCTATGCAAATACGAGAAATAAATTATTTGCTGTGAGGGTGACAGATCACTAAATAAGCTGCCCAGGGTCATCTTTGGAGTCCCCTTCTCTGGAGATATACAGAATCTACTTTCCTGTTTAAACTACTCTAGGGAACTTACTTTAGTGAATAATGTTCAGAGGTCCCTTCCAATGCCTAAGATTCTGTGATAAAATTGAGTCTGTGGAAACACATAAAGCATTAAAGCAGTTACTATAGCACAGAACAATGGAAAAGCAAAAATGCAATTATCAGGTTGCTTGTTTTGACACGTGCCTGAGAAATACCTAATGCCATCATACCACAAAATTTTAAATAGCAAAACCCAACATTAAATGAAAACACAAGAAATATCTAGCATCAGTTTCAATAACTACTGTTGCTGTGCAAACATGCACATGCAGAAACACGCAAATTATTTAGGCAACATTACCCTCAAGATACTATTTTAGTCCTAAAAGTACTCCTACATTTGAAAACCAATACATCAACACCAAAAAAATCACAGAACTTCAGCTACAGAATTGACTGAAATAAATGCAGAAATGAATGTCACTGTAAAATTATCTTCATGGATTATCAGTGTATGGATTGTGATTTATTTATTCATTTTAATTTACAGATTCTCCAAATCTGTTATGCTCTGCATTTGGAACTGGAAAGTCAACACACATATTTGAACTCAGCCAAAGCACTTCGGCAAACCAAAAGAGAATTCTTAGTAATTGGCTTCCATTCATCCAAAGTCCTTGGGCTAGGTTGGCAGGGAAGATGTGCCAGCATGTAACCCCACTCACCTGCCTCAGTCTCTTTTCCACACACACTAGGAAGCCTTCAGAGGAAAGAAAAGAGAGACAAGAAAGGGCAAGCAAGCATTAAACCATTATGGTTACATAACCTGCTCCTTTTGTTTTCTGTAAGCTGCAGAGGAATGGGACTCACAGTGGATGGCACAAGGCGTCAAAGATCAGGACCAAGGAAAAAAAGATGGAGAAAAATGAGAAGACAGAAGGACATAAAAGTGGAGTCACGGAACTGTTGAAGAAGAATCAAAAAATAAAGAAATGTGGAGCACAGAGATTTTTTGAAAATCTCCTTCTTGCTTGGCAATGTGTTTTTAGATAAAGAAAGAAAAAAAGAAAAACGTTATGAAAGAGTTACTGCTATGTATAAGTAAAAATGAGTGTTAGATACAGCTCTAGATCTTGTAAATTAGACGCTAGCCTTGGTCTAATTAATTCACCCTTTTCCTCCTCAATTTAAGCAGGAAATAAGATTAAAGAAACTTGCCTCACAATAGTTCAGTCAAAAGGTTTACGAAATATTTGGAGATCTCAGTGGATATGTCAGCACATAAGAGGAGAATATTTTTATGGCAATGGTAAGGATATTTTATCACCTGCTGGATGAATTGGTGTGCAAGGGATTAAAGAAAGTGCATCAAAAGAAAACTCCTCATGTCCGTCAGCTGCAGTCTATGTAAATGTATCAAGCTACAGTCTCCTCACGCCTCAGCTACTTAATAAAAGGTACGCAAAGAAGCCACCACTCTGAGCTGAATGCTTCTAGCTTATTAATTCCTCACGGACAAGATAAGGAGATAGGAAGCCTCTGAAGCATGTAAATTTCATTGTTTATAAGTGCGAGCTCTTCTAAAGTGTAAGCTCTTTTAACCCTGCATAGTCATGCCAGGCATTTGAAGCACTGTCACCACCCAAATGTCACACAGCCTCCTGATTTTGCTGTTTTACCTCAGTTTAATTTGTATTGAGGAGAGGAACAGCTCTATCCCAAAAGCCAGTAAAATGGCTCAGTGGTGAAGATAGGGAAGAAAAATCCCCAGGCAAGGCTCCACAATGGAAGAGAATGGGTAGAACAGAGGGCAGCCTTGTCAGTTAATGATAGGCAACAGAACAGGTACTTACAATAATGAGACTTTCATAACTTTTGCCAGAAACGAGCCTGCAGAGGCATCCAGCTTTTTCAGATTAACTGGGAGCATAATGGGTCTGCAATCCATTATTATGGCAGCCCAGTTTTTCCAGAAACACCAAAGACTCCTCAAAGCCTGGATAAACTGTTCTCCATCCCCTGACCTCCAACAATATCTTCAGAGAAACTTGGAATAATCTTGGTTCTTCCTCAGTAGTGCTTTTTAATTAGCAAAGCTACTTAAATAAATTTTCACTCAAGCTGCAGTTTGATTTGTGGTTTGACAGAGCTCTAAAAACAACGGAAGATGTGTGTTTCTGAACAGTATTTCCTGAATACTTGACCAGGCTTTGCTGAAAGCAGTATTTGACCCTCTTAGATTGTAAGAACAGAAGCAGGAATTCACCCAGAAATACGAGTTTGTTGCTGGTAGCTAGCAAGACTGTGAATTAGGCACAATTCTCTCCTCAGCTGCAGTGGTACTGCTCAGCTCTGGTAAGAAGTTCAGTGTAACAGCTTCTGATTTACAATGGCTGGGAAAAGAGGCAAAAATGTTTACAGGATGCCATGGTCACCACTAAGTGCAATTAATAGGGCAGTTTTGCTGTACAGAAGCAAAACAAGGATAAATCACATTCAGCTTCTGGATCTTAACAGAAGAACACCCTGATCTGCTCCAGGACATCTCCCCATCAAGGTTCATTGTAGATGAGTTTCACTGATGCTCATCAGCTCTAGCAAGCTGCTCCAAGCAAAGGTAATAACAATTATTTGAGGGGTGTTGCTTTTTTTTCTTCCTTATGTCTCCTTAATTTTCAGTAGCAGTTACGTTACCAATTCAACAGCTATTGCTGAGATGAAGTGGTTGTTGAGTGGAGAGACTGGAGAGAGAGCGTACTGCTTACCAAGCTGCAATCAATTCTGGTGAATCAATGTTACCAGAATAAAATATTGAGTTGTAATTAGATGCTCTTTCTTCAGAATGGTAGATCAAGTGCTGATTATACTTGTTAAGCTCATTCTTTGGACACTGACAATTTTAGCTTGTGCCAGAAGGGAGTATATAAAGGCATATAAAGGCCAGAATTTACACAACACGGAGAGGAAGTAAAACCTGACTGAAATCCCCTCACTACAAGCAGCCAATTTAGTAAGTCCATTAGTGTCCCCAGAAAGGAAGGAAAAGGCATAGAGAAGAAAAACAATGTATGTTTCCAGGCACATCACAAGCTGTTGAAAGCAAAACAACATCTTTGACACCATTGTATTCTGGAAGGCTTTGGTATTTCTATTATTCTGTGAAGCTGGAATCACTCAGCTCATTTTGAATGATAAAAGTCTAATGTCCCAAAGAGGAGAAAATTTTAACACATTAAAAAAAATGCAGAAAATACACAGATGAATGCAGAGAAGGAAGCAGATGCCAGACGAGGTAAAGTAATGGTGCCAAAATATCAACAAAGTCTTGTGGACAGGGTAACTGGGGCACACACGAAGGTCTTCAGTGAGTTTGCATCAGTATGACTTCACTAATATTACCTTCCAATGGCACAGCCTCATCTGCAGCTGATCATCAGTCTCTTTTAAGAAAGAGGTTACTCATTCAGCTCTTGCTATCTCAGAAAAGACATCTTCCCTTCCAATACACAGGGTCTATGTGAATATTTAAAAATAGGTAGCAGAATGACATGCCACATATGGCGAATCTTCAAGCAACATTTCCCTCTGCAGGAAAAAAATAAAATAAAATAAAAGTGATGAGATACATCAGTATTTCTGTGGAATCAGCAGAGAACACTGGAAAGTTTTCTGAAAGCAGATTTTATAACAGAAAAGAAATTTACAAAACATCCCAGGAATACCATCAGGAGCCTCAGTGCTGTTCTTCCTACCAAATATTCACTGTGACAGGTGACAAAGGCCACACAGCCTCCTTTTTTTTTTCTGCTAAGTAAGAGTCAGGAAGCAGCCAAAAAGAGATGGAAATAATATTCTCCAGCTCCCAAAATATGAGCAGTGACATCACCAAGAGTTATTCCAGAGTTATTCCCTGCACTAGCTATTCCCAAGTAATCAGTGCAAACACATATCTTTAAATCTTTGGGTTTTTTTTTTTGCTAGTACAATATAAATGTCTCAACTCTCTTCTTTGCTTGTGTCCTAAAGTTGAACCTGACCAGAATAATTGACTCTCAATCTTCCTGATATAGCTACTGAAAATAACTTCATAACTTCATCTAATGTAATCTCTTTATTACTACTGTAAAACACTTTTCTCTTACTTCAGGTCACAGGCAGAAGGATAAGCTGGTTGAATGCCTAAGCCGGACCCGGGAATGCAGAACTCCAGCAAACATTGTCAGAGCTTCATATATAATCAGCACTGTTTTCAGCTGCAAGGAAATCTGATTTACACCAAGCTGCCGCTGCAGCAAAGGCAAGAAGGGTCCTTCCGAGATGCACAGTTCTAATAAATCCAGGAGCCATATCAGAAATTAAACTGAGGGTCACATTCTGCTCCTGGTTATGCCAGAGTAACAGCCCTGCAATCAGTGGAATTATTCTTGATTGATATCATACCTGATAGCAAAAATCTGTCCATAAGCCTCCAGTACCAGGTTCTGCTCTCTAGAGAGCTTTGAAATATTTCTAAGCCTGCTGTTTTTAAGCTTCCAATTACAACCAACGGCATAAAGGCTTTTGGAAGCAAAATACCACTCCTCACCCCAGCAAGGGTATTAAAAGCAGATCTCACCACAAAAAGAACATTCAAGAGCATGCTGAAAAAAAAGAAAAAAATAAAAATAAAAATACAATCTCCAGAAGATTGATGGGTCATGAAACATCTTTTTCTTTTCTTTTTTTTTTTATTTCCAGGTAATTGATCAACCTTGATCACTGAGGTTAAGAGAAAAACAAAAACAAAAAAAAAGAAGTAAAACAACAACAAACACCCAAACTCACATCACATTATCACCGACACAGACACTTTGGATTGTGTATGAAGTGCCCAGGGTCACAGGAGCATAAGGAGGCAGAATATAGGAGTATCACAAAGGCTGAACTGATCTTTTATGTTAATTCCTAAGCTCAGTTTATGGTCTGAGGTAACAGATGAGAGCTGCTTGCACAAATAGCAAGCCTCATCTTTTCTCTTACAGCAACACTCTGCTGGTTGCCATCTATTTATTTATTATACTAGCTAGCACCTTACAAATTCATTAGTTAGATTCAGGCAAAAATCATCAGGCAGAGCTATTAAAATAAATACAAAATCAACGCGCAGACACAGCAAAAAGCCTGTTCAAACTCAACTTTCTTGTGGAATGAGTAGAGCAATAAAAGAAAACCAAATTGCTTTCTGGAGAGCACTGGTGTTAAGGAGTTTTATGTCTGCATCCCAGCCTGATCTCTTGCTTTCCAGGAAAAGGAGATAAGTCTGTGTTCTCCATTGGTGCTGGGAACTTAAGCACTCTTACAGGGATTGCCTGCAGCAAAACAAGATGAAAGCTGCATCAAGATTGATTCAAGCTATTCTGTCTGTTCAACTGTTATGACTTCTTCCAATTTCTTGAGCCATTTGGATGGTTTCATCCATCCCATTGTTGGAAGGGCAAACCTCCCTTTTTTCCAGCCACTGCAATCTGCTAAATTTCTCCCCGAGGAGAAACTCATCTTCAGACATTCAGGGCTTACAATGATGAGTCCCATCTTTGAATCACAGACAAAACAATCCCAAAGTCAAACAAGCAAGCAGAAACAACAGCTCTGAGGTCAAAGCACATCCAATAAACAAGGGAAACTAAAGCTCCAGAAAGAGTGACTCACTGCAAGTAAGTTGACTTCTCTCCTGAAGAGTATCTCCAGGTGATGTTGGACTGTCTCTAATATTGATTTGTGCAGGACATTTTGATCTTACCCCATTACTCAGTGGAACAAATGCCTACTTTTGTACCAGAGGCTGCAGAGCAGAAGACCTCTATTTGGATGTGGGATTTAAAGCAATGCTGAGCTACAAATCATTATGCAATTAAAGTAATCCATCATAAGTGACTGTCAAGATTTTACTGCAGAACACTATGAAATAAAAATAGAAGTACTTGCATGCGGACACTAGAGAATTGCTGTGCCAGGACACACACATTTTGGACAGTAGTGTGTTTTAATCAATATTTAACGTTTACAATTTTATGGTAAATATATATTATGCAAATGTAGGGCCAGTGCTGAGAAGAGATATATGAAACTCACAAAATACTACATCAGGGGTTCAATCTAAGCTCAAATATCTTTATCCCTATAATGAGGCATTAGTAGATGCCGTATAAAGCAAAATAATAATAAAAAAAAACAAAATGTGGTCAAAATGCAGACTGTGTAAGCAAAGACCTGAATACAGTCTAAAAGATATTAAAACAATTGATCCTAAAAACATCCCCTCCAAAAAATACGCAATGATGAAACAAAGCATGGGACAGTAAAGTAATAAAAAAGGAACAATTACAACAGTATTTGTCTGAAATTACTGGCTAAGAAGAATCAAGCAGGAGAATATAATGCTGACAATGAAATTTATACAGCATGTATACTCCAAGAGACTAAATGGCAAACTTGGGCTATTTTGATCACCTTCATATACTGATACAGATAGGGTGACAGAACTGACTCCTTTGCAGCTGTTCAGCATACTACCATAATGTAAATTGCAGCAATGTTGAAGCCTCTTAGAATCATAGAATGGTTTAGGTTGGAAGGGATCTTTAAGATCACCTAGTTCCAACCCCCCTGCTACAGGCAGGGACATCCCCCTCTAGACCAGGTTGCTCAAAGCTCTGTCCAGTCTGGTATAACAGCATTTCCTTTCAGATGCTGTGAAAAGGAGGCAGTGCTCCATCTTGGAATGCCTCCATCATAACAGAACCACTCACTGCAAGCACAGAGATGAGAGCCTATTGGGTCACGGTTGGTATAAGTGGGAGGAAAGTAAAAAAATAAACTACAGGCTAATTTTAATGGGAAACAGACAACTGGAGATACTTTTCACTACTACTAATGTCAGCAGACATTCAGCAAGATCTGTCTTCCACTTCTTATATGGCCAATTCTAAGGTGATTACTGAGAAACTATCAGTGACTGAGCATACCCAGGTATGCTGGCTGGTTAAAAATAAGATAAAACGTTTCAGAACCAAGCCAGTGAAGCTTTATTTCTACTGCAATTTGCCACTGATAAAACAAGAAGAGAGGGAGTAGGTATGAACAGAGAATGAAAGTAATATGAAAGAAGAAAAATATGTAAAATCAGGAGTAAAGCAAACCTAATAGGAAAATTATCCAATAGAGCAGAAATCTTCCTGTATTTCATCAACTAAGTTTCAAGAAGCATTTTGAAACTACAAGTAAGAGCCTCTCCAACCACAGAGTTTCAAGGACAAAGCACTACTATTATGATGCCAAATCTGTCTTTTATTACGTATATCTTGTTATTTTAATTAACCATATATTGATCCACATGAAGAAAATCTTACATTTATTGGTGACCTAGCTGTCAAGATCTTTCTTCTGACCTTTTCAAAAAGGTACATGGAAAGGTACAACTGTCTGTCACCTCCAGTACTTCCTTATCCTGTAGCTTTCACACAGCCTACAGAAAAGTTGATCTAAAATGCATAAAACAGTTGCCAATAGCTACCAAGCTTCTATTAATAATTTTATGCCTTGTGAAAGAGTAAGGATTAAATGGAGGGAGTCACTGATGCTAAGTAAGTTTCTTTTGATCACATTGGATATTACAAACTGCACAGAACTCTTTCAAACCAATCTGTCATATTGGAGTAGGCACAGGTTTTATTTCTCTCCAACGAGTAAGTACTCACTGTACTTGGAGCCATCTGCCTCATTCCTTGTAGAAGCAATTCCCCCATTCTGTCTTTGAAAACAGGGGAATTCATGCCAACACTGGGGTGACATTGTCCTGTGGGCTTGAGAAAAGCGGCTCTGTGCAGTCTCATACTATCTATACTAATCATTTGTACAGGAAAAGTGGTCTAGTGTGGAAAACTGGTGGATCTCAGTGGGAAGAAATGGTTAAGTAAGAATGGCAGACAGCATGAGGTTTAGGAGAGAAGCAGTGAGTAATTTAGGAAATAACACTAAGCTGGGAAGGAGTGCTGCCACGTGAAAAAGAAGAGGGCAAGTTTTCTATTTGTGACCACGAGAGAAGACCAGGTCACAGGCAGAGGGGATACAAACTGGAGAAAGGAGCACTCCAGGAGCAACTCTAGTTCAGTGTATGTGAGACTACTACCTTCTGATCTTGATTTAGTATAATGTTTCTAAAACAGAAAGGAGATGTTTCCTAGCTTAATTCTCTGACAAAAGCAGAACCTTTAAAATGATGCCACAAATGATGCTGTCGTTTCTAAGCACTTACCTAAATAGGACTCCTCATTATTTGGAAAAAAAAAATAGCATTTGTGGACTCTTCTCACCTTTCAATGATAGAGCATATGCTGTAGTCAAGCTTCTCATTATCATGGCTCCATTATTTCTGCAGACATAGGACACAACATTGACAAGTAGGCTATGAAGCATCATAAACAATTACAGGAACACTAACACTGATGAAAACGAGAAATAGAACATGTTTCCTGAAACAGAAGCTGTCCTTGTAGAATGGCTTACTTGCTAGCACACAAAATTCATTGATGTACAGTTTTTTTCACTCACTAGAGCAAATCAGCAGAGATTTATTGGTCTGATGAATGAAATGAAAATTTTGCAGAGTATTAAAAGCCAAAGGAAAAGCTTTTCCTTCAAAAAAGGCCCCAACATTTTAATATCAAAAACACATCAGTGTAGATATTTCCCCAGTTCAGCCATTTCTGGAGCACATATTATGTGTTTGGTTTACTGAAATGCAAAGCACACGTGCATCATCATACATAAAGCACATATTGTACATGAAGCACATACATGTGTGTCTAAAAATGAGGTGAAGAGCTTCAGGTCAGAGAGAGGTAATATCTCAGTCTGTAGTCTGTATATCTGATGCAATTCACCCAGTTGCAGATAATTATATACAATAACCAGCTATAAGATCCACAAAGTAAGATTTCATAACCTGCACTGCAAATTCTTGTATTAAAAAGTTGATTCCTTCAATGGGCTGTTCTAACAGTTAGAGTGTTTCCATCTACACATTTATGCTCATGCATTTGAAAAGCAGGAGATGTGTACATAAATTTATTATTGATTGCTTTCATTGTCTTTTCACTTCTTATCTTCTGCTTACACATTTTCTGACAAGAAGTTCTAGTAGTAAAACTTTATTCTAATTTAACAAATAGATTATCCATTATCACGCTTGAGCACAGTAGACCAAATACCAAGCTAACAGCCTGTAAGTAACTCTTCTACAAAACTAATAATCATTTTTCCTAATTTGCTTTTTCCAGGTTAGCTCGGAATATGGTAGCAAATTACACGAAGACAAATCTTTATACAGGGAATATCTGTGTATACCCACGCTCTCTCCAGTTCCTGCCAGGGAAACTGTGTTACAATCTGTATTTAGAGGCTTCTGTGGGCAGTTAGAAAAACTGAAGGCTCGAAGAAAAGTGACAAATTCTAAGAGGCCCCACACTAGTTACCATGGTTCTCATTATGAAATATAGTCAAATCAGGAAAGGGTCAGGAATGATTCACTATAAACTGTTGAATTACCTTGATGTAGAACTAGTGGGTAAAGACAAGAAGAAGATGTTAAACAGTAAAGAAGTAAACCAAGCTCTATGTCTACACACATTACCAGAAAAATGGTCTGTCTCTTACCAAGCATCTGTTTTCAGGAGCATGTGAAATAAAGTGCAGAACTGAAGTGTATTCATCATACTGTTATTAAACTTCATTACCTATCTAAAATCAATTGTTCAAATCACCAGGAGGTGTGTGAGGAGGGAAAAAGGTTAATTCTTTCTCTGAACTTACTTAAAAGGCTTCCTATATTCAGAGACCAACCATTTAGCTGACTACTTTCATCATCAAACCTGAAATATCAGGGACCTACAGAAGATGCCAGGGGAATTTCTATTAGACCACGTACACCGTAAAGCTTGAAAATACAAACCTCAGAGATCTGAAAGTCCTCCAAGGAACCAGGGACTCAAATAAACTGCTGAGTCCTCAGCGCTTACTGCACACATCTTCTGTTAAATGTACCGTTTGGGAATGCATGACCATGAAGCCTGCTTCTCTGACATTGAGGTTCTTCACATTTCCTGTGTCTTCTGAGCTAGACTTCCCACTTTCACCATGCATGGGTTTCATTCTTCACCTGAAAGCGCGTTATTAGCGCTTAACACTGCTGTGTTTTGCTGCAGTTCCACAGTGGATTAGAAACCATCCACCCACAGGTGGCTACAGATTCAAAGCCTGTATATTAGCAGGGAGTTCTGGTTTTCCAAACCCTTCAAGTTTTCTGTTCTCTGACGCGTAAGTGCAGCACTGCATCATAAAATAGCATGAGATTATTTTGTTAAAACACAAAATCTGTAGAAGTCTTGTGCTATGCCATAGAAGCCTAAGACACGGTTCCACTTTAAGCGTATGCAAAGTACTCATTTGCACGTCTCTCCTAAAACAGTGTCCTGTTCCCAGAAGAGTTTTTGCTTATGGTCTCAATCTGTAACACTTAGGACAGGTTACTTGAATGAAAACAGGGCGGGGGGGGGGGGGGGGGGGGGGGTAGGGGAAATAAGCTAAAATAAAAATAAAAAGTTCCTAGGAACGAGTAGGAGATTTAAGTTTGAAACTTGTCCACTTCCGCTAAGCCCTGGATAATCAACAAACTCTATGGCAATGTGACAGCATTTCATACAACAGGTCTGGACTATGGTTTGCAGCTGTAAAAAAAACAAGGATATTTAACCAAAGTCTGAAACAAGCACAACCGAACATGGGAGAAGCATGCTCCAGAACAAAGGGCAGAACAGGCAGTTTTTTAGAGAAAGATTTCTTAAACATGACAAAGGGATGGATTTGGGGGTGTTGATTGATGAAAGACTCAACTTGAGCCAGCAGTGTGGACTTGCAGCCCAGAAGGACAACTGTATCCCGGGTTGCATCAAGTGTGACCAGCAGGTTGAGGGAGGTGATTCTGCCCCTCTACTCTGCTCTTGTGAGACCCCACCTGGAGTACTGCATCCAAAACTGGGGCCCCCAACACAGGGACGTGGAGCTGTTGGAGCAGGTGCAAAGGAAGGCCACAAAGATGAGCACCACCCACAAAGAGTACCTCCCCTATGAAGACAGGCTGAGAGAGCTGGGGCTCTTTAGCCTTGAGAAGACTCTGGGGAGACCTTATAGTGGCCTTCCAGTACCTGGAGGGGGAACAGGAAAGCTGGGGAGGGACTTTTTATAAGAGCACGTAATGACAGGACAAGAGAAAATATCTTTAAACTGGAAGGGGTTATTAGGAGAAAATTCTTAACTGTGAATGTGGTGAGATGCTGGAACAGGTTACTGAGCAAAACTGTGGATGCCCCCTCCCTGGAAGCATTCAAGGACAGGCTGGATGTGGCTTTGAGCAACTTGGTCTAGTGGGAGATGTCTCCACTTATAGCAGTGGGTTGGAACGAGGTCTTAAAGGTCCCTTCCAATTCTAACTATTCCATAGTTCTATGAAGTCCTCCTCCTCTTCCTCCTTCCTTGCTTATCCTGTTGTTCAAAACATTTTCCTAGCTCTCACAATAGATAAATAATCTACTCCCTCTTCTCAACCCTAATGCCTGGACTTGAAATTATCCTACTTTTTTTTTGTTTGTTTTGTCCTTGCAAAATAAATCTTCCTTCTACATCATCTTTTCCACTCACTTGACATAAACAAAACATTTTAAATGTAAGCTATAAATCCAATATCCATGAAAATGTTGCTACTTCAAGTGTTGGCAAACAGCCTATGTTGTGCAGGAAGTCAGATCATATTACCTTCTGGCCTCTGTGTATAACAAAAACACTTGGCTCTTTCCTACTCACCCCCACAATTAGCAGACAGAGCATCAATCAACAACTTATACGTATAGAAGGCTCAGTGCTAAACCTGCTGAATTCCTGTCTGTGCTCAACTCTCAGAGAAGCTTAGGAGAAAACATGATTTTAAGCTGCATCAAAATAACTTTATGAAATCACTCTTTGCTTTGAGATCCAAAACCTATTTCGTATACTGACAGAGTATAAAAATCCTTGAGGGCTTTCCTTTCCTTCAGTAAAATAATAGCCTTACCTTTTAGACAAAAAGGAAATCTTACATTAGGCTGGTGGTTGTCATGGTATGAAAAATTAGCTTGTCTAACTGAAATCTGATTCAAATGGCTTCAATTCTGGATATACGATACGTTGCATCCTTAACTATAGATATAACAAAGTTTTTCTGCACAGGTTTATCTAAGGTGTGTGATTATTTGTGTGAAGAAGTGAGTGAAGATGAAGCAGATTACAACACTGCTCAGCTAGCTCCACATTAACATGGGTCATGGGTGCACATTTCATTTATGTGTGTAGTATTTCAAAATACATGAGGGCTGCACCAAAAGTAGTGCCTCTATTTTATTATGTTGGTTCAGAATGTCAGAGGCAGTTGTTGGTGGTATGGCACTAGAGGTTGAACCTTCCCACCAATATTCTCTTACACCTTGTTGCTGTGTGATAGATGGCAGCAGAGGGGCAGTCTGACAGAATGTCTTCTGACATGAAAGCGCAGATGAAGCAAAAACATGTCATTGGATGTTTCAGTGCAGAAAAAAATGGTACCCACTGACATTCATCAACACTTACTGAGCATTTCTGGAGATGAAACAGTGGATGTGAGCACAGCGAGGCAACAGGTGGTGTGTTTCATCAGCAGTGACAGCAACATGAAAGACAAGTCATGTTCCAGAGAGTCACGTACAGCTGTTACACCTTGAAATGAAGAATATCTTGACCAGTTCTGCATGAGCCAGCTAATGGTGGCCACCAAGTTGAAAAAGTGCTTCATTGCTGAGAATTTCCTCTATCAGTCTTACTGTGCTTCGTATTTGTTGCAAATTCCATGGATATAAATAAGGAGCATTATTTTTGGAGCAACCTACATGTATTTAGGAGTATTTATAGGGTCTAACATCGGGTACTGGCCTACAGAAGCACATGGAAATGAGGATAAGATAGCAATTGGCCTAGACATCCTTCTAATATAAATGAAGTGGTTTGACCACAAAACCAGCTTACATATGCATTAGAGTATGTGATTTTACTAGCTACGATGGTTTGCTGCCGCTACAGTCTACCATGAGAGCTTTCCTTTTGTATAGGGAAAACAGAATGGCTTCTCTGAACAGTGCCACCATCTTATTGTCCTAAGGACTCAAACTGGCAGCACTTCATGCACTGTAGCTTTGTTCTGTGCAGCCTGATGTGATGATCAAGGCTATAACAGGCACTTCATCACCCTGCTTGGATCACTTGTCTGATGATCCTGAGACAAAATAGGAGACAAATCTACGACTATCTTATTGTTGGCCAATGCAGCAAGCGAGTGAAATATATTTCAGGAAACAAGGCAGATGAGCCATATCTGAATGTCAGGGTTTGCACCCACATTGTCACCTTCAGCTCTTGTCCAGGTCCTTGTTCCATTACATGCTCGCAGGACAGAGAACTTGTATTTGACCTGGTTTGAGCTGATCTGGAACTGAGGTTGAACATATTTCCATATTTGTGTTATCTCTTTTTTCTATAAACTTAGATTTATTAATGTACCCCTTGCTATAAAGTTCTTGGATTAAGGTAAATAAGGCTATAACTCAAAATATTTTGCCCAGCAATCTGCAGTGAAAAAAGAACTGTAGATTTCTGGTAGTGATGACTGGATGCACTAATAATGGTATTATTTTTTATTCGTGTCTAAAACACACAAGAGTTATTAACTTCAGCAAACACAAGTCAGAAACATAAGCACATAGAAAATGGAATACAGAAACTCAGCACTAAGAGCAATTTTATATTAAAATGAAGACTGTCATGCTTTAACCACAAAACTAGAAAAAAAAACCAACAGCTTATACATCTCAGCCTACCCAAAAGAAATAAACACCAACAAATCCAGCTCAGCTCTGATCTCCTCTGGACCTTTTAGATTTCTCTATTTTGTACAAATCAATATACTGCCATTATATGACAAGTAGGCCTGCTAATTAAAGAAAATAACCTGCACCACCAAAAATACAATAGCACTGAATATTCATGTGAGTGTGAAAGCTAATTCATGCACTGCTTGTATTACTTGTGCCTGCTCACAGTCCAGAAGGCCAAATACATCCTGGGCTGCATAAGAAGGGGGGCTGCAGGCAGAGAAGGAGGGGATTGTTCCTTTCTACTCTGCTCTTATGTGGCCCCATCTAGAGTACTGCAACCAGATCTGGGGCCCCCAGCACAAGAAAGGCACACAACTGTTGGAGTGGCTCCAAAGAAGGTCACAAAGATGATCAGAGGGCTGGAGTATCTCCTCTATGAAGACAGGCTGAAGGAGTTGGGCTTGTTCAGCCTGGAGAAGAGAAGGCTGCAGGGAAATCTCAACTGCAGCCTTTCAGTGCTAAAAGGGAGCTTATAAGCAGGAAGGAGACTGACTTTCTATGTGATCAGGTGGTGACAGGACAAGGGGAATGGTTTTGAGCTTAAAGAGAACTAAAGATTTAGATTAGATGTTAGGATGTTAGATGTTATTACTCATTAGCAGTCTGCACGTAGTTATTATTGTGTGTTATTGTTTTAGCAGCAGACCAAGAAGGTATTCAACATACATGTGCCATAAGCAATAGAAACAATTTCTTGAATTAATGTGAATGAATTGATATATATGTGTAATAAATAATGTTCAATAAACATAGACCTAATCCTGTCAAGAGCAAATTGCTTTTGCATTTTGTACCACAAGTTGTTCTCAGACTTTAGCAAATCATAAATACAAGATACAGAACTACATTATGGGAAATTTTTATGCAACCTAAAAAAGAGTAATTGAAACAATAAAATCCCATAAATATGTCATGGATTTATATAAAAATTGTCATGAATATGACAATAACCAGTGGAATTTGTTAGAATCTTTTTTTTTTTTTTTTTTAATTGTATTGAAGTATCCTATATAAATTAATGTTACAGACATTATTTTTAATTATAGCATGGTCCAATTTCAGGTTGAAGCTTTCCCATTAATAAAATTCTTCCAGAAGACTAATCTGCTAAACCACTGCCTACCATATGAAACGCTATATATTTTTACTTATGGTTTACCTGTATGTTTTACATATATTTACAGATACACTCTAAATAATATGCGTATATATTTATACTCCCATATTTTGGGCTGCTTTGCAACACAATATCCAACAGCAATTACTGGTATGCAAACAGGTTTACATCAGAAGGCAATGTGTCATTAAGCTATTTCCTACAGTAGATGAAGCACTTTTCAGCAATCCTAAATTTTGTCTGATTCAAAGAATGCATTTATAAGCAGAGAAAATAAAGGAAAGGAAAGAAGGTGAGGAGGAAGGACAGGACTCCTTCTCCTATGAAAAGTTAGAGCAAGTTGAAGTTCCAGTCTGTGATATAAATTGTCATCCTGAGATGACCTGGATGGTAGGAAGAAAGGAGGTAAGAAAGATTCACATTATCATCAGTGCGAGAGAACAAATGTTAATGGTAGAGAATTGAGTTGCGTCCAGAGAAATGAATCAAACCCTATTAAATAGCAATGAAAACATACAGAAATACAATACCAGATCTTAAATAAAGTCATTTATAGAAGAATATTTGTTGCAGATTTCCAGCCCACTGTAGCAGGAAAATTCATGAATAATAATAGTGGCATTTACATGATCCACTTTCTACCTGTACAATATTTGTCTAATCTAATGAGATCTGGGCTGGCTGAATATAATAAAAATTTTAGAATGTTACACCTGAAATTGATCATGCATGTATTAGAAAAAAGAAGAAAAAAGAAAAAAAGGAAAAGTGAACATTTTTAATCCCTGCAATACTGTGTTAATATTGACACTCTACTGTACTAATATAGGAAGTTATTGCAACTGAATTAGTAGTGCTCAAAAATTAACATTGCTAGGAGCCCCACTAATTACATGAACATCTCCTGTACAAATCTAGTTTTTTCATTCCTGCTCAGGTCAAGGCCATGATGTTCTAATTTCACTTGAACAATTCAATTTTTATTCTACTAGGCAGACAATGTGGGAGAAGTATAGCCGACAGAAGACAGATTTGCTTTATTTACTGAAATTGAGGTGAAAATTACTTTTGTGTCACTACATCCTAATTCGCTCTCCTATGAATATCCACACAAGATAGATGCCACTTACACTGTACAAGAAACAAAAAACTGTGTCATATGGTAAGTCATACTGACAACTCCACAAATTCAAAAAGAACTAGATGAAAAAGTTTCACTTTTGTTTACAAGCACTTCATAACTGTGTAGATACCATAGTTCATGTCTAGAAGAAAGTACACCAGTCATTTTGTGAATAAAACCAAAAAATTTATGCAGGATAGAACTGGGCTTGCTTCAGTATAAATTAGAGAGAACTATGTTTAACAAGTAAGCAGCTTGCTAAATGTTGTCTTTCATTTCCCTTCCCTTCCTTGAGTCTTATTTTCCAAGTTTTTACTTTTTGTCTACTTCAGCCACCTTTTGAATAGGCAGCCAAATTCCTAGTAGCTACAAGTATGTTCATACCACCTGAAAGTTTCCATTTGCAAGGCAATCCAAGGGACCACATTCCCTTTCCTCTGATGAAACTGGCCATCACAGTTCACTGCTCACAGCACACTGCTTACACCTGCTCAGGTTTGTACATCCAGGTGGTCTAGGGATTACAGTCCTAAACCAATCGCCAGGACAAGGCAACATGAAAGCCCAAGTGTTGTGATCGAAAGCTTTGGGAGAACCTTTCCTCCTCAAAAGATGGACCAGATTGCTTGCTGAGATCAGCCACCACTGCTCTGTTGAAGCTACAAGAATTTATTCCAGCAGAGCACCTGTTCCCAGGCAGTATCTCTGACAAGGATTTGCTCCAGAATTCTGCTATGTGTCACAGTCCCAGTGACTGCAATCCCAGGAAAGTTGTCTTGCTTAACATATAAAGGATCTATGCATTTTTCTCAGTTTTTCAAGCACTGCCTCTTTGCCATCTCCTTTGTAAGGGGAAAACTCCAGCTGACGTGTTTATATTTGCATCAGACACAATGGTCTCCAGGTAATTTCTTAACAAATCATTTATAAGCCTGCAAGCTACACCTGCCAAACTCGATACTAGAAATACAGCATGCAAGGTACAATGGGCCTGTAGGGAAAAAATACAGAGCAAAGCATCTCTTGACACGGGCAGGAGAAAATGTTTTCAGTGTGCAAATTCAGAACAGAGACTACTACAAGGTAACAGCAGTCAGGAAGTCTTTAAGTCTAACATACATATTGACATCCTCTAATGAATTAGGTTTGCGAGATAAGTGTGTTATGATACAGGTGCAGGGCCATAGCTGTGAGTTGAAAGGAGTTGACAGGTCTGTACAAGAGGTAAAACAGATTGATTCATCCAGAAATATAGAAATTAAACTAAGAGGGATTAGAACAGACCCCATATCCAAATGTGGTAACAGTCATAACACCTCCATTATAACAATGGTTGCAGTAGCTCAGATCCAATAAAAATTAAGCTAATGAACTGATGACAGATTTCATTTTTACTCCAGTTTGCATGCATTCTTAGCAATAAATGACTACTTTAACTGTTCTCCCTCCTTCTCCAGCATACTTATGGACTGACTGACATTCATAGTAGACATGCTTTGCATTTGAGTGCAAGCGTAACACATTTTGGAAGAGATGAGGAAAAATCAGCTATTCAGCTGAATAATATTTAAATGCTGCTCTCTTTTGAGTAGAAAATTACGCGACCTGAAGCCCCAGAGAGACATCAGGTACACATGTCCTGACCTGAGTAAAAGAGCATAAGTTCAAAAATATCATTGCAGACCTGTCATTACAGAATGAGCTGAAGAAAACAAGGAGATAGAATTGTATCTCACTCTCACTGTATTACATTCATGGAACAAACAGCTACAAAAAAGGTAAGGAAGCTTTAACAGCGATACTCAAATATTTTAACATTTGCTAACTTTTTCCAATAGAATATGCCAAACCGATCGCTCCTCAGACAGCATTTTTCACATTTTCACATTTCATAATGCTCTGAAACAATGATTCTGAAAAGGGAGCACACCAAGGAAAGAAGAACAAAGATTCAATCTTCTGAAATCCTCCTGTTTACTTTTTAGAGATTTTGAATATCAAAAGAAGCCTGAAATCATGAGATTACTACATATTCAGTAAGAGTTGTTTTTCGAAGGATCACTTAATTTTCGTTAACTGCTGCCTTTTGTGGGGAGAAGCTTAAATGAGCCTTCCCCACTGTAGGAACTCCTAAAACCACCACGTGTTTATAAAGACAGACAGATAGCTACGCAAATAGCTTGCCCAGTACAGCTGCTAATGGGAGAAGAAGAGCAGAGAGAACCAAGTAATATGCTTTTCAGCTTTCCTAAAAATCAAGAGAGTAAGCTTTGCCAGTGCTTCTGATTGGAATTATTTTAGATACTGATTTCGATTCTTAAGTACTCATTCTCTTCCCCCCAGTACAAAATCAACCTGCTGGTTCCTCTTTCCAGAACTGTTTTTGCCTCTCCTGCAGTTCTTCATAGCATCATAGAATAGCCTTGGTTGAAAAAGACCACAGTGATCATCTAGTTTCAACCCCCCCCGCTATGTGCACGGTCACCGACCACCAGACCATTTTTCTTTTTACCTTCTCTAAAAGTTAGTACAGAAAAAAACAAAAAATGCTTCTCTTTACAAATGTCAGGATCTAAGTGCAGAGAAGTAAGAAACAGAAGTAACAGCAAAGGGAGGGGGGTAACCCAAGGTGCTGGGCTTCCCTATACACTCAGTCCAGTAGGGCAATGGAGATGCCCCGCAGGAGTGACTGACCATTCTGATGGGTTACATTTAGCAGAGCACAAGGAGAAAATTGCTTTTCTTACAGATAAGCTTACATTTTTCTGAAGGTGAAACCCATTTGTTTGCTTGTATGGGCTTAACCTCACCAAGACCTAAACATTCATCTTTAAATACATTCTGGAGCCTGAATGGAGATATCAGCTGCAACCTCTGAGACAGACTTAACCCAAGTAAGGATTTGCAGTCTGAAATTATCTTTGTCACTCCAGCGTCAGGAATTTGCACACTGATGTCTTTCTGTTTGTGTCCTCTTTATAATGCCCTGTCATATCACTTGAGTTAAACACGAGCATGCGGGATGTTAAAGATGAACTAGTATGATGACATTTTAAGCTCTGCCTACATCACTGCTGCAAAATTTCACATGCAGGAGAGTGAAATGCAGTTTGCATGCCTGATCCCACTTTATTCATCCTAACAATCATCAGTTAAATGGCATAAACCAGTTGCAGGTATTCCAACAGAAGTTCACCCTTTCCAAACTAAGTCTACACAATGTTTTGATTGAAATCCCCTATGGAAAAATCAAATGCACTTTCCCATTCACTATCAGCAACAGCAGTTGTGTACCTGAAGTAAACATTGGGAAAAAGAAAAGTTGTACAGAACTGACTGAAATCTAGTCCATTTTGACCTTTAAGTTAACATTTTCAAAGAGCTGAAATGTTTTTGAAAGCCCAAATCTCCAAGGAAGAGAATATGACTTTGACACCAAGGTCACTTAGCTACTGTCAACCTTACTACATTTCCGACAGATTAAAGTCAGTGTGTAAAGAGTGGAAGACAGTGTTCTAATTTTCCTTTTAATGTAGGACTCAACAGAGAATGTGCTGCCTTAGAAAATCTTTCACAGTCTCGTTCTCCTATATCCGATTTCAGAAAGAGCAATTTTTTTTTTTAATGGGAATAAAATCTTTAGAAAACTTTAGATTAAGACACTTATCTCTATTTTTTTCCTACTGCTTATTCAAAATCATACATCAACAATGCAACAAGTTCAATAAAAACAAAGCGCTGTCTACTGCATTTAGCTTATCTGTGATCCTGAGAACCAAATCACACTCTAGCCATCTCTAAGCCCTTTCAGGTAGAAGAATCTAAAGAAGCCTCTCAGCGTATGTACCGAGGTGTTAAAAACGAAACACAAAGAAAATCAAATCTCTTCAGACTTTTTCCCTACCCTTCATTCCCCATAGGAACACAGATATTTCCATCTAGCATAAAAAATATTCATAATACCTGATCTTGAATCTCCACAGAATCATTGCAGAGAAGACAAAGAACCTCTCCACATCAAGAACTTGAGCTAAGCATGGATCCATTCAATTGCCTTGACAGAATAATCTCACACACGCCTTCCAGTGCAATGCATCTGTTCTTCCTCAGACATTCATTCTCACCAGGACTATTATCTAATTTCCCTTTCTGGAAAAAAAACAAACCAAAAAACAAACAAACAACAAAAAAAACCAAGCAAACTTATACACAAAATCCGAAGGCCTATTACTGTACTCCTTTAAGTAGCAGAGTAGCCTTCAGTGTGTTAACTTCAATAATATCCTCCCTTTGATATCTTCTGCACTTGCAACCCAAGTAAAACTGTAATTTTATTATTATTTTTCTTTTTTCAAAACACCTTCAGTTCTGCATTGAGAATCAATTTGTATGATGCAATTTGAAGAAAAATAAAACTTGTTTTGTGTTTCTTGGTCAAGCATTAATAATTTTTAAAAGCCATGTTCCTCAGAATAAAGCAAAGCTGAGCTTAGAAACTACAGCACATTTTGTACTCTGCAAGAAGGCTAGAAGAAAACATAAGGGGACAGATATTTATATATATTTTTTTTTCGCCTAAGAAAGAACTCTTAAGAGAGGATATAGGAAGAAAAACTCTGGTGGAAAAGCTGTTCCCCATCTTCTGTTATTAAAGCTCTGCATTTTTTCCAGCAAAAGCAATGAAACTTTTCATCAAAAAATTAGCCGCATAATTTAAAGAAATCAAGTCCCAGGTCAACTTATGTCTGGAAACTGGTGAAGTAAGTAGTGCGACATTTATAAATAAGTAAATGCTACTGGAGCAAGCTTGGCTTTTGTTGACAGATGGAAAAACGAGGCCCAGAGAGTTTAAAGACAAAGCAATTTATGCACTTCATTGTATCTTAACTCTGTTCTCAGACAAACCAACAGGAATGTTTGATATGGATTGGAGAGTTAGTCCTCTACGGAGTGCTTCTAAAAATCAAAACAGAAGAAAATTGCCCAAGGTAAAAACCGCAAACTGAACTCTGGCCTCCTGAACTTCAGGCTAGTGCTATAACAACAACAATATCCTCTCCACAAAGCCATACTTATGGCATACGGTCCAACACATGGTGGAATACAGCTCTACGTGATCCTTCCAGCACTTGAAGTGAAGGTCAGCATGTCCTTGAGAACAAGGGAAGAATATGTATCACCGCCTAAGAGTTCAAGTCAACTTTGTATCTAGAATTAAAAAACAAACAAACAAAAAAGCAACAACACCATGACTACTTATATATTTAAACAAGGTTAAAAAATAAAAGGCAATGAAAACCAACTGAATCAGATAATTCCTGTTTGTCTTGGGTGACAACTGCTTTACATGAGTTGCTATGTAGGGGACTGCATGAAAATTGACTGCTTGCATGGTTAGATGACATTAACATGCTTCCGGGTGGTGGTATTTTCCCCACCACAACACAGCTACTTAAATTCATGAAGACACACTCTTCAGTGTTACAGCCCTAACCAAAAAGAGGCCTACTTCAACAAGGTGCATATACTCTTGCATACAGCCCAGTCAAAGAGACCATAAGTCTTTGCATACTCCAGTTCCAGAAAGAATAGCATATGCTTAGTGAAAGAGCATGTTGTACAGAAAGCCACCTGCAGTAGAGTTTGCTGAATGATATAGTCTCTATTAGTACATGACTCACAACTATGCTGTAAGGCTAAGTAACATTGCAACTTCTCATTTGGGTCCTCTACAAACTCTGTTATCTCATTAAGCTAGGAATGTGAATGCTACCCAACATACATACGTACATACCTAACTGTGAAAGAAGGAAGATGCTCAAGTGAAGACATAGGTCTGTCAGATAGCTTTATTTCTATCACGCCCATACTGAATGCTGTTATGAATCCACTTTTTCAAAGCAAAACCAGCAAGAGTTTAGAGTTACTAAAACACAGCTCATACATTGCACATTTATTTCAAACAGGCTCAAGGATGATGGGTTCTGGAAGGAGTATGTACCTCACCACTGTCTAATGTGTTTCTCAGTTAAGAACGCTAAGATAGCCAAAGAGTCAATAATGACCTTTTTATTTATTTGTACCCTGTTAATTAAGTGAATCTATTCCATTCACACAGGTGATATCCAAAAGGGACCTTTCTAAGCCTCTGGAGCTGCAGACTACCAGTAATGTACAAACCCAGTGATCCATGCTGCCTTCAATTCTCCTTGATGCTTCCTATTTTTCAGTTTTGAAGCATAATGGTAACCTTGCAAGTACGACATGCATTTCCAATCTAGTTACTTCCAGCAACTCATTCATGGAAATTTTCCAAAGATGGCCCTTCACACATGGAGACCTTCTAAGTGCATACTGTGCCTAAAATAAATAAATAACCAAATGCCAACTTCTAAATCTCCTTCTTAAGATTGATCACATTATCAGTTGGAGGCGACATGAATGGTTTTGAATTAACCGCTTTGTAAAACATTCTCAGAGCCTCAGATGAGAGACACATTATACACGGAAAGTACTATGTGCAGGAAATATACATTGTATATCTACAAAATGGGCCATATCCCACTGCCATTAAAATTGATGGGAGTTTTGCCATTCACTTCAGTGGGATCAGCAGCAGTATATAAAGATGAATTGGCTATAAGCACACACACTGGCGCTTTATGGGCATGACAATATAAAAGCCTTGTGTGAAGTAATGAAATGAATTATAACAGCTCTGGGTATGTCAATCTTCCTTCTCCTACCTTCAGTTGCTGTATCAGGAACATTAAACTTTTCCCCAGTTAGCCATAGATTCATAAAAATTACAGATAAAAAGTACTATTAAGTCTATTTCCTGCCAACACAAAATTATTCCTCCCTGTACCTTTTCTAATCCTCTGTGCACTCTACATTTAAACTACTCAATGTTCTGACTTCTTCTCCTTCCTGTAAGGGATTATTCCATCACTTAATCACAGATTCAACCAACCTAGTTTTTTTTTCCTAGAAAACACATCAACAAAGCTAAAACCATTACAAAACACACCACGCATTGCTCCCGCCTCTTATCTTGTTCCACAGAGAGACAACTAGAAAAACACTTGAGAATTCTATCAGTTACATATTTGCTTACTTTTCATAGCCCATCATATCCAAATGAAGGCACAGCAATAGCTGCTCACTTGTTCCCAGTGTGACAGCAAACACAAAAACGGGCAGGGATGTGAACTGCTCATTTGATGTCCTAGATTTTGAGTAATGCAACTTGATACCATCGTTTAATTCTCAGTAACGCATTACATGCTTGTCTTACAGTTTCCAGCAAAACTGAAAAATTTTAAAAAGTTACTTTTACATTGTTGCTTACCCACCCATTCCCACCTGCCTCAACACATTTACCTTGTTTTAGGTAAGTAGAGAGCACCAGACATTCCTCTTTTTGGGCAGGATATTTAATATACAGACATACACACACACACAATTTATAACTTACAGTTACTGCCTGTAGATTTAGGGGAGCACAATCTGTTTCTTTTTCCTCTGTGGCTCTGAGAGTTTACACCACCACAACACACTGACAAGTCACCATGTCCATAGAACTACCACTAAGAGAAACAGCGAGGAAGCACTTATGTAAGTGACCAACCTAAACACAGCTGCATAGAGTAGAAATTCTTCAGTGAAATATACAAACCATCATAAAAACCATATTTATGTTCTACCCTTTCCTTTCAAGAGCAGTTGTCACTTTTTGAACAGTGTTTTATTTCCACACGACCTGCCTTTTTTCTAATGAAGCCAGGGGAGCAATATGATGCTTCTCTCTGCAGAAGACCACATACTCTGTCAAATAAAATTCAACCCCTCCCAAAGCTATTAGACCCTGACTTTAAATCCTAGGGGCACTGAGGAAGATCAGACAGGAAAGGCATTTTCAGACAAATGTGTTGCTATGATCAGCCTTATAAAATCCTACCTTTAGTCAAATATCACATGGTGGGGGCACAGCAGAGCTATCTAAAGCCTGAGACCAGTGACTGCGTGCACTCCAGGCTCTCTGATTCAAGTTTGACAAAAACAGCAATTGAAAACTTAGGAGTTTCATCTTTAGCTGAGTTTTATCTGGAAGTTGACTACCAATATGCAGTGCTCAAGTTTCCTCTAGAAATAGAAAAAAAAGTCTCATTTATAGACAATATTGCATAAGTTACCTAGCAGGCCAAAGCAATTTTACCAACAAGAACGCAGCACCAACACAATCATCCATTCTGCTAAAACAGGCAGTCAGGTTCTATTTAAATGCTCATAGCTGATTTAAATACTTGATTAATTTAAAGCAAAACCCCATCGCTTTCCTGGTAACATCCTCAAAATAAATTTTCCTACTGATAGTATTGTGATAGCCAAATGAGCTAGGCAGGTCCTCCCCCCCCAGCACACAACTGTGGCCCCAGGTAATTTTATTTTTTACCCCTCTCATCCCAGGAATTCTCTGTTCCCCATCACTCACTCATGGGTCATCTGCACAGGATTCAGCATCACTGCTGTTCCATTCAGTTCAGAACTGCAGAAAGCCATGTTATCTTTCCTCTCATATTTTACATTATACTTCCATTGCTTTTCACACATCTTAGTGAGGAAGTCAAGAGGTTGCTAGTCCCTGAGTTGACTGTAACAGCCCAGTGTCATTTGTGTGTAATTTGTTTTTCCACTCTGCTCCACAGTGGAGAATGCTTTTGACAAGCTGTAATTGAACTGTGTAAGATGTCATTGATAAAGGATAAGATCTGCCAAATACTGAAGCTTCCTCCATAAGATGAACTTATTGTACCGTGTGTGTGTATGTGTATATAAATAAATTTTTATATATATATAGACATATATACACACACATACACAGACACTACAAAAAGTCCAAACATCTAAACAGAGAAAATATTTCCTCTGTGTTTGAAAAAGGAATGGCAGAAAAGCACAACCAGTTGAGTACCAGTTACCTCTACTGTCTCTGAAATCTTCTGCACCGATATTTGCTATATGAGATACATTTGCAATGAGATGAGTCATTAAACAAGCGCAATCTTAATTGTCTGCCACGAAGATAAAACAGATTTTTCTGGCTACTCAAACACACAACAGAAGTGGCCACTTTCTTGCTCTCAGCTTACTCACCTGCCTGTTCCTGAGGCTGCCACTTCCATTAAGATGGAGAGGCCAACTTATTTGCCACCTCATTTCCAACAGTGTTGCATGTTAAAGAGGAGGCAAGATATAGTACACCTCAGGGAAATGGATGTAAAAAACAGAAAAGTATTGCTGCTTTGCCCTGAAGGTGAGCAAAGGAAATTCTAAAGAATCACAGAATGGCCTGGGTTGAAAAGGACCACAATGATCATGTAGTTTCAACCCCTCTGCTATGTGCAGGGTTGCCAACCACCAGACCAGGCTGCCCAGAGCCACTTCCAGCCTGGCCTTGAATGCTTCCAGGGATGGGGCATCCCTCCTTGGGCAACCTGTTCCAGTGCATCACCACACTCTGAATGAAAAACTTCCTCCTAATATCTAACCTACACCTCCCCTGTCTCAGTTTAAAACCATTCCCCCTTGTTCTATCACTATCTACCCTCATAAACAGTTGTCCCCCTCCTCCTGTTTATAAGCTTCCTTCAAGTATTGGAAGGCCACAGTGAGATCTCCCCACAGCTTGGAGAAAAGAAGGCTAAACAAGCCCAGTTTCCTCAACCTTTCCTCATAGGAGAGGTGCTCCAGCTCTCTGATCATCTTAGTGGCCCTCCTCTAGACCTGCTGTAACAGAAAATACTTCTAAAGACATTGGAAGTAACCAAGAAATATCTGAGCAGGCACACGAGCTTTCTAAGTACCCTTGCTTTTGGTGTATGCAAACGATCCCCCTTACCTCCATAGGAATGTTTTCTCCTTCTTTTCCTCCCTCTCCCACCACACGTGCTTACCAAATCCCTGTCAGCAGCCAGAACTAATTAGAACATAAAAAAAATTCTCCACAGTACTCTGAACAAGCACTTATCTGTTACGAAGCAAAATAAGTATCACTTCACAGTGAGCCTCTTTCCCTCCTGTCGTTTTGCTGCCTTTGTAGGCTAGCTGCAAAGAAACTCGAGAAGAACAGCAAAGGGTGCTGCAGAACTCAGTGCAGCTTTTATATAAATCAGGAGGCCTTGCCGCATAATTTAGGTCTAATGCAATGCGGTTCACAGGGACTCGCCCATATATCGAGACTGAGCAGAGTTCAGTTTTCAAGCATTCCTTTATTCATTGTGTGATTACCTAGCCCACGTTTTCCTCAACTATTCAGTTTAATCACATATTTTAATTCCATTCCTGAATGTTACATTCTAGGCTTTCCATTTCAATTTCCACAGGGCAAATAAAACTGATGGAAAGCGTTTTGACAAGGGTATTGTTATTTCATCCAGTCGCCTGAGATGACTCCAAATTCACATATTACATTTAATGTTTCTGGGGCAGATGCTGTTAGTTTTTTTTCAAAGGAACACAGTCTCATCATCTGCATACATTAGTGACTTCTCTGCCTCAAGTTGCATATGCTTCATACAGTCTTAAGCTTTCAGATAGACTGCTGAAAATTTAATACTACTGGGGCCTCAAACATTTTTCCTCACAAAGTAAAGGAGAGGATAACAGTGGAAATTCATGTATCAAAGGAGAAGAGTACTTCATGCATTTATTTGCTTCAGCAGCAGGAACAGCAGCGAGATTCTATTTGAGGGCAAACTGCCCCAACCATTTTTCTTCTCGGTCACAGGAGCCTAAAGAACTAAAGCTACTGTTTACAATCAGCATCTGTTTTTAAGCAACAAAGATTTTTCTACAGTTTAGCTTCCGTGGTTTTGAACATTGCCATCTCACTGCTTTAGATACTAGGCCAGGAGGCTCCCAATAAATATACAGCTCAGAGTGGGGACAGACATTAAGCAATCTATGACAGGACTGCTGTGAAGAGTTAAAGCCCATCAATATAACAAGGTGAGCAAAGAATAAAAGCATTAAAAACAAAATTCATTCCAGAGACAAAAGGTAGTTTACTCATAATGGTAACAAGCATTTTTCAGCTTGCCACAACAGAATTACTAGAGAAACTGAAGCAGAACTACTGCATTTCCAATGGAACTTCTGACAGAAGACCTCACATCATCAACATTCTTCTTACCTTTGTTAATGAGGTGCTGAATCAATAATCATTTTAACTATTTTTTTCCAGTATTTATGAGCCAATGTCCTTCTGTTTTCAAGAAGAAAAAAAATTGCATTAGTCTTGGTTTTGGTTGGGATTGATTGTACACGCATGTACACAAATACGTACACACAAAATATGACATCCATATGTACACAATCACGCAAACTTGAGACATGTGCCATACACCCCCAAAAAAATCTCCACTCTTGACAACAGCATTCCTTAAAAATTCACTATAAGCTTCAGTCAGGGGAACAACTTAATTTCTTTGCTAAGAGTGGCAGAGGAGGACTCCATTCTATTTTAACACAGGCATCCAACCAAACAGATATACTGTTACATGATTTATTCAGAGACAAAAGCCAAGCACTGACAAATCGATGCTTTATACACTCAGTCCATCCACAGTATACGTGAAAATACAGTTTGCATGTGTATATATGCATGAACATGTACATACCTGCCTATACAGCCATATTTCTCTACAGCACTGCACAGCAGAACTGAGGAAACCTAAGAGAACATTAATATGTATTCTTCTCACTGAATCTCCTGTACACACCACAGATGTACCATCACAAATTCATTTAACATTCCTTTACTTGGGATATAAGCCACCTCTTCAGATTGTTTTGTTCATAATCACTACAATCACGTAACAGAACTGTCTGAATACGATACCACTACTGCAGTTATTAATCATTCCGGTTCTGTGTGCCTCATAGCCAGCTCGATATACTGCATTATGTCACAAACTAAGTATCAAAGCTAAACACATCTAAGTCAACTGTTACAGAGACCTTTCAAAAATATAAATTATTTTTGTAAGCTAAAAAAGGCTGGTGCTGATATACAGATGCAAAGGTCAGCAGCTAAACATAAGACAGTTTTCAACCATTAAACAACCTAACTAATATTAAACCTGTTTTGCCACCGCTAGGAATAGTCAGAGCTAAAGATGACCAACTTTGCATACAAAGCAGCTCTTACAAGAAAACACATTTCAAGATAACACATTTCAAGGTATCTTCAAGAATGAATGCAGGATTTCCAAAACTTCAGAAGCAGGCACCACTCAAACCATTTTTGAAAAATATACTCTATTTCATCAGAATTAGTAATTTTAAAACAGTACAAAAAGAACCACACAGGCCTCTATTCAGGAATACAAATCCATTTAAGAGCATCACCTGGAAAATACTGCCAGGCTCCGATTTCGCCCACACACCCATGTTAAAAAACACATTTTGTATTTTTAGGTAACCAGGTTACATTTCATTTACATTTTATTAGGGAGCTCCATATACAAAACAGCAAAACTTGAAATTCAGTTGACTTGGACATGCGTGTGTTCAAACACACACACACAGTATAGTAGAAATAAATACAGTTTAGTTGATTAGTGAATAAACTAACGGGCATCAAGCGGACTACATTTTCCTTAATTTAGCTACATACATTGGACCCCACGCTCTCCCTTTCTCTGGCAGAACCAGAAGTTCATGCTGTTGTGTAGCACTGTGAAAAGTGAATTCCTGGGAAACAGCTTTGGCAATTTCACTTATATTTACAGGAATAACATTAGTGCAGGAGTTCAGAATGAGATTTATTACACTGCTGTTCTCTTCCTTTGAGAGAGTGCAAGTAGAGTAGACCAATGATCCACCAGGACGCAGTGCTTTAATAGCAGACCTGCAAATAATGAAAAAAAGCATACATAGTGAAATACTGAGGGATAGAATAGGGGAGGCAAAAAGGAGGAAAGGTGTGAGAGTTGTAAATCTAGATTTACAAATAGGTACACAAATAGGAAAAAATAACATCATGAAATATTAATAGAATAATTGACAGTTCAGGAGAACACCTGCATCACAGTTTTGCCTCCTCATTCATTATTGTATTATCAGTTAATTAAGAGTGTGTTGGTTTTTTTAATGTAAGAATGACAAGTAGATAACAGCATTCATTCAGAGTTGCAGAATATACTTTGGATCATTTATATGCACAGCATAACTGTGAAAATGCTGCAACTGTGCATACAAAATGGGTGAATACCACATCAAAAGTGCTAGTTAGATACTTAGCTGGCTGCTGGAGTGAACAAATAGCAGAATGTACTGTTGCAGTAATAGCCTGGACTAATTGCTCTGCTCTAATTTGTGCAATTTCAGCAACTTATTCAGCATATATCAGGGCTGGAGATTTCACTTAGACACTACTTCTCAATCTGATTTCCTAAGGAAATATGATTTGTTGCATTATATCATCTACCTGTGTCTACGTGTTTATATACCCTTATTACCCTGTTGACAAATACTGGCTAAATAAGGGCAATATTTCACGACTACTGATGGACAGTACAGGGTATTCCCTCCCCTCTCACCCCTCCTTAATTCCCCACTGAAACTGAGACTGAACAAACTGCTTACTTTCCATTAAAGCAGATTCCCAAGATCCTTCTCATAAAGAAAGACAGACTGTAATTTGTAAGAGTAAGAAAATGAGACATTCAATTCATAAACTTACAGCAAATTAAAAAAAGAAAAGAAAACCTTGTACCACAGAAGACTACTGAATTCTTAGATTGGCAGGCAACACTGAGATGACTGCATTGACCAAGAAGAAACAAAACCAGCAACACAAAGACACTAAGTGGAAACGAAAAACCCCAATCCTCAAATCAGGTGAGCAGCACCCAGAAGCAGTGAGCCTGGTTTCAGGCTCAGATGAATAAACACAATGCCACTGAAATAGCAATTCCTCCAGAGGCAAGCTGAGGATCTGCTAAGCATGTTATCAGAATGAGAAAAAAGAAAAAAAGAGTGAAGGAGGGAGAAACCTCAAGTCCCTTCTTTCTTTTATAAAAACAAGATTGGGCCTTTTCAGTATGAGAATCAATAATAAAAGCTTTATCACAAGCAGGATCAAAGCAACTCTGAAAGTCCTATAAATAATAGGGAAACACCCGGACAAATGACTGAGATAATACATCACTGTTCACCTTCCCAGGTGAAAACACCTTTGTAATATACTCTATACTCTTTTCATTATACCATTAAACTTTGTATTGTATTTCTCTGAGGAGTGTAAGATCATCTTGCTCATTTTTATTAGTCTCAGTAAGGTTCATCAACAAGCCAAATACATAGTTAGTGTAACTACACTACTCCAGTTTTACTTAGCATAAGGGAACAGATCTCTGACAACAGATGATGCTAAAAAAATTAAAAGTCAGTGTTTAATGCCTTTGTTGTATCAGTTCAATAAAAAGATGGTGAGTGAGCAGATGGCTCACATTTAGCATAAGTGAGAGAACAGGTCAAGATCAGCCTGTTATAGGTAAAGAACAGGTTACAGAAAACTTAAGTAGTTTGAATACTTTCAATTTAACTGAGCCTAATGGACTCATTCTAGGACACTTCCAAACTTAGCTAAAGCCTGTGAAAGAGCAAGCTTATCTCAGACTTCTGAGTAGTTTCTGAGGATCTGTGAAAGTGTTTAAGAATATTGTAGATACAGTCTGATACAGATGGCATTAACCACATCACTTTGAGACAGTAAATATAGAATGGCTGTCATACCAACATTTTTCCACGTGATCACAGAATGATTTATGTTGAAAGGGAACCCTGAAGGTCACATTGTCCAACCCAGACCTTACTTTCCAAATCTGCAACTGATGGGTTGACAGTTGAATTACATGATCACAGAGGTCTGCTCCAACCTTAATGACTCTGCGATTCTAATTACCAGCATTCACTTCAATTACTCAGTCCTGGATAGTCATCCCTTCTCTTCCTCCTGCACCCCAATACACATACACCTTATAGCAGGGTTCAAAAAGTATTGGACCAGAGAGCCTCAGCTGTCTGTCCAAATAATTTTTTGTTTGCCGCTCTTGCGCTATGGTGACAGCCGTCCATTTTAATGGGCAGAGTTAATGCTACTTCTGTCTGGCTTGTCTAACCAACCAAAACACACCCAGATGCACCAAAGACAGCCACTATAAAGCAGAGCACGAAGTCACAGTATGCACATCACAAAATATCTGCAAGGAATTCAGTAATATTCCATTGTTTCACAACAAACAAAAGTTTTTAGATGTCCTGAATTGGCTGCCTTTTTATTTAGATTTCAAATACTAGAGTGAAAGCAATCTTTATGAAATTATCTTCTTAAAGCATAATTAATTGCACCATTTTCTAGTTTAGAAATTCTGCAGTAAAGCATCTCTTCAGAATTTTGGTGTAACGCTCATTGCCATTTTGCTGTGTCTCGGTACAAAACAACCCAGTGCCCAAAGTGTCACCTGTTCATAGTTTCTAATGAGGAATCACAGGCCACACTGCAAATCCTGCACTTTTAAACATATGAACAAAACAGTTAAGTGCCACAATGAGTCACTATCAGGAAGCAAGACAACATATCCACTTTCTTAGACAAACGTAGACACTGATAAAACAGCTGTAAATGTAGTTCATGGGCAGTTCCTCATTCATACACAAAGTTGATTATACGTATCCAAATTTAACATGTAAAACATGATGTACGAAACATGAGCAACACTTCACAGAACTGAAAAGGTCACTGAAATATGCGGTTTTGCCACAGGCATAATTGTTTCTGCTACTACAAGAAAGGAGAAAAAAAAAAATGTTCACAGTTCAGTTACTCCTTCTAAAAGTATGTAGCTTTGTAGGTGTGCTACAGCAGTATCTGAAGATCTAAGACCTTAGTAACGACAGCGTACCTAAGTACTGTTCCAAAAGGCCATTCTGTGAGGCCATTCCTAAAGAGTGTTCTGTGTTTAATCATAAACAAATACAAAATCATTAAAGAAACAGGCAAGTATATTCTTATTCTGAAGATGAACAACAAACTAGGATCAGTGCACAACTCTCTGTTTCCTTAGACTTGTAGCAGTTCTGGAAATCATAAAAGCATTTTCCCCACATCTAATAGTTGCTCAATTTCTAGCTTTTTATCAGAACTTACTGAGAAGAAATCTAAACAATGTCTTAAAGTGTAGCTCATCTTCATAATATTATAAGAAACCAAATAGTTTTCTCATTTTTGTATTTTCTCCTTCCTTTTACACCTTCTCCATATATCCAGGAATGCTGAGCCACAGAAAAACAGCCAGTCAAAAATGTGAAAATATTTCTGCACAACAATCAAGATGTACTTTCAGTACACCTGATAAAACTGTATTCAGAGTTGATAACTACAGCTGCATTCCTATAACGCATATACTATATGAGAACTCAAACAAGTGAGAAAATATTTTTACTGTTAAAAACTGGAAAAGAGGTAAGTACTGATAAAGTAGGCCAGCCTAGACACCGCTAAATGCTTTTCTCCTATGAAGTAACAAACATTCTATTTGTTACTTCACTATTAGGCACTAATAGGCACTATTTCCAAAGGCACCACGCTCCTACCATGAAGACCCCGGTGCAGGATTCAGAAGAAGGAGCAACAAAATTTCCAGAAGAAAATCAGAAAACCTCACAACAAAAACCAAGACTCCTTGACAATTTTCACTACCCCGTAACCCAAAAAAGTTGGGCTGCTGAATGCAAAGTCATCTTTACTCTGAACCTATGTCATGAATTAAAATACCTAAGGGAGATTACTTGACACTGCAAGGTTAAATCACTGTATCTATCCATCTTGACAAGCTCAGCAACAGCTGTTTCAGCAGCAGCGTTCAATGTCAACCAACCGCCATCCTTGATTAAGCTGTGCCTGGCTTCTGAAAAACCTTCAAAGAGCTGCAAAATTCAAAGTGAAAAAGAGCTGGGCTCAAAGTCACAGAGGGATAATGTGGTGGGTTAAGCTGATTCAGAGAATCAGATCCCCTCATCGTCAGCATGATAGAGAATTCATTGATAAGAAAGCATGCACAAATACATTTAGTAAACTAATCTTCTATAAACAAGGGAGGGAAACAAGTCCCATTAAAGGGGCATATCAGAGCTAGACCATAACACACTGACACCCAGCAGAACCCACTATCGCTGCTGGGACTACACAGTTCAAGGATGTACAGTTCCTCTTACAATAGGTATTATCACTCTGATTCTTATTTAAAGCTTGACTCTCAACAAAGCAATCCAGTGCTTGTCATGAGGTACTTGGCAACTTCCAAACATGAGCTCCAAATGTGGATAACTAAAAAGGATGTGAGGGCAGAAGACACTGATGGTTTTTTCACCTCTCTTTTATAATAATGTGTTGCTTAAACATAAAATATATTAGGTAATTAAACCACAGTGATTCTTCTCGTAGTGGTACAGATGTTCTTCTTCCAACTTAATAAAGAAGTAGCAAAACTTAGTTGAAATATGAATAGAGTTACACTTAATTTGATAACTTGAAGATACCTGTTTACCATACTGAATTTTACATGTGACATGCACTAACACTGCAGTTTCAAGCTTCTCATGAGAATACATATTAGAAGGACAGGAAACTTTTCCTGGAGCCTCCTATGTCCAGTTTTCCATACAACCAATTTTGTCTTACTATACTGTCAACTGCTGATGTGTGTAACTCAGCTTGTGTTGCACCCTATCATATTGCACCATTGCAGAAGTGAGAGGTTATTGTTTTAGTTCTGTAACCTGGTCAACACACAGCAAAACAAAAGAAGAATAAAACTGGTAAAACACAAAGCAATCAATTAACATGCACCATTCATCATATAAGGCCTGAATCCAAAGGTTCCGCTCTTCCAGGATACAATATAAAACAGCATGCAAAAAGAAGTATATTATAGAACTGCAATTACTACTGCATGTTTGTGAGAAAGCTTACATGTTAAACTAAAGGAAAAAAGTCAATATTTTCTGAGATAATTAATGCAACTTAGGAGATATCAGTTTCGTACAATTAGAGAAACTCACTACAATATCAAAATAGTCAAGTCATTGTAATTACAACAGCTAGAAAATAACAGGTTATACTGAGATTAACTGGTACGTTATTCTGTGGAAATTTGCTTGATGCTTCTTCTGTCTGCCTCAGCTTACTGACATTATTACTTTCCAGTCACTGAATTTGTACTTACATCTTTCCAGTACATAAGTCTAAACCATAATCCAAATATAAGTTCCACCTCTCCTCATTCTAAATGAGTTTTGTCAACAAAAAAGTTTTGCTCTTTGCAATATGTTTTTTGGATACAGGTTCAATAGCACTTATTATACCACAAAGTCAGAGGTACAAATGGTGCATCAGTCTCTCTTAATCCCTCATAAATCTTGAATACTGGATAACATTTTATTTTAAAGAATACACTATTTTGGAACATTTTCGTTTAAGTTTACTTCTCAAGAAGTTTACTTTAAAACTAGAAATAGAGATGATGCTATTAGAGGAAACAGTAGTATGATTATTTGATACCTCTGGAAATAAAGGCAGCTCTAGAGCCAACTCTAAAAGCACTAAAATACAGTTAAGCAAGAACCCTAAATTAAGATTTTTCACACTATGAAAATTAAACATGATAATCTGACATTTTAGTTGTTTTAAAAGTCTTGGCATTGCCAATTCTCTTTCAAAAACAGGCAGACAATAAATTTGTAATTCAAAATTACAACTAACACCTGTATGTTCAGCCCACTCCTCCTATGCTTGGGTGTATGTTGCAGGCCACTGGAAGGGTCAGCATTAATTACATTACTCATTTAACCTTTTTCAGTGTTTAAAGAAAAAGATAGGGTATATTTTAGGGTATTTTAAAATTAATAACACTTCAACAGCGCCATCTTTTGGCAACTGGAATGTATTTCTGCTCAATATGCACGACCATGATCAGAATGAAACCTGCTAACACATACAAACTATTCTAGAATTAGAGTATTTCAAGTTAAGCTTGCTTTTATCCTCAATTCTATTCTTTTTGTTGACAAAAGATATCAGGCATTTCTTTCTTTCTCTTACAGTAGTCCAGGTGCATCATGGTAATAAGGACTGCACGTTAAAGGTTTTGCTTAGCTTTTCCTCAGATAAAGCCAAGATGATAAGGAAATCCCTCTTATGATGACATGCCCAGTTTATAATAATTTGTGAAGAGCAGTGACAGAGGTGTACAGAGAGAGACAACTTCAAATATCACAACACAGTATGGTAACAAACAGCTATTTTGCAGAATTAAACTAAACAGCCTTCAAAAAAGGAAACCAAACACACCTGCTCCAGTATCTTCCTCTGAAAATTCCTATCAATAATGTTTCTACAGCAAATATTTTCAAGTTCTTCTGATAAGTATATTAAGACTTCAAGAATATTAGACCTCAATTTAACATTATTGAGCTTCCTCCTGTGATGCACACTGAGTCCTAGAACAATCACTATGTTAACACAAGGCTACGAGATATCCTTTGCTATACTAAAATTGCCTTACTAAAATTGCTAAAAGTACCCTGACAAGGACAACAGATTAGGTTATTTCTATACATATATTTAAGAGTCAAATGTGTCAATGCAATACCCATCAACTTTTCCCCCACTCTCAAACGTTGCAGCTGCCTCATACACATACATGCTGTGCCTCCACACAAGCAGTGTCACTGACAGTAAGGCTAGGTGTAGTTACCCTGCAGCAGCCAAAGTCAGCTCACTTCAAATCAGAACTTCAGTCATTTCAGTCATAGCAGGATTAATGCTTGCAGAGGTCCATTCCTCTTCCAAACTTCAGAGTTTTATTTGAGAAATTATTAACATAGTCAGCCCAAATAGAAACTTTTCAACTAGAGAAGGCAGACCAGTAGACTTTTGAAGCCTACTGTGACTTTACCACGCAGGTTCTGAAGTACTATTTTTCATTACAATTTACGAATCACACATATATAGAAAAGAATGAAGAGAGAAGTAATTTTTTGTCTTCATTTGTTCACATTTGTGAACCCAAGTATCTAGCCACTGAATAGATTTTTTTCTGTTTATTGATTCCAGATTTTTTTTGCAACCCACTAGTTGATAAGTAAATTACATAAATATCAGGGACTTGTTAAGTAAGTTATGAACAGAACACTCAAAAGGCTTTAGGAACTAGGCAGTACATAAGTTCAGAAATTATTTCATCTCTGAAGAAAGATGAGATTGGGCCACAACAGCAGCCTCTGAAGACTGAAAAAATTGAAACCAGTCATAATTCCAAAAAACCAACCAGAGTCTATTCTAAAATAAATAAAGGCATTCTTTTGTTCCCTGCTACAGGTGTTACCTACCGATGAAAGACTGACTTTTAATACGAACAAAGAGGCAGTATGTCTCTCACACTCATTCAGACACTTACTAATACTCAATTTTCAAACATTAAGTGTTTTAGTTAACAGCTATTTATATAAAACAGATTCTGGTCTGGTTTTCCAGGGACTGACTGCTCCCACCTTCCCTAAGCTCAAACATTGTGCTCCCCTCTTGCTGACACATCCCTACTTTTGTCTCATGGCAGCCTCAACAGAAAGGAATAAGACTGACTTGTACTTCTAGCAGTGTAACCAACAGTCTCTTGAGGAATAGCATGGAATAAATACTGACATACGCATAATTAGAACAAAATGTAAAAGCTCACTGTCCAGCCAACAGCTACCAAACCACTTTCAACCGAAGGGACAAGACGGTACAGAAAAGGAGCCTGGTTTTGCTCAGTGAAATGCCCTGAAGAGCACACCTGATACGAAGCCTTGGGCAATCACTCTACATAAATTACTCAATTTTTCAGAGACGGAAAGCTGTTAAGGGAAGAACCACCTACAGAATCTGCCAGAACAATAGTTACAATTCTAACAGATTCTCAGTGGAGGTGAGTAGATGATTACAGAAAACAAGAGGGAGTACATAAGGAGGAATAGGAAAAACTCCAGGGGACAAGCCAAAAAACAGTACAGACATGTACATACCCCTCACTTTCCTACATGTCTTCTCTTCCATTCTCCACAGAACACAGCATTTATTTCCTCTCTCAATTCACCACTGCATCACTGACACCTCAGTTAAGCATTTCCTCAGATCATTTGAAAATGCTACATAACTAACCCAAAGAGCTCTGATGTAGGAGTCTAGTACTCTCAGTCAAGGCTGCCATATATCATTACATGTCCACATGTCATAAAGGCTCTCGTCTTAACAAAAAAAAACAACCAACCATAGAGTATGGTGGTATCCATACCCTGATACCTCGCCATATGATTGCATACTACCTACTTAAAATAAATAAATAAACCAGAATTTGCCTTCACTTTACAGCAAAATAAGCAATTTGCAGCACACATACATCAAAAAAGGGTAAAAGAAACATTGTAATTCTTCACTGATGAACATGTGGAAAACTCTTCAGTGAAAACGCAGAAGACACATCCGAAATCAAAGGATTAATAGTGGAGTTGCTGTATTTTTTCAGTATTTCAGTATTTCAATATTGAATACACTTTTTTTTCCAATTCTTTTAATAAAAAAAAATCTATGATGAAATTCTATGAGCACATTTATTCTATGAATCTATGTCGCAGATTTAATTACAGAGAGCAGCTTGTAACTTCAATTGTTTGCATCCTAAGCTTTCATGAGAAGCTTTATTATTCACTTAATTTTCAAAAGACTGGGCTTCAGAAAATAATGCTGGTCTGCTGGTAAGCAGGTTAGCCTTTAGAGACTTAGGCTGCCAATTCTACTGATAACTTAAGGGAAAATGTCAATCTTATTTTACAGGTGACTGAAGCGTGCCATGCACATTGACTCTGGTGTTCAAGAGGGAAGACAAGACATTGGACATTCTGCTAAAAGGTATGTGGAGTGTTTAGGGGCTGTTCTCGTGGATAGTTATCAAGCAGTCAGGAAAAAAAGTTCCTTGTTTGATTGCAGTGAGTTGCTGACATGCTTTAACAAACCATGGTGATGCTGGGACATGCTCACTGTCTTGATGGAAGCATTTCATTAACCAAGGGCAATAAAGTCTTTTTCTGACTCCTTAATCTAGATACAATGCTTCATTTTGAATTCTGAAAAACAAGAACCCATACAACCCAAAAGATCAACTAGCAAAACAAGTATTTTGTATTACTGACTTTGCCACCAGTAATCAGAAGAACAGAATAGTCATGTCTCTTCAAACCTCATATGCTCAAAATTCTCTCAAACCTTTTAGCTTTGTGCATGCTTGCCTTACACGCTCAAAACTAATACATCCTCTTGTAGTTATTAACTACTTTCAGAGAAAACTAGGTGAAAAAAAGTCAGCTACATCTTTTAAAGTCAGTTTGAGTTCCTCTGGACCAGAACTGTATGAGACACCAATTAGAGCTGTTTAACTCCTGCAAGATGTCGTGTACAGAATTAAAGTAGTCTGAATGCCTTTGCTGCATTTTCTGAAGTGCATCCTGTTTGGATTTATTTTCAGCTGAATACTAACAGTTTATTTCAGCTGCAATAAGTGATTCAGAAATAATTACAACATCTGTAACAGTTTCACCATCAAGTTATTATGCACTCGACTTTAACCCCCCAGTTTAATTTTCATCTGAGAACTGATAAGATTGGTAAATTCATTTGTGGGAACCACTGCCTTTCACGCTAGCATTCACTATCAGGAAATGAACATTCCTTACTTTGCAATTTGTTTTCTGCATGAACACTCCAAATAATAACAAGATTTGCAGCATGTTCTTGGATTATAGCACTCTGCAGGGATGCTTTGGTTTTGATATTAACAATCACTATAGTCTCAATTTCCTTCAAATCAGTGATGCCCTTGTTGCTTATAAAATTTGCTGTTCAACATCTATGCTATTCATTTACATTTCAGATTTTGTTCAGACTGGTGGAGGAAGAACATTACATCAGTTTCAACTTTTTTTTTTTTTTAAAAAAAGATTTTTTACTCCCTGAAGCCTTCAAGCACTTTGTACAATGTATTACAAAAACTTTTTCTTCCTCACTGACGTCCCCAGTTCCCCCTCCTGCAAAGAATGATTTGCTTTAGCCAAAACCCCAAAACAGGATGACAAAATTCAGAACAGGATTACAGGTGAGGCATCACCATAAATAAAAAGTAGAAATCACAAATTATGTGCTGAATGCCACTCAAAATAAACAAAGATTGCACTCCCTTTCGCATTTTATAATTCTCATTTGTAGGTAACCTCTTTTGCTGTCTTCCTGATACAACAAAATTATTGCTATTCTGAAGTCACACCTGGTTTTTATAATTTATCTTCAAATCACACCATTTCTTCCACTACTTTCAACAAAATTGCTGACATCTAGCTTTATATTTATTTTTGTTTTACAGATAGAGCAACTGAGTTGAGAGATACCCATGAACATAAAGCACAAGGCAGCCTGAATAAGTAACCCAGAGCCAGCGCTGTGTGAGCTCAAAGAAAGTGATTTAGCATACGTTCAGCCTTCCTGGATATTACTGGAAGGTATCTATTACCAGAAAGTATCAGAGACTGAATTCTAACTGAGTTTTTAATTTATAATTATGTACCCTGGCTATAAAACAAAGGCTCAAGTAGGTAATATTCTAAATCTTAGTTTTGCAAAAATTCTAATGCACTTGCATGAATCATTTAGCCTTTCCTGCTCTCATTTTATAATTTCCTTTTTCTCCTTTCACGTACAATCTGATATGCCATTAATATTGGAAATCCTTTCTAAAATAATCAGAAGGAGCAATAAAAATCCAGCAGACACATACAATCCTTCTAAGTACATTATTAGATTAAGTGTGCAATCTTTACATCATGAAACTCACCATTTAATTATTGTGCCCCAAAATCTTTTAGAGAGAAATAATATCCAGTGTGCATAACAATACTATTCAATCTACAGAACTGCTCAGATATATCTGAACGATAAAATGTAAGTCAAAGTAAAAGGATTTTAAACCCCATATCAAAACTGTTCTAGTCCTTACAAAGCTTATTCTTGTTGCTACTGTGAAGTATGCTCTCAACAGACAAAATTCTTTCCTCAATTTAGGAATAATTCAATTAAACCCTATTTGGGGGTGACAGGTGCGTATTTCTGCTTCGTTTTGTTCCCAAAAAAAAGTTCCTGTTGTCACAAGTCTTTCACTTCAGCATTACAAATTCCAATGATTTATGCAAATTCTCCAAATTTCACTGCATGATATATGCTTTCTTTTGGTTGGGAATCACAAATTGGATTTTGTATGTCAAATATTGAAAAGAAAAAAACTGAAATAGGTCAGTGTTTTAAATATGATCGATTTCTTCAAAGGAAATAAATGACATGATGCATTACTGCAATAAGATACTCATATTTCTGCTATAAATCACAGGCTTCTGATAGGTCTTTTTCAGCCAGAACTTGTGCAAGACTACCTGGAAATGCTGTAAAAGGAACTTTCCGTAACGACTACTTTTTTTTTTTGTAATATGTTGTATTTCCCCTCAAGTTGCTTTGACAGATAGACTTCAGGCATGGTTATTTCTTAGTTAAAAACACTGAAGACTATAAGGAATTACCGAGAAGTCACAGGACAGTTTTTCCTCATTGGAGAAAAATGAGTTTCAAAGGTTTCACAAATGCTAGCCAGCCTATTTCTGGTATTATTAAAGAAATGTAATACATGACAACTTTGATTTAAGCTACAAGGTGGAAGCTCCTGAAAAATAGATAGCCTCCCCCAGCCTGGTGCCCCCATAAACCAGCATCCTTTTACTTTTTTTTTTTTTTTTTTTCTTTTACCCAATTAGTTATGCTAAGTTGTATTTTTGGGCTAACAGTAACCAAAGGGGTACACACACACATACACACAAAAAAAAATAAGACTACTCTCACAGTTTAAGACAAAGAAGCAAACCAGGAATACTGTGCAAGTTTTTTCACTTCAGATAAAGAACATTTATGAAATCAATTTAGCTTTATTCACTAAAGATATACCAGACTGATCTGAATCATCTGAAAATAGACATAGATACAAGTTAGTTAAAGAGCACCATGCAGAAGCAGCACAGCAAAGGACCCAGACCTCACCACTTATGTTACACCATGCAAATTTCCATATTCAAATTAATTTTTTCATCTAAACAATAATTGCAACAACATACTCTTACGGGTTTTTTTCCTCATGCAGTGAAACTTAGGTTTGGATTCTAAACATGACACATCTTGACTCATATAATTTTCATTAACTACAAAAGCTCCTTCAACAGCTCCTCTTCACACTTCTCACCTTAGCAGCTGGAACTGCAGAACAGGTAACTCATTCCTTTGTAGTAACCTACGTGTAGCTTGCTGAATATCAGAAGAGAATAACCAACTTCTGTCATTTGAACAAGGAGCATCAACCAGTATCTATACAAAAAAGAGCAAATAAGACAATTCACAATGCAGATATTCACTTTCTAAGAACTGTCTATCAAACTACTTTTGCAAGCACTGAGAAGACCATATTTTACTTTCCATCTTGGGTGTGGGAACAATCTAACTACTATGCTGAGATGTGGCATTCTTAAGGAATCACCAGGTAGGAAGAGAAAACAAAACATAAGAAGGTGCTGCTCCAAAACTACCCTCTACCTGGATGGATCTTTCTTGTTCCTCACGGTAACATGATGGAAGGTGCAACAATGGCAGAGTAGCAAGACCCCAAGCTGCACTGAGTGAGGATCTGCTCAAACATGACAGCAGAAGGCAAAGAAACAAAGGAAAGAATGTACTTATCTTCAGAAGGCCTCAGGTAGACAGGGATCTCTAGCAAAAGATACCCTCGTCTCCACCTTCAACCCTTAAATGAGGTCTGGGAAGGGGTGGGTGCTGGTTCCATCTCTTCTAATCGCTCAAGTGCATTGCTTGCAACTGAGCTCCCCTGGGTTGGCCCTGCCTACCCACCAGGTGCTCAATCACTGGCTCAAGCCGTGACTTTGCACTTCCACTACATACCTGAAGCCACAAGCTCTTCGTTATCAAGGCTCCTTGTCAAGACTAACTGGATAACATCATCTAGCACATGAACAAACATGCAGTAAGGTTCATCAAATGATTTCTGAGGCTCTGCAGATGTTTATATAACAAAGCTACAACATTGTGCGAATGTTCTTCTGAACCCAACAAAATAAGAAAACAAAGGGAGCAGCATATGAAAAGTAGTGGAATGTTACCTTGTCATAGAACTCAGGCTTAAGTTCTCCAATCTGTCTACCATCTAGGTTAGAGACAGTTATTAAGTTAAATAGTGGATCTGGGATGAAGGATTCCATTGTCTGTTTCAACCATCTTGATCTCAACTCATCATACTCATTACAGTGAAATTGACCTTAAAATAATGAAAAGAAAGTAAATGTTCTTTAAAAAAAAAGTTACACAATTCTCAGAAATTCTACGGATACTTTCTGTGAAAGACACTGAGCTTATAAAGTATGTGCTTATGTTATCACACGTTTTATAGCACTGCTTGTTTTTTATAAACCCTCACAAATTTCAACACGTTCCTATAAAGCAATCCATGAATATTTACTAGGAATAAAATACTTAAGTTAGCAATAGACTTCCACAGTAAAACAAACTTTAAACATAAGTCACATCCAATGTGCTATCTGAAGATTATTCTAGATTCTCCTTCTGCCATGGCGCTTAGATAACCAAGTATGTATCTCTTATAAATTAACAGCCTTTTAACTGAATGAAAGCTCAGCTGACTGCACCCCACGCTGCAACGTGTCAGAGCAGTCAGAGCTTTTGAAGAAAAGTCACTTGTATTTATCAAGCGCAACAATACATTTTCTCTTACTTCCTATTGCTATTTTATTAAAGTTTTTCCTTTCCCAAATCTGGATACCCATCTGTAGTTCATCCTAAATTCTATGTCTGCTATAGACAGCAGAATACATCTCAGCATCCAGCCACTCACATAGAGCCACAATCAACCTTCCTTGAACCCTACTTTCTCAGCAACAAACTGATACCTTTAGAAGCAGAGGTAAAAATCAACAAACGTTCCCCCTTAGAAAATTTTTGAAAGGGTAACCCACATTTCATTTAGCTCATCAGCAGGATTCCTCTAAGTGAGAGAGAATGAGAACCAGCTCTAATCAGTGAGACAGGTGGTTCCAATTAACATTCTCATCTGTAAGAATCTAAGTTGCTGCAAACATTTTGAGACAATTACCCAAACTAACGGACAAACTTGGAAACAGTAACCAAGGCTTAGTTGAAACCCCCAGCCTAGCAAAACTGGGCAACACCAAGCAGCAGCTTTCTAAAATGTTAGGGTTATCTCAGAGCTCTCTTCTGCAACATGTAGGTAAATCAAGACTGGAACTTATTAAATACTGGTATAGACCAATTTCTTGCCATAAGCTTTCTTCCCCTGCCTAGATCTAGCATTTAATCTATATTCTATTTTACACTGGTTCATTTATTTACTTACGCTATTTGCATAGCACTGCCCAGAATGGAAGCAGGGGGGAAAAAAGTACAAACATTCTAGAGTTGTAAATTACTTAACTTCATGGGTCAACAAATCTACAAAGGACTTAAAGTAAAATTCAGTTCTTAGAAGTAATATAAAGAAATTAGTAGGAAAAAAAAAAAAGAAAAACGAAGCTACTCTGCATCTGTCTGCCAGTATGCAGTAACCTATATTTAAATAACTTCTGCCATTTTTATCAGTTTTAGGTAAATAGAATTCAAAAGAATGTTAGCAAACAGCACCGAACTAAACACTTTTATTAAATACCCTCCACCCCATTTCCAACTCTCATATAGAAACACATACACAACTCAAATAGCCCAGATGCAAATCAGCTTCTTGATACAGTACCTGGATGGGCACACTGTAGGATCACTACTGATTTACCCCCTGGCGCAGCACAGAGATCCAAAACATCTTCCCCATCCTTCACCTCTAAAGCCAGCACTGGTAACACAGAAGCAGCGTTGAGTAGATAATATTCTTTCAGTTTACCAGTCTGGTGTTTTTGTGAAGGGAACCTCCTAGGAGTTCTACTGACATAACACTTCAGTGATCTTGGAAGATAGGGCAAAGTTCCTCTGAAGGCAGGATGATATCCCTGTGCATTCAAGGTGTCCTCCAGGTCAGCAGAGTGGCTGAATTTGTTGAGCAGGACGGCGTGCTGCCAGTACAATGGGTATGTGAGTACCTCTCTAGGTTGGAAAAAGGAAAATCTATTTAATAACTTGACAAGTAAGATGAACTTCCCACCACACAAGAAGCCTCTTCTTACATATGGATAACCAGATGATTCTTCTGCAAACAAAAAGGAATCATCCTGATTAGATACAGTTGTGAAAAACATGCAGGAAAAGAACTTCAACAGGAAATCAAGCCATCATTTTCCTTAGTTATTGCATTAAAACACTAACTTCTTCTAAGTAAGGTGTTCTCAATTTTTCCAAATTCTTTAACAAACGACTGTGGAAGTTATAACATATGAAACACAACTTTTTCACTTCTCTAGGGGCAAATAGCAACTGTAACATTATTTATCAGAAATCACAGCAAAAGCAATCCCATCGGCTTTGCAGTGGTCATTCCAGCCAATGCTGTATACAAGCATTTGTAAAATGCAATTTTTACAAGTGTCCTTTGCTGAATTTCTATGTACGTTCTACAGTCGCTGCTTCAGGAAAAAAAAAAAAAACAAAAAACAAAACCTAGGTGAGGAGACATTCCTTGAAGATAATAGAAAAGCAGTGCTTAAATACAGGAATGCAACTGTTCTTATTTCAATTTGATTTTTTCAGGCTTTTCTTCAAAGATTTCCCATTTTCCATTTGAATTCCTATCAGCAATATTCACTGACTAAAAGCAGAACATAAATTGATCCAGCCTAAAGAGTTTTTAGGTTGATTCAGTTCAACTAATGCTGCACTTTCATGCTTTTATTTACACATATATATTTTCAAGAGGTCATTCAGAGTAGTAACATGGTTACTACAAATATAAAAGAAACTTTTCCACTCAAATAATGTGGCAAAGCTCACATGACCATTCATCTTGAAGCTAACTGCTTTTGTTCACATTCCTTACATACAAGCTAGGCAATAAACTCCCCCAGAAGTGCTCTTCTATGGCTTTTTTTATGAGGAACTGCCATCTAGCAGGGAAGGCAAGGTGTCCTCTCTGAATTCCAGTTTTCCAGCTGCTGTGTGATTAAGGCTCAAGTTAAGCGACACACTTCTCTGTACAGATACACAGCCAGTTCTCAATTTCTTCTAACATCTCAACTATGAAGCTGTAGAAAAATACTAAGAGCAGCTGCAAAGTAGAAAGGGTTACTTTTTTTAACTGTTCTATAGAACAGCTAACAGAGCATGCAAGACAGTAGTATTCTGGCAGTGCACACACACACATACAGGTGAACAGAAACTTAATCACCACATCAAAAAATCAATGTCAGGGAAAAACGTAATAATTCCAATATCTAACCTTCTGTTACTTCTCGTTTTTATTACAGTTCTAAGTGACAAATAAACTGGAACAATTGCTACAATCTATGCAAAACTCTTTTGGAAGTTAACTTTTAATTGCTTTATAAACTATCAGAACCTCTCCCATTCCCCTACCCCAGTCTGCCTCAAACAACAGACCTGATGCTGCTCCATGCATCTCCCAGCTCTGTCGAGTACTGCTTCTCGAAGTGGTCCAGAACAACTTGACAGATTTGCTTTTGGAGCTTCCCTTTGGTTTTATTTTCCAGCTTCGGAGAAAGGAGTTAAAAGGGCAAAAAACCAAAAACAACTATTAAAAACTATTACAATATTTTTTTCACATTAAATCAATTAGTATCAGTGATAATCAAGATATCGAGGTGGTATGCCACACATATTAAAATGTAACAAACTGAAGAACTAAGCTAGGTCCTTTCTCCTTCCTCTCTTGTTAGCGAGGGCAATCAAAGCCTGACAAACATATTCCCTCACCATGCACACTAGGATTATGTAGTGGGTCCTGTGGCTGTGTGCTATCAGGAGCGAAAAAAGCAAGCATGACTGAAAAGAATGTCTTCCTATTGCTAAGGATATGAAAAACAATAGGAAGATGTTGTACAGGTACACTGTCCAGAAGAGACAGACCAAAATGAGTGTACCTCATTTGGTAAATGTAAAAGGAAAACTGGCTTCAAGGGACGAAGAGAGAAGGCTGAGGTACTGAATGAGTTCTTTGCCTCAGTCCTTGAGAGAAGGACCTGGGGATTCTGATGGATGAAAAGCTTAACATGAGCCAGCAGTCTGCCCTTGCAGCTTGGAAACCAAATAGTATCCTAGACTCCATCAGAAGAGGGGTGACCAGCAGGGACAGGGAAGAGACTGTCCCTCTCTACTCTGCTCTTGTGAGGCCCCATCTGAAGTACTGTTTCCAGGTCTGGAGCTCTCAGTACAAGAAAGAGAGAGAGCTGTTGGAGAGAGTCCACAGGAGGGCCACAAAGATGATCAGGGGACTGGAGTACCGTCCCTACAAAGACAGACTGAGGGAGCTGTGCTTGTTCAGCCTGGAGAAAAGAAGGCTGTGGGGTGACCTCATTGCAGCCTAAAGGAAGTACCTAAAGGAAGCCTACAAATAGGAGGGGAAGCAACTATTTGAAAGGGTAGATAACAGCAGGACAAGGGGAAATGATTTTAAAGTTGAAGGAGGGAAGATTTAGGTTGAATGTCAGGGGAAGTTCTTTACTGTGAGTGGTGAGGTGCTGGAACAGGCTGCCCAGAGAGGCTGTGGATGCCCCGTCCCTGGAGGTGTTCAAGGTCAGGTTGGACGGAGCCCTGAGCAGTCCAGTCTAGTAATAAATGGGGAAGTTGGCAGCCCTGCCTGTAGCAGGGGGGTTGGAGATTCATGATTTTTGAGGTCCCTTCCAACCCAGGCCATCCTGTGATTCTCTGAAAAGACTGCTTCCTAGAACCTGGAACTTGGCAATCACTTCTGCCAAGGCTTACCTACACACTTAAGTAAAATCCATTGAAATCATTGTACAAGTTCTCTGGAGCCACAAAGCACTGCAACAATGAAGTTATTCCAAGAATAATAATTTGAGCCATGGAATTTCTTGAGTTGGAAGTGACTCTTAAAGGCCACTTAGGCCAACCCTCTGCAATGAACAGAAACCCCTACAGCTCCATCAGGTGCTCAGAGCCCTGTCCAGTCTGACCTTGATTGTGCCCAGGGACAGGCCATTCATCACCTCCCTGGGCAACCTGCTGGAGTGCCTCACCACCCTTACTGTAAAACACTTTGGCCTTATATCCAACCCGTTTTCCCTCTTAGTTTGAAACCATTTCCCTTTGCCCTATCACAGCAGAACCTGCTGAAGGGTCTGTCCCCCTCTTTCTTACAGCTCTCTAATTAGCTAGAATTCAGCCATGATTTTGATTCTCAGCCCACAAGAAAAACAAACAAACAAACAAAAAAAAAACAAAACAAGACATATGTTTCACTTCACAAGAAAGAAGAGCTTCTGGTTTCTGAACAAAGCTGTATTATTCACTAAGCGGACACAGAACTTTGCCGGGCTTTCCTCCTTGGGGCCGTGCCACACCACCCCCCTCCAAGCTAGGACCATCATTCCTCCACTTCCCTTAGAGCCTTTCACGGCTCACCCTTAAGCACGCAACCCCGAACACACCACCACCCCCCCGCCGGGCGGCGCAGGAAGGGGCCGGTCGTTCCTTCCCGCCCGCTTCCGGCCCCGTGCCGCCGAGCGCGGCGCCTCACCTGCTCCGGAGTCTGGGCGGCTCCGCGTCGCCGGAGCAGAGCGACCCCGGTGGGGAGCGGCGGCAGCAGGCGGGCTGCCGCGTGAGGCAGCCTCATGGCCGGCTGTGGGGCGGGGCGGCGAGGGCTACTGGAGCACTGCACTGCTCTCTACCGGTCAGCTGGCTGCGTGCTGGAAGCGGGTTTTTTTTCTTTCTTTCTTTTTTTTTTTTTTTTCAAAGCGACATTGGAACTACCGTTCCATTGCTCAGCATCTCTCCGTAAAACACTAGAGACAGAATCAGAGGTTGTAAAGACTAATAAGATCATCGAGTCCAACCACCAGCCACCACCACCAGTACTGCCCACTGGCCGTGTTCCTCAGTGCCGCAACCACACGGTTCTTCAACACCTCCAGGGATGGGGACTCCACCATCTCCCTGGGCAGCCTGTGCCAATGCATTGCCACATTTTCTGAGAAGAAATACTTCCTAGCATCCAACCTGAACCTCCTCTGGTGCAACTTAAGGCCATCCCCTCTCATCCTATCACTGTTACCGGGGAGAAGAGGCCTACCCCACCTCACCACAGCCTCCTTTCAGGCTTAGAGAGTGGTAAGATCTCCCCTGAGCCTCCTCTTCTCCAGACGAACAATCCCAGTCCCCTCAGCTGCACCCCATAAGAGCTGTGCTACACACCCTTCACAGCTCTGTTTCCCATCTCTAGACATGCTCCAGAGGCTCAGTTTGCTGAAACAAGACCATGGAGACTTGTAGGCTCCTTGTGTGAGGAAGGACATCAGTTCTTTTAGCCTGCTTTTGCTGTTGTTGCTGTGGCCCACTTAAACCAGTACGCTGACTTCTTCAGTAAGAGCAATTTGGAAACAGCAAGTTCCTCTAGCAGGGCTCTTTGCTAATGACTGCTTGTGCAGCTCCTCTGCACTTACACTGGCCTCTAAAAGCCAGAATGGAAAGGGGTGCAAAGGTAAAGGCAAGAGCGCCAAATAAATATTTGAGTTTCAGGCACTGACTAATGAAGACTAGGAACATTCATGCTCACCTCATGCAAATGATCGTCAAACTTCAAAGCTAGTTTAAAGTGTTTCAATCAATATCCTGAGGAGCCAGTGGGTGAAACGGAGTGCTCCTGCATACTCAATTGAAAGGAAACCAGAAAGGTTTTTAATAGATGAGTTGTACCACCAGATATGAAATAAAGCTGGTCTAAAAGTACAGTTCTCTGCAGCTGTAGATCTGCCAAGTCCTATTACTAACAGACGCAAGAAAATACATACAGTTGAATTGTACTTTGCCAATAACACAAACCACAAGCCTGCCTTAGTGAGGCATTAAGTGTGATCAGTACCATGCTCAATACCTGCCCTACAGTCATGGAGTGTAATTAGTACTGTACTATTTATGTGCCTGAGAAAGGCTTTATGTGGAGAGTTCAGGATGAAGGAGGAAGTTGTGGGATGAGGGAAGCACACCTTACAGTTCTCACTCTGCACTTCCCTCAACCTCGGTCATTCCAGTAGCCCAAGAGGAAAATAACTTGATGTTAAATTCATATTCAGTGAGGCGTATAGACAGAACGTCAACCTTTCCATGGCCTATTTCCCTAAGTTTTGTAAGGTCTTGTTACCACAGAGCAGTTGCCAAGAGCAATCCTGGGTAAGGAAACAGTTTATCTGAAGGGGGGAAGTTCTTCTATCTTAGGATAAACATCTCCAAACTACATTTGCTTTTAAAATTTAGAGCTTTATGTACTAGCAGTGCAAATGAGGCTTGTAGACATAAAATATTTTTGACTATTTTTGCCTCAAAAATAAAAATTATGATAATGTGGGAAATGTTGATGCTGTACATTAGTTTTAGTGTGGGTATAAATGCAATCTTGAGCAAATAAAAAATCAAAGTAACATAAAAAAAGAAAAAGCTGCTGTGGTCAATACATTTTCATAAATAAAACGGTATGAAACATTTTCAGTACTTTGGTCATTTATTGGTACAGATTATTTTAAAAGCAGAAACAAAACTGATACACGTATCCACACGCATAAGACGCTTAGCACACATTCCACACATAAGTAACAACATCTTACCTTTTAGTTTCTCAAATTTTGTTTCCACAGCAGTATTTAGCTTTATTTTTTTAATAAAGACTTAATTAATTTATTTTTATTAGTGTTAATATAAAAGGGTAATGCATTTCTAGAAACTGAAACTGTAAAAAAAAAAATAAAATAAAATAAAAAAGAAGCAAAAATGGAGTCAAAATAATGAAGCCAAAATAATGAAGTGGTAACAGATTAAAATTGGTTAAGATTGGGATTGTACTTATAAAAAAATATTCAATCCTTCCTCCAGTAAATATGTTTGTTTGAAGTGAAAATGACTAAGTCTCTCAAATCATCAAACTGAACCATAATACACTATTAGAATATAAGAAAAGTGTTCTCATTCTGACAGTCACATACAAATTGTTTTCTCTGTCTGCCAAATTTGCAAGCCTGGAATACTCCTCTCTACCCAATTCAAACTTCTTATTTTTAAGACTGATTCTTTTTTCCACTCAAACATACTCTTAAAATCTTAATTAATCATGTCATTTCAATACGGTATACTTATTTGTGTAACTTTCTGACACTGCGGGTATGCAGCAAAGATTTCTAATGTCAAAGTGCTGAATGCATCACATTAATGTAATTTCTTCTCCAATCATTAAATAATATCACTTTATGGAAAACTGAGAGCAGAATGGAAAATCAGCAAAGAGCACTTCTTAAAAAGACTCTGAATAAGGGTTCTGTCCTTGTAACTAAGTGGCACAGCTATATACTTTTATATAATATACCAATGGTTGCGTCGGAAGTAAAAGGAAAGACGGCATATAGAGCGTGTCAGTAAAAACGTAGCATAACCATTTCTAACCTGTTTTACATATTCCTTGTATTTGATCTTTTTAAATGTAAAATTAAAACACTACACAGGGGCATTATATAACTTCTTAAAATTCTGGAGATTCTTTTATTTTCAAGATGGCATTTTACTGTTAATGAGATTAAAAAGTGCTGGAGCTTAAACGCATATTGGTTGATTCAGTTTTTCATCAGAACTGATGACTGAATTAGTGCAAAACTTTCACAGTGTGCAATTTCATTGTATGTTGTAACAGACAAAACAATATTCAGCTCTATTTTTCAAACTAAACTTATTACCTACACCCAACTCAGTTAACAAAACTAAAACAATGTATAAGAAAAAAATCAGGCGATTCAAATAGCTTAATTTTGTAAAAAATGTATTTATATTAAAGTTCCCTTTCTACCTACCTCCCTTCAGATTGCCAGAAATAAGTAATAAAGGTAATGTAATCCCTAATAAGAGATATTGCTACTGTAAGAAAAATGTTAATCCAAACACATTTTACTTGCATGTATTTAGGTATCAGCTTTCTTATGCTTTCTGGGTGTTGTTTTATTGATAGTAGGTAGGAAAATCCACATATATTTTCAAATAGTTTTATAAAAAGTTAGAAAAATATACTTGATATTTGTTGTTTAACCTGCCTATATTCACCGTAACATACATAAAAAAATGCATTAGAACCATTTATTAGCTGCAAAAATATCAACCACTGCACAGCACCTGGTGAAAGGTGTCAAAGAGAATATAAAATCCAATATTTTATCATCTTGAAGGTATTTTTCTTCGGTTTTATAGCTATGGATTTTCACAAGTAAACCCAACATGTATTCCCTACTGTGTTCATAGGAGCTTCCATGAAAACACAGATCATCCTTGCTTTCATGCTTTCTTCACCCTGAAGTGCTGGTGATGTGAAAAGTAAATGACAAAGTAGAACAGAATGAACTCTGTGTTTAATTGTTACCAAATTTTTACTTTGCAAGAAGCTCATAGACTGTCATTTTAAAAATTTTCCTTCATGGACAAAACCCATTTTACAATACAATTTCTTGACCATGCTTTTTCATCGTTATCTGGGATCCAGTTAAGCAGTGACATCATGGGCATCATCACTGTTTGGTCTTTGGCGTACAGTTAATGGTGGCAGAGGTTTTCCATAGAAATCTGTATAAAAAAATGCCAGAGAAGAAAAACACATTAAATGGGTGTTTACCATCTCCTTTGCTTAATAAACTGTTTAAATAAGGCCAAATGTTGTTTCCATAGCTGACATGTTTAGAGCTAATTCCTACAAAGCAACTTTCAGGCATAGTGCTAACAGCTGCTGGTGTAATGACCAAAAAAACCACATTTAATTACATTTTGTTAAACATGCATCAGCACTTGGAAGATCACATCCAGAAGTAATCTACAAACATCCTGTAAACGACTGTTTATAAGGGTGGATAGTGATAGGACAAAGGGGAATGGTTTTAAACTGAGACAGGGAAGGTTTAGGTTAGATATTAGGAGGAAGTTTTTCACTGAGAGCATGGTGACACACTGGACCAGGTTGCCCAAGGAGGCTGTGGATGCCCCATCCCTGGAGGCATTCAAGGCCAGGCTGGATGTGGCTCTGGGCAGCCTGGTCTGCTGGTTGGCAACCCTGCACATAGCAGGGGGGTTGAAACTGGATGATCATTGTGGTCCTTTTCAACCCAGGCCATTCTATGATTCTATGATCCTAAATATAGAGCATGAAACATGAAAAGTATAGGACTGGCAACAGAGAAAATGAAGTATAAAATTTGAATCTTGGTGTATTCAGTGCAGCCATTGCAATCAAGTTTTAAGTGACAGTAACACTAAGCAGCACCCAAAATTTTGTTTCCTTTTATGCATGGCATCTATCTTGAAAAGCATACTAATTTTCTAGAAGAACTATATTATGAATTTTTAGATATAGGTGTAACATTACCTGTTGCCAATAAAGGAATTTAAAGGAGGAAAATCATTCAAAACTATTAAGTACATTCAAAGCTATTAAGTACACCAGAAGAGAATAAGCATCATCCTTAAATATTTGCTAGTGATACAAAAGAAAAAAGAAACAAGACACAAATCATGCAGAGAGGTACATACAAAATGTTTCACAAAAGAAAAAAAAAAAAAAAGATGGTAAGAGGAGGCAGGTATCAAAAAGAGAAACTAAGTAGCTTTTTGAATTATTCAAATCTCAACATGGACAATTTCCTCCCCAGCAAAGATTTAACAACACGCCACCAAACACAAAATTCAACTTTAAGAGAGCATAGTTTTCCAATAAAAGCTGTATTACACTTGTTCTAAACATGAAATAACTTGAATTAAAACTGCATTTCCGAGCTAAAGCTAACAAACACAAGTTGTATTACGTTGCTCTAAGAATCTAAGAATATGTATACATGTGTGTAGGATCAAGCTTTTAGCTATCACTGCATAAGCAAAATGCATAAGCAAACTTCTGTACTCTTGGAATCCCTTGACTTTAATGGAACTAACTCAGTATTCCATCAACATCTGAAAAGCAACAGAACTGCTAAAAATGATTGCAGGGTAGATGAAATCCTGTACAATGGATGTTTTATTACTGTCAGCTCTTTGAGGTCTGGCAGACAACTTAAGGACTGGCAGACAATTTTAGCTCCTATTATACGTAAGACAGGTTCATCATTCCTGCAAATGCATTCTCTAGTGGCAATAAACAGATACTATCAAGTGTTGTGCTAGAATCATTACCATGACAGGAAAAATTGCAGTCCTTAGAGGAAGTAACTAATTAAAGACTGAAATAGTTTACTATACTGCTTGTTAACTTTGCCTTAAACATCCAGCACAACGTTCTCTGCTAAGAATGACACAAAATGACACAATCTATGTCCTACATAGCCCAATAACGAACACACTTTTCAGTTTGCACATTAAATTATTAAGATGGATTTACATCTCTGATAACACCTCGCATTAAAAACAGACCTTTGCATTGTTGTTTTCACCTCATACTACACTAGTTTTGTGTATTTCTGCAGCAATACCAGTACTAGAACTGTGTTCAGTTTTGGGCACCTCAGTACAGAAAGGACATTGAGGTGCTGGAGCAGGTCAAAAGAAGGCAACAAGGCTTGTGAAGGGCTTGGAGAATGTGCCCTATGAGGAGAGACTGAAGGAACTGGGGCTGTTTAGTCTGGGGAAGAGGAGGCTGAGGGGAGACCTTATTGCTCTCTTCCAATATCTGAAAGGTGCTTATAGTGAGACTGGGATTGGTCTCTTCTCACTGGTGAGAGGTGACAGGACGAGGGGAAACGGCCTCAAGCTGCAGCAGGGTAAGTTTAGGTTGGGTATCAGGAAAAACCCTTTCTTTACAGAAAGTGTTGTTAAGCACTGGAATAGGCTCCCCAGGAGGTGATTGAGTCACCATCCCTGGATGTATTTAAAAACTGTTTGGATGTGGTGCTCAGGGACGTGATTTAGCAGAGGGTTATTAGTTAGGGTGGTATGGTTAGGTTGTGGTTGGATTTGATGATCTTTAAGGTCTTTTCCAACCTGAGCGATTCTATGATTCTACATCTCTGCCTCACTTAAAAAAAAAACAGTAATAATACAGAAGCAAAGAAATAACTGCTATCCTGAAGTCATAAACCTTACACTAAATTATACACGAATTCTGGGAAACATCTATTCCTGTGTCTTTTCATTGACTAGCAGAAACAAACAATGTAAAAACTTGTTTTGAAGCATAAGAGGGCTGGTTTCTTGATGTATATTGAAAAGCTACCAAATGATTCAGTTATATACGCTCTTGGACATGGACTTTGAGTGTACTCCTGAAAAAAATCTTTGTGCAAAAACAAAGGTCACTGAACTTTTAAATGCAGTCTTTAACTTAAATACTTAAAATCTCAAAAGAAATAAAGCCTTATCAAAGTCTCAGCTGAAGGAAATTTAAAAAAAAAAAAAAAAAAAAAAAACCAACCAAAAAAAAAAACCTATAAGCCTTCATCACAAATTGCGTCTTCAAGACACTTGCCATCAATTATCATGAAATCAAGCTAGGAGCCTTGGCTCAATCCCAGAACTACAACATCATCAACAGATATGGAGCACAGTGGGAAGAGTTCTGTGATCAATATATCACAATGGACAGTTCTGGGCTCTTCAGCAGGGACAAGGACGGCAGATGAGGCAGGAGATGGCTGTGTGTGAGGGATGGGATGGACTGGGTAAGGATGAAGGGTGAAGCAAATAAAGCAACTATCAGTGTGGAATTCTGCTACAGGCCTCCCAGCCAGGATGATGATGTTGAGGAATTGTTCTTCAAGGAACTAAGAGATACCTCTAGATCATCCACCCTCGTCCTAAAGGGTGACTTCAACTTGCCAGATGTTCACTGGGAATACCACACAGCTGATAGAAACAGGTACAGGAGATTCCTAAAATATCTTGATAACTTCATGATACTGGTTCTAAGGGAGCCAATTCGGCAAAGTCCTCTCCTAGTTTTGTTGCTTGCAAACAGAGAGGGTCCCATGGGTGAAGTGGCAAATGATGGCCATCTTGGCCATAGCAACCATGAAGTAGTTGAATCTAAAATCTTTTATGATAGGAGGAAAATTGACATCAAACCTTCAATCCTGGATATGGGGAGAGCAGGGTACAGGCTGCTCAGTGAACTACTTGGCAAGGTCCCCTAGTAAACTATTTGAAGGCCTTGGTGTCCATCAGTGCTGGACATTTTTTAAGCATCACTTCTTAAGAGCACAGGAATAAGCAATTACAATATGTTGGAAGTCATGCAGGCAGGAAAGAAGGCTGGCTTGTCTAAGCAAGGAGATTCTTATAGAGCATAGGTGGAAAAAGAAGGTATATTGCCACTGGAAGTGAGGCTGGAAAAATTGTTGTTATCCATTCTAGAGAGAAAATTGTGTGGCCAATGTACTGTGAGGAACAACAAAGAGGGCTTTAAAAAATATTTTAACAGCAAAAGAAGGACCAAAGATAACATTGGTTCACTATGTGATGGGGATGGTCACTTCATAAACAGTGACAAAGATAAAGCAGATATGTTTTATGCCTTCTACACCCTGTCATCAACAGTAGTGATGAGCACTAGGAACTCTGCTCCCCTGAGCCGAAGAAAGCAGTTGCTGAAAAAGTAACAGTATTTATAGGTGTGAAGTCCACTATTAAAATGGCCTTTAGCATGAAATTCTTATTCAGAGTAAAATGGCAATGTTCAAAAAAGATGAAGAAAGAGAGAATCTAATGACATAGGCTTTTTTTTGTTTTTCTTTAGCATCCAATTAAAGAGAAAGGGAAGATTTTTTCAGTGTTCATTAAAAGAGTATCCATTCAGAGTCCATACTGACTCATACATAGCAGGTTATTGAAAATAACTTTTAGCTTTTACCATGTTGGAAATAATTTGTGTGACAAAAAAAAAAATAAATAAATAAAAAAGAAGCTGAAATAGCTCAAGAAATACATGTTACTGCTCTATGCTGTTTCTGTTATTAACAAAATTTCTGACAAAACAAATCTCTGGCAGAAGCCCAGGCAACGTTTTTAATCTGCAAAGTGCTGAGCGCTCTAAGTTTCCTCTGACCTCAGTGGTTACCTCTGGTCATTAGATTGTTCCCTTACCGATGTGTTTTCTATCTTTAGATCCCAAAATATTTTCATTACTATTTCTATTTTACAAATAAACTAAAGAAGCACAGGTCTCAGGTCACTGATCTTACACACCTGTGAGTAGAGAAACTAGCTTAATTTTTTTTAATTCCTTGTCCACCCATGCTTTTCCAACAGAATGTGACAGCTCCCTTAGGCATAGACTGAGTTAAAAAAAAAAAAATTAAAAAACCCCACAATTATCACCCCTTCCCTTTCTTTCCCTCCCTACCTCTCCATCTGGATTTTCTGTCTTGCCTTCTTTTCTCTACATTCCTTTAAAAAAAAAAAAAAAAAAAAAAGCAGAAAGATGGCTTTGTGATTAAAATGTTCTGAAATGCAGACTAAAGACTACATTTTATGTAAGTTCCTTTGGAAAATAAATGTGCAGTCTCAGAGATTTTAATTCCCCTTTAGGCAACTTTTGATTAATTGTGTGTTGGTTATCCTTTGGCAGAGAAGCTGCACATTTGTTGCTTCAGAAATTCGGCAGGTATGTCCACATGGTGCTGTACTACATGACCTTAACCATGACTTGAAACAATTAATTCAAGGATTAAATCTGATCTCTTTTCTCTATAAACTCCTGAATTAATGTTTTCTTTGATCAAGTGTGTCCATTGCTTTAGTATGCTTATCCTCCTCTCATACTACTCTTCATGTAGTAGTCTTCATGATTTTTGAAAAACTGAAAAATAAAAACCGTAAGAAAAATGAAGACTTTTTCATCTAAAACTGAGAATGTATGGTTTGCCCACTTATATCCTGAATGAAGTATGTGTTTGCACACTTAAAGTAACTATCCTAGTACTGTCTGTAATATGCATTTTAATAATATTTAGGTTCATTCTGTTTGAACAAATAACAACTAGCTTTTAACATCCCATACAATGTTAAATTTTGCAAGGGGATCTGAAAGAACTTACATCTTTGGTCAAAAAAAAAAAAGGGAAAAAAGATATGAGACTTGAAAAATCAAAAAGATGCTTTCAAGTAAATTACAGGGCTAGCTTTTGGTCACAGAAAACTGACATTGAAAATTAAAAAAAAAAAAAAGAAGAATGAAATGACTGTAGAAGCAAACAAACAGTGGAGAATGCTTTAAGAAAGGTCAAAACTCAAAATGTTTTAAATTACCAGTATGATGTGTTTCACCAAGAGGCTCGAGTTTTCGAAGTCTATTAAGTTTAGGAGTTCCCCATCCAACTAAAGAAAAACAAAAACTGTCAAAATACATCTCTACTTGATTCTGAGAAAATTTATGGACACCAGTCTCTTTTTGGAGAATTCAAAGCATTTAGGAATGGAAAAAAAAAAAAAAACGTATTATACATTTGATGAATTCCACTTAGATAATTTTAAAATAAAATGATCTACCCTTAAAAACACTGATATTTTGATTACCCACTGATACTAGTCTGACTCCTTTCCTGTGCATGTGAAAATAACAACTTCTCCCCCTGGTATGAATGAAATCAATACTGCTAAAACTTCAGATTGTGAAGTGGGAAACTACATCAGAGATTTCTTAAAGAAGTTTTGGCAGTATATCTCTGTGTGCATATCAGTTTCATCATTGACAGATAAATATTTTACAAGTTTTAAAACCACAGATTGAGACATCAGTTATTGCTTATTAGTACATTTACCTGGTGGAAGAGCTGGTGGTGGTGTAGGATTTGGGGGAACTGCATCATCTCCATTAACGGGTTCTACTCTGTGGCCTCTTTTTAATTTTGTTTTTTTATTTTTCTTCTTACTGTTATCTATACGGAACAGAAATAATTAAATGAATATATAATTACATACCACATGGTTATATTCAGAGAACATGTTAAATCATCTTTTAATATGATCACTGGGGTGAGACGCATGAGCATTTTCCGTCTAGATTTGCACAATACAACAAAAGTTTGTGAAATGTGCAATGTATACAGCACACTTTGTTACTGTAAGCATAAAATATATGCAAACTCTACATTTTAATAAACAAATTCATCTCAGCTTGGTAGCGATGGCAACTGGATCACATATTAGATTATGATAACAAAGGACTCAGTTTCAGCTGTAATCACAGAATCACCAAGTTTGGAAAAGACCTCCAAGATTATCCAGTTCAACCACCCACATGCCACCAATATTTCCCACTAAAACACGTCCCTCAGTACAACATTTAAACATTTCTTGAACACCTTCAGGGACTGTGACTCCACCACCTCCCTGGGCAGCCTGTTCCAGTGCCTGACCACTCTCTCAGAGAAGAAGGATTTCCTAACGTCCAACCTGAATTTCCCCTGGCACAACTTGAGGCCATTCCGCCTAGTAATATCAGTCAAACTAGCAAATACACACTTTTTAAAAGTAGATCTTTCAGTTCAATAACTGAATGGTGTGCTTTGAATAGATTCAATTAACACGTAGCATCTTGAAAAGTAATGCAGACATGGGGAAGAAATGTGTGAAAAATAACATTAGAAGGAAGCAGAGTTACCTGAGTCAAGGCTTTCTGAGGTTTGCTGCTCATTTTCTTCATGCTGCAAATGCTGTGCAGTAGTAGAATTGCATGTTTCTAGTCTGGTATCATTTGTTTTTTGACTGCCGTTAATTGATAATTGCTGAGCATCCACTTGTTCCTGTTCTGTTTGAGATGCTGAAACAACAGTCGCCTTTTCAGTCTCCAACCTTTGCCGCTTCTTTTCCTTCTCAATTTGTTTTTCATTCTAATAATAATAATAATAATAATGATAATATTTTAATTTGTTTTTATAACTTTTAATGCTGTAAACTAATGACACAAGGAAATTTTCCTGAAGTACTTTTTTTTTTGTTTGTTTTTTTTTATGTCTCAGATATAGCATACAAACTTTTCAGATAATAACTGAAGAAGGTAACATCTCCATTACGCTACCTGGAGTGGCACAAGAAGAAAAAAAAGACAAGGGACTTACAGCAAAAGAAATTATCTTCACATTTATATCTTGACATCCACTTACATATGAGTGACAGAGCGTTACAGCCTGTTTTCTTGCATTGTTTTTATTTTTTGGTTAGATGAGGAAGAAAAGACACTACTTATATATACGAGAACAATAGTCCTAAGCAAATTTTTTTCCAGTCTTAATTTTCAATAGAAAACAACAGGTTATGCTGAGAAATCTAAGAAGTTGAAGTAGGCAGGAAGATTCTATCTAAGTAACTACAACACTAAAACTCCTTACAAGAAATTGGCAGGCTTGGAATATTTTCCAGTCCTGAATGTCCAATAGTTTAATCAGGAAATATTTTCAATCAAGTTTTTACAGTGTGATTATTTTACTGTGTCTTCAATTTTTTCCCCCTTAAACCAATACTAGGGAATTTTCTTAACAAGAAAGCATTGATTTGTTGCACAGAAAACAAGACTGCCAAGATTAAAAAAAAAAAAAAAAGTGGTGTGTGTACTGACTTAGAGCAATTCTTTCAAAGAAACCACTTTTCTTATTACCTCTCAGACATTTGTTAGAAGGTCTAAAATGATCCAGATTTCCACATATTTCCATACCTCAGAGATTACTGCAGCTATAGGCTGGAAAGGGTTTTCAGAATTCCCAGGCTCAGGGTCCTCCTCATCATGTACACTTCTTCCTTCTTCTCTTTCCCTTTTTAGTTGATATTATTTTGTTGTTGTTATAGTGTGTTTTGTGGATAGAGGAGAAAGATGAACAAAGAATTATCAAGTAGCCAGGTCATAAATTTTACAAAATAGAGACCAGTTATTAGGTCATCTAACTCATCCTCCAGGATATGCCAGCTGATTTTTACAGTATCTTTCTCTATTTTGGAAAACACATTCTACAAAAATCATAGTAACAGGCTAACATCAGTAGAACATAAAGACACGTTATAGCACAGGTAAAAACACATTTTGTTACGTGCCAGAATGCTCAAGTTGCACTTCAGAAAGCCTGCAGTTTCTAAGGATCAGACAAGTGACAGAATACTTCTGTAACAAAGATTTTGATGGTTCAGCAGTATGACGACATATCAGCATTGTTAATCTTCCACAACTATTATTTCACTTCAATATTCAAGAAAATTGACATGCTGAGAAACCAGACTATCTAAAACATCTTCTGTATTTCACAGAATCGTAGAATCACAGAATGGCCTGGGTTGAAAAAGACCACAGTGATCATCTACTTTCAACCCCCCTGCTATCTGCAGGATTGCCAGCCACCAGACCAGCCTGCCCAGAGCCACATCAGGCTACACTCCGAGCCATTGCTCACCCAAATTAATCCAAAAAAAGTGGTTTGGGTTTCTTTAAGAGGAAAATCACAAGTCAGAAGTGACATTCTGAACAGGAAGTAAACGGTTAATATTGCCCAAAAATGAGCACCAAGTCAGTCGTGCATTTAGCACATTTTGTTTCTCATCGTTCTAGATTCTCTTAACATATGGAAAGGAGAACAGCTGACAAACTACTCAGTACATATAGTAACAGTTAAGGAAAATAATTTGCTTCAAGGAGAGTCAGAAAAGTTGAGAAAATCAAACCAAATAAGTAAGGGCACAAATCAAGAGACTTCACAGAAGCTTCACAGTTACTTCTCACAATAACTCAGACTTGCATGTCTCTACATTTTTTGGGCAGACAGAGAGAAAACGGGCACTTAGAGCATTTTATGATAATTCCCCAGTAAAATGGTTCACAACAGTCTCTAATCGGAACCCTGGTAGGCTGCTGACAACTGCAAAAGACCTTGGAAGAAAACTAATAAATGCTCACTCAGATCGTTTGAGTTGGAAGGGACCTTTGCAAGGACACCTACAGATAGATCAGGTTTGCCAGATCATGAGTCCCTACTTCCCTAAATCATGTTAAGTCCACTCCGTGCCTTGTGGGCTGGATATCCTAAAGTTTATTAGGCATAGCATCAAGTAAAGTTTAAGCTTGTATATTCACATATGGGTTACAAAGTGTCATTTAAGTTAGTAAGAGGTTATTTTAGGACATACCTGAAGATATATTAAGATTAAATGATTATATATACATATATTTATTGTTAGCATCCTGTGAAGTTCTATCAGCAAGACCAAATCTATTCCACAAATGGCTTTGCAATTCTCACTCCAGCATGAAAAAAGGGACTGAAACAGGCAAAAATTTGTAGGTCTTAAAGAAAAGGTTTGGCACTCAGGTCCTTACTTCTAATATGTAAGCCTTGACTTGAAGCCTTAAATCCATCACATAAGCTCTACGAACAAGAATTAATCAAATATCCTAGAGAGGGAGGGAAGGGAGGTAGGAGAAATAGCAGAAAACGAACCTTTCTTCTCGTATCCTTCTCACTCGCTCAGCTCGTTCTCGTTTCTTTTGTTCCTCATATGCCTTTTGTTCTGTAGTATCTCTTTGGATGCGCTCATTTAAGGCATCAAAATCTTTTGCTATGATATGCAGAAGCCAATATAAACCCTTTTTAATTGATTTATCAATTTTTTTCCCATAGCCCATGACAGCTGAGCAAGGTTCCTGTAAATATAAGAAGGAAAAAAAAGAAGGGGGGTGGGGAGATTATTTAATTATTTGCAGTTCAGATTACTTCACCAAATACATGGGCCCAGCCAAATCAATACTGTTGATCTTAAGCTTGCAAAACATTAAGAAGTATGAGAAATAAATCTGCATTTAGTTATTGTGTAAATGTAGATGTATTTTTTTGCTAAGATACAAATCACATCAGGTCTACCAAATTCCCGTATTTCCTGTCCCACTTTGGCAATACTACCTGCTGCACAGAAAAATGTTTGCATGTCGATATCCAAATAAACATACATATACACCAGTTATATACATATCTATTATTCATTTACACATCTATTTATATTCCTATTTCAACAGACAATCTATGCATCTTCATAGGAATATAAGCATTTTATCAAACTCAAATATGTATTTTCTATCTTGCTGGTGCATTATAATAGCCTAAATTATATTTATCTAGTAAAATGGAGGAAAAAAATAAGATCCAAAGAAATCAGTTTAGCTTCAGTTCGTGAAATAAATGTTCAAGTTATTCACAAGCATTTAGGAGATTGTATCATTGTATCTGAATTTGTCAGAAAAACTCAAACCTCTTCAATTTCTCAGATTCAGGAGAGGAGTGAAGTAAAACATCCATTTTGACTGAAATAAAACTTTTGTTATGATATTCTCATAAACAAAGAGACACAAGTAGGCAAATCTATTGGAAAAACAGGTGCAAATTTTGCTAAACTATTTTAGAATACTCGATACAACACTTGAGGTAAGAGTGGTTGACTATAAGGAAATAAGAGGAACAGAAAAATAATTTAAAAAATATTGATTATAAGTACATCTAGTAGGAACATGTTGAAAGGACAGTAGTGAGCTTCTCCTTGAAATGAAAAAGCATCCAGGAGTTATGATAATAGTCCTCAAAAGAGGAGAAAATTCCAAATAGGAAAAAAATAATTTTTTGTTTGTGTTTGTAATCAGGAAGACAACTATAACTGGCTCTAATTGGAACAAAAAAGATGTGGCTCAATTCTAAGGTTCAAATATGAGTGTTATTTACTACAGAACACCATAGCATTCTCTAGAAAAACGTGCAGACTCTCTAAGAAACTAAGCTAATAGACCGGTCTATTTTCATCTAGGCTTGCACAAAGGTTACTTCTGTAGTAGTTCAAGTATAAAATATAGAAATTTAGAGATACAGAAAGCATAGAAATATTAAAAAAAGATGATGGTCATTCTGACTGACACTGTATAACTGCTAGACAAATGACTCAAATTGCTTTAATATTTTTGCAGAGAAATATAAAAATCCAAAAGAAAATTGACTGAATATTAAAAGAAAGTTGTTTTTGATTCCTGCTTCATTTTATTTAAATCTGTTTTTGTTTCATAATCCTATATTTAAATTTATCCCATGAATGATCATACTGAAAGAGCTTGCGACCAGGTTTATCTTTAATGATCCTAGTAAAAGCCTTTCCTTGGGGGTTGAAAACAGATGATCATTATGGTCCTTTTCAACCCAGACCGTTCTACAATTCTATAATCCATACTTCACAAAGAAGTTTGCAAGATTCTCACAGCTGCAATGACTCAGAGTACACAGTCTAGTTTCAAGATAAAAACAGAGAATGGGAAAGTAAGTAAATCTAAAGTACTGGAAACATGCATTAGAATCTTTCAAGTTTTTTCTATTGCTAATGCTTTGTAAGAAAATAATATTACCATAGAAATCCCTCAAGAACAATACTGTGATCTTTTTATGTTTATGATTGCTGCTGTATACTCAGTGCAATGTCTGCTGAATGAAGAAAAGGCTTCAAAGGGTCAAGACACAATGAATCTAAGGGGGCTATGCTATAATACAGCTTCCTACAAAATAACATTATATCTGTGCTACTCAATGAATATTCAAACTCTTCCTACAGAATTAAAAATGCTTTTAACTCTAACACCCACATATCAGATGGAATGTATATTCAAAGTAATCTTCCAATATTGTTCAATAGTTTCTATATAATCTGTAATATTCTTAAAACATTTATGTGGCAATTACAAAAAGATCATACACTTAAAACTCACAAATACTTAAATTAGAAGATTTGTTGATTAAAAAATGACCATGACTACTACATCCAAAATGGAATTATTTTAGGACAGATATTAACTGGATCTTACTGTGTCTACTGGGCTGGGAATTAGAAGAAATACTTAATTTACTTTACTCTTACTGTTTCACAGATGATAACTCAGACTACATGAGGTTTTAGCTATGGACAGAAAGGAGACAAACATTACAACTGAACAGTGGTCCTCCCTGAATGTCAACATAAGCAAATTTCACTTTCTACTTCTTCAAGAGGGTGGAAACTAAACTTGCTATATACCCACATTACTAATTCATTATTTTTATATGGTTTCAAGCTGGAGTAGTAAGTGACAACCTTTGTAGCAATGTCTTCAACAAATTCAGAAGCCAAGTGTCAAGATGAACAGTAGATTGCTTGAAAAAAATAAAAAAATAAAAAATAAATACAGATGTACATACCGTATCTTTGCTGGGATTGCAGGCATCTTGTTTCATTTTTATGCTATATGGCATAATCCCCTATCTCCTTGCAAGCATTATGTAGGCTGCAGAGCTCAGTATGAGCATGACACCAATGCCCTGTAACTTGCAGTACCCACTGATTTTTAACCTCTTATATCTTGAATGAATTACACTCTAGCAGAATTTAAACAAGGAGAAGACGTATGGCAGAAATACCTTGTTTCTGTGAGGATTAACCTTGCTTCTCTGAGAAAAACTAAGATAATAGACAGAACTGGTATAAATTTCTTCAGGGTTTGCATAAACGTTATTCTTGTTGCTGGGATTGCAGGCTTCTCATTTCAATGTTATGCTAAATGGCATAATTCCCTACTCCTTACAAGCACGTATGCATAAGAAAATGAAGCATCTTAAAATATACTTACAATCTGACACAGACATTTGTGTTCATTGACAAGCTTTTCCAGCGATAAGGTCTCAATTACATCTGCTTCTGACAGAGCTCCTTCTCTGTCCTGCTTATTTGCCAGCCTAAAGAAAGGATCAAAAGAAAACACTCAGCATACAGAAATATGGAAAAAAATTAATCTTAAAAACTACATTCCAGACAAAAGTAGGAAAACGTAGGAGAAAGTAAAAAGGAAATGCATTACTTCAGCTTTAATTCTTAGTTCTTTCTACCATACACCATTTTCATCAGAGATACTGATATTAATGACTACGCATCCACAGACAAAGCAATCATATTTTACAGCTGAGAAGACAGCAACTGTACTGCTCACCTATGGCAACCCAGTATAACCTGCTGGGGTCTGTGGATCAAAGTTCAGAACTTTGCAACTTCCCAATCCACATGCACTTTCCACGTGCACATAATACTGCTTCACAATCACCTCAGGTCTGCCTGAGGTGGACAGAAAAAAAAATTGTGGAAAGCACAATTTTTCTCAGCTGCCAAACAGTTTATGTAGTATCTTGAACCTGTTCTTCATAAGTAAAACTCAGAATTTGCATGAATTGCTCTAAAAAACATAGTTTATTATTAAAGCAAGAGAAGAAAAAGGAAGGTATACAAAATGCATAACTTACAAAATAAGTATTCTGTAAAATGAAGTGCCTTTATTGTCTTATCTTTTATTCATTTCTACAAATGTCAGTGGGTACTATTTTTTCTGCATGGAAAAAGACACATCTTTGCTTCATCTGCATTTCCATGTCAGACTCCATTCTGTCACTCTGCCCCTCTGCTGCTATCTGCCACATGGCAACAAAATATAACAGAACACTGGTGGAAAGGTTCAACCTCTACTGCTATACCAACATCCACTCTGACATTATGAGTGAACATAATAAAACAGGAGGCATTACCTTTGGAGCAGCCCTCAGATCATTTTGGAATATAACATGCAATCAGATTTTGATTTCTACAAATACTGGTAATAGTACTTTCTACAGTTGTCATAATCCAGACAATTTAAGTGCAAAAGCTGTAAAAGGAATTTTTCATAGTACTAGGAAAACAGAAAACTGCACTTGCTTCTCTCTAGTAAAGCAATTCCCCTAAAATAACTTTTTTGTAATTTAGCAACTCTTCCATTGCCAAAGAATTCTGAATCAACTTTCTAGACAAAATCACAAACAATTTGGCCTCCATGAATGCAATGGCAGATTGGTTTAAAACCAGACTTCACGATCTTTCTTCTAAATCTGAAGTTGTCATCATCACTTTTAGGGAATGTTTGGCCAAAGCTTATAAGAATTTATCATACTCCTTACTGGGAGGAAACAATGGTAAAGAATTCACTCCATACTTAGAGAAACTTGTCAGCATATGAGGTCCACCCAGAAATTTACTTATTCTGATTTTTCCAGAATTGTAGTATAAGAGTCTCAGTTCTTAATTATCATAATCCTAAGAGATCCTTTAACCTCAAAGAGCCATAAAAAAGCTGTATTATATTTACAGTTCCAAAAAACATTCCTTGTCGATCCATTAATCTCAAGTGCTGTGATTCATTACCTGACCTTCCCTTTCAAGGAGTGTGCATGAAGGAGACCACGGAAAGACAGCTTCTTAAACATCCTGACAGCTCAATTCTCTTTTGATCTTCGTTAGTCTTAAAAACCACGTGCAGTCAAAAAAGTTTATACATTTACCATCAGCTTGGGGATAAAAACTCCTATATCCTACCTACGATCAAAACTTTGCTAACTTGCCTGCAGCGCTAGAAAGAGCACAGAGTTCCCCAGTATGTTAACACTTGATTTGATAATCCATTCCCACTTCTTGACAAAAATATTAATTCTACAGTGCCTTGTACTCTCTGTGGTTTAGTGCAGACAATACTTCACGCTTCCTTACGTCATATACAGAACCAATGACGTTTTCAACGTGTTTATGTAACTCTGGCACTGTTTCTTAACAAACAGCTACAACAAGTAACATTGTCCCAGTATTTGGTTATTAAATGTGCCTGAAACTAAACTAGAGAAAAACTGAAATAGAATTCAAGAAAGTTATAGGGAGAAATCAAAAGACTGGAAACAGTTATCTCTGCCTTCTTTTTCTTTTCCCCTCTATTTACCTTACCTTTGCCACAGTCTAAAAATCCTATTGCACTTTTCCTAGTCTCAAAAAGCATTCCTCAGCAGTGCTGTCAATCCCTATCTCGATCTGATTTAAGAAAATATTTCTGAGTACATACTTTGTTGCCACAGCCTTTTCAACCTCAAGATTAAATAACTATAGTATTTACTGTTTCTCTGGACTGTACATTCTACAAATCACAGATGACGCAGAATGTAATCTTTGTAAACTGCATACCTCAGTTTGACAGTAATGCCCTATAACATGCAGTATCTGCTGATTTTTCACCTTTACTACTTTGAATGGCATACAGTTTGCTTTTTTGGACAGTTACCTTCTGTTTCCAATACAGAAATCCTGTTATAATACCAATGTATTCAAACATTGGAATTGAAGTTCTGTACCTGGCTAAGTGAAATATCCAAATAGCAGTCTCCACCTCGTGCTCCCCAAGAATTCATTTAATACAGGTCATACATTTCCTGTTGTTCTACTCCCTGTCCCACTTCAGTCTGTAGATCAAACTTAAGGAATAAACATATTGTTCAAATACATTTAAGACACTGACCGTCACATTGTGCATTAACGATGCATGTTTTTTCCTTTCAAGTAAGCATATGAATAGATCCGCAACATACTCTCACTTTCTTTTTCCTTCTCACTTCAGCGTAGAAGAAAGCAATTACTGCGCTTACACTTGTGCTTCAGAGGCAGGCAGTGCTATGTTTGCAGCTGACAAGGTCTCTACCTAGGGAGCTGGTCTCAGACACTTCCTACTATTGGCCAACTCCATGAGAGTGATCCGCCTCGCAGCAAGGCTGGGTTGCAAACAGGCAGAACCAGATTCCCCACGTAGAAAGTAATCAATTTGCCTGTCTACTGCAGTTGCAGAAGTCAGCTTCTCTCTCGCACTGCTGCACTTGAAGATGAACCCTCGGACAATTATTTAAGGACTAGGAGCAGAAAGCATGCTGAAAAGACTTACTGGAATGCCACTCAAGACACAGTACTTGGGAAAATACTCAAAACAATATTTGTCTCATTATACTCAAGCTTAGCCTCCAGAGTTCCTTTCTGAAGGATAACGTGTGCCATCAGCACTGGATTCAAAGGTAAAGACTTCTATTTTACTTAACGTTTAAAAAGTTGCAAATATCAGAAAAAGGCTGTGTAGTCTGTGTCAAAGTGTCAAGACACGCAAACAGTAAATGTCGACCCTGAAAATAATTGGATAGAACTCTGGGTTAATAATGTCTCAGAGCTCCACTGCTCATGCACGGGAATGCTAAGCTTTGAAGCCAAGTTTTATGCATAAAACCTCATTCTTTACTGAATACACTGGGGTTATCTTAAAGGACAGAGCTTGGTTTTAATTTTCCAAAGCAGCAGAACTTCATATGTAACAATCTTCGGTGTTTAAGAACTATAAGAAGTATTGATAAACACACTTGAAAGCGCTGATGGCATATAACATTAAGTTTGCCAACTCCAAAGCTTTTATAAATAAAATCATGCTTTACTTACTTCAATTTCACAAAGTATACTTGGAACCCTCTTAGTGTAGCAAAAAATGTTATTTATAAAAGAAACAGAGAAGAGGAAAGAACCAAATGCTTTTATGTCATGTAAGACTTTTTTTAAAAAAACAACTAGAGAGCTTTGAACTTTATTTTTAGAGTCATGGGAAACAGTGTGGAAAGGGAGTGTATGTGTGCATTGGCACAACTGACATCTACACTTCAGTATTTCCCTCAGAAGCCAGAAGAAATACCAGCGAAAAAGTCTCTGAACATGAACTATGTGCACTCGTTGGCTTGCTTCTAAAATGTAAATTACCCAGCAAGTAGCGAACAAATAAGCATTAAAACTTACTTCACAGTCCAAGAGATTTGGTGAAAAAATCTGGTATAAAAAGGATATCTTTGTATCTCAGTTTTCTTAAACAAACAAACAAACAAGAAATGTTAGAGAAAAAACAGATGTTTCTTTCACAGAAGGTATTCTGTATGAGTGCCTAGATGTGTTTATTTTCTTGGTTTGCAGGCTTGGACTTTTTGTTTTAAATACATTTGCTTTACAACTTGTGCATTTGGTTCTGGATTTACCATACAGTAAGAACACTGAAAACTAAACAGTGTACAGGCAAGCTGTTTGAAGTAATATGTGAAAGTAGCTTATAGATAATGCTTTTGGGTTTAGCCAGTTATCACAGACTCAATAAGTTTGGTCAAATCTGCACGTTGGCCATAAAAAAATACAGAAGAGCACAGTATACCTCCAGGGTACTTTGGTCAAAATACTGCAGTATCAAAATTGTCAATCTTGAGTAGAAGTAACTTCAGGAAAATGTATCTTTAAAAGAACGATTGATCTGAGATCAGGAATACTAGGCTTGAAGGCTACTTCAAGAAGCCATAGCTTTGAGAATGACTGAGCCACCATTCCTCAGAATTCAAAGGCAAGAGGGAGAAGCTTTCAACTGCGCAGCAGTCTAAACAAGAATGAACAAAGCCATATTTTTTCACCCACAGTTGAGCTTTTAGAAATAATCTTCCAAGTATTTTCTTCAGGATTTCATCTCTCATCCATTTTTCCCCCTTGGACAGTCCTGTGGACAGCAATTACTAGCATGACAATAGAAAACTGAGGCCTGTGCAGTTATATGAAGAAAAGATTAATTAGTTTCTTTGTTTTCCTCATGTTACTGACCATGCAGCTCAAACTCTTGATCGACAGACAGAAAGATGTGAGTGTGTCAGATAGTTTTTGCCCTTCAATTATTTGCAGTTCATTAGCTTTTCAAGAAAAACAAACTTACTGCTAATTCAACAAGCACACATATAGGAGAACCAGCAAATAGTTTCAGGCTTCCCACCGGGACTGAGAGAAACTCTCTGCTCTCCCTTCTTTGTGTAGACTTTTTGCAGATTGCATTTAACAGCTTTTAACTATACAAATAGTCCAAATGTGGCTCTTAGCAAATCTTAAGCTACATTCTTTGGCACTCTAAAGAGATGCCTTAGCATTAGGCACTTTCTGGATCGTTGATAAGAGTTGGAAAATCATTGGTAACTTTTTACTGATTGACACCAGGGTCCTCCTCAAAAACACAGAATATTTAATTTCCCTAGTTTGCTTTTTATGCCTTCTATTGTTACGTAAAACAACACTTTGAATATTAGGGTAAGATATAATGAAAAACTAGTGATGAGACGCTCCAAGACCATCTGCTTACAAACACCAATTAAGAAAGAGTTTGTGTACACGTAACTGCAGGGAGATCAATTCCTCTAATTCACCTTTTTCCTTAACTAGCTCCTCCAGGACACTTCTAACTATTCTTTTATTTAAATGTAAGATTCTAAACTCATCCTGTTTGTAGTATCTTTAGGCAACTCTAGAGCAATCTCATTCTCATACTACCTTTTGAAGTGGTTAAAAGAATGTCAGTTATCATTTGTTTCACTTTAGGTAAGCAGCCACATTCCTACCTCATATCTGAATCCTATTCTCATTTACCAAAAGTGTATTTCTCCAACACACTTCTTCACTATTTGTTTATTCCAACCAACTACTCAAATGGGCTTTACACAAAGAGATCTGAGATTATAACCAGAACACCGTATTTAACTTCCAAGTGTTTAACTGCAAAAGCAATAAGTTATGCTGCCATGTTCTGGTGTAAGAATTTTAAAAAATCCCTGAAAATATGTATTATTTTCATATACTTTTCATGTATTTCACCTTAATAATAGATACCAAGACAAATAATGAACTTTCTTTATGGAAACTGCCTGTAAGATACATTGTGGTTTTTGCTTTCCCTAGAAATCCTTACATTTACTACAGATGAGTTGCAAGGCTGCAGTACTTAGCTATATGACATGATAGATGAAATGAGAATGAAAACTAAGTGGGACTACGAATTTTGCTCCTGCAACTCTACTATCAGGATAAAAGAGAATCTGGAAATAGATTTATACTAACAGAGTTCTAGAGAAAGTTAGAGTTAAAAATATATGCTCTATTAAATGGAAATGATTTCACTTGTCCTTCATCCTGCTTCAGCCTTGTCTTTTGTTAATTTACTTTCAAATTCTACCTTACGATATATAAATATCTAAAGCCTCATTATGTAACTTTTGCTAGAGGAATTTATAGTCTTCTTTCTGGATTTCTATGACTTGTAGGTGGCCACCATGTTCATACCAGCTAAACAAGTGAAAGTGCTGATTACTAACATTATTCTTGTCTGAAAGAAAAACAAAACCAGGAATCTAAGTGATTTTGTTGTTGTTGTTGTTGTTTGTTTTTCAAGTTTCCTAAAGAGCACTACTTTCAGTAATTCTTTAGTACATGAAACATCATAAACACATTAGTTAAGTTCTTCAGTTTTAAATACGAGATATTCCAGTCCTTTACTAACTAGAGAGTATAACCCTCAGTGATGCATGCTGCACCTGCAAGTGTGACTTATGCCAGTGCAAAGGCATGACCGTAACACCTTCCGATACCCACAGTTTCAGTGGACAGCCTGAGAATCACTGTCTGTACACGTGGAAATAATGACAGATCGCTATCCTCAAATCTTCTACAGGCAATTCAGAACAGGTTACAGAACTCCAAAGTACAAACCCAGCTTTGCCACTGATTCATTATGCATCACTGAATCACATATTTCATAAAAATAGTAACATCACCACAACTCTGTAACTGATAGGGAAGAACACTGGCAGCTGTAGAGACTTTGAAAGTACAAAATCTTCTAAAACAGATGATTCAAAACTTACCATATTCTCCCATACCTACTAATGCCAAAGTTCATACTTCTATTATTTGCCTATCATCTTCTCTGTTATTATGCTTTTCCCATATGCAACACCACAGAACTGCCCTAAAAGCAGTGTATCTCCAGCATCTCGAGTGCGTTACAGATTTCTGGCCAAGAACATCTAAATTAATTAAAATAACTAAAAATCTATTTTCTGCCCTTACCTCTCCCTTGAAGTGCTCACTCCAGCAGCACAGCTTAATGACTCTACCAGCAATCTCTGAATCATTTTCACTCATGAAATTTTGTTGTGCAAATCCCCTTAATACTCAGACCTGTTTTGTTATATTTGAATCAAACATTTTTATTTACTATCTGTTTCTCCCCTTCCCATACCTACTTCACATTAACTAGAGAACTCCCAAGCTACATAGCTTCAAATGCACCAATTTCTATTCTCCTTCACATGGGTCGTTTTGGGTTTGCCCAGTTGTCTTCTGGCAGTGCTAGTATGGGATATTTTCTCAAGAAACAAGATTCTATTTCCTCAATATCACACCACATAGTGGGCTGTGATGATACAACATGTTACTAATTATACAAACAGCCTTCACATGTTAGCAGTTCTTAAAAATATTGATAGGGATCTTATTCAAGTCCCCTGCATTGAAAATGCAATTGATTTTGCACTGTCGTATGACATACTTTGATAGTACTTACCTACCTTGCAAATACAAATGGTATGCATTTTTAGGCCTATACCCAAGGCAAACTCTCCGCCTTTACTGTTTTCTTGTTGAATACCACGCTGCCCACAAACAGAAGCTTGAACTTAGAACTGGTCTTACGTATGCTTTTCCAAGGAATTATCATCTTAAAACATGATGATTTAAGAGGACACTTTCATCCTTGCTTTAAGCACGTGTTTTTACAAGACAATTAAGCTAAAAGAAACTTTTTTATTTTGAGAAAAGGAGAAAATAAATTTAATCTGCAACAAATTTCCTTGCTTCAGTTGCTTAAAATGTATCTTGGAGTTATAACACAAGATTCTAGAGCACAAAACATATTTCTTTTCTTGTGAGAATAAATGAAAGCACAACTTTTTCAGAAAGCTTAAATTTCGATTCAAAACCTCAGTCTTTCCCAGAAACTATTAAGAGTTAATATTAAGTTTAAATGACAGAAATACTTCAGTAATTTTTTACTGAGTTGCTAAGACACTCAAAACAGCAATAAGGTTCCAGACCAGAGCATGACTCTGAACATGACTCAAAGCCAATGCTGTCAAAAAGAACAGTTACACAGGTTTGGTTTTTTTGCACAATATAACAGAGATGCAACTTCACTGCAGCCTAGAAATGTATTAAATAAAAAATTACTTTTAGCTGAAATTCCTTTGAGATATATGTTGCTTGCAAGTGTCTTCTACCTAGTGCCCTTCACTGTATCATAACTAAAGGACAGAAAAATAAATCAACCCTTATTTTTATTGCAGGTTTGTTTCGGTTTTGCTTTTTAAAGCTGTTTCAGCAGAGGTAATGATGTGATCTTTGATAAGAATTTAAGGCATACTTTATCATCAAAACAAATTAATAATGGATAATGGTAGTCCACTTCTCAGAATCTACTGTTCTCCTAGGCAGGGTGTAGATGTACTTGTCATTGTAAAGGCTTCCCATCCACATAGGCCATCACTTTGGAGAGACTCATCTCTGGTGAACAACACATTAAAGTTATCAAAACGCCAATACTCCTGCAGTACCCTTAAAATACTTGACAAAGATGTGAAAATTGTACTCCTAAACCTGTCACTAATACATAAGAAGATGACTACCAGAACAAATACAAACTGAATCACCAGTGAATCTAAATAACAACTATGTGTGTGCACTGGAAGAGGGGGGATGGAGAGCAAAGCCTTCCTAGGAGATGAGGCTTGTCAGCACGACCAAATTGAAATGCAGCATGCACATCCCTACTCCCCTCTCCCGGCCAAATATAGTATGCTAATGAAAGCTGGTCAATAATCCTTAAGCTCTAAGCACAGCTTATGTACTGTAAAATGTACTGCAAAACTGACCCTGACTTTTTCTCTTCTGTAGACTATCCTGTTCCCTTCCTTACCCCTATCCACCTTCTGCCCAAAATCATCCTGTAGCCTTATCTGTTCTTTGGCTATGCTTTCACTATTACATAACTTTTTTACTGTACATAGAAAAGGCACAGTGCCACATGAATTCGACAGTATCATCTCAGCAGCTGTATCATCTCCCTGACTACACAGTATCTTTTAAAGGCCTACAGCTTGTGATTATGGTTCTGAATAACGCTTCAGTAACTCAAATGCAGCAACATTTACGTCTGAGGAATGGCAGGAAACGCCGACAGATCTCACTGATGCTCTTCACATTTGTTTATGTCAGAGCACTCAGAGCTGTTTCTAAACTTAGTCAACAATTTGCTGCTGCAGTTTAGCAATCTAATGCTTATTTCCTATTACCATTACTGAAGTCAACCTCCTGCTCTTAGCTGTTGTAACCCAACTTCTCCAACCAGTGAAGAAAAAGTCTGATATGGATGCTAACAAAGTACTAGGCTATGCTGAGTGGAAGGTTGCCTTGAGCATAAATTAGCAGAGGGAGTACAAATGTGAGTAATTGGGTATGAAGAACAGCAAAGCTGGAATTTCTGTTCCTACAGTGACTGCCAGCTGTAGTTGAAGTATTTCATCACTTCTGTAAGGCAAGTCCTCTGTTTCTGATAGTGCTTCCAGATTCCTTCAGATGAAAAAAAAATAAATTGCCCCATCCAAGTTAAGCGTTAAGCAAGTGGAACATGAAGCAATATATTACATACCAGAATAAGTTATTTAAAAGTAACCTCAAAATTCTAACAGCATTTTTTGAAATTTGTGGCTTTTAGATGCAAATCTGGTTTTCCCTTAAACACTCAAGTGGGAGTTTAATGGAGAAATTTAGGAACTTAACACAGATCTTGTGTTTTACACTGCATTTGTATATACTAAATTATCCTTCAATAAAAGTTTCCTACTGCATAACAAGACAACACCAAAGGAGCAAACTTTAGCACCGTTAAGTGTCAGTATCTTTCATCAGGAAAAGTACAGGACTATTTGTTTATGTGGGAGTTGATACCAAGGCAAAACTTCAAGTTGGAGTCAGTCAAAGGAATACTGGGAAAGAGAAATCCAATCCAAACTAAGTAATTGTGTGTTGATTTCCCAGTAGGAAACCTTTCTCCGAGTTTGAGATTGCTGAACAACGTCAGATAGCAGGATCAGGCTTTCTTACATGACCTGGAAAAAACTCAACACTTCACACACCTCTTTTCAGGACACTTGCGGAATTAGGCCACGAATTACTACGTATATAGAGTCTAACGCATAAAGGCAAGGAAAAACAGATGCTCAATCACAGTCTGGTCCCAGGCTCACTTAATTCATGGAAAAGATCCCAGTGACTTCTGTAGCCTGAAGATGGTGCCTCCAGGTCTGATTTTGACCAGAAGCCAAAGTGCTGCGTGTGTTGGAGAAAACAACCTCCTCAATTTCAGTAAGAGGTATTTACTTCTCTTTACCACTATAAGGTCTGGAGGATGGAAGACACAATGCCTACCTAAAAGGAAACAAAGCTTATATTCACAGCATGCTTAGCAGCTGAAATAGGTATCAGTATGTGAAATACACACCTATCTTAAGAGAAGCTTAATGTTTTAAAATACAAACCTCCAACAGTCAGAAATAGTGGGAATTCTTTCCTTTCTAACTTAGTAACATGGTGCTTGGCTGACATTAGCAAGTGAATTCTTATTTACAAGTGCCCTTATGGTGCCCTGTCAAATTCAACACTTTTCTCCATGAAAATTGGCGCCATGTATCATGAGATCATAATCCCCCAGGACAGGAGAAACAAACCTCTCCTCCGCAAACAGATGTGCACACATTCCCCACCTCTGTAACTTAGGCTGCCTTTTGGCAAGGAACTTCAGCAGCTGCCCATCTGCAGAGGTGAAAAACTTTCAGCAGAAAATACAGAGGAACTTACTGCTCCCACACCTGCAAAGCAAGCTCAGCATTTGTTCCTCTCCAGATGACACCCTGATGAGTTGATTAAATCATTCAGAAGCATGCATATTCACATTGCTTGCAAAACACCATGGTTATGACAGCATCTCACCTGAACTGCTTACAGCAGTAACATGGTTTGTCAGCGAGAACTTAGCAAGCGCTCTCACAGAGTATTAAGGGAAAAGTGCCTTTCAAGGACACTGTTAATATAAAATAATTCTACACAATAAAACTGTGAGACCACTTGTTATTAGGGAAACACCTAAAGACCTGTTTAATTTTAAACACATTCTCAAAGCCCACTATCTTCAATTAGATTTGAGCTTATGCTGCCCAAAATCCAGTCTCAGCTTCTCAGAGCGAAAATGACATACAGTACTGGGAAACAGAGAGCTCTTCTGGGGAGGTTTAACCACGTGCTCAGATCTGTGCATCTGCTTAAATGATTTGTCAAACTGGGGGCACTATATAGAATATTTAAATATATATCACATAAAAACTCCACTATTCCTAAAGTGAAATTTAATCAAAATGTGGAGCACCTAAGAATGTTAAATGAATCTGGCTACAGACAGCACAAGTCTTCTTCCCCTGGAACACTCACTCTCAAGTCAAATTAACCTTTGTGCAAATGACTAAAAAGGCAAACCTGGTAGCATATCTGCGGCAGGACAACGGCCTCATGCTAAATGGGAAAGAAGTCTAGTTGATGTAGAAGATCACAGGATGTTTAATTAGTAAAAACCTTTACTCATCACTGTTGCTATTGCTCTCTGTCCAGCTCCCAGGAATTAATATTATTCCAGCTTCAGACTGGTTTCCATGATCCAAGAAGATGAGGTAATACTCACATGAAAGATGAAGACGGTATCAAGGTTCACAAAGCTCATTCACTGAAGGACATAATTCCTTCAAACTAGTGTCTGTCCAGCTGTGCTTGATTTCCCCTCAGCATTACTGTGGGGCGGCATTATTTCCAGAAAAGGTAGAAATAAGGTCATTGATATACATCAATACTCTAAAGAAAGAAATTCTAGTGTTAAATATCAGATTAAAAATAGGTTTAAATGGGTTTGAAAACATCAGATTCTTTTGAAATAGTTTGAAACATGAAGAATTGGTTTGAACTCAGCAGAGAAAGCTGGAACCTGACTGTATTCTGAATGCAGGGGACTTAATCACTCAAGAGATTTCCATCTATGAATTCCCTTAACTCTAAAAGGGCTGGCACATTCTGCCTGTGTTGGCAAAAACTTCAGTAAGTCTTTCATCTCAACCAGCAGGATGCATGCCTATACATACAATCCAACACAAAGGACAACAACACAAAGAACTCCCTGTATGAACCAAGTTAGTTAGGAAACACTCATATAGTCAAGCCAACAATTTCCAAGGTTATCTATGTCACGAAGACATCCTTGTTTATTTTAAACCAGCATGAGTTTCAGTTGCAATACAATCAGTCACATTTACTGGCAAGCAAGTTCAGAGGCGGGTTTTGAAGGCAATCCAAATAGGAGGTAGGATATGAAAGTAGGGTTCCATTGCTTACATTCCACTCCCTAGTAAGTTCAATAAACAAGACACACAAAAAAAATTAGCTACTCGAAGTGTTTTCTGCTTACTTCTTACATCTGAGATTTGAGAAGAAACTGTTCCTTTTGTGGATAACTATATGATACATACTTTGCAAAGAGTCCCCCAACAGTCATGCAATTCTGCTGCTTTTTAGTTTCTTCTCTCCCTCAAGGAATTCAAATATTTCGAGATCAGTGAACCCAAACCATCAAAAAGTAGATTAATAATTGTTAATAGATACACAAATTGAACAGCAAACCTAGTTCTCATGGTCCTCTGATCAACTCACTTCAAAGCCACAGCAAATTGAACATAAGAAAAATCAGTAACTGTCCTTTTGAGAAATTGTGCTGCGTTCTGATGGAACAACTGGATGACCATATGCATGTATTACAGCTTTCCAGTAATTACTTGAATTTCCTTAGATACAATAAAGTCTTGCCACCTCACATAAGCATTAATGGTGCCATTAAAACTTGCTTTTGATCATAGGATTGCCAAGCCATGTTAAATTAACATGGGTCAACAAATGCGTTAGACTGTACTAAAACAAGATTTTCAGGTCAATTCTTCTAAAGCCTTGTTCTTTCACATGCCCCACGCTGAACTTTCCCCAGTCATGGTGGTGCCAAGCAGTTCTGAAACATTTCAAAAGAATGTTAACCTTAAAGAAACTGCTTCTTTTTGCTGTGGGAAATACCACTAGTTAAGCAACACTAAGGAATTACTGTAATAAAATAAATACATGTTGTATTTTTCTCCACCCTGAAGTAGCATTTTCCACAAAATTACTTGGAAGTTTGCCTGTTAACTCTCAGTACAATATGGTAACTTTCACTATCTACCAGTTTTTTTTGTTGTTTTTCTTTTTTTTTAATTATTCTCTTGCAGCAAATGAATAAACATTATGTTTGGATCTGAAATCATAGAAGTGGGGGGTGAAGTTGGGGGTTTTAGGGGAAACCAATTAAAAAAGCAGTAAGGGAAATCTGTACTACGGTACAACATCAGCATTGTTTCTTACAATTGATGTCTGTACGTTTAAAGTTTTGTTTTTAAGCTAATCTTCCTGTAGATAACAATGTATAAATCTGTGGAAAATATGTTCACAATGTACAGCTCCATGACTTAGATAATGAAAAAAAAATATTTAGGGACCTTAAATATGGGTAAGGGATCAGAGAAACCACAGAACTATTATATGAAGTTATTCTAATGTAACAAAATTGTTTGCATATTGACAGGTTACTAGATTGATTCCTTGTAGCTATTACAAAATGCACTCTTTTGGATATTGGAAAGAAATAATGCGTTTGCTTACCAAAAAAGATTCTCTAGAATTGGGATTTCAGACAATATGCATCTATAAAACACAGTCACTTACGAAGACTATCCTGAAACCTCCAAAACCAGCTAAAAGATACTACTGCACAGTTTAACATTCACGCCTGAATAAACCCATGTAAGAAACACATTTGACTTGACCAGAAGACCCTAAGTAAAAATTAAATAGTCTTCTAGTCCTGAACACTTCACTTTTAACAGATTTTCAGTTCTTGATTTTATTTCAAGAAAAACATTCATGGGAAGTTTAAGAAAATACTTTCATCCCTGTAATTAAAAAAGATTATATACTCAAAGGAAACTTTCTTTTAATTAAAAAAAGAAAACTGTTGAATTACATAGTATTAAACATATGCATACACACCAAATTCCTGGAGTCCACCTAAAGAAATCAACAAATACCTAAGAGAGGTGATTCACCCTCAGTAACATGTCAAAGTAACATGTAACAAAGTAACACCCTCAGCACTGTCAAATCAGAGGTATCTCATGTAACTAATTCTTGCTCTCAGTAACTGAGAGTCACTGAACAGTTTGCAAGCTAATCACGAACTATTTATTAGATTTATACAAAAACTTGAAAATAAGAAGTAAAACCCAGTGCCAATCAATTGCAAAGCAGCAATGACCGATACTTTCGATTTCTGCAGAATGGAGCATCCCTTTTGTTTACAGAGCAGAGGACAACAAACAAACAAACAATGAAAAATAGCAGCCCTAAAACAGCCATAACAACAATAACAAAAATAATTCTACCAAAAAGACAAACACTGCAGTAGATTTGTAAGACGGTGCAGAGTGTGTGCACTAATTCCATCAACTCAGGTTCATTAATATGACTCAAAGACTTCTAGAAGTTGCCTGCCAGCGTGTAGAGGTTATGCTCCACGTAATGAAAATGTGCAACATAAGCATCTTACTACCTAATGCCCTTCCTTCAGTATATGAATTTTGAAAAGCCAAGCTAAATCTTCAGAAATGTTTCAGTGAAAAAGTACTTTGATGAAAGAACTGTTTTAGTCATTTTAAATATTCCCTTAAAGATCCATATCATCAGCAGTGTTCCAAACGACTTATTTACCTGCACAGAGAGCTCATAAAGAAAGGAAATATTTGAAAATAGACAAAAGGTCTTGCAAACTCAAACAAATGAGCTGTAATACTCTCCAAAAATAATTTAATGGCACTCATAGGAAGAAACACCCACAACATTCACATTGTGTGTGTCAATGTTACAGATCTTTTGGTCCAACCCTCAGTATGTGGTACAGAGCACTATATCCCAGAAGCATGCCATCCCACATAAACACCCACAAACAGCCCTTTCCAAGCTCTTATTCCTTGTGGCATTAAAAGGTTCTTTCTTTATCTGAACTTAAAGAAGAAATATTTGCATTCAGAAATACTAATGCTTATCACTCTTGTTTTTTGGGGCTTCTTGGTTAATGTTTCATCTGTGTGCATTACAGGTTATAGATACCTCTCCACGGATATTGCTGCATTCAAGAAGATAAGCACACATTCAACAGAGGTCATTTAAAAATATATATATATTTTATTGTGGCCATAAACCAACTGCAAAAAGCTGCCAATTTTTAAGATTTTGTTTTTAATTTCATTTTTTTTTTTTTTTTTTTTAAATGGAAGATGTCTTCAAGCAAATCCTTGAAATACTTCCCTATGTTCAAAATCAAACAGGAAAATTTAGACTGACAGCAGAGGCCAGGCTGAAAGCTATGCCCAAAGCCATATGAAAGGTACGTTTCTCAGATTTGCTATAAAATCATTCCCACTAAAAAAATTCAGCATCACATTAACAGATCTCTGTTAATATAATTCTCAGAGTGAGTTTAAATATCTCCAGCGAAGCATGTACAACAGTTAAGGTAGAAAACATAACTAAATCCACTTTCTATTAAATAAGAAACACTACTGAATTGTGTGCTAACATGTTGTATAAATATGTCAGTAAAAATTGTATTAAGTTCACAAATGGCAATGTAAAGTGACAGAAATCCAAAGAAGCTTATAAAATCTTCAATACCTGATGTTAATTATACTGAATCCACTTCTATTTAGTATTTTCATACTAAACTACAAGTTCTTGCTTGCTGTAGTTCAGTTATCATCACTTTAACTCAACAGATAAGGGAAGTCAAGGAAAAAAAGGAGAAAAAAAATTTCTGTGTGGCTGAACTAAGAGCTTAAAATGTACATTCAAGCCAAAATTCTGACCCCTAGGCAGATTGTCTCAAAGGCCAAAGTGCTTGCTTTCCACTGAAGATGAAAATTTTCTACTATTTCCAAAAAGATTTAAAGTTATTAATATTCCTTCATCAAATAAAGAATTATGATAAAACAAAGAATTTGAGTTTCTCATCTCTTCCTTCACAAAGTTGTTCCCCACCCCAATCCATGTTCTTAGTTATTTTAAGTTCTATATAATAAGCCATAATCTATCATACAAATTGGATTGGACTACAAATTACTGTCTATGGAAACGCAAAAGATAACAAAAAAAGCCAAGGGAAGACTTAACTGTGCACATCTGAAGATAAATTGAAATCTTTAGGTTTTGATTAAGCCCTACAGAAACTGGGTTAAAGGGTAGATTGTTCTTACATCACCTTCCTTGAACTCAAAACACTTACCTGCTAATTTTACTAGTGTACAAAGTGAAGTTGCTCTGAGTTCCAAAACTACTGTTAATGCCTATAGACCACTGCTAACATGGATCGTCTTTACACTTTGATTACAGAAAAACAAGCTAAAAGAAACTAAAAGAGCTAACTCCCTGAATTGCAAGTGAGGTAAAGAACAAAGAAAAAAGCTAAGCTCAAGAATCATGAGAGATCGCCTTCAGGAGCTTAAACTCCGAGCCAAAGAACTACAGATGGCTGGAGAAAATACCTGTCCACCTGTACGAGATGAGCAGGAAGAGTTTGAACAGCAGGCCATTATTTATGAAAGGGAGCCTATAACCGAAAGGCACTTCCATGAAATCCAGAAGCTTCAGAACGAGATCAATAATTTGGTGGAGGAAGTTCAAAAATTCAGTCAACAACAAAAAAGTCTAGTATCTTCAATGAGAAGGTTCAGTGTTCTTAAAAAGGAATCTAACACAGCAAGAGAAATAAAAATTCAAGCAGAGCATATACGAAAAGGTTTGGATGAACTGTCAAAAACAGTGAAAAAAGTTGAAAGTGAATATGGGTTATCACGTGCTATAGTAAGAATTCTAGCTTCCCAGCACACTTTCCTGTCCCGGTGTTACCTAAATGCTATGCTTTCATACAATGAAGCTATAACAGCCAAACAAGAGAAATGCAGAAGATTTATTGTTCGTCAGCTTGAAGTAGCTGGTAAAGAGGTATCTGAGGACGAAGTCAATGATATGTTCCAACAAGGAAAATGGGAGATTTTCAACGAAAATCTACTCACCGAAGCCAAAATTACTAAAGCTCAGCTTTCAGAGATTGAACAGAGACACAAAGAACTGATCAGCCTAGAGACTCAGATCAAAGACTTGAAGGATCTTTTCATCCAGATATCAGTTCTGGTAGAAGAGCAGGGGGAGATGATCAACAACATTGAAATCAGTATGAACAACACTCAAGAATACACCCAAATATCTAGAGAAAAATTTGGACTTGCAGTCAGGTATCAAAAAAGAAACCCTTGCAAAGTAATATGCTGCTGGTGCTGCCCATGCTGCAAGTGACAAAGCAGCAGCTCTTATGCAGGAAACTGAACCTATCAACCAACCCCAGGACTCTTTCATTGCTTCATTTTTCTTCCCTTTTCCCCTTCCACACTTCCACTGAGGAAAAACTGCACCTGTTTTTCCAAACTGAGTTCAAAGACTGAAATGAGATCTTCATTTGTGCCTAAATTTTATGGTTTCCATTGATACACATACACTAGAGGAAAAGATCAAAGGAGACAAATAACACTTTCTTGTTCTTCCACTTACAAGAAGCACCAACAAAAACAATGTATCAACATGCCATATGTGCTTTTGGGAAACATCAAAATTATTGTAAATCTCAGGATTCACAAGACTGATTGAATTACCTGTTATAAAATAAGAATTAGTATTCTTTCAATTGCTGGTTTTTTGTTGTTGTTTGGATTGTTTTTTGGTGTTTTTTTTTTTTTTTTTTTTTTTTTGTTATTGTTGTTGTTGTTCTTGTTTGTACAAGTGCTCATATTTACTTGGTTCAAGTTTCATTTTTTTCCTCTCACAATACAAATAAAAAAGTACAAATAAAAGTAACACAAAGCAGGCAATCCCAGTAACAATCAAAAAACTGATGCATAAACTTTTCTGACTTCTTGTTTGGTTATCAAGACTACGTATCACCATCTGTCTGAGAAGAACTGTGCTCCATTTTCTCTGAACCTCCCTATTATGTAGTGGTAGGATTTCCTACCTTGGTTTCTTCCTACTTCTGAGCAAATGCAGATCTCTTGCATCTCCTCACATCACACACTCCAGCAACAGCTCAGATTCACTGCAGTATAATCAACATTTGTCTTCGCTGTCCTTCTTGTCTCATCATTTTATCTCTATTTACTTTTTATTTCCCTTGCATCTTCCTTTTCACTTTAGTTTCTCAGGTTCCCACTCCTAATAGCGCTATTTCCATGTACAAATGCAGGTGCTTACACGTCCCCAGTAGTTACATATATTTCTGTGCACAAATAAGTATATTTTCATGGATGAATGTAGTGTCCATGCATCAAATATTGCATACTTAAATCAATTTAAAATTATACTTCGCAATGAGATTTGGATAACTAAGATGGTAAACTCCCGTAACTTCATTAAAATAAGCAAGCAGTTTTTCCTCTACTTTTGCTGAATGTAAATCTTCCGTAGAGAAACAGTATAAGGTGCCTAAAAATGTATCTGCTCGATTTCCATATACATAAAAGACTGATCAACCACTTAAGCACTTGAGCGCACCACAGTTAAAGCTGAAGAAATAGTTGAAGAACTAATGAATCCCTTCACAAAACTAAGATACTGCACAAGCAAGTTCTGCTCAAAGACTGCAGAGAGTCAATTAGAAGGAAATAACATCAATAAACTTAGTTTAGTCCCAATTAGACTCAATTAACAGACGCTGTCTCCTGATTAGCCAATGACAAGGATCAGAACCAGGACTAAATACCAAGGAAGTGCGTGAGCTCTGTGGATGTTAAGATAAACACCCACATAAACTCTATTACAGGATTAGGGCAGAGATTTATATGAAAAAAATAAAAAGTTATATGTGTTTTGAAACACTGCACAGTTGTCAGCTGTTCATTTTTAGAAGAACAGATTTAAGTTAAACTAGTCACATTAAAATGGCTTTATTGCCTTCTCCATCTATTAACACAGAAATGGTAGTTAAAATCTAAACTATTTTTCAACATACAATTAGCTTTCTTAACTGTAATCCATTTCATCAAAACAGATAAAAAAAAAAGCTTCACTCTCAAACCACCAGAATATCACTACTCCTTGGAAGGCCTCTCTTTTCAGCTTCAAGCATACATTATTTATAATACAACAGAAATGTACAATTACACCCAACAAAGATACTGTTCTGAGAAACCATTTTCAACTTTAAACTTACAAAATAAGCTATGAAAATTGTGTTTGTTACCATTTTTTTCATTGCTGAATTTAACAAAATATTACTTCCAGTGTATCACAAAAGATAGTTTTTAAGGAGATAAATTAATGACGTTTTATCTATTTTGTGAAAGAATATCTAGACCTTTCGAAACTTCAAACAAAATTTCCCACTAATTAAACTTAAAACACACACACCAAAGCAAAAGCAAATACCAAATACTAATGAAATAAGTTTTCTTTAATGAGATATTACTGATCATGCATCATCAGCAGCACCACGTGTTAGGTGAACAAGATATTAATTACTGAATCTTTACTGGCATTGCAGAATATAAACAATCGTTTACAATTTATGGAATGGATGTAGGTCAAAATAGAATTATAGAATGGCTTGGGTTGGAAAGGACCTCAAGGATCACCAAGTTCCCTGCCACATGCACAGTTACCAGACACTAGATCAAGTGCTACAACAGATTGCCCAGGGCCCCATTTAATCTTGCTTTAAACACCTCCAGAGACAGAGCATCCACAGTCTCTCTGGGCAGCCTGTTTCAGACCTCACCACTCTCTCAGTAAAAAACTTCGCACTGACACCTCATCTAAATCTCTCTTCCTTTAGTTTAAAACCATTTCCCCATGTCCTTTCACTATCAACCCTTGTAAAATGTTGATTTCCTTCGTGTTTGTGAACTTCCTTTAAACACTGGAAAGCTGCAATGAGGTCTCCCCACAGCCTTTAGTAACAACATTCTTACAAGAAGTTGTAATTTCAGGTTTGTGCAGCCTTTAACCTACCATATCATTTGAAGTATTACTTAAATTTTCAAGAGTTAAGAAAATAATTTAAAAATTCAGTGTATTTTTATGAACACTGAAAGAGAAGATAAAGAAATATCCCTGAAAAAGACTAGGAAGTCAGATGCAGTGAATGTGAAACCACATACACTTCAAGAGGGAAAGCAGGAAACAAGAAATAAAAAAAAAAGAAAAGGCTCTGTTAATTATTATAAGCAAATTCTTCAGAAAAACCATACAACTAATTGCAGTATTGTTTAATGCTAAAATATACTGTTATTGTACATTATATTTACACTATACACATATACTTCATCAGAAGGTATACTGAAGGTCAAAATGGTCAAAATCTACAACATTTCAGATTACAAACAAAACATTTATAAACATTACTTACACTAACACGGGTTTCCCTGATATCTTAGGGCTGTTTAAAACTTCAGTCATGGCTTCCTTTGTTTCTTCCATTCTTTCAATGTCACTAGAATCCACAACAAATATTACACCATATGACTCAGCATAGTAATTTCTCCATATGTTCCGAATTCGTTTTCCACCTCCTAAATCAAAAATGGTGACTTCAAAGCGTCCCTGTTTAAGGTCAATCTTGGAAAACCCAACCGTTGGAGCTACGTCTTCAGGAGACTCTGTCAGAGAGATCACAGAAGAACTTTTTACTGAAATGTCCTCAGTCATTTAAAGAGAATTTTACATTCTAATTTCTGCAGGAAAAAAAAAAATATTTTTTAAACACATGGGGCAAGCTTTCAATGTTACTTGACAGCATGTTGCTAACTACAAATTTAACATTAATATTTTACTTCTTCTCAGGAAATTTTATATTAACACATACTCTCAATCAATTATTTTACATCGATTGAGATAGAAGCATCAAGGAAGAAAGAAAACGAAAAGCAAAAAATGCATTCTTTAATATTTAACACTACTTTTGAAGGGAACTGTGTTTTTTTGTTTTAATAACAGACCCATTCCATCCCAGGTGCACCCATCCAAACAGTACAGAATAGCATACAGCAGATGTATGGTATTAAATCCAGTCTGAGAAGCAAAACAAAACAGTCAATGTATTATGACCTGGGAAGCCTTCCGAGTGAGAATGTGCTCATCACACTCCACATGAGGATTCAGAATAGACAGACCCTTTGCCAGAGCAGCTTAGGCCAACACTCCAACAACAGAATGGAACACATGTTTGTGAAAGATTCCAACTTCAAAATTCAGTCTTTGTACTTACTGTACTTGCCTGTACAAGAGAACATTGAGAGCATAAAGGCTTGCTAAGGATGAAAGTCACTAATCATGCAGAATTTAAGATGATATTTAAGGTTGAAACATTCAGTCCTGTTGTACTGCAAGATTCAACAGTAAACAGTCTGTGTGAAAAAACAGCATCTGCTGTATAAGCTGCAAATCCATTTTGGCAAATATAACTGCTGACTAGCTGATTTGCCCACATTTAAGAACCAAGAACCAAAAGAACACAAAAAACGTTTGGAAATGGTTTCTGCTAAAACCCACCAATCATAACTGTTGGTGATGATCCTGTTTTTACCAAGCTTGAAACAAACAAACAAACAAACAACACACACACTTGAAGGTTCTAACCTCTGCAAGTTCTGTTAGAGAACAATTTTATTCTTTTCCTTAAAACAAACACTATTCAAGTCCTGTGAAATAGTCACAGCAGTCAGAACTACCTTTTTTAAGGAGCCTCTCTTTAGAAATACTTGTATCTTCTTTTTTCCTCCCTCCCCAAAAAAAAAGAACTTTCAGAAATAACAATAATTTTTAGCTGATAAAGACATTAAAGTCGATCTTGAAACAGAATTGAAGGCTAAATAATGTACTCATATTTTCACAGTAAAGATTCAGGAACACAAATGAGAGAACCCTAATACATTATTCCTAACTTTAATCAGAATTGAGCAAGTCACTGAACTTGCATAACAAGTGTAAATAAAGTCAATGCAAAGTCTGTCAAAACAATTTTCAACAGTATTTTGTGTAAATGAGATGGAAGTTAGTAAAAAAAACTTCAATCTCATAAGTAAAAAACACCTTAGAGACTATTTATTTTCATAAGCACAATTTTTATCTCAGATCTTTTCCTGCTTGAAAGTGATATTGGGCAATGCAAAGTACCCTCCAAAATCAAGTGGTCTCTTAAGGAAGAAAGTACCTACAAAACTGCTAGTATTTTTCTGGAAACAAAAAAGAAAGCGTATAAAACATATATCACTAAAACCATTCCTTATGTTATACACATACCCTTTCATTTTTTTGAATTTTTTCCTATTTTCTTATCAGAGATCACACAGCATGTGCAGGACAACCAAGGGATCAGGCCCAGCCAGCATGAGTTCATGAAAGGGAGGTTCTGTCTAAACAAACATCTCTTTCTATGATGACCAGCCTGGTGGATGAAGGAAAAGCTGTTGACACAGTCCACCTAGACTTTAGCAAAGCCTTGAACTCCATCTCCCACAATACTCTCATCGAGAAGCCAGGAGATCATGGTGTGTACTCTTCACTGGGTAAAAAACTGACTGAACAGCAGGGCTCAGACGGGGCTGAAAGGAGTTAAATCCAGCTGGTGAGCAGTCAGTAGCAGTGTTCCCCAGGGTCAGTACTGGGGCCTGTCCTGTTTAATATCTTAACCAGTGATCTAGATATGGGGATTGAGTGAACCCTCAATAAGTTTGCAGATAACACCAAGTTGGGAGGAAGTGTTAATCTGCTTGAGAGTAGGAAAACACTACAGCAGGAATTGGATGAGTAGGCTAGGCCAATTGTATGAGGTTCAACAAGACCACATGCTGGGTCCTGCATGTTGGTCATAATAATCCCAGGCAACACTAAAGATCTGGGGCAAAGCGGCTAGAAAGCTGCAGGGAGGAAAAGGATTGAAGAGTGTTAGTTAATTAACAGCCAGCTGAATACAACCCAGCAGTGTGCCCAGGTGGTGAGGAAGGCCAACGGCATGCTGGCTTGTAAGGGAATAGTGTAGCAACAGGAGCAGGGAGTTGATTGTCTTTCTATACTCTTAACTGATGAGGCCTTACCCCAAGTACTGCGTTCAGTTCACAGCCCTCACTACAAGAAAGACAACGATGCCCTGGAATGTGTCCAAAGAGGAGAAACAAAACTGTGAAGGGTCTGTAGCATACATCCTATGGGCAGCAGCTGAGGGAACTGAGATTGCTCAGCCTGGAGAAGAGAATGCTCAGGGAGATCTCATTGTTCTCTACAACTGCCTAAAAGGAAGTTGCGGTGAGGTGGGAGTCAGCCTCTTCTCTCAAGTAACAGTGACAGGCCAAGCGGTAATGGTCTCAAGTTGTACCAGGGGAGGTTCAGGTTGCATACTAGGAAAAACTTCTTAGAAGTAGTGGCAATGCATTGGAATAGGCTGTCTAGGGAAGTGCAGAGTCACTGTACCTGAAGATTTCCAAGAAACATGTAGATGTGGCAATGAGGGACATGGTTAGTGGTCATGGTGGTGAAGGGTTGGCAGTTGGAATACAAGATCTTAGAGGTCTTTTCCAACCTTATATAGTGATACCAACCTATAGTGATTCTATATGACTTGGAACACTGGTGTTATACAAAGTTTACTGATACTTGCATGTTACTGGATGATCACCAGAAAGCTACTTCTGCACATATAGCATGAAAAAAAACAATTTTTCCAGTCTAGGCTGAGATGTGAAACACTCCATTAACCATAATATTCTCCTTCTTAATGTTAATTCAAACTTACTGCGAATTTCAACATTACCTACAGACTTGAGTCTTTCTCCTATACTTTCTTCTATTTAAAATCAAGCAACAATGTTCTTTCAGCTCTTTGTTGAAATACCCCCAAAAAATTCTTCCCACTCAAAAACATTCTATAATGCTCGTTAAATCAAAACTAGAACCCTTACCCAGAAGAGATTTTGGTGCAAATTCGCATTACAATAACAATACAGGGGTGTACTCAAGCAAGTAAGTACTAAGGTACTTACTAAAAGTAAGTACTTTCTTTCTAAAGTTACTTTCTAAAGTAAGTTACTTACTTTCTAAAATAATTAAAAATGTCTCTGAGGATTAGTTTTCCGTGTGAGTGGATCAAAGGCTCTAGTGCTGCATGGATCAGTGTATTATGAGGCAGCTCTCTCCATTATATTCACCTCACCTCTATAATATATTCTTACTCTTGAACAGTAGCAATTCTGTTTGTCAGCTGCTGCTGGTGTGTTAAGCTACACTATTTTCAATTCAACATTTTCTTAACTACAGCGGACAAAAAGCAGAGCTTGCTCTACTACTTCCCCTGAGCATAGTGTACATGACTAGAAGCACCTACTTTTTTAACGTCACCCCAGCATGATGTGCCAGATATCAAAAATCAAGATCTTTATGTCTCCATACAAGACCATTTAATTTTTCCCTTCCATGTAATGGAGCCTGCAACTTGTTCACTTTTGCTACCAGACTCCTAGAGAAGTGCATAATCAGCAAAAATTTAATTTCAACAACGTACAAGGAGAGGAAAAGATAAATCAAGAGATGATGAAATACATTAGATAAAAATGATACAAAGCAAGTAATTATACAATTTCAACAATACATTTAGATGATAAATTAACTGCTTACCTCCTTGAATTCCTCGGACTGTAGCAGTTTTCCCAGCATTATCAAGACCCACCATTATTAATGTCACCTTCCTCCAAAAAGAATGAAAAAAAAGAGAAAGATATTTCAAGCCCTTTTCTTCTCTTGCCAAACATCACTTTTTTTAATGTGCTTATTTTTTTTTTTAAGAAACTTATCAAACTTCCCACAAAGTAGTAGAAAGAATAAATCTCAAAATATCTAATTTGCAAACATTGTTACATTTGTGTATCTGCTGTTGGATTTGTCAAACTATAACAAGGTACAGTTATAACGACAAATTATATTTGCCCACTAAATTTTAATTTCACGGTACTGTAGATTCTTTTTCTTCATAGTGTTCATCTCTTTAGTAGTTTCAAGTTAGTTTCCACTCCTTGAATTTTTATCATCTCTGTCTCAGACAAAACTGCTGCTATAAGCAAGACTACAATTTCTGTATCAACCAGTGAAACTGCACAACACCATAAAAGAATTTAAAAAGTAGGTTGACAACATAGGACACTATAAGCTAAGTGGCTCTGGTACTCATTGTGTCGTCTTTTTTCCCCCAAGCAGGAACAATTGAAGCTGCAAATGTGCAAATCAGTGGTGTTACTAATATACTCTGTATAGTCAAATTACTGCACAGACTAGAATTTGTAGTAGGACAAGATTTTAAATACAGCTATAGGAAAAAGATACTTATGAGTAGACCTTGATTATTCCTCCAATTCACAAATACTCAAACAAGTAAAAGAAATTTGCTGAACTTTATGCTCCTAAGTGAAATAGCACTAAATGCATCACTATTTCTAGTCTTGAAACTATAATAACATCATACATGAAGTATAATTTATCTACAGTTTTTGAGAAGAGGCAAAAAGCTCTGAGAAACCCAAAAAATGAACAACGGGATCCTATTAAATTATACTTTAAACATATGCCATAACTGGAACAGCCATGAACTTACAACTGTCTACAAATAGCTTAATCAAAAAGCTGTTTAATTCAGTATACTCCTTTAAGCAGCAGCACAGTCAGCAAAACCTCAACTTCTCAAGCACACAAGATCAAATACTCATACATGAATGAAGTTAAAAAAAAAAAAAAAAAAGAAAGAAAAAATAGTGCTGTACCCCTTATTTCCCTTCTTCCCAATTTATAAGCAGTTGAAATAAAGTCTATGCACCTTTGCTAACTGGAGCAAAAAGAATGTACTGTGTCAAAATAAAACTAACATAAAAGTTACATTCTAGAAGCAGGAATGGATCATGAAGTTGATCACAAAATGCAGCATTAAGGTACTTAAAAGAAGGGACAAGAATTACACTGGGGTTACATTATATTCTTGACAGTATTTTAACAAACTACACTTCATAATCTCTAAATGCAGAAACCAAATTGATTAAATTTTACATAAACATTCTAGCATCTCCCCATAAGAAACTTTATGCAACAAATTTTGAACTTTATATTTTCAGTCAGAAACAAAGTACCTTCATTATGAGTGTACATGTAATTTGTAAGTTCGGAATATACATTGATTATCACTTGGAGTTAAAAATATATTGGAATTGGAAAAAAAAAATACTAGGAATTAAAGTAAAACACTGGTGAGATTATGTGAAATAAAGTTTGGGAAGAAGGTCAGCACAGAAATGTAAATAAATACTTTCACATCTTTACCTGACAGGCTCCTGCCACCGTTTTAACCAGGTGCAACAATTGGCCATTAGGTTGAACATCTCTCTTCACTAGCCATTCAGAGCCTTGAAAGCTACAGAAATAACATGAACAGGTCAGATCAATGCAGGAAGACTGGGAGACTGCAGAGGCCCAGGTATTGACCTGTCCCAACGTGTAACCAAGACAAACCATCTGCACACAGCAGCAACCTGTTTATTCAATGTTACTCAACCCCAACAAAGTCCCACTGCGTCTTTCACCCTTTTCGCACTTTGTTTGCCCCTGTTTGGGGCATCTGGGTAGCAATACCACAGCACTTAAACAAAATAATAATGCAAGACCTATGCACACAGGAAAACAGCAAGCTAGAGCAGCACAACATATCAAGCTATGAAATTCCAGTGCTTGTTTAGCCATTGCATTGCACAGTGCCCCTGGCTATGCAATAACAGCCAAATTCAAGCACAGGTACGGCCTAAGAATGTAACATAATAAGACATCAAACGCAAACAAAATGTCATACCCACTACATATATTCATTTACCATCAGTATCTTTTATGCATCAAGGAAACTGGGTTCTCTAGAGGGTACTTTGAGAAATAGGCAACTTAGTATACTACTTTTCATGAAATTAAAGAGTAGAATCAAGTATCTGTCATTATACAATTCCATTTTCTATCCTGCAAGTGTGAGAAAAATAAACAGAACATTCCTTTTGATGCTACTCTGTGGAATAAAATATGGGGAATGACTGCCTGATTGCATGCATGTCTAATAAAAACAGTGTGGCTTACACAAATCATGCAAACACCCAAAGATGCAAAAGCTACTAAAGGCCCTCAGTCACCTCAGCTACAACAGTACTACTACAAATAATAGCAATATAAAAATGTTCATGGAAAGTCCTTCATTGGCAAGCCTAAACAAATGTTAGTACACAGCTTCAAAGTCACTGTGTTCCTCTTGGTGTGCTCTACTGGCTCTGGCTGGGACGACGTGTATTTTCTACATAGTATGGTGCTGAGCTTCGTATTTTTTGCTAAAATGATGCTGATGCTGCAGTTGCTGAACAGTGCTCATGTGGCATCAAGATTTTTCTCTTTCCCACTCTGCCTTGCCATCGGAAGAAGAATAGTTTTAAGCTCAACATATTATAAGTAGGTCACTCCAAAAGTAATGTTTCTTTATTTGCATGGAAATTACAACAGATACAAAGAGCACTGTAACACTGCTTGGAAGAGCTAAATGTCATCTAGAAAGCACTCCTTTTCAACATAGTCACCACCATTAGCTATGCCTCATTGTGCTGACATCCACTGGTTGATGTTCGTAAACTTACAGCAAGCATCAGTGAACATCAGTGGGTACAATGTTCTCTGCGTGGAGGAATTCAGTGGCGCCCCTTTGCTTCATGTGCACTTTTATGTCCAGCGCTATTTTATTAGACTGTCCCTCTGCTGCCACCCATCACACAGCAACAACATGTAACAGAACACTGGCGGGAAGGTTCAACCTCTACTGCCATTCCACCAACATCTACCCCTGACGTTATGGGCCAACACAAAAAAAATAGAAAGCACTATTTTCAGAGCAGCCTTCATCACTGTTATCAGCAGGCTCTTGTGCTGGTCACAGAACTTGCTTACTTTGCTGTAGATCGGAGACTAGAGCTTGCTAGTGGCTGGGAAAGGCAGCATGGGGGTTACTTCTCCCTTGGGAAAAGGCAAATCTATTTGTGGGATAATCTTTGCACAAATACCCAGGTGTGCTTGATTGGTAATATAGGGAAAATTTCCTCAAGGAGATGTAAACCTGGGGGAAAATAACACAGTATTCTAGTTGTGTATTACAAGAACTATCTAAACCAAGCCTTTTGCAAGGGAACCAGGACCGTGCAGCAGCAAATCACTCCGAGCCCATCTTGGCATCCCATAGTCCAACATGTCACTTGTCCTGGACTGGACAGCAACCTTCACAGATAGGGCCCAACTCATCAACTCTTCTCACAGACATTTGCCAAGGGGGAGGGAGGGAAACAGACTGAATAGAGGACTAATGTCTGTGCTACGTCAAAGGGCAGAAGACGGTGATTAATAAAATACCAACCTCTCCTGTAGAGGTTGTCACAGATGTTCTCTACTGGTAACTTGTCTCCATGTCATCAGAAAGCAGTAACACTTTGAATTGCCACAGCAAATTTCCTGAAGCTCATTTCTCAAAGTACCTTTTTTAACCAAATTAATTCCTTCGTTATTTTAAGTGATAACTAAACTCAAACTAAGCCATGCTCAAGAGAAGCTGAAAACTGAGTAACTAAGGATATAACTTTCTAAACTTCTTCCTAATTTAAACTAATCAAAGTGGGGAAAAATTGAGGAGCTATCCCTGACAAACACACATTATCCCTAACAAAGAATGATAGTTTAAATAATTTACACAGGTAGTAACTGTAAACTCCTGACCTTACAAAGCTGTTGCATTCAAGGATGCCTTTGTACGAGTCTGACATCATTTAATATCACAAACAGATCAGATTTCTTCCAGAGCAGACAACAGATATTCTTTAAATATTTACACTGTTATGTATAAGAGCTCCTTAGAATAGCTTCTGCACAAGACTTAGTGTGTAAGGAACAGAGAGGCTCCTTAAGAAGAGAGCAAGATGATTACAAGTATTCCAGATACAAAAACCAGGCTCTGAACAACCATAAAAGCCTCCAAGAAAACACACGCCACGGAATACAGTGTCTAGACCAACAAGCAAGTACCAACAAAGTTAATCTTGAGAACATGGCTACACAAATTCATTTTCAGGACATAGGTGTCACCACTGAACAAATCCTTTCCCACATTATACATGCTGTCCAGCTTTACAGATTCTAACAAAATTGCAGTAAAGACATTGCCCACAGTATTCAACAGACATTGTGTTCTGCCATTTTGCAGATATGGAGAGCTCATTAACAGCACACACATGTTGCTACAGCTGTAACATTTGTTAGTTTGAAGATGATTGCTTCCTCTTTGAGATGGAGCAAAACCAACACGGCCAGAAGCTCAGAAATCAATAAAACTGTATAGTTAAGCTATAACAATTAGGTAGCAAGCAGGCATAAGTATCAGGGACAAAAGCTGTGAAAGATTCAACTTTTAGGTAAGAGAACATAAAGAGTTAGCACGGAAACTAAGAAAACCATGATAAAAAACTGCATTAATCCTTGTAATTCTATATTAAGATCAAGAGCTACTTAGCAGCCCATATGTAATGTGATCCAAAATACCAAGTACCAGCAAGTACAAAACTCAGAGGAATCTGTTAATCAGATGATTTTATTTCCACATCAAAGTATCTTTTAGATACTTCACTGTCAAGAGTTTTCATGCAGCATTCTGCCCTTGCTAGAGAATTTTTCACTGTAATATCAATCCTTTATCTTCCTTAAAGAGTAATTAAGCAAAGCATTTAGAGCTTACCCTTCTCAGCAAGTTTAACTGTTTCCTGCTACGCTGCTTCTTAGAATTGTTTGAGTTAGAAGGGATCCTAAAAAGCCATCTAGTCCAACCCCGCTGCAGTGAACAGGGACACCTACAGCTCCTTCATGTTGCTCAGAGCCTGGTCCAGGCTCCCCTGAATGTCTCCAAGGATGGGGCACCCACTACCCCTCTGGGCAACCTGCTTCATAACAACCCTTACCATAAAAAAACTTCTTTCTTAAATTCAAAATAAGTTTCTCTTCTTTTAGTCTAAAACTACTCCCCCTCGTCCTATCACTGCAGACCCTGCTAAAGCGCGCTCTCTCGTTTCTCATAATCCCTCTTCAGACACTGAAAGACTGCTGTCAGGTCTCCTTGTCCGACTTGTTTGAATTTTATCAATAAAAACAAAGAGCTCTACTTGAGTTGCATTATGTTTTGAACAGCCAGCCAAGCAACTGAACAGTGACGGAGACATGCTTCACGCAAGCCTGAATACCATCATTTCAGCCAAAGCTTCAGCGTAGCCAGCAGGCACACAAAGTACAAGCAGGAACAGCGCTGGGCTTGCTGGTGCCTTTGGATCACGAACGGGACTTTGGGTCACATAACACCTCGCTTGCTCTTAAACAAGAGTTAATGCAGTAATGCATTAAGCTCATACACATCTCAACCGAGTCTCAGAGACCCTCCCGGCCCCACACTTACCAACAATCGTGACACGGCGGTGCGGCCTAGGCGAGCCAGGCGGGACGGTGCGCTGTTGCGGGGGCGGCTGCAGTCCGCCCCGCCGCGCCGGGGTCACGTGCCCAGCGGCCGCTAACGCCAGGCCGCCTATTGGTGGAAGCCCCCATCGGTAGGGACGCGTAACCAGGCCGGTAACCCCGGGTTACCGTCAACGGGCGGGGATATAGGACAAAATTCTCGCAGACCGAGAAACGCGGAGGAGGGCAGAGCCGCTCGGGGGAGGAGAGACAGGCCGGCGGTCGGCCAATAGGAGCGCGACGCTCCGCACCGCCCGCGGCGGGCCGACCGATCAGCAGCGAAGAGGTGCCGGCGGCTCTCTGCGCCTCGTCGCCCACGCGGGAGGATCCGAAAGCGGCAGGCCGGGTGGCGATGTGCCCTTCTGCGCGGGCGTCTCTCGGCCCGCTCCTGCCTAGAAGAAGCCTCGCCGCCCGGCAGTTCCCGGCGATGCGTCCCGCCGAGCCCGCCCGCTCGCCGCGCTCCCTGAGCCGGGCGCAGACGGCGATCGTCGCCGCGGCGCTGCCCCCGGCGCCCTGCTGACGCTCGGGCCGGGCACGGTCGTCGGCCTCGGCCCATCCTCCCCCCCCCCCCCCGCCCCGCCGCCCCTCCCTCTCGCTCCCAGAGGCTCGCCCGGCCCCGCCGCCCCGCAGAGGAGCCGTCGCGCAGTCCCGGCGCCGCGCCCGCTCCCCGCCGGCAGCGATGAGGCCGCAGGGCGGGCGGTGCGTGCCGCTACTCGCCGGCCTGGCGGTGGCCATCGCTCTGGCGGAGGCCGCGACCTGTGAGTGGGGCGGGGGGCGCGCGGGCGGTGGGGAGAGGGCTGACCCGAGCGACGTGGCCCTCTGGATGGGAGCTGTGCTCTCGGAGTCGCCGTCCACGGATACGGCGAGGGCTGCGGGGCCGCAGGATGGTGACCAGAATCCAGCGCTGGGGCTCAGAGCCTCTCCTCACCTAGCGCTTGGACCTCTTAGATACGGTTGTGTATCTGGGGCAACTAGAATTAGGGCTCAAAGCAAGCGTGCTTCTGACGTGTCTTACTAATGATTAAACGGGCAGAAGAGAAAACTAATGTTTACTAATCAAACTTCTGTCTGAATGGCAGGGATTCAGACTAGGAGGAGAATAGTATAGAGAGATGAAAATTCATTTTAGAAATTAAGTTTGAACTGGCCCTAAAAATAGGCATTTTTTGATATCTCCCTTTCTCATGCTTTTGTAACACTTTCATTGAATGATTTGAGTTGGAAGGGATCCTTAAAGGCCATCTAGCCCAACTTCCCTGCAATTAATCCACAGCTAGATCAGGGTGCTCAGAGCTCCACCCAACCTCACCTTGAGTGTCTCCAAGGATGGGACATCCACCACCTCTTTAGGCAACCTGTTCCAGTGCCTCACCACCATTATTGTGAAACGCTTTTTCCTTATAGCCACTCTAAATCTCCCCTCTTAGTTTGAAACCATTTAGCCTTGCGCCATCACAGCAGACTCTGATAAGGAGTTTGTTCCCTTCTTTGTTATAGCCTCTCTTTGGATACTGAATTTATATACTTTATTTCAAAATATTATTCCAAAAATAATGCTTCCTACTTATTTGTATTAAAATGACAACAAAGAACACAGTAATGCTATTTGACAGAACAAATTCTCAGCTACAAAACACTCTTTTTCAACACAGGCACCACCGTAGCTATACATTTTCACCAGTGATGAACAAGAGCGTGCATGCCCCACTTTTAAACATCCACACCAGTGGAGGTGACCCACTGTCACTTTGCCCACTGCTATAATGCGCCACCTACTACCTGACATCCACTGTTTGGTCTCCCTAAACACTTAGCAAGTGTTGATGAATGCTAGTGGGTGCCATTTTTCCCACAGGGATAAATTCATTGACACACACTTCTGCTTCATACACACTTCCATGTCAGATGTCATTTTGTCAGACTGGACATCTGTTGCTATCTGTTGCACAGCAACAATATAGGATGTAATACTGATGAGAAAGTTCAGCCTCTACTGCTATAGCACCAACATCTGCCTCTGACATCGTGGGCCAGAATAAGATATATCAGAATAAGATAGGAGCAGGCCTCATATATACACTGTTCTTTTTTTACACAAATGGCTAATCTGTAATAACATACAGCAGTGAGCAGTGGTGGACTAATTGCAAGCTTTATAAATGTTCTTGTTGTGCAGCATAAGACAGAACAGACAAACATTAGCAGTTAGTTGACTTTAATTTGTTGGTTGCGTAAAGCTTATGTCACTGATGTGCTTTTCTAAAGACTCTAGGAATTATGGAGCTGACTGCAATACAGCAACTGTACAAATACGGGAATTCCACTATCTAGAGTGTCATCAGTTTTAGTTTTTATTCATTGTGTTGGGTCTGTGAAGTTCCTCTGATAGCAGTAGCAGGCTACAACAGCTTTCCACAACCAGGGTATTCGATAAGCAGCTCTAAGCTGTGCTTAACTAGCCCACTTAAGGCAGGTTTGTGGCTGTCTGTGCACTACAAATTAGCTTTAAGTAACCACTCAATCTTATCCTCTCCTCATTTTTTTCATTTTTTTAACAAGAGTATTGCTTTTAAACATGCATTTGATAACTAGACACTACACTGTGTCTGTGCAGAGTCTGTTGGTTGAAACTGTAGCCTGGATTTCCAAGAGGCTTCAAAGATATTTAAATAAAATACACTGAGTTCCTTAAGGGTTAACTACTGGTTTGGCAGGGTCAGGAGTTCACTGGAGTTTCCTGTAATCAAACTGGAAGCAACAACAGGGAGGATTTTTTTTTTTCCTAATAAAAATCCTGTCATGATCCTTGTAAGGAAAAAACAGTTAAGTGAATACACTACTAAGTCTGTACATGTGAATTATTTTCAATAAGAAATTTACACTAAGACATCTTAATTAAACTTAAAAGCTTAGAGAAGTACAAATGAAGGCTGAACTACTTATTGTAAAATAATATGCCAATTTCCACTACCCCACTGTATTCAAAGCAGGTAGTTTTATATCTGGGGTCATGTTCTCCAAAGCACTGTATTTGTAATTTTATTGCACATTATTTATTGAAAACGTGTGTTGAAATGAGAATGATGGTCGAAACAAGAACATTTAAAGTCAGCAATGAATTAGGCCTCATCTTCACCACAGAGCCTCTGCCCCAGAGCTGTGTCAGCAAGCTTACACTGGTGCTAACAATAAACAAAATTGGCAAGAGTTTTTCTGCTTGCACACTTACTTAGTTTTTCATGGTAGCATGTACCAATGAAAGCTCTTTTCTATCAGCATAATCACACGTAGCAGAGCTTTGTACTGAAGTCCTGGCCTCATTACTGTTGTGGATCAGTCTCCACCTTACAGAGATCTTTCCAGTCTCCAATAAGACTAACTCATAGATAATGTATGTAAGAAGAAATGAATCCTCCAAAACCAGGCTGATGCCTACTCAAATACTCAGGGCATAAGCCGTCCTCTCCTCCTTGCATTTCTGAGCAACTTGCTAGTTACTTTCTGAGACAAGGATGTGCTTCTGAGCTTTAGAGGTATGCTACAGTAGATCTATCTGCCTTCTCAGAAAGTTTTACCTATTGCCATACTGTATAAACAACAAATACACAGCGGTGTGACTAGGCTGGCATCTACAGTTCATATAACTAGAAAGTTTATCACAGTAGAAAGGGATAATTGAAAATAAATGAAATGTTCACCCATGTCCTAGGCTTGCAAGAAAACTTCGAAGGGAGCAATCTCTAGAAAAAGAACCCTCCCTCTCACAGTCAGCCCTTAAATGAGGTCTGAGAGGTGCAGCCAGGCTCCACCCCTTCCAGTCACCCAGCTGAATTGCCTTCACCTGTGCTCCCTGGGCTGACTCAATGCTTGCCTCAGACAATCAATCAGAGGTTCAGGCTGTGATTTAGCAGTTCCCACATACCATACTGTGAGGATTAGTCTTATCAAATACACCAAAGAAATCAATTTGAGGCTACAGTCTTATTCCATATCAAATACATTTAGGATGCTATAACATAAAGGTTTCATCAGGTTACTGTCCGTGTTGAAGTTCTCCAGAGTGCTTCAGCTGTGTTTGCCATCATTTGATTGAGAGCTTTGTGTTCAGGATGCTATGGTTTTAAGTTAGATCTGTCACTTGAAAATCATTCTGTCTTCAAGTTCTGTGTATCATTAGCTATTCTTCCTAAAAAGCCTTTTAAGTTTTTCCTCTCTTAGTGCTTTGGGAGGCCATTCTCTGACAGTTGACTACAAAAGTGCTCTGTGTTTGAGGTATTATAAACTCATAAACAACACTGAATTGACTATGTCTGTTTAAATTGATCTTCACAGACTAGTGATGAATATTTAAGTACACTGTATCTGGTTTGCACAGTAGGTGCCCTCTGACAGTTATGCTAGTCAGACTTGTGTAAAAGCTTGTGTAAAAGCTGGTAAAAGAAGGGAAGGTGCAGAAGTGCCATGCTGTCTAGTTAGCATCTGTCAGCCATGCTCTTTAACCCTGTGAGCTGGAGTTCTTGCTATTATGCTCATCCATTTTTATCTTAATCACAAGGTATGTCCAAAGATAAAATCAATGAGGCAGTCTAATTTAGTCTTTTTCCCCATAATATTGTGTGCTCTGCAAAGAACACTGGACCAAATGGATATCTTTTTATTGTAATACAATTTCACAACTCATTTCTTTGCCAATTGTCTAAGTGTCAATAAAATAGCAACAATAAGATATGTGAAAATTAGGAATGACTCACAACATGATCAATTTGAAATAAAAAAGTTAAGTAGGATTCTGTTTTACCTGTGTCAAATGTGAATGTAGTTTCAGGTTGTTAGCCTTGATAGTTTTTTGAATGTCATTATCTTTTACTTTGTCATATTCTTTGTGATTCTGAAAAACTAAAATGACTTTGTGTTAATTACATATAACAGGTAGCCTGATTTCTGTAAGACACATTTTTGATCATACATATAGGATCAGAATATTTACTTCTAGGTCAAGGAAATAGGTAATAGAAAAGTCTTGAGAGCATTTTTCCATTAATCAGTCATTTACATACATTTACATATCTCATTTACAACATCATAGCTTAAAAAAAAGACTGAATATAACATTTAAGTTGTGCTTCATACACACAGCATTGCATAAGTTTTTTGTGGTGACTTGGAATTTTTTTGGTCAGAAACAGCTAGGACATGTACCAAGAACAGAATCCCGGAATGTTTGTGCCTAAGTCATAGGAAACAGCCACTTCATGAGTAATCTCTTAATTCAGACTTTTGTAAGGGAATCTCATGTTTATCTCATATTTCAGCAGTTAAAAATAAATAACAGAGATCCTTTGTTTCTACCAAGTTTTATCCCACCAGTATGCCTCTGAGTTCCTGGTGAGGAAACGTCGAGCAAATTCTTTTATGGAAGAAAGTAAGAAGGGAAATTTAGAAAGAGAGTGTGTTGAAGAATTATGCAACAAGGAAGAAGCCAGAGAAATCTTTGAAAATAATCCTGAAACTGTAAGTATGTGAGGAATATCTGTGAGATAAATAGTAGTTCTTTGCAGTGGGATTCTAGAAGTACATTGAATTCACGTTGCAAAGCTTAAAAAAAACCTCTCAAACATTGCAGACCAAGAACTGGGCTGAAAGTCTCCTGCGTATAGAATCAATTAATATTAAACAACATATAAGCAAAGAGAATAGTTGAGTAGATATTATTTTGATTTTAGGTATGGATCACCAGTTTTAGACCACAGTTGTCTGCGAGCATTCCATGTGGGGAAAGCCTGTTAGCTTCAATTAAAATTTTACACAGAGAACGCATGGCAGTGCAACTGTTTTAATGAAGGGATTGAACTATGAGCTTTTTTCCTAGTGGAGATAACTGTTCCTCAGCTCATTCCCACCACACAGTATTTAGCATTAGGAATACTGTAGTCAGCTTCATCCTGTAAAGGGGTCATTATGTACAGAAAATGTGATTAAGATGAATTCTTGTTTTGCAAGCCATATATTAGTTCTACGTTCTGTCTTTGATAACACTGCATATATTTGGAGATACTGTTTGTTGATATTTAAGTAAAAAAAATTAAATTGCTTCAGTAATCAGTTGTTTATTTAAAAAAAAAAAAATCTAGTTTAATAAAGACTTCACTTTATTTGGAATGAAGTTCCTGTAAAATATTCAACCTATTCCATGTTGTTGTGTTTCGGGGGTTTTTGTTTGTGTTTTGTTGTTGTATTTACTTTTTTTATTTCCCTTCTTTATCTGAAGATAAAAAAAGGAAGCTTCTCTGTCTCTAGTAAAAATATTGGGCAAGATCCTCCTATTGTAAGAAAAAAATTTTCAGATTTTCAATTTGACCTCCATTTTATTATCACATCCAATTCACTGTCATTGCCTTCACTTCAAAATTGTCAAATTCAGTGCAGAATCTTAACCTTCTCTCCACTGAGTCCTTTGTTACAAAATTATCTGCTATCTTACCCTAAATAATAGAATACATGCAAAGTTTTATATGTATCATTAAGAATCCAAGTGATTTTCTTTTTTGCTTCTTTTATAGTCATAAGACAAATATATTTTGAACATTTTCAGTGTGTTTTGCTGTAATTCTGTCTACCTTCAGTTTTTCTTACCCTTGGTTTTTCTTTTCTTTGTGCAGGAGTATTTTTACCCCAAGTATTTAAGTAAGTACAAGAAACCTGAGCAACTCTAGTGTGTCATTCACTACCCTTGCTATTTGGATAATGTTAGTTTTGTTATTCTGCTCACAGCACTAAAAGATTTGCATGCTTATTATAATGCATAGTAGCTCTTTGGCAGTTTGATGTGCTTAGATCCCAGCAAAGGCACTAAGAAGGTTGGTCTGTGATCAGCTGTCTTTAATATGCCCAGACAAGTTTTCTAACTTGTTTCAAACTGTGAGAAGAGAGTCTTTGAAGATGCCATGTATAAGCTGTCGTAATTTCAGTCTAAATGAGTGTTTGTATTCTATGTGTGGATTTGCATTTGCAGGCTGCCTTGCCTCCTATCGAGCAGGAGTTTTCAGGGTTACTGCAGTGACTCCAGATTCTCCAGCTGATCTGAGGGCATGTGTCAATGGTAAGTGCTGCTGCTGGATGCTTTACCTACTGCACTCACACTGGAACGCATAAACGTGCATGTCTAGGAAACAGTTGTTCTTGGCAGAAAAATACACAAATCTCTATTTAACTCCAGCAAACAATTATCTGGGAAAAGAAATTGACAAGAAATTTAGGTGAGAGCATTTGCAGAGTAAGTGACTGTTTTTAATTTTTACAAAGCATAGCAGAAAAGAATCAAACTGCAAAGTGGAAGGCAGACTTTCCAGAAGCATAGAAGCGTGTGCTGTGTCAGCTCACCAACATTCCCTAGTATGGCCTCAGTACTCTGCCTTATCTTTAGTAACTGTACTTGACTCAGCCCTTCCAGCAGATCCTGTTTAGTGAATTGAGCAAAGAGGCCACCTGGCAAATTTGCCTTTATACTACTCTTTGGCCCATGGTTACACTGTAGCCCTTGTTGAAGGGTATAATGCCACCAACTGAAAAATTCAAACGTAAGCTGGATCTAGATATTTACTTCAGATATAGGAAGGCCACAAAGTAAAGAGTTTGTGATGCTGCTCCAATGTGTAGTTTTCTATGCCCATACATTCATAATGCCAGTGTGAACTGTATTTTTTCTAGTAAATTCACAGGAAACATCTGTAGCTCATTCCCAACTCGTCAATGTAGAAATATCTCTCTGAATTTATTAAACTTTTACAGCCTAGATGCATCAGAGAAATTTTCTTATTCTTGATCATCTGTCCCTGTTTTTGTCACGGAAAGCAAAAGAAGGTGAGAAAAATCCTTAATAATGACAGTATACATGGTCATGGATGAACATATTTTCCAGATCACGTAGCCAACGTGCCTGCTGTCATAAACTAAAATGTACTCCCATTGATGTCACACTTTCTCACTCATTAGAGGTTCTGGGAGGAAAGAATTCAGCGGAGTTGTGTGAGTGCACAGTGTTTCTGTATTATCCCATGAAACCAACTAGTTAACTTGTTATTGTATTTCTCCATTTGGATTCATAATATTGAAGAAAAACGTGTTACTGCTGTTGGTCAGTCAATGGGAGAAAGGACAAGTTAAGAGAGTTAGCATAACCTTTGCAAGTGGTTCAAAGGCTTGACTATTCAAAGGACTTTATGCAGAGCATTTCTGAAAAGGAAATACTGCTGAGAAAACAGAATAATTAATTCCCATTAAGACTATGACATTTTTAAAAAAAATGTATTTTCATTGACTCATGCATCTTATGATACTGAATTTCATGCATTTTTTCATTTTAAAAGTTTTGTGTTTATTTATTTAATTATCCAAATTGTTTTGATAGTGTCAAAATGAAAAATCCAATTTTCCTAATCAGAAAAAAATTAATTATAACAGTTACTTTAGAACAATATAGTAACTAGTGTGAATCTCAAGATAGGAAATAAAGAATAAAAACAACAATGCAAACAATTTTAAAGTAATTTGAAGTTGCTAAACATCTGTATCACATAGTTGCATACTTAACTGCTTTTGAAAATAAAGGCTTAAAAAACCCCAATGTTTACACTTATCCTGCTCACCGTGGTGCATCTTCTGGATACCAAAGACTTAAAGTGGGAGAGGATAGAGGTACCAGCATGTTTCTTGCCACCTATCTTTTCAATGAAGGCTGAGTACATCCAGTTCAACTTTTTTCTTCCCATTTATTTACTTAATTCATCTTATTCCATCTATGTATATTTTGCACTGACAACATAACCCATCTTCTGTAAGATCAGACTCACTCACATGCCATCATCACTTTCTGCTCAGAAACATTCATACTCAATTTTTTTCTGCAGTTGCACACTTCAAGGGTACCTTCCACATCCGTCATTTATAAAACTCTTTGCTTGTTCCAAACCTGGTTCACACACTTGTTCCTTGAACTACAAAAGCAGAAATTAGCAAGCAAGAGAAAAAAAATGTAGGGAGTTATACAACTTTTTTTTTACCACAGGAAACTGCTGTGACAGTCATGTATCAGCCCCATTCCTTTTATTTCTTCTTTGCAATTTCTTCTGCCAATCTTACCTGAAACTGGAGGTTTCCTTTGGTCCACGACATGAGTATTAAGTGCTATAGAGTAGCTATTCTAGAGATGTTGTATGGTTTTGGACCTTGTCTGGCCTCTGAGGTTTGGGATTTGCTTGCAGCAGAATTTAAATATTAAGTAAATTTAATTGACAAATATACTAACAGTTTTTTTTAAACTGTCTTACAGAACTTTAAACTTACTCTTTGGTGGGCCTCAACATAAAGAAATTCAGTGAGGTCTCTGGCACAGAATCACAGCAAGTTTCATTCTGCAAGATTACTTGCCTTTCCAGCCACTTTTTTTTTTTTTTTTTTCAATCTGAGCATCCCAAAATCCTGTCTTCATTCTACCTGTTCTTTTATAATATCCTTTTTCATATTTATTTTCTTTTTAGAAAACATGAAATAACATCCTAAAATATGTACAAAAACATATTTTTTAAGAAGAAACAGTGTATTTGTGACTTCTGTGGGTTTAGTGATAAATAATCCATAAGAGTACTGACAGACTTAAGAGAAATAAATATAAGGACACTTTACATATTATGCTGATAAAAATTAAGAAAATCATGGAAAAAAATTTGAAGCATTTATGTATTTTGGGCATAGCAAAAAGACAGTGAGCCTTGTGTTCTCTGTCCCAACTATGTATTTTGAGCCTTGCCTCTTGCAGTCTTGCCAGCATACATAAAGAATCTTCAGTTGATTTTTCCAATCTATTTTTTTTTTTCCATTGAAGTTAATATTTGTGACAGGTGACAGTATTAAACCTTATGTATCCAGTCTACATACAAGGCTTGGGCAGCCGAAACAAACTCTATGAACACATAGCTATAAGTCTCTCTATGAACACAATGCAGTTTCTTGAACAGAGAAACTGAGCCCTTGAATTTTATTCTGGGGTACTTGTTGAAAATTAGGAATTTCTACAGAAATTTGTGTCAATGTAATGAGACAGAGCATTGTTCTTTAAAGGGTTAAATATGTCACTAATACTTAAAAAAATAGTGTCAAGACTTTGGTCACAATCCGCAAGGATTATTGTGTTTTAGTGAATCACTTGTTTTCTAGTTGTTTTCTGTCTGATGAAGAATACTGGTGGCTTTAGATTTTTATCACTTGCAGATTCTGGCTGACAGAATTAATAACAAGAGTTTTGTGTCAATATCTGATCTTATTCATCAAGCCTCTCCCTATTTTATGAAAGGTAAAAGGTAGCTGTGGAAGACGAAAGGAAAGATTAGGCTGATCCTTGAGAGAAATATCCTCAAATAACATGTACTTCTAATGTTTTCATCCTGCAGAAATTTCAAACCAGTGTAGCCCTCTGCCATGCCATAGAGATGGATATAAGGATTGCATAGATGGACAAGCCAGATATACATGCATCTGTAAACCAGGATGGCAAGGAGAGAATTGTGAAGAAGGTATAATCTTTAAGTCATTACAATTTTAGTTCTTAGGAATATGGTTATGGTTCTACTAGTGCTGAATAGTATCAGATCTTGAAGTATACCTACATGCACGCTGTTGTCTGTGGTTGCTTTTCCCTGAGCAATGATTTTTATTTTGTTTTCGTTCTAGATATAAATGAATGTGAAGACTTCAATGGAGGTTGTAGCCAACGCTGTTCTAATTTGCCTGGAAGCTACCGTTGTTTATGTGAGGATGGCTACTTCATGCATTCAAATAAACGAGATTGCAGAGGTAGGAAATAGGGCTTAAGGAGAGTGTCACTACATAACAATCCATTGCTTATTATCTATTGACTACAGGGGAAAGAATTTAGCCAAGTAGTTCCATAAATGCTCTAAATCAGCAGAAGCTTGCATTGCCACTGGAAGATGCAGGCCTACTTCAACCAGGCTGCTCATCCTACTTCCTACCTTACACTGCTATAAAAGAACATTCGGACAACTGTTTAGTGAACAAGATCAAGGAAAGAAGATGTTGAACCAACTAAGGTTCAAAGAAAGTTTTAGTCACTAACCAGTTTCATATCTCCTTTAAGCTTGTTGAAACAGAAACCTAAAGTGTTGCAACCAGCTAACATTGTTATCATGCAATTCCTATCTGGCAAACATTGGCTTAGGCTGAGTCACTCCAAATTTGCTGTCTTCTTTTGGGAGTTTGTATGTTCATTAGAGAATAAACTGTTAATGAAACTGAAAATGCTGTACATGAAGAGAAATATTTGTCTTTCACTCACCCAGCATATTTTTTTCCCCATACATGGATAGTGGTTGTCAATTTATTATTGACCATGACCTATGCATTTCATTCCACTCCAGATGAAGTCTATATATTAAAATAATTCTCAAATCTTACTTCAAAAAAAAAAAAAAAAAAAAGCAACCTCATTTCATTTTCATATCACATATTTTATTTCTGAACCACGCCAACCATTTCAGATAATGTTAAATAATTCAAGAGGCCAGACCTAAGGGTTGTCTGCCACTGTTTCTGCTTTTAGTGTAAATATATTTGAGAGTTAGTAATGCATCTGCAAATACCAGAAAAAAAAAAAAAAAAATTCTGTTATATCAAGTAGGGAAGACAGGTAAGCTACTTAGAATCTCTGCAGTTCTTGGAATGATGTTGAAAAAATCTTTTAAAACATGTATTGGAGCTAAAAATATATGAACATGCTTTAACAATTTGTATCAATGACGTAACTGACTCTTTGCAAAGGTTTTATCGTAACACAATGCTTGGCTTAAAAAGAACAAGTTATTTTTAGTTATCTGACACTGGAATCAATGAGTAGCAAAGTAAAATAACCAAGCAACTAAAAGAAAAAAATCTCAAAAAAGATTTCTTACTGAAGATTATTATTAGACTGAGATATTTCTTCTGGAGTTCTACTCTATCTTCAGTAGTGATGTAAGTACCGATCTGGGTGTTGATCATTCAAAGACTGTCAGATTGAAAAATAACTTGAAAACTAATCAGACTACTAGTTAGGTCATTTAAAAACTGGATTTAAGTGTTTAATTACATCCATCTTCAAAATTATACACCAAGGAATTTAAAATGCACAAGATAACTCTCAAAAAGTAGCCTGTATTTTGGACAGCTATGACTTCAAAATGTTCTGAATCCTCCCAGGCAGGTAACAGAATCAGTTCTCCCCAGTGCAGCTACTACAAAACCATGGGGAAAACTAGAAGGATCCTTGCACATGCAGGTGGGAATTAAAATGCTACCAGGGATTGGATATTTTTCTATCTACAAGACATGTAGTTAGATTTATACTATATGTTGTGTCCAGTTGTCACACTGACATTGAAAAATAGGAAACAACACAGAAGATAAACACTGAAATGATTTGAGGGATGAAGAGACAGGGAGCAACTTGAAAATCTGTCAGCATAATTAAAAGAAGATTGTGACGTGTCAGAAATGGATAGGATTATTTCTTGTCTTTCTGGATGTTTTATAAAAGATGGGGTATTATTATGCAGTGTAACTTAGTTTATAGGAAATCCACAGACTATTTCTCTTACTGCATTCTTAGATATGTTTCTCTTTTCCTGTTTTCCACTAGACATGTGAGAAGAGTTTAAAGGTAGACAGGCAGAGAATTCATTTTTCACTGAGAGTATGTAGAAATTGCCTTTCAGGGACCTCTGGAAGTCTTTACTGCTATAGTTATGGACTGCTATAAAAGCACAGAAAACCTAACTAGCAAGAGACAGTTTGCCAGCCTCACCGAGTTCTTACAGTTTTGGACTAAGTTAAGAAAAAATGATATGCAGAAGAGTGACTTATTTTTAATAACTTGTTTGTATTTCTAGATATAAATGAATGTGCATTACATCCAAACATCTGTGGGACAGCTGTCTGTAAGAATACCTTGGGTAAATATGAATGTGAATGTGCAGAAGGCTACACATATAATTCAACTTCCAAGAACTGTGAAGGTAGGACTTCCCTTCCTCCCTCTCCTTCCCTCTCATATTCCCCCATTTCTTTCCATTTTTGAATCTACTGCTATACAAATCCCAGTATCTCTTATATGATATATTGATTACTCTGGAGTTATTCACTTGTTTGTTCTTTCAGGGGTCCAAGCTATACTGCAGGCATTGTGCACAATTTCAATGACTTGCTCTGGAATCTTAGGGTATCCAGCATATTCTTGTGCGTTCTCCTGTAATGCCAGATGATTTTGTCAGCTCATGAGACATTACATGTCCCACTGTAAAAAGGACTTTCTGTCCAAGCTCTCAAACCAAGTAACAGGTTTCTTCTGGATAACTTGGAGCAATGCATTTAGGATCTGGACATTACTAGGGTGTCTTGTATCCTGTTTCTAAGCACCATTATAGTTGTGAAGAAGGAATATTTCACATTTGTCAGTTTAATATATGCGTCTAACTTGAGAGAGGTTATAGGAAAAGCAATTAAAAGTACTCATTCGTCAGTTCCTTACCAGTTGAGACAGAAATATTTGAAAGAATAAATAAAAAGAAATGAAAACAAAGCTTAATCTGTTGGTGCCAAAATGCTAAAAAGTTTTTCTTTATCTGTCTAATAGGTTGTTTAGTTTTATTTAGCCCTCCTGGCCAGGGACTGAGTCTCTTTTTATATGTCTTTAAATTTAAATTACATTAAAGAGCTTTTTGCTGGGGTCAGTGAAATTTAACATTAAATTCAACTGTCTAATCCCTCCTTGAGGTCTGTAGTTATGTTGAAAACTAACAGCATAAGAGTGAATTGATCTCCTTTGTAGGCTGGATGTGACAATATGACAGTTGTATAAAATACCCAATATTTAAAATGAAAAATACTTTTCTACGTCCAGAAAAAGAATTGTGGGGGAAAAAAAGGACCTGCATCAAGAGACTCTTCCCTCTTTTCTGAAGTGTAAAGATAGAAGAAAGAAACACAAGACAAATTTCAGTAACAATTACAATAAAGTTGTAATTGTTGATTACTTGTGGTAAAATGTGGTAAAATGGCAAGAAGCCACTCTTCCAAAACCGTCATGAAATAATAACTATTTCAAGCATTGAAAGTATTTGCAAACCTGTTCTACAATGTATTTCACTCTGTTAAAATTTCTGTTCATTACACATATCAGAAATTCAATTTCAGATATAAAAGAAGGATATGAGCTTTTAGAGTTTTACTATGAAGGAAAAATTTCTGCCACATACAAAAAATAACATCAGTGATCAATTTTTATTTCGAATGCTAGCTCTATTTTATTGCTCAAAAGGAAAGAAAAGCAGTTTATTGCTGGTTACGAATCTTTTGCTCCATGCAGCATTCTTGTGACAAAGTTTTTCATTGTGGTAATGATTACATATTCAGACATCTGCTCTTTATCTAGTTACTGTGGGATTAAAACTTAACTGACAGTTTTATGCCCCTTTTTGAGCTACATGCACTGGAGTGAGAACTCATGGTAGTTTATCTAATTGTCACCCCTTTCACTACTCTCTTCAGATATGTGGATTGCATCAAACTGAATTGAAGTGTTATTTGTCTTTTGAATACAGTGATCCCTGAAGGCTGCAAGATGAGAACATAAAAACAGCAAAGATTTACCTCCTGTATGGAACTGCTAACAGTGCTGACAATAAGCTTTTAGACATAGTTATAATGACATAAAATGAGTCACCAAATGTACAGAGATGTAGCCTTCCAAACAGACTAAATGGCATTAGTTTTTTTGCTGTCATGTTGCATGTAGGTGATCAAATCCAATTACACTTGCTAAAAAATAAGGTTTGCATTCATTTATACACACTTATATTGATGATGGCTGTTACCATAATGAGGAAGAGATTTTTTTCCACTAGTTCCTAGGAGAATTTTGCTACAGTTCCTCATTCCCACCTTTTGCAAGACATCTTCAGAGGAAGAAATCTGTACAATCCAGTCTTTTTTCAATAAAAATCATACCATTTTAGATTCCAATTTATATTCTTCTCATGCTGAAACCACATTTTAAAGAACTACCTAATTATTTTGCGTGCCTATCTTCATAGTATTTTACCTTCGCTGAATGGGGAACTTCTCCTAAGGAAGTGAATAAGCCAGTTAATCAAACAGGACAGAGTATTTCTGCATTTCAGATATTAGTTCTCCCTAGCCCCTGTTCTGAAAATCTGAGACAAGGAATAACGCTTTCTCCTTCCCTCATGAATTGTTTAACACATACAAAACCATGCTTATCCACATCCGTGCTCTGGGGAAATTATTATGTTTCTCTAGCAGTATATAGAACAGCTCTCTTCTAGGGCATGGTTTGCAAATCCTTCATGGCTGATTTTAAGTCTCAGCAACTCAGCAAAAGCAACTTATTCAGTCTTCCACTGAAAGCAGCTGTATGAACCCAGGATGCTGCAACAGATCCATGAGTTTGTCTGAGGTGCTTCTGATGACTATTTTATGATCTGGAACTATCATTTGGATGGATCTGTGGGAAGCTCTAATAGCTCAAACAAGCATGCAAAAACGTTGAATACAACTCAGAAGAAGAAAAGGATAATTTTAAAGCGATAAAAAAAACTCCAAAAAACCTAATCCTCTCCTGATTCAGCATTTCTATAACAGGACAATTAACTCTGCATGGAGAGATTCTGCTATTTGGACTGATAAAGGATTCCAGAGCAGCTGATGGGGAAGGTGACTTTCATAACTATGCATGAAGCTTGCTGTCCTCCTGTTCAGATCATACTCTCTGGAGGGAGACCTTACTCATGAGCATTAGGTTCATTTTGGCAATGGAAATTTACATCTCCCCAAGACTATTGCAAGTCTCTGAGTAATTGATTTAAGATAGAAATTCATCTCTCAAACAGTGTGCAATAAGCTTTCATAATATGTTCATAAACTTATGTTTGTCTGCAGGCTCTGGGCCTGAGGAATACATTCAAAATGAACTACTGCTTTCAGAGAATTCAGTACTCTGATTTACTCTATTGCTACTGGCTAGCCAGTGCTCATAGTTTTATGTTTTTGTATTGGCTGTTGTTCACATGCTGGAAGGGGTAAAGAATCTTCCACAGGGAACAGTGCCTCCTAAAGCATCTCTACAGAGTCATGTTTCTCTGGAAGGCCTTGAGAAAAGTTGCTTCTCGGAATCTCTCTACTTGCACTCCTCTCAGGACATGTTGAATTTTGTGTTTCCTTTCATATCTTCACTGCAAAGCAGGATATAGGGGTTTTTTTTTTTTACCTTCTCCATATGCTCAGGCCTAGGCAGATTTCTCACCCTCTTCTGATCCACAAGTGATCATAATAAAATTTGTTTTTCCAAAGCAAGCTGATAGGAAAATATAGATAAAGCATTACTCTTACCTAGTGCATAGTATGTGTAGATTCTGTTTGGAATTTGTCATTGCCTCATTGGTATGTTTGATAAAATTAGAAAAAACAACCAGCAACAGAACCAGTTTGACATTGTAATCAATGGGTTTGTTGTCAGTTTTAAATAGACTTGAGATTGCCAGTCACTGGAAATTATTAGGAAATGACTTTCACAGTAGAACCCCTTTTACCAAGCTGAGCTTGCAATCTATTGGGATAGACAACAGCCATCAAGACCATAAATAGTTTAATGATTTCCAACTGGGAAGGAGTACATATGCCAAACAAAGGAGAAGCGATCTAACTGTAGATGAAGGAGATGGAAGGGTCAACTTTCAGTTCTGCATCAGCAAAATACTTCTTAACAACTGACTAAATTCTGCTGCATGAATAATTTGTGACTATTTTCTCTGAGGCATATGTGGAAATAAGTATGAATAAGGCTCCAAAATAAACTTTTAAGCATTTCAACCCACCCTCATATCTTACTCACGCAGAACGTTTATAGTTTACAATTGCAGGAGTTTGCTTGTTTGTGTATTTGTACATTCAGAGTAACACATTTTAATAGGACAGCTTTCTCAAATCCAAGCAGTGAAAATTCTTAACACTGGCAAATGTTCTCTGAAGACTGCAATTTCAGGCATGATTGCATGGTCACAAGTGAATTTATACAGTCATTATATAAGACTAATTCAAGTTATGACGCTGCAACACAAAAGCATTTGCAAGAAGCTACGTCAGATCAATTCATGGCAACATCCAGTACTATAATTCTGTATTAACAACTTCTTCTATTTACTTATCTGAGATTTTGGATTTGTAAGGCATTTGAAGATATTTGAAGAGAGAAGCAGAAGTCTGCTATGCAACATTTTCTGCAGCTATGTACCTGAGATCAATTAGAACTTGAACAATCCAAAAAGCTGTAGTCATCAACTGTCATCAGCTGAGATTGCTGTATGTCATTTTAACAGATATTTTGCTTTGAAATGATTTTGGTCTTATGTGAATAAAACATGTTCCTTTACCACATAGTTGCCATATATACTTCTAACACTCTAAATTTTGATTATATCCGTAGGAAAAGGAAGAAGTCTGACCCAGAATAGCATTTCTACTGCAACAGTAGTGATTTATTGAGGTCTCCTGTGCTAATGCAACCACCTTGCAATTCAAATTCTTACTGCCTCACAAATCAGACTAAATTTTCCCCAGCTCTGAGTACGAGGACCTTATCATATTGCTAGGTTTTAAACATGCAGCAGGTAATTCTGGATTCAAAATTTTACACAGGGAACATCCGTTAGCATTAATTTAGCTTAGTGGTAGTCACCTGTTGGATTCATTTTATGCTGGAGAACTCGTCTATCATTCCAATAATTTAACATTTGTTTTCAGTCTGTTCAATGAAAAATCTTAAAAACTCTTGCTTCCATCTCTTGTAGATATTGATGAATGCGCTGAAAATACTTGTGCTCAACTTTGTGTAAACTCTCCAGGAAGTTATAGCTGCTATTGCGATGGCAAGAAAGGGTTCAAGCTCTCTAAGGACATGAAGAATTGTGAGGTAAAACTGCACTGCATAAAATTCCATGTGGAAAATCACAAAGTTGGCTATCTGTTGGCGACAGGATGAGTTAGCTTCAAGAAAATAATAATAAGCTATTTGAGAACCAATTCAAAATTGCTGAAAAATTGCTCATGACTTTGAGCTATGGTTTGACTCACAAAGCAGACCCAGTAAAGTGTTTGGATGCCATTCCGTTCATGCATACTCATTTACGCAAACCTTGTCAAGAGAAGCTAGCCTTAGCCAGTCTCTTCTTTATTTTTTGCTGCCTCCAAAATAGATCCCAGCTTTCTCCTATCATACAAATAATTTCTGTTCAGCTTACTCAGAGCCAGAATATTCCACTTGCCCACATGTTTCCAGGTTTTTCTTAGACTGCACAAAAGTTTTCACTCACTCTTGCGGAATTACTGCAAGATCCTGTTTGGATCAAAAAAACAAAAGCTAGACTGTTTTCCACAGTTTTCATCTGCAACAGCTTAAGAAAAAGGATGTAGTAATACTTGCCAACTGAAGAAGCCTCTCACAGCAAGAATGGTCTGCTGTTGCTCAGTTAGAAAATTTACACTTATTAGTAGAAGAAAATTTGGAACTCTGGAGAATCTCAGTACGAGGCTTTTCTCGTGAATCGTTCTTTGTATGTTTTGAAAAATTCATGCAGGCTGAGACTTGTTTTATGAGGTGAGTGCAGATAACTGCTAAGAAAAAAGAAAAAAGCAACAACACCTCTAACAAAATACAACAAAACTGGACCTAAGCCATAGGAATGAGGTCTGGCACAAGCACTAGCTTGTATACGTTAGAACTTGTCTGTACTTGCTAAAATTTAATATCTGAACAACATTGGGAGTCACAACATTTCTTTTTTCTTTTTCATCAAAGGAGAAGAGTATCTTCTGGCTTCATTACATGTTCAGTACAGCTGTTTGGAAGTGATTATTTGTCTATTTGGAAACTAGTTTCAGGCCTTGAAATTGAAAAAAATAGTTTAATCAGTTGAGAATATATGCAGTCCAAGGACTAGTTATATTGGCAAATGTGAAATGGAGTAGCCATAAAATTAATCACACTTGTACATTCAATGAAACTGCTGTGTCATGAATGCACTAGAGTTTAGTAACTGTATTCAGCTGTTTACCAAACGAATATCTTGAAGAAGAAGAGCCTTTCACACACATTCTTGTCACTTCTATTCTATATACTGTCATCATATAAAAGATACACAGTGTGTTTTGAGGGATACCTTCATAGCAAATTGATTTTTAGGCTCCTACTAGTCAATGTATCTATGCTCTAAAGTACATTCTGCATATCTTCCCACCTTTCTTCAATGCAGAACTTACTCCCTCTACCAGAAGACATTCTAAGTGCTTTACTTTCAAGAGAAAACTGAACATATTATTTTACTTGTACAATCACTGTTCCAGAACACAAAGAAGCCAACAGTGCCTGGAAAGGGTAGTTTACATTTGTTTGTTCATTATTTTATTAGTTTAAATCTGCACCACATGTAATTCCTAAATGCAGAAGCCTGTTTAAAAGTTTAGGTAGCTGAATATCTGAAAAATTAGGTGCTGCTGATTTTGATGTTGACTTTGATTTTTTCCCTCCTCATTGTGGCTGCAGCTATCTGACTGTGATTACTCATATTTGACTTTGGCTAGAGAACTAGGATTAATCCCAGTTTTGCATACTGTTAACGGACTTTTAGTTCCCACAAACACATAGAACTCTTCTTTTACACATTTCCTGAGAATATTCTGTCTCAGGACCTTCCTGATCCCATTAACGGTTCTCAGAAATACTAATACTAATGCTGTTCTAGCAGGAAGTGAAGTGTGTTGCTGATTGCATCAACATCCCCTTCCAGAACTGAAATAAAATAACTACATTCAGTGAACAGACAGACAGAAGTATTTTGTACCAATCTGTTACTGTATTTACCTGTAATTTGCTTCTTTTTATTCCAGGTAAATTATTCTAGTTGTACTGGAAGTTGTTCAGTTATGAATAGTTGTATACTGGTATTGATAAAGAGAAGGTGATCTTTACTTATTTATTTTTAAATCTACTCAAGTCACAGCTCTGACCTCCTTCCCTTCTAACACCTGATTATGTTTAGATTCCACACAGCTTTAATAATGGAATTTGTCTGGGCTCTAGCAGATGGATGTCATAGGTCCCTGGTGACAGAAAATGACATGATGGAAGATGAGAAATCTTGATTAAAATAATGAATATTTAAATAGTTGCAGTCCACTTTTTCAAGCTATCTTTCAACAGCTTAAATAAATGGACATTTATAGAATCATAGAATTATTAAAGTTGGAAAAGACCTGAGATAATCTACTCAAACCTTCCACCTACCACCAATGTTGCTCACGAAACTGTGTTCTTTAATACATTTCTTGGACACCACCAAAGACCGTGACTCAACCACCACCCTGGGCAGCCCATTCCAGTGGATTACCACTCTTTCAGAAAAGTTTTTCCTAAAATCCAGCCTGAACATCTCCTGGTGCAACTTGAAGCCAGAGGCCATTCTAAACAAACAAACAAACAAAACAAAACAAAAACAAAACAAAACAAAAAGGAGTGTTATCAAGTTATGTATAGATATTCAAGTTTTAAAAAAATTAGTGAAGTCGTCCATTGCTTAAACAAACAACAACAAAAAGGAGCCTAACAGGAAACAATAAAATTTACTTAATGGAATTTCACAATACAATGTTAACAGTTTTTTTCTTTTCTATTACTTTCAGTCTGTTCCTGTGTGTATCCCACTGAACCTAGAAAGGAATTACGAGCTGCTTTACCTGGCAGAGCAGTTTACAGGGATTCCTGTTCTGTACTTAAAGTTTAAATTGCCAAATGTCACCAGGTAAGCATTTGCCATTGATAAAAGTATGCCTGGAAAGCACAGACGTTTCCCTTAATTTTCTGAGGATGTAGAGTGGACTGTGTGCAGAAGTTACATCACCTTCTCCCCATAATGTTAGGATACCCTTCTATGGAGAATAGATTAACTCAAGCTCCTGCATGTACAGTCACTTAAGGGAGCGTGGAGTCATTTGAAAATGGACAGGCAAGAGTAATGTGCCTGGAGTTGTTTCACAGCATCTCTTAATGATTGTACTGTGTCCTTGAGACACCTCATCCAATATATAAACAGAAACTGTCTGATGTGGCAAAACTAAAAAGCCAGCAGTTTTCTTCCAGACGCCTCAGGAGCAGGTAGAGCCAGTAGCAGCTGAGTACCAAACAGGAAACAGTGCAGAGCTAGGGCAGATGTGAACCACTGGTGTTGAGGGTATAATAGGCACTAAGTCCTATTGGTTTGTGCACGAGAGGAAAAAAAAAGTGGTGTATCTTTGTGACAGAAGCTTACTTTTCCCTTGAAAGAAAGAGCAGGGGTTAGGAAAGGTTGGAGACAGTGACAGAGATACAAGAAGTCAATTAGAATCCTCAAATAAAATTCAGATATAGGAAAAAGAGTTAGTTTATAGCTTCTGTTCTCATATATGGCAATGGCTTTAAGTTTGTTGCTGCTGCTATTTCAATAAAATCAGGCTAGGGCTGGTCCAATCTCGTGTTTCCTTTCACAGCTTTCTGAGGACGCTGATAAAGCACAATACCTTGTCTGAATCACCACCTACATGATTTCCTTTATTGCTGTTAGAGCAATTGACAAAGATAGTGACCTCTGTATTACCCTTGGACTTCTTCATAGTGGCAGCCAAAATTGCAATGTTTCTTGACTTACTGAACAATTTCAGAGTAACAGAAAAGTAACAGTTAAGCTGATGATCCCCAGAGCCTCAGAACCATACAGAAAGACATAAATATTGAGAAATTTTTCTTATTTTTTTCCTCTGCCATTTTTCCAAGTTGACCTGGCAGTAATGCTTTCCTGGAAGACCTTCCTAAGAAGATAAATGTTTGAAACTATCTTAGTAGCCTCTGTAAATACAGAAAGCTTTTCTGTGGGTCTGCGCAAGAGACTGACATCTAGTGGACAAAGAACGAGACTGGGAATTAAAATGACCTAAGTTCTAAATTACTCAAATTTGTTGTCTTCAGCAAATCCTTATTTCTCTATGCTTTTACTCCTCTCATTCTTAATCTGTTCTATCTGGCCCAGAAGTTCTGGGAGGTGTGAACTATTTTTGTACTCTCTTTCCCACTCTAGCCTGTCCTATATATGTAAACTGTAATTTTGCTATGTGTATGTTTAGCTGCCAAGACACAGACAACAAGACCTCAAATTAGAGAGAGATACATAAAAGACAAATTGCTAAGTTATAATTGTAGGACAGCACTTGGCAAACCCATTTTACTAAATTACACTGTAGATCACTTATTTTTCCCTACATCATATTTCCATGCAGTGCAGTAGAGATATTGCCTCTATCGTCTTAATAAACAAGATATGATGTCCTTCACATGCAATGCTCTTACGAGTTTTAGTGACTGAACAAAAGCTTTTTCAAATCCTAGCTCCAGGAATCAGTCACTAAAGTTTTCCCTGGATTTAGATAAATGACATTAGATTCTGCCTTTATCTAATAGGATGCAAATATCACAAATGCTCAGAAACAGAATTACCAAAAGGTGAATATCTATTAACTTACTTACTAACAGGTTTTCCTAGGCTCTTCAGTACTTCAGTATTCCTGTCTTAATAAAAAAAAAAAATTTTGTTCATAATTCAGATTTTCAGCAGAATTTGATTTCCGGACGTACGATTCAGAGGGAGTTATACTATATGCAGAATCCCTTGACAATACAGCATGGATTTTGCTTGCTCTTCGTGATGGAAAGATTGAAATTCAATTCAAGAATGAATTTGGAACAAAAGTTACCAGTGGAGGAAAAGCCATTAATGATGGCCTGTGGCATATTGTAAGTTGGATTTACCTGTCTTTCCCTTCCTTTAATCCTCTAATGGAACTATACCATATGCAGAATCTAAGCAACAATTCTGGAGGCTTAGAATGATGCTTCCAAATCACAGATTTAAAAAAATTAACCATGAAATGTGCAGGGATCCCCTTCCTCAGGGAATTTCTGGCACCTGTTTATCATCATTGATAAAGAGAGAATTAACACTAGCTAGCAACACAGGAATTCTTTGCAGTCATGAAAAAGGAAGTAGTAGATTATTAGAAAGTGTGATTGCAGAGTGAACTGCACAGTAATAAGACACTTTGCCTAGAAAGCAAAATTTACTTTCAGTAAACGAGAAGTCCAGCTTGTTCTTCAAGCTCGCACAGCCAAGATGAAGGAGCTTGCTCACCATCTGTAATTGACACCATATTATCAAGACAAATTTGTTTTTAGGGAGTGAGAGAAGAGAACCTAGAATTCTGCATAGACCTGTTTCAGTTCAGTTCAACTTGCTTGAGATTAAAATTCTGCTTTGATGCCTAACAATAGCAGGAGCAGGTGCTGAACCTCTTCTGTGTTCTATCTCACTCACTCCATCCTCTGTATCAGCTTACAGTGAAATGGAGAGCTGTATGCCAAATGTAGAAATTGTACAATTGTAGAAGTCAGCATCTTGCAAACTCTGTAGAGCATGAAGTAAACTAATCAGCTGTGTAGGCATTCTTGGGGCTAAGATGGGAGTAAAAAAAGATCATCTTTCTATGGGATGTCATGGATATGGACAGCTGTGATGATCCAAGTTTAAATATGCTATGAAGTACTGAATGCGTTAACACTATTTTACAAGCCAGATATTTAGAGGTATACAAATAATACTTCATACAGCTTATATAATATATATAATTAGCATTTAGAAATATACTACTTGTTGGTATGTGCCTATTTAAATATTTTCATTTCATTCTAGATATCAGTTGAAGAACTAGAAAACAGCATCAGCGTAAAAATAGCTAAAGAAGCAGTGATGAATATTAACAGCCCAGGAACTCTCTTTAAGCAATCACATGGTTTCTTAGAAACTAAAGTGTACATTGCAGGATTACCTCGCAAAGTTGGTGACACTCTCATTAAACAGGTAACTAAAAAAGTAATGTTAAGACTTTTTGTATTTTTTCTTTTGCAGTCATTTTGCAGGAAAGAATAGTAGCTTGAAAACTGTTCAGAAAATGAAATTTGGGCTATTAACCACTGTTTTGAAAGTAAATGTGCAGAGAACTTTGCAGTCTATCCTCTCGTTTCAGTTACAAAGACACAATGTTTAAGGCCTAATCCCTTAGGATTCTGTACCTTATTGTTTTAAAGATATATTTAAGATTCCCTAAATCACCTAAATTTTCTGCTGCATGAGTATTTTGGAGTGACTCACGTTTGTGGTGTTAGCTTCTGCTATGCCCTGAATGGGTACGGATGTCATTGTACAGGTAGCACAGTGAGCTTTCATTTCTACTATATATATATATATATATATATATATATAATATATACTCCTTAATAGCCCAGATTAGACACCACCAATGATTCATTCAGTCTTCCATTCCAAACTGCTCTGCTTGTTGATGAGGGGGGCACAACCAAGTTGCTTCAGCTATCTGCTTCTGAGTCCAGGAGCCCTCAAACTAACTGAGGGCTAACAGAGAAGCAAAAAATAACTGTACACCAGTTTTTTAATTCTTAATTTTTTTTTTTCTCAAAAGCAAAGCAGAGAGAAAAAATATGAAGCAATATAACAGCATCTCCTTGCCTAATAGAAAGTAATTACAGAAATTTCTTTATGCTTTCATACAAGTAGAAGACTAGAGAAACAAGAAACAGTGCTATTGTCATTGTCCTTGAGATATAGAAAAACTATGGTAATCTAAGCAAAAGAACAGCATAAGCTTTAAAAATAGAAGCAGTGTCTTATTTTATACAGATAAGTAACATCAAAACTGGAAATATTAAATCAGGATAACTTATTGAAGGCTGAGGTACTAAATGAGTGCCATTTGTTTTCTCTCAAGTATCAGTTCTGTAACATGTAGCATTGATAAAGTTATTATTGGCTCTATGTTGATATGTAAAGTAAGACGTTCTTATTAACTTTTTCAAAATAAATTTGAATTCACACCCCTAGTGCTGTAATTCCTCTACAGATTAACCCTCGGCTGGATGGCTGCATTCGTGCCTGGAACCTGATGAATCAAGGACATTCAGGTGTAAAAGAAGTTATTCAAGAAAAACAAAGCAAGCACTGTTTAGTAACAGTTGAGAGAGGATCTTTCTATCCTGGCACTGGCATGGCAAAGTTTCATATAAACTATAGTAAGTATTTTTCTGTCTGTTCTTATACTTTTTACTGGACTGTTGATAGAGGTGATGAATTGTAAAGGAAAGTTAAAAAAAAAAAAAAAAAGAACAACCCAAACCAATGCTAAGCTATGTGCCACTACATCCAGTGGTGATTCCAGTAATTTTTTTGAGAAATATGTTTGAATTAGGGTTTTTGGTCCCATTGATGTCGTCAGTTTAATTTTTGCTTCAGATTAGGAAGCATACTCTCCATTTGCAAAAGATGAACACTAATTCTAATTAGATCTAATTCTGCTCTGTTTGTCTGCGGAGAGACCTACAATGGTATTGACAGAGAAAGTATACTGGGGATGTGGACAAGGATCATTATAGTTTTGTTAATGCAATTCATCTTTTAAATAAATATCCTATTTGAATGCCTATCTTGCTCCTCTTTAACCCAAAACTTCATTGCCTGACTTCCTGGCCTAATTTCAAATTTTGCAAGTCAGGATCACCCTCTGTACTCTCAAGTTCCTGAAATATCTCTAGTATCATTGCAAATCTTGTTGTCATTGCACTTTTATATCTCAGATGCTATCCTGCCCTTCAGCCCCTCCTTTGATCCCCAGTCTTTTTCATCTTAGGACTTGCTATTCCTTCTGAGGCCTTTTATTTATATCCCCTAGCCCACTTCAAAAGATTTCTTCAGCTTCTTATATCATGTTTCCAATCAACTCAATATGAGCGATTCCTATGCCACTGAAGGTTCCTCTGCTTCCCTCCCATTCATTCACATCATGTTGACGTCTCCTCCCGACCTTTTTATGTGGGGCTGCTGCTACGCCTTCACTCTCTCCACCCTCCATGCAGTTCCCAGCCCTGTACCACACTCCTCGATTCAAGTGGCTGCCCACAGCTACCGCTCCTTCCCACAGGCTGTTATAGCCCACTGCTTCCACTCACACCTTCCTCTGTGTAGGGATCTAACCTCATTTCATGTTGTAGAATTTCTGCTTCCTGAAGAAACTACTAGAAAACAACTTAGATGTTAATGGGGAAAGGGAGGGCAGATGCTGGAAGTTACAAAAGATCACAAATAGCTCTTTAAACAATTTTTGTATTAGCTTCACTGTGAATACATCATATTAAATGATATTCACACCATCTGCACATTTGTTTTACCCATCTGCATATTCCCATTTTAGTAGTGGAACGATTTGGGAATGTAAAAATGTGTCAGAACTGCCAATCTTCTACTCAGTGGCAGTAATTTATGAGTTAAGCAGCTTTTTAGGTTTGATCTTAAATTGACCTATAATAAATACGGCACCTGTTCCATGTTAAAACAGAGAAAACAGCATTAAAAAAGAGTCCGAAGTCCTAAAAGAGCACAACAGCAAAGTGGGTTGTTCTGGTGGTTCAGATTAGACTTGCAGTTCTTTCTAGAAGTTCAAAAATTCACTTTATCTGGAGATTAATACCAATTTTTCCACAACATGAAAACAGATTAAGTACTAATTTTTTAAGACTATGTTAATTTTTCATTTGCAGGTAAACTAATTAATTTCAATCTTTTCTTTTAAAACAGATGATCTTGACAGTGCTGAAGACTGGCTAATAAATGTGACTATGACTATTCGCCCATCCACAGACACTGGTGTTATGTTTGCTCTGGTTTCTAATGAAACAGTGCCTCTTGCTTTGTCCATAGTGGACTCTAACTCTTCTGATTCACAGGTGATCTTACAGTTCTAGCAGCTGGAACATCAACTCACACGAATCACAGCTCTCATCTCTGTCTCACTTAACTTACTAGTCATTTGTGAAAAAAGTCAAACAAAAAAAGAAGTTACTTATACACAGTGGAGGTGGAAGGCTGAATTAATATTTTGCAAAGTGCTTACATCATCTTTTGATGTGCAGAAAATGAATTCCTATTTGTGATTGTTACAGCAGAGACAAAGCACTAAGTGCTCCTATGTTAGGTGCTATCCATTATATCACATCTCTAACCTTTTCTTCCAAATGCACAGAGCAGAAGAGGAGGTATGGCAGAGGCTGAGTTGTGATATTATAGCAATGATAGTATGTTAGTTTCAATTTATAAACAGATGTTTTTGCTTGTCCATACATCTGCCTGAAATGAGAGCACGTAAGGAAAACTAGGTTACCTTTGAAGCTGTAGCAGTACTCCTTCTGACTTTAAGAGAAGCAGAATTTCACCTCCGAACCACAACCAAAGAGTTTTTACAGGAAATGCTCTCACTTATAAATTTCAGAATCGTTTATATTTACAAAAGGGATGCAGCTATCAACTTCAGTATCTTTTCCAGCTTAAGATGCAACTTTTTAAAACATCTCTCAGATTCCTTTTCTTTCTACTTCCAAATGTAAAATGTATCAAAATTAAGTATAATTGTGTGTTAAAACATAGCATGTTTTGTGACTTTGTATTCTCTTGTTTAGGAAATCATTGTGACTATTGGAAACATCACTGTGGCAAGTCTGGAATCAAAGAAGCTCTGTACACCCAGAAAAGTGCAAGTTGGACTTCTGGTAACCAAACAGCAACTTCAGCTGTCTGTTGATTCTCACACGGACCAAAGCAATTCAGAGCAACTGTCTGTCCTGCATCAAGCAATGATGACAAATGTTGTCACCTACTTGGGTGGCCTGCCAGGTGAATTATATTTATTTTCATTCATTTGTTCTTTTGTACAAGCCTCATTACGTTCAGCCTTGCCCAAGCTGTACAAAGCATATAACTGTACAAGAAATCATTTACCCTTTTCACCTCCGAGATTCTTCTTGTTTCATCCAGTCTATGCAGCTTTTGAAGGAGCTCAGTTTTCAATAGGATCATTATTAGGTCCATTAAGAGGCATGAGTCTCTCTCTAGAGGTTTGAATTTGTGATTTTTTTTTTTCTTTTTAAGCTGGGAAGGAGTAAGTATTGTATTTTCTGAAATGCCACCAGTAGGAACTATGTCAAGTGTATAAGAAAACAAACATTTATGAGTAAATTGTCAGAGATGCAGAAGCTTAAGTCAGAAATATTGTTTCAAAAAGTAGGCTTTGAGCAACCGTTGACTGACAGTCTTTGTGAGATGGAAAATACACTGAAATAGCAAATAACATTTTGTTTAAATAAACCACAAGTGAATCCTCAGTGTTAAAACATGAGCAAACATAATTTTGTACACGAAGTGTACACATGCATATTTGTACAGCAGTTTGATTTCGAAGTGAATCATGCAGAAAAAAGGCATTGCCACAGACAATGATTTTTCAGAGCCTGAGTTCCTCAAACTTAAAAATTGGTAGAGGAAAAAGACTGTGGTTATGAGGTTAAGTTACTAACAGCAGAGACTTTCTATTATCCTCTGTTAAAGGTATTTTAGGAAGAGTAAGTTACAATTTCTACAGAAAGCCTTGCAGTTTTTATGAGCATAGTCTTGAATTGACATCCACGTTACACATGGGCTGCGTTGTCAAAGCTCTGCCACAGATAAAGCCAGTCTTTATCTGCAGTGTGTTTCTTCCATGGGAGAAAATGTACACATGAGCATAAAGAAGTGAGAAACTGTGTATCCCATGGAGATTATCTGTTTAGGCATTTTTCAAGGCAGAATACACTGGGGAAGCTGGAATTATGATTTCACCCTCTAGGCTTACTCGTCAGAATTGAAGCTAGACTGGGGCAGTACTGCAGCCCCAATCCACAACTGTTTGAAGTGATAGTTGCTTCTGCATCCATGCAGAGGCAAATCTTTATACAGTGGTAGTAGAGGATATAAAAAATTGTAACTAAATGTGACTTTCTCCTGTAATTTTGTTTTTGAATGGGTATACAATGTCATGTAATCCAGCTAACCAGACAAGTTTCATTCACATAGAATATGTAGAATAAGAATACTCTTAAGAGTACAGTACTGTCAGGCACCACTTCAGGTAAGTATTTTTGTAATGCCTGCTGACTTTTCAAACACAGATGAAGTCTGTATTTGCTTAGTAGATGCAAGTTGGTAGATTAACAGAGCCGTAATAACTTGAATACGATTCTAGTCATTTCAGAGCCTTCTTCATGTTTGTGGTATCTGACTCTTCCTAGCGCATTGCCAACACCAAGGCCTTAAGAGTTAAGACCTTAGCTGAAGTCAAGCATCCTAAATAGATAAGATGAGTACATATTGTATTCTGAGGCCTCACAGCAGTTCTTGCTTGATCCTGTGCCTAACATATTGAACGCTGGAAGCACATCAGTGATCTGATTCTAAGAAAGCTAAATGAGCAACAGATAAAGTGGGTCTCTCACAGAGATTTCACATGGAAGAAATAGTAAGGAAGCAATAAAATGTGTGCAGTTCCCAGGGGTCCCCTATTTGAAAACGTGCAGATCTTAATCCAGAATAGCGTTCTGGCAAAAGTCAGATTGTTCTTTCCGTGACCTCTAAACCTATAAGCATCTGTTTGTAGGTCAAGAGAAAAACAGTGGGCTCCATGGCACACAGTACTAGTTCATTGTAGTTAAGTGTTTCTCATAGCAGCATTTCCTGCATTCTGTATAATTTTCAGGTTACTGGTTGGAAGAACATTTAAAATACATATTTCACATTGTGTTGACCCTACTCAGCTTTGCAGACTTTATCTCAAGGAATCTTAAACAGAAGGAAGAAGAACTTAAAAGCCAAATTGCTGTTTTCTCCCATGGATGACTAACGGAGGCAGACTGGAGTGTTCCCCATGATTTTGCTAGTCTGAAAAATACATAAGACATTGCATGCCTTGGCCTAATAAATTGAATGTGTTTCTGTGCAGATGTTCCTGTGGGTGCTACGTTAGTAACTGCTTTCTTTAACGGCTGCATGGAGGTGAAGGTCAACAGCAGACAGCTGGATCTGGATGAAGCCATTTTGAAACACAATTCCATCAGATCTCACTCGTGCCCACTGATTATGGAGTAACCATTCAATTCTTAATTTAACTTTTTTCCTTTCAGATATAATTTGCATAATTAGTCTCATGTCATAATGAAGCCTGTACTGTTTTATTCAAGATGTGCCAGGAAAATAATCAACAGCGTGTTTTTCCACTCTTTTATATAGAATATGTGTGAAAAAAACCCTTCTCTTTTCAGCTCTAAAGAGAGACAATCAAGATCAAAATTCTTCACTGTTTTCTTTTTTTAATTCATATCAGTGATAAATCTTAAAGCCAGATTTATCTTCCATGCTCAGACTATGCCCTTCATATATTTAGTTTGGAAAGAGAAATTTTACGTCTTATTTTTCATATATCAGCACAAAGTTACAAGTTGTAAAAATTAGCAGTGTATTAGAATGTAGACAAAATCATTCTCATTAAGCTTTTCCAAATATAACATACAAAGAGAAATCTGTACAGGTTTTGTAGTACATGCCTTCAGTAAAAGAGAAAATGCCCTGGAATCCAGAGCCCAAACTGTCTGTGGGTATGTTTACATATTTGTACCAATGTTGGTAAAGCAACTTCCAAACTATTATTTTTTCTTTTTTTCTTTTCTTTTCTTTTTTTTTTCCTTTTTTTTTTTCTTTTTTCTTTTTTTTTTTAAACATAGTTCATCTTTGCAAAATAGCTAATATTGTACCAACTTTAATTCATCTATTTTAGGAACACAGCTTTAGACTGTTCTGGATTAGATCAGGTAATTTACTTCTAAAGTGGATTAAAATACAGGCGAGGCAATTTTAGAAAACAGAAAATTGCATGAAGGAAGGAGCTCTGGTCTTCATCATGGGAGAGCAGACTGGAATTTCCTAAGTAAAACTGAGAACTTGCAGCAAACTGTTATTCAATTTATGACAAATTTGGCACTCCTCAATACAAGCACCCTCTATGGTCCATCATAAATTCCCTTCACTTTTGTCAACCGTGCATTCACAGAGGCCCCAAAAGAGATTTATTTGCAAGCCCTAAAACAGTTTCTGACCTACTTGAAAGTCTTGATTTTACTAGCAATATCAGAATGTAAAGCCACGTTCTGCTCAGCCAAGTTTAACAAAACAAGTGATTAGAAGAGTACTGTTTTCCTCATGTTTTAATTTCAAGTGTTTCTGGTATTTCTTTCACATTCTTAGTGTTCTTTCTCTTCCAAGCTCATTTTCACGCAACCAGAAGCCTCTCTGTGCAGCTCACATATGGTTTTGTTAACCCCAATACAAATAAATTGCAAGAGAATTGCTGTAAGCAATGAATATATATACTCCCATCCATCATCTGGAGAGACATTTATCTGTCAAATTTTTAGACCCAGGGTTTGCTTTCTTTGCTCAAGACAATGAAGTGGAAATGTATGTAAAGAAGGGTGGATTGTGACAATATTCATTTTGAGGATAGTCTTCTCCAGAGATGCTCCCAGTGACATTAGTGAAGTTTCTTTCACAGCTGAGTACGAACACTGGTGCATCGCACCACAGAATCTGAGCCCATCTTTCAACATTATGCCTTTGTCTGCGGTTATTGTTAACACAGCTTCCCACTTGTACCCTCAGATATAACACAATATTTGCTCTTCTACACCAACCAACTTCAAAATGGCCTCTGAGTCTGTCCAGCACTGATTTGTATGCAGCTGCTTATCTGCATGAATTCCCTACATCTGTCAGCTTGCCAGTAAACTACAGGTTCCATTTGCTAGGAACGTATGAAAAAAGCCCTTTCATTTCTCCAGATTTCACGAGAGGGAAATCAGTGCAGGAAAGCATCCCCCCACCTCCTTGCTGTCTTCCCATCTCAAGAAACACGTGCTTCATTTGGGCCTAGTAACCACCGAAATAACCATTGAATTCTGGAAAGCTCTTGGCCAGTATCTGTCTTGTACAAATAGAGAGGAAACACAATCAAGTGTCAACAGTACTACAAACTCTTATATCAGCCTGTGTGAGGAGCAGGAGAAAAGGCTGGTGCTTTTTTTTCTGTTTAAGTGTAAAAATTGGTATAGAATTGAAATTAAAGAAAATCCTGTTTTCCACACAGACACCACTTCTTTTTGTTGTCATGCAAGAATATTTTAGGATACTGTAGTTACAATGAAATGTCTGCATTTTTTAAATGTAAAAGTGCCTCCCTATTGTAAAAATTAAATGAAGCAGCATTTGCAAGTTTTTTCTCCCATTAAGTTGTATTTGTCTGTGTTTGTTCATTTTCACTGTGCAAGACTGGTTCTAGTGGTCAAATGGTTGACTCCAGAGCTTGTGGTAATCTTCAGCATCAGAGACAAGAGCTAGCTTAAATTAGTAGTCTGTCCAAGTAGTATTCAGTTGTGGCTGTCAAGTGAGGTCCTGGACGACTGGAGGAAGGGTCACATCACTCCCATTTATAAGAAAGGGAGCAAGAAGGACCCAGGGGAACTACAGGATGGTCAGTCTCACCTCTGTACCTGGGAAGATCACAGAACAGATCCTCTTGGACGAGAACCACGTGAGGAATGAGCGTGTGATCCGAAACAGCCAGCATGGCTTCACCAGTGGAAGGTCATGCTTAACCAATCTGGTGACTTTCTATGATAGAGGGACGGCATTGGTGGACAAAGTGAACGTGACTGCTGTCATTTACTGGGGGTCTTGATGGATGAAAAACTTAACATAAGCCACCAGCGTGCTCTTGCAGCTCAAAAAGAAAATGGTATCCTGGGCTCCATCAGAAGACGGGTGGCCATCAGGGACAGGGAGGTGATTGTCCCCCTCTGCAATGCCCTTCTGAGGCCCCATCTGGAGTACTGTGTCCAAGTCTGGAGTCCCCAGTACAAGAAAGAGAGAGAGCTGTTGGAGAGGGTCCAGAGGAGAGCCACTAGGATGATCAGGGGACTGGAGCACCTCCCCTACAAAGACAGGCTGAGGAAGCTGTGCTTGTTCAGCCTGGAGAAAAGAAGGCTGCAGGGTGACCTCATTGCAGCCTTTCAGTACCTAAAGGAGCCTACAAACAGGAGGGGAATCAACTCTTTGAAAGGGTAGATAACAACAGGACAAGGCAAAATGGTTTTAAGTTGAAGGAGGGAACATTTAGGTTGAATATCAAGGGGAAGTTCTTTACTGTGAGTGGTGAGGTGCTGGAACAGGCTGCCCAGAGAGGCTGTGGATGCCCCATCCCTGGAAGTGTTCCAGGTCAGACTGGATGGGGCCCTGGGCAGCCTGGTCTAGCATTAAATGGGGAGATTGGTGGACCTGCATGTGGCAGGGGGTTGGAGATTCATGATCCTTGAGGTCCCTTCCAACCCTGGCCATTCTGTGATAACTTGTTCTCTAGATAAATGTTTAATTTTATTAATTGTGTAATATTGCTTGAAGAAATTAAGCTTGGCTTAAAGCACACGTGGAGGAAATTAGATCAATGACACTTATTGATCCCTATCTTTTCTACTTCATCAAATGTATGTAATTGTATTTTAGGCATAATCATTTCAGCAAAGGCTGTTCAGTGTTTATATGGAACAGCTGTAACCTGCTGTATGCACCAAGTGTTACAAATCAGCATGTCCCAGTTTCCTTGAAAATGAAATCTAGCCACGGAGTTGGTTCTCATTTATACCACAGCAGCTTCCTGCTTATGTGCCTGATCCAAGCAGAGTGTGTGTGTGCTTTAATGCTTCACATTTCTTGGAAGAGAAAACTGGCCAGAATGGGTGTGAACACCTTCATTGTTGATATTCAAAGTTAGTTCTGGCATTGCCATCTTCAAAGGAAGAGCAGCCAAACATTTTAGATATTCCAGTCCTATTTATCACTGAACAATGTATTGAAGGATCAACAACAAAGGATGTCAGTCCTTCAACGTTATTAGTTGTATGTATACACTAAATATTTTGCTACCTCAGCAACCTTAGGATATCAAAACACCTGGAATCGGGAGCATTTTATCTGCCAAAAACAACAGCAATGTAATGAAAAATTAGATACAAGGAAAACCTTAGCAGCTAATAACAAAGGCATAAATAAGGCATCAATTAGTAAATAAATGAATCACCAAGACATTTTGACTAATTTTCTCCTGCATTCTTTTCCTGACCACAGTCCTGCCCCTGCACTTCAGAGCTAGATGACCATAGATCCGTCTGTAGAAACATCCATCCAAACTAAAAAAAAAACTTAACAGGAATAGGCTTTACAGTTTATGCTTTTAAAACAATGCTTCCTATCCACCAAATGAATATAGCCCCATTGTTGCATTGGTTGTACGCCTTTATTAGATATGATAGGTTGTAAAATTATTAGTAGATGGATTTCAATTGGAAAATGTGAATAACCGTAGAAATCAGGTTGTTCTGAGCAAGAGATACTAGCAGGGAGCCAGTATCTTTGGCTTTTTAAACAGATATTTGCATTGAATCAAAGTCTGCACAGTTGTAGGTACTTCAGGAGTCAATTATATTGCTTTTTTAAAATTTATTTTTATTTTCCTCTTCTAAGTAATTTGTAGCATCTTAAAATATTAGGAAAGTGAAAGAAAATCACAAGTAACAAGAAACTGGAATCTGGCAATGTAGGCTTATGGATCTACAGGTATTACACCCTTGCCATACAGCTTGTGAGGACCACAGAAAAATGCAACAATGCATAAAGACAGAACTTCCCTCTCTCCATAAGCAGTTACGTGCTGAAGACACAAAGTCCAAAACTCATCTGTGATACCAGACCTTCTGTAGAACAAGCCTCTCATCCATGTTTCCTCAAAAGCAAATTATGTCCTTCAAGTAGCTCTAAAAGCCTTGCTTTACCTGCTAAGTCTCAATGGCTCCACACAAAGCAATGCTTTTTATCATTAGGAAACTGTGTTTCTCTTCCTTCCTATCACCTGGTTACAAGAGAAATAAAGGCCAACTCAACAACATACCACCCTGCAGTCACAGAAAACCATACAGTTAGCTTTTATTTATTTATTTATTTATTTATTTATTTATTTATTAGAAAGAGGGCCTGAATAAGCAGCACTCATCTCTAACTTGGCCAAGTTTCCTCTACTGAAGGGCCACCACAGCAGTGGGGAAGCTCATCCAGCAGCAATACCACTGGGGTGTGGTGAAAGCCACTCCGCAGAATGAGAGCTGCACTTCGTGAACTTTTCCTAGGTCTTACACATGATATAAGAAACAAGAGTTTACTAAAGGCAAGGTTAACAGGATCTAAGAAGATCACTGAAACACACAAAGTTATATGTGATTTTTGCAAACTTGGAGTACTATGGAAGGTAGAGAATAAAAATGACTTTGTTCATCTATAAAACAGAAAATATCCTGCTTACAATTGAGCATTGTCTTACCTTTCCAGGAAAAGTTTTCCTTTCATCAGATTCTGATACAAGTCCCACCGATCAAACCAAGAACTTTCCCCTGAGCCAGCCTTCCTCTTTTCCAGCCTATCAGGGCCATATGCTCATTCCCACCAGCTGGCCACAGTCTCCTGCTAAGGCACTCAATTGAAAAGCAATCTTCCCTTTTAAACCTGGGCAGAAGCCAGCCTTTTGTTTAAGGGGTTTCTTCTGTAACAGAAGGTCATGTAGATTTAACAAACCTGCTTGCCTGGAACAGGAAAACCCTATCACCTTGTAATTCATGTCTTCATATTAACGCACTGGGCAGCAGAGGCACTAAGCAAGCTGCACAGAAAATCTGAAACCTGTATCTCAGTGAAGTTTTATACAAGGTTTCAGGGTCTTTCCAGGGGATGCGTAAGTAGTTTGCTGGCAGCCTCACAAAACCCTCATAATGAAGTCATTAGTCTGTATTTGCCATTTTCCACAGATGTGAATTGGAATGACATCAGAATCTGCCCCAAGCCATCCCTCAGCCTCTGGGACTGGCTAAGAACACGGATTTCTTGGGGTGCTCTGTCCTGAGTGGGAAATGGGACAAGCCCAGGTCAGGCCATCAGGAGAGATGCTTTGCCTGCAAAGGCTGCTCCTGTAGGCACTTAGCTTTGCAGATGAAGATAAATGAACAACAGTTCCAGGAATGCTCCACATAAAAAAGGCTGTCCTGTTAAATAAATGAGGCTGAGAACAAACATTTTAAGTAAGAAGTGCGTTGTTACTGCCTGTCTTTTTAAAGCAAGATAAACCTTATGTTGTTACTTTCCAAACATTATTTGCAAGAGAAAGACCTCAAAGAAATAACCTGACAAAAAAAACCCAACATTAGAAATGCAGATTGAATGTTTCTCAGAACACTGCCATAATCATAATAATTTGGGGCAAGCCGCTTTGCTGAGTTCTCTGTAAGTTACTGCAAAGCCTAACCATGGATTTTGACTATGTGGCTGTTATCATCATATTTTGTTCCTGCAGGAAACAGAATGTTTTTTACTTCTCTTTAAAGCAGGTAACTGAAATCGTTACTCTCTCACCTGTGTACACTTCTAGCAACATTTCTTCTTGCACTGACTTTGTGCTGTTATCAGGATACCAGGAGCTCCAGGTTCCCCACCATTAATGACATTCGCAGTTGAAGCATTCAGCAGTCCCTTGCTCTGCTTTGGGTGTCAGTGATGTCAGCAGCTGATGCTAGCAAAGCAGAGCTGTGACCTATGATCTCAAGGGCTGAAAATGTAGTTTAGCTCATCCATAAGAAATTAAGAACCAGCTTTGCCAATATTTCTACAGTCCTTTTACTGAAGCCTAAAGAAACTGCCACTAACCAAGGATGAAATTGATTTAACCAGGCTTACCTTGCAGCCTGCTGTAGGTCTTGACATAAAAACCACCCTCCATCCTCAAAAACTCCAGCCAGTGAAACTTTAAAAGCGGACACTGCTTCTTGGGGGATATTCACAATGAATACTAAACAGATCCCTGAAGCACTTCATACCTTTTGTCCAGAGTCAATGCTTTTTTTCCTGTTATGTGCACTGTTTTTCTGGTGCTAATGTCTTTAATTCCAAACATGGAGAGGAGGAGCATACAGGCAGCTGGCAAAACCATAGCTGGAGGAATGTTCTCTGAGAGTGCAAAGGGACACCAGGCACTCACCTGCCCCTCCATTCCCTTAGTGCCTCTGAAAATCTGCCCTGAGCCCATTAATATACAGCCAGTGAACCTGAGCTAGATGTGATATCCCAGAGCAGAAATTTAAATTTCACGCTATTCTTTACCAGAACAAAATCAACTTCATGCTTACAGTCAGAGGAGAAATACAACAGATCTGAAGATTCTTTGACAAACAAAAATAACACATGCTTATGACAGTAATATGCTGGGACACCCATTTTAATCTGTTCCTGTTAAATACAGCATACAGAGAATGAGAAAGGCATTCTCCAGCAATCCAGAAATTGAATGATTTCCCATGTCTCTTGTACGTTGCATTACATAAATGCATAGCTTAATGTCTTTTTAAGTCCTAAGTTCTTAACGTAAGTCCTGCTGGGCTTATGCAGCAACGCAAATTTAACCTCCTGGTAGAAACTTTCTATCCAGACTTTAATTTCCTAGTGATGAAGAAAGCTGCAATGACACTGATACCTTCTGCACATTCCAGCTTCATTTACAGACCTCTGTCATGGTGAGAGAATTTGGGGATCCCAGCACACTGCTGAAAGTCACTCCCACACCTTCTCCATAGAATCATATTGTAAAGGACTCAAAGATCATACAATTCCAACCCCCCTGCCTGCTAGATCAAGCTGCCCCAGGCCCAATACAATCTGGCCTTGAATGCCTCCAAAGATGGGCATCCACAGCTTCTCCAGGTAACCTCTTTCAGTGCCTCACCACCCACTCAGTGAAAAACTTCCCCCTAACATCTGATCGGTTTAAAGCCCCTTATCCTATCACTATCTATGCACGTAAAATGTTGACTCCCTCTTGTTTATTATCTCCCTTTAAATATTGGAAGGCAGTGAGGTCTCCCTTGAATCTTCTCTTCTTCAGACTGAACAAACCCAGCTCCCTCAACCTTTATTCATAGGAGAGGTGCTCCAGTCCTCTGATCATCCCCATGTCCCTCCTCTGGATCCTCTCCACAAGCTCCACTGGAGCTTGAAAATACAGTCTCTTGGTGTGGCCATGCCTGAGCCTTAGAGGAGAGCTAGTGGGCTGTCCTGCACTAGCAGGAAGAGATGCTGGCAGCTATGCAAAGCAAGCAGAGAAGGAGCAGATGGTATGTGCCTTGTTTGGGGCTACTGTTCAGCTGCTATTTCAAAGGCCTGGTGTCTGGAGGTACAGTTGGATGCTTAGCTGTTGTGTTGTGCAGAGGGCAGAGGACATGTATTTCCTCAACTTACAGATGATATATTTACACTCCAGGAAACCACACTATGTTACAGTAACCCAGATTACTTTATACAAACTCTGTTTGGTACCCACACAGAGCATGGTACAAGCTCTGCTTCACAAGGGGAAAGGAAGGCTCAGGCCTCCCTGTCTGGCTTCTGTTTCCACAGACATGTCAGTGTTTATGGGCTGATTTACAAACATCCTTACAGCAGCTCTCTGTGTTTGTGCTGTCAATAAGGATCACTGCTCAATAAATTCATGGTTTTGCTGCTGTTCACAGGTTGACTTCAGTAGAATTCAATGCCAAACTTGTTCCCCTGTATAGAAGAGAAGTCAATCCTACTTCCTGACAACTTTTACCTTGCCTTTACAATAGAAAATACTTTCTCCAAACAATACACTGAGGATATGTTCTCTATTTGATGTCACTCTTTTCCTAAGCACCTGGTTTCCCATCCATCACGATCTGTGGACATGCTGCTAGTCACTGAGCGTTGATGCTGAAGTTTGTCTTAGCACAAATGAAGCATTTTCAGGTCCCAGTGAACTTACACGTCAGATCTGCTTAGCTTAGCAATAAAATAATGGCTGTGGTGGCTGCCAGCTCAGCAGCTTCACTTGGAGTACAGTAGGCATGCCACGATCTCAGGCTCAGGCACCATCTGCACTGCAGCGCCTGCCACTGGTACTTAGCTATCAATTCCCTGGCCGCTTCATAAAACAGAAGAGAATCTGGCTTGCTTTCTTATAAATAAGTTTTAGTAGAGGCCTGTGAAACCCAAATATTTTGAGATTTATCTGGATTTATATTTTCAGGTTTTGAATTGGTAATTTACAGACAAATTCGGACTTGGTAGTGCTACCAGAGATTTAGTCGCTGTGTCCGCTGAGCAAAACAACACACTATTCTAAGGTCTAGGAAAAGTTGAAGTTTGGATTAAGAACTTGAGATTCCTCATGCTCAAAATCCTTTCACTAGCGCACAGGCATCCAGACTTCCTGTACTTCATGGTCTTCAGCACTGGTCTTCAGGCAAACATGAATCGACATACTAGTTACTACGTGGACCTTCCACTGTTTTGCTTCTATGCATTTCCTTAGCACACTGTCCTTATGTAGATAGAGAGATATGCTCGTCCCAGGAGAAGCAAAAAAGAAAGAGTGGTTAGGTCAAAGGCTTCCTAAGCCCTCACACTTGTGGGATGCAAACATGTGAACAACGGACTGGTTTCATCTGGTCTCTAACTACTCCTCCACTGCAGCCAGGCCCTTGTACCACTCTCATAGGAGACTTTGCTTCTTTCACTGTATTTCTGAAACCTCCTCATTTCCGGACCTCTCATCCCATTTTTCTCAATTCCAGACTCTTCCAGTCTTTCATCCTTCTGGATGATGGAATTCACACCTCAATTTCTGCTTCTTGCTACACATTTCTCTGCCTCCACTGTTTATCACAAAGTGGCATTCAAAATGTTTCAGTATTAACAAACCAGATGATACAGCTTGGCCAGCTAAACTTGCACTTGCAGAGATCATGATCCCCTGCTATTCTCCTGCACCACCCAATGATCTAACACAGGAGCATCCAACATTTTAGCTTGCCTGGGCCGCACTGAATGAAGAAGAATTGTCTTGAGCCACAAATAAAACATATACTATGGTTATAGAGAACAAACCTTCTTTTTTTAATATACATTTTTACTAAACTATGGAGAAAAAAGAAAGCAGCAAAAGCATAAAACTAGTGGGATATGTAACCTTGTTTTTGTGAAATTAATGCATCAGTTTGGTTTGACGGCAGTGACTCTAGGTAATCATCAGAGATTTTTTATGAAATTCTACTCTGCCTGTACTTCATCCTTGACAATAATTGTTCACTAATGTACGTACAGCCAAAAAGAGATGAATTCCTGTATCAAAATGGAAAGCATAACTGCATATTTTTTGCTATTCACAGGGCACTCTGTGATGACTTCATGGACATCAGGATGTGCTTTCAGGTTCTCTGTCACACACTTTTGGAACCTCTTTTGCTTTGCTCAGTGGTTAAGCCTTTGTTTCAGCAAACACAAGTCTTGTCTCAACCCCTCCAATACTCTACTGGCCAAAGAAACCCTAATGTCAATCCTGGTGTTAGAGGGGCTCCTGCAAAGCTCTGCAGGAGTGAAGCATGCTCCTGCTGTTACCCCTCAGAGCCTGTCTCCACATGCACTGCTGGTTCCAGCGCTGCCTTCAACAAACAGAGGGAAAAAGCCAGCAGCACTGACCTCTTACTGGGAGCAATGTGGAGGCGGTTTGGCTGGCCATCAAGTCGTGTTGTTGCTATAGTTATTGATTATCTTACTATGTGCTTTGATAGACTGTCACTGAACCTGCCCTCTGCTTCTCCTACCTGCTGAGGGCAGAGGAGGAGAATTAAACTAAATATTCTGGTCCCTCCAGGAAATACACATTTGAAGATGATGGTCTTAAGGAGGTCCCGACCAGCTGCTTGTTTATTATTTCTCTGGAAATCTTTGTCATGTTTCCAATACAACAATTTCTATTATGGGTTCACTACATTTCCCTACGAGCAGGGCACTGTTTTTCATTTGTATTCTCTGTTTCCTGGCCAAACCTTGCATTACACCCAGAGGAAGCTTGCAAGAATGTAGCAGCGTGTTGGGCTGGAAAATAAACATTCTAGGGACATTGCAAGTATTTCCAAAACAAGCAATACACTCTCAGCAGGGTCAGAAATAAAGTTCAACTGAAGAGGAGCACAAACACATAATGGCCTGAGACAGCACAAAAAAGATTCCTTGCACGAAGCACTCTGCACTGTGAGGCAGGAGACGCCCTGCTTACAGCGTGGCAAAAGGTGATGGCCCATGTTAAGATGCACAATCTGTCATGTTAATACTTCTGCCCACGTACACCAGCTGCAGCAACTGCTATTTAACCACTCTACCTTTGCCTCATTGTTCGAATGCATTTAATTAGAAACAGATGATAACTGTGGCTTTGATGTCAGCAGAACACAATCAGATATAGAATCATAGAATCATAGAATTGCTCAGGTTGGAAAAGACCTTCAAAATCATCAAGTTCAACCACAATCTAACCACACTACCCTAACTCTAACAACCTTCTGCTAAATCATGTCCCTGAGCATACTTTAAAGACAAAACTCGCACCACTGCCACCTGGAGAATTTCTACTTTTGTTGCTCAAGGACAAAATCCCTTTGCGTGTGACCTATTGCCAGTTTCTCATCCAACACTTTGATACTGTGTGGTACACCAGATTTTAAAGAAGTGCTCATACACATCATGTTTATGTAAGCTGTTAAAACCAGCACAGTTATCAGAGAGCGCAAGGGCTAGTTAGGTTTACATGAGCTATTTCTGGGAGCTGTGGATGTCCCTGGAGGCACCCAAGGCCAGGTTGGTTGGGCAGCCTGAGCTGGTGGGTGGCAGCCCTGCCTACAGCAGGGGGCTGGAATGATCTTTAAGGTTCCCTCCAGTCCAAATCATTCTGTAATTCTACAGTTCTATGATCAACCTGGCAACATCAGTATGGAATCTGGCGATCTCTCAAGGTGCTTCTTCGGTCCTAACTTACATTCTTCCCTGAGGATCAGCCACCCACCCATTCTGGAGGAAAGACGACGCTGCGTTTAAAAGGGATTCTGCTTCCAGCAGAAGAGGTAAGAAACTTTACAAGGCGTTGCAGCAACAGCTCTCTGCGAGCCTCCAGGAGCCGAGCCGAGCTCAGAGCGCTGCAGGCAACGGCCGGGAGCCGCGCAGCGGCGCTGCCTGACCGCTCGAGCGGAGCCGGGGTCGCGCCTGCGCTCCTCCTGCTCTGCGGCGGCGGGGGAGAGGGAGTGCGTCTTTTTGTTTCTCTTTCCTTTTTCTTTTTCTTTCTTTCTTTTTTTCCGTCTCTCTCTTCATTTTTAAAAATTTATTTATTTATTTATTTATTTCCTTATTGGCATACATTTCTCCCCAGAACAGTAAAAGGCAGAACATCTAATTTGGCTTGCCCATTTGAAACAGCATTTGAAGATTTTGTGGAGTGGCATCTGAAGCAATGGGGGTAAATTCACTGTTATCTTTGAGCTAAAAGGTATTATAAGAAGGTCTATCTCAGAGTGTTAACAATTACAAATTAGACATAAAATCAGAAGTAGCAAATACGGATAAGAGCAAGGAACATCATTAGTCTGGATAGGAATGGTTTTCATAAATGAAAAATGAGTATCTGAGGTGTACTGGACAGAACCTGCTTTTTTATATACATTTTATTTTTTTAAATAAGACAAAATATTTCATTAAAAAAGTCAGTAATATATGCTGATGGTAATCTCAGGTAAACGAGTTAATCCCTCTAGTTGTATTTTCAAGTATCTGTCTGGCCATTGGCAATTCTGGCTCCCATAGCACCTGGATTAAAGTTTTGTATCCAAGCAAAGGAAACTGAAGGCAGCTGTTCACATTATTAGAAAGGACATGACAGCTTATCTGAACTCTATGGATACTCTATATAGAATTAAATGACTCTATATGATACTCATCATAATGAGCACAGAAATACAAAATGTGAAAAATGTCAACAAAAACAAACAAAAAACCCCAAATTCACAACCAATCAACCAACCAGAAGACATATTATATAACGTCTGTTAGGGGATTGTAAGTAAAAGCCTGAGATCCTGTTACATACCACTGGATTCCTATTCACCATTTCTTACAGAGATTTCCTATACATTCAGATAGCCCTATCAAAGCTTGAGCACTGAAGAAACTACCCCATAGCTGAGGACTACAGGGAGACTCCAGCACTGCAAATAAAACCAAGTCCAAACTCAGAAAGAAAGTCATAAGTCAATATATAAATATCAACACCATCTCATGTAGACAACATGTGATGGAATGAAAAGCGCGCATCTGCTTTATATCAACAGGCATCTTTGGCAACGTCTTGACATTCAAAATACTTCTGAGCCACAGCATAGTATGGCACGGATAAAACGAATTTTACTGCACAGTAGTCAGAGCTTTGACTGGGCTATTATTGAATGCAGCTCTACCAACATAGATCTTCCCAAGTTATAGGTCAGAGGACAGTTTGAGTATAGTCTGTTTATATCACTGATTATGAAAAAGAAGGCAGAAATGGCCACATTAAACTATATTCTATGCAGAAGCCCCTTAGGAGGCACAAGATAGGCAGAAAAGCATCTCTTTCCACAGTTATGCTTCAGGCCCCAACACTGATGGCAGATTTTGAACTGAGGAATAGAAGAGGAATTGAAGAAAAGATGATGTGCACAGCTCTACCCTTTTTTTTGTTACTTTCCAGAGCTCCAGAAGGAGCAGGGGAAATGGGATATGAACTGGCTGCTCTGGTTTGTGCTGGCGATCAGGCAGGGACCAGGTGGCCGTTGTACGTATTAACCAAAAATATCACTTACAATAAACTTTATCCTTATTTTTCCCTTGAGTACCAGGGATGGGGAACAGAGCTGAGGCCTGTCTCTCAAATCAGCCAGACCAGTTCTACAGAGAAGTGGGAACACCAGCTTTTCTTCCAGACATATGAACAACGAAATGTCTCACAGTCCCCATTTGATTTTCAGGTACTATTACTTCCTCCCTTTCACTCTTTATCCCAACTGTGCGGTGCATGAGACTGATTTAGACTCAGGGTCTGGTAAGGCTTTAAACTAGAATAGAAGGCAGTTTCCTGTCAAAAGCCAAGCAGTGATAAAAAAAAAAAAACAGTATTAGTTTTAAATTGAATTTGAAACAATTACATAGGAATAATTGTTTTGCTGTAAAAAAAAAAAAAATAGACATAGTACTGCCTTACAAATGTGTATTTTTGGTTCATCCTTTGCCATTTGGAAGTAGATCCCTACATGTATCTTTTAACTTAACCAAATTATTGAAAGCTATTAATTAGTTTATCTTCTGTAAGAATCTTTCCTCCCTCACGACCTTACATTTCAGGTTGAGAGCTTACCACAGTTTGAAAGTAAACTGCCTTGAAGCATACAGGAAACAGAACTGTGCCATACATAGCACAGAGCTATGTTAAAAAGAATGGAAAACATTCAAATCCAATGGCATCTAAGTAACTATGCAGAATATTTTCAAAGAACTTCATTCTTATATGCAAAATGAATATGCATCCAACATCACAGTAAGCGTCATCAATGAATGACCTCCCAGAACTCGCTATTTGCCTTATTTAAATTACCTGTAAAAAATAGAAGGGCCTCAAACTTGATCTCTTTTGCTCTCTGATAAGCTTAGGTTTATTTCTTTTTGTTGCCTTGCTTTTACTACATTAAGGGAGGATTACAGGAGTATGGAAGTCATCTTCAAATCTGTTCTTTCCTGATTGTCCAAAAGACTTTTGTAAAAGCAGTATCACACACAGATTGTCATACACCCCTAAAACAGGCTATCTTATGTGCAGAGATACAAGAATAGTTGTCTACTCTTTGAGATTCCTTAGAGCTTTTGTGCAAGTTGCTCATTTCCACTGTAGCCCTTATCCCTTTGATTAATTCTCATCTCCGTTACTATCAAACCACTAAACAGAACAGAATCATAAAAAGGTTTGGGTTGGAAGTGACCTTAAGGAATATCTAGCTTCTCATGGCAGACCTCAACAAAGTATGGCTCCAACAGGGAAACTTCCTCAAACCTCTCCATAACGAACATCTGTGCTTGTGATACTTGTGCTCCTTTTTGCTAATGACCTATACTTCTACAGTGGTCTTTTTTTATTCCAGTAATATATTGGCTCCATCAATTTGCTGGCAAACTTCCTGTTTCTGATGTACTTGAAAAAAGTTTTTATTATCACGTCTTACACCCTTGCTCCTCAGAATCTTTTTTGTCTAGTTTTAATTTGGCTTCAAATTAAGATTGCCAGAAGCTTTATATTTTTTCTATGTTCTTCATTTGGATTTCCACATACTGAACAATGTCTTTTTACTCCTAATGACCCCTTTAGCTTGCTTTTAGCCATACAGGCTTCTCTTCTTACCCACAGTTCTTTTAGACTTAGGGAGTATTGGATCAGATTCCAAATATTCTCTCTGAAATTGAGAAGGAAAAAAACCTAAGTTCTTCAAAGTTTGCAATGGAAAAGCTTGTCCACCTTCTAGTAGAAAAATTAAGGCTCAGAGTAAATTTCCCCATCTTATTTAGATGCCCCCTAAAGTCATCATAGTTTTCCAGAACGTATTTAAATAGCATCTGAAAAGATTGTGGAGAATAACTTTCATGTGAGGAACCCTGGAGGTAGAAACTTTTAGGTATGAGATTAAATTCTTCAATATGCAAAGAATCTACTTTCAGGTCTAAAAAGTTTAATCAGGTCTGATGAATTGATACAAGTTTGAAGAATTAAACATGAGCATGTACCAAGGCACTTAGGAAAAAAATACTGCAAAATTGATCATGCAAGAAGCTCCGAAGTGAATAATTCTCAAAGTATGTGCGTGGAGCTGGCAAAGACCATGCCCTTAAAACAGTGGCTGAAAGGGAATGTGTGATTCAGTAAATCATTCAAGCATTAAGCTTTCATCTTTGGAGCCCTGGTTTATACCCGACTGAAGCGTTAATTATAAATGTCTGGGGTATGCCTTCTTCACTTAATTAATCTCCACACTTACATGAATTGTGAATCCAGATCATAATCAAAAGCTCCTCTGGCACAGAAGACCTCTACTAACTGGAAGAGAAGGAAAGCCATTCTGGTTCCAAATACAGCGTAAAGAAAACACATATATAAAAGCGTATAATTAATTTTGTATCAGATATGTTAAAAGATTAAGTTTTTCAGTCAGCAGTGACCTAAACCTGAGTATCCTGATCTAAGGCAGGGATCCTCAAAACTACTGGACAGTGTAAAGAAGGTCTTGCAAGACTTTGTGTGCATCTAATCTGCAGAACTTTCTAACTAGATTACAGGAACACACGCTGATTCATATGGTGGTCTAGACCTGCACTGCTACTGAACCTAGCCAGTTTAAAGCTCGTGTGGATATCTACATGATTGTCCTATGAGTGCAGTTAGACCTGATGATGCCCTTCATGGTGCGGTGGTGTTAAATTTCTGATTCAAATAGTATTGTCCATTGAAGCTTTACTGATGAGGTGAAGGCTGGAAGTACTAAGAAAGATATCTATATATCTGAAGGTGAAAGAGATCAAATACACTGGGAGAGCGAGGCAGCAAAAATGAGAAATACAGCTTGGAGAGAAAAATATGAAAAGCAGCAGACATCAAAGGCAATTACATTGACTTAAATGCTTCAAAACCTGAACTTTGCTCGTAAAACACTTTAAATGGAGAAACTCTAGCAAGCACGTTTGTTTCACTGCACTACATAGAGCACTTACTAATTAAAAATAAGTAAATGAAGGCTTAGATTTCTATGCACATCCCTATCATGTTACCTCCATAACTCAATTTGTAAAGATTTTTGATGTCTCCTAGTGATGAGTTCAGATAGAATAAAGCATCAGTGGATTAAAAAAAAAAAAAAAAAAAAAAAGCTTTTTGACTTACTATTGCATTGTTCTTCTCAACCAACTGCAGCACGAACATTCTTCATATTGGTTTTGCACATGAGTTAAAGATATAAAGATATAATTCCATAATGGACTCTTCAAGTGATGAGAGTTTCGACGCATTACACATATCATTCCTGCAATCAGGATATTCCTGAAAAGACAGAGATGCACATACATTATTGCAAAACATTATTAACCACTATAACAATGTATAAATATTGGGTGATAGTAGTTATTTTGTTTTTTAAAGATTTTTCTGGGTTAGTTATTTTGTATATAGTCAAGTTTAAGATTACATTTAACAGGCACTACGGACTCTGTCTCTCATTTCAGAATACCATTTGTATCTTCCTTCTAGAAGGTATAACACTATTCAGAAGTTAAAATACTGTAAATCACAAATTATTATATGGACTACCTGGCACTTTTTCCTTTGTAGGACAAAGAGTATTTCTCAGATAGTACAGTTTCTGTCTGCAGACTCATTGAATGTGGCCCTGCAACTCCTTGATAGTCTCATTTAACATACTCACTCCAGCTTCACTTCTTCTCAACACTGGCACCAGGAAAAGTGTAGTTAAATAACTGTGCTAAAAAAAAAAAATAAAAAGCAATTTACAGAATGAAACTGTATGAAAAGTGTTATCATGCCATTTTTTTTTTTTAATTGTAATGAAATATAAGCTACTATTTATTTTATTTTCAAATTGCAGTTTTCTTGACTTGAACCAAATATTGACTTCAAAAAGGCAAAAGGATTGCTGTAAAGCTAAAGCAACCTACCATTCTATGCGGGGCAAAATAAATGGGAGCCACTCTTAAAATCTAAAACTTCATGTAAATGAACAGATGCATGGCCTCAAGTTGCGCCGGGGGAGATTCAGGTTGCATGTTAGGAAATCCTCCAAGAGAGTGGTCAGGTGCTGAAATGGGCTGCCCAGGGAGGTGGTGGAGTCACCGACCCTGGAGGTGTTCAAAAGAAATTTAGATTTTGTACTGAGGGACTTGGGTTAGTGGAAAATATTGGTGATATCTGGATGGTTGGATTGGATGATCATGGAGGTCTTTTCCAACCTTACTGATCCATGATTCTACTCTGGAAAAAAATGAAGTGATCAATTATATTTTTTTCCAGTTAAATGAATTACGTTGAATTATTTACCAAAATACATTTCAGATATTTCATCCAATCCACTCAAAACATGAGCTTACATCCTACAGTCTTCATAAAAATTTATTCTATTTTAATTTTCTTTGAGTCTGCATTTCCACCTGTTTTTTTCATGTACCGTGTGGCAGCCTGAGGGATGTAATGCATGGAGTTCTCTACCAGTGGCAGCTTAAGTAAGAGCTATCACTGAGTAAATAGTTTGACAGTCATTTCAACCACATTGCATCCTGGTGGGGATAGACATACGATCACCTAATTTCCATATAGGAAAGCCTACATTTTAATAATCACCTCATTCTTTACTATCAGACTATGAACATTCAATAAAAAAATACTTCCTGCATTATTTCTTATCCTGGTCTTTTTTTCCCTCCAAATGAAATAAAAAAAGAATGTGGGGGAAAAGTTACATCTGCTTTCTCTACATTCCTGTTTTCTTTCTTTTTATTGCTGTTTTTCATAATACTACAACTGCCCAATGATCATGTGAAATCCTCTCTGTTCCTTTAAAAAAAAACACCAAACAAACCAACATTGCTTTTCTCCCTGGGACACTTTGTGCTCATTATTTTTCAGAAAGTCCTAAAATCTAAAAATAACACACCCAAGCCCAAACTACACAAAGATCAGCCCCTTCCATATTTACATAGAAAGGAAGAAACCACTTTACGACCCCTCATTGTGTCTGGCCAGCCTCAGGGTCCCTGGACTGCAAGTAACAAATATCACGTATTTTGCTTGCTCTAAGTGTTTACTCTTAAAGACTTCAATAAGACCCAGAAAGCAAAAAAAGCACTGCTGCTGGATCTGTCACATTAACCTCTTCTTACCTCATGATTGCATGAGAGTGGGTAAGAGATGGTGTTAATTACCTTAGCCTAACACTATAAATGGATAAAATACAGAATTAATCAGAAGAAAAAATAAAAATAAAAACAATACTTTGGTTCCATTAACAGCATTTAATCAGAGAAACCAGTGATTGCAGCAGCACAGCAACCGATGTCCATTTGACGTCCAGCTGTTGTCCCTCAAGATTTGTACTTAAGCAATGAAGACAGCCCTGTTTTATCTCTAATATTCCATGTGAATATGTAAATAGATGACCACTGCCAATATAGCACCTGCCAGGAACTACAAGTATTTAAGGTCTGGAATTATTCCTACAGAAGTCAGTGGGAGTCATACTGACAATTTCAATCACAGCTGGACCAGGTTCAAGGACAATGGAAGAAAAGGTTTGTTCCTATAACTAACTTAGGCTGCAACTGTTCTGAACTCCACCATGTTTTATTTTTTCCAACAGTTTAATAGGAACAAATATTTGCATAGGTGTTACACAATTGTGCTATGGGGAAATGCTGAATTACAAAATAAACTGCATTCCTGACAAATTGTAATTGCTGCCCAGGAGAGTGAACACCAAGAAACAGCTTCCTCTCAGCTGTGGGAACCAGGCTTGTGCTGTGCACCTGATCAGAAAAGACAAAAAATCCCACAAATAAAAAGATTTTCTTGCAACCAGAGGACTTGCACAGTCTTTTCACACCAGCATGTTTGGAATTTCAGAGTTCTATATAGATGACAAACAGAAGGTTGGGATAAGAGGGATGAGATTCTAGTAATTCTGGTTACATGAGCTGACACAAAGGAAATTTGAGATTAGAAACTCTCCCAAAATCCAGATGCCAGAAGTGCACACTTTGTTTACCAGAAATAATTCCTTTCACTTCCACAATACAGCTCCAGATACACATACACATACAAAAAAAAAAAAAAAAAAAAAAAAAAAAAAAAAAAAAGTCAAGGTTCAAAATTTCTAAGTTATACTAAAAAGTATGCCTCGGACTTAAAAATAATAAATCTTGGCACTGTATCTGTCCACCCTCTTTCGCATTATGGAAAGTTCACATATTTAAGATTTTTTTCTGAAGCCACAGAGGCCAAAAATGCATTTCTTTTCCAAAAAAAATTGAGATTCTCGAGTGAAGAACAGATTGCAGTCCATACAGTGGAATTCATGGGGCTGGAGAACCCAGCAGTGGTGAGGTGGCAGACGAGTCAGATGAGAGCAAGAAGTGCGTGGCCAGCCAGAGTTAGAAGGACTGTTTCCTCCTAAGAGCCAGACAAAACTGAATTAGATCCAGGGGTTGCTGTGCAGTAAAAGCATGACACAAGGTGCCCTGGCATCCCACCACACAGGGAGAACTGCTGCTGCCATCATCCGATATGTGCCTCAGCCTGCTCCAGCATACAGTATTGCTCTCTTGTGGATTAATGTGTCCTGTTTTTCGTGTCCACAGTCCTCCCAGAGCCTGCCACCTACCCCTCATGGGTAATGCTGCCTTCATGGAAATGGGATCAGAGTTACTACGTGGGGCCCCAATGATCCAGCTACAACTGATTCCACGCCTGAAGCTTACACACCCCAAAGCCAGGCCTTGCACTTCTGTGTACCCTAGGCTTAGAAACAATCCTTCAGGGCAAAATGAGAGTCAAGGGATCCAAACTGTCTCTGTGAAGGTGTCTTCAAGAAAAGACTCTTATATGTATGTGAGATATTAGGCTGTGGATCAATAAAATCAGCACATCTGTTTCTGTTTCCTCAACAAAGTGGAGCATCCTTGGGTTTATGGCACAGTCTTCAGAGATGTCCTCAGTATTTCTCTTACAGTTTATAATTTTTCTCTAAATCGTGGAGTCAGTCAGACATTCTGTCTGTTTGTCTCCCTCCTGTCTCAGCTAATTTCCTTTGATCTTGTCTGGTCACGCAGTTAAATTGAAAGCAAGTTCCTCAGCAAATCCTTCCTGAGGTACTTTTTTCCTTCAAAAAAATAAAAAAACAAGAGGAGGCTTTACTTCTACAGACATTCGTGATTTTTCATTTCTATTACTTGAAAGGGAAGAGGGTTACACTCTCTACCTGCCCACTTCTTGAAGAATCTGTGAGAATCAGTTCTCATAGCTTCAGCCATTTTCTTATCTTCCACTCATTCTTTCAGCTACATATGAGACCAGTAACACCCATTGGTCATCATCATTCCTATCTTCTCATTTGGGAATCAGACCAAGAATAAAGTGTTTTAGCAACAGCAGGAGTCATGTTCAAAAACCAGTCATATTTTATGAGAGTGAAAAAAAAAACCTCCCCAAGTGGGCGAAAAATGAAGTAAGGGTTTTTCTTTTGTACCATAACAGTCTCTTCCAACTACCAGCTCTCAACTCTTTTTTTTTAATAGCACCATTCAGAAAAGCTCACACACCTGTCTTAACTTATTCATCCTTACAATATTCCCAGAAGCAGTGAAGAATAATCTTAAATGAATGGGAAACTGAGGTACAGAGAGAAGGAGTAGCACAGCAAAGGTCACATGCAACATCTGTAGAGTGGCAGAACAGGCTCTTGAAGGCCACACATAAATGCTTTAACCACAGACCACTCTTTCACTCAGCTTTGGAGCCTGGAAATAATGTCTGAACATCCATTTAATAAAAGGCAAAAGAAACTAAAACTTTTGGATACAGACCCAAGACTCAAGTCTTAATTTTCTGCAGAACAAGTCTGCAGTTTGCTCCAATTCCAAAGCAGTAATGGCTAAGAAAACATTTTGGGCCACGTCTCATACTGACTTCAGCCCTGCCAAAATCATTGAAATGAAGGCAGCTTCATGAAAATGTTGCTTGCACATCTTATGTTTTATTTGCTTCTCATTCCTTAGATATAGCCCTCACCCAGATCAGACTTAAACATGTTAAGCTCTAAAAGGCTATGCTGGTTGTGGAAAAGGGAGAAAGAGGATAAAAGATCAGTTGCATTTTTCTTCCCTTTTTCCAGAAAATCTTGCCTTTGCTAGCGTATTACTAACAAATGAAGATCCAATGGGCAATTTAGGATGAAGTTTTTATTCAACCTCCACCTGTAGTCAGTAGCTCAATTGATTCTCCAATGCAGACAGTATGTTAACACTCATAGCTTGTCACTATAAGGAAAAGTGTACCAAAGACAATGGGGAATTCAGAGTTGAGGCTGAATGACATGTGTTTAATAGCTTTCCAATTCAATGAGGCATTTAAGATTTTCATTAGCACTAATTACGCAAGAAGTAGAGGTCAACACTAGAAATTTTACAGAGATTAAAGAGGCAAAACGGATTTAAAGTTAGAAAATTAGATTTTACATTAACACAAGAGACAGAGACATGGAAACTATTGCTACTGTGCATCTACTGCCTTTAAAAACAATCACCTCTTTGTTTAAAATATTCTGTTGATTTCTGCAAGTTTTGACTATTAAAGCACAAAAATTTTAAGTGTCAGGTGCTATTGTCAGGGCTCAGTGAAATAAATTAAAAGAAACATCCTAGTATCTGGCAACTAACTTCATTTATTAATTTTCAGAAATGGAAAAACAGTAATCCTGTCTTTTGGCAAACAAGATCAATTCCTCACTGTTCCAGCCTACAACTTCAGGCCACACCAATCCAGAGAGGGCTAGAGATTTGGTTTGAAAAGTTTTCTATTCCAGAGATACTTTCATATAGTCAGTCTGAGCTGTGACAATATAGGATCACAGTCCTTGTGTAAGATGCTGCCTTTCTCTCCAGTAATATACCAGGAGAGGCAACAGAATATCTCAACACAGCTGGAGGCCCTTGGAAACCACAGTGATTTACTGAAGTGGTGGCATGCAGCACTGTGAAACTGACCCTCGTGCTCCTTGAAGAATCAACCTGCACTTATAAAACTCATCTTTCATTTTCACACTGCATGAATCAGAACCCCTGAGGGACCACAGACATTCAAACTGCAATTCAGGTGCTCTTCGAAGGATTGTGGTGTACAAAGCCAGGCTCAGTGCTCAGTTGGAGTGCTCATGCCGGTGGCTTTCCACCCAGCATGTCTTCCCACTCCAAGGCAGGTATAGGCTCATTAAAAACAAATGCTGACAGTGCTCACGAGCAAATTTTGAGCAGAAAGATGAAAGTAAGCAACGACTTCTTCAGCCTCTGCCCCCTGGCCCACATGCCTGTAGAGGTTTTTGCTGCCCAAGTCAAATTCTCAAGAGGTATTTGAACCTTTACCTCACCAAAGTTTCACAGAGAGACATAAACTGATGTTCTATTAAACTGTAGGTAGGTCACAGATGGGAAACAGACTTCCTGAAACATAGAATCGTAATTCTCCAGAAATACACTCACAAGCTGTTTGCCTTTATGAGCATACAACTTCTCTAGAGAGCAGACAAGTTACTCACAATGGGCTTGTTCATCTAAATGTCCCTACTGCCCATCCAGAACTTCAAATATTGGCAATATGATTATTCTAGATTGACAGTGCTGAGGTACAACCTGACATGTTAGTTTGTTTCGCTCAATTTTTTATTCAGGAGTTGAGAGTTTTAAACGGCCAAGCAACTCAGAAACACATATTTGAAACTGTCAAGTGAAGAGTTACAAAATCACATAGCTGAATGCTCAGTGTCTTCCTTTGCAGGAATGAGAAGAGGCCAAGTCTTCAGCAAACTCTACTAACAAATGAAACTCATTTGGCTTTGAGAGCAATGTATTAGTAGCTGCCAAACTGTCCCAAATGGCTTTAAAATACACTGTAAGATAATAGAAGGAAATTCATAAGATAATCTTAAAGAGCTGCAGAAGCAGTAATTTCATGTTCAAACTGCAAGAGCCTGGAATCCTTTAGAAGTGGATGCGAGTTCACTTCATGGTCATGGTAGTAAAAGATGTCTGTGATTATACTGCACAGAAGAACCAACGCTCTATAAACATACAAGAAATAAACTTTCCTTACCTGAATGAAAGAAGGCTTGAATCTTTCCACTTGGACTACAAGCTCTGGTGGCACAAGTTAAAGCAAATTGTGAGTTAGTTCATTCAGGGGTGCTGCTGGATAAATAATAGATAATAGTGGCAAACGGCACTTCACAAAGTCCATGCATTGAGTTAAATAATGTGGATTCCTCAACTACAGAAAAATTCCTGTTCATATGAAATCCTTAGTTTTGATTAATCATTTGGAGTCTGCTCAAATGGAAGGAAGGAAGAAATCTGCCTGCTGCCAATGACTATTTTCCTGTTTTTAACTCCTGACCAGTGAATTAACACCCTTCTGATTGAGGAACAAATTGATACTACTGAAATAACAAGAAAGCATTTAAAGATTGAAACTGACTGCACATGTAGCTAAAAAGTGGGTTAAGTAGCAAGCAATTAGCTGTATATAAATGATGAATCAGTCTGTTTTGATGATACGACTGTAATTTCATCTTTTGCCTTTTCAAGTATGTTTCACAAATACAATAGGCAGGCTTATACTGAAATGTGAGCAAATCATTACTCTTCTTTTAAATTAATACACATTTTTTCCCCTCTTTATTTCTCTCTAGAAATCAGAAGCAATGTTCAGGTAGTACTCTAAACCCTTTATATAGTTATGTATGTATGTATCATAAATACTTTCAGGAAAACAAACAAAAAAAACCCAAAAAACAAAAAACAACCAAAAAGCCATATAAAAATCCTCAAAATATAAGGAAAAGATTCACATTAAAGATTGAGAGTCCCATTGGGAAATGAAAAACATCACTATAAGATCAGTAGATCAGACTTTCTGTGTGGTACTGTGCTTTAAAGCTCAACATGATCATCCAGGAAACATTGCTGAGTGCTAGCAGATGATTTCTTCTAGACTTCTTTTGCTATTGTACCAAAATAAATACTGAAATCTTTCTGAATTCGCAGAGTAGAATGATTATTGATGTTTTAGAAGGATACTAGAGGTAAAACAAAAGTTCAAGAAGCGCAAAAAGAGGAATGCATTGTAGAATGTGGGGAATGCAAGAAAAAAAAACAACAATCACACACTGTTCAGACTCATCTCAGAGTTTCTAACATGCACTATTTTAATTGGAACCATTTTATGGTTCAACTCACTTGCACTCTTTGAATTGAAAGACAGTGTCAGACACTTTGCTATGTGTCTATGCTTTGAATAGTAATATAAAATCTGATCAAACACACTGGGTCACACAGGGATCAGCATTAAAAGAAAGTTAAATGAGAAGAGGGCATGGCCATGGCTGTTTTAACTACTAACCACAACATTAGGTTAATTTGAACAATCATTTCACAAGGATTAATTCATTTTTTGTACATTATGACTTGTATTCTTTGGACTTTCTCCCACATTTCCTTCTCACAGTTTTAGGTTAGAAAGTGTCTGCCATTTTGCTGGGGGGATAGATGGAAGAATAGAAGGAGAGGTAAGAAACAATTTTTGGAAGTAACAAAGTTTATGTTCAAATCTGTAACCTTTACCTCTGCTTCAGCCTCTCAAACATCCTTGGCTAATTTTTGAACTCTACCTTCCTTTTGCTCCAACTCCACTAAATAATGATGCACTTTCAAAATGCTAATGACAATTATTTATACGCCAGTACAGTTTTGAGTCTGCTACTGGCAAGATCTAATAAACATTTCAGCACATTATCCACAGTTAAGCTGAGACCAAACTGAAAATGGGAACTCAAATTCTCATGCAGCATAGCTGTGGCCCTAACTCATGTTACAGACCTGAGTTGTGTTTTCAGAATACAGTACAAAAAACTGCCTTCTTTTTATACACAAAATCAGTGTAACTAGAATACGAATAAACCATGAAAGAGATTAAGCTTCTCGGCAAGCATATAAATTGGGACTGGAGGACAGGAATGCCCTTTTTTTTATTCATGCATTTCCTTCTGTTCACTGAACTTTGGGACAGCAATACCAACCATAAAGAACTATAGTATTAACTATAGTATTAACACGTTAGTGGGTAAGGGGCAAACAGCTGGTTAAGAGAGCAAGAATGCCTGAAGCAAAAACTAAAATGAAGACTTCCTGGCTGCAGTTGATATCAAACTGCTATATATTAGTAACATGTTTCGGCCAATTTTATCTTCTGTCTTAAGCACAGTTTTCTGTGCCTCAGTCAACTAAAAGGTCAGATCACTTAGTGAGAGGATAGATACACTGATCTCTTCTTAAGAGTTTTTGCCTGCATGTTTGGATCACGAGATGTGGAGCAAAATAAATGATTCATCTTGAGTCTATCTTCTCTGTAGTCACGATTCTACAACACCTGAACCTATATTGTCCAGAATTTGCTTTTAAAATTGATTTTATCCTATGTGAAACTGAGTTAAGCTTGAATGAGTGCTGGAACACACTCTGAGAGTTAGAAGGAGCCAGAAACATTTGGGAGCTGGCCCTTTTCCTTATCACATATAAGCACAGACAAATTAGCTACCAGGAAAATAAAACAGAAATTTAGTACATACATTCTGTTTTGTCACTGGAGAACTGATCTTACCTTAATAGCATTTTAAAGAATAATTTACAGAAGAAACAGAAAATATACAACTAGCTTCGGGGTATTTTTCTTGTAGAAGAGACTTATGAAGGATAACAGGATTTAAACATAATACTACAGGCATTTACTACAGTTGGCTAGAAGCAAAGGCTCAAAAAGGAGGTGTCTCGGCTGAAAACAGCCATCAGAGCACTCTTGCCTCCAATGGAGATAGACCAGCTGAGAGGCTGTCCGCATAATGAAGTCATTTCTCTTTTTAACCACCCTATAGACTCCTATGCATGTGATGTAATTCTCTATTCAATTCCATAGAGAAGTAATCATTTCCTATTAGAATCCATAGGGTGTTTCTATGTGGGTTTCCTTTCACAGTCTCCTTAGCATGGCCAGAAAATTCATTTTCTCTGTGTAAACTAAGTGGTGTAGCAATTTTTCCTCTGAAGTCATATGATGTCTGTCACCACAAAAGCAGCCTACATGCAGCTGTATCTCGTTTTGGAGCATATACGCTTGCATATGGCTTCTAGACGGAGGCAAATATCACTGCAACAGAGTTATTTAAATAATATATTGTCACACAATGATTAATTTCTGTTTTATTTTCAGCATGAAAGTCTGTGGCATAGACCCCCATATGGTAAAATAATAGGCTGAAAGATTAGCCACCATCACCATCTGTTACTCATCCCTGATTTCACTCCCTCTTTCAAGAGCTGATTGCAGTTTCAAAATCTTTCATTCAGAGTCTATTTTCTTTCAAGTTATTACCTAGATGACTTCAGTAACTCTATATAGCTGGGGCCTGAGAAAGAAATGCTGAGAGCAGTAAATGCACATGAAACATTTGCACAGAGGATGCTGTGATAGAAAATTCACTGGGCTGGTGTCTCACTTCACCCATCAGTGTTACAACAATGTACAACCATTGCCTGCTTTGGAATCACTCCAGAGGGCTATGCTACTGCAAGAGAGAAATTCAGTGCTCAGTGGCCCATTTCCTACTGATGTCATTCACTCCATACAGCAAATAAACAATAATAAAGCACTTCTTTTTATATGACTATTAAAAGTTATTTTCTTTAGATGAACAGTCATATCTATATCTATCTATCATATCTATATAGGTAAACTACATTTTTTATGGTGTCCCAAGTAAGTATGAGAAAGTAAAACGGGGATGGGAGTAAGGAATGATAAGGAAAGCCAAACAAATATGAACAAATGTATCTGAGGTAAGCATGCAGGAGAAATAAACAATGAGAGTATTTTGCAATCAAGATCACTGCTAATTTATGTGACAGATTCCAAGACTAATCTAATATGCAATACACTTTCACCATGTATTCCTTCAAATGCAAATCAATCAGAAGCACCTTTGAATGCCTGGCATCCACCAGAGGGGATATGGTTTACACTGAGCTGCCCAGTGCTTTATGGTAGGGAACATTATTGAGCGTCTGACTTGCATTTGCTTCACAGGCTGACTCAAAACATAACTGACCTGAGATACTGAGTTGTGGGTATATCACAACTAAGAAATCGCACTCTTTGCCTTAGCCCAATCTCAAGTCCCTTTGCCTGTTCCATCAGCTTCACTTTCTAAATTAAATTTCAGGCACATGAAATGAGTACGCTGCTAGTTCAGTGCATGCTGTATCATCAAGAAACAATAATAACAATAAAAAATAATCAGAGGTTCTTGCACATGGTGCCAGCTTTGTTTTCCAGATCCATCATTTCCATTGTTCACTGTGGGACGTGAGGCCAGATTCTTAGTGGAAGTAAATCCGCACTGCTTTGCTGTGCATGACAGAACTGTCCCAAAAATTGAGCTACCAATGTTTATGTGCAGGAACAGTCTAAATGTCACTCTTACGTCTGGCTCATGATTCAGAAGACCATAACTGTTTGACATAGCCCCTATATTTGTTATTTTAGGAGGCTGGTTGGAAGGAGATGGCAAAGGTTTAGGAGTCAATGATCTCCATCAGCTCTACAAACAAGGCAAGACTGCTGGGCTTTGTTTTCTTTTGGGAACTTTCCAAGCATCAGTACTTTACAAGTTACCCCCATAGGCAACTTAGTGTCTGTTTCAAGTTAATGTGCTTTGTTTTTCAGGCCACAAATAAAATCAGAACAAAGTAAAAGTTCAGATTTGTTTGAAAACAACCCAAATTTTGTACCGTGTGAAAAGAAAGGTAAAAAGAGGGTCAGAGAAACTGAGAGTAGAGAGGGCATGGGATAGGGAAAATCTCTCCAGAGGAGAGAAAGTGATTTTTATGGTACAGATAAAGAATGAACTGCAGAGAGAAGAAAAAGATGATAGTCAAAAAATCTGTGAAAGTCACTTCAAAATACTGAAGCTCTCTTTCTTCTCATGAAATCTTTATCTCACTCTTATGAGGGTCAAAAGGACTGAAACTGCTAGCTCTCGTATTGCCTTTGTATTAGAGATATATGAGGCAGATGATAGCAACATACTCAAGATGCCAGGCCAAATTCTGCCCTTCATTATGATCATTCAACTAATCTGGGAACCTTGATTGACATGATATTTTAATTCTTTGATTCTTTGAAAAAAAGCTATAGAAAAGACAGGATTTGCATTCATCAGGTATCACACACATGTCATTAGTTAAACAAACATAACCATAAAGGATTTAGAGGGATATAAATATATATATTTCATATTAATTTTTGTATACTCAACTTGTGACTATTTCACATTGCTTTCTGGAAAGCCTTAATGTGATTTTTGAACATTCAGACTTAGAACTGCTCTGACAGAGGGCCATGGAAATGTCTGCTCATTTCAGAGATAGGGAAACAGAGAGAACATGCTGCTAAGGGAGATATCTTCATTTCTAAATCTGTGAACATGTTGCTATGTTAGTAGATTTTTCCTGTTCCTTTTATCCTTTATTTCATCTCACATATCTGTTCTCTTGGATGGCACTAGAATTAAACTGCTAACTTGGTATTTGGAAGACCCAGTTTTAAAATTCTCCATCCCTTTACAAATATGGAGCGAATCTGAGGACAGCAGTGGCCATCTGTTAGATGGAGGTTACAGCATTTTCCCTACAGCACAGAGAAAGGAAAAGAAAGTGTGCTCTTCAGTGACTTTCTCCTTTTCTGAATGTTCTGCTCTGTGAAATCAGCCTCAAAAATTTCCATTGACTACCATGGAAACTGCATTGGGCCAGTAGAAGTCACAGGGATGACAGATGGTAAGAAGTTATGTATATGACCACCATATAAATTGCTCACCGAATGCTGAATTTGGATTAGGGCATTGGCACCTCATGTGATTAGAGTTGCACTCAAAGGCAGATAGGGTACCACTGGCTAGAACAATACCAAATTAAATGGATGCAAGCACTTCATGAGACACTAAAGCAGGGGTGAAAAACATATTCAGTGTTACAACATCTTATCAACCATCAGTGGATTACTTTCTTGTCTTGCTTCACTGTGTAGGTTCATCAATCCATAAAGATATGTAAAAGAAAGGAAAAAATAAAAAAAGCCAATTTGACTAAGATGATTGTCAAAGAAAGGAACTGACTGGCTCAAGGAACTGGAAATAAAAGATGAAGCCTTTGAAATCTATGTCACCACCTCAAGACTGGCTCAGATCTGCATTGACCCATAGCTATTATTGTAACTGTGTGAGATTTTGGTACCCTCCATGTAATGGGATTGGGCTCTTAATCCAGTTAAGAACAGATGTTCACATCAAGCAGCTCAAAATCCAAAAACCACTCTGTCACTCAGTTGGAAGAAATGTGAAAAGAAAATCTCATTTGTGACATGGAAGAAATTGTCCCCTTGTTAAAAGTTGGAAATTGAGGGAGACACTACTTCCTTTCTACCTTGCTCTGTTTAACAGTAAACCTCAGTCCCTGGATGTTACAAGAAGACATTCTAGGCAGGTGAATTTGTCATCTGCACAAGCAACTTAGGCCTCTCTGGGCAGGGAAAAATTCACAATGTCCAATTCTTATTTTGCATTTTATCTTCCTTTTCAAGTGATACAGAAATAAGTCAATCTTTCAAAAGGCCACTTGCTACCAACAATGAAAAGATGCAATTGAAAATGAAAACAGCGCTTCGCATAGCTTCCTTTCATTATAAACTCTCAAATTTTTTTCATATAGCTAAAAAGCAGTGGTAGGCAAGGGGGAAAGCGTGCAATACTCTCATCTGGATGATTAAATAATAATAAAGTCATTTCAGTAAAGCTGCAATGAGAAAAAAAGAAAGCTTTACATTGAACAGATACAGCTAGAGGAGCAGTCAACAAGACGTGAGCAATGGCAGACTGGAAATGTTTCTCCGCACACAAATTGAATAGATGAGGGAATTTATTTTCACCATTGCTCTTAAAATTAGCGTGATTAGATCATTCATCCCAGATGAGTTAGGCACCCAACCAATGTCCAAATTTATTTCCACAAGAAGTGACACTGACAAAATGGCAAATGTGTGCTACACAAATTACACTCAACCATTGATTTTCTTAAGTTCAGCAGCCCATCTTGTGCGACTGCTTATAAAGGCAGACAGACAGACCACACCGACTGCAGCAGTAAACTGAACTCATATCTCACACTGACTTGAAGATGCAGTTTGACACGTGCTGCCTAAACAAACCTGAGCACGTCAGTTACTTTCAGATGATTTACTTGTTACAGTGGCTCACAACATAAAAGCCAACAATCAGTCATTAGCACGCAGCAGAGGAAATTTTCCCAGGGTATTATGTAGCCTATTTGGACAGCCAGAACTCACTGCTATTATTTATTCACACCACTATAAATTATTCTTCTCAAAATGAACCCGAGTCACGTAAATGCTGACTTGGAAAGCACCAGAGCCCTCTCTTTTCCTGCTGCATGTATTTTCCCTTTTTAATAAACTTCCTGCCTACAAGTGAAAAAACAAAGTCTGGTGGGGTTTACGTGTTTCAAATCAGTGCCACAGAAGCAAGGGGGAAACCAGTTTGGTTAACATTTGCTACGTCCCTTTTAAGGCTGTATATTTGTTGTGGGCTTAAATTGTTCCAGCTCTGCAAAGCTGCTAAACAGAGTACTGATGAAACATATTGATACCTTAATATTGACATGAGAATCAGATTATTAAGTACAGGGTTTTCCTTCCTCTTTTTTAAATACTTATTTTTGTCCTATCAAAGGATGTCTAACCAGGCACACTAAATACATAGTAATTTTGAATAGCTGTATGTGGGGTAATATAAAGCAAGGAAACTAGCAGCAATTGAGATTGAGTTCACACTGTAGAAAGGCTTCTGGGACACAAATGCTGCTCATATTCCTCATATGATGAGGTCTACTAGAAATGGTGTTGTGACACCAGTTCATTTTACACAAGCTTCCAGATAGGCAGAGTCTTGTAGACACTGTTAACAAGCGTTAACTGGGGAAACTAGGACTGAAAACCTCCTTGGGAGTCAATATAACCAGCCAGACACTGGTGCCAAATCATTACATTGAAGCACTTCAGGGCGACTCTGGGGTGGTTCATTCCAATCACAGATACTTCCACCAAAAAATTGATGAACAAAAGGTTTTGTCCATTAAAAATGCAAGCTAACAATGACTTCTCCTGCTCTGTTTTATGGTGCATGTAATTTTGAAGGGCAGCTAACTGGAGGTAGGGAGTATGAGCACAGGAGAGTAACTGAGCTATGCTCATAGATCCAAGGGCTCTTCAAGGGCTCACCATTTTCCCACGAAGACAAATGAGTGACAGAAAAGCCCGCTACAGTTACCTACATTGCTGCAAAGTTTAAGGCCAAGGTTATTCAACAGATAGCCCTTAAGCATAGCTCTTGTTATCCCCTTCAGCTTCCTCAATAGCTGTTGCTGTACTCCAGTGTGCTGTGGGGAATGACCATACTACTGAGGCTGTCCCTGATCACGAACAACTTGGATATTTTCAGCAGAGAATTATGCTTCTCACTGTGTTCGGTACTTCCCCTACATTGCAAGGAAATAAGATATTAGAAAAGCATTGCTCAACCACAGTTGACCACCTCAGCTCTTGCTCTCGGAGATGCTTGTACTACAAGTTCTACATCCGACTTATGCAAACACAAAGGTCAGAACTGCTGCATTCTGGGGCCAACTGGCTGCTCGAGTCTATGACAGCTTTATTGCCCTACAATTGGAGAAGTAGATATCTCCTTCAGAAATAGCTTGAGAATGACTTTTTGTTGTTGTTATTTTAGGCGTAGCTGATGTTTCTTTGGGATTTTCTGTCTGCAGCTCTACTAGACATTGCTGAGAGAAGCAATTCTGTTGACAAGTTGCCCCAGAGCATGCTGTAAATGGGATACAGTACCTCACTTGTGGGTTCCGGAGATACCTCCTTGTGTCATTTTTTGGTTAAATGTTATCTCTCAGATGCAGAAAACATGCATGTTGAAAAAAATTATTGTTATTCAACTCTCACAAACACAGCTGAAACTGCTTCCAAACAAAAGAGTTAGCTTCCACTGCCAAATAAAGAGTTAGCCCTTAACTGATTGCTGCTGCAATAAAATAGCTCTGGAGATCTCTTTCTCTGGAGCCTTTGGTGATATGAGATAAGCAATTTTGATTTAATCTTAAATATATATATTTAAATGTTTTGACAATTTCTTCTACACTTAGACACATCTTTATCCTTTTTGTTTCCAGACGACTAAAACCAGCTGGCCATTTTTCTATTGTTATTTTATCTGCCATTGGAACTTGAAGAGACTGAAGTTCTTACAGACTAAAATCAATTTACGTCAGTTTCTGCAAGCTCAAGAAGATCAAATAATTTGAACAAGCATTGAGAGACAGATCTTTGATGTACACAGGTTGTAACCAATGGTGTATGCCAATTAAGGGCATGGCCTTGGGCTTTGGTATTTCTTCTGCGGGATTTTAGCTTTGAACTCCTGAGGTCCCTCGTTACCAATTTCCTTGCAGAGCATGTTTCCCACTTAAACAAACATTCCCAGGGCTCTTTGCATAGGACAGGATGTCCAAGATTCTGATTCACTCGTGATCTTGCTGAAATGAATCATATATTATTTCAATTAATTACTCAGCTAAATGTATATGTTTGGTATTATTCTATAGGATTTTGGTCTCTTTTTTTCTATCTCAAGATGTGTTCCTTGAGGGAGCAACTAGGACAGCTGCTAAGGAATGATGTCACTCATTAGCTTCACACTGGAAAAGTAAACATGTTAGCTAGCAAATGTCTTACACGTCTATGTTTATTTGTGACCAATAACTAGTTTGGAGAATGTCTACAGCTGTGACTGAACACAATAAAATAAGACAAGACAAATGTCAACACCTTTGTTGCCAAACACAAAGCAAAGCAAATGGCTTTATCCTAAACTGAAAGTCCCTTTTTGCATGCATGAAAATGCTTGTGGTTCCACTTACTGCAGAGAAAAGCCAGGAGCACAGTAACCATGAGATCTCCAGCCAAATCTCAGAGCTACAGTTTGTCCTCCCATCACCGACCTGGGTGGGACGCAGCTGCCGAGATATTTGTTTATGAAACTCCCAAACTTTGTTCATCAAGCTACGCTGCTTGAGCTAACAGTCAAACCTCCTCCCCTTTGGATCCATTCGAGTGACTTGGGGAGCCCATGGGGAGCCAGGAGAGGGAAGGCATTTTTCCCCTATGTTAAATAATAGCTCAATTTTCAACACATCATTAACTATTGCAGCTGCAGCAGAATCAAGTTAAGTAGGGAAAAGAATGAAAACAACAACAATCCCCCAAACTGAATTATAGGCTCTATGAGGTGGTTTAATCAGTGGCTCAGCTCTACTCTCCCTCTTGAAGAGCTCTCAAGGATACAAGGATACATGTGAGACTGCACAGAGCTCAGCTCCAGTGCTGGCTCTGGCTGTGAGGAAACCCTCCCTGGCCACAGCATGTTGCAGGGATGCAGAGGGCTCTTGGCAAAGTCCCTTAAAGAGACATAAGCAGCACTCTGAGCTTTAAAGAACTGGGAGATACGGATATCGTCCTGCTAAACCAAAGCCATCTGAAATGCGTTTACTTGCAGGACAGACTTTGTCGATACTGCATCAGTTGTCACATTTGTCCCTAGGGACAAAGTGGTTCTTTGTGCCTTTTCAGAACTCTTAAAAACACCGTTTTCATCCCCCTATTTACAGCTAGCAGACACACAAGACCCAGCAAGACATCTCTTACCCTCATCTCTTCAAGTTTCTGGACCAAACCTGTCACTGTGATCTGGTTTCCTTGAAAATTCTAAATTCAGACTGTACCAAACCCCCCTCTACTCTGCTCACCCCACTGGCACGCTTCCCATAATCAAAATCAGACTATGCTCTTGATGGACCTGCTAGCATATCTGGTTTCCTTCTCATCTGGTTTTGAATTCTCCCTAATCCCCTAGACCTTAGGCCATAAAATAACTCTGACCGTTACAGACAAAGGCAGCACAAATGTGCACACTGCTCTCATGCTCTCCTTCAAAGGCAGCTCACCTCTAACCTGTGAGAATCGTCTTCACTGGATGCAGTAAATCAGACAGCAGCTCCATCTATACCGCTGTTCTGGCCCTGGCTCCTCCATTAGTACTGCCAATGGGATATTAATTCAGAGTTTTAATAACAGCGTTTTGCAATTTCCTGGCTATTCTGCAGCTGAGGTAAATGGGACATGCGAGTGCATAATAGCTTTAAAAAAAAACAGTGAAAGAGAAAGGAAAAGATCAAGTGACATCAATCAGGTAGGATGGTCTGAACATGAACCATAATTGGGTTGCTGCTTCTCAGGGTAATGCAACTAAAGGGGTCTGCCTCAGAGCAAGCAGTTACTTATGTGCACACAGAAACTGAGCACAGATCTCTGAATTTTCACACGTTAACTAAATAGTGAGCAAACTGAGTTTTTCTGCAAGGGTATTTTTGTATTGTTATCTTAAGAGTTGTTGCTCAGGTTGCTCAATTTGTATTGTTAAATTAATGATGTGCACTAGTTGACAGTCATAATGCAAAGGCATGCTTTGATTAGAATGTAGGATGTACCGGATTAGGAAAAAATTAAATCACACAGCATCTCCATGGCTTCTTTCAGCTTATTTGCTGCAAAAGGACTTTTTTTGCCCTAGCAATAAATCCAGTTGAGATTCTCTGAGTGTGTCCTTTGTGCTGTTTTAATTATTACATAATAAGGATAAAAATCTCATAAACTTTGATTGAGTAATAACCTGAGGACTTCCCTCTCGCTTACAAACATACCTTTTTAAGCTGCTGTTTAAGCACTCTCCAGAATTTCAGCAACATGTGGTGCTGGGGTTGGAAACGTCAGGGCCAGTGTTTTGCATGTTGCCATTGCCAGCTACCAGCAGCACTGGTGATAACAAAAGCAAACCACTTCCAGGAAGTCTTAATACTCTGCTCAATTCTGAGTGATGCAAGTATGTAACCACAGTTCCATATATGTGCACGTGCCAAACTATGGCTGAAGAAATGAACTCCTCTTACAGCGGGCTGTGATACTCAGTGGATCCGCCAGGGTGAAAGATGTAGATGGTGGTGATAGTTAGGGAAATGTATAAAGCCAGATGAAATGTATACCGAAATTCGAAGTGGACCCAAGTGAAACAACCAGTTATTAAGTTGTGGAAGTACCCCTTTAAACGACAACTAAATGAAATTAGAAAAGATATTTATGGGTATTTATTGTTATTCACTCAAAGGAAAAAAAAAATAAAAAAGAAAAAAGAAAAAATACAACCAAAGCAAATCCAGCTGCGCTTCTTTCTATTAACTTCTTTTGGTAGCCCAGCTTTTTTTGTTTCAGTTTGAGTTTCACTGCAAGCACCCAACTGGCAGCTGTCAGAAGGTGAGCATCCCACTACCCAGGCAATGGCCACCTCTTCTACACTGACCTAGAGGAAATCTCATGGAGGAAGTGGGTTGAACGCAGTATCACACGAACGCTGTATTTGTGCAGCTGAACTGCACGTCATTCTCTGCACTCTGTGTTTTTGCAGCTGGAATATCTAATTTGTCCTATTACCCACACACTGTATAGAATCTCATGCAAAATGCTGTTGTGAGTCTATCAGAGCAATAGAGATGTACATAAGTTATTACAGCAGATTTTAGCCACATTCCTTTGTTGTCATGGGGAAAAAAAATTGCATCATTCTGTCTGCTACAGGGCAAGGATTCCTCTATAATAGGTATGTCCTTGCTGCAGTGCCCTGGCCAGCCTAACCACCTTACCAAATAAGTGGGCCAGTTATGAAAACTTCAGTGCACTCACTAACGTGGTGTTATGAATGCCAACAGCTCAACGAGGGGCTCTAAGCATGCAACTCCTCTTGCAGCTAAGAAGCAGCAGGAATGAGGACAGCTGGCAGAGAAGAACCTGTCTCAGGGATCATTAAGTGGCAGTGCTTTAGGAGAAACACTGGACAAGACTTCTTCCCTCACTGAAATTCTAGATATGCAGAGGAAGTATGGCTCGGAGGAGAGGAGGGCTCGCTTCCGCAGTACAGAATGCAAGCTTTTGCATCAGTGATACTCCATCTGCAGAAGCAACCAAACTTTGATCAGGGTTTTCCTCTTCTAAAGGAGTACATGTGAATGTAGGCATTGAACAAACATGCTGTAAACTAAACCATTTAAATGTCACATTACACAAAAACATCGGCTCACCTAGCAAAACACCGCACTCCTGCTCACCCCAAATCTCTGGGTTGAAGAGCACCCAAAACAGTTTCACATCCAGATTTATCTGCCCAGGCATTGCCAGGCATCTTTCAAGTGAGGATAACTTTCAAATCTGTTCTTCAAAATGTTCTTTAGGAAGGGAAAAAAAAAAACGAAAAAAAAACCCAACCCACATCACAAATATCTACATTGCTTTCAGCTTATCTTCACTTATGTCAGCTTCTCTTCACTCAGATTCTCATCTTGTTTAAATCACTATGGAAACCACAGAGTTTTAATTTGCAAAGGGAAGACTGTAATACTAAATGCTAATTGAATAGTGACAACCTGGGAGCCTCCCAAATGTCTTTTTACAGACTCATATAAATGTTTACTAGGAATGGGAAGAGACTGAAACCTGTGGAAAACAGAGGGAAAAGAAATTACCTTCCCCTGGCTTCTATTGGAGGAAATGAAATAAATCTTAATCTACAAATAACTTGTTTGAGAAGCATAATCACGTTTGAGGGTTTTTTTCCCTCTACTCTTTTCCAGATTTTCCCACTCAGGTAAGACCCTCATGGACATAGTGAAAAAACACCCTCAGACTGGGGAAGAAGAGCTGTTTTTCTTTGCTCCTCTTTGAGAGTGAGTTTCTCTAAGGACTTCTATGCTCAGTCTCACTCTCCTGTTCCTCAGCTGCTCTGATATGCCTCTGCCTGATGTCAGGAGCTGCATTTGGCTGTAGATGCAAGAAGTGGTATAAAAAGGAGCAAATCAGGCTCCTTCAGCTCATGAAGTTGGGAGGACAGATCTTACACAATAAAATGGAACACTGAAAACACAAACAAATCAGGAGATGTAACAGGTTTTCACTTTCTATACTGCCCTTATTAATCTCTTTAATAGAAGCAAAGACCTTCCAAGGCTTATGTAGCCATGAATTTTGCAGTATTCTCTGCTGACTGAGGATGAGGGCCACTAATTAAAGGTCTCCAGCTATGTGGCAGCCTGGACCCCTGTGGTTATCAGCACAGCAGTCCCAGCTTACAGAGGCAACGCCAAGTCATCAGATATCATGGCATCATGGGCTCAGCTCTCTAATACATGGTCCCATGTCCAGGAGCCAAAACCTGAGAGCGCTAGCATCAGCGAGGCCGGTTCATTAGTACGATGCCAACAGCATCGTGTTGTTATTGGTTCAGCACTTTCGCTTGCTGAAATAAGGCCTACACGTGAGTCTTGCCCAGACTCTTTGCTCAGCATGCTCATCCCTCTGAGTTAGGGCAAAGTGCTGGCTATTTCTTGCTGAGCACGTGTAGTTTGCTGTGTTGATGCCAAGAGGTTAACAAACCTCAACAAGCCGCTAGCCATTCCTGATGTCTGATGAGCCCATAGGCATGGCTAGCATGCCTTCCTCAGCATCATGGGCAGAAAATGTTTGCTAGATTTCAGAAAAAGGAACAAGTGTCATTTCTCACCAGTGCATTTTTAACAAATCAACAATTGCAGGCAATTTGCTTCCTGTGACAGCATGCAAAAGAAGAACCCAGAGCACCTTTCTCTTTACTCATTTGCTTCTGATGCTTGATGCAATGACACTCATTGTATCCATATATTCAGGCTGCACTGGCAGAAGGACTCCCTGCTTGTCAACAGAGGATGGAGTATGTTCTGAAAATTCCTGCAGGACTGGAACCCACAAGGGTCTGCATACACACGCTCTTGCTGAGTGCCAGCATGAGGCCAGGCCACAGCATCAGCTCCTCAGGCACACACTGAGGAACTGGACAATGGGCAGCCTGATCCAGTGAATGGCAGCCCTGCCCACAGCAGGAGTTTGGAACAGAATGAGCTTTCAAGTCCCTTCTAACCCCACACATTCTATGATTCTATGAACTGCCACCACTTCATGCTGAAGGCAGCTTTATATCTGCTGGTAATGGATAAAGACTTCACAGATAGTAAGGCCAGGATGGACAGTTAGAGTTGTCTGGTATATAACCTAATAACCTAACCATTAATAACCACAACAGAAGGATTTCTTTAAATACATTAATTTCCTATTAAACTATAGCAAAACTGTGTTAGGAAGCTATATAGTCTTGATTTGAATGCATCAAGAGAAAGAGAACAAAGGAAAGATGACCAGTATACGAGGCCTTTCCAGCAGGAAAGAAAGAAGACAATACTACAAACTGTAACATTTCATAGGGAATTTGACAATGAGAGAGAAGGGACGAAAAGCATTCTGGAGTTTTCTTTGGGACAAAAAAGATACATTAGCTCAATTTTCATATGTAGCTCTGCAGAGAAGGATCTGGATGTCCTGGTGAACAACAAGGTTGGCCTTGAGTCAGCAGTGTTCCTTTGCTGCCAAGAAGGCCAATGGTATCCTCAGGTGTCGCCAGCAGATTGAGGGAGGTGGTTCTCCCATTCTCACTCAGCCCTGGTGAGGCCACATCTGGAGTACTGTGTCCAGTTCTGGGTTCCCAAATTCAAGAAAGAGAGAGATCTCCTAGACAGAGCCAAATGAAGGGCCACCAAAATGATGAGGGACATGAAGCATCTCTCATATGAGGAAAGACTGAAAGACCTGAGACTGTTCAGCCTGGATAAGAGAAGGCAGAGAGTGGATCTTATCAACACTTGCAAATATCTAAAATGCAGGAGTCAAGAAGATGGGGCTGGGCTCTTTTCAGTGGTGCCCAATGACAGAACAAGTGGCAATGTTCAAAAACTGGAACACAGGAATTTGCATATGAACATGAGCAAAACCTTCACACAGGGTGTGTGAAGAGCAGTTGTGGAGTTTCCTTCTCCAGAGATATTCAAGACCTGTCTGGAAGCTTTCCTGCATGACCTGCTGTAGGGGATTTCTTTCGCAAGGCGTTGGATTCAATGATTTCCACAAGTCCCTTCCAATCTCTATGATTCAGTGATTCTGTGATTTCACCTCTAAATATTTTCTAGACCACAGTGTGAGACTTTGTCTCCTCACTGCCAGCTCAATTCTCATGGCATTTTCCCAAATATCCCATACAGAATATTCCCCACTGAATACCTGCACAGATCGAGCACAATGCTGGAACAGAACCGAAATTATGAGGCAGATCCTCATCCCCTTTCCTGTTCAGCTGGAAACAGCACATTTTGAGGAAGAGGGCGAGAGAGGAAGGTTTGAAAGTGGAAAGCAGAAAACAGTAATGGAAAATGCTTGATGAATTCCAGATGATACGCCAACCACTACGCTGCAAATGTGGAGAGGGAGAAGGCAATGCAAATGAGATAAGCAATAAAGCAGTAGAGCCGCACAAATTCTCTTCAGATTCCTCAGAAGTCAGTGTGTTTAGACTTGACTTTGAATTGACATAATGGGCACACTTTGCTTGATGTCTCACTCGCAACTGAGCCAAATCACAGTGCACTTTAGTGCTCCAGCGTTCTAATAAGCATTTGCTTCAAAGCAGCAGTTCAGATCTCCCTGTGAATTTTGTCAAGTACACATCATATCAAAGGATAAGTATTTGCCAAAGCCTTTCTTCAGTCACAAAGCAGGGGGAAGGTTTGTTTAAATAATGTCAAGTTGCACCTGCTGGCTCACACTGGGAGGATGAAAGAAGCGACTGGAATTTCTGTCACTGTTGAACCTTACTTTTCATTTCTTAAAGTATTTTTATCAACGTGAAAGGATTTGTATTACAAAAGCAGAATGTTGCTGTAAGGCCATTCAGAGCCCTTCAAACGGGAAGATAATAGATTTGTGGCTAATAAAGTGGTACTTGTCTGTGAAGCAAAAGAGTGGGATTAGGTTGGCATGTTAACAAGATGCTGACGCCATGCATGCAAAAACAGCTTAACGTATGGCACAGCGCTTGCTTGTGTCTATGCTCAGGCTTTCAGTGCCTTAGCCCACAGACTTATGTTCTGTTTACAAGACAAGAACTCTAAGATGAGATCGTTCTTTTTCTTGCATGGGGAGGGCAATCGAGGCCACAGCCTTCGTGGAGTAAGCTTCCTCTCCCCCACCACATCCTGTGGGAAGTTTTATTTCATCCTTTAGCTTCACTCAGGGGAATGTCAGCAGCAGGGAGCATCTGCAGGCTGTATCCCCTCTGAGGACGAACAGTAGAGCAGGGTTCTATGATACAGCAGGGCTGAGATCTACTCTCTGCACAGAGCACATTCAAAGACACATAGTGAAAGCCATTGTTCATCATCAGATGTCCATGTTCCCTAAGCCCAGTGTGCTTTCATGGTATAAATTAAGAGCATGTGCACAGAATAAAACAGTTGCTACAGTAGTATTCATGGAGAGTCAAAAAGGACCTATAGAAGGGTATACTCACATGAGCAGGTACACCACCCACGAGCCATAAGCGAGCCTTATGGGCTTTCTGTGCCCGTCTGCATTTTGCTAGCCAGGGAGAACATCACCACCTCTCCAAACATGTGAGTTTGGAAGTGCAAACTCGAAAAGGAACGAGGTGCTGAGATCCTTTCACAGCTGAGCTCAGCTTGATAATGAAGAGGCACATTAAGTGGGATAGGCAACAGCGAGATGCAGACACTCAGCCTATTTAACAAACCTCAACTATTATCACAAAAGCACATGGAAAATCAGGGAGCAGAAAACAGAGCTGCACTGTCTGCAGTCCCACAGCACTTTCTCCTTCACTGTATTGCAAGGGATTAAGTATATAGTAACACCAGACAGCACAACCCCCATCAGTCTGAGAATGAGAGACTCAGAAAAACAGAGATTCTCTGTTTTGTGTTATCTATGCTAACAAATATCTCCGAAATTATTTTTCCAGTTTTGTCCTCTTGGCACCAACAGGTCCACTGTCAAGATGGTGCTCCTTTTCCTCTGTGCAGTGCTGTAGGAATGAACAAGCTGCATGTGATTTGCGAACACCTATGTAAATGACACTGATTGCTTCAAAGGTTTTCTTACATTAACTTATAAGGACACTGTTCATAGAAAGCATGTCCTATGTCCAGCTGGCTATAAGGAGGTGAGTAAAATACTACCAAGCCAAACAGCACCTTTTTTCACTTCAGGTGTCAAAACAGTAAGCTACAGGCAACCCTTAGAAACCAGTTGTGCCCTGGAGACAGTTTATCTGTCCTAAAATCTCAGCACAGGAGATAGGTAACACAGAAAGGCTGCTGGCAGCACACAGAGCATATCTCTGTCAAGTTACCAGCCTTAATTAGAACTTGGCTCCAGCCAAGCTCTTGGATCAAGTACAGCAAAACTCTGGTGAGCTCTGAATCCAGACACAATGTTTAGACACGATCCAATTCCCAACTCAGCCTCTCATTGTACTTGCTTGGAAGGGGATGGGGCTTATCTCTAATTGAAGGCAGCCTGATCAGAAGACAACCAAAGTTGCCATCTGCTGCCTGATCTGAAGCCTGATGAATAGTTTGCTGCTCTTTCTTGTTCTTCCAGCAAATTCTGCAGCTAGAATAGAAAAATGAAAACCCCACACTAAACAATTATGCTGAGATCTAGTTTATTCAGCATTAAGTTTCACTGTTTAAGCTTTATAAAGATGGTAAAAAACGCCTAACACTTCCACATCATGAATACTTGAACTCCCCAACATCAACATGTTTACATTCCTAACTGTGTATGGGAAATGATACAAAATTCCCTCAGGAATTATGTATTTCATTCATCCACATCCCCTTCATCTTCTTAAAAACAAGCACTATTGCAAATGCCTAAACTAAAGAATATTGTCACGGATTTGCTTAGCTAACAGCTTTATAGGTTGTCATGGTGAGGGGTGGGGAGGTGAGGTTTGCTGCCTCTCTTGATCCATTGCCTTAAACTCAGCTCAGCTTCCTGTACCATCAGCAGCTTCTGTGAGGCATAGCCTTCCCCCAGCCTTCCCACTGCACAAAAATGATCTTGTTTTCATTCTATCTTCTGCATCCATACTACCTTAGTCTTTGCTATGCACTGGAGTGCACTGCCTGATTTACACCTTACATGTTATTTCCCTGCATTTTCCCCTTGGTGTCTCTCTGCCTGGAGGAACAGCCCCATCCCAGACATTGACCTCCTGCTGCTCTTCCCATTCTGAGTTGTGGTCACCTAGAAATCTCCAAGTCCTGTACCTTTTCCATGGCAATTTGTGACCAGAAGGATCAGGGCAGAGTGGCTGCTGCAAAACCTGTTGTTAACAGTCAATAATAACTGCAGTAGTAAATGAAGGTAACAGAGTCTGAAGAAGGAAGGAATTTGAAAAGGACAAAATAGCCAGAAACCATGCAACTGCTCTTGCTCTACTGCTCCAGGCTGTACTGAAAAACAAGATGTGGAGAAATAAGTTCCTCTGCAGCTGATGTATTTGCTCCATATATTTATATATCTTTTTAAGGGCTACTTTTTTTTATTATTATTATTATTGTTGTTGATGGACTAGTATGCTGAATCACATTTATTCATCCTTCTCATTTGTAATGTAAATTCCTTCAGTTATAAAACTTACATGATTCAGCATCTGAGTACTCATTGTTCTCAGGCTGCTTTTAGCATCTACCAGGAAGTTTCACCACACTGTGCCAACGATGATGGAAACTGAAGGTAGTGACGAAGGTGCGCATAAACGAGCTTTGTGACACAGTGAGATAGACAAGAAACTTTCTTAGCATCCCTAGTAACAGAAAGGATGAAATCCCAGCCCACAGCTTAGAATGCTCAGTGCAGCAGAGGAACCTTATCATGACTTAATCATGGGATAAGACGAAACTAAAGATCAGATCATAATAGGTAACAGCTGGGTCACAGGCCCCAAACAGATTTGAATGGATTTTAATTAACATTAATCTGCATTGAGGGGACAGGGAAAGGAAAACAGGAAAAATATAATGGAAAAATATAATATGTTTCTGTTCTATCAAGCTTGTTGTCATGATAACTGAACTTAGTTACCTGTAGTCACACCAGGTTAACTGTGTCTCCTATGCCACCTCTACATTCCAAAACACGTTTGGTTTTGGAGGGTTCTTCCAAAGAGGAATATTTTCAGCATTTCATCTTGTAGTATCACAAAAGAGCACACCAGAAGTCCTGGCAGAGTTTGAAAATCAGCAAACTGCACCATGGGATTTGGAAACCACAAGCCAGCTTCTTTAATAAACCAAATTTCCATAGAAGCACCTCCTGTGGCAAGTCCACCATCCACAGGCATTCCCAGCTTGTACGAATTACTCCGCTCCTCTTAATACTAGTACATTTTGATTCTTCTACATTCCTGGATCTTTATGGCATAACTAATTTTGTGGATAAGTTAGAGAAGTAGACAAAATATTATGACAGCTCTAATATTTTCTTTTAATAATCTCCAAGCATCTGTGGAAATGTTTCTTTTCATGATACCCTTTTCATACTGTTTGCTTTTCCTTATGAATCTCTAAATAAAAAATATTTAGTTCAGTCTTGCACTCACTCAACAAACTTTTTCTCAATTATTACTACTTCAAATTACAACTCTTTCCAAGAACCTTAACTTCAGCTATTTAATGGTGGGCACCTGGATAACCATTTTTGACTCCTGCTTCTGGCAGTGTCAACCTAAATATTCAGAGATTATTCGTTTACAATTTCTGTGGGTCTGGCACACGGGCCAGAGGAAATAGCAAAGTACTTTCACCTAGACAAAACTTCCATCTGGAGGCTTCAGTATAGAAGCCCAGAAAAAAAAATGAAGGCCATATTTGCACACATTTCAGAGCACATACAAGAATGTGCCTATGTATACAAGAATGCCCAGTTTTACACATAAATCAGATACCTACACATTCACACAACAAGGCAAGGAGCAAGGCTCCTGTAAGCCCAATTGGTAGATACACAGAGGGCATTCATGTATGTAAGTCAAGAATATGCAAAGTAAAAACAAAAATTATAGAATCTGCCCCAGAAAACACAGCTTGTACTGGTTACTCTATACAATTCCTATAGAAGACATTTTCTGTTTTTACATTGAAGAACCTCTCTCCTGATAGGAAGCACTTGTTTTCTCTTGGTCTGGAATAACTGAGTCACATTGTAAGAAATCCCAAAAAATCAAAGGATGCACACTTCATTACTTTACAAACGTTATTTAAAAGAGTTGCCAAGCTCACACTGCAGTGAAAAAGAAATTAGCCCGTGGCAAAGCAGGGGAGGCATTGCTGAACTAATTTATATGATATAAAACCATAGGCAAAGAAAAAGATTTTAAACACCAACTGTTGTATCTCAGACAGTACTTAGAAGCTGATGATCTTGTGAATTCATGGAATAAAAAACATTTCACTGATTCCATTATACCATAGACTAATTTCAGTAATTTCTAGCACATGTGAAGAGCTCCCTTCAGAGATTTGTTTGTTTCCCTGACTTTCCAACAACAAAATATCATAAGTTCAATCTTTTTAACTGAAAGATAGAATTTTCTTCTGTTTTCAATTACCAAAGGTCTTTTGGGAAGTTAAGATCAGAACAGATCATGAGCGTATCTTAAAGTGAAACTCAAAAGTAGGGTGGTAAAATGACAACTTGGAAATCTGATAGGACAACTGAAGGCTATAACCTCTAAATACTTTTAGCATTTGTGGAAATTTTTATGAAAGCAGATTTGAAAAAAACCCGCTTGATACTAAGTGTTACCATATGAATAAAAAAAACATGATAGATGTCTTATGTTTATGAATTCAGAAGTTTGTATTTCGTCTAATTTATTTTGGATGGCTTACTGGGGACAATTACTTACTGATCTTTCATACTATTTGAGATTTACTGAAGACGACTTTCCTACAGCGTGGTTATACCATTAACTGGATCTGTAATCATCAAAATCAATAATAGGTTAAGCTATAAAAATTAATGTTAAACCTCTCCATGGTAAGCATTCTTTTCTCAGTTGTTCTTTAAAATCTATACCACAACTGCATGCCTTTTTCTTTCATTGTATAAAATTGAATGATTTCTACATCCTTCCTAAAGGATTTTACTATCAGTTTGGCCTTTACAGGAAACTATAACTGTTATACACTGATGGCATATTTCTTGCGGATCACTCGTGGACCAAGATCCTTCTGAGCCACTGAAAGGGATTTCAATGTTTCCTAACTGCAACCAACAGCTATATCAGTTTTCTTTTTTTTTTTTTCAGACAGAAATTAAAAATTAGTAAAGTTAGTTCACTTTTGTTATGGGCATATACTTATTTTAGCACTAATATGTATCTGCTTTGGTCTCATTACTTCTACTGGAAGGTATCAAACAGTTTCACTTCTAATTTTCAAAACCTAACTGTAGACAGTTCATTCATTTTTGAGCACTGATCTTTCATCATTGAGAGTTTTTAAATTTTGTCTTGTTTTCTCTTCATGAATTTAAAATCAATAAGGTTATAAATAGCAAGAACAGAAAGAGTAAACAAGATTAATCCCAAATTAATCCAGAGTTCCACTTCTAATTTGCACTGTAATCCACCCTTCAACATTACTTGTCATCTGTTTGTGCTTTATTTACCTTACAGTTTACCTTAAAATCATCCTACCAAATATGCTTTCTATCATTTTTTACTAGTTCTTTTGTGACTGATAAATTTCTGAATTTCAGATTGATGTGTAGCTCTAGCCAGAGGATGTATAGTACCTAGATTAATTTTTCTGAGGGATGAATCTGGTTTGATTTATGTTTTAAAGCCTGTCCAGTAGTAAAGACATTTGCTATGTCTTACAATGCTCTTTTCCTAACTGCCAATTATCTTTATTTTTTAATCCAACCATTCTGCTGAGGTATGCAGATGCATATTTATTTCCCCATTTTACATATAGGTATTTTATTTGCTATTTTCCAGATGTAGCTGGCTGTCTCACTCAACCTAGTTTTGACTACCAGAGCTCTTCTATTTTTCTCTTGCAGTTGTTTCAGAGTCTTGGTTTAGAAGTTTACCTGAAATCATTGCCTCTTTCAATTTTGGAGGGAAGGGGAAGACAAGGAAGATTTTCTTTCTTTCTTTCTTTCTTTTTAAATAGCATGTCTAAATTGAATTCTATTACTATTATGTCATCACCGTAGGAAAGTCATTGAATTTAACTCAATTTATTTTCTTATTTATGTATCTGAAAAGCCATTTCTTACCTCTTTTAACATGTAAACTCAATCTGAGTTAGATTTTTACAACTCACACTTTATCTTTCCATTTTGTGATAACACAGGCAAAGGTTTTCAAAATGAGTCTCCCCATATCCCTACAACCACATGTTAATCACCACATTGGAATAATTACAAACGTTCTGGGTCCACTCAGTATTATAATTTCAAATGTTAAATATTCCAAGTTAGATCTTTTTAAGCCCGCTAAAGATTGCCTTTCTGAAAAGAGCAATCTGCTATTTATTAAATTTTCTGTTTAAATTAAGAAAAAGTCAGTGAATCATTGAATCCAAAGCTATTTGCCACATCTGACACTTTTAATGCTCTCATAACTATTTGGCAGAGGCTTGTGAATTTTACAGGCGGGCCAGCTTTCTCTATACAACAGTGAAATAGAAATTATCATCATTTTTAAATTTAAGATACCATTTGTTCCTAGAAGTATTTCATATCCTATACTTAATAGAAGAGAAGCGATGCACTTAGACTTCATTTCCATCAGAAAGCAAGGTGGTACAAGGAGTTAAGCAAATTTTCTTCAGGAGTGGAAATTATGAAAGTTATGGAGTGGTTCTTCAATGGAGCACTGCATCTCTTTACACAGAGATGATAGCGGAGATTTTGCGTGTGATAAACACCTAAGGAATAAGACACAATTGCAAAATACCAATATATATTGCATACAGCACATTTCCCAAAGTACAAAGTTATTCATCTAATATATATTCATATAAATATAGGAATACAACCTGAGTTTTGTAATTTAAATGAGTGTTTGGTTATGATGAACTCCACATAAACAGAGGCACGCATAATTCCCCATCCTGACTGAGTCTCCACGTAAAATGAGCAAAAGCTAAAGAGCAAGAAGAGAAAGAGAGAGCAGAGGGTAGTCATAAAAGACATGCAGTCAGCAGCATCAAGGTAGCAAAATCCAGTTCAGAGCAGCATTTTGGTGCCCTAATCCACACACATCAACAAAACATACAAGGCACTGTCAGCACTGCAGCAGAGTACACTACAGGGTGCATGTGCTTCTGTGGTGGAAAATTTATGTGTCTGCTGCCAGGTAAGTTAGGATTCTTTATGTGTTGTCAATAACATTGCACAAAAACATTTATGAAAGCTGTATGTACCATATATATTCTATCAGTATATCTCCTCCTCTATGAAGTTTATCTATTTGGGGGAAAGTTAAATAAATTAAAGGAAGCCATTTTCTTTGCACTTAAACTAAAGATATCCTAATAAATTCAAAGAATAAACACCACAGTTCAAACCATCTGAGAGAAAGCTCTGTTCTGACTGCTTATTGGTTTCATTGTGTAGCTGGTATTTCTGTTATTCTGTCATGTTCTGGCATGTTCCTGTAGAGGGAGGCAGCTCCTCAGGTATTTGGAAACAGTTTCCAGAAGGGTTTGGAACAGGACCTAATACTTAAATTCAATTTCTCACTCAGGTTTTGTCTGCTGCTGAACAGGATGTGTGTTGTGATTTTTGCATTCTAAGTCATGTATTATTTGATATACTGTTGTGATTTGACTTGTCTCCCTTTTCAGGACTTACTAAGAGGCAGAACAACCTTTTCTAAAAAAGATAATTTGTGTGGATTTTTTTTCCACCGTAAGAATCTGCATACCATTCAGATTCGGTGCTTAATGTCACAAAGTAAATGCGTGGAACATTAACTAACTCAACAGATGATAATATGGCAGAACAAGTAGAATACTGTTTTCCCTGTCCAGGCGGGAAACTACTTCCTTGACTCTTAAGAACTAATAGAAGAAAACAATCTCTATACGTATGTTGGGGGAAGTAGAGCAGATTCAGTACCAAAAAACTGTATAACTCCAGATTACATGGAAAATTCACACAGTAAAGGCCAATAGTCACTGGCAGCATAAAGATAAACAAGAAGTCATACATTAAAAAGTAAGCCAATCTCCAGCAGAGCGATGGTCTCCCAGACACACACTAGCAAACTAAACTGGCTTCATTATATGATCCTTACTACATTCAAGAATCCCTGTATGGGACAGCAGGGATTGATAATCATCTTCAGGACTTACACACAATTTCCATGAATGCTTCAATTCATGAAGAGCATTTTATGCAAGGAAGTAAATATATCACTAAACATATGACAAACATTTACAGAACTGGCTACCGTGCATGGGCTATCCTGTCACATCAGTATTAAGAACCATATTCAATGGCCAGTTAAAAAACAAACAAACAAAACAAAACAAACAGATTCAGTTATAGCTGACAAAATAGAGCACTTGTATCTGTGAACTTCACAATACTGAGACAGAACAGCAGCTTAAGTCAAAGTTACTGTATCTTGTTCATATACCAGGAGTGTTTCTGACAGCTGGATTAAGGATAACTGAAGCTAATAAATACATAATAATAAAAGAACAAGACAAACAAGCACTAAAATTTAATAATAAACCTAATATTAGAAACTAAAGGGTGATGACTGACCAGAGTTCTCCTTCAGAATGAGAACTAACAGGTTGCTAACTGAAGAGTAAGTACATAAAAACTCATTTCTGTTCATTTACCCTCCCTTAAACTCCTAAGGTAAATTTTCCAAGGGTCAGAAAGCAGAGAAGAACAATGCTGTCTTCAAGAGCAGAAGAAGCTACTTTTCCTCAAATGCACATGCTATCATACATGCACATTTTATGTCATTCTTTTTCCGCACCACCTTTGCTTTCCTGTTACTTAATTAACACCATGACTCTGATGTAAAAACAAAAATAAAACATTTCTGCTTATGGGGAATACAAACTCTAATTGAGATGAAATTTTGGATATAAGACAAGCTTCGTGTTTTCATCAGGAAAATAGTCTAGTTTATAAAATATTCCCAGATGTGCTTTTGACTCTCTAAATCTCTCTATCTTGAAAAACTGCAGCTTAAATTAAAAACTGAATGAAGGAAGTTTCCTTCTTGGAATTTTAGACAATATTTACCATTGGCCTGATTCCACCGACTTTGGGGAAACTTAGGATGAGATGGAGCACACCATCTTGAAAACATTAAACTCGTGAGAAATAAATTCAGACATTTTAATTTTTTTTTTTAATTTACAATAAAGAGAAATGATCTTAGTTTTGGACACTTTGAATCCACCTCTGGAAACTTCAGAGATAAGAAATTTGAAACAATAAAAGAATCAACATTCAGGTTTCAGAATCTAACATTGGATCTACTTCCTCTATCCAAGTTCAGAAGGACCCCTTTTGAGTGAAATATTACTTAGCATGAATATATCAAGTTATTTCATATTATTTTACCCACTTGAAAAAGTAATAATTCATGTTAATGTAGTTAGTTATTTGTATATAACTGATTGCAAGCACAAGGGAAAAGCAAAACCCAGCTCCTCTGCTCAAACTCAATCGTGGAAATGGATGTCCAGACTTTCCTTTAGATTCAAGAATAACCCCTCCCTCCCTTCTCTCCCCGTATTTCTCCCCCTCCCCCTCAGAAGTATCACTGTATCAGGTCTGAAAATATGCAGGGTTCTGTGCAAAGATCCCTTCTATGTTATTATGAAAGCAACTCAGTGGGTATTCCTGGGAAAATATCCTGTACTGAAAAATACTTGCAGTAAGTATATTCTGTGTCCTATAGGAGGAATAATTATAATCAGTTACTTGTCAAAAGAAAACAGAAGCACAGCATCCCGAAGACAGGGGGCAACAATTATTTTATTTATTCAAGTATGAAGTACAAATCTTGGGCCTCCTTTACTATGCTGAGACCACCACCTTAACCGTAACAAGGTCCTAAGCTCAGGGCAAGTACAAAAAGGCCACCATACTACTTGGTTCTTTTTTTTCTCCCTATATATACACTAAGTTCAAACATTTTGCTAAAACACAGGAAGTAATATCTACATTTCAGGTGACATTTTGTAGTGAAACATCAAGTAGCAAATACACTGTGATTTATTTATATGTTCTCCCCTTGACTTGCCCTTCAGATGGAAAAGTAAAAAACTCCATGAGAACATGATAGCGTCATCAACAAACACAGTCTGAGCTTTCTGCATATGCTACAGGACACCCAGTCAATCCAGCAATGCAATTGTCTGAGAATCCCCAGGGCAACCTAACAATTTGACTTGTGCCCTATATCCTTCTTGAAAAAATAACTCATGTAAAGCTCTGTTTTTCATCAAAGCTAGCGGGAAATATTCCAAATCTTCAAAGAGATTTTGGTTTGACGGGGATGATGAGAGCATCTTGTTGGATTTATACTCATTTTATCTTACTGGAGAAGAAAATATTCTCCTAGATACATCATATAAATCCCACTGAGAACAAAGCTGAAAACAAGCGTTTAAGAACAATGCATTTGACATTAAGTTCTGTGTCCCAGCCAGTATCTGTACATGCTTGCTCTTACACCTAGCATTTTATAATTGGAAGCAGAAACCTGTTTTTCCCCATTGCTTACAGTGTGATATGGCAATTACATAACATTAAGAACAGATGAACTGAAGGGACATTTTGGTCCCAACTCATACATATAGACTTTATCGAAGCTAGAAAACCAGAGGGGAAAAAAAGCTTGTCACATCATCCAGTGTTGTTACTGCTCCTCTTTGCCAGAGTAAAACATATATTTGCTTCAGTCTTGCCTATGCTAATTGTCCATCTTGCCTTTCATGCAAATTATGGGAGATGGATTCCCAGTATGATGATAATTTTGTCTGTCCATGGGATTCTTAAGCATCTGTAAATCACGTATACCATCTCTGAACAATGATAAAGAGCTCAGAGAAATTAAAATACAAATCTTCTGGGCATTTTCAATATTGAACATTTGGCTTTGTATAATTGCTAAATTGGGGAATTCTAGAAATTAATGAAGGGAATATAATTTGCAGTTAGAAATGATTTAATGTTCAGCATCTGAGATTGCCCGAGGATACAGTTTAGTCTGGGGTCGAGTTTGTAGGTACTGTATTTGAATGCTATTGTTGCAGAGACGGTGACCTAAAATATGACGACTCTGATGAGATCAGACCACATAGACAGAATTTGATGATTTTAAAGAGCATAAGCAAGTTGTAAACACAGCTTTCTTTATAAGATTTTGAGCACACACGAGTTTTAAGATGGCTTAAATTCAACAATATTATAAACAGACTCAATACTTAGCTTCACTGCATTAAAAAAAAAAAAAAAAGGTTTTGATTTCAGATTCTGGTTTTGATCCATCAACCAAGTGATGTTAATCAAACCTAGTAAAATATATGTTTTCCAAGAACAGTTTTTCTGCCCTCTCTGTCCCTTTAAAAAACAAAACAAAAAAAAAAACCAAAAACACACATACTGGAGGACTGCAGGAAAAAAGGTATTTACTGATCCAAATTGACTCTTGACAGCAATATTTTATGCTAGCTATATAGAACAGAATATCAACTCTGTGCTGAATAACCTACTGTTCAAGGCTGTTCTGAATCAAACTGGGAAAATAAACCAGTAGGGAATTTTCTAACAATTGCTCTTCTACAAATTCAAAGATTAATGTCAGGCCTCAAATTATTTTTTGACTCATTCCTCTTTGAATTAATACCAAAGGCACTTCAGAACATCTCCTACAGCTACTTCTATAATCTTCACGTAATTGAACTTCTCAAAGGAGAAGTGAAAACTCTGCTCTGAAACCAGAGATCATTATAGGAGTTCATTTAGAGAGACCTACCCTCACTCTCTCAAAGCATCGTGGATATCTCTTGCAATAGAAAAGCCTTAACAAGGGGACAACAGTAGCACAATCAAATTTAAGTTGTGTAAAGAGCCGTTTCTTCTGTCAAGTTTCTAAGTGCCTAACTCCTGAAATCACTGTTTCTCTTCATGCTTATCACCTGATTAATGTCTGTTTTTGTTGGGAATGCTGAAGAAGCACAAAGCACAAAATAAACCTGGCCTATTTTACCACAAGACATTATAATGCAAGCCATCATTCCCATCAGAAACAAGTCAGACCTTGACCTATAAAATATGTACTGCGGTGTAAAAGAAACTGTTCTGTAAGACAGAACAGCTCAGAAGCAAAAATTCATTGCTACAGCAGGCATGCCTAGTTACCTTTAGTTTGGAGCTAGAAATGGCCGGACAAATGGAGGCATGCTATTATTTTTAATACAAACATTATGTATTTTAGTATATTTTCAAATTTAGCATCTTAAATTTTAAATAATTTCTACAATTATAGCTACATCAGCTGCTATTTTATTCACTGAGTTAGAATTTGAAAATGACATCTTGTAACACTACAGGGCAACTTCAGTTGGACACTGGTGTGAATTCATTTTACACTCAATTATAATTTTATTGAAATTTATCTTTTCTTGGTCTGTTGCCTGTTTCCTAGAATTACCAGTATCTTGCAGCAGATCTCAGTTATAACTGGTCCTGTCACAATGTGAGCTCAGAAAAATCTTTAAATCTGTAGGGACTATCAATGAATTGGGAGTGTATAGATCCACTTTGTGTGCCTGAAGGGATGAAGAAAGACAAGGGAAAAAACAGTCAAAATTCCAGTTTAATTTGCTCCCTGTCTGGAAGAGAGACGAAATAATGGTGACACCACAAATGTGGTTACTGCCCCTTACCTGAACTGTAACAACTTCGAGGCAAAATCAGAGATCTACAAGTTCAAAAACAGAATAGACCCTAAAACAAAATAGGTATTCATTTCTAGGACATGCAGATTAAATTTTAATAAAAGCTATATTCATTATTGAATCTTAGTGGCCAAAGCTCATTCTTATATAGAATTCTGATATTTCAGCTATGGATTAACTTTAGTTTCAAACAACAACATAATCTCTAATTACAGAGAACTGGTTTTCATTAGGACTTTACCAAAATGACAAAATAATTAATGAGAGATAATTTGTAGGAAGACAATAATCTCCCAATGTACCTAATTGGTATAAGTAGATAAATAAATAGATAATTGTTTAGGCTTGCAAATCATTTCTCAGGTCTTCTAGATCTGGACAAAAGCATAACATTCACTAGTAAATCTTGTTTGCCTTCTATTTCAGATACAACAACAAGCTAATACAACATGGAAAATAATTGTCAGAGAAATTACTGACTAGTGATTGTAATTGCTGCCTGTGTATGGGTCAGTCAAAACACGTAACTCAAATCAATTTACAGACTCCCTTAATCCATACTGGGCACGAAAAATTGTAAGCTTTCAGACATTTTAACTACTGTGAATAGATTTAGAGAAAAAGAAAGTAATTTCACGATGGCAAAATAAGTTTAATGTATCAGATTAATATAATTTGCCTGATTGCAGAGACAAAATCAGGCCAGGTAGAATAAATGATTTCATTGCTCAGTTATGACTCTAGAAGATAGTCCACACCTATTTCCTTTTGGATAGAAGGAAAAACAGTATAAGTTACTTTCCCGATACAAAATTCAGTCATTTGTAATTGTTCTTACAACTTGACTGTGGACTAAATTGCCTCTGAGATTATACACAGAATTGACCTTTGCTACAAAGGAGAAACATGTAAACAAAACTTATTTTTTTTCCTAGATTTTTTTTTTAATTGTTTGGAAAATTACCAATTAACAAGACATCCAAAATTAAGCACAACATTGTGTCTCTCAGGGTGACCACCAGTGAATGTTCCAGGGGAGTTACTTAAGAATCAATGCAAAAGTATGATGGCCTTTATCTTATATCAAACAGCAGCTTAGGCACTCCTTGCAGGGAACCTGTGTTTAATAGTTCATGACTCCTTCATAAATTTACCTAACTCATTTTTGATCCCTTTGACACTTTTGGTCTCTCAAATATCTTATTGTAGTGAAGTTAATTTGCATTCAGCAAACTTACTTCTGTTTAATGACAATAAAACTTGGACGTGCTCAGTGCTATCATAAATTCCCATCTAGCAGATGTCTACATTCAACACAATATCCTCACAAGAAAAGCTAAGACAATATGCCGTAAACATTTATACTTGAAAAAAAATAAATGTAAGAACTCAGGAAAGTGGCAAAGCTAAAAGAACGTGCTTCATTTTATCCATGGCTTGAGCATTCTCCAAGTAGGAATACACACAGCTGTACTAAAAAGATAACTAGAAGTCATATAGTTCATCTCATGTCACTCTGAACATGGGTGTTTTATTGAGTTCAACTGGTGCCTGAAATATTCTTCACTGAATCAGTTCAAATGTCACCCAAGATGAAGACTTCATCAATTCAGCTGCTTTTCCCCATTCCTCTGTGATTCATTGTGAACATTTACTTCCATAGTTTTGGGCAAAGGTTGCAACTAATTGCAATTAATACAGAAACAAATCCATCTCCTGATGCCAAGGATGGTAAACTTATGCATATGAGTGAAGTGGGACAAATGAGACTAAGTTTATTCAGTAAAAGCCTGTAACAGATTTAGTAGAGTGTAGATGACACCAAGAGTGTACTGTATTACTTTGCATAGTCTTGATCATTTTACTGGATCAAGCAAGAATACTCAGCAGCTAGTCAAGTTCAGTTTTAAGTAATAGTACTGGGAGAACTCAAGTAGGTGCCTCAATGCTAATCCAGATTACACAAGATAGTGCGTGTCTAAGTGGTTTGTTGTATAAAAAATGATTTTTTTTTCTTACTGTACTTTCTTCCTGCTCTTTCAGAGATTAGTTATCAATGGTTGTCTGCTTTCTACTTACACAAACTATAATCTTATTGAAGTAAGTATTCGTAAATATCCAGAAATAATGTTTCCCACTGACTGCAACACCTCATTTTGACTCATCAGCTATATACTTACATAAGGCAAAATCTATTTTGCTCACTTTGTTTGGACAGCTTCACTGACATAATATGTTATAGAAACCTCATTTTGTTAGGTACAAAATAATCTGGAAGATGAGACAGAAGTGGTTACCAACTTTTGTCATTTATTGCATGTAGTCTTGTTTACTAACATGACAGATATTTCTATAATTAAAAATGTAAAGTTTATCATTTCCTACATATATTTTTACTTGGTCCTGGCCCTAGAAATGACATGAACTGAGAGAAAATTCTGTCTTGAGACTGCTTGTTGGTTCAGTTATACTTTTTGGATTCTCTGCATGCAAAAGTTAAATTGGGTGAGAGTAAGGTTTGTGCTTGCATTTAAATAAACTTTAAACAAATGGAGACTAAAAGCAAAGAATTCCTTCTCCACCACCAATCTAATTGTTAATTCCTAAGGAAAAACTGATTTTGGAATAGATACCATTACATTTTCAGCAAAAAACAGTTACAAACAATTAATTTGCTTGAAGAGAGATACACAAAAAATCACCTGTGAAATGATGGAAGAACCAGTGTTTGAGCTCAAAGTTTCTTTGTTCTACTCATCACTCTCCTGGAAAATTCTGTATTTTGAAATGTAGCTAGTAGTTTGGGATGAATTAGGTTTGAGCATGTTGAGATTGTAAGATTAAGGTTGATAACAGCACTGCCAATAAAGAACTAAGTGGAAGAGAGAATGGTTGTACAAGACCAGGAAACCTTTTCCATTTTCCACTGCCATATGAAAAACTGTTGTTTTGCTCTCACTAGCCTTTTCCTCTCGAAATCTTTGAGTGTTCTCAAGAAGCAAGTGAGGTTAAGTGTTGACTGAGGTTGATTTTCCACATACCTGATCTTTATTTCTCAATCCTTTTTTGCTGGCTGTTAAACAAGATTGTCTAATAGAAAAAAAAAATATCTTTCCCATTCTTGTATTTAAGTAGAGGTTTCCCAGTGTACTACTGTATTTTTTGAGCTTGCATCTAGGCTTTCTCTTTTTCTGTAAAGTAGTTAAGATTTAAATTTATTCAAGACTGTTCTCTTCATTATTGCAGCTTTTTTGCCTACTTTGTCAGGACAAAAAAGTGGATTTCTCAGGTACTCTTTGTCAAGTAAAAGATGGGGTGATATTTCTCTTCCACCTCACAGTCTCTCATATTTAATGTACAGTGAGAAAATACAGTAGTCAGCTCCCATCATTAAATAGCATACAAAGATTCATTTCCTAGCAAAAGACTGCAGGAATGGATGCCAGAATCTGTGACTACTCTGGATCAAGAACAGTTGAATACTGTTGTATATGTTTGCTCTTAAATAAAGACCACTGACAACTAAAAACAAATACATAAACAAAAACAAACAAACAGAAACCCCCCAAGAAACCAAGTATAGAACATTCAACTTTTTAAAAGGGAAGCAGTTTCTGAATCCAGTACACTGCCTACACAAGGAATTTGAATATCTGTGTTAACGTGCATGCTCTTTGGCAGTACTGCTGCCCATGAATATGACAATTGTCAGAGCCTGGAAAGTCATTCACTCACTACTGTCACAAATCTGCCTAAAACACAAAGCCACCATATGTTTATGCAAAGAGATGAGTTACTCTCTTGGCTCAAGTGCATAAAGATGAAATATAGAGTATTCATCAAAAAACTATAACATAATGCTTGGCTCCCTCCCTTCTTCCTCTATTAAATTAACTTTTTCAAGATTAATATTTTCATCCATTTTGCAGCATGTCATAAAACATAGAGTAGTACTTACTTCCAGGGAAACAAAGATCATGGGTCATGGCATAGAGCAATTACTTAAAAGACAACAAGAAAATCCAGATAGTGCATGATTCAGAGTATGGTATAGCAGCTGGAATTTACTTCTGCGATCCCAGTGCTGAGCTCTCTTTTACATGGAATTTAGATGCCCTGTTGCTTTTTTATTTAAATGAACATGTGATCCTTTTCAACTGAGCAACTAGCAGCCTGGCAAAAGGAAGCATAAAAATAATGCAGTGGTAGAAAAACCTTATCTGACTGTTTTTTAGTATTTATGGAAAATGACTTTCTGTTACTTTTTTTGCTTTAATGATTACAAGTTCACATATATGTTCAGGACAGACTTGCATGGCTTTGTTGTAGCTACTTGTTTCCATCAATCTGCAGGAACTAACACAGTAATATGCTGTCCAAAATGATTTATGATCTCACTCTGCGTATGCAAATGCCTAACTTTGAGATGTGAATCAAACTACTGTGGTAACATGTCAACTTGCAAAGTATTTAAACAGCTGAATACACCTGTTTCCACTTTATGGATGCTTTCAAGTTTTGGCTACTTTGATTCAAAGCAATATGTTTAGCTTAAAGCATTACTATTCAATATGAAAATTAAAATTGCCTTCTCCTGGGTTTAACAATGTGATGAGGTCTAACAACACACGGATTTATTAAAATGCTGAGGCCCAACCATCTAACTGGGTGGTTCTGAGAGCAAATGAAAGCTGTGCAGCTCACACTGCTCCCAAAGCACCCTCCTGGAAACAAGCACCAGGCTAAGCTATATCTGCAGGCCTGATCATGAGGCAGCTGACAGTAAACTTGAAGTCTTACAGTCTTAAAATGGGAGTGAAGGCTAAGTCACAGTCTACACTCTCTCTAATTCAATTGAATTAGTTTGATAAAGGGGCATAACACCCAGCACACATTTATTATCACTACACATGAGAGAGGAAGGTTGGTAAAGCTAAAGGGAGTCTACACAAATTTACTGCCATGGGTTTAGCTAGTAGAACACCCCTTCCCTTGGTAACAGTACTGTGGTTCCAAGAACACCCAACTTAGTGGCTTAGGGCAACTACTGACACGACAGCCACCGGAGCAGAGATCACCTGCATTGGGCTCAACCTGCATGCAAAGGAGAGCTCGGACAAGTGGCTGCTGCCTTAGCAAGCACAGGAAGGCACCTACATAATTACTAGGGCTTGAAAGGTGAGCATGCAAATACCCACAACTTGGACTTGGAAAATAAAACTCAAGGTTAATTGGATTGCACAGGTAAACATGCGTTCAGACATAATAGCATAAATAAGAGGGATTTAGCACCGACTGTGACTCCTCACGTTGCTGCTGTGTTTAGTCCTAAGAGAACCTGTGCACCATTCCACTTTGCATTTATGTAGGGACAGATTTTCCAGAGCTGGCTACCTAGTCCAGATACAACCTGAAAACGTAAGCAGAGCACTACAGATACAAAGAAGATGAGGAAGTGAAACATCTTCTAATTACAGAAATCATGGCAATTACTATGCCACCCATTGACTTGGGTAACAACATTCCTATGTCTGACATCAACTATTACTTGAGAGCTATCATTCCTGGAGTGCAAATGAAAATATAAGGCTTTTTCTAAAAGTGCATTTTAACTTCAGTGCACAGGAACACAACCCAAATACAAGTCCAAAATACTCAGATACTAGAAGACAAGAAAATAAGTATCAATATTTTTCAAGGACAGCAAATAATCCAACACTTAAATTTCATTCATGATTTGGAAAAGCTTCATGCTGTTGCCACTTGGATTATTCATGGAAGCTACATCAGATGAAGTTTTTTTTCCAAACCATCTGAAATTTGTAATTCTAAATTCTATGACTCACATAAACCTTTTTAATAAGAAAATACCTTCCACAAGGCAGGTTACAGACAGCAAGAGCTATTAAGAAATTGGAGAGAAATGCAAGAAAATCAGATGTAAGGAAAAATAAGAATCCACAGCATAACACAGAAGAAGGATAAAGATTCCATTTTGATTTGTATATCATTTTCTAATTTGAAGTTTTCCTGGATTTTTACTCTTTTACTTGTTTAGTAACAATTGGGTTATTTGGGGGTTGAAACTGATACTGTGCCTAAACTTTTGAATCACTAATTATCATTACAGTTTAAATTTTTAATTTTATTTATTTATTTATTTTTCTGGACTGAGCTTTACCCACAAAGTTAATGAATATTTAATTATTAATTCTCAACGTCCACTCCTTTACAGGAATTTGGAGACATCATCCACTTATCTTTCCGCTGCTGCATGGGGTCAAACTCAGTTTGCTTCAGGACACTTCAAGCCTCCTGTAGTCAGGCTAAGCAATTTATAACATTGAACAACAGCTACAACACAGGTCAAAGCATCAGATCTAGAGCAGAACAGTCAAGGCAGGAAACACAGCTCTCAATAACCGGTCCCCTCAGTCTGACTAGCAAGCCCTCCTGAGCAGCTGAGCCCAGACTTTATATAAGAAAGGAGAGTGACAAATCCAAACATCTGACTCAACTAGATTTAGCAGGCCAAATGCATATCTCCCTTCTAAATTTATTTCTTGATGACTGCCTCTGGGGATCAAATGGTTCCAAGAGAAACATTCAACTAAGGCAAACTAAGGGTTTCCACATAAACACTGTCATACAAACATGCACTTATTTTCCATAATAATTTGGAATTTCATCTAGTGGCCTATTTGGAGCCCCATGATTCTGAATGACCTCATTCCTTTCTCACTCACTCCAGAGTGAAATTCTCCCTTGTCAAAGAGTCTCCAACTGCCATTGACTTTTAAGAGCCTACAGAACTGAAAACGATCCCTGTATAATCCCACCTCTTCTAGACATAGCATTTCATTGGAAGCAGCTATTTCTGCTTCCAGTCCATAAAATTATGATTGAATTAGAAGTTGTTCTCCTCCCCTAGCTCTCCCTGTGACACCCAGACATTGTCTAGATATTCCAAACAGTATACATTTTACCACTTTCTTTGCTCTTTCATTACAAGGAAGAGCTTTTTTGGTGCTATAAGGAGACTCCTCTTAAGCATGACCTTTGTTTCCAGCCCTGCTTCAGGCAACTAAGATAAGTACAAGTAAAGTTACACTGTAATAAGAGCCATAGTTCAGAAGTGGGCTTTCTAAGTGTTATAGTCTACATGTAGACAAGAATGCTTGCTGGTTTTGTACAAGAAGAAAATCTTCACCTTATTTCTGCTGTAATAAGGAAAATTTAACAAAATTGATCCTTATTTAATTAATGTAACAGAAAATTATGATGTACAATTTAGCCTTTTCCATGTCTGATTTAATAACTGACAACCATATGTACAATGTACATAAAAACTTACTGAAATAAGTAGAAGGAAATATTATGAGAGCTGCTCTGATGTTAATACCTCCTATTTTATTATGTTGGCCCATGAAGTCAAAGGCAGGTGCTGATGTTGTGGCAGTAGAGATTGAATCTTCTCTTCTCACCAATGTTCCATTACATTTTGTCACCATAGAATCACAGAATCCTTAGAGTTGGAATGGACTCTGAAAGGCCATCAGGTCCAACTCCCCAGTTTGAAGACCATGGTGCATTTTGCCAGTCTTGGATGGACTGTCCTACACACCTACTGTGTAGTCTGGATTTGGTTCCTTCTGACTTCCATCTAATTGAGCCGATGAAGAACTAGGCTGACAAACATAGCTAGAGCCAATCCAAATCCTCTGCTAAGACTGATTTTTCTAAGCAAGAAAAGTTAATTTTTCTAAAGCTAGAATTTAAATTGCTTTAGGTTTTAAACACAGACAGGATCCTTTAAATTGTTGATAGGATAATTTTTGAAAATGTTACTGGAAATATCTGCATATCATCCTTCCTTTTTCATTCACAGTGAGACCTGAACAGCTGCGATCAGTGGAAGGAATAGTGTACTTCAACATAAAATTACTTGCTTCTATCAATATTGTTCTCCTCAAGTTCATAGCCCATTTGCTGTTAGGTCCCACACGACCATCTTACTCATGTACCTGATTTTCCCTCATATGTGGCCCAGAATGCAGAACACAAAAGGGAATCAGAGCCTGGAACTTCAGATGAGAACCATTAAGCAGGGTTTTAACAGACCTAGGGGGTGTGTGGAAACAAGTTACTGCAGAAATCTTCACAAAGAAAATAGGAATGATCTGTCATATAGTGAATGTACTTCAGTACCTAGCTTTGCTCTAAATCAAACTCTAACAATCCTTTTTCATAAATTACTATATTTCAGATATCTGACAGAAATGCAGAGCAGTACATTAAACTATTTTAAGATTACCAATTGTGCTTTTAAGATTCTCTCCATTTTATGAACACCTGTATGCATGGGTTTATATTTTAGGTAGAAATCATACATTCATGCACAACATACATATTTTCTTGATTTTTCCTTTCAGAATTCAAAAGGGTCGTTGTCTGTTCTTGAAAATCCTCTCAGAGTAAAAGAACTGAGAGCTTTAGTTCCCTTTTCATATTTCTGGGGAAAAGAATGGGTTCACATATCAGAACAAATAAGAAGCATTTTAATAATTTGAGTAAGGCAGGAACATCCTTCTGCATAGGAGTCACTGTTGCATTCAGAGAACTCTATCCACCCACCCGCAATCAATGCTTCATTTATTCTTTGTATCCTTTAAAATGGAGAGCTGACTGAACACATAAGTGAACTAATTATTCAGTGCTTCACAATAAATTTAATAATTTTACAGATAGTGAGATTAGTTCAATACCCCATATGTAAATATCTATTTATTATCACATTGAAAACCATTAATCTTTAGATGCAAAACATATCCTGATAACATTTTCAAGTAATAATATCCTATTTCTTTAATGTTTTATGAGGACTTTCCCACTTGCATTATATAGTTCTTCTAAAATGTGAAGAGTGCACAACTCAGTGACACCTAATTTATTCTCAATATGTGCAGTACAAAAATATTGTATTACACTCAAGCAGCTGTCAAACTATTCTACCTGGCAACATGCAGCACTTCTTGCACGTGATGTAGCAAGACTAACTATAGTAGGAACAAAGAAAAAGCAACTCTTAAGATGAAAGAAAACGTAGGAAGTAAAGATACATTTAACTAAAATATGAGATTACATGCAAGTTCACTGCATTTCCTCTTCAGTTTGATATTTTTCTGTTGTTTTTGCTTAAGAGTGTTTGATATATCAACACAAAAGTTGTTTGGAATAAAGAATTCCATGTCCATCTAAGACCTGATCAAATGTCTGTTAACTGCTTGGCAGCAGTCAAATCCATTTCCACTTGTTTCTATCAAAGCCACAAGCACAGTTGTTATCAATGTTCTTAGATGTTACTTAGAGGAATTCCAACATCTTATGCGTGAAACTCTACCTGCAATGCCTTAAAAGAGAAATCATAATCTGAGTAGGGCTGGCAGGCATGTTAGCCTTGCAGAAGACTGATTCTTGTAATACCAAGATATTGGTGTGCGATATGGCACTAGCTATCCCCCATGGGGGCAGAGGGGATTGATAATAGGAACACTACCAGGGCTGATAATGGCAGAATTACTTGCAGATTCAGATCCCAATTTTCAATTGCAGAAGAAGATTGCTAAGAATATTAGAAAGCAGAAATAGAATGGACTTTTTGGTGTGCGTGAGTTAAACAAATAGTTGTAAAGATGGTTAAGGGACTGAAGTATGTGACTTATGAGGAGGGACTGGCAAAGGGGAAGGAGAAGACTCAGAAGGATCTTATCAATGTGTATAAATGTCTGACAGGACAGTGCAGATAAAATGAACCTAGGCTTTTGTTTTTTTCTTCTTTTTTCTTTCCTCTCCAGTAAGGCCCAGTTAAATTTACGAAATTGATGGTAATTGAAACACAAAAGGGTGATCAGACACTTACAGGTCAGTCAGAGTTGTTCTGGAATATCCATCCTTGAAAATGCTCAAAATCAGGCTGAGTATGTTCCTGCACAACTTTGTCCAGATGACCTTACTTTCAGCAAGACATTGAATTAAATAACCTCCAGAGTTTCTTTACTGTCCCCACTAATTTGCAATTCTGTGAATAAGCACAACTATGTTTGATATTTTCTCCCATTACTAATCCTGCTGTATCTTTCTCATGTATAAATCAAAGCTTCATGCACAGAAAGAACCAGTCTGATATTTGTCAGCACTGCAGTCACAAACTGAAAACAAGCAACTAACACAAAACCAAACCCATTTATGGTGATATATTTATGACATTTCAGTATTTAAGCACAAATATGTTAAGGAGTTATTGTTGTTTCAAGCTCTGCTTGAAAATTTATAAGGCAAAAATAATTTTTCATTATTAGGTTAAAAAAAAAAACAAACACTTTTTTTTTAAAATCTGCTTCAGTAGTAAAGTTCTCTCACAGTCTTCCACTGCAGAGGCAAGAAGACTCTCTTGTATGTTAAAGATGCTACCCAGTTTGATATCCTGAATTCTTGCACAGTCCAGTGGAAAAAGCAAAACTCACTTAAAATGCACAAAAGTACATCCATAAATGCTTTTAGTTATGATTTCAAAAGTATTGGATTTGAATGCGTGCATGCTTTTTCCTCCCTTTTTCTTCCTCTCTTCTTTTTCCCACTCTTTTTCTAAGCCAATTGTTAGTTATTCTTGTTCAAAAATAAATACATAAATCAGGATTGCCTGATTGAAAAATAAAGAAAGGAATCATGGAATCAAAGGCAACAGAATCTAAACACCTCAGCCAACCTAAACAGGACAAATTTTGAAATTCAATTTGATCTCAAAAAATTACTGTTCCCATTCTAGAAGTAAACACACTGCACTGTGCAATTCTGTCCACTCCCTGCCCTGCTAGGGGCTTCTAGCCCTTTTCATTATGAATCAAAATTCTGCCTATGCTTGCTGAGATTCCATAAAAACTGCACTTCATTTGAAGAATGGGAACAAGGGAAAAGCAAAGTCATCAAAATAAAAAAATCCTAGTGGCTATATGAGCTGGCATATTTTCCCATTATTACATCTTAAGACACATTCAGTAAAAACTTTAGGTCAGATGAGGAATTTTAAAGTAAAGCTTAACCACGAGAGCACTTGCAGCTCTTACCTCACACTATTCATCCAAGACTGACTGCAAATACAAATCATACCTTCACAGAGTTCAGCAGTTCTAGACTTTTAAATCATCTTATCCTTTTTCATAAGGGTCTACCCATCCCCCCCAAACACATACTTTCTTGATGGCTGTCTTAGACCACTAGTTTCCTCTTTCCATCTGGTCCTTCCACTTAATTGTCTTTTGCATGCAAGCGCTATTGAGACCTTCTCCTCATCTCTGCTGATTGCTAAAACTCCCCTCTGGAAAAAGAACAATCCCCAGCAGCCAAGCCCAGGCTCTAACAGCCAAGTTGGGGTTTCCTTGTGAAGAAGAAAAGCTCAGTAATCAAACAAATGCAGCACTTACAAAAGACCCTTTTATACAGGAGGGGAAGGAGGCCTTGAACAAATAGATATCTATTGAGCATAGGACCCAATGCAATGCCACATCCTTTGTTGGCTCCAATAAGCCCCCAAATTTTCATATGGTTTCCCTGTAGAGAGAGCCTCCGAATGACAGGGGGGTGGAAAAGCTAGACGAATTTTCCTCAGGTTTGTAATTCCCACCACCTATTCCCAAAAGCCGTGTGATACTCTCCCTTTTCAAAGAAAGAAGACAGACTCTTTAGCAAGGTGTGTTGTGATAGGACAAGGGAAAATGGTTTCAGACTAGAAGAGGGGAGATTTAGATTGGATATAAGAAAAAGAGTTTTTCTGTGATAATAGTACTGAAGCACTGGAACATGTTGCCCAGAGAGGTGGTAGACAGTCCATCCCTGGAGACATCCAAGTTCAGGCTTTATGGGGCTCTGAGCAACCTGATCGAGCTGTAAGTGTCCCTATGCACTGCAGGGGAGTTGAGCCAGATGGACATTAAGGCTCCTTTCACACTCAAACAATTCCATGATTCTAAATATAACCTGCAGCATCTCAAAACTTCATTTAGAGGAAGTATTACAAAGAAAACCTTATTCTTAAATAAAAACTGAAATTACTAAAAGCCTTAAAAATATAGAATAAATACTAGCAGCAAAAGTTAATAAAGGCAATGTAATAATTAGTAGTAAGTGCAATCTAATTGGGTTGTTTAATCTCCAGAATACTGGGACATGAACTTCTTTGTCAATAAAAGTTACCTCTCTCACAGATTACTCAGATAAGACTGATGTTCTTGTAGCAAAGTAGTACTAAACACCAGCAATCAGCTGATGGTGGCAACACAAGGCCAACAAGAGTGATCAGGACACGGTCAACCTGCTTCACACAGCAAGCAGAGCCAGGGAAAGTTGTTGTGCAGCCAAAGGCAGCTCTTCAGAAGTGCAAGGGTGCAGCTAGGCCATGTTTCTGCCCAGGGATGTTTTGCGTCCACCCACTCCTTGTATTTTTGTCTTACCTTTGGCAGATAAGTTTTAATCACTTTGCTGCCAGGCACACGAACAGTGACACTTTGGAACACATTCCTGTCATATCAAATGCAATGCTTTGTTTTCCCTTTAAAATTAGAGGTGCTTGGCTTTATAGCCCTCAAAATAAAAAAGTGTTTAAAGTTTGTGGGGAAAAAAAAACAATCATAAACACACACACACACATACAGTCCAGACACAGAGTGACAATTTAAAACTTAAATTTGTGCATTAAGGAAACGTTTTGATAATAAGCATAGTTTTGATAATAAGCATAAGAACAGCAGTTTTCTAAGCCAACAGGTTGAGCCTTTCTTAGCAGGAACATCCCTTTGCACAAACATTTATGTATCCCTTATGGACTATGATTACACTGACTATGTTGTGCGATTTTTCCATGAGTCCAGACTTCCTCACCGCTCAGTAGAGCATCCTTTTTAGCTACATACGTAGCACTAAAACTCACCCACACGTTGTTCTTCGTTACTAGAACAGTCAACCACTCCAACACTTCCTGAATTTTTCTTTCTGCTTCACACAGCTGAACTATGAACATGTGTTTATTTTCTCCTATTGCCAAAATTGTCAAAAATAAAATTTTAAATCCTAATCTAGCAGCAGTACATAAATATATGACAAATCCCATTGATTCACTGTGATTCCAAGTGCTTAAGATTAAGCATCTACTAAACCAGATACTGCCTTTGTTGGACTTCAATGCCAATTTGAGCTCTGTATGATCATAAGTCTCTGCACTCAGGGTTTTCTATCTGTTGTATTCTCTGCAATCAGAGATGCTAAGGCACTAAACAGCATTAGACCCACAATCTTATGTAGGCCTCAGTTTATAGAGATGTGAGCCTTAAGAGCTACATACCAAATCCTGAGGTTTTAAATACTCCATCACATTAGAAGGTATAGATTCCACCCACCAAAGTTGTTCTTTGCTGGGCTTGGAGATGCATCTGTAAACAGGAGATCTAGTTTAGATACAGGAGCTCAGGTAGTAACTATGGCCAAATAACGTGATTATCTAGACATTTCTCTATAGTGGGTATAGAGCCAATTTTCACTTGGAAATAAGATATTCACAAAAATATCTCTGTTACCAAAGAGAAGTATGTCCATCAGTCTGGACATATGTACATCACCCAGGTCTTTGAAGCACTAACTAAAAATAAATGCTGTTATGCACAAGAGATTTTGACTCATATACAAAACTCTGCCCTTGTCGGGTACTGTCACAGGTATATTTCTGTCCTTTCTTCAAGGAAATACAACATTTGTATGGTGCACACCACGCATCCACTTTTGGATGGAAATTTCAGCAATGCTCCATGAAGGCTTCTATTAGTTCTTACCTAAAGGGACACTCCTGCTAAAAACTCATGTACTAAAAGCACGCTTTGACAAAGATGTCCTTATTCTTTGACCTACTTATTCCTACTTGCTTACACCCTCTCTTCTTCTCTACTATGGTTTCCTGCTGCTTAGCCTTGCTCCCTTGTTCTTGAAAAATGTGGGAAGGAATCTCCTCCCTGGAGCAAGGCAGGCCACCAGAAGAAGCAGGTGGCAGTTGTGAGCAAAGGATGAGAGAAACCCAAAAGAGAAAGCTGTTTGGGAAGTAACGAATACAAGCACTAATTTATATTTTAATGATTAAAGAGAGATTAAAGCCAACCACATCATGATTTTAACTCTGCAGCTGGTGGATTTCTTTGTCTTCTGGTCAATGAAGCTGAATTAGAGGACTGAGGGAACTTTAAAAGTGTTAAAAGATGTTATAATAATAATAATAAGGGGAGTTCTATAATTATAGAGAGATTATTGCATATAATATATAAGTGGCTTGCTCTTAAAGAGCCTCATCAAACCGATTTCCACTGCAACTCATTGATGTCACAGATGAGGACTTCAGGTGGGAGGATAAGCTATGGGAATGGATGCACACTTAAGAAACAAAGTCCTCGTTTTCATGCAAATGATCTTGTGCAGTTTAGAAGAAGGGGAGAAAAATGTCTTTTTAGAGCATTGTGACAGCAATACAGTGTGGCGAGGAGGAGGAAACTGCTCTGGTGCAGTGATGAACTGTTTCAAATGAACATTTAATAAAGTTGTTCAGAAGACAGCAGCTGTAACCCTTCTGCAATCCCAGCATATTTTACTATGATTGCACAAAATAAGAAAGTCAATGTCTGCATGGTATAAGTAGAATGACAGAGCCAGCCATTGGAAGATTTTGATGTTACTGTCTTTTCATTCTTCTCCTTTTAGACTGCGAGAACAAAGTATATTCTCACAGTGTGGTTCACAAAGACTTGTTTCTACTCAAGGGCAGTCATTAGTTGAACTCACTGTAATACTAGGTGTTATTGTTTAAGTTTTATGTAAGAACATGAAAGAAGTTCTCTCCTGAATAGCCCTCTTGCTCAGCTTTGTATGCCCTTCACCACTGAAACTCATCTTGTCTTGTCATCCTCCTCCATACTACCTTGGTGAAACCACTCTGCCTGGCAAAGACAAAGGCAGGTACGGTCTTCACTCCTTTTTCAAATGGCTGGATGGACTTTAAAGCCAGTGTATAAAAGCTTACATAGTTGCAGAAAAAAATCCCTCTGTATTCTGAACAAGGGGAAGAACAAGGGATTAAATATCTTGACTTCCCTCCTCACTTTTCAGAGCATGCCAGCATTGTGATTTGCACGGAGCAAATGCTTCACCTTTCCCACTAACAGGACAAAGGTATTGTTCACAGCATTACTGTTTGTTTTTGCTGCTGTTTGGTGCAGGTACACAAATCCTGCAGGTAAACTCAGCGCAAAAGTAGTGTTGACTCTCCCTATCACATAACCCTCAGTCACTTTGAGCCTGGATCCAAAAAATTGACACTTCTGTTTAAGATCTAGATTCAAGCTGTAAGAAAAACTTTTCTGACTTCAGAACATTTCCAGTCAAATATATTATCTGAATTTCAAGATCTCATGAAATGCAGAGAGAGAAGTAAGTACCACAAACAATCCAAAGCAATCACACTAAAGCCTTATCTTACTTTACCAATACTTGACGATATCATTTACTTTCTCCATGACTCCAGAGCAGGAGTCCAGAAAAATCAAGATCTTATTCTTCAGAGAAAATGCAGCATTTTTTGTCCCATTGAAGCCAAATTCTTCTTTTACATTCTTTAATTATAATAGGAGTGAGGTGAACCTTTAATTACGATCTTGCTACAACAAATTATGCTCCATATCATGTTTGGATGTGTGCAACTTTATTTATGTGTTCAGAAATCACTTCTTTCTAAAACCAAAGGTCTTAAATCCATTCAGCAATTAAGAGAGACAATGTTCACCACCACTATTCCTGGTCAAACACCACCCAAGTTAGTGAAAATCTTTATTTATTTTACAGGAATGCAAGTAACAAAGCATTGGGATAAATTTTATTACTAGCTTTAGATAAAAGATGGGATAAGTAAGCAACTCTTGCTTTGTACATTGAGCATCACCTGCTTCTGTTCATCATAGCATACTAGTTTACCTTTATATTTTATATACCAGGGATTTAGTTCACACCACAAAATGTCCTGTTAAGATTTTAGATTTTTTTCTTCGGGCTTTTACAGAGTAACATTGCCTGTTCTCATGAGAAAAATTATACAACCTCAGTTTCAGTAAAGGGACAAATTCTCAGCTGCCATAAACTGATATTACACCAAGGTCATTACAACTGCACAGATTTACAGCATTGTAATCATTCAGATATAGGACTCAATCCCATCCATCAGTGTTTTGTATCTTGCATCATCACTTAACACTCACTTCTGAAGACAAAATACAAAGATGAATTAAGCCCTCTGGGTTTTATAGCTAGTAGAAGTTGCTCTACTTAATGATGTAATTAATCTTTTCTATTGTTTGTCCCACACCCTCCCTCCTGCCCCCACCCTGAGATAAAAGAGTTGTTAAAGCATCCATTTCTGTTGCTAATTTTTTTCCTTTTACTTGCTTGTCCTTTGTGTACATTTTCTAGTTTACACTTAATGTTCATTTCTCTCAATTTATTTCATGCTCTTGCTAACCGGCTGTCTAAAGTCAAGCTTCAAATGGTAGTAGCCATACTGAGATAGTCAGTTCAGTGGGGTGAAAGATTAATTTCAGCTTTTTCACAATAACCATATGGTGTCTAGCACAATGTAACAGACTTTTGCTGAGCAGTTCTTAAAAACCACAATGATAGGCTGAACACTGAAAAATTGAAATATAATCACATTCATTCAAATACTTGCAGACCTTACTTTCACTGAAGGATTGTAAGAAATCACTAGTCATAACAAGCATTTCAGCTATTTCACTTTATATGGGGTGGATTGCAATCCATACCACCGTACTGGTCTCAAACAATTCTGTCTTTCAATTGTTCTGTCCAACAATAATTCAGACAACACTAAAGTAATAAAAGAACACAACTGATCATCTCAGGGTGGATTTATTTTTGGCATATCTTGGTCTTTAGACTGATTTTGAAACATTAGCTTTCTCTTTCCCTTCTATTGTTTAGTATTCAAAGAGATTACAGATTCCACTAGAAAGGAACAAAAAAAGCAAAAAAACACCCCAAAAACCTGTGACAAAAATCAAATCTATTTTCATTCTTGAGCGATTTCTGAGGGTCATATTCTTTTATATATTACCAGGTCTATCTGATTTATACTGATGTTCAGAGATAGACTTCTATCTCAGCAACATTTCTACATTTCCTTATGTCATTGCCCATCCATTAAACTCACAGTGATGCTGATCACACATACAGAATTAAGCCCATGCTTAAGTATTCGTAGCAGCTGGGCCTTAGAGCCAATTGCTTTCCCAAGGTATTTAAGCACGCCTCTTCCTTAATCATTTTTGGCAGCATACAAATAGATGCAGATTTGCATATATTTACCAAAAACATATGGCAGCCCACAGCTACAGTAACTTTACTTGCAGAAAAGGTATACAATTTTTCAGAATTGCAAAGCATCTCAGCTACCAGGTGCCTCTGTGTATTTAACAAAAGCTAAGCTTGAACGAAGTATATATAAAGAGATCTGCAGCATCTCACTTGACACATGCTGATGTATCACCAATCAAAGCTATCTGTAACACCAGCTTAATCAGTTAGTCCCCAACCTTGGAGAATAACTCATTAAGGAGAGGCACAAAAGAGAAGGCAGCTCAATAGTGTTTCAACAATACATAAATAAAGCTGCCCTGTCATGGTAAATTCTGTGTAACAGGGAAAATGGTATAAAACCTGACATTGATCTAGAAGCTTGGTACCTCAGGGCACAGAAAGGGGAAAAGACATTTAATCACTGATGCTGACTGTCTCCATGATCTGGTAAGAAGCTCATGCCACTAGCTATGACCCATCAGGTGACCCTAAGTCAAAGTGGATGAGCTCTACACCTGAGGGAGCATGGCTGAGCAATATGAAAGCTGGTTTGATGGAAAATGAGAAAGGAAGCCCAAAGAGATTTAGCCAGCATTCAAATGCAGAAACATTAATTCTCTACACATTCCATTCAACCCTGTAGTTATAAACATTTCTGAGAAGGGGAAAAACAAGAACTTAATTGAGATTCTGTTTGCAATAATAAACTACTAAGGCAAGTTCTCTGCAGACTACCTACGTTGCAAGATCACTTAATGCTGAAAGTACATTCATTATCATATTTATCAAATAATCTAACTATTTTGACTTTTCAAATGCTATTTATTTCCCAAAAGCCTCCCAAACTTGGAACAGAGGTTTTGAAATATTACATATCCTGATTGATTTCTCTCCTATTCCAAAACATTCCTGACTAGCTGTTAAGAACTTAATTTCTACTGTTGAAGACAATAGAAAAAACTAGTTTTTCCTACAAGAACTTAGTTCTTCTTGGTTAATGACATTTTGTTAGTTTCAGTTTTTTATTCATTTAATTTTAAAGTAACATATTTCTAACTATTATCATACTGTTAATGTATTTGGTTTCCCTTGTCTCAGGTGTTTTATAAAGCATATAGCAATAGTATTATAGTGACCATGACAGGTGGGATAGTAACAAGGGAACTAGAAGCTTGAAGAAAAAGAATCAATAAAAAAATCTTCCATTCACTGTGTAGAGATATCAATCCTAAAGCAACTATACTGAGTATTTATTTCCCTCACATGTTAAAGAAAATAAACTAAACCATCATGCTGTCCAATCAGAACAGCTGAGAGCCTGTAAGGGACTGATCTGGTCATACAAACAATGCTAATACAACCTCCACATCTAAAATAAGCATAAAGGAAGAATGCCATCTTCCCTCTGCAGAAAGTCTTTACAAAATATGACATCCAGAACTGACAACTACAGGCCCAGAACAAGAAGGGAGAACAAGATCAAAATGAGAGTAAAAAACAAAAGCCTTGTAATGTAAAGCCTCAAGGAATGTCACCCATGCAGTTCATCCAGTGTGCATTAGATTGACAAATCCAACCTCAACGTGAAATGCAAAGGTTATTCTTTCAGGGAAGACAAACTGTCTTCCCCTTATTTGTTAAACCTTAATATATATTTCAGTTGATCTTCCCAAAAAAGCATGGAACATGAGATGAAGACAAGCACAGCTATCTGCTGTGATGTCAGAGCATAAGTTGAGCCAGTGTGGATCCTTAGTGTCCCAAGTCCAACTGTTAGCCATCAAGTAGCTTCAAATAGTTCTCCTCAAATTCTGAATCAAGTTCAAGTAAAAAAAAGAAATTAAAAATCATATATCACATACTGACTTCCATGCAAGAAACAAGATAATTTTCTTATACTGAGCAACAAAAAGCCTTAATTACAGTAAAACTACTATTTGAGTGAATATCAGACCAGAAACCACACAACAAATTAACAAAGTCAAGGTACTCGGTATAACAATGGGAACTTTCAGCCTTAGAAAATTACTTCACAGCAGAACATTCCAGCAGTACAAAAGCATTAGAAATATTGGTGACTTCTTCAGAAAAAGAAGAGATGGTTCTTTCCTCTAGTCCTATCCCCATAGACTCCTCAGTAAAAAATCTCTTGGTTCAAATGTAAAAGTGGGATTTACACCTCAAATGCTAACATAGTATAAAAAAGTCACAGGATGCAGTCCACTAGGGTACAGCCTAGAAGACAGACCCTAACTTAGTGTTTAAAATGGAACTCCAAACATTTTCCATTAGGCCATACATGACTGTATCCATATGGATACCAAGCCATATAGCAGACCAGGCACTGTTTTAGGTGAGCACAGGTATTGTAGAAGTTCTTTTTTTGTTTGTTTGTTTTTAAATAATCACAAAAAATATTCCCTTTTATTTTTACTTGCAACAGAGCTAGTTAGCTAAATTTAGTCTTGTAAACATCTAACTTAACAGGCTGCATCTATTTGCCTCAATATTTTAGCTGACTTAGGAATATACTTTCAAACCAAGTCTCCTAGTCATCTACACTGTCTGAATTTTGATTCACATTTTGCAGCTGAGTTTGCACCCATAAATAGGATCAATTTCAGATTAAATTAAACCAGAAAATATACTTCAATGCCTTATCTGATGCAGTCTAATTTAAATGGTATGGGTGCCAGGGTGTGGCTAGTATGAAGTAGCTTGCTGAAATTGGAAGAGAACAGATTTCAAGTTGACAGCATCAAGTGTTCTGCTCTTCAGTAGCGCAACTCAGTAAGAGCACCACTTACTAATGTACATAAACTGACGTGCATTTCTGAAAAGGAAGTACAACAGACATCAACATCTTTTGTCTATGCACTTTGTCTATAGTGCATTATACTTGTGCTTCATACAGGCAAAAGCTCTGGTCACTCTTGTGACCTCTCATCCATTCTCTACAAAATACAGAGCCAAACCATTGAAGAGCTTGAAAATGAGAGCACACACCCTGAAAAATACAGGATTCAGGACATAAGGTTTGTTTTGACTTGTGAGTAAGCATGATTAAGGTAAAAGTTTACCACACTTTAAAAAAAAATAATTGTGACAAACAAGAGAGGGTTGATAACAGCAGGACAAGAGGAAATGGTTTTAAGTTGAGGGAGGGGAGATTTAAGTTGGATCTCAGGGGGAAGTTCTTTACTATGAGAGTGGTGAGGTACTGGAACAGGCTGTGACCTGTGTCCAGAGAGGTTGTGGATGCCCCATCCCTGGAGGTGTTCCAGGTCAGACTGGATGGGGCCCTGGGCAGCCTGGTCTAGAATTAAATGTGGAGGTTGGTCGCCCTGCACATGGCAGGGGGATTGGAGATTCATGATCCTTCAGGTCCCTTCCAACCCTGCTCATTCTGTGATTCTGTGAACTTTAATGTTGAAATTTAGAATGCCCTTTCCAAATTTCATCTTGACTCAAGGAGGGGAAGGGAAAGAGAAAAGCTTTTTTTTCCACTATTATTATTTTTTTTAATGCTCTGGTCAATAAGTAGAAGTTGCCAGTAGTTGCCCTGTCAGCGGATGCATAAAAATAAACACATTACTCAATCACCATTTTCTAAATTGCTCATTACCTAGTTTGAAATTTATGGCAGTTCAGCTTTTTTTTTTTTTTTTTTTTTTTTTTACACAAATATATCTTCAAGTTGGCTTTTCACTTCAAAAAGAGCACAATAGAATGCCAGATCTTTCTGAAAAGTCATTTCACCGGATTATTTTCATTATATATCATGTTGGATTGCTTAAACGTCTACTCTGATATCAATCTCACCTGAGCCCTGCACGGTACTGATTTGCTCTCTGACATTACATATATCCCTAAGGCTTCTAGCAACAACAAAAAAAAAAACAACCATGCTGCTGCGAATATAGGAGAAAGTGACAGCCTAAGGATTAACCTGCTTGTTGATATTCATGTTCTAGCACATCCTCTGACAAACAGAATACTCCAGGGGTCAGGTTTCATCCTAATCAGAAAAGAGAGAATACAGATTGTTTTGATCAGAACTACATGTGTCTGAAAGGCTAATCCAAAATTAATTAGATCTGGGCTGCATAATATTCATTTGGATTTGTAAACATGGTGACAGGGGTATGAGGATTATGCTGATAGAGAACAGATAAGGTAACTAATTTGTAGGTTGATGATGCTTTAATAATGTCACAAGTAACACTTCTTTGTCATAATAATTGCTAAAAATAAGGGATTTTTTTTCTCTGTAAATTAGCATGTAGACAGCAATTCAGTCAAAAATGAAGACATTTCAGCAGTCATAACATGCGGAAATTATTTTAGCAACAATACTCAAATATTTCCACTCTGACACAGCAGTCAGTTTAGAGCAGAGCAGCCTTTTTAAAGACAGACACCTTGGGCAAAAGGAAACGGACACTGAACTGTTTTGAATTTTTTACTTATGGCCTTTTAAAAACCATAAGGCTGACTTTCACACACGGAAAGCTGACACAGTACTACTGATCTCAGCCATCACACAATAGTTTAATTATTAAGTGGCTTCTCCCTACCCCATAATCAATCTTCATTTACCAGTAAAGAAAAAAAAACACTGTACAGTGTTCAATGATTTAAAAAATAAAAAACGCACTAAGTTACAAGAACACCAAGGCTGCTGTTAATACTGTCCAGAGAAACAGACATTGTCTGCCTAATTTCACATAAACAGGGAGGAGTGGTGGGGAAAAGCCCTCTGCAGGACTCACCTGAGGATATGAGATAAACTGCAGACAAGTTCACTGTCTATCTAACACAAAGTGTTGATCAATTTGGAAGGAAGGAATGGGAATGAGAATGCATGAAAATGGAAACTGGGAGCACTTACAAATTCATTAACTAAAGTGTCTTTCTACAAACCAAGGTCATCCCTTATTCAGCTCCTAGATTACACATCCTCCCCCATTGCTATCAACGTGAGCTGAACAGGATAACAATCTTCCCTTGTGTTATGAGAATGTCACAAACAGATCATTTCTCATTTTCCTTTTACAAATGGATTAGCACTGTGCCAATTCATGACCCTATTTCACTCTGTGCTGCAGGTGAAGACTTACCTTATTAAAACTATACTGAGATTTTGTTATGTTTATACAGATATATTAAACTTCGGTTGTTCTGCACATGGATTTTTCAGATGAAACTATGAGTGTTAATATTTCAGAGAGGAAAGACTGGAAACCACTTCAGAGAAGTGCACGTTTGACAAAATGTCAGACAATGGCTTTGAAATCTAAGAGAGAAGATGATAAAGATAAAAATGCTTGCTTAATGAATAAACCCTCTGGGAAGCAATTTTTGCTGTATCTGTTACAATTCTAGTGGTGCCACAGTTTCCCAGCTCGTGACAGTCTTCATCAGTACAAATGCAACAAACCACTATTTTAGAAGAAATGCAAGTGCTGAAGTTCCACATTAGGGAAATTGTATCAGAATAACAAGGAAGTGATAATATTAAGATAGGAGGTGCTCCCTCCTCGCTCCCTGAAGGAGAGTAGAACTGTAATTCAGAAACCATTTTTGGTATGCGACCATGGTTCCCCCACAGAATTTGCCTTTGGGAAAATGCATTCCTCAGTGTTGCTATTGTCAAGAGGCCATTTCCTTCCTTGCCTGCTTACTGGAATTTCCTTCAGCACTATCTGTAACCAAACAGTTTGCAGCTGATCTCTGAAATACATGCTTTGGTTCATGGCAGGCTTCAGGCAGAAGCCTTGAATAAGGTATGCTTAAAGCAGAACGCTCTCAGAAATAAATAGAAAAAAGCTAGAACAAATATTTGCTATTTTAACATCAGCAAAGTCAAGGAAGTACGCTGCTGTGATATTTAATACCGTTCAACATAATCCGAAGGGGATTGTGCAGCATCTGAACAGACTGCTAACAATAAAAGGGATGTTTGCAAAAGAGAAGAAAAAGACTGGAGGTGGAGGAGTGCTTACTATGTTGTATAATATACAATATATAAAAAAAAAAAAAAACACTTGAAAAATGTTACTCTAAAATTGTTATTTCTGTTTTATACCCATTAATTTTATCCTCTGAAAGAGTGGATATCAACTCTTAATTTACTTGTAGCTTGCCATCCATTTACATCCAATGTTTTCTGCCAAAGATGCTTAGAATCATGGAATAATTAATGCTGGAAAAGACCTCCAGGATCATCTTGTTTAATTGTCCACCTACAGCCAATATTTCCTCAGTAAACCACGTACTCAGTACCACATCTTACCATTTCTTGAACACCTCCAGGGATGGTGACTCAACCAACTCCCTGAGCAGCTGCTCTAGCACCTGACCATTCTTTTGGAGAGACCTGAACCCCCTTGCTGTAACTTGAGGCCATTCACCAGCTGGATTTAACTCTATTCACCCCCCCTGTTTGGGCCTGAAGATGGGAGTCACACTGGCAAGCCTCCAATTCTCCGAGACCTCTCTGGTTGACCAGGAACAATGATAGATGTCAGAAAGAAGCTTGGCAGTCATTTCTGCCAGCTCTCTCTACATCCTTCAGTGGATCCCATCTGAACCTATAGGCTTATGTCAACCTCTGTTTCCTCCTAAATGATGGATGGTTTCTTCCACAGGAGGTAGACTCTCTTTATCTCTTGGAGCCTCCAAAAAAGTTCCCTGTTCACCTATGCTGATCTTCTTCCCTGTTGGTTTATCTTATAGCACAAGGGGACAGCCTGCTCCTGTGCCTCTAAAACTTTCCTCTTGAGGAGCATCCAGCCTTCCTGAACACCTTTACTCTTCAGGACTGAATCCCAAGGGACCCTCTCTACCAGAGTTCTAAGTAGTTCAAAGTCATCTCTCTGGAAATCCAAGGTATCTTACCTCATTGTGAAACTGCAAACAGAACAGTGCTAAGCAGCTCTGACCAGGACATCAGCTGCTAAGTGCAGAAACCTTGATTTGTGCTAGAGTTATTCTATATAGTTATGCCAGAGTAAAATTAATCCCAGCAGATATCCCCAAATATCCATACAGTTTGGAATAAAACTTAAAGAATCAGACAAGAACCTCAAAGCTCATCAGAAATATAAAAACCTTGGGGATCAAAATATGCTCAAAGTAATTAAAAATATTTTGCCTCTTTGGCCTAGAAAAACTGCCAATTTAGTGTCAAGAAAGTCAAAAGCAGGAAGAAATATGATGGGGATTCAGTGTCACATTTCTTCACTTAAACACAATAGCCCCAGATGGAGAGACAGGGTTCTGCTCTGAAACTGTAACTTGTTTTGGGAAATAAAAGATTTCTCATCACAAAGACTTTTAAGCCAGTGTAGTATGAAAGCTATAACCTCACTTTGAAAAGGGAAACTAGTAGAGAAATAGTTCTTTAAAAGGACAAGCCTTAATTGCAGGTAGAACAAGCAGCTTAGGGAGACAAAACAGATAACAGCATTCCCTTGATATTTGGTGTAGGAGGAGATGAATCTTATGAAGGCCTTTACTTTCCCTCTGGAACAATAATATTAAAAAAAAAAAAAAATCCAGATCCCACCACTGCAACTTTGGAGTCCACTTTGGATGTTGGCAAGTACTTGCTAAAAGGAAAAAAGAGGTTGGTACAAACTACTGGTCTCCTTTGAGAAAACTGCCACAGAGCAAGCGGCTGTTGACTTCCCCATCAAGTGGGCCACCCAAATCCAGCCAAAGTGTCACTAGTAAAGGTGAGGAAGTGCTCAGGCTCAAACCAAGTACTTGTTTTTACACTTCTTCCATTCAAAAATAACAGGTGCTTCAGGGTTGACAGTATTTAAAGGTTTACAAAGGTTATGCTTATGCACTCTACAGCATTTGCCCAGAATACCCACAAAGTTACTACTTTCCTGTCTGCTTACATTTCCCAAGCAAACTCTTTCTTCTAAACTTGTACTCTGCAAATCTAATAACACATTAGTAAGTGATCTAAAAACAGCAACAACCTTAAGTCTGATTCATAGCAGCCCCATAGACAGTTATGCCTATACTCTCTGAAATAGGGGAAGAACAAGAGCAGATGGGACTGAACTAATTTTATCCTGAAATCATTGCATGACTCTAATAGAGGAACATCCACATTTTCCTTCAGACTTTCCCAGCTGCACTGATTTTTCCTTTGTGGCCATACTTCTCAGCCAGCATGCAAATGGAGCCAACTACCTAGCTGTTACAACACAAATACTATGAACTAGCTCTAACAAGAAGAGTTTGGGAAAAAAACACTATATGAAGTTACTGCAGTTACACAGGCAAAGTAGCTGGAAAACCCTCGCTTTTCAGATTCATCAAAAACTTTTTTCCATAATATCATTGCTCTAAATACATGGCACATACTAATCAATGAAAGCACAGACATACTTTGGAGAACCACTCCCAGCCACCACTATCACCAACAGACAAACATCAGCTCTTACCTTCACTTGGGTAAGTGATATCAACAATCATTTCCAGTGTCATGGTGCATATAAGTTTAAATAGAAGAAAAAGAAACAAAAGGAGCACAAGCAGACCTGACTGAGAAAAGTTCACAATTTTACTTGTAAAGTCACAGATATAATAAGGAACAAAGTCATCTAGGATAGAATTTTGGTTCATGGCAAAACACAAGGATTAGATAAAGAAAAGTGTAAGGATTAGAAAGAAGTCATCAAGTAACAGAAATGATCCTGCTGAAAATCATGGAAATCCAGCGTACTCACAGCAAATCCAAAATTTAAACAAGATAAAGAAAATCTAGCCCCCAGGGAAGCCAGGTCAGTAGTCAAAGGTAAAGATTCAACATAGGAAATCACATTACAAACAACTGTGCTAACATAAAATTGCATTATATATACAATAGCAGTAAGGAGGCTATAGATTTTAGCATGGTTTTCTTAAAGAAGCATAGTTTTCTTTGTTGGGAACACATGGGATCAACCATTCCAGTGAACATCGTTAACATATAACTTGTATGAAAACAAATTCATTAGTGTTTGAGAAGTACTGTGACCTAGATCAACAAATCCCACTGAAAATACAACAAAAAAAACTCGTCTTCTGAAAAGCATGAATAATAAAGGAAACCAAACAAACACAGAACAAACGCTCAAGTACCAAAGATAGTGAAATACAAAAAACACTTCTGACTGAGTACTATGAACAGCAAAGAAAGTATTCCATATGAAAACATACAAGAAAACACCCTCATTATATATGCATTATGCACAACAGAACATAGTGTTCATCTTTACCTTTCTTTTGGGAAAGTGAAAAGTTTTGCATGCTAGAAGCATAGCTCCAGCATAACAGCTGTGAGCACACACTGTTTTTGCACACTTTAAAAAAAGAAATAAAGTACAGTAGAATTTTCCAAATTGACTGATGTCACATTTTAGAAATACAAAACACATTTTTTTTCTTTTTCAAAGAAAAAAAAGCCTGATTGTCTTAAGTGGTAGGTTAAAAAAGAGGCTTATTAAAAGGTAATATCAAATTTTAACAGAGTAAAACAGTTACATTTTATTCCTGAAATACATTATAGGGTCCTCTAAAAACCATTTATAAACAAAATAAACCAAAACAGCAACAGAACAACAAGGAAAAACACACAGTCGAACAAGCGGAAAAAAAAGACACCAATCACTCAACTATATCAAAGGAAAATGAAACTCTTCACAGGGGAAATCGTCCTCATACTGTTTTACAGACAAATCCTAATGGCCATATCTATTTTTCTTGAATACTTTCCTAATCTCAATTGTTGAATGCTACAAGAAGAAAAAAAACATTTTACAAGTAACCCTCACTCCATCATCCTTCTATTATCAAAGTCAGTAGGCATATAACGTGATGGAGGAAAAGACATAATAGAGCATCAGTGCATTAAATTTTTGTGAGGAAAATTTTTTCTTGTCCTCAGAACATTTCTGAAGTTTCAAAAGTTATATATTTTACATTCTTGCACTGAGAGAATTGAGATATTTTTGTAATATCTAGATGAACTAGGACAGCCAGTTATCTGGTACTACCAAAAATCCCCAAAGGGGAAACGTAAGAACATTTCCAAACTTCAAACAATTTTTCTTCTACAAGACTTTTAGCAAGATTCCCAACAGCGAGGCTGCGAGGCTGAACACAGCAGAACAAACTACAATGAGGAAGGAAAATGTGTGAAAGATCACTTACAGCCCTTGCAGAAATAAGAATCCCATTGGAGGAGGAGGAATTGGGACCTTTGAGAGACTGCTGCTTGCATGACACAGAGCTTCAGGAGCACATGGCGAATCTGTCCACATTAAAAAGATTCTCCTCAGAGCATTTTGCACAGCATCCTCAGAACCAATGTGCTCAGAAGTCCAGGAAACAGCTGGTGAGTTCTCCGAAGGGCACAGAGTGGATTGGGCACTCAGGCAAGATGCAGAACACCTGAGTTCAGCTGCTCACCTGCTGCAAGATTATGGGTAGCTTGTTCTCAGCTAGTCTCCTGTATAGGTACTCCCAGTCACCTGGTACGTCATCAGTGAGCAGCTTCTCCTCTTTTGATTAGAAATACCCCTGAAAAATCATTCTTGAGGAAGGATCTCATATTTCTATGTGAAATTGAAATTACTTGCTCAGAGATTCCTCTTGAACTGAGCAACTTGTAAGTTATAAAAAGAACTAGATACATCTCTAAGATTTAGGATGAGCAGCCTCGAACTGCTGGATGGGGACACCCAAAGTATGGTGGGGGGGGTACAGAGACTTGACTCAAAGGCCACTATGAGAAACCTGTCCTGAAATCAATGTCAGTGACACTGCAGCAGTAAATGAAACATCTTCAATTCTAATGGTTACTATGAAATGGTTAACTGGCTCTCAGTAAAGCTGACTCCAGTTTTTTAATTTCAGCAGTGATGAATACATTATTAATGGATCAGGCTCCTCTAGCCTAAGAAACAGATTCTGAAGAACCTGCTGCTCTTCTGCTTGTAATTAATCAATTTTGAATTTTATAGATGACATGATACCAATAACCCAGAGAAGTAATGCTTATTATTATTTTTTCTTAATATACTAACATAAAGTTTCCACTGCCACATAAACCAACTTATTTCACTTCTACTGGTTAGCTTTCACTTCTATTGCAAATATAAAAGACACTGTAAAGAAAACTCACTGATTAATTTCTATCTTTACCATTACATATAGTCTTGATAACTACTTTCAGTCCATACTGGCAAATGAAAAGGCATTCTGCATCAGTGAAAAGTAAGGTCTGTCTTGGAAGAGCTTACTTATACTCTCTCTCCTTCTGTCACTACCCTGGCCTATTCCCAGGCCTCAGCAGGTATAAATCATATTGCTTAGACATCAGCCTCCTCTTTCACTAGTAATGATAGGAGAGTCATTTACTTTCTGGGAGGGAATTTGCCATGTGGTACCTCTGTCAGAAGACTGCTTGGAAGAAAGAGGCTTTGCATATAGGCTCATATCCAAGCAAAGCACTACAGCTGGCTTTCACAGCAAGTTTCATGAAGGGTGGGTTTTGTGGCTGCCTCCTTCTACATGTAAAAACACTTGGAATTAGTCTTTTAAGTAGAAACTGGCTGTGTCTTTATATTCACCAAACATCTGACAGTGTCTCTGAGAGCTTTGCTCAGTGAGGATGCTCTGGCACACAGACAGGTAGGGGAGACGCACATTGAGCTTGAAGGTGACGGAGATCTATGTAGGTCACTCCAAAAATAATGCCTTCTATTTATTTCTATTGAAATAGAAAAAGCAGAATAACACTATTTGATAGAGTAACTTCTCAGATATTAAGCAGTCATTTTCAACGTAATCACCGTTGTTAGCTATGATTTTTTCATGCACAATGAGCCTGCATGCTACATTTGTAAAAATATGCACTAGTGAAGGTGATCCACTCACCACATTCACATCCACTATTTGTTCTCCATAAACATTCAGCAATCATCAATGAATGTCAATGCCATTTTTTCTACATAGAGGAATTCAGTTCCACACCTTTGCTTCATACACACTCCCATGTCAGATGCTACCTCTTCACTGTCATCTGTCACATGGCAACAAAATACATTTTGTAATATTGGTGGGAAGGTTTCAGCTCTACTGCCATACAGCCAACATCCACCTCCAATACTGTGGGCAAACACAGTAAAATAGGAGACATTACTTTCAGACCAGCCCTTGTAGTTCCACTAGAGACAACTGCTGTTTCTGTCATATACATTTCTCAAATCATACGTCAATTGATCACAGGAAGAACAGTACATTGACTTGGCTTTGAAATGAAATAGGTACAGTGGCTTTAGGCTTAATTCACACAGAATCACAGAATGTCCAGGGTTGGAAGGGACCTGAAGGATCATCAAGCTCCAATCCCACTGCCATGTGCAGGGCGACCAACCTCCCCATTTAATACTAGACCAGGCTACCCAGGGCCCCATCCAGTCTGACCTGGAGCACCTCCAGGGATGCGGCATCCACAACCTCTCTGGGCAGCCTGTTCCAGCATCTCATCACTCTCTCTGTAAAGAACTTCCCCCTGAGATCCAACCTAAATCTTCCCTCCCTCAACTTAAAACCATTTCCCCTTGTCCTGCTATTATCTACTCTTTCAAAGAGTTGATTCCCCTCCTGTTTGTAGGCTCCTTTAGGTGCTGAAATGCTGCAATGAGGTCACCCTGCAGCCTTCTTTTCTCCTGGCTGAACAAGCCCAGCTCCCTCAGCCTGTCGTTGTAGGGATGGTGTTCCTGTCCCCTGATCATCATTGTGGCTCTCCTTTGGACCCTCTCCAACATCTCTCTGTCTTTCTTGTACGGAGGACTCCAGACCTGGATGCAGTATTCCAGATGGGGCCTCACAAGAGCAGAGCAGAGAAGGGCAACAACCTCCCTGTCTCTTTTGGCCACCCCTCTTCTGATGGAGCCCAGAATACCATTTACTTTTTGAGCTGCAAGGGCATACTGCTGGCTCATGTTAAGCTTTTCATCCATCAAGACCTCCAGGTCCTCCTCTGCAGGGCTGCTCTCAAGGACCACTCCTTCCAGTCTGTATGGATGCCTGAGATTCCTCCGGCCCAAGTGCAAAATCTTGCACTTTGCCGTGTTGAACTTCATTAGGTTCACCCAGGCCCACTTTCAAGCCTGTTGAGGTCCTTCTGAATGGCATCCCTTCTTCCCACTGTGTCATCCTCACCACTCAGCTTGGTGTCATCAGCAAACTTGCTGAGGGTGCACTCAATTCCATCATTGATGTCACTGATAAAGATGTTAAAGGGCACCAGTCCCAAGACAGATCGCTGGGGGATGGTGTTCATTACTGGCCTCCACATAGAGCCATTGATGACGACCCTCTGTCTGCAGCCTTTTAACCAATTTCTTATAAACTATTCCTATGATTAAATTAAGTATTGGTTATGAATCAAAGAACAGTTAAGAGCATGTAAGTCAGTCTCTTCTAATAAATATTTGATTCATTTATATTTATTTTATAGTGTCTATAAACTTCTAAAATCATACGGTTTCATATAAAATAGGAAAGGAGTGGAAGAAAAGCACAAGACAGAAAACATGCCTAGCAATTTTAATCATTTTATACAGACTGCAATTTGATTTGTTTTCATAACTACTACTTTGCTACACGGTACCTGAATTACTGGAGTGAAATCAAAACATTTGTCTGTCCTTGTCCAGCAATTCATCAAAATGGTTTTATTCTACTTAAAAACAACTGAAACAGTCAAATATTTCTAGCAGTGTATGTTTCAGTGAAAATGTTAATTTATTTAAAATCACAGCTTCCTGTGACAGTTGTTATTTTCAGATGAAATATTTTTTGTTTATAGATAACCTGTTTTTTATCTTTATTGAACTGTGTGGTCTATACTATACGTCATAATTAAAAATCAAAAGATAAAATGTTTTATTTATCTGAGTAAAGTAATTCAATTTATCCAAAAGTGATTGTGATTTTTTGAAACATATTGTGAAAAATAGGAGTTTTAGTTTAAATTCAGAATAAGAACCCAAGCATTAATAGCGCATTTCTTGTGAACTGAAAATCTTTGTTTCATCTATTGGTAAAGTCTTAATTGGATCCTCTAACAATAAGATGAAAAAAGGTGAGATCCTATTAGAACAAACAAAGAAATCTTCTAAGCTACATGAACAGTGATGCTGGAAATATGTAGTCTTCACTTGTAGAAAAGAGAACTATTTTGAGATGGACTGTGTACGTCATCTTTCTACCCAAGATCAGTGCACCACAAAATCCAGAATGATGTCTTTTCTCAATCTTACATCAGTACCCATTGTCACTCATTGTCATCCATGGTGAGTGATCTCCAGTGTGCATCAAGCATTCAGCTTTTCTCCAAGATTCTTCCAGATGATTCCAGTACTATGAAATGAACAATTAAGAATTCACAAAACATAGTCTCTTTCCTATTGTTTCACATAGAAAACACAAAAAAAATTCATCTGATTGACCAGAAGTTCATAGATAAGCTCGTAGGAGTGGTTGAGAAATGCATGTCAAATCTAAAATGTCTGAGTCTTGCTTAGCTAGATGATGATGCTAGATTGAGAAAACCATCTTGATTTCATTAATTAGATCAAGCATTCAGCAATGGATTATTCAGTACCAGGCTAATGATCTTCCACATGATCTTAATGATCTTGCAGTAGATATATTCTACGCATCTTAGTAGAGTTTCCAAGGGCACTCAGTTTACAAAGTAGACCTATTTTTTTTCAGATGTGTAAAAAAGTCCATTGATCTCCATTCTTCAAAGATTCTGCCTTTTAAATATTAGTTACACAGACACAAAGCTGGAAGTTGTTTCCTTGCTCACTGCAATAGATCCTGATTGTTTGGAGCCATGTTATAGAATTCCCTTCATAAACAAGCAAGATCTTAAAACAATAAAGGTTTTTGCTTTTACTAATAATACATAGAATTTTAATTTAGCACTCAGACTGGTATAAATAAAATAAAGACAGTTAAATTAAGTTGCTTCTACTTTTCCTAGTATTTTGATTCATATTTTTAAGCCTCTCTCAGCTACTTAAAACACATAACCTTATCCCAATTGTACATATTCTGCTGTTATTGTCATGAATTTAAAATATTTCTAAAATTCTTCTAAGCTCAGTAATACATATTAACAAATTCCATTAATTGTGCTAAGGTAGGTTTTCCCTCTATTTATTATGGAAAATGAAAGGAAAAATAAAGAAAACCTGGCAATGTGTATGGGTCTGTCACATAATTCATGGACAATAATCATTTACAAATTTCAAAATTAACTTTTTTTTCAATGTATTTGTAGTTCTTCTACATGATGGGGACTTCACAACAAAGATTATGGTTTATAGAATTGACTCAGCTTCACAGTGGGAACTCAGGCAGATGTATTACATTTACAGACCCTGTAATTCACAGAATCACAGAATCATCAAGGTTGGAAAAGACCTACAAGATCATCCAGTCCAACCATTCAGCTATCACCAATAGTTCTCACTAAAACATGTTTCTCAACACAATGTCCAAACGTTCCTTGAGCAACTCTGGTGCCGGTGATTCCACCACCTCCCTGGGCAGCCCATTCCACTACCTGACCACTCTTTCAGAGAAGTAGTATTTTCTAACATCCAGCCTGAATCTCCCCTGGCGCAGTTTGAAGCCATCTTTGATTCTTTACCCTAAAGCCACCTAAAGCCAACCCTGCAATTCTTTATCCTAAAGCCACTGCAGGCCTACAAGTCTTATTCTAGCCTTGTAGCTAGAATGGGCGCTAACTTTGAGTATTATAGCAGCAAGCAAACACCATTTGTCAGTTTATTTTCATTCTTCTCTAGTAGAGAACATGGAAAAAAAACAGAAAGGGAAAAAAAAAAAAAAGAAAAAAACATTTGAGAATCATATTCTTTCCAATTAATCTACTAAAAAGGCAAAACAGTCTTGAAAGGTTTACTGGATTAAAGGTCAGAAAATGATAAAGCCCATGACATTTTAATAGTTTTAGACACAGCAAATTCTCATTCCTAGATATCAAGAATCTTTAAGTCAAGTCCTAAATATCACTCAGAACAATAATATTACTTATGCCAGAAATGCAAGGAAAGCCTTCCACATCATTTTGGGGCACTTTCCTTTCTATTCCCAGATGATCCAATGTTTGAACTTGGGAACGAAGCACAAAGCAGTGTTTACAGAATGAGAGCACATACTCTTCAGACTGTCATGCACATATGCACCACATTTCACAAGGGCAGAGCAGAACACACACTGAGAGTGTACATTTACACACACACAAAAAAAGAAGAACTAGACAAGTAATTCACACCATTTCAAGTATTCAGATGATTACATTCTTTTCTTTACATATAAGTTACTGCTATTATCTTGACTTTTTTTTTTTTCACTTCATAGCTAAAGAGTTTCAGAAAGTCCTCTATTACTTCCCTCAGCTTATCCAGACTTACAGGGATTTCTTCTCCATGCTTGGGAAGTACCACACTCACTACATCCAGCCAGACCTCCAATTCCTACACTACAAGTGTAGTTTTTATATCCTGGTAGAAATAACAATTCCTTAAATTCCCAATTGTGTTCAGCCGGACTTACTCCTGAACTCAACACTTCCTCTAAAGCAAAAGCGAAGCAAAAAACCTTTTGCTAACCAGCTCAACAGCTTAACACCAAAAACACCGTATTCGCAGCTAGACTAGACTTCTTCTAGTTCTTCTGAATATTGTGTACAAGAAATAAACCAGAATGGAGATTGACAGTTGCTTAAGTTATTTGTTGAAAACAGAAATTTAAGCAAATAATATATATCCTAGAGAGATACTTTCTTAGATTAAATGCACTTTTTGGGGGATGCCAGAAATTTGCTCTGTACAAACCCCAAAATTCTGAACATTTTCTTGATGTGGAACTTTGCCAAAATGGCTTTCATCAGATTAAAAATCTCATGCTTTCAATCACTTCATTTCTATTTATTTTGCTTGTGCCTTTTGTATAAAAACTAGATTGAATCCTTCACTTCAAAAAAAAAAAAAACAAAACCGCAAAAACACAGCTGACCTCAGCCTTGATCAAATGACCTAGGAAATATTTGAGTATGATTAGTTATATTGCAATATCTAAAGTTTATCTATTTGATAGTGTTCTGGGTAGCTTCCAAATCTGCTTAAAATTTTCCAGATTCAGTAGCTGATGATAATTAATTTGCTTTTAGAATTTGACCTGCAATGTTTTTTTGTTTGTTTGTTTGTTTTGGTTTGTTTGTTTTGTTGTTTTTTTATTAAGGAGACAGCTTTTCTTTTTGATATGCAATTGTATCATCATTTGATAAACAACATGCAAGCAATACTCCAAAATCTGATTAAACACCAACTCTGACTTACAGAATGCACTCAGGAAGGGAGTATCTTCATATATATATATGTACACTAAGAAGAGGAGTTCTTTGATGCTTCAGGAGCACCTGGAAGAAACACGGTAAACAGTAAAATGAAAGACGTTATTTCTTCTTAACTTTAAATTCCATTTTCTTTTTTTATTTTAATCCTTATTATTTACATATTAAGTGTTAAAGTAGTATCAATGGAAAAGACAAAAATGTTCCCAGAGTCATGAACTAATATTTAATAGTTTCTGCAGAGTCTTCCAGTCACAGTTGTATCTGAGGGTGGTTTCAAAGCCTGCCTCTGCTGTATCTCTGGTCCTTCAATTAAATTCCTCTGCAGAGAGCTGAATGCTAAGTTTTCTTTCTCTCACCCCTCACAGTTCCCCACAATTTGGTTTGCTAAAGGAAGTTATTAGAGGTGTCAGCATCAGCATCTAATGTTCAACTTATTTCCTGTCCCTACTTTTAAATGTCTTATTGAAAATAGTCACATTTGCTCCTTTATTACAAGGAGCACATTACATTACTGCTTTATACGGTTCCTTTTAGAAATGAATCTAATCCTCTAAGCAAAGTGGAATAGACCACTTGTATTCAATGTTAATAGATAAAGGCTTCTTATGGCTTCCACCTGATGTTAGCAAGATGTAAAAGGATTTATTTCTTTGGTATTTACATACTAAAAGAACTTGCCTTATCTTGTTCTTGTTTAGCCTTATATCTGGGTTTATAACATCAGAAAAGAATGGGAATGGAAAAATGAAACCAGGATTACATCCAGCTTATAGGACTATGGCAATACTGTGTTGGGAAAAAAAGTAAATTTCCATTCTCTCCTTTGTCCTGGTGAATCAAAGGCTCTCTGATTGCTGGTGTCATGTAATACTGATCAGAAAGGAATTTAGTGGCTAGTGAGAATGTGCTTTCTGTCAAAAGGCTGGCAAATTGCAAGATGTAAAAGCCCAAAGGTCAGTGTTAATCTCCATATCTGAAACAGCAGAATAAAAAGGAGAAAAAGAGGGTTGGGGGGAATTTATTACAGTCAGTCCAATCAGTCACATTCAGATTTCTGTGAAAACAGACATTCATGATCCCCTCTCACTTTCCAGTTATGCTGTGTTCTCCATTTACTATTTTGTTTGTTTGTTCTTGTTTTTATTTTGTTATTTTGTTTCTCCAAAGACTTCACTTATTTTTGTCTTTCCCTAATTGACAGTTTTGATTTATTTTGCAGTTCAGCTTGAATATGAACTAAATCCAGTAGAATAGTTACCTGGGTAGCTCTCATATATCTTAAAAAGATGATTCACAGAGCCCTTTTAATGCAAGATGTCCGTCACCATCAGAGTTCACCAGTAATACACTCTCCTTGAGGTAAAAGACATGCTGGGTTCAGTGGGGAAAGTGTGGGTGAGGGTATATCTATGGGATGGCTGGATCTACGAGACTGTTAAATCCAGAGCACTGAATACTGAGTCAGAAGAGTCACTTTGTGCAGATCATTTGTAACTACCAAAGGCGTGTATCTCCGTGACTAGCTCCTCCCTTTTTCCATCTGTAAGTACACAGAAAATTTAACATTTGGTCACCTTTATCAACCAAGTAGTTTCACATGCCATCAGGACATCCTAATTATTTCATGTACTCACAATTCAGGGGAAGAACCAGCTAAGTGTAGCTCAGGTCCTGAGGAATGTCATGCCCTTAAGTTTTCTCCAGAGGAAGTAGCTGCTAAGACCAGATGAAAAATAACACTCCCTAAGTCCCTTCTCAGTTACAGACTGTTTAAAGCTCTTTGAGGAAACAGCAAATTCCTCATATTGCAAAGCATAGAAGAATCCCCTTATGACTTGAACATTCAGATGTTGGTTTGTATCCTGGGTAAGCAGTTCGGTTCAGTGGACATTCATTTTCCAAAGGATTAATTTTCTTATTCTTCTTTAAACTGAGGTCCACAGATCCCTTATGCTGAAATCTGCATAGCAGTGTGTTATGTCAGTGGCAAACAAATTGGGCTTTGAATATGAGCATCTAAAATTACAAACTGTCTGTCTAAATTGCTTTATGGAAGAAGAAGAAATCTTCTGCCAAAAAAAAGAAATAAAGAAAGAAAAAAAAGAGCGAGAGAGACAGAAAGAACTCGCATTTGTTAAGACTGGGTAACCAATATGCTGAATTTGGCAAACATATGTATCAAAACTCCTCTCAGTAGGAGGCATCAATTATGTCCTGGAATGATTGCTGCCCCCATTTTTGGGTTTGGACAGTGAAGATGGAAGGGGTACCACAAACATTTCCAGTTCCTCCCACAAAGCCTGCCAAAGTATCTTTAGATTCTGCATGTTGGTATCTATTTTGCACGTGTTGCTAACAATACAGGCAGCCAAGCTAGATCACATCCATACATATGGAGCTTTGTTAAATGCAGATGGTGTAGTTTAAGTTGTTCATAATTAGGAGCTATGTCACTGTAACTTGTATGCCTTTCATAACAGGATATAAAGCTCTCCATCTGCTTTGAAGCTTGCTAATGTAAATAACTTACTGGAACATTCATTTTGTTTGCTCCACTTCAATAATAGTAAGAAATTAGCATGGTTGCTTTGAAAGGATGTCTTCATAAAACACACAACACAACACTTTCCCAATGACATGGTCATCGTTAGTGAGCTACAGCTTTGCACTTGTCTCTCACCCATCCTGGTCCCAGCCTTTGTTTCAATTCAGTTGCTCACTGAGGACAGAGCTCATCCTCAGGAGGAAAATTCCATCTATAATAGGGAGCACAGTCATAACAGCCCAGTGGGAGAAGAGCTGAGGGCTACAGACATTTTTCAAAACTGCAGCAATCACTAAAAGAACAAGCTTCCTACTGTAAACTGGAAAAGGATATGCTATCCTTTTTTGGAGATGACATAATTCCCTTTGAGAGTGTGACTGCTTGACTGGATTGTGTCCCTGTGTTGTATCTACACTCACATTTGTTCCATTAACTTCAGTGGAGGCAATTATTATACTAATTTAATTGCATATAGCATCCTGTTGTAGAACCAGCCACTTGTAAAATGACTAAAATGCTCAGACTATTTTTACACTGTTTAGGTGTGTTTCACTTCCTTTCCCTGTGACTTCCTAAAAGTTTCACACTTTTTGTCAAACTGCTACAGTCACAATGCAGAAATTGAAATTTCAGGCATTTTACTATGTTATTCTTGTATATATTGCAGTTGGGAAGAGCAGGACTAGGTGTGGTAGAGGCGAAACAGAGGACAGTTACTGCAAAACACCTTAGGAATCAATATAATCTGTTCTTCACATTGCCAGGATCAGCTATTGGTGAAGGCATTTACCTTCTTTATAATTTCAGTTTCAACAATAGGTAGTAAAGTTCTACAATACTTCAGTGCAGCCCCCATTATCTCCCTACCCACTTTTTTCTTTCAAATAAAGATGGGCTTTCAAACAGTGAAAGGTCCTGGAAAAAATCCACATTCCTATATTCTGTTTTCAGTTGTTGTTGATACAGTCTTGTGGACCATCCTATAAATTCTGCAGTTTTTATTTCCAAAGTCAGCACCACTGAATATGCTAAAATTCAGACCCTAATCTGGATATCAGATATCCTGAGGGGAGATCTTTCTGGGGGATCTTCTTCGTTCTTCCCTTGAATAGCATTACCAGCTTCAGCAGAAAAAAATCTGCTTTTGTTTGCCTGAGAGATAAACCTTTGGCAGTAATTGGTAAATCAGTAATTGGTAGCAATCTGAATACTCAAACCAACTCAGTAAAATAATCATAATGCCATTGTTCTTCTCAAACTCTAAGGCCTTCAGAGCCAAGGCACTATTTTAGACACTGAATGTCAAAAACACACTGCAATTTTACATACATGAGGCATTTTGAGGTATTTTACATGAGGTATTTTGGACAATTTCCTCATTTCCCTGTTTGATTATCTTAATGACCAATAGTTCCAGGTATCTCACTAGAGAACAGACCACAACTTGCTAGCAGAATCTGGTATGGGACCAGAACCACAGAGTATCATTTGAAATTAAGGCAGACTCAGTGTATGCCCAGGTATCCTTAATAAAATATCTGTAGAATGCTCAATTTTGGACATCTGTAACCTATAAAATATTTTTCAACGGTCACATCACTACAGAGATGTATAAGTGTGATGCTCTACAAGAATTAATAATCCTACAGTTTTGCTTATTTGGTCCTTCTTCCTGTTCACAAATGATCATTTTTTTTCCTCCTTTGAAATCTGAGTATGCAGATATATTTCTATATTTGAAAGGAAAATCAAGTGCACACAGTTCTGTATCAGACTTCTGCATGGAGCAATAAGTACAAGTGGACTATTTACATTCTTGTGGGGAAATCATAAGGGAAAAAGTCTCCTAACTCTGTTGTCATTTTCATCTCACACTACAGGAATATGTAATTTACAATAGATCTCCATAAAGACAGCTACTTCTGTATGTTTATACACAAAACACACAATAGAATACTGCATATATTTTTCAAAACTAGGGATTTAAATTTTTTTTACAATGCCAATCTATTATCCCTGATTTTTTAGTCATTTCATAAATGTTTTGTTTCGCAGTGTAAGAAAAAAACCTGGTACACCATCACGAATGAAGTTCTCATCCTATATGAGAGCATATTTAACATTCTTTCCTCCAAATTTAGTTCCTATCAATTGATTCAAAGCAAAGAATGTTCATAATGGAACAGAGAGAGTTAAGGTCTTCTCCTTAACCTGTTTTTCTGCTTCTCTTTACGGAAAAGTATTGTACTTTTTTCAGTTAAAAAAACCCTCATGCTCACTATGCTCACTTAACCTCAAAATAATATGATAATTCTTCATTTGTCAAGGTAACATAAATGAACACCTTTCAAAATGGCTACAATTCTCTGAAGTCAATACCAGTGAAAGAAGCTGGACATGCTCTGTTAGAAAGTACATGCATGAGTAACATTAGGTCACCTCAAGCACTGGCCCATTTATATTTATGGCTGCTTTCATTAGTTTTGATTGATGCAGTGTTTCCATGTACTTTTGGACTGTAACTTTTGAAGTTAATTACAGTAATCTGCTTTATGAACTTTTAATGTCCAGTCATGTTAACAAATGGTTGAAGTGTTCTAAAACTGAGGGAATTACATGTTGACTTTCTTGTGTAAAACTGACTGGGCAGCAGGGAGAGACTATTCAAACAACTGAGGAGTTACAACAATAAATAAATAGATAATAACAATACGTAAAAAAACATCCATCCTCTAGATGTAAAATAATGTAGGAGATGATTTTGTCCACTTGCGCAAAAATTTTGTCAGATGCCTTCCTTTAGGTGCAGCAAATACTCCAATTAACAGCTACCACAGGATGGAAAGAATGAGTTACATTCATTAGGAAGATGGTTAGATACTTTTTCTGCACTGAAAATAGATGAGCAAATAGCAGCAGGGAGCAAATGGCAGTCATTTGCTTTCAAGGCTTTCCTTTTTAAGCAAAAAATTCTGGTAAAGATTATCAAATTCCTAGCCTTCTGTCAGCAACACCTGATCTGGGGACAAAGCACACTCAGACCCAAACAAATGACACCCTGTTAGGATTTAAAATCAGCAACATGGAAGAATCTAAACACTCTTCTAGGCCAACATCAATTCTTACGTGGGAGATACAGTTTTTATTCCCTAAGTCAGCACCACTGAATATGCTAAAATTCAGATCTTAATCTGGATATCAGATATCCTGAAGGGGGATCTTTCTGGGAGATCTTTTTCATTCTTCCCTTAAATACCATCACCAGCTTCAATAGAAAAAAATCTGCTTTTGTTTGCCAGAGAGATAAACTTTTGGCATTCCATCAGCAATTGGTAGCAATCTGACTCATAATTTTTTTCAGCAATTGTGTCTTTGTGAGTACTGTAACCAGGAATAAACACCAGCATGGAATCAAATACCTCCATGATGTTGCTGAGTTCTGCCTTCCAGAAGGGGCACCATAGAGCTCTGTGGGCCCGGGGCTGAGTGAGACCCTGGTGGAATGCAGGGCTGGAGGTGTCCCCAGCTTGGCAGGGACTGTGGCAGGGTTATGGGAGCTGGAGATCAGCCCTTCTGAGGTCCTGCTGGGGCAGGGTCTGACGGCCCTAGGGCTTGAGAATGGCACTGAGCAGAGACCCAGGGAAGGGAACTGTGTTCTGCTAGTCCCTCGGGGCACTGCTGGTTGTTAATGCATCGTATCTGGACGATGCTGAAATATATGCTCTCCACATCATCAGATATGGACAAATATACTGATGTTTACTCTTATTTTAAGTGTATCAAGCCTCTTCTAGATAAGATTAAATATTTCTTTCCTGCCTCTACCTTTTAAAATAAATATATATGTCCTTAAAACAATATAGTCTGGAATTCCTGATAGTCTGGCTATATGTATAGTCTGGATATCCTGATCCTCAGGGGAATCTTTTACAACTTAGTTTCATTTTGAGTAATGCTGCTCTAGGAATTAATTTCTCGAGAACCTGATCTGTCATTTTAAGAGAACCTGTTAATAGCATGAAATGAATTGTGAGATTCCCTATGTTTCTGAAATGATGTGTTCTAAAAGAGGTCAGATCTTCAGATTTGACCAATGACAAGGTGGGCCCAAGGGAAAATGACTCTTCTGACATCATTAAAACAATACGGTCAAGACAACACATTGACCCCATCCTGCTTCTTCTTCAGCTTTAGTACATATATGGTGCAGTTCTACTGATTTACTGCTCTGTGTCTTACCAACCTGACAGCCCCGCATGGGGAGGTACTTGTTTCTATATGTAAACCATCTCTATAAACTAGGCTACCCTGACTCTGAAATGCAGTAAGTATTAAAAGCGCTTCCCAAGTGTCTTCTATTTTCTTACTATACCTTTGTTTTTTCCTTTAATTTATATTTACAAATGGATAACTCCATTTAGACATGAAATAAAATATGCTTCCATTGTACAGAACCTGAAAGAAAATCCCATTTCTTATTCTCTAAAGGAACAGATATTGAAGCAAACTGAACTTGAATGACAATATTACTGACATAAATCCCCAAATACTGCAATCCAGTAAAACCAGTGGTTAAGAAATCACTTATATTGAGCAAACCAGAATTGTCTACCTTTCAAATATTGCGTAATTCACAAAATAATCCAAGCTGCCCTCATTCCTCTCAATTCTAGGGTAATGAGATTGAATCACAGAATCACAGAATCACAGAATTGTAGGGGTTGGAAGGGACCTCCAGAGATCATTGAGTCCAACTCCCCTGCCAAAGCAGGTTCCCTATAGCAGGTCGCACAGGTAGGCATCCAGGCAGGTCTTGAACATCTCCAGAGAAATTGAATTCTGTGAGATACCCAGTACACAGCGGAGTTAATCTGTTTCATAAAAGCAGTCAGGGACTGAGGAGTAAAGGAGAAGAAAAATAAATATACTTAAAAAATTAAGTTAAAATTAAATCTGTAATGTAGCTCAGGTGAAGCCAGAAGTTCTGAACTGAAATGGGGCTTCTAGACTGGTTCATAAGTAGGAGACTACCTGGGAGAAGGTCCTAGGTGAGGATGCCCACAGCCATTCAAGGCCTGCTGGCGTCCTCAGGGCTTTGCCACTGGGTTTATAATGTCATAAGCAAGATCTTTAAGGATTCTTGAAGGTTCGAAGGCAGATTCCCTCAAACTAAGTACATCATGATCTAGAAATTTTCCTCCTGTTTCATCTGTGATTGTTTCTATCTCTTCAAATTCTTCAAACTTTCCCTTTTTTTTTTTCTTCTCATATCCAATACTTCTACTGAAAACCAAGGTAATGTGTTCATACTATTTCAGGGCTGCATTTAGTTTATCTTTCTTCTCTTCATTCTTTTCACTACATGGTTACCTCACTAATTTCCTTATTTTTCTTTGTGTTTATTCTTATTTACTAACTGAAAGTATTGTTTTCCCAATTTAAAAGACTTTATGATGTCTAGCTCAGCTTTATTTTCAGGAATTCTATTTTACTTATGAACCATTAACCTTGATTAACATTAACATACCTGTACTTGCTGTTGCTTTTCCTTCATTTGTCAGCTTTATATTTATCCATTAACACTCTTCCAGAGGTGCAAAGACTCATAAAATACCTTTCCTCCTTTTTTTTCTGGAAAAAATAAAACAAAGTTTTGTACAGTTTTAATATATTAGTTGGAAAAAAAAAACAACAACAAACAACCGCATATAAATGCCACAAAACCCCTCAACAACATGTACCTCCAAACTACCTCCATATAGATGAATTTACTCATAGTAAAATTAGCTGGCTTTTTTCTTTCCTTTTCAAACAGGAGCCTATAACACAGATTTTCCCCTGTTTATCTTTCTATTAAAATTTATCCAGATTACTTGAAATGACTAACCCTCTTATGAAATAAAAATTGTTTCTGAAGCCAAGTATAAAATAAGACTAATTAAGACTCAAATTTAGGGATTATTTGGTGAAGTTATCATATCCAGGATTACAAGATCCTCTCAGTTTGGAAATATTTGGACACTTCTGAAACAAACTTACACCTTCAGTAGTGACAATCTCTGCTTTTACCTCTACCTCACAATAATGAGATTACAGTGACTCTTAAAATCTTAGCCAAAATTAAGCAGTCTCTTAAAAGACTTCAGTTTCAGCAGAGTATTTTGTTATTCACAAGGAAGCAACTTCAGCCCCCTTTTTCTTTTAATCTTTTACTTCTCCTTTTCTTTTAGAGTTTTCCTATCATTTTAGAATGTTGCAACCTGTCCAGCTCTTGTGATGCCAAATGCACTTTTGTTCATATAAATATAGAAGTACATACTGTACTAACAGATGTCCATCAGCCATGATTGACAGTGTTGCATTTCTGTTAGTAGATTATATGTGGCACAAGTAATTAAAGTTTTTCCATTTTGTTGCCTATACTCTTTTATTTAGGCTATAAACATTTATCTGATGTGGCTTTCTTGCTTATTTGTATTTAACCTCAATGATTCAAAAGCTAACCACACAATGTTTTTGGTTTCTAAAAAGTATACAGAACCTTGAGACAAAAACTTTTCTCAGCTTAGAATGAAATGTTTCATTTGTGTACACTCAGTTAAATAAAATCTGCTTAAGTCATACTGTAAATGGGGAAAATAATGAAATGCTACCTAAAAGACAAAGATACAATGTTATTTCTCTTTCTGGTGCTTTCAGAAAACCTTTTTCTCCCAAAACTATGAGTTAAAAAAACAGTATTTCCCTCATATGAAAGCTAGATTACTTGTTTTTCCTTTGCAACCTCAAAATGGAAAGGAAAAGTAAAGCAAAATTCCTTTGTTTGGGTATTGTTGTTGTCTATAACTCTGATATGGATTTTTGGTACTAAAAATTGCATTCCCACAGTACCTCACATTCATTCTAATAAATCCACAAAGCAGAGTTGAACCTACATTACACTATAAAAAGTCTCAAGCAAAAAAAAAAAAATTTCTTTCTGAAGGGTTCTGTCTTGGCTACTGCTCATCAGACATCTTTATTCATTTAACATTTTTCTTCTTCTTTCCGTGTCTTCTTGACCTGTATATTGTTACCTCAAATAAAACAATTCTGTTGTGTATGCTTTTCTACATTTGTCCTGACTTTCTAGCTTCCAGTGCCTGTTTTCACTAGGAGTTGGGTATAAGAAGGGTTTGGTATGAAAAAAAACAAACCAAAACCCAACGAATGAGCCTAAATCAATCACATATTCAAATGATATATTCAGTAGCAAAAAATTACAACTTTCTGCATACCAGAAGACTGAATACAAATCTAGAAGTTTCGTTAACCCATTCATTTTGCAACTATTAAAATAGGACTTGACTTTTGTTACGTATTGTGACTCAGCTTTTCTACTTTTAATATCATTTATAGAGATAACAAAAACAGGAAGAGTTTAAAGAACTTTTCAAACATCACAAGTTTTCAACTTTCTCTATTCATACTTCACTATTTTTCAATTCATCTGTTTATGATTCTTTTTAGTGTATTCTTTTTTGTCACTGTGTACAGAAAAGTTACAGTGAGTGCATTCACATGCTTTTAGAAAATATTCCCCAGCATGAACACAACCATGGTTGCAAAGAAGAATGTGCACCTGCAGAAACAGGATATTGTGATTTAACACAGAATGGAAAAAATGTATTAGGCATGGGAAGCTTAAACTAATTGCATCTGATATAGGGAGAGGGGAAGAGAAATAGATGACAGTAAGGAAGTCACTTATAGTGCAGTGTCATTTAATTGTTTAGCTGACATGCCAGGCAGCAAACGTGTTATGCTAAACTCAGTTTCACATTAGCTGTAACATAAGGCAAAGTTTTATCTTTACCTGTTTACTACCCTTTACTGTCATGCTGGCACAAGTATTTCTACAGCCATGCAGCTGACTTAATCAGGGAACTGATCCAGGTTAAATCAAACCTTTTTAATTGATAGGATGGAGAAAAAGGAGGAAAAAAAGAGAGAAAGGTGGAAAAAGGAAAAATGTGACCATTTCTTCTGACGACCACAATTTCAGCTTCAACCAGCTTATAGTGTTCAAGTAATTGATTCTTGAACACTGAAGGGAAAAATGACACCCAGTAATCCTAATTGCTGATATAAAAAGACAGATGATTTCTTCTGTCCCTGGAAAAAGCAAAGGTGTATTGGATGATGTGATTGTTCAACTGGCATAGGTCTATCAGTTCAGGAATGAAAAGGGGGACCAAGGACACTTTCTCACATTTGCTTTTATGAGAGAACCAGCTAGGCTGTATCTCCCTTACCTTTTCTATAAGATGAGATACAATTTCAAAAATTTCATTAAATGTCAACTCTTTTTCTCATGTTACAGCAAGAAATTGATTTGTTATCATCAGTCAAGAAAAATATACCACTGTGTATTGTTACATATTTCTCCTTTTTGTCTTCCTGATTTCTAAAACTATCCTTTTAATTTTTCCAGGATTTGAAAGTTGGTTGTTACTTGAGTTCTTCTCTTTTTTCCTTTTTCATACTGCTGATCCCAATTTTTGTCCTTTCTTTTGTCAAAAGCATTTGAAGCTTTCCCTAGCTTTCATTAAACAAAGTTTCTGTCATTGTTTCAGTTCATGGATTACTATAGACAGCTTGATTCAGATCACATGAATAGTTACTAACCCTTTTGCCTGCTGTCTTTATTTCCCACCTTCTTGTTACTGTGTTAGCCATATTAACTTTCTCATCCTGCCCAACTCTTTATCTCATCCTGCCCGACTCTTTAATGAAGACTGGAGTACTTCTCGTAGTTATCTAGCACTGTATATTATTTCTCTTCTTTGTAGTACAGACTAATGCATGTATGCGTGAACACACACGAATGAAATTGTCTACAGAGAAAGACTGTGTTTCAAGCCCTTGCCTTGACCAGGTTATTAAAAGAATTCAACTTCCCAAAATAGGAACATATTATAGTAGTCCATCAAACTACTTAACCTACAGTTAAAACATCAGGGCACAGTAAGAGCCAGCTGCTTCATCTGGGAAGGGAGCCCTTGCCAGCTGAGGCCCATCCTAGCACCCCAGTGAGGTGAGCTGGGCAACTTTTGTGAGAGCACTCAGGGTGGGTTGGTCAGAAGTGCTCACCATGTTTGTATTAAGCCAGGATATCAAGTCAGTAAGGCAAGTTTCTGCCACAGCATTATATATGGCTGATGGAAGGCAAATGCCAACACCAGAGCTGGCCTCAAGCACAGGTATCCCAGCTTCTCAGGAAGTAGAAGGGACAGGAGAGATTTCTGGTATTTTTGAGTCCTGGCCAAAACCAAGAATGAGTTGGCTCCAACAGGAATTGGTCAGATATGACAAAGTTTTACAGATGTCAACATACTCATGATAACTGGACAGGATTAGCTATTTCACAGCCTAGTGTTTAGAGGGTACAGAAACTTTACCACTATCATATTTTCAAATACCAGCTCCCATGAACTTGGTCAAAGCCCAGTTAAATTCTAATATAACTTCTTAACTATGTTTAATTTTCTTTTATCAATCAAGGGCAAAATTCTATCCCAACCTTTACTTTAGACACAAGATATGTCTATAATGACCTTTCTTCTTCTCATCACTTCACCCTCCAGAAGACATTTACTTGGACAAGATGAGAGACATATTTCTCTTCTTTCATTTTGGAAAAAAAACAAAAAACAAAAAACAAAAACTTGGACTCGGACAATATTGTCCTTTCTCTAGGACAAACAGCTGCAAATGGAGCAGAGAAAGCCAACAGGGCTCCAACTCATATGTACTGTATGAATGATTTAGTCTGGGATAACTTTGTATAGAAATTCAAGTACTGCCTGGACTATATCATCATTTTCACAATGGCTGTCAGAGAAGAATATGTATCCATACTTGAGGAAATAGTAAGGCTCTGCAGAAGAGAGGTTCTGACAGTAGAAAGCACATACTCCACTTGGATAATATGACAAACTCAACTCTTTCTCAGCTCTCTCTCAGCACATTTCATTGCAGCAAACTTTCAGGGAGTCTGTTCTGTCAGTGACTTATTTTCTTGAAAGTTTCCCATTTCCTTCCCTTTTATATGCACCTCAGGTGACGTCCTTTATCTGTAACACATTCCTCTCTAATGTCAAACAACATTAAGCTTAACTAGATCATACAGAGGATTCTCTTCCTGGATATTATTTTAATAGCAGTTCAATATTCATTAACATTATCTTGTATGTCAGAGACCAAGTTATTTCATCAGGCAAATAAAGTTGGCTTGATTTAATCAAAGTGTATCTAATGGTTAGAAGAGACAGAGCTTTAGAAATAGATTTCCAAGACATGAGCTCCATTCTTAGATACTCTGAATAAAGTTCAGCTTTCACAGTTCACAAAGCATGAGAGCTATCTGGCTGTTCGATGGAGAGCACTCACAGTCTCTGGTGGAAGGCTTCCAGGGAGGAACTTGCCAAGAAGTCTACAGAGGCAGTTGTCATCAAATAATAGTCAGTCAGCTATCACCTCTGCTGAGTTTTTAGAGTCTAGAGTCCTGGAGTTTGCTATCCTCCCACTGGGCTTCATCTATAGTAAGGAAACTTACAGAAAGAAAAGTCATGAAACACCCAAATATCAAACACATCTCCCCTCTTCCCTCCCACCGTTTCAACTACACTCTTTCCTCCAGTATAATTCACTCTTAAAATAAAGAAAAACTCTCATCCCTCTCATGTTTTTGTTCTACTGCTTTGTATCTGAAAAATAGCAAGTTGTAGGTATTTTTTTTTTTCATGCTGAAAATGAGCTTCTACTCTTGCAGCTGCCTGAGATGTTACAAGCAGCATTTTATTTTAAACAAAATCAATATGGCAGTATTAAAACATTTCTACCAGTAGAACAAACAGAATTAGGTTAAATGACAATCTCATTACTGCTGTAAGAACTTCAATAAATGGTAACCTTTCTTGCTAAAATATAAAACAGTGAAACCAAGACAAAACAAAAAAACAAATTGCCCAATTAAGAGCACTGCATCCTTAACACAACTGAAAGATCAATACCCCTTCAGATGCAATTGCCTCCTTCTGCCTGCATAAACAATTCATTATTCAAGATGTTATCTCATAGCAGGATTTTCAGGCACAATTAACTTATCATGGTTCTTCACTGTTAAAACTACAGTCCTCAATGAGGAGCCTGTTTACAAAAAGCACCCTTTGGGCCTAAATGAAATAATCTTATTCTTGCTTTACAAGAAAGAATCTTCACAAGTAATATATTAAAACCCACATATCTTTATGTTAAATCACCATTTGAAATCAACATAGTGTTGTGAAACAGTGTTGATAATAACAAGCATGATAACCATGACAGTTATCCAGTTTTTCTTCTCACTTCTCTACGGTTTTCTAATATGCTGATGATTTTTATTATATTAAATGTTTAATCATATTTTTGTTGATTGCAAAAAAATTAATGCAATTTTGACAGCTGAATCCAAGAAGTAAAACATGAGGTGAAGCAGATAATCTGAAGAAAGATGTTAAATCTCTGTAAGCATCACAGATTGGACTTCATTTTGCAAGTCACTCTGGAAAATCTCGATTCAAAGATGTTTAAAGCCCACAGGGCTCTAGGACAGGAAAGCAGACTTCAAGACTCTCTCTGCATATTATCCATGTGAATGGTTCAATATTGGTGATTACATAAGCTCTCTACACCATATATATCATAGAAGGTATTAATACCTGCGATACATTCTGTCAAGATTTCATTTCCAAATAATTTCATAAATCATACGGACATAAAACTAGAGGCCAAGCCTGAGCTCAACACACTTTTCCCTCTTAAACATCCTAATTGCCTAAGAATTTCATGCAACTTCTTGCAGTAACACACCTCTCATTTTCTGTATTAGCTGTTGTCAGATGGACATATCTATTTCTCATGAGGGAAAGCCTGATCAAAGTTGGGCACATTTTTGAAAAGACTGGAGAAGTCAGTGGAAAATTGAACTGTGCCCTAGCCAAAACTTTCAGGAAACTCAAGGTGGATTCAGCAAGTAACATCAGTTAAAAAATATGGTGGGAAATACTTAAATATGCTAAAATATTTCCTTTTATTTTGAGGAGGGGAAGCATATTAAAAGCATTTTGAAGTGTCCTTTCCCATTTGGAAACTGATCTTAATAGGAAAAACAGAACAAAAAAGCAAATTTATTTTGGAGAAATAGAAAATTTTTGTCTAAACTGAAAATAGAATGACGTCTTTTGTTTATGTCATAAAGTTCTCTCTTTCCCTTGTCATCTCAAATAATTTCTGTTTCTACCTAAACTAACAGGTTTTCACTTATTTTTTCTTTTTAACCAACAACCCCCCAAAATCCAATCCTGTTGAGTTATACTTGTTATAGTACAAACTGGCCTCAAGACTTTTTTTGTGATTAGAAGGACTGTACCCAGTAATTGCTTTTATAAGCCAGCACGGTAACTTCTCTGGAGTAGTCAGATATTAACATGACTCACTGCTAGCATTCAAAATGAAAGTGGAGCTGGAGAATATATACCCTTTCAATTTTCCAAACCGGTACTCTCCATCAGTTGAATGACTTTTTATTATTCTTAAATTGATTAATATATTTTTGCTGGTAGCATGCCATATTACTTTTTGCTATTATTAAAGTGTTTTTAAAGATTCAGTATTCAAAGAAATACAATAGTCTTTCTTAAACTGAAATTTAGCTGGAGTGGGTCTTGCAGAGAGGAAGCATATGGAAAGCTCACCTTTACACCAGGTAGTAGTGTGGCTGTTAGCTTTTTCTTCCACAGGGATACAATCATTTAGCAGAGACAGGATGAAAGCAAAGTTATGCTCTCCCTCCCTTCTTGTAGCAGTCACTGAACATGAACCACTGCTCATCAACAGGACTGATCAGTTTCTAGATGATATCCACCATACACACAGCACAAGCAAGCACCTTTTCCAGCTTAATTGTGAATGTCATTTTCCTCTCTGCCACGTCTGGTAAACGTTTAGGTGTGTTCCTCTTGCAATAGTTCATAACACTATGAACACCTGCAAATCAATGAGCATAACCTTTGCTTGCTCTGTTTTTAGCGTTACTGCTGGTGTAGTCAGATTTTACAGACAAACACAAAACTCTACACATGTTATGTTCCTTAAGACAGCTTTGCTTCATACGTTTTTCCATGTCAGATGCCATTCTATCAAACTGCCTCTCTGCTGCAATCTGTCACACGGCAACAACATGTAACAGAATATTGGCTGGAAGTTCAGGAAGTTTCAACCTCTACTGCCATACCACCAACCTCCAATGTTCTGGACCAATGTAACAAAACAAGAAGCACTGCTTTGGAGAAGCCTTTGTATTTTGCTTTCATTATCACAAATCTTCAACCATGGCTGAGTAAGATCTCAGTCTTTTAATTGAGGGAAGACAAAAATACGTCTTTTTATTTTCTAAAAAAGATACTCTTCCACTGACTGGTGCTAGCTGGCCATTTTATTCAGTAGCTGTAAAGCCAAAAGTTGTAATTTTTTTAAATGGCAATTCAAGAGATACCATGTGAAGAATTCAAGGAACAGATAGTGAAAAGCGTAAGGAATTATCGGTTGATTGATTTTTTTTTTCCTTTTCAACATTATCCCTGATATATAAAGAATGATTACAATTTGAATTTTTTTTTTTTTTTAACTCTCATTGCTTTTGTTACATTATGTTTTGTGGGGATTCATTATTATCAGAAATGATATAGAAATTTGACACAGAGAATCTAATTCATTCTTAGAAACTGAAAGGCTCTGTGTTGATTCTCTATGTCCTAAACTCCAATCTGTGTTTGTGCACATGACTTTCAGTTCCTCAAATTGAGTTTTTCTTGCTGACGTATAAATTCCAAAGGTTAATGCTAGAAACCAGATGTATTTAGGCTGTCTATCTGAAGACAAGGTCATCATCTGCATGTTTTTATTCTTATTTTGTTTTGAACTCTTTTTGAACAGACAACATGGCATATATATGTAGAACTATAACACCAAGGCTGACCACAGAAATAAAAAAGAGTCAGGTTTTCAACAGTATAAATTCAAAATACTCCTAATTAGTACCTCCATTCCCCAAAACACGAAGCACTGACTTAAGGAGTTAATTTCTGAACATATAAAAGACCAAGCTCTTCTCAGTCTTGAATATTAGAAAGTAGGGGAAAATGGGAATAAAGAAAAACAACCTAAATTAGGTATTTCTTTTTTACAGAAACCAAGAAGTGAGAAAATGTGTTTACTACCTTAAGGTTTGCAGTTAGGTCAGAAGATGTAGGATACAAGAGTTTTCTAAGAAGGATAACCCTTTGACTCCACACATATTGGAGTATTTGTCTCTACCAGTAAAGTTAAATCTACACATGCTCTAGGCATCTATGGTAGGTGAATCTTATTATAGAAATCACAGCATTCTCAAAATCTGTTTCAGTGTTCAATTCTGTTATCAAATTTTTCAGTCTGCTTAATATTATTTAGTTCTGGATTCACTAGTTGATGGATTTACAACTGTATTCATGTGCTCTTTAATGTACTTAGAGTCCACAAACACAAATACAATCAAACGAAAATGAAATTTGGCTTTACATTTGTCTTGTTGCTTGCATTCCAACCTGACAAGAACCTGAGGCTACATTTCCTCACATAAACAAATCTGTTCCATTAAGTCCAATACAATCGTAGATAGCAATATCATTTCTGAATGTTGCTACTATGTGGATATTTATGTTGGTAATTGTCTTGCAGCATTCTCTTTAGTTAAACTGAAATGCTGCCACACATACATTAATATTCTAATGAGTGCATCCCTGTCCTGCCTTCTTTGTACACATAAACTTCTAGCGCAGTAAAAAAGAAATCTGAATCATTAAGTACAGATAATCTGTATTAAGTCTGATTTGGACTGGCAGTTCTCTTGCACAGTCTCAGGATCTGTCTGTCTGTCTGGTTGTTGCCAGTTCCTATTCCTACGGGCAATTACAGGTCTGTTGCCATAGATCTGTGTAAATTGTTCCCCTGAAATACAATTACACTACCGATAAAGAAACTTGAGGCCAAGGTACGTTAAATGCTTCAAAGCAAACAAGTAAAGAAAGCGTCATGTGTAGAGAAAAAAAGGTATGCCATTAATACAGGATCGAATGGCCTGATGCCATCAACAAAGCACACGGCCCATACTGAATCATTCATTTACAGCTATAAAGCTAATGAAAAGAAGGGCTATTCTGTTAATATGAATTGGAGATGAAGTCGGAAGAATTGTGTATCCTTGCCAATTTAAATTGTTACTGTAGAGACATGAATAAAAGAATTCATAGACCTCGTCCCAACACAGGGGTACTAAATCATCCTAAAATCAATATCAGTGTTTTGATTCAGTCATTTCTACTGGAGATGAAGAAGGTTGGCATTTGTCTGCCAAGTCTGTGGCAGGCTAAGAGGTAGAGCTTAAATAAAGTGGAACGGAAACTACTCCAGCTGCCCCCGTATACATTTTTAAATCCTGACTAGAGTCAGTCTGGGAATGTGAGGATTATGCCAGGCTGAACAAATGAAAAAGAATGCTGCTTCTGGAGCATATGTTTCTTCTCAGTCTAGAGGTGGTCTCCAAGTGGGCCTGAATTTCTCTGTGCTTTACGTTTGGCATCATTGAGCAGACTGCTAAGGTATTTTTGACAGACAAAAAGAAAGCAATTGGGCAACATGCCTCCCACACAACATGACACTCATACTAGCCACTCTGCTAGCAAATTTTCAGACCTGCTTTACATTTATAATATGGATGATTTCACAAGCAGTATTTTTCATTTAAATTTCTACAAGCAGCAAAATAATTCTGGGTATTTCAGAAGGAAAAAAAAAGAATAGTGCAAGCACAATGATGTTACTAGTGGGAATATTTAAAAAAAAAAAAAAAAAAAGGAAAAAACAAAAAAAGAAAAGGAAAATATCGTCAGTCTGCACACAGTTTTCCATTCGCTGAAATGCAAAAAAAAAAAAAATCAGCTTTCATAAATAACATAATAGCTAGTTTCAAAGAGAAAAAAAAACAAGCATACAAACAACACTCCCTGTATGATTCAAGTCACAAGTATCTGACACCATTTGATATTGTCTCTCTATTCTGCATTAATCTGTGTATTTATTACACAGATTAGCAAAACGTTAGACTTCCATGGATTTAGTTTAAACCAGTTGAAAACTGAAAATTAATACAAAAATTATGACCAAAGTCACAAGAGTCAGATCAACTTCTTATGTAGAGCAGCTTACCAACACAGGATATCTGTCCTGTGTCCTGACCCTTTGACTGGAGTTATATTATGCTATTTAAGAGCTAAAATCTAGAACCTTGTTGTCCAACGTATTCTGAACTTTTAAATCCAATAATTTGCCACAATCACTGACTCTTAAATAGGTATCTGAAAGCACAGAGGCCCTCTGAAATATTCAGCTAAGTGAAATTGAACAAGAAAGTACAAACTAGCATTCTCAACTTGGAGGTTAGTAGGTAAACGAAAAGAAAATAGTGTCTGAAGATTCTTAGCTAACTCTGATGAGAAGTTCAAAAGGTTTACTTCTAACATACCTTCCTGCATTCCACCCAAAGGTTACAAGTCATTTCTTTTGTTGTCTTGCTTTACATCTTTCCTTCAAGATTTCAGAAAAGCTATATGTCTTCAAGCATGTTGCATAGGGAGTTAAAAAAAGTATATTCCATCAGAGAATTTTAGCATGTGTAATGAAGATTGTTAATTCTTCGTACACATAAAGGCACAAAATAGTCATGCAAATCTCTCTTCATTCCCAATGACATCCTTAGGTCAAGCACCCAAAAGGTTTCCCAAAGGATTCCTTAATGCTTGGAGTCCAGTCCCAGCCCCAAGAAGGAAACCTACAGGCTCCCAAAGTGCAACAGCAGCTATGTAGTTAAAAGCCTATTTCTAAGTTCATAGTACAGACAAGCAGGAGTACTGAAGCTGACAGGCTTAAACTGATATAGAAGTCAATATGATGAGGTATAGGTATCCCCAAGCTTTTTTGCTGAAGTATGTAATTTTCGGACTCATTTTTGGTTGAAGACACCCAGAATGTGGTAGGTTGGGAAACTGCTGGAGTTACCTTGTAGAACAGGTTGGAAAAAATACCAATGAGTGAAAATAATTATATCTAAAGGTTACCACAGAATTCACTGATGCAAGTATAAATGCAAATTTAGAACCAATAAAAGCTGTGAACTGATGTCAGGCTGCCAGTTAAGGCTGTGCCTGCAATGCTTGTGAAGATCTTAAATAGAACTATGGTGGGCTGGCAGCTTTGACAATCCTCTCATTGGCCCAGAATCTCTGAAGGAAATTGGAAATTTATGAAGTTTTCCTACAATGTCTCATAGTCATCCGTCCTCATGATAGCTTTGATTTTACATGTCCTGCAGAAATACCAAACTTGAAGCAAGGGTTTTGAGAGCTGCAGAATTTGCCACACACTTTGAAAAAAAAAAAGTCAGTTGATGAAAGACTCAACATGAGTTGGCAATGGGTGCTTGGAGCCCAGGAGGCCAATTAGATGTTAGGAAGAAATTCTTTACTGTGAGGGTGGTGAAACATTGAAAGAAGTTGCCCAGCCAGGTTGTGGATGTTCCTCCCTGGAAACATTCAGAGTAAAGCTGGTTGTAGTTTTGAGAAATTTGGTCTCATGGGAGGTGCCCCTGCCTTTAATAGGGGGTTTGGAACGAGATATTTTTAAGGGTCCCTTTCAACTCTAACTATTCCATGATTCTATGATTCTCCCTCATTGCTTTTTCTTTTCTCACCAAATGCTTAACTTTATATCTAAATTTAACATGTGATAACAATTTTGTCTTTTTACACAAATTTTATTATGCTACACTCAGTAAAAAAAAAAAAAAAAAAAACCTTCAATTCAAAATGTTAGTCACATTTATATTCCATGCAATACATTGAGTTTTGGAACAATCCCTCAGTTACGAAAGCACAGTAAAATATATCTATGACACTTGGTCAGTTATCAGTGCTATCTTTTTGATAGTAATCGGACTTGCTCTGTATTCCAGCCTGATATCTACACTGCAGTCAAGAATGTTGCATATGAACACAGTCATAGTATACACTTCATCTTCAATGGGTTTCATATTTCAGCTGTGGCACTTTTTAATGCTGTTCATATTCAGGCTAATGGCCATAGCAAAAGAGTTGTTTGCCCTTATGAATAATGATATTTCAAACAGTAATTTGAGTTGAGAGTTTTGCATCATTTGCACTCACAGTCACAAAAAGGTCTTTCAGAGAATTCCCTGTTTTTTTAGTTTCTTTCACTGGTAGTTTATTGATTCCTAAAGATAACATGACTTGAAAGATCAGAAAAGGTTAGGTAGTAAAAGAAACATGCATCATTTAAAATGCCTCTGTGCATCCGGGAGTTCAACCAGATCTTTTAGTGTTACTTAGGAGTTACAAGAAACAACTGCTTTTAGCATGATTTTTAATCCAGATCTTATTCTTGCGAAGCCAATTCTTGAGTACTAATTTGGCTATCTTTCTTATGAAGAGCTGGAAGGTAACTTGGACATGAAATAAGAGCATACATATCTGTTCAAAGTTAAGTAAAATACCAAATTTCGTTCAACAGCAGCAGAATGGGAAGATAATCTAGAGTACTCAGAATGGATTTTTTTTCAGTGCTTGAAATGAGGGGGAAAGGAATACAAAATCCCTCCTATCTTCCCTATTTCTTCCACTGAAGAAGAGAAGAATCATGCCTGGCTCCACTGGCAGTGATTATTCCTTCCCTGGATGTCATTAACAGGTCACAAACATCCCCATGTCCCTAGAGTGTTTCCTTCCTTGCTCCTGGTACAGTCCAGCTCTGTGTTACCTCCAGCTCACTGGGTCTTCCTAGAAGCTCATGCTAGGAACAGCTGGTAGGATTTTAGCAATGCAGAAAAAGAGGTAAAGCCACACTGAAGAGCCCTGGATGTGTGTGGCCGTGTCACAGAGCCTGAAAGACTGGACACTCAGAGACAAACAGAAGACAATGGGGATAACTCGGGAGTCAGGGGCAGCTTGCTGCCTTTTGGTGGGGATTCTGCAGAAGGTGGCAGCTGGGTTCTCTGGGCAACTACAGAGAGATTTTTACTTTTCCTTCTGTAGCCCAGCAGCGAGGTACTGCAAAGTGCCCTCTCTCTGCACTGAGTTTTCCTTTTCTTACTTGCCTCCAAGTAAGAAATTAATAATTTCATTAGTAATAATGAAAAGAATAACTCACTTTACAGAGCTGCTCATTCCAAAATACAGCACTTAGGTGTAAAGAAAACAAAGTATTGTGACTGCCAACTGTCTCAGGACACAAAGAAGAGCATTTCTTTTTCTCGAACAGGTTTTGATTGAGCTTTAAGGAAATCATAAATGAGTGTATGAGCAAAATAATTCAGTTTATCAGAAAATTTTTACAGAAAAATTTTTAGCTTATAGAATCACAGAATCATTCTCTTATAGAATCATTTAAATTGGAAGGGACCATTAAAGGTCATCTAGTCCAATTGCCCTGCAATGAACAGGACACGTACAGCTCAGATCCCCTACCTTGAATATCCCCAGGGATGAGGCATTCACACACCTCAAGGAAATCTGTTCCGTTGTCTCATCACCACTCTCATCCTAAAAAACAAACCCAAAACCCCACCTTCTTCCTTATATCCAATCTAAATATCCCCTCTTTTTAGTTTGAAACCATTTCCCCTTGTCCAATCACAACAGACCCTTTTAAAGAATCTGTTAAGAGTCTGTCCCTTTCTTTCTTATAGCCCCCTTTTCCACCTGCCCTGAACTCCCTCCCTTTAGATACTGAAAGTCTGCCCTCTTGGGCAGACTACCTAACTGCCTACCTTCTCTTGGATCACTTTTGTGTCCCTCCTTTGGACAAGTTCCAACAGGTCCATGTCTCTCCTGTATCACAGAATCACAGAATCATTCTCTCATAGAATCATTTAAATTGGAAGGGACCATTAAAGTTCATCTAGTCCAATTGCCCTGCAATGAACAGGGACACAACAGCTTGGTTTTTAGCATGTTTTTTTTTTTAGCAACCATGCCATTGACTGCGTTAAGAGATCTTTATTAATACCTTGGCCTTCTGTGAGGTGGAGGGGCTGGTATTTTCTCTCCTATTGGAGGACAAATCCATTAAAGTAAGTGAAAAGAACATAGAAAAGTTAAAAATCTTTTTGTACAGTCTTTAGTCAAAGTTGAATTATGTCAATGACTAGCAAGTATTCTACGTGTTCAGGGAAGCAGTACATTTAAATCACAGGTATACAAGGAAAATTCTGAATATTCTTCTTGTGACTGATCCCCCACTATCATATCAGACTCATTTACTGCATACACGCTCTCTCGCTCTCCTTCTCCTCAGTACTCTTTCTGCAAGCGCCTGCAATCATCTAGTATGATATTCAAACAGTACACGTATGTCTAAAATTGGCTTTCTCAGCTATGATGTAGTCATTTTCTACCAGAAATGGTGCCTTTATGAATTCAACTTACAAACCTAAGACGCTAATTTAGAAAATTGTACAAAGCATACAATATATAGACAAAAAGCCATAAATGTTCTCTTTTCAAATATTAAAACATTCAGTACTTTACTAATGAGCTCACTTACATTATCTGTCAACCTATAGCAACCTTCGCAATGCTATAATACCAGAGATAATTAGTGCAGGCTTGTTAATTTGATTTTGGTTAACTTTATGGCCTTTTTATTTTATTCTTTATTTTACGATCCCTATGGGAGCTTGTAGCTTGCAAGTCGGCCAAGCAAAAAACACACGTATTCTGGGCTAAACAATGGCATTGTTTAATTAAGAGGTGTCATGCTATTTATTGTAGGCTATATGCTGTACCTTTGATGAGGGGCCATAAAAGCAGAAGGTTCATCAGATTCAATTTCTCCACTATAATTTCCTACTAGAGAAAATGTGACACAAGACAGAATCCAATTTCCCATTTCTATTTAGCATTTATATTGACAGAATTAATGATTTTATCATCATCTTCGGCCTGCTGCTAAATGGAAGACATCTATTGCCTGGTGAGATTGTAATTCTTCCTCTAAACTGTGTGCGTGTGTGTGTATCATAGAATCATACAATCATTAAGTGCAACTTAATGGTTCTTGAACCCTTCTTCAGGATGTGTGTTTGCATGGCCAATGACTGTTTGGACAACACAGATGGTGAAAGCTGGGCTGCATGGTCTCTCTGAATTTAAGAGTCAAGACAGGAAAAGATACCCTAAAGAAAGATATAGTCATAATGTGTGAGATCCATAGAGTCTAGTACTCCTTCCTTATTCCTATAGTGATATATATACACATACGTATATTTCTACACACACACACACACACACACACACACACACACACACACACACACACACACATATAGATTCTATTACTTATTTTTTGGTGTGGAAACTATACCTTTTCTATTAAATCCATGCTCGGAGAGGAAGGGTGAGTGATGGGAGACGTAGTTAAGAGGGATAATAATACTGATCTTAGACAATGTTTCTAAGCAGGCAACGAAGATGAAAGAGTCCTTTGTATGTATGCCATGCCAAAAGATTCAGGAAGGCCTAGGCTAATGATCTCATGGCATATTGACGGAACTAATTTTCTTTCTGAAGTTCTCCCACGAGAATGCTCTACAATACATATGCTGTACATTTGTCAAAGTTGCCATGAAAGAAATTTCAATTTCCTTCTCTGAAAATAATTGACCAAAGGATTACAAAGTTCAAAATACTAGGGGGAAATGAATAAATATTATATAAAGATATAATGTATTGTAATCATACTGTATATACTATTTTAATAGAAATCTAGAGAGCCCTGTTACAATTCTTGAACCTGTTAATGGGGCCAGAGAGAACTATTTTGTAGCTTCAGCATGCTAAAATAGTGCCGATTCCTTCTCTGCTAATCTAACTTTATAATTTTGTTAGATGTGACAAGCTTTAATTTACTACTAAAATAATATGAAGTGGATGATATTTTAAATCCCTTTGCATGAATATTTTATACTCTGGATAGCTTCTTTTAGAATCTTTTCTAATTAAGAGTCAAGAGCACTTTGTTTTAGGGAATGTCTACTCACTCACCTGACACAGAGCAAGGCACGTGCAAGTTGAAAAACTCAAGCTTTGCAGGGCATGTTGCACTTCAGTCCTCTTTTGATAACCTGACACAGTGGTACTAGACTGCTTATCTAATTAGTACAAATGAAGGTTTATCTGTGTCTATGTATGTTTGTATTTATGCACATAAAAATCACCAAGCTGTCAGGACTTCTATGCCTCATCTGAAAGAAGCTCATTATGACCGGGTAACTGATGTGACACACAATTGACATCTACATTTAAAAGAAGAGGAAGCAGTTGGGCCTTTTTTTTTTTTTTTTTTTCTTCCAGTGTAGGGAAGTCATTCAGAAGCGTTCATGGCATACATGCAGGTTTTCCATACTAAAGTTTGCAATAAGTTAGTAGTCTCCAGAGACCCAAGTAAACTACATTCATATGTGTATATGGGTTTGTGATGCATGGACATAGAATCACACAGAATCTCAGGATGGCCAGGGTTGGAAGGGACCATCAAGTTCCAACCCCCTGCCACATGCAGGGCCAACAACCTCCCCATTTAATACTAGACCAGGCTGCCCAGGGCCCCATCCAACCAGGCCTTGAACACCTCCAGGAATAGGGCATCCACAAGCTCTCTGGGCAGCCTGTTCCAGCACCTCACCACTCTTTCTGTAAAGAACTTAATCATATTGACATATGACTACAAAGACTAAAATAGCACATATATTCTCAGTAGAGCTCGCTCCTGACTATAGACTTGAGGTGCCATTTGACCTCAATTTGTGCACTTAGGTGCTCTTTCTGCTCTACCCAAGTATACTAGCACGACTGAAAGAGCTGCCTATCAAAGCCACCCTGGTGTTTCAGGCCCCTCATTTCTTTATCCCAGGCCAAACCAGACATCTGAACGTGAACAGGAAGACCAAGAATGAGAGAGAAATGCCCAGCTGCAACTGCCAGCCACTGACTTGTGTCTAGGTGAACACAGCTATAGCTCTCTGAGAACACAAGTGAGGCAATTTCATATCATTATTATATTTTTCCCATAGGGAAGAGGTACTACAGGGACACAAAGTCTGGAGGCAGTGGCAATCTGACATGAAATTATCTTATTTCTCAGTGAACATCTGCAGATGGAAATAGCAAACTATTCTAATGCTTCTAATGCTATTCTAAGTATTATAATGCTTCTGTGTTTTCAAATTAGCCTACTGCAGGAGGGTTTTCTTTAATCTCCTGTATATAACTTCACTGTAAATAAACAATGAAGTACAGTATTTTTTGCATTTTCATCTCTTGTTTTAAAGATCTTTTTCCAACTCTGTCTTGGGAAAGCTGCAAGGAGTAAATCCCTTTTAACACGGGACAGCACCCTATTCTGTAGAGTTATAGGATACAGATGTGTTCTGACTGAAAACGCTTAATTGGTGGTAAGCATTTTAACTTAAGTATTTGGCATTAAAAAAATAGCCTGTGTTAAACATATTCTTATGGGAAGTAGTTACAGGGAAATATTTCTTTATACAAGACTACATTTTATGTACATTTATAAAAATTCATATTATATGTCATTCATCTGGCAACCATATACACTGACAACAGGTTAAAGGAATCAGAGAGGTATCATTAGTTTTACCACACACTGCCAAAGAACTCATTCACTAGAGCAAAGTTTACAGGTTTTTGGTTGGTTCATTTCTTGCCTTATATATATGCATATACATTGATTTTTGTTTTTTAATAAGAGAAAGTGTAACCAACTTGAATTCCTTTGAAATACAAGACTACTTTTCTTTGGTTTTAGAAGCTATGCTCAGTTTTCTGCTGTCATTCTGTGCACTCTGGCATCATTCAGTTGGCACAAAAAAGGTAAAATGCCACTAGTTATTTTTCTTCTTTCTTGTTTACAATTAAAAAGATGTTATCAACGTTAGCATTTATAATGAACGAATCAAATCAGAATGTGACATCCAAGAAATTTCTATGTAACTTACCCAGAAGAGGCTAAATATGTCCATCCAAACTTCATGTGCTTACCTAACAACCAACTAGCACTTTCTGTACACAATGAATTACACAGAGCCTGTCCAGCTACTGCCAGCACATGTGGTTCAGCACTTCAGACAAAATCTGTACGTCACTCCAAAGGCAAGGCAGACATGAAACAGGATAAACATAAAGTCCTGACCTTACATAGTATGCAGTTATGTTAGTGATACTGTTGAGTGTTTCCTGAGTATGAAATTGATCAATAAATTTTCTATCCACATACTACTAGTTGAAATGAGAGGAGAAGAATTACCTTGCCTTTAAGATGGTAATATATGATTCACTTTAAAATGCAAGTGTGGACATTTTCTTCTCAGGAGCAGCCCAGTTCCACTGAGTTTTGTAATGGTGGTCTCACATCAGGCTCCTCCCAAATTTCAGTTTCTGGCAGGTTTTGAAAAATTACTACAAAATTGAAAACAGAATTAGCATCTGCAGCTAATTTTCTTTTTTGAAATCCTCTTAGTCATTTATATCAGTGAAACAAACAGCATACTTAAACACAATTGAAGGAAATGAATGTCATTAAAGTTATAAAGGGAAGTTTATAGAAAAAAATAATACATTTTTATATGGTAAAGGAAATAGGAATATGCAAAAACAGTAGAAATAAAATCACATTATTTTTACAATGTAAACTACTAAAATTTCATATTGTACAAATTATAGAGGAATTCTATTTCTGCATAAGCTGTGTTTTATGTGTTACTGTAAGATCCACATCCTTTGAGGACATGCAGAATTCAGAAAGAAAGAGGGGTAGCAGTACTGAATTCTGCTGTCTGTGAAGTCATCTGTGAAAGACAAAGATGCAGTGTTTTTTTGCCTATCCAATAAATTCTGGAACAGTAACGTGATCGCTTTACCCATTTACTGTTGAAATTAACCATATGAAAGAAACTTTCAGAGATGTTGTAACTGTGTACATTCCAGGGACCTGGATACAGTCTCAACTGTACTGTAAAAAGGGACATGCAGATACATTCACAGCATCACCTTCGCTTTCCTCTAAAAAGCTGCTAGGAAAAAAAGAATAAAAAACAACAGTGGAAGCTGTGTCTGGGTTACAGGCTGAGGACAGAAAATGTCTGCCTCTGTAAAGATGTTCTGTTTTATTTATAGGGTTTCCAGTGCTCTAATTTGAAATGCAGAACCCAGGTTAGCTCACAGACCTACAGCCACAGACTTCTGGCCACAAAAGAGGCTCCCACCAGGACAGAGATTACAGAATTGTCCCTGGTGCCAGCTCCTGCTGGGGATTCTCCAGCTCTGCTGTTGCTGAGGAAAACCAAAAAACGTTAACATGAATTTCTTTAATCAAGATAAGAACTAAAATCAAACTCCCATTTAAAAACCATTGACTGCTAATGTTGATTTATGAGCTTTGAAGGACTTAATTCATAGTGCTATATATAAAGCAACCTGCCTGGTTTTTTTTCCCATTCATTCTTCTCCTGCGACAGCTTCCACCTTAAAAAGTGATAAAAAGTTCCTGTCTAGGAACCAGGGAAATTGAGTTTCTATCAGGAATGCTACATATCAGTGAATGAGAACAGGGTTTGTGACAATTACTGCAAAGAGGTAAGCCTTTTGTCACATGATTGCATAGTGTCAATGGAAGAAATTGTTTCTGAACCCCTTGCCATACAAAAAAATATGATATTTTTTTCTGTGAACTAAAAAATGGATCACATTAGTTCATCTTTAAAAACCAACACGCAGCATAAACAAACAAAAATTAAATACAAAAACAAAATGAAAACCCATGCAAAATCAAACCTGGAGCTATCAAGACAATTTTGCCAACGTGTTAAAGTGCATGACTAAATTGACATCTTCAATTATTTCTTCTAGAGAAATATTAAAACACAGTAGGAAATTGTTAGAAATTTGGTAGATCTTTTCCGTGAGCAGTACTGAATAGCTACAAAACCTGAGATACTCAGCACTTCATATATACTTCCACCTTCTTTTGGGAGCCAAAGGAAGCAAAGAGGCCCTATAAAAATGGAAGGTGCCATGAGGTTCAACTGTGTCTGCTTTGCTGGATAGTCTTGATAAAACACTTCAAATAGCTATGATGTTTAAATGGATTTGTTTCTATTATATGATTAACAGAGATTAGAAAAGTAAGCACAAGGGAGGAAGGAAAAGAAGGGAGAAGGACACTGAAAGGACAAGAGAGAAAGGATTATTACCATATACAAATAAAATTCACAGAAATTTGGAGCTTTTCAGAAATCTGTTTGGAAAATGGCACATTTTTAATACTAGAAGAAAAGGATTTGATTAATTACTCAAGGAATTTTAACCACTGACTATTGATTCATCGTCTCTCTAACAGTAGATGGGTATTATATAAGAGCTGTGCATAACAGTGATAACTGTGTTACGCACTACGTCAGTTAGACCTCTCACAACAGGATGCATAGCAGGAGGCACTAATTCATGAAGAGAATGGCAACCAGTACATTTTGCTTCTCTTCCTGCTCCATAATCAAACTACAATTTCCTATAATGTTTTCATTATCAGAAATTGATCAATTAATTCTTTCAACTTTTTAAACAAAGCACGAATTCTTTTCTCAAGTATTCACTTGTTGAGGTGTATTGATTAGTTCACATTATTTGGATAAGTAAACAACAGTGGTTTTGCTCTCTATCAGGCTGATGATTATGGACTGTTGGCTCAAATTCTTGTTTATGAGACCAGAAATATGGATCATGAATACTCCTGCATACATATTTGACATTTGCTTTGCACAGATATTTCTAACAAGTTTGATTTTTAAAATGGCACAGTTTTGTTGGATCTCTGGCAAAAATCAAAGCCACTATGGTGAGCTTACAACATTTGACATGTTATCCTCTGGAATCAAAATGACAAATGAAAACTTTTACTGTACAAAAATTATTTTCTTTTTTCCCTTTTCTTCAACACAGAACTTAAGAAACCTCTGAAAAACCCCTGTGAGATTTAGAGACTCTGGAGAAAGGGAAAAGTAGTCCAGTACTTGATTTTAAATTTCATCTTCCAGGTTACTTTTATACTCCCATCAATCTAGCCAGCCCAGCAATGGGATGTCAACAAGCAACCTCGGTGCCTGAAGAGCACAATGTGAATTCTCACAATGTCATCTGGTAAAGAGAACTAGAAAAATGAAATTCTTTTCATAACCTCATATTTTTCTTTTATTGCTCACAATTTTAATCTTTTACTTCACTGAAATGGTATTCAGGAAAGAGAAGAGGGTAAGATACAGCTATTAACGAGGTAATAGAAGAAATTACTTAAAAATAGTTCTATTGAAATTGATTTTCAAAATTTATAGTTCTGGCTTCTCTTTTCACTTGGGCTGAAGCCTTTACTAGCCATGTTTTCAAACTCAGTGCGAACACAGCCTAAGGATTAGCACTTTACCAACCTCCAGTCAATTAAAAAAAAAAACAAAAAAAAAACCAACCCTCCAAAATAGACCAAGTAGTAACACACCTCTAGAATCCAGAGCATTACCAATTTTCAAACCTGATGGCTGTAAAGCAGAGTGGTCAAAATTGATAGGATTCAAGTAAAGCAGTAGACAAAAGTATTCATCAAGTGGTAGACAGTAAAATGCAAAGTGAAGGAGTAAAGCATTCTTTCTTCTACAGTCTTGCAAAGTCCAGGATTGCCCCTAATAAAAGTACTCTCTCCTTCCTAGTTTCTATTTCTGCCCTATTCTAGGGCAGCTTGCTTTTCGATGGCTTGATTCTGCAGATCTCTGGCTGAATGGAGCAATCTGAGTCTGATTAACAACACCCCAATTTTCCAAGTTAGTTTTAGTTCTAGTCCTCTTCCTTGTCCTGGTCTAAGCTGATCTTTCCATCTGAGTTTCAAAAAAGTTGCAACAGGAATCTGTGAAGATGAAACTAAACTTTCCCAAACTAATCTTGTCAATGGTACACTGTAGTGACAGAGTGGGAGAGTCAATATTTTTTCCAGGTTGCCAAAAGCATGTAAATTACTGTTCACACTATACAAGAATGCTTCACTGGGCTGAATAAGACCTCACATACAGAATGCCCAAATTAGCCATAAATGCTCCCAGCAAGTGCAAACAAACTCTTCATTGTTTGGTTAAGGACAGGCATCAACTCACTTCCCATGTTCTTTCTTTGCCACAGGTTTCTGGATGTCTGTGTGAAAGCCATTTCACCTCCTCCCTGCTTATCTTCTTTTTTTGTAGGAAGATAGTAGGACATGAGCCTGCACTGAAGGTGCTTTGAGATTTTTAGATGGAAAATACCGTGTGAGTCAAATATTGGTGCTGCTCTCTGTGCTCAAGTCTGAGAATTTCGTATCCCGCTTCTATACAGTGAAAAAACAGGCATTACCAATATCAAGGCAGCAGATTGGATCCTGCTGTCCTTATGAATAAAATAGAAAATTCTCATCCTAAAATGCTAACAAGTGGGAATTGTCAATTCCTGATGACTCTGGCAGGCACTAAAGCACAGTCTCATTTCTGAATATGAACCTCAGTTGGCTTCAACAGAACTTTAACACACAGTTAAGTGCATAGAAAAATTGAGCCCTGTCTTATCAGTAGAACAGGAAGTGTCAAAATGTCCTAAAAATGATTAAAATCACAGGATTATTTTTCAGCCAGAAACCAGCAAAATAGAGGATTTTCCCATAAGAAAGCCTCCTGCAGAAATGTTGCCCTTCTTTTTATAAAATAATGACCTTCCATATACACTCATACACCAGGATGTCTCTCAAATATAGCTTGTGGCATTGTCCAGTATTTACAAATTTCAAAATGTGAGGCAAATACACAGAGTGATAAATTAAGGAAGTTCTCTTCTGTGCCGTATGATTTGTCACCATCATACTAGCATTGAAGAAATACTTCGGAGAAATCTATTTGGCTGGATTCATGATGATAAAAACCCTTTGAGTTACCTGACAAAGCCCATTTAAAAGTTCTCAGTTTCTGTTATTAATTGCTACTTTCTACCTTTCTAAATCTCTGCCATACCACATATGTTTTTTCGTAGTACACAAAGAAATTGAAAAATATTTTTTTAGTTCAATATTTTTACTCTAAGCACTGTAGCAATCAATACCAGTGTCCCATCCCTCTTAAAAACACATATATGATATTGTAGTGCAGTGTATCACCCTTTAGTCTCCTACTGCTTTGTCAAGCAGAAAACATGTGAGACCAATCCAGCAGTTAGAAGTGCTGGAACAGAGTAAACTGGATCTACATAATCTATTTAAAAAATCTACTATCTTCCAAATTCATAATCTAAGAAAATTGGTAAACCACTGCTTGCTTGTTTGAGATACAGAGAATCCAAATATAATTTTGGAGACATAAATATAGAAATCCCTTTTTATCAAAGGTATTCTACGCCAAGGTAGAGTTTTTTCACCCAAACACAAGTTATCCCCTGAGCTACCGAGCTAAGCACAAGGACACGGAAGGCTAAAGGGGAACCAAAAAAAAAAAAAAAAAAAAAAAAATCAACATGCTGATTTCTTTATGCCAATACTGCAGGGGCACTTGACAAATAAATTATTGAGAATACAAACAACAGACAAATACTAGTTGTTTTCCAACAGGAACAGGTGCAAGAAGGCTTGAGGAAAGTATCATGAACAGTAATAACTAAATAAAATATAATGCGTTATGGACAAGGCTTATATTAGGTACTTAAAAACAGTGGCTTAATTTCACAGAATGGCTAGGGTTGGAAGGGACCTCAAGGATCGTGAATTTCCAACTCCCCTGCCACATGCAGGGCCACCAACCTTCCCATTTAATGCTAGACCAAGCTGCCCAGGACCCTGTCCAATCTGGTCATTTATCATTCTCCTCAAAGCCTCTTTCGTACAATTGAATTCTGAAGTCCTTTGTTTGCTATTAGATTGTCACAGCTGCTCTAGAATCAGTGAAAGATGTTTCACAGGCAAAAGGAGCCCAACTAATTTCCACAGGAATGTAGTAACTGCAAGTCCCTCTCTGGCACTTCTGCCCATGGAGGTGGATTTTGCCACACAGGTGTCACAATGCTTGGCCAGCCATGGGCAGTCTGCATGGAGTAAGTACCAGCGATGGCAAACCCCAAACTGATTCCATTCCTGGGACCCTTACAATGAAATCTGGAGAGCTGCAGGCTCTGAATTTTCAGCTGCCATTTCCTTTCTAATCAAGTGGGTAAGAAATCAGCTTAGATAATTATTGAGCAGTCTCAGCTGTCTGCTATGGACTAAAAATAAGACTTGGCAGTGTCAGAATTGTTCCCCATGCGGCACTTATGCAAACTGCAGACTCATCTCACAAGCTAACAAACCATTCCTCTGAGACAGGAAGCGCTGCTCATCAGCCTGTGGCTCTTCCATCTCTACAGCAATGTGCTGTCGCACAAACCTGCAAGAAGTGAAAACAGAGAATACAATGAAGAAATTATTTATTTCACTGTTTCAGTAACTAAATAACACTGCCGAGAATTTGCCTCTTCCATGCGATGTTTTAGTAGCACTGAAAATTCTTAGGCAAAAGGATCTGTCTGTAAAGAATTGTCTGTAATTTTGGAGGGTGGACGAATGGTCATTTTGCTTACAAGAAGTAGAAGGCGATGGGAGCAATACTTGCTTAAAACAAGCAAATGCAACGCAGGTTGAACAGCTTTTGTAAAACCACTCATTAATGGGAATTCTAGACTGTGAGGCACCTAAAATTAGTTAAGTGCAGAATTAGCTCAGAACTGACAGATCAGCTCCATCTTGCACGACATCTATTTAGTTCCAATAAGTACTAGGGCAGAGACATTTAGCAGATATTGCAGTTCTCTATTTAGAATGAACTAGGATGATATAATCATATCCTTTGAAGGCAATGAAGTACTTTCTAGTCCATTAGTAACTGAGAGCAATGTCATTAGGCAATATCCAGTAGGGAATTAGACATCTTAAAAAGTTTAATTCCAGGACTGATGATAACTTTCACTCAAAACCCTAGAAGCTTTGTCTGAGGAGACCTCTGGCTTACTACTATTTCTAAAAATTGAATAAAAACAAATATTGCAAAGGAAGGGAGTGATTGCCTCAGAAAGACTCACAAGGTATACAGATAATATAAGCCAGATAAATCAATTCAAGACAAAACAATGGAAAATGTAACAAGAACTTGAACCAAGGATTTGAACTGAAGAAGTCATGTTTTTAAAGTGTTATCTTGTGAAAAAAAGGTAGTGCCAAGTAATCACAATGTCATCTTTAATAAGATAACAAGCTTGGCCAATAAAAGTAACTGATCTGTAAAAATCAGGCTTTTGTTAGATTTTTGACCTTGCACTGCAGAAATCCCAATTAAAAGCGCATAGCAACACAGCACATGTTAAATGGATTCAGACCTGTCCACTTTCTCAAGTGCCAAAAAGAACATCAGCAATTAATCACTCCTGAGCAGCTTGGGAATTTTTAGGACTTGTTCCTAGGCTGAATCTATTAAACTCGATTACCAATGGATTGGTTTAAATGTGATCACTGATTACATTTGTAGATTATACCACACGTGGTGATCTGCATTCTTGACAAAGTTCTTTGAGAGTAAAGAAAAAGCTTAAAATGTGTTGAAAACAGAGAAAGTTTTGAGGGATACAAAATTACTGTAGAGCTATTGGAAGTGCTGGATTGCAAGACAATTAAAGAGATTAACATGTTTATCTCTGCTAAAACTTATAAGTAGACAATTAAAGAAACTTAGCATTCAGGATTATTTAATAAAGTTAACAATTGACATAAAAGAAACAATAACTGGCAATTAAAAGAAATACAAAGCAACTAGATCCATGTACTTGAAAGTATATCATGTAAAACATCAGAATAGACCACTGAGAGAAACAGTGCGATAACTTCAAATCACAAGTTCATACCTCTCTGGAAATTATGCTCTAGGCCAACACAAGTTGTTAAGCTCAACATGCAATTAACTGTGTTAAGCGTAATGGCCTGTGGCAAACAGGAGTTCAATCAAATTGACGTAGTTGTCCCTTCTGGATTAGAACTCTGGGAATTTAAATCTGGGCCTGAAAAATGTTAGGAAGAATAAAACACCCTCCAAAACTACTTAAAACAGACTTACCTAATATCCTCACCACCACTGCATACTATAATCTGCCACTTGAAATTATTAACATCTCTAGAGTCCAGTTTGTTAAATAAGGGGGAAGAAGCACTGGCTGTGTGCCTAGAAACCCTCAGCTCTTCACAACAGCATCTCAGGCAATAATGCTTTTAGTTGCCACAGACTTTAACCATAGCCTTTTATTTAACCCCACTTTCCAGAGTTAAATAAGGATGACGTTGATATTCAACAGAAAATTTGAATTTCCAGTCAGTACGATCTCTTATAATAGCTGTCAGTTGTGGGTGAAGCAATGAATTTATCCGGATCCTTATGAAGTCTTAAAACAATCATGAAAATCATTTCCTCTGCTATCTAAACCCTCAAGGAACGCTTTCACAAAAAGCATTTCCATATGGTGGTAGGTACAGGAGAAAACTCATTTGGCCCAATGCTCCTTCTAACACAGATAGCATAAAGGCTCAAGATTATTGTTATTAGACCTTGAAGATTAAGTTGTACCAAGGTACTGCTTTTCCCCTTTATGTTAGATATTCCCACTTCAGGAAGTTCCCCAAGAATGGCCAGAAAAAACAATATATTATTCATCAAGAATGAAGGCTTTCAACTCTTCTTGGTTGAATGCTCATTGAAAAAAGAAAAAGGGTTATTAAACAGAGTTGTTTTCGTTCTTCAGAAATGTGCACAGAAAATCCACATTTATCTGCAGCAGGAGAGGAGGAAAAAATAACGTACTTCAGTTAATACAATGCTGTGAGGCAGAGGTATAGAGGCTTTGACCCATCCTACATAAGATAAGAGTCACCTAATGGTCACTCTATACATTTATAACATGCCTTCTAATCTGCATGGACACTAAGTTCACTAACAGATGAGGACTTCAAGGCATATAGTTCAGCACATACAATATTTTTAAACTGCAAACACTATTTATCTATGTCTCTAAATCAACATGTGAAATCAGAAAATTGCGTAAAATAAAAATCACAGTAAAATGAGGATTTTCTTTCTAGATGAAAATATGGCCTAATTTCCACCCAGTTATCTCACCTAAAACAGTAGCCATTGAGCAGTTGTATCAGATTGATCATTTCAAACTGAAAATTGATGAAGAGCGATTTCATTCAAAGCCTTACACATAGTATGAATCCCTTTATGAGTAATGGAGAAAAGGATGAAATTTTCATTCCTCATTTACTTAATTTCCAAATCCTATTCATTTCACAGCAGGAATAAAACCTTGGCTCCACACAAATTATTTTGCATCCTGACATCAATCTAGTTGGGGTCAGCATGTTCAGCACTTATCAGGTGCTTTGCATTGAGGATACTCAGGCAGGTGGGAAGGAAATCAGATTTTCTAATAGCCAGATGGGTAATTTTGGCTCAGCTGGAATCCAGAACGGCAACAGGAGGAGATCTGGGTCAGACCTGGAAGCATAGGTTGGTGAAATTAACCATATTTCAGGGGGTCCAAAATAAAGTGAGGGTTTTAGACTCTGTATTTAGATAAGAATTACTGCCTCTTACAGCCTCTAATTCTGTACTCTTAGGTGGCTGGGAAAGGGAATCAAAATAAAAGAAGAAAGACACAACCCTCCACCTCTCCAAGTCTCCATCTTAATTTATCATTTAACGTACAGAGAATCTCTTAATCTCAAAGAATAAAATACAGAGTGATCATGCCATTGAAACTAAACATGAAATGGATTTATAGCCAGAAGAAAAAATACGTACATTTTTTGAACACTGTCTCATTTTTAAATACATCTGTTGCTCTGCAGCTGTTTTATACTTCCTCTTCAGTTATTGCAAAATGATTCTCTCTTTTTCTGTAGCCCAACAAACTGAGAATGAAATAGAATTTTTTAGAATTTAGTAGAGCAGAACTGTTACATAGAATTGTAGCATGGTTGGAAAAAAACACTGAGATTACCCAGTCCAATCATCATGCCTATTAACCACATCACTCAGTGCCACATCTACATGGTTCTTGAACACCTCCGGGGACACTGGCTCCACCACCTCAATGGGCAGCCGGTTCCAACATCTCACCACTCTTTCAGAGAATAAATTTTTCCTAATACTCAGCATGAACCTCCCTCGGCACAATTAAAGCCATTACTTTGTGACCAATTTACCTGTGTCAGTTTACATCTAAGTACAAGAACAAGGATAGATTGTGCCGAATATGAGAAGTCATCCTCAAAGCGGGGATTCTGACTGCTATTAAAAAAAGACTTCAAAATAAATGAGAACCGGCTCCATTTGAAGGTTTTAGTATTTATAAGACTGGAGAATGGATTCATCCTTCTGTATATATAACCTTACTGCAGTTTATTGCATAATTTGTGACTGCAATTAATCAAACCTCGAGACCTCGATTTCCTTTATAAAGCAGAATACATTAAAATGGAATCACTGGGGAGAGGTAGGAAGATCATCATAAGATGATAATTTTTGCCTGAAAGATTCTTCCAGCAAGTTGCATGAGCCTGATCAGCATGGAGTGACTCATACAATTTGGCCAGCGGAGTTGAAAATAAAATTACAGCAACATCTGGCTGATATTTAAATGTCAGCAGTGCATGCAAAGTAGGTGTGATCCCAGAGAACACTAAAACCAAGCAGTCTCAGGTATCTAATGTGATATGAAGGATTTGATGTTCATACACTGGTTGAAAAGAGCAAGAGGAAGAGTTTAGTCTATCGTCTAAGAGAACTGATGTGCTAAATGCTGCCTGAAATTGACAATTATATTAACAAATGATTACTTACTACAGCAAATCAGTTTTGGGTGAAGGAGGAACACAATAATATAAAATTTTCGTGCTCAAGGAAGCTCATACAGGCACTGAAGCTATCTCTGAGTATTTTTTTTTTTTTTTTTTTTAAACCTTTAGTGTATGCATCCATTCCTAATCTATCGATCAGAGTAGACTATCCATTTAATCTATGGAACAATCGGTAAACTTGGATATTTACTGTGATAAAAATATGTCAAAAGTTTAATTTTCTCAGTCCTGAGAGGTTAGTGGAGTTTCTAACGATTACTATTTACCTTGCTGATACTGAACTAACAATCAATTATTTCTGCAACATTTAAGGCATAAAAATTTTTTTCAGACAAAACTAATATGCTTCTTGTGTTCACACAACTAAATTTCAGTAATATCCATTTCCTGGTACAAACTGCCATCTTTCCTCCTTTTATTAGTTACCTCTGGAAGAGTAATCTGTGCTATGATCATGAGAAGGGGGAAAGTAGGGCTATCAGAGTTATTATCATCAAACGTGGGCAGAACAAAGCAGCAGCCTACATTGCAAAATGCAGCTATTGAGCAAATGAATGAGCAGCGACTTGGGAAATCCAATAGTTGAGTGAAGTGATGTGAAGTAGTGGGGTAGGTAAAGTAATACAGAAAGACCAGAGATAGTGGTCTTGTTAAAACATTGAATAGAAAGAAAATTTATCTTGAAGAATTTTTAAGTAGAAATTTAGACTCAGACTAAACACATTTGCACAATCAGATTGCTAGAGTAGGATACAATGCACTACATGAGCAACAGAAAAGTCAAATGTTAATTTATTGTTCTAGATCATTGTTTCCAACCATTCGAGATACTGAAAATTTACTGGGACAAAAAGCTCCAAAAAACCAGCAGCTCACCTAAGGGGATGAAGAGACCATGAAGCAGTTGTGACTGACAATCAGTACCAAAATGCGGGAAAAATGCCCAGTGCATCATTCTACAGTGACCCACAGAAAAGACCATCAGCAATATCAATTAAAGAAAGGGGAATGAAAACAAGTGCATGACTGAAAGAACAAGCCTAGTTTTTTATACTCCCTGCTATCAATTTTGAAGCAATTATAGATTTCAGCAGAATAATCCCAATTTATACAAAGAATGAAACACAAAAATGAGCTATTATTTCTCTTCCGCTTCAAATGCGTTTATATTGAAATAAACTGATACAGCTAAACCTACAATAGTTTTTTTAAAGATCCGGTAGAGAGGGAAAGTAAGAAGGATGAAAAAGTTGCAAGATTGTGTTTCTAAAGGTAACTCCATTGATTCAGTTTACAAGAATTTTGTATTTTAAGCTATTTACAGAACATACTGAGAATAATAAACTATTATGCTTGGGATACAACAGCCTTCTCTAAGGCTGAAGTTTCTAAACGTCACAATATCAATGTTAAAATGACTTGCAGAAATATTTCAACCATACACTTTTTTTTTTTTTTCCCCAGGTACTGAATACTCCTACACTGAACCAAGCAAACAAAACATAATCATACATACATGGAGTGTGATACCATTCTGATATTTCTGATGCAGACTTCTTTCAATTCAAGGTGGTAACAAAAGTCTACTGTTTACTCTGAAGATATGTAGAAATAAGAGTTGTTTAGTCGAGTGTCTACACATCTCCATGGCAGAAAAGTAATTCCAGACAGTTTATTTTCAATTTTTATTCCCTTAGCATGAGTACCGCTGTTGTAAAATACAAGATTGCAATTTAAAGGTATGTGATTGTCCTATACATCCAATTCAATTTCCAATTTACTTTATTTTAAATCATTAAGTTTACCATAATATTTTTTCTTCCACAATCGAGCTGTGGAACACGTGCATAGCAGCAGAGGGGATGGAAGAAAGGGAAGATTCAAGAGTCAATAACAATTGCATACATTAAGGTTTTTATCTTCATTACATCTATCTCAGTAAGATTTTAAAGTTACACCAAGCACTAGGAGATAAAAGAGACAAGGAAAAAGAATGAAGAAGGAAGACGATTAAGAATTTAATCAAATTCATATTCTTAAGCTCCTTGTAGTCTCCTCAATTTTTCAAGGTTTCAAAAGAAAATACAGAAATGTTTTTTTATACCTTCTAAGCCCTCAGCAAGCATCTTACTGAGTCTAGGCACTCCAGTTCCTTTGTTAGAGAACCTTATTAAATACTCTCTCCTTTTAATTACTTCCATTAAATTTGATTAGTGATGTTGAGCTGAAATTTTAGGATTTAGAGTGAGATTTATTGATGTTAAAAAATTATCTCTTTTATAATAACAATAAATTCTACTATCAATCCCATCATCTATACATAGGAAGTACAGACATACGAATATGGAGACTATGACATATTTAGAATTAAAAAAAGCAAAAAAAAAAGCTGTGTTTTCAAATATAATTCTTGACATTTTGGATAGTTAGAACGATACATTGGTTCAGATGGATTGCTTAGTAGATATTACAAAAATTAAAAGCACTAAATGTTCATTCCAAAGACTAAAGAGTGATTACATTCCATTTTAGGGTGGATGTTTTCATTTTCGTTTTTCCTGGAGTACAAAAAAAATAAAATTTTTTTAAAAAATCCATACTATGAAAAGCAGCTCTAACTTGTATTCTATTACACATTTACTTATACTGTGATAGAACTTACTAGAAACTTCTAGTAAGCACTATGCAATTCTACATGAATTAATCTACATAAATGAAATTAAGAACACTTCAGACTGAAAGATTTCTGTGCTCGTCTCACAACAAATGCGAAGCACTCCTGTGCACCACGCGATGACGCAGCAAGACAGTTTTCCCATAGGTAACATTACTGTGTTTTCAGAACTACACACTGTGCAGACTTTGTCAAGCTTTCATAGTAAACATGAGGTTCACACATACCATATAGATTTCCTATTCTCTTATCCTCTTACATCTTAAATCAGCATTTCCTCTGGAATGATGTAAGATATTTTGGGACTAATCTCTAAAGTTTCTCTAATTTTGTCCCAAACTATACTTTTCTGATAGCAATTTGTCCTTACTGACAGGTTCCATTAAAAGCATGAGATTTAAAAGGATCTTGTCAAAAAACTCTCAGCTGAACTTATTCCTGAATCATGTTTATTTTCCCCTTGATATGCCCTTGCACCATGTGTTTTGGTGTATACTCATTTCTTCATCCTCTAGCAGTGAAGATTCCCATATTTTTTATTAATCCCCCCACTGTTTACACCTCCTTAGGTGATTGAATATTACTGCTCAGAGTCTTTTCGTTGTCTCTAGCCAATGACTTTTAGCACAGCTTTTCCACTGCTTGGTGGTTTTTTTTTTTTTTTTTTTTTTTAATGCTTCTAACATCTCCTCTATTTCCCCTAAAGGGCCCCCAAACAGCATCTTCTCTGGCCCCACTGTTGCTGGAGGCCTTTCTCCACTCACTTGCACCAAACACATCCCATAGTGTAATTTCTTCTTTTTTCTCTTAGATTTACCCAACTCCCATTAATTACCATCTCATGATTCTCAACAAAGCTAAATAAAACCTTTCTGTGCAGTGAGATCTTTCATTCCAGTTTTCATATTCTCACTTGAACAAATGGTCGTTCTTATATCACTGTCCATGCTGCTACAGTTCATACCACTACGCTTACTGTGTACTTTTAATTAAAGTGTCTTTTATTATCCCAAAGCACAAAGAAGATAGATCACTTACTATATTTGCATGAGTTATGTATTTTTAACACTTTTTCTCGAGATTGTTTCTCCAATAAGATTCCCTAATGTTGGAGGATGGTGCATGTGACTCTCTCTATTTCTTTGCATTTGGAGTCTGTTTCGGAAAATTTTTAGAATGAACGACCCTGAGTTTTTCCATAAAAAAAAAAAAAAAAAGCAACACAAGCACTGATCTTTCCCAATCTCTCTGTTTTCTATTGTCTGCGAGCTAGGCAGTTATTTTCAAGGAACTACTCTGGAATCTGAAAAGCATTTCATTTGCAAAAAAGTTGTTGAAATATCACAGAGAAAGATTGCTTCATTTCTCAAGAAAGAGTAGCTGATGTCTCATGGGTTGTTTTGGCAAAATCATCTACTTAGATTAATATCAGCTGCTTATTTCCTCCTTTTCTTCCCCAGCTGACTACTTAGTACTAGGGATAGATGCATAAGAGAATTCTTGTTTTCTTGAAGGCTTCTCTGTTTCTGAAATTATATCTTGCCATTTGAGACCAATAAAACTAAAATTTTGTGTAAATTGCTCTTGGATTTGAAAATGACTGATTTTGCAAGGAAAGGATGTGACTTTATATGGTAAACAAACATCATTCATCCTGATCTAATCTAAAATATTAAAAAGGCTTTAGAGAAGAAAAACACACCCAAAGAAAAGAAAGCCAGGTGTCCAGTAATGGTTAAAAAAAAAGAAAAAAAAGAAAAAACACAAAATGTCAAATAAATTGCATGCAATGCAATTTGGTTCCAATTTACCAATCACATTTGCTGAAGTCACTAAGGAATCTATAGGCAGTAGTTTGGTTACAGAGTTAAAGCTATATGCAACTTCATGAACATTTTTGCTTGCTAAAGGCAGTCAGCTCAGGAGGCCTGAGCATGAAGACAATCCATCTCCAGGCACCCTACAACCTTCTTATAGCTACAACAATCTTATAGCTACCTCCACACCATGCTCTCACTGCAGGAAATCCCATACCCCAGATATCAGAAGATTCACTGAAAATGTATTGCTAAGCATCACATTCTGAAAAGCATTTCGGCAATAAATCTATTTCACCCTTTCAGAGCAGTCACTGATTTAGTTTTGAGGAAGGGTGGTAAATAATTTCTTCTGCATGCATAAACTCCAGACAAAATATTTAGATTTTCTCTTTAGTTTATTATGTTGATGAACATTTTAATTAATAACTAATGAAGCTTTCTGTGTCATTTTCTTTCTCATAACAATACATATAGTTTCTATGACTTAGGATGAACTTTAGCTTGAGATATCAGTTGCACAGAGGTCAAAGTAATAAACTAAGCAATTCTTTATCCCTCTTAGTGGGAATAAAATTTCTTGACCCCTTTCTAAAGTGTTAATTCTGGAAAATGAAATGAAGTGAGCAATGAAAACGTCCTTTCCTTTCCAAAGAAATAAATTTTCATGTACAATTCAGGGGTTTCTAGTATTTAACTATTATTTAACTACTAAAAGACAACACATTTGTCAAGCCATTTGAATTCCTTCAAGATGGTAATTCAAGATTTTTTCCACTGTAAACCCTTAGATTAAGACTCTTCGTTTTAGCATGTCTGTTATCTTGCTGTGAGTGACTCCACTTTAAGGGATATTTGAATTTTCTATTGTAAGATACTTTGCTTTTTGGCCAATGCAGATATGAATTCCCAGGGATGAGCTAACTGTTGTGAGGAAATAGAAGAGTATATACCTCCATGGGCATCAGCTGTGTTATTAGCTTAATCACTGGACAAATCAACATCCAAGTAGTCCTGCTGAGAGGAATAATCAATTTCTTCCTCAGAAATTCTTCGCTTTACAGGCTCAGCAGCTGCACTGATTTCTACGTTTGCCTCCTAAACAGCTGGAACAAAATCTGTTCCCGTTGTAGACTAAGACTCACAGCTTATTCTCTTGTTTTTCCATTACCCTTTTTTTTTTGCTTCTCCATCTCTGTCCTGTTCTTCTGCTTTCGTTCACCCCTTTGGAGTTAACTAGACTAAGCTCTACCAAGAGGCCAGAATAAAAGGCATCAGTATGCTAGTGCACTAGACACTCAAGAAGGTTTGTCATGAGAAAGCTATTGCTACAAAGCAAACAGACATACTACCAACTTTCAAATCACATGAATAACTGATCAGATGGGATCCACCAATAAAGACAGAGTAGATTCAAGTAGATTCAAATCCAAGGAATTGAAAGATCTTTCTCTTTAGAAACTTGCTATTCATTTTTTCCTTAATTCACTGAGATGTTATTTATTTTGGTGAATAAAAGTGATTTCTCACACAGAGATGTGGAAGAAAAATTCTTCAACTAGGGAAGAAAAGAGATGGAAGAAAAATCCTCAGGGCATATGGCAGCCTGTCAACACATGAAATGAACAGCAATACAAAATGGACACATGGTCCAAATCCCTCCAGGCACAGATATTGCGTTAGTGAGGCAAAGTCTGACTGTCTCATCATGCCAGAAAGGTTGTGAAAGCAAACTGGGACTAAACCCTCTGCTAAGAGTACTCACACTAGTTAGATTTCAGGTTTGCACCTGCTATTTCCAGCCTCTGGTCCTCAACTACTGTCAGAACTTTCCTGAGAATGGGAAAAATTTGCAAACCTTCATAATTGTTGCACAAGGTGTTTTGTCTTTTATTTACTTTGTTTTTGTTTGCCAGAGTCTGTTCTGCTGTCTGTCCTCTCCCCCTACTCAAAATGCTCTGCCTTGAACTTCTGCTTCCTTGATCCATTCCTGGCCATAGGACACATCACCTAACATTTTTTTTCTCCTTAACTTACCTGTATGATTGAATATTAAATTAACAAAATAAAAGCTACTGGTCTTGAAAAAGTTTTATCTTTCAAAAGTATTGACTCCTCACCTCTGGGAAAAAGCAAGTTATCTTCTATTTCTCATAGATGAGGCCCTCTGAAGCTTTCAGATAAAAACAAACGAACAAATAAAAACGTAAGAAAATTGATCGTCTCTGTAATTTCCAAAAGAAAAGTTGGATGACAATAAATCTTTTTCAACCCTAAATCTAAAGCAATTTTTTTCCAAAACCATGTTTTAGATTTTATAATTTTACTTTTCTTTCACTGAGACTACACAAATCTGTGACTGAATTAGAACCTTGAATTTTGCTGTACATAACAATTTTCCTAACAAGATGCCAATTTGCTTTACACATAACCAATTCCCCAAAACATACGTAGAGCTTTTGATATATATCAGTTATCAAGATGTTAATGTTAAAAAGTCAAGAATGATGCAAGCAAACAGTAAGACCTCCTAGAGTCTGAAGTCCAATTCCCACTTCTGTGACTTTAAAAACACGACTGCCCCTTAACGTTTTCATGACTTTCAGAAATGCTGTGAGCTGAAGTGAATCACATCATGTTTCCTTTGGTTGGCTTCCTCAGGAAGAAGATAATACTATAATTACAAATTACAAAAGACACTCTTAGTTCAATGGTCTTCATTGATTTGACAAAGTGAACATTTGGAAAGGCAGCTTGTATTCAGATTTCCTTTGAATGGGAAATAGTAAAAAAATAGTAACTAACACATTTAAAAATATTTTAAAAAGTTAATTAGAAAAACTTGAACACCAAAGACAAAGTTGCCATAAAATTCAGTCAAGGAAATGGTAAATCACTGAAATGATCAAATAAAATGAGATGGACGTTTCTGGCTGAGATTCTTACTGCTTAATGGTCTCACTTACTCCTGGTCAAAGAGGTTCCTGACAATGCATTTTCTGCAGTTTTATTCAGCTAACTTGGAAATGACATAATTGGTCAGTTACATAGAATCACCCAGTGCCCTGGCAGTAATGCTCACAAATAATATGCCACGGGCATCAGCATCACCATAGTCAGCTTTTTATGCAAACTTGAGACAGGACAGTGACAGCTACCTGCAAGTGACATCTAGTTAGTTTTCAAATAATGATCTTGTGTCTGCTAAAGTCTGAGGGTTTTTGGTGTTTATTCAGTTAGTTAATTTTACTTTACATTTACCTACTTTTAAATTCCTAGTCATTCATTTTTCCTGTCAGACAAATCCAGTGACACAGCTCCCTTCCCATATAGAACCTTTGAAACTAAAGATAAAATAAGCTCTATGTTCTTTTGAAGAAAAACTTCAAAAACAAAATTATTTTTTTTCCTAGATTTGCTGTTTCACATGATTTCATTGCTCTTTCACATAGTTTTTACTGTTATCAGATTTGCCCAACTTGTTGTTTCACTTAGCTCCTGTTGTAAAGTACTGAGGATAATATATTGAATAAACTGTTTGATTGTTTAATCCTATTACGTTCCCTGGCCCATTAGAATGACTGAGTTGCAGTGATGTTACTGCAACTTTTACCATTGAGGGGGCTTGCAGACCAGGGAAATCCCTCACTCAGAGCAAATAAAAAAGACTCACCCCTCTCACAACACACTGAGTGAGACAAGACAACAGACCCATATTGTTTTTCTCCACCTTTTCTTCCTTTATGAGGACAGTAGAAAGAAGAGTATGCTGCCTGTATTCATCTAAGTGCATGTACTCTTCAACATAGAGGAGAAAAAAAACCCAGGGCTTCACTTCAGGCTAACAGAGGTAGCTTCTGCTTAACTTCCACAGAATCACAGAATCACAGAATCACAGAATCACAGAATCACAGAATCACAGAATCACAGAATCACAGAATCACAGAATCACAGAATCACAGAATCACAGAATCACAGAATCACAGAATCACAGAATCACAGAATCACAGAATCACAGAATCACAGAATCACAGAATCACAGAATCACAGAATCACAGAATCACAGAATCACAGAATCACAGAATCACAGAATCACAGAATCACAGAATCACAGAATCACCCAGGTTGGAAGGGACCTCAAGGATCAGAGCACCTTTCCCAAAGATCCTTAAGTTTCCTGCATCATATTGAGACCCTACGCACCTGATTTAGAGCTGAAGTGTAAGAGAAGACAGGTAGATGTGTCAGGAGGTCTGGGATATCTGGGCCCCAGCCCAGACATTTCTGAAAACACTTGATCAGTTACTCTGGGTTCACTGGGTATAAGATGAAGCTCTTTATAAACTGAGAAAGAAATTTTCATTTTATACTTATCAGACAAAGTTTGATTGCTTTTCAATAGAGATATAAGATGAGATTTTCTTCTGCTTTACATCTTTGAAAGAGGGTAAGTCAGAAAATCTCTCATGATACATATCCCTCACACATTCCTGACAAATCACAAGTGATTTAGTCAAATAAGATAGGTCATAAATGCATGCTTAAAAATAGCAGTACATTTTGAATCAGTCTCCTTCTTAAAACAGATATGTTGTATGTGTATACTTATACTCATGTGTGTCCAACCTTTTGTCTTACCTTGCCACCACTGAGAGAATAGGAATTGTCTTGGGCTGCAGATACATATGTTGCTTGGAAAGTAATGCCTCCTATTTATTTCCATGGAAACTTCAGCAGATACAAAGAACATAACAATATGATAGCGCAAATTCTCAGACAAAATGCTATTTTTCAACATAGTCGCCATCACTAGCTATGCATCTTTGCTAGCAATGAACAAGAGGCTGCTCGTCTCCATCTTGTTTGATCTCCATCAATGTTCAGCAAGTGTCAGTGAATGTCAGTGGATGCTGTTTTTTCTGCATGAGGGAATTCAGTGACACACCTTTGCTTTGTGAGCACACTTCCTTATCAGACGCCATTCTGTCAGACTGCCCCTCTGCTGCTATCTGTCACATGGCAACAACATGTAACAGGATAACGGTGGGAAGGTTCAGCCTCTAGTGTCATACCACCAAAACTCATCTCTGACATCATGGGCCAACATAATAAAACAGGAGATGTTATTTTCAGGACAGCTCTCTTTGGAAAAAAAAAAAAACAAAAAACATAGCATTGGTAATCTATATTAATAACAAAACTTATTTTAATTTTGTTTAAAAAAAAAAAAAAAGAGAGCAACAAAAACAAAAAACTAGTAGGATATTTGAACTTATTTTTCTTAAACTAATGCATCAGTGTCTATTGATGGTAGTGGTTGCCATTCTCAGTGAGCTGTCAAGGTTTTTGTCAGAGATTATTGATGAAATTTTACTCTTCCTGTGCTTCATCCTTGACAGTAAGTGTTCACAAATGTGTATACTGCCAAAAAATGATGACACAAATAAGGTGTGGTTGTAAAGTGAAAGGTATTTCTCTCTGGTAAGATAGGGATTATGAAAGTCTGGTAAAGAAACAAACAGATTTTTGAATTGAATATTTGATTACAACTCTATAGATTCCATTCGAAAACTTGAAGGTAATGTATTTATATCAATGGAAAGCGGTTCCACAAACATAAATTGATGATTTTTTTTTTTTTTTTACAATCATGAAACCTATTCTCAAACTCCTTTTTCAAACCACAAAGCATGGCTACGTATTCTTTGCTGTTCAGAGCCCTGTGTTTAGCCAGTGTATCAATATGCATTCAACTATTTGCCATCACTTGAGTCAGTACTGCACTGCCCCCACCACATCTCAGGTTCAGTCAACACTGCATTAGTAGAGCACTGGAGTTTGGTTATTGTTGAGCGATGGGTGCAGAGCAGGGTGAGGCCGCGTTACTAGCCATGCCAGACTACATACAGGCTGGCTGTGGATTGGACATGCCTGCTTTTACTGAATCTGAGAACATTTCTTGAACAACTCTGTGGAAGATACTTAACAGTGCCATATAACAAAGATCTTAAAAAAAAAATGTTTCAGGTGTAACCTGCAGTTAAACTACTTACAGACAGATAAGCCATATCAAGTAAAATGATACAGGCAATCCATGCAATAAAATGCTAAAAAAACTGAATCTCCTTGCAGTTAAAATTGTGACTTACAAATTGAAAGTTTTAAGTCCTTTAGTCCACAGCTTGCTAATTGCTGGAACTATTCTAGGAAAGCCCTTTTATATCCTAAGTTTCCACTTATTTTTTAGAGGAGAGAAACTTGCACGGGGCTCACTCCTTTCAGAAGCATTCACATAACAGAATAATTGAATGCTTTGTGCTTGTTTTATTACTGCTGTTGGCAATGGTGCTGATGTGACCCTAGATATAAGAGGCCCTTTGAGGACTTCTAGCCACTCCACTGCATTGGCTTTAAACAGAAGCAGAAGTACATTGTAAAATGTAGCCAAAACAGTATTTGGAAATGAAATGGCTTCACAGGCTGTTTCAGTCCCACTGAAACTTAAACAAACAAACAAACAAACACAATTCTTTTTTGTGAAGTTATCTGAGAAGTTTCTTGAATGGGAGGTGCTTATGGAATTGGAATTCTGTAAACAGAAGCAAGGCAGGTGATACTAGCTCAGTTTTAATTGTAGCACAAGGTCTGGAATACTCCTACTTAGCAGTAAATAGTGTGTTGTTCTCTTTAAAAAAAGTATAAGCAGACAACACATAATCCTGTGCAGGACTTAGCATGAGATCATCTTTTTCGGTTCATATTTTGTTCTGGCAATGGCATACACACCACCAGGTGGCTGTCAGAAGCAGTCAAGATTTTTATATGATTAAACAGCATTTCCTGATAGTGGGTACCACTATGCTGTGGGGCTATGCTATTTTGGATGCACCCTACACGCGTTAACTTGATTACCTTCTGCTCTGTCAAATATGGATCCATGTGTGGAGCTGAGGAATTGCTTTAGATTCTTTCTGTCATTTAAATTCTTAAGGAGAAAACAAAGCCATGAGGTATCTTCAGGCTTGCCTCGACAATGACACATGCACAGAGCCTGAGGACATTGGAGAACAGGATACAAGGGCATTCTGCTCTTCCACATCCCCAGGAATTCATCACTGGTGGTGTCATATATCTTACTGCTGGGGGAATGAAGAAATGTCCTTCCTGAAGGACATTATCAACTGTTGTTAATTTAACAATGCATGCTGACCGAAGGACTGAGATGTCCTCATAATACTTAGCTATAGTTTTCCTGACTATAAGTCTGTGCGTGTTTTAGATTTTCTGCCTTCTGTTTCAGATCTGCATGGCTCAAAAACAAGGGAAATTACAAATTCAATGATCCTTTAAACAAAAAAAAAAAAAAAAAAAAAAAGAAACCACTACATTATTTAACATGATTGAAGAAATATTATTTCTTTTTTCTGAATAATAGAATTTTAGCCAATAATAAGAACTCAGCCACTACAATTCCTTGCCACTCATCACCACACACCAGTCAAGGTTGTCACGACCTACCAGAAGGGCAATGCAATGGTTCATTGCTGAGGCACACAGCCAAATCTTCCAGCAATACCACCTGTGCACACCTGGTCCCTCATAGCTCCCCATCCTCACTGGGTGGGACTGCACCAACAGCACAATGTTCCCCTCATAGGAAGTCAGTGCAAGGTTCTGTGTGAACTTACACAAAGCCCCACATTGATTGCTCTGTCACCCCTTAAGGCATCACCTCAGTGCAGCTTTGGTCTCATGACCAGAATTTGTGTGCAGGATGGGGACAGACAGGAGCACTCAGGGTTAAAGGCCCTGAAAACCTGACAAGGTTTTCACATCACTCCTGGTTCAGTATAAATAAATCCTTTGCAAACCCAGTGCACAAAATACCTTGCTATTTAAGATAAACACATAAAATTGGTGTTTCAGAAGGAACAGTGACAGATGGGACATCGGGAAATTTCAGCACTCAGGTGTACAACCACCATTGCTCTTTCCTTCACTATCTTGCATTCTCTCACACAGATACTGTGATTTAGCCAATCATATGGACTTCACCTCTACATTTTTCAGAATAGAGAACGTTGGCCCTTGTACATACACATACATTTGTTGTATTGATCGCATATGTAAGGAGAGAGTGGAGGCCAAACATGAGGTCCATTTTATTTCTTATCTAAAGCACAGCTGCAGTACATCAACTTCATCTACCCAAACGATGTGAAAAAAATCTATGGGAGGTCCCACTGCAGCAAGACAGGAAAGATTAAGCATTCTGAGACAACACATATTTTGCGTGACTAGATGCAAATTGGTAACATTCAGATACTGATTTGAATATGGCCAAAAGCTCATTTCCCAAAACACAAAAAGCCATCCAAGGGCAATTCACCCAACCAGAGAACGGACATATTCAGCCTGCCACCTTGCCCTGTACACTTTACACAGCACAGAGCTTGAAACTGCACGTGGTGACCAAGGCCAGACAAGCTCTTCCACAAGAGAAGCCTACAATCAGAGCACCCATCATGGTTCACACACCCGGGCTCATTCAACGACATTTAAAGTGGAGCCTCAACACAGAGAAGTTGGACTTGGTTATCTTTGCAATGTATCACCAAGCCTTGTGAATTCAGCCTCTGAAGTATTGACTGTAGTGGAGAAAACACAGTGGCCTGGCCCTACTGATACCCCATGCCACTGAGTGGGGCTGGGTGGACATGGCTATGATGATCCTTTTGCTAAAGCAAAAGCAGAGCAACAACGAAGTTTCATAGTGTCTCTATAAAGAGCTCTTGTGAAACTAAATCTTTGTAATACAGGATTTTTAAATTTCAATTTTCTAAAACTGATTTTTAAGAGCTATGGTACTGCAGTGAGCTTGACAGAAGAGAAAAGAAAGTTCTCTCCCAATAAAACCCACACATGAACAACAAGGAGTATTGAGCTTGATTTTGAAATGAGGAAAATTTACAAACATTTCCCAAGTTAGATGTTTGCCATTAAGTCTGTCATTCTATCAATATAATAGTAGACATGCAGATCAATATTAATATAACATCTGAAAAGAAGAGGCTTTAAGCTTATTTCTCTGAAGCATGACTATGTCACAGCCAGCTGGGGAGTGAAGAAAAAAGTCAAAAAGGTTCAACATCCAGAAAAGTTTGAAATTCATCTTAGATTATGGATCAACTACGTCTCCAGGATGTGACTGGCATTTATAACCCTCTTTCTGAATTTGCTCTGCACTGTAGCTATATATACAGGAAATTATTTCCTCAGGGACCTTCCATGAAATCAACTACATTGATGTTGTAACTGCTTTTGCAACCTTAGTAAACTTATCCTTCATCTGAGTCTCTATTTTACCTTTTAAGGATGTCTATTACCTGGTTTGCAGACATACCATTTTCCCAATCAGAGACAGTCCTTGAGGGCAAACAGAAAGAAGGGGAGAGAGAAGCAAAGATGAGGGAAATGCATAAAGACCGGTACTGTTGTGTGAGTAGTAGTGGTAGTATCTCTTACAGGGCATAATGCAACATACACCCTAACCGTATACAACTCTCTTCTATCATATTCTGTGAGTGCATTGCATGTGAAATAAAGAACTGTCTCAAGCAGCATTTTTCCTTGTTCTGCATGTGTACGGCCTGTACTTGGCAGTGTTACAAAGATCTCACCTTTGTGTTTTACATCCAGTTGAATAACACATCCAAATAATCCTCTGTGCAAATGGAGAATAAGCAGCAATTATGATCTTTAGTAAGACAGGAATTTGTAACATTGTCATTTGGGAATGATGTGTGTGCATTGTCTTTGCGGGAAACCAAGAATGAAGATGTTAAAAGGAAGAAGGGACTTCCGATATAATCAAGGCCGTAATGAGGGACTTGCTCTACGAAACACCTGTCAGCACAGGACTTGCCTCATCATTCTCTGCTTTAGTTTAAGGTACCAACTGCATTCAGACAGGTAAAAGGTTTTTCTTCCCATACAGGGATTTAGCTGGAGAGCTCCATTTGCTCTCACTACATTAATGAATGCTTTCTCATTAGTTTCTTGAGGCTGAAGAAGAAGAGGGAAGATACTGACAACACAACAGTGTCACAACAGAAAAAGGAGAGCATGAAGGAGACCGGGGTTCACCAACAGTTTTTATCTTTCACCAAAAAAATGTTCATATGCCTCAACCCGAGCTGAAGGGTTCCAAGCATCAGAGATTCAGCTCTTCCCTTAGAACAAAAGCAAAATATTTCCTCAGATCAGGTGCTCTGCTGAACACTCTCCAAAAGGGATTTCTTATGTTCCCTCCTCCCTTGTTTGTTCCCTGACAGGCTCCAGAAAGGTCTGTGACAGAGGAAAACCCACAGCAGGTCAAACTGGACATATATAAGTATCTCTGGTCTTAATGGAAGATACTTATAAGCTATGAATTAAGACCAACTTAATGAGCTGGAACAGCTTCACTTGTAATTAAAATTCTTGTTTTTCTGATGTAAATCTGACTTCTCTTGCCTAGCAGCCCCGTGAACTTGGAAGCAGCCCACCTAGCTGTCTCAGAATGCACTGAGAAGCTTCTGCCAGCTTCAGTGTAGGGGAGTACCACTCCTGCACAGCAGGTGCATGCCCTATGACAGCCAGAAGCTGTTCTTACATCCACTGATATCAGCAGTGCTTCCAAACACTGACATTCAAATAGCCAAACATCTGGAAATTGTGAGGGAGAAGGACAGGGACAGAGAAGAAAGCCTCACATACATTTATAAGGCAGATGTGGAAACAAGTGGGCAGCACTGGTACCTCACAAGCAGCGCTTGCTGGATGAAGGGTTGCTGATAAATGACAATTGACTTCTTTTTTGTTGCTGAGTGACATCTTGGTTGCCAGCAATTGAACTGTAATGTACATTGGCTGCCATCCTAACAAACTGCAGGTGGAGCAAGGTTGAGGTGGTGCCATTACAAATTATCATCTGCTAGATCAAAGTGCACAGAAAAGAACTGCAGGTGTGCTATGTTAATACCTACATCTATCTTTCAAGTCATCTAATAATCAAATCAAATGTGGTTTCCATATCAGCTTGGTCTTTGGACCTCAAATACTTTGATGAAGCTTAATGCATCACATATTGGCAGTATTCACATGCTAGAAGTACACTACTCATATTTTCTTCTTAATACTCATGTCATCTCTGAAAGGGGAATACATAAGATGATACTGTATGTGCACTCAAATGAACAATGTACAGGCTCAGTGATCCTGAGAAAACTCAAGTTTTGTTTTTTCCTTCTCTTACCCTTAGAATCTAGTCTAAATGTGTACTCTTGACAAGGTTTTCACTATTTTTTAAAGTTTCCTGGCTTTGACAGCTGATTCTTACTGCTTATAGCTTCCATAACTCAGTGAATTTATCCCCCAAATAATCCATGTGAAATACAGAAATATCATTTATTATCTTTGTTTTATGTGATGTGGAATGAAGACAAAGGCAACCAGTTGTAAGCCCTCCACCAGGAAAGAGTGTATAGCAGAGGAAGAGAGACTAAATTCATCAGGTCCAAACCAGTCCTACGCTTTCAGACCATCTCCCTCTCTTTGTGAATGTCATTTCATCACCTCCATAACAGCAGGCAAATGGCACTCTGTGTGTCTTCGTTTCTGAGGATCCAGGTTCTCTATTAAGTTTTACCCATTCGTATCTTAGCAAATTACCACAAGTCAAACAAACCCTGGTGTCTGTGTGCACGCTCTTGGCAAACATAAACTAATGTTTAACCCTTTTTCTTTGGGTGTTAAACAATCACTTATTGTTTGGATCAGCTATAAACTAAGAGCACACTCACAGAAAGTTGGTGAGATCCCTGAAACGTGGTAACTTGTTTGGGAATTAGAGTCAAGAGGAGAGAACACAAGTATTAGGTTGATTCATTTTCAATGTTTTGTGAATATGCTGACCTGCTGAAGAGGAGTTCTGTGGAGAAGGATGTGGGTGTCTGTATAATCAAAGAATATTAGGCTGTTATAATCACAAAACAAACAAGAGAGTTAGGCAAAGCAGACTATGACAACAAAAGAGAATAAATGGAAGGCTTACCATTATCCCAGGCTCACCCACAAAACAACAGTAGAAGCGATCTCCAGAAGAGACCCTTCTCCACTGGCAGCCAGCTCTTAAATAGGTCTAGGAGAGGTGCAGCCAGGCTCCACCCCTTCCGGCAGCACAGGAGAATTGCCTTCACCTGTGCTCCTCTGGCTGACTCATGGCTCGCCTCAGGTGATCAATCAGAGGCTCAGGCTGTGACTCAGCAGTTCCCATGCAGTGTCCTAGTGGACAATAGATTGGCCATGAACCAGCAGTGGTTCATGGAAGGCCAATAATATCCTGGAGTGCATTAAAAGAGTGTGGCCAGCAGGTTGAGGGAGGTGATCCTCGCTCACTACTCTGGTGCGGCCACATCTGGAATACTGTGTCGTCCTGGGCTCCCCTGTTCAAAAAAGACAATAATTTCCTAGGAAGAGTCCAGCAAACAGTGACAGAGATGATGAGGGGCCTGGAGCATCTTCTGTAGGAGGAAAAGCTGAAAAACCTGTGACTGCTCAGCCTGGAGAAGAGAAGGCTCAGGGAGAATTTTTTCAACACATAAATATTTGATGGATGGAAGTCAAATGGATGGGGCCAGTGGTGCCCAGAGACAGGAAAAGGGGTGATAGTCAAAAATTGAAACATCAAAGATTCATACAAACATGCAAAAAGATCTTTTACTTTGAGATGATGGAGTGCTGGAACAGGCTGCTCAAAGAAGTTATGGAGTCTCCTTCTCTAGAGATGTTCAAAACCAATTTGGATTCTTTCCTGTGCAACCTGCTGTAGGGAACCTGCTTTAGCAAGGAGCTTGGACTCAATGATCTCCAGAGATTACTCCCTACAATTCTGTGATGATGACAATACTATGATGAATACAGTAATGCAGTATTTTCTTTTTGGAAAATTAGATTTCTCGTACAGTCCCTTGAGCCTTAAAAATACTTAAGCATGTTAGGTTTTTTTAGACAACCTAATGAGTATTTTGCAGGCAAAAAAGAAGAAAAGAGCATTGAGTAAGAATGCAGTCAGAATATATTTGCAGCATTTTTAAAGGCAGGGGAGTGTAGACTCAGAGCTTGTGATATTTCAATGTCTCAAGTCTTCCCACCACCAGGCAGTCTCATATGCTGGGACAGTATTGTGATGGCAAAGTGCACACTGGAGCCTAGACCGTCCCTGTGCATAGCAGCCAGGGGACTGGCATCCACCCCAAGGGCCATGTTACTCCCCAGGTAGTGGAGCTGCATCTTCCCACTGTGGAACACAGCCAGCGAACTGCTCACGGCTGCAGCAGCAGATGTTTCTGCTTTTTGGGGGCCAAAGGAAACTTTATAAGGCTTTTCCTCCTTTTCGGGGAGGGGTGCCAAAGCAGTCAAGAAATGGGAAATGTATAACATTACTCACATCTCAAAACCAGGAGGGAAATGCTATATTTGGATTGGTTGAAAGTATATACAGAGCCAAACTCTGTCATTGGAAAAAATGGGAATTGCACCTGTGCAACTCAAAGACCCCTGTATGCATAAAGGGGGAAAAGCTGCTCTGTTTCAAAAGATAACATATAATTATTCAAAAACTTCGTCAGAAAAGGATATAATAGCAACTAACAGAAATAATAATTCTGAAATGGAGTGAGGAACATTTTCCTGCACACATCTGGCACTTTATCTTATCACGGTGGGATAATAGTGTCATAAGTCGTCTTCAAAACAGATGCAGACTGCACTTCTTAGTCAGCCAATTCTTTGTTTAAATTAGACTTTTAAATGAACTATTGCAAGCTTGTTATCAGTACAAAATTTCACTTCATTTTTGACAGTCAAATTAAGTTAAAATAAATAAAAATGTCCCATGAGAAGGGGAAATATTTTATCTGTTGAATTTGCTATTTGCAATTTTTGCTCTTTCAATTCTGCACAAAAATGTGGCTTTATTTTTTTGTGGAAATAATTACTGTCTTTCAGAATCACTATTTTTAAATGCTGAATTTATGAAGATTGCAAACGGCTTGTAATTTGTGCTTCTGCAGGAACTCTGTGTGTAAACCTCTGCAGGGCTAACTTAGTAGAGACACATTCATCTGAGCAATTAATTATTTCATTGAGCAGGGGAACTGTTCAGTTTGAGATTAACTACTGTTAGCATTCAGAGAACAATCCCTGAAGGCAGAAAACTGAACACATCTGTTACACCTTTGGCCCATATGATGGGGTTTTTTTGGCTGTACATGAGTGCATCAATAAGACACTAAGTTCCTGTTCAAGTAACCTCAAAAACAAAATTGCAGGATTAAAGTATTTCAATTTCCCTTATTAAGCTTACAGCATGAAAGACATTTTTTGCTTCATATCCCCTCACTCTTACTCACCTATTTCTTCACCTACCCAGCGTCTTGTCTGACCTGCATGTTCTTGATACCAACTCATATTTTCTACTCTTACATCTATGTATCTGTCACTAACATGTTCTATCAAGATTTTTTTTCCTTAGGAGCTATTTCCCCAACTGCTTATCTTAGTAGATCTTGTTCTTCCCACAAGATTTCCCTTCTTTTCAGCTCTTTTTTTCTCTCTTGCCCTTCTTCATTATCATAATTTATGCTATTCTAATTAGCAGCTATCCCCGGAACAACACCCTGTCAAATAGCTACTGAATGCAGAAATGGCTATACCTGTGAAGAAGGGAAACCTGCCTCTTCAGAAGACAATGGAGAGACCATCTCTCCATAAGTAGCCTTATGGTATCCTCCAGATGTGCATGGAAAGGTTCGTTCTCTTTAGCAAAGGCAGTTTTACCTTCAGCCACAGCAGACTGAGAGAACACAGCACACTGCAGGCATTTAGCTCTGAAAAACAACTCCTGTACTGCAAGGCACCATAATATCATGTAACATGTTAACTGCACAGAACTGCACATGCTAACAAAACCAACTCAGTGAAGCTGTACAAACAATTATGAACATATTTACTCTGCATATTTGCTGGAGATTCACAGCAAATTTCAAATGAGAACAGTAGTTTCCTGTGAATGTGAACTCTCTCAAACTCCAGGTAACGTAAACCTCTGAGAACCTGAAGGCATTCACTACTCTGCAAAGTCCTGGTGATGTGAACATGGGGTGCTTCACAGCACTACAGCAACAGGGTACATATTACACAAGTAGAAATGTTATGTGTACATGTACGTACGGAAATAGTCACTTCTGTAGTAGTCAAATTCATGGGGAGATGGGCAAAGCTAGTTTTGGTAAAAAGTAAAGACTTAACATTACAGCTTAAAGTGAAAACTGAGTCAATAGGAAGCAAATTCCAATCTGGTGAATTTCAGGGATGCTTCAGGGACAAATTTCAAGAGAATGATCAAGGTGAGTGTCAAAAAGTGTATGATAGTATACTGGTGTTTTTCATCAACAGAAAAAGTTGAAACACACCCAGCATCCTGATAGACTGCTTTATATTCACCCTGTACGCTTTGAGACAGGATTTAGATCTCTTCACTCTACATTTCTCTTTGAAGAATGTAGGGCAGTATAGCCTGCATGCTAAGGGCTGAAAGCAACACAGGGCAAGGATACAGCAGCTACGAGTGAGCTACGAGAAGAAGGAATCTGATGTGAAATACAATCAAGGGCTATCTAATACTGGTGTGGTGCACCAACACTGCCTCTTATTTTTAGTCCTCCTTCTGAGAACAAAACTTAGCTTTCTTTTTCCACCCTCATGGCCATCTGCAGCACCACCCCAAGCCCAGCTGAGTGCAATTATTTTTCCCCCTTGCACTTAAATCTCTGTCTTTTAATTTCAATGAAATGCTGGTAGATTAAGATACAACTTGGCTACACTGCACACTGCAGCTTGGCACATTACTCTTGAGAACCTGATCCATCTCCAGGTCCAGTAATGTGCCAAATCCTACCAAAGGAAAAGATCCATTGCCAACACACCATTCAAGAAATGTACATCAAGCATATGTAAGTTTCTCCCCTTTACACATGCTATGTGGGATGAACAGCAAAGCTAAGAGCCAGAGTTGCAGTCAGTCACTTATTTCAAGAACCAGCTTTTTCTCATGTTATTCATAAATAACTGCAATCTCTACAACATCAAGGAAGGTACCAAACCACTTCAGTGGAATCAGACAGCATCCCTAGGAATGCTGAATTATTTTACCAAATGGTCTCCTCACCTTGAGTTAATTTATGGTTAGCTTAAGGGTTTTTTTGCTGCTTTTTTTTCTTTTTCTTCAGTCAAGTTTGCTCTATAAGTCAAATTGGATACTCTGCATGCACCATATTCTATTTGTTGTTATTAAAATATTTTTTACTTCCTTAACTTGCAACTTTGAGGGCTTTCCAATAGGAAAAAGTGTTCATCTAAATCACTTTGCTCTGTTACTATTCCAAGATTTAAGTCAAGAATTATAAAACACCTAGGGAAAAGCCTTTTTCAGAAGTTTCTTTGGTTATACATATATGCCCAGTCTGTAATACTCATTTTCATTAATGAGACCTATGCCTCCTATTAACAGCAATAACAATATAAATGTTGATTGGTTATGGATCATATAGCTAACTTGTAATTTTAATTTGAGTAAATACAAACAACAGCTTACAAAAATATTTTCTGAAAATCCATGATTACGTACGATGTTCTATCAGATTTGCCATTCTGATAACTTGGGAACAGACCTAAAAATTTCAATCAGAGATGCCATCAGTAGCTTATAAGGTTTGCCACTCTATAGGAATTCTCTGTGCAGAAACATGCTAGTTAGGCATGGAAACCCATGATGCAAGGAAACTTAGTGGGCAGTTTCAGAACTGTATATGTCTGAAAGGGAAGAACAAACAACTGGGACAGTGAAAACTTGTGTATTTCAATGTTTGTGGCAACAAAAGAGCGTTGTTCTTAAGAGATCATCCCACTCTCACCAAAACATCTGGTCACATTTCTCTATCTGAACTGTTTCTCTTTTTCCCTTTTATTTTTTTTTTTTTCAATTCTGCTTTACTCATCTTGGATCTGGTGAAGGTTAAGCAAGCTATGGCAGTGAACGTCAATGGAAAACATTTCATGATTTGGGGCACAGCCAAGAGGACATTGTGCAAGCTGCCCCACACTGACCTCCAAGTGCCTGTAGTCTCCATCAAAAGAGATCTTCCTGTGAGACAAGAAGTAATGCAATCTTTTTCTGGCTGGCTCAAGTCTTCTTACCACAGGCTACAAGTTCATCTGTATCTATCTAATTCATAACCCTTGAAACATCATCTGCAGCTTTAGCTTTCATCTGGGAGTTTGCATTACTCTGATTTTGAACTTCATCCTATCATTTGTTTTCAGAGCAGAATGAATGAACATAATTTCAAAAGATTAGGGCTTTCTCTACCAATTTTTCATTTATTTTGATATAATAAATCCACCCATTCTACTTCAGTAAAGATGTTTCTTAAGTATTGTTTGTAATTTTGTTGAGTGTTTATTTTCAGACCTACTTTTAATTCTTCTAACTTAATCTGGCAAATAAATGGATGTATGCTGCAGATGCTATATGATACCAGGAATATTTAATGAAAGCTAAGAAATACTCTCAGACAACTTTTTATCTGGTATGAGGGGAATTGCACCTAAGAAGAGATAAGACTGGCTCAATGAACGCCAACTTCCTAGGCATTTTGCATCTTGAAAGGAAACATGAAACATGTTTCAGGGCCAACAGCACCCTGAGCTGCCTGAATGAAAGTAAAGGAGGAAGTCAAGTGTTCCATTCTACTTAGCCCTTAGGATGCAGCATCTGATTTTGTCCCTCTGATGCAGGCAAGGTATCAATAGAGTGAGACCATCAGAGGGTCAGCAGGGTAATCAGCAGCTGCAATACTTATCTTGGGAAGAAAGAATAAGTGGCTTGTAAAGACTGGAGAAGACATGGCTTGGAGGGGACTCAATGGTTTCTTCCACTGCCTACACAGAGGACACTTGAGAGATGGAGCCAAGCTCTTCAGAGTGCTACATAATGGAAGGATGAGAGACAATAGGCAGAAGTTGAAACAGGAGAAGTTCGGACTGGATCTAAGGAGAAAGTTTTCATTTGGAGGACATTGAGGCACCAGAGCAATTGGCTTAGCCTTAGAGGGTTTTAAGACCTGGCTGGATCAAGCCCTGAGCAACCTGCTCGGAGACCATGGATGGCTGACCCCTCTCTGAACAGGAAATTGCAGTAGAGTCCTCATGAGGTCTCTTACAAACTGACTTTTCCTGTGATACCAAGATTCCTATGAAGATCTACATTTGCCTCATAAGCATTTCCTCCATGACTTTTCCAAAATTTGAAGACCTCTTAAAGGGGCATTATAAGTATTGCAGTAGACTCTTGTTGCTTCAGAACTAAAGTCTGCTGTCACTACTTAGCTATATAAATAGATCATCAGCCATCTTGTGAAAATTTCACATTCCTCATGCAGTGACAAAGGACAAAGGTACAAATTTTGTATTACTATGTTAACAGGGATAATCAAAGAAAGGAACAAGCAAGAAATTCTGGAAGTCTTTATATAGTAACAGTTTCCCATGCTTAACAAATACATGGAAAGAGCAGCATCCATAGTACCATGAACAGCTATGAAAAAACAAAGCATTTGGGCCTCTGGGACACCTGCAATCCTTACTATGGTGACAGAGTTTTAGCAAGACCGATGCCCAGGCACCCTCACCCTAAGGCCATTTCTGCTCAGGTCAGATGTCACAGCATGATCTCCAGTGCCCCAGGGGAGCCTGGTCCCTCATCCAATTGTTATTCCTGGAACTGTCTCTAGACTCCATCATTACCATTCTGCCCATTTGGTACTCAACTTGCTTTAGGTTACAGTTTGTACTGAGCCACCCAAGATTCTGGCCTGGCCCTCTCATGGCCCAGTCTCACTTAGGCATAGAACTTAGGATACAGATTTCCTAAATCTTCCATATAATTTTCCTGAAATTGAAGTGTCTAATCAATTATACGTTCCAGTGTGATTTTCCAGACAGTATATACAAATAGAGTTGACAATTACTAGCTTACTCCCAGTGCCAGGACTGACAGCCTCAGAGCACCTAGCACAGTGAGTACAGCCCTGGCATTTGATTGTCCTCAGTTTTCATCAGTAATTCTTTGAAGTAGAGGATGATGTTTTGAAAGCTTTTAATACCTTTGGCTATGATGCTGTAATCGTAAGAGACTACATTTTCAAAACAAATAACAGTAGATCTGTTAATATTTACTTAACTTTCTGCAACCATCTCTGTTTAGAAATGGGTCACTATAGAAGTGTAAGCACACAACATATTTAAGTTATGTGTTTTTTTTCCCCTGAGCAAACTTACATATAAAATTCTTTGAAAGGGTTATCCAAAACACCTCAAGGAGGGCTGCAAGGAAGGAAAACAGCATGTGATCTTTAGCAAAACTATCCCTAACAAACTCCTCTAAACCTGTATGCCCAGCCATATATTGGAACCTGAAACTTTCTCCACATTTAATGGCCAGTCAATTCAGTAAAAGCAGAATTTAAAAAAAAAAAACAAAAACAACAACACAAATGCACAGTGCTTTCAAATCCCTATGCAAATCTCACCAGCATAACACTCATCTTTCAAACTGTAAAAAAGCAAGTATTACCAAAGAAGGCCATTCGCTGAGGTTCTATCTATTCCTTTTGAAGTCACTGTTATTACCTTCCTTTGTGTGTCTCCACAATTCTTTAACAACTCTAGTAATTTATATCACCAATACAACATATTAATACACCAAATACTAACATACCAATACAACAAATGCACTTGCAGTCTTCTAGAGCATTTTAGCAGATGTTACTGAAGAAGTCTGGCAAAGCTAGCAGATCAGTTAGCTCACCACATACTGATATTAACCAGTAGGTAATTATTTCAGAGATCTCAGGTGGAAGACCAGAGTAGTAAAGATCAGGTCTCAGAAATTGACCAATTCACTATCAATACTGTATTTTAAATTTTATGAGGTTTTGGTCTTTCTTAACTGAGGCCAAGCATTCCATTATTGATCTGTAATCTAGGCCATTTTATAGATCCCTGTAGACTGGCAGGAAAGATAAGGGTCTCTGACAAGTAGTAATTCTTTTCTACCTTTATTTTTGATTTGTGTCTCCAGCCATCACCCTTCGAAAGGCACCTGTAATAAAAGCTTCCAGGCAAATGAAACTTAGGTCCCTTCCAGAAGACAGAGCTAATACAACACCATAAAAATACTTCTGAGGATTTACAACCCAAAGAGAGTACATGTACATTGCAAAGAGAGCATCTTACAGGAATACATCTGAGAGAAAAATGTGGAAAACTCCTTAATTTTATATTAATTCTGCATTTTTATTTTTATTTTTTACTAGTAAAGACATTTTTCACTTTGGAGCTGTTTAGATCTAGAGAAGCTTTTTAGAAATTCTAAGCAGTGGCCTATTAGAAATAAAGATCATTTTTGCCAAATGCAGCATCAAAGGCATTCTGTGCCTAAGAAAGCTAGTAAATGTACAAAGTCCTTGTTTAAGCAATTAGAATTAATGTAGCACTTCAGAGCAAGAAAAGCATTCACAGTACACAGTATAAATGTATAGGAAGAAAGTAACAGAAATCACAAGATGTCTCCGCGACAGATTGACAATGTGATCACCACAAGAAAGTCTGTACACATAGGGACAACTGTTTTGTGACAGATAGAAGTCTACCAATTGCCTCTTGATACTCAGCTACCTTCTATATTTGACTTATTTTTGGTGACTAGGCAAGAAGCTATGAGCTAGCTCAAGAGAAATAAGACTCATGAGATGGCCTTTGGCATAAGATTTAGCAGTATAGCTTTCAAAGTCCAAGGACAAGAAGGAGAGATTGAGGATGAAGAGTGATTTTCCCATCATTCCAGCAGTGCAGAAGTTGCCTTTGAGAGTCTGAGTCATGGACTGCCCTAAGCCACTGAGAACCAAGCTGCTTTGTCCCCCTTTAAACTCATAGTGTAGCTTCTCCTGTCATGTTTCCAATTGTGTGTTCTATTCAAGGTTTAAAGTTTTTGAAAGGATGCAAGATGGTTTTTTCTTGGAGAGAAAAAAATTAGGCTACAGACTTGATGTTTTTCAGTTAACACTGCTATGCTCAGCAACTTCATTACTCTGGATAGCAACTGATTTAAAGAAAAATTAACAAAAATATCTTGCATGCCCTTTCTGATTTGATTGTTTCCTTCTATTTTTAGGAATTCCCCTTCCACCTGGCTTCTTTGCTTTTCCCTATTCCTAATTAGGAAACATGGGTGCAGAGATGCAAAAGCCATTCTGCAAAATTGGATGATGACAGAGAAGGGTGTGCACCTTGAACACATGGAGTGATTTACCAATACCTTAGCATTGGTTAAACAAAGAATGAAGTATAAATAGACAGATCTATCCAGATGTCCCATCTTCTTTTTTGTGTATGTGAATTGCAGTCCCCACCTTATTCATTTCCAAGTCAGTAAGCAATCAGCATCTGACATGAACTTTTGTTCTTGACATGTTTCATTGGTTTAATTTGTAGTATTGCAAGTTCTTAGCTTTAAAGTACATTGTATATGTTGATAGCGCCCAATCATTCTACATTAAAGAAAAAATTGTTTAGAGAAGTCTGTGTTGACTCCTAACTTCCACTGTAAAGGAACAAATAATATATGTAGATGCAGAGAATACAATTATCAGGTATGTAGGTTCACTGCTTCTCAGTTATGCACAGTTCACATAGGTTATTAATTGGAGGAGAGTTTTCTTTCCTCAAAAGAATAGATGAGGATTCAAGTAAAATTTACTGCAGTAAACTTGCAGATGCGTCGCTGAGGATCCTCATCACTGGATCATCCTTCAACTACATTTAAAAGGATTTACTTAGAAAAATACAATAGCTTCTGTTGGTGACTAGTAGGCTCCTAAATATTCAGTCAAATTCTCCCCTCTTTTAGTTTTAAACCATTTTCCCTTGTCCTATCACAACAGACCCTGCTAAAGAGTTTGTCCCCTTCTTTCTTGTAGCCCCTCTTTATATACTGAAAGTCCTCTATCAGGTCTCTCTGGCACCTTCTTTCTCCAGGCTGAACAGCCCCTGCCCTCAGACTGTCCTTGTAGGAGAGGTGTTCCATCCCTTGGATCATTTTTGCTACCCTACTCTGGACATGTTCCAACAGGTCTTTGTGTCTTCTGTACTGAAGACTCCGCATCTGGATGCAGTTCTCCAGGTGATGTCTCACCAGGGGAAAAACAGAGGAACAGGATCACTTCCCTCGACCTGCTGGCCGCACTACGCGGGAACATTTTAAACAAGATAATGCTAGAACAATATGGAAAGGCAGATCCAAAATGATGATTTTCTACTGTTGCAGAACTGGGAAAATTTATCCCAGTCCTGTTGTTTCCAAGTGGTAAAGAAATAAAATTCTTGGCCAAAGCAAATTCACATCAGCACTTATCACATCAGATAAATGCCAAATCCAATCTCTAAGGTTTCCATCAGTTTTCTAGAACTTTCTAGTTTGTATAGCTTTCTGAAAAACAAGAATAAAAGGGCAGAAGAATGCACAGACGGATGGATGGCAAAATCTCAAACCATAGCTGTATCCTAAAATCTAAAGAAGAAAGCAGTTATTCGCAGATGAAAAAACATGATCTTAAGTATAAAACAATAGGGATGAATTGAAGGAATATGCTGTCTCTTTAGAGCATATATTTTATTATATCTTCCAAGAAGAGGAAATGCTGACATCATCATCTAATTGTCATTGATAAAACACTGTCAATACTATATTTAAGAAGAAAAAATGCATCCAAGAATCTGGATTTTTTTTTTTTTTTTTAATAGTTGACATCTGTTGGCAGTGCAGCAATTCCAAAAAATTCCTTCCCCCTTCCCAAAGGAAACAGTCTGTACTGTCAAAACTTGCTAGAAAAATTGCTTTCAGGAAGGAAAAGTTGCAGAACTCAATGAGGTATCCAAAGCATTCTTGGTAAGAGAGCAAAAAGGGTTACTTCAGAAAGAATGTCTCAGAGGCACAATGTAGCTGATAACACCAGGAGCGAACAAGCCTAGAGCAGATGATACGGCAGTCTCACAGAAGGAAGCTGGATTGCAAAACTGTCAGCAGAACGAACCCGTATGCTGCTTTACAGGAAACAAAGCAAATTTTTCCCTTCTTCAGTGATCTACAGTTTGACTGAAAAGACAAACTTTGTCTCTTACACAAGAAGAATTAAGTTCCTACATATGCTCATCCAAAGATTTAAAAAAAAAAAACAAAAACACAACTCTATGACTTTAAGAAGTTATTTGAGAGTCTTTTTTTTACTCCAGTAAAAAAGTTTGGCTAGTAGTGTCTCAGTCATTTTGTAAAACAAGAATTAAAATGCTAAATGTGCTCTGATTCTGATGAAAATTGGTCTTAAGCAAACCTTAAATAGATCTCTGCAATCTATATTATGCTGATCCAATACTTATAAGAAAATTATTAAAAGCATTTAAAAAAGAAATGTTAGCAATACAGCTATGTTATGCAAGAATAAACTTTCAGAAAGTCTGTAAATGGGGAGAAGCATGAAATGAAAGCACTAAAGAATACATGAAATAAAACAAATTAAAAACAGTAATTATAGTTCAGGTAGACACATGTAAATTTGTAAAAACAAACAAGGATTCCACGTAGCCTACATATATGTAGAAATTTTAGAAGCATCCCAAAATAAGAAAACAAGTTTTTTTTGAAACTTCTCAGACTTGAATCCATGAAGCAACAACCATAGCCTAAAATCTATTAAAAAAATAATTAAAAAAAAGTATTGAAGTGTGCCTTTCCTTTCTCCTCAGCTTTTCTTGTTTTGTTTTCAGATTTAGTCAAAACAATTTCCCTAGAGCAGGACTTGATGTGATTTAAGATGTCTTACCCAATTTTACTTCAGCATAACATGAAACTCGGGACTGATGTTGGACCTTAGAGGCTGCAATGCTTTTAAAGGCAAGCTGTGCAGTATGGCTAAACCTCTCAAATTTGTAACCTGTGTAACTGCAGTTTACTTACTTTGTACAAGTCAGTATGGTGTTACTGTTTTACAAAGCACTTTACTGCATGTAGTTTAAAAATCTACAGATGACCGTATTTTATTGGTAAAGAGCATCTGGGCGGAAGATGATTCCCACACAGCCCCCTGTCATGTAGAAACACAAGGCATTGTTTTTATTAATTGTTAGACAATTTGTCTACCACCAAACAACTTTCCCTCATGTGTAATCCACAGCCCTGCCAAAAGTACCTTGCCAAGTCACCACTCCCTTCACCTGAAAGTCATTTTCTTAGGTTCTTGTTTAAAGTAGAAACCAAATGGTTATTGCATTTCTTGTTAAAGCAAGGCAGCTATGTTATAACAACCTGTGGCAGATACACAAGACTTGGACAGTCATGCTAACAGATGTTTGAGAAGGGAACAATGCTTTGTTTGGTTTGTTTATGTGCCAGCAGACCTTGTGCTGAATCTATATAAAAACCATCTTCCTCCCTCCTGAAAACACATATTAGAGAAAGGACTACATTAATCCCTTGTGTAAATCCACTGAAGTCAGCAGTGTTACATCAGCAGCGAATTTGACCTGCTGTGGTTAGTCCACATTTATTATTTAAAAGAATAGTCATGAATCCATCTTTCCTCTGTCTGCCTACCTTCCTTAAGAGAGGATGGGCTACACCAGATAATGAAGCAGATTAGTCATGGTGGCTTTCTCAGTATGTACTGAACTTCTCCCATTATCTAAGGATATGGTTTCTTTCATATGTTTAACTTTCACATTTGGATAAAGGGATTACACCATGAGTAATGTCTAACGACCACTGCATATGGTTTATTTGCTTTGCAACATCTGCTGAATCTGCTCAAGATCAAATAATAAAAAAAAATAATAATTCAAGTCACAACAATCTGCAAAATTAGGAAGCCTGCCCTGTTGCTTGAAGAAAAATGTTCCCATGTCCATAAGCATCTCAAATGGTCCTGCGCCAAACACATGCACTAATTTTCATCACCAGTAACATTGGAAAGTACACTGAAAAGAAAAACAAACAGCAGAACAACAAGGGGAAGAGAAAGTGAGTGTGGGACAAGGCAGAAATAGAATGAGGGCGCCAAGAAATACGGGGAAAGGGTGAGAATGGAAACAACAGAGATAAGGTTTTGCGGTGAAGTAATAATACAGCAGAATAAATTGAAAAGTGCTGCTGTGCACATGGCTGTTGTCTTGGACCTGCTCTCCATTTCTTCAAACAAATCTTCTATTTGAAGAAGTCTTGGGTGGCCTGGCAGTTCTCTTTCCTGATTTTCCCCGTGAACACTGACATGTGGAATATGTCTTTGAGAGTTGGTGAGGAAAGTGACCACATAACAGATGGATTTCCGTGTTTATTGGCAGGTACAAGCTAATGACAAACAGCACTGCTGCCATTACCTTGTGCTTAAATTATTTCCTTAATGAAAGGACAAGTTTATTTAATGATTCCAAGGAAACAAAGAGCAAAAGCACCTTTCTACTTTGATTTCCCTTCAAGAAAAAGGCATCTAACATCTGTTTTTTCCTTTAGTCCTCACTACCTCCTATTTTAGTTTTTCTCATTTCTTTTATTTGTTGATTTATTTCAAAAGCATTTAATAGTGTCTGTAATCCTAATCTCATAATGGAAATTCACAATCATCAAGCATTACCTTACTTTTAGAAACTGGAGTAAAACTGAAATCTCAGTTCTAACACAAAAAGGTGTTTAGAATATATTCAACTTGAAAAAGAGTGTTTTCATTAATACAAGCATATCTGTTTCTTTCTTTAGTATAAGTCAAAAAAATTTTTTTTTTTTTAAAAGGGAAAAATATTTTATTGTAGCTCAGTTGTTGGTGTCCAAGGGTCACTGGAACGTGGATCAGGAAGTTAGACACAATGGTCTGAGCTTTGACTGAGAATTGACTGAATGGTCAATTCTGTATCCTAATGTGTATTAAAGTTAGAATTTTAAATCTAAAGGTTAAAAAAACAGCAGAGTAATGTAGCATGTGTGAGATCCCTCCTGTATGTATTGAAGAATCTGTTGGGAAATGTTGAGGAAGAGGAGAAAAATATTATGTGGAGAACAGAACAAAACAACAATAAAAAGAAGAGCTCAAATAAGCCAGAAAAAAAAATAAAATAAAATAAACAAACAAAAAAAAAAAACAGAACAAAACAGGAGCTGTTTAATATCTTTACCTTTCTCACATCATTTAGGGAGAAATCATCTCAGCAATATTTTTTAGTTTTTCTAGTTCTCTTTGATTTTCCCTTATATTAGGATCCTGAACTCACATCAACTGAAGACTGTTTAGACCATGAGCAATTGTGGGGTTTGTTATCCAAGATCAGCATTTTTATGTGTGTCATCATTTTGAAAGTTGTCAGCCCTGTCAGCATTTCTCTGAAGTGTGAAATAAGGACCCTACTTCACTGTTCAACAATACTTATTTATAGCCCCTATGTTTCAGCTGAACTGAAATTCGGAAATTGCAGATGAATTTTCACTTCATCTTCTAAAGTATTGAACAAAAGAAAAAAAAAAAAAAACACAAACAAACCAAGAAAGAAATTAACTATCTTAATTCTTTGGCAAATACCAAGTTAACAGAAAAAAATACGGACAGTTTAACAATATTTAGTCAGCAATATTTATTCTAACAGTCACTGAACAGTTTGCTGCTCCATCCCAGAGCAACCATCAACTCAATTAAGTAAATGAGAGAATCAAGTTATTTGGGGAATGTATACCTCTAATTAGCTGGAACTATTTGTGCAGTTAATTCATTTATGGATAGATTTCTCAGCAAGCTCAAGGCTTCCACTGCTTTTGCACTGCCATACCAAGCTTAATTGCCATTCTGTTTCTCTTAAAAATCTTAATGGATAATTGAGTGCTTCTGGGGAATGCAGGTGGTGAGAGTTAAGTCTGTAAAGGACAGGCTGTCCTCAAAGCTAAAAAACATAGGCTGCAAGCCCATTTTCTTTCTTCTCAGGGTGACTGACAACTCTTACTGCCCTACAGTAGTACTACGTGTTGGTGCAAGGCTTATCCCAGTTATACATCAGTCTGGTAATTACAAAAACACCATGTCAGAGCAGCTATCAGAGCTGGCTCTTCACCTAGAATCAGCTTCAGATGCTCCCTCTTTGCTTTAAAGCAACCAGCCTTCCCATGAAAACTATAAAGTAATGACCGCTGTGGAGGAAAGACACCTGAGCACAGATGTCAAAAAACCCACTGCTGCAAACATCCACACTGCAGACACATGAACAGAGAACACTTCAGTTGACATGTTAAGTTAACTGCAATTTGTCATCTCTGGTTTGGTGGAGGTGGCTGGATGGTACAATCATGGCTGGATTCAGGGAAATGCCAGTCAAGGAAAACTAACTAACTAACTAAGAACCTTAGACACTGATTTATTTTTTGCTACAGAGCTTTCAAGATGATTTTTTTTACTCTTCTTTTTAGTGGCTGCTGTAATTTTAATGCAAGAGAACTGTTGGTTTAAACTAACAGCTAGGCAGCTGACAAAGTCACTCATGACTAGAGCTATTAAAAAATACCTCTGGTGAGGACTATTGTTTTAGACTAATTAGAGCATGGGAATCTTTACCAACAGGAGAAGTTACTACTTCAAAATAACCAGAATCATAACCACTGATCAGAGATACATTTTCAAGATATGTTATTTGAAATGATATTTTATGTTCTGTTATTTATTTTATATAATATTTATTGTTTTTCAACAGCTGAAAGAAACAAAAGAGCTGCTAGAAATAATGAGAAAGCAAGTCCCTCTTTTCCTGCAAACAGGCAACTTCAATTATGTTACATAGCTGATCTTCTTCAACTGAGGTACCATTTTTGGCCTTGCTTAAACAGTAGATAACACCATAACACCTCATAGAAGATACTGTTTCATGGCGAAACTCAAGAACTTCTAAGTGAAGTTGCTCACTCCACTAAGGTCTGTTCTTACAAATGTCACTTCAATACTTTTTCACCCTCTTTTGCCTCCTGTCTATGCTTGTTCAGATTGTAAGGCACACAGATCAGAGGGCAGATGCTGACTGTTGGGTACACAATATAGCCTTGGCCCCAGCTGAGGTTACTAAGTGTTGAGGTAACACAAATAAGGATACAGTATTATGCAGCTGCCTGAAACGAATGGACTAGATAGGAACTCAGGGACTCAGCTTCAGTTTCAAGAGCTTTTGTAAAATCTTAGGATAGTCACTTTTCTATTCTGAATCCCAATTCTCCATCTACAAAACTGAGATTAAGAGATTGACTTCATTTGAAAGTGCTTGGGAGCCGCAATGGAAGCCAAACGCTAACAGAAAAACATGGGTCCATTTCTCAGAAGCTATTACCCAATCATTTTAATAATATTCAATAATCTGAACTAGATTCAAAGAAAAAACACTTGTTTATTTAAATACTGAAACTACAAATGCTAGTACCTTTGCTGATCATATAAATACACATTATTTATTTGCAGGGCAGCTCGTACGTATGATTTGTATTTGTACAAATACAAATCTTTTCAGAAAAGATATATAGCAACCTGATGTTATCAGCAAAAAGATTATTCATGCTCTCAAAATTAAACTTGGGTATTTCTGAAGGAAAGAAAGGCAGATATGAGCTGTTTGATTGATTTTTAATTGGACATTTTAAAATGTATTTATTTAAGCTGGCTTCAGGAACAGATCATTATTTATTGCCACATCAGATTATACTGGAATCTGGAGGCACAGAAATTATTTACCAAACTCATTGCAGGCAGGAGGAGGGATAGACAAGCCTCACCCCGCAGCCAAGGAAATTTTGGGGGAAATCTTTAAATGTCAAAGTGATCCTAAAGAACAAACCCAACAGAATCCCAATTTCAACTGCAGAAATATTTTAAACAACACAGAGCCTACATGGATGGACACAGATAATATGGCAGCCTTGAGGAATCCAAGCACAGAGCCATGCTCCCTACCCACAAACTTTTGCACTCCTCTCCCTGCCTATGTTGCCTGAAATTACAGATCCTTGACCTTAGAGGTCTCTCTCTTTTCCCAGTATCTTCTGGAAATCACCATCTCCCCTTAGGTCCTCCATGGTAGCAGCCCCAGCAGCACATGTAAAGGGGCCACAGTCCAATGCTCCCACTTCAAAAATGCAATTAAATTCTCTGTTCCTCTTCTTGGCAAAAATCAGCTCAGGAATGAGCTGCAAATAGGGAGACTGAATAACAGAGTGGTCCCCTCCTCTCCTGATACTAAACTGATTTGCTTTGCCCAGAGGACTATGGAGTGAAAAGAGAGAACAGAGGACTGTTTCCAGATGGCTATCAGAAAAAAAGTTATTGCCTCTGTTTTCTGGCAGACTTTCAAATGTCTGAAAACAAGATATGAGAGCTAAAAATCCCTTTGACAGGACTTTGTGGTGAATAGGGGCGAGTTTGGGAAAATAAACTCTAACTCACCTCTTTCTCTCTCTACTATTCCCTAGGTATCAAATAGTATTTCTAGATAAGCATCTCTCCAAACTCTGTCCCTGGTGATTCATCATTGGTTATACCAGAGCTCTCCCTCAACGCAATAAATCTCAGCTTCAAATGGTGCAGAAGCACCTTGGCCACGAGGGATGCTTTGGCTGCTCATCTTGCTTCCTCCTTTCCTTTTCCAAAAGGAAATTGCTTTGGTGATTTTTGTGGAGGGAAAACAGGGCTGAGTGGGAAAAGGAGAAAAGAAGGGGGCCCAGAAAATGTGTCAGGGGCTATAATGAATAGCTGAAGGAGATCACAGGTGGAGAAGTCCAGCCATTCACATTTCTCTCCAGATGCAAGTAACTTAAGACTGAAGGTGAAAGGCCCAATAGCACAGAAGACACTAGCTAATTATCTAATCAAGTCAATACATCCCAGAAGTGGTGAATTTATTCAACAATTATGTCTGTCATTGTTTACTAGGCACTGAGAAGATGTGTATGCAATGAAAGCTAAGTGTTCTGCACTGATAAGCTATTGGCATATTTTGTCACTCATACATCAGTATTTCATTCCTGCCAGAAATTGGAAGGAAAAGGCTGAAATTAATAATTACCATGGTTGCTACTAAGTAGTATGATCTTTCAGTAGTATGGCTCCCTCCCCTCAAAAAAAAACAACAAACAAAACCAATAATAAAAAAAAAATCAAGGAAAGCGCTTACTACAGCTAGTCCAGAATTCCCTCTGGCTGTGGAGATGCTCTCATGCCTTCATAAAAAGACACAGCTGGCTTTAGAGGAAGTGAATAGATGAAGAACCCACATCATATCAAATAAGAGCAATTACGGTGTTTACAGAAAAGTGATCAGCAGTCAGACTCTCTCCTCTTTGCATTACCAAGTGCCAAGAATTCAGGCATGGAGAGAGTGGGGGAGCTTTCTGAGGATCCCCTGAAGGCAAATTACTATATGACTGCGCAGCTTGCTAGTCCAGAGGTGTTCCTCCTCAAGCAGTTGCAGCGACTTGAAAAAAGTAAAAATTCTTATTTCATTGGTCATGGATGAAATATACTGTGCTTGGAAGTGTTTTGATTTCTTTCCAGATTAACCTAGTGCTTTCAGAGCTGTTGCAGAAGAGTCTGTGATAGACATTAAGCATAACATTTATATGAATGAATAAATAAGGAATAAGTACTGTAGGTCAGTAAGTCAAATGTTTACCACAGCTACTGCCATCACACTAATCACATTTTTGCCTTTCCTTTCTCACTGTATAAAAATCACACATTCACACCACAGTTTCAGTGTGAGTCAACCAGACATGCAATGTTCAATAAAGTATCATCATTAGCATGTTTAAGAAATAATTGTCTAGACAGGATGCTAAATTTTTTTAACTGGCCATCTCTAAAGTCATCAGGAAGGGCACAACAAAAAGAATCAATCTCCAAGAGCCACCTTCTTTGCCTCAAAAATATCTAATGTCCTATTGAGGATTTTACTCTGGCCTTAGCTGCCTGATATTTTAATAATAAAAATGTTCCAGTGTAACAATCTCCCCATAAAACATCAAATGAGCTATAGGTAATGACAAACTTATTACACATAACTCCATAACTCCTGCACATTCCCCCATATGAATTCACACCATGACTATTTGGGGGTGTTATTTTAGGGGCCTGCTTGCCTTTCCAGTCATTTTAGGTCCCCTTCACCACCTGAAGTGTCACAGCGAAGTGATGCAACTGTATTTTACGTGATAGAATTTGAAAGAGAATATCAAATATTTTTTAGGATGATGGCTTTTTTTCAAGATCAGTATAGGCCTGCCTTGCTGCCACTTTTGCTAAGGCTGGAAAGCCTAAGAAATTTTAGCTTCCAACAGACTGCCAGTGTCCATCAGTCTCTCTCATTCTCTGATGCTGTACATGACTTCTTTCAGATTTTTGCAAGTCAGTCATCAGAGGATTTGTTTTGTCATGTATTAAAGCAAAGGAAATAAGTACATATTAAAGTAATTCTCAATATTTCCTTTTACTCCTGATTTCACCTTGAAGATTTCTAAAGCTAACACTTTCACCTCTGAAACACAGCAGTAGTTACAGTCTGGCAAGATCATTGTCCAGAGTGATGTAACCTGCGGGACCAAACTGGAGGAACGTTGTTCCTCTGCAGATGAACATACAGTAATGCATTTCTGGACCCATCTAATCCTTTTTCTGCTTTCTACAGACTAAAAGTCCTCTGAGGATCATCACAAAATCACCAAGTGTTCCCAAGTGCTGAACTTTGCATTTAGGGGTTGGGCTTCACTGACAGATGTGAAAACACCTAGCCAGATATTTTCCAGCAAATGCACTAGGGGATGCTGAGAGCATGAGTAGTCCCAGCTAAATTCAAGAATAACAACAATTTAGACCGTTTTAGTCTAAGCTGACTATTTTTTTTCTTTTAGATTTATTGCTTACTGATTTGATTAGAGTGCAGACTTGCTATTTTCTTGCTGTAGAAAGACACCAGATAAGACAGAATCAGAAATGCCCAAATGTATAAAGTTTATGTAATGTTAGAACCAGGAAATAGGATAACCTGGTTCTTACTGTTGTAAGTTGGAGTTCCAAATATTTTCATTTACCATCAATTCATGATTGTCTATGAATAATTTCACTCTATGCATTTTCTCTTTTCTCTTCCCAGCATCTAGACGCTGAACTTCACAGCATTTCCTAAAATTAGTCACAACTGCATTTTTTCTAGCTTTCATTCATTTCCTATCAGGTATCTTCATTTCCTATAGTCACCCAATTCAGCACTTTGTTTTAACATGTTCCTCCAAGTTTAAAGCTTACCACAAAATGTCAGTGTGCATAAACCATAATCAAAATCAGCATGACTGTTCTTGAATAATTTATAAAGCTAGTCACACACTGCTGGCATTTCTTTGCTGTGCTAAGTAGCAGTATGGTATATCTCAGAAAAGTGCCCACACTGCACACAAGAATATCAACACATGCTACACAAATATTTTAAAGGTATATTTTAACAGCACAGACAATAACTTCCAGTCAATGGCATTGAGTCTCCTCTAAAATACAATAGCAATAACTTTCCATTAAGTACTGTGACCTTTCTTGTCTGTTAGCCTTAAAGTAGTACTTCTCTTTTCAGGATGCAAAAGCATAACTCATGTTCCAGCTCTGAAAAATACTAAGCTAGTAAACATCCTAAAACCCCTCTGTCTTTGAAAGTGCACATGCATAATAAAATATTAGAGCATCAACTTCTGTTAATCTTTTAAAAAAAAAAAAAAAAGAAAAAAGAAAAAAAAAAAAAGGTTGATTTCAGTGTAAAATAGACATCTGTGATTATTTTTAATAGTGAAGAAATTTTTGGTTATGTTTCCCTTTTCACCATCTGCTCCCACAAGCTATGAAACTGAGGTAGTTAAGCCTTCCTCTATGCCCCAACTCATCTTCTTAATAATTTTCTTTCAGCTCTGCATAAACATTTGTTTAAAAGGGTTAGATATTTTCACTGTATTATAATCTGTTTTGAGCTATGGATGCACAATTAGGGTTGTGCGGGAGGAAGTTAGAAAAGAGATTCAGAAGCCGTTGATGCATTGTACTCTATTCTAGCAGAATGTTTTCATAAAAACTCCCTTCTGACTTCAGAGTGATCGTTTGTAGGAGCACACCAGAGAGCAGCATGAAGGAGGACTGTAGGGCACCTCAGGTATTTTGTGTGTTGTTTTAAATATTCATTAAAGCCATTGCAGCTGAAAAAGTTTATGAATCTTAAAGTCTAGCCTCAGGATGCTTTATTCTCTTAGCCCCCTCAAATGGCTTGACAATAAATAACCCAAAGCTCCTTAAAATCTCTACAGATACCTTTTCCATTTTGCCATGTTTCATTACGATCTCATTTTGTGGTGATTTATATTGTGAGTCCTTGGAAATAACAGGCTGGTGTATGGTCCACTACATACCTAGCTGCTTACCTGTGTTCTCACTTGCTTTAGAGGCTGCACTGATTCAAAGCTGCTGATAAATAGAGTGCTGTTACTCCCTTTGGCTAGCAGGGCCTATCCAGCAGAAGCAGTGATCTTAGCTAATCATGAAGACATGCTCAGGGAAAACAGTTCCTCCTCTGTTCACTCCAAGTGAACAGTCCAATTAGGAGGCAAACGAGCTTCTGCCACAAGAAGCACCACCTCACACATCCACGGCTACCTAGCAGCTCTCCTACACTGACCTTCTTGTCACCAGTCAAATGACACTGCCAAGTCAGAATGAGAGTCCAACCATGATTCCTGCCTCTCAAAATATTCTTGTAACTTCCAGTTATTTGTGCTTTCTGGGCCTTATTTGATAACACTGTGTTTAATATCAATTATTTGATATACTTTAACTAATGCTTATCTTGCACGTCATCTTGAAATGTGCACTGTGCCTATGTGAAGATTAGAAGTTACAAACATTACAGCAGCACTGAGGTGAAATTTTCTTCAGAGCTTTTGAGGTGAAAATATGTACTAGTACTACGAAACAAATAAGGTTTGTTGCTTTTGAGAGATGTGCAGCACTTCAGTAGTATTCAGCTCTGATCTTTATCTAGGTTTCTATTTATTCATTATTTAAATCACATCTATTTAGTCTAGAGACCACAAATCAAAGAACAGCATTGCTGCTGCAGAGGTACTCTATCATTTCTTTACTGATATTTATTGCCTTGTTCCTACAAGCTTACGAGTATTCAATTCTGAAAATTTTAACCTCCGCTAAACATTTCATTGCAAAATCTGTCAAGAGAACTACTTCTCGGTGGCAGACTCAGCAGCAGGACACCAGTTTATTTGCTGATTATAGAAAGGCAAAAATAGTTGGTTTTTTTTTTTGTCTCCACTGTTTTGAAAGCTTTGGTACATTTAAGTCTGAAAAAAATCAGCTTAGTTGCTGTTGCTCATTCAAGAGATTAAGATAACAAAACTGTTAAGCATAGATTTCAAGAAATACTAAGTTCTTTAAAACATTTCATTTAAAAATACTCCTAAAAATCCCTTCTTAGCATACACTGTGGATCTCTTCTTAATGCGTAACATGTTATTAGCAATAGACTTAAGAATTAAGATGATAGACTACATAGCACTATATAGCACTTTTGATAAGTTACCACTCACAGACAAATAGCATTCTACATAAACGAACCTCAAGCTGTGCATTCTCAGTATGAAACTACTAAAACCATACAGAATAAAAGTGGTGCAAACACAAACAATTTTCCAACACATAATATGACTTCATATTCCCTTTTTCAAACAGAAAGTCCCACTAGATGTCAGTAGGGCCAAAATAGCACCTTGAAATCAACATCTGCCTAGCAATTTTTGACCTCAGCACTAACGGAATGCGTGAGGACATAAAGAAAATAGTTTCTGTTTGAAATAAATCAGAACAGAGTACTTGTGTAAATCACAAGAGCTAGGTGATTTGTTCGCCCCAAGATACCCTCATGAGACAGAGTTGGTGGATCAGTCGCTGCCTTCCCTACCATGCAGTTGCCATCAGGGAGCTGTAAGTAAGCCATTGCCAGTGCAAAGCAGCACAGCTAACGTCAGCAAGGCAGCACCCTCCCATGCTGAAAAGGTGGGGAGAATGCAGATACTATTACCTACGCAACCATTTACACCTGATACCAGACCTCGCTGCTCCACCTTGACGGAGATGGGAAGGAAACATTACATATTGTGGGATCATGAGTTATCCCAAAGAGCCAATTCCCTATTTTACATGTTATCCATAAAACAAGGTGCTTCCAGCAGCAGTTAGCACTCAGTTTGATAATGGCTACCAAGTTCTAATTCTCAGGCAGAGGAAATTATTTTATCCATTAGAATCATCTTAAAAGTACTATTTCTCACCACTCAGCAAAGACCAAATGCTATCAACAGAAAATGTGTTAAGATAATATGCAGGTTTGGTTTTTAGGTTTTGCAGTTGAAAGTTTCTGCTAAGGATGGTAGCAATTCCCATTAATTTATACATGGATTGTCACTTTGGTGGGACCACGACAATCTTCTAGCCATAAAGAGCCACTACATTTACGCATTTACTAAAAGATACATAAAACAATGAGGAGTTGCAAAATTCTCCTTTTAGAACAAAGGGAAAAGTGGAAGAAAAGGAAACATTAGATAAATTAAAAGTTTAGTTTTAACTGAATGATTAAGCTTAAAGTTCAGGACATGGAAATCTATCAATCTATCAAATATGTAGGTTGCTCTGAAAGTAATGCCTCCTATTTATTTTCATGGAAATTACAATGGATACAAAGAACATAATAACATTATTTAATAAAGCAAACTCTCAGCTACAAAACATTGTTTTTCAACATAGTGACCATTGTTACCTATGTATTTTTGCTGGTGATGAACAAAAGCCTGCATACCATGCTTGTAAAAATTGGCACCAGTGGATGCTACCCACTGTTTCACAGGTCATTGTTAGGAAAAAGTTGCCCATGCAGTCCACTTTTCACTGGCCCAAACAGATGGAAGTCAAAAGGCATCAAATCCAGGCTATACAGTGGGTATGAAAGGACAATCCAGCCAAGATAGCAATGTGCTCCATGGTCTTCCAGCTGGTATGGGGCCTGGCATCATTGTGTTGCAAGAGAAAGGTTGTTCTGTTCTCTGACCTAACTCTGGAAGTTCAAGCCTTCAACTTATTTAGGGTCACAATGTAGTAGTCAGAGCTGGCTTATCCAGATTCCAGGAAACCCAGAAGGATCACTCCTTTCCTATATCAAAAGATAGTGTACCTCCCTTTATTCACTGAGTTCTGTATCATGAATCTTCAATTGAGAATTCACAAGTTGCCACTCCATGGACCGCTGTTTTGATGCCAGTTTGTCAATGGTGATAATGCAACCCAAGAAACTGTTACCTTCAGCTTTATATTGGTTCAATAGGTCCTGATAGATTTGCATATGACATTCTTTCTGTTCCTCTTTGTGCACTAGTGAGCCCCACCAGCTGGAAACTTTATGATATTTCAACATTGGTGCTCTTGTTTTCGATACATTGAAGCCAATATTCCACTCCACATAGTTCCCTGGTCATAACTCACTGATCAGCATGGATGAGCTGATCAAGATACTCTTTAATTCATGGTGTGACAGATGTGCAGGGCTGTCCAGAATGTGGCTTGTCTTTCACATCACTGTCACCAATGCTGAAATGGATCACGCATTACCTCACTTTGCTCATATCCGCTGTTTGGTTTCTGCATAAATATTCAGCAAACTTCAATGAATGTAAATGGGTGCCATTTTTACTGCATGGAGTAATTCAGTGACATACCGTTACTTCCTACACACTTCCATGTCAGACACCATTATGCCAATCTGCCTCTCTGCTGCCATATATTGCACAGCAACAAACTGTAGCAGAAGATTTGTGGGAAGGTTTAACCTCTATTGACACACCACTGTCTACCTCTGACATCATGGGCCAACATAATAAAATAGGACACACTACTTTTGGACCAGCCCTTGTATAATATTTGTAGTTCTTAGGTGAAGACCTAAGATAGCATTGACAATTTCCAACCAAATTGGATGGTGCAGTAAGTCCCCTCAGATTCCTTCTCCATTCTTCTAAAAAAAATCTCTCTAATTCAATACCCTGCTACAAATGCCTCATCGTTCCTTCTCAAGAGTATGACTGACCTTCCAGGCAAGGCAAAATACACATTAGTTATTAATTTTTCCCTGTCATCTTACTTCTCTCCTCAAACACAAGTGATTTTACAACCTGGACTGCTATTCTTGTCTTGAATAGTCATGAGTGACTGCCATTCATGTCTGTCATTGATCTTCAATGTCCTTGCAGGAGAGTTTCAAGTATAGCCTTTAGGTCCACACGTGAGCCTCGACACATGCCAGAAGTGGCCACAGGGTGTTTTGGGGCTCAGACAATCAGGTAAGTTATGGTTTCTCTAGGAAATGGTAGTTCCATTATTACATTGTCCAAGCCAGTGAAACACTACCAGAGATTTCAGATAGAGACACCTGCTGAAGAACTAGGGCTCTTTATCAAACTAAGGCATGATGTGAAGTTGAGATTATTGGTAATTCAGTAATTCAGGTGCCTTTTCTGGAACATTCAATTTTTCCTGAAGCTTTTCATCAAAAGTTACAAGTTGTTTTTCTTCTAGCCGCAGTGGATAGTTTGAGGAATCTTCTCTTTTGAGGAATCCTCTCTTTTGAGGCAATATCTGATGAAACTTGACAGGATAGAAATAGATATTTTGCTCACCTCATTCTTTGTGTGATGTTAAGGGAACTGATTATCATTTGCAACATGAAATACCTGATAACCATCAGAAGATAGCACGGTAAGCAAAGACAATAATGGCTATAATATGGTTAAAACCTGGAGTGAAAGTAGTAAATAAAAGGAGAACAGAATAAAGCTGGAAAATCCTGTACTGATAATTTATGTATGCCAAAGAGAGAACCTTGAAACCTGAGAAGTACAGTCAAAAACCAAGAGCACGAAATGAAGCAGTACTCAGTGAGAGAAAAAAGAATAAAATACTAGACAAGCTATCACTGGGAGATGATCCAGCTGGGATACTAGGAAGGACTATAAATTTCAGTTCAGAAACTGTTCATAGAAGAAATAAAATTGTTTTCACCTACTTCCATCCAAAAAGAAAGTCCTTATGCATTACAGAAATCACCTTTATGGCTCAAGACTTCCATTTATTTTGTTTCAGCTGCAGTTTTATCACAAGCCATATAAAATAATAAGGATGTTGGGGGGGGTGGGAGGGAAGTATATAACAGTGTACCAGAAAAGTTTATTATCATTTTTTTAAATAATCACTCTTTTAATCTGATGACAGAGACAGGGTAGGAGGTGATAAGAGAGTGATTCAAAATTTGGGAATTCTTGAAGTGATCAGCATCATCTTCTCACTGCAGAAAACTTCATGTATTTGGTAAGGTCTATTGCACATGTAAGAAACTGCAATTTAGGAAAATAAATGAATAAATAAATCCACAACACACACTCCAGTTTTTGAAACGCTGCCATTTCAAAATCTTCAGTGCAAGCACTGTAAAACTATTCTGTGCGAGGTACCACAGCAGAATAAATATTTTGACATGAATTATTATCTTTTGACCCCTTTTCACTCTGTTTTGTCCCTTAGGATATTTTGTTTTCTGAAATGTATGAAAACTATAAGGTATCCAGATGGAAACAAACCATGGTAGAATTCAAAGCATGTCACAGTGAGCTTGTTTTTTCCTCCTGACTTCCAGTTTCCTACCTGCTTTTAGTTACAATCACCAATCCATCTCTGCAAAATAATGCATCCAGACCCAAATAATCTAGATTACCATAGCAACTGATACCCCCAGAAGAGGAAAAATCACTAAGATGAGGATTAAAATCCAATTGCAACCTTAGTTATGGAGGGTAAATCTACCACAAGTTTTGATGTGGGAGATTTTCTCAGGTCATGATTTTTGTCTTTCTCATTCAGATGAAGATTCAGAAAATTGTAAGAATAAAAGACATTGCATAATGTAAAAAGAACACGGAAAAATAGTTGGAAAGTTTAGAAAAGTTTCATAGCTCCCCTTCTTGACAGGTTTGAAGCAAGATGTATTATTTTACTGACTGGCAGCAACTACTATGACAAAGGAGTTAACAGCAAGTAGGAAAATAGGTGTCACATCTCTGCATTAATTTGCAATATCGTTTCACATTCTTGAAACCCTTTCCTCTCCCATGAAATCACCAGTGTAGGGGAATACAGTAATAATGGAATTCTGTTTTAGTGAAGAAGGAATAAAGAGGCCTTTCAGTCTGCTATGTGAAAATTGCAATTTATATTAAAGCTGCTCACTTAGAAGTAGTACAGCTGTAAAAGATCTGTACAGTACCTGTCCAAAGAACGGCAACTATTGCATTTTCAGACAGATTCTCTCAAGAGAGGGCAGTAAGTTTCCCCCCAACCAATTCACAACCCTCTGAAATCCATATTTCAAGTTTTTTTTCTGTACTCGTTCAAGATTAGGGATCAATGAGTCCTCAACATCCATAGAGCAGAAACAATTTATTAATCTTAAATTTATTTCTTCTAACAGAACATTAAGTGCCTTAAATCATACAAGGCACATGTCCTCTTATGAAGCCAATACAAAGTAAAAAGCAGTACAAGGAAGGTACTAGTTCAAGACAGATACATACTAAACAAATGTTATTATGGAAAAATGGCAATTAAGATTCTCTTAATTAGCCTGTCATTTCGTATTTATCATCATAATGTTTGTTTTACAATGCTTTATTAAATCTGGCTTTATGACAAACAGTCTGCTGGCAATGCATCCTGCTGTGCAACATATGGTGTTACACCTAATGAATATTAATGCTGTGAAGTACAAATGGTCTTCTGGGACAAGGGGTGATGTCTGGGAAACTCCTGTGGATGGCATTATTATTCAAAAAGGTTAACCTCACGTGTTTCTCATCAGGTCTCTTTCATAGCTACCTAGGATTCTTCCTACCAGCTTTTAAGAAAAGATGGTAACACACTAAGGAAATTTCACAGTCCCACATCTCCCAGTTCTCAGGGCTTTTTAAACAATAAGTTAAAGATGGCTTTTATACTGTAAATTCTTCTAATCTTTGATTTAAAAAGTATATAGCCATTTTCCCAAGCTGAAGCTAACCCCTCATTCTGGGTTTCTTATTTTGGTGGATGGATTATGTTCGTTTAAATTTGGCCTGTTTGTATTTATTTTACAATCTCCTTATCATAGAAATGTAGGGATCTTTCCCACTGGCACTCAGCAGGACCTCTGGTACCAGAAGAGTGATAGGTCGGAGGTGGAGGTGAAGGGCTGACAGTAAGGAGCAGCGAGCAGGTAGCTAAAACTTGAAGGCTGCAGAAAAGCTCTCTGGAATATAGTATTTTCTGCAATTGAGTCACCAAGTGAGAACAGTTACAGAATTAACATTACACTGAGTCCTGTAGTAGTCTTCATCTTCCTCTGGAAAATCTATGGAAATACTTCAAGATAAACCACTTCTAGCAATATAAGTGCCAAAGGACACTTGCCTGGCAGCTTTCTTTAGGAAGCAGAGCCCTTTGGAGAGAGCTTGTTCCCCCCTCTTTTACCTTCATACTACTCCAGCCCCGTTCTTCAGTGTGATCCACTCAACTGGCAACTCAGTGAAAGGAGAAGTGTCTATAGTACCCTACAGATCCCAGTGCCAAGAAGTATTGAGAATACATGACTTGACATTTTCTTTATTGAACCCAAAAGGTCTCTTACACTGACAAGGTCTCTAAGTCTCTACTTATTTATTCATTAATGAAGAAAAGATCTATCTAAATACTCTCTCCTTTTTCCATGACTAGAAAATCTTCACACCAAGAGTAGTTGCCATTTGCAGTTTCTAGAGTGGATCTATTTATAGAACTATTGCAACTGGAGAGATTCCTACTCTGAGCTAGCTTACTATTTCTTCACAGTTTCAGGAAGCCGGCTCAGCCCTGACAAAGGTATGATCCAAGAAGTTACTTACTGATCTTTTTGCTACATTAATATTTTACTATTTGATTACTGAATATGACTGCTTTTTAAACAAAAGAAAGTTGCTTGCTTTAGAAATCACAGTCTAACCTCATAAATAAATAAATAAAAGCTACACATACAAAAGCCTCAATTAAGTGTGGCTTGATTGCTTCATTTTACATGCACAATTCTGACAGCAAATTTGTTAGAAATTAAATTTTGGACATTGAAATTAAGATTCTGAAGGAAATAGTGCTGTAGCTCAATGAGTAAAGTGATTACGGTTTTCTCCCCGTGGAGATAAGTACATCATGTTTGTTTGAAAAAACCCCAGACCCTTCTGAAGCTTCCAAATAAAGAATTTGAAAACAGATGTACCAGATTTTTGTAACAGGTTACTCCCAGATTTTCTATCAAGTCTGACTATAAAAATGACATCTGTGCTCGCCAGTAGTCATTTTGTTTGTGCTAAACCAATTATCCAGCATATTCTCCTAAACAGCTGGGCAAAACAAGTTTCTTTCAGTGCCATAAATGTTCCAGCCATACACAGAACCACCCCAAAAATGCTTTTGGCTTCTTCCTTCTGAGAGAAGAAGAAACATCACAGTTGGAGTCAAAGAAAAGAAAAAATAAATACAATACTAGTTGTCAAAATATGGAAAATAGGCTGTTGGTTCTTCCTAGATTTATTTTGAGAGTATTATGCTTATTTTAGTTTTTCCAGAGCGTATTGAAGCAACAAATAAAAGATAGTCACAGCTTACTTATATCTAAATATTTCTGAGTAAGCACCACAGAATCAGTGCTGGCTGGAACAGAAGGGAAATGGGAAGCTTGTTGTAGGCACTTATATGTTTGTGGCTTTCACAATATTTCCCAACTCAAAGGCTTCTATAAATTTCACACACAAATGGCCTAAGACAATAAGAGCTCAGCATCAAGTCAGCTCCCCTCCTTCGCAGTGAAGTATCTCTCCAGGAAAACATTGATACACAGGTTAAACCTTGTTAAAAAAGTTCAGGCATTAGCTTCTTGGATGTCATCAAGCTAGCTTTGTTTTTGTCTGCTTCAGTTTTGTTCTCCTTCCCAGTACTGTGATTAGAGCAGCAGCCAGTTCTCCTTTCCCTGTCAAAGGACCACATCTGAGCTTGGATATAGCCATTTGTTTAGGGAACTGTTAATGGGAGTCTCAGTTTTCAGTTTAATCATATAACTTCCTATTTCAAGGACCACAGAATTACAGCATGGCTGAGGCTGGAAGGGATCTGTAGGTCCATCTGGTCCAACCCCAGCTCAGGCAGGAAAAATCAGAACAGTGTGTCCAGGTTGTTTTTGGAGATCTCTAGGTAAGAGACCCCACAGACTCTGGGAAACCCTTGCTAGTGCTCTAGCACCAGCACAGCACAGAAGTACTTCTTGGTGTTTAGAGTGAACCTCTTGTGTGCTAGTTTTGCCCAAGTTACTTTATTACAATTTTACTTTTTGTATGCAATCAAAGGTATAGAAATATTTTCCAGAAATAACAATGACTGTATCTGCTGCTCTCAACACCCAAACAGCTCAATTGTTTGAAATGAACAAAGTACCCAACGTACAACTTAGGGTGTTTGACAATATTAAGTGGGCAGGCAGAGCTTGTTCACTGCCAACAGGAAGAGCCCACAATGAACCCACTTCACAGCTCCATTCCCACTTCCTAAATAATTCTCATTTCTAGCAAACACCTTAAGAACTAATTCAATTGACAAATTAGCACAATTTACTGTTGCAGAAGAACCAGTAGAGATAGTTATCTCCTTTTAAATGCTGAAGAGCAGAATGGAATGCAACAAATATTACTGTGAAAGAATCACAGAAGAGATTTCCCTGTCAGCAGACATAGTTCCACTTCAATGCTTGAGAGAAATCACCTGCAAGCTACTGCAAGTCTGGTATGGTGTAACACGAAGGGGAACAAATGGAAACAGCAGTGTATTTAAAAACTATTTCCACCTATCAGCAAAAATTGTGAAGTCTTGGCAGGGTTTAGACACAAGGTTAGAGTCTGTCCTGCCAATGTCCTCCCTTATTCCTCTGCTTTGACACATACCTTCTCCATTTGGCAGGGACCATTCCCCACCACATGCTGAGATCAAAGCAGGGGCTAGACTGCCGCCCTCTTACTTGTTTTCCTGTTTGTTAAAGGCACCATCAATAATGTAGGCAGATCTCTGGGAATAAGATTTATTATTTAGTTGTAGCTTTTTTTTTTGCAACTGGATCCAAAAATTGTAAAACATCATAGAAGATTTTCTGCAAGTGAATAAGCAGTAGCTACTGCCTTCTGGATGTTTTGGCTTAGGATTGAAGTCTCTCTGAAGAGAGGAATTCTTCATTTTTCTTATGGGAGATAGGGAATGCTTCACACCAGATTAGACAGCTTTAAGGTAAATAGAGATATAACAGGCCAAATGGTTTAGTCTTGACATACACATCAAGCAAAAGCAGACAAAAAAAGAATCAGGTATATTAGGATATTACACTGTCAGATTTCTCAGCACAACACACAGAGTCATAGAATCACTATGGTTGGAAAAGACCACTAAGACCATTTAGTCCAACATCTAGTCACCACCATGTTCACTAACCAAGTCCCTCAGTGCCATGTCCATTCAGTTCTTGAACACCTCCAGGGATGGTGACTTCATCACTTCCCTGTGCAGCTCATTCCAGTGCCTAATCACTCTTTTGGAGAAGAAATGTTTCCTATCATCCAACCTGAACCTCACCTGGCACAAGTTAATATCATTCCCTCTCACTGTATCACTGTTACCTGGGAGAAGAGGCTGACCCAAACCTCGCCACAACCTACTTTCATGCAGTTATAGAGATCAAAGAAGTCCCCTGAGCCTTTTCTTCTCCAGATAGAACAATCTCAGTTCCCTTAGCTGTTCCCCATAAGATTTGATCTTTTTTAACTTTATTACAGTGGCCTCAACTCATTGATCCAGACTATCCAGATCCCTCTGCAGGTCTTTCTACCATCAAGAAGATCAACACTTCATCCCAACCTGGTGTCATCTGCAAACTTATTGAGGGTGCACTCAGTTGCCTTGTTCAGATCCTCAACAAAGATATTGAACAGTTCTCAATACTGATCCCCATGAGTGGAACACCACTCATGGCCAGTCAACAGCTGGATTTAATGCCATTTACCACCACCTCTGGCCCAGGCCTCCAGACAATATTTTATTTACTCACTGAAGAGTGTACCTGCCAAGCTATGGGCTGCCAGCTTATCCAAGAGAATACTGTAGGAGACAGGGTCAAAGGTAGTCACTCTGTCTCAAAAAGAGATCAGATTGGTCAAGCAGGACCTCCCTTTCATGAAGCCATGATGGTTAGGCCTTATCTCCTGCTTGTCCTGCACATGCTGTGTGATTGTATTTAAGATGATCTGCTCCATAACTTTTCCCAATACCAAGGTCAAGCTGTAGTTCCCCGGATCCTCCTTTCAACCCTTCTAGCAGATGGGCTCACATTGTCAAGTCTCCAGTTATTTGAGACCTCCTCAGTTGATCAGAACTGTTCATAAAGCAACCAGTTCTGTCACCTCCTTCAGTAAACAATGCCAGTTTTCTTAAAAGTCATAGTGTATCATGTGTTCTTTTAACTCAAAGGAAAAAGTATTGGAGATGTGGAAAATAACAGAAAAGTTACATTCATTCCACCCTGAGGAAACTATCTCAATGTGACAGTTTTAAGGAACTGCCTGCCAAAAAGAAGTAGGACTCTCTCAAGCTGTTTGTCACTTAAGAACATGGAAGTTGGCTGCCCCTGCTCTACAGATAAGAAAAGAAGACAGAACCCACTCAGCTGTGGGGTGTTCAAGAATCCAGCGCAAAGTGAAGCAGCCAGCACCACCCTAGCTCAAAACCCAGGCTCAAAAATACCTTCTTGGATGAATGCTGCTATTTGGTTCTGAAACAAAGCTGGGTCCTAGAATGCTGAGTTACTGGTTTTCTTCTATTATTATTTTTTTATTTCATTATGAAAAGCAATTGAATTGGAAATCACAATAGGATTTGCAAGCATTTTGATTCATTTAGTCTTCACAATTGCTTTGCTAGTATCTACCAGCTGAGTTCACAGGTGATGACTTCCAAAATACCATGTCTTTACCAAAGTACGAGCCCGTGCACCATTAAAAAGTACCTAAACAATTCAAGTTTAACACAGTGTTAGGCACCTACTTTCACCTCCCTGAAGCAGTAATGCTGACCCCCTACTGTCCCACAGCACCCATCATCCATGAGTGTGAAAAGGTGTAGGAAGGAGATGAGAAGAAACATAACAAAGCTCCTGGCCTTTCTACCAATTCTGCGCTCAAGGGGATGGCTGTTACCTGCACACAACCTTTAGGCAGGTGCAGAGAATAGGGACCACAGGTTTAGGGCTGGGAAAGTGCCTTGAGTGGTGCAGCCCTAAACTTCTGGAAGAAATGATGCCCAAGAGTACCACTCTTTCACTGGTGAGACCAGAGATATAGCTGTTGAGAAGGTCTTTCTTTGTCTGACTTAGGGCTGCAATTTTGTTGCCTGAGGCAACTACCTAATATTGCCTATGCCCAAAGACCATTCTGTTTACCCTGGAGATGCAATTAACAGTTTCCCCTGTGCATCAACTATTTGAGTATCAATTTTTTATTGTTCTTACTGCCTGGTGGCTTAACATATGCTTTCTTAACCTTTACTGAGTTTTTAAGCTGGCAGTGGCTGTATTCTAGCTAGCAAATGTAATGCAATTGCCATGGCAGTTAGTGCTCTTTGCAGCAAAATTCAAATTATTCTATGAGTAATCCAAATCTGAAAATCTCATCCTTAAAGGCTGATAAGGGAACAACACTATTTCTAATAGTCCTTCATTCTTAATAAGGATCCTACAAAGCAAATGCAAACAAAATAAAGATTTGAAAACCTTTCTATTCTTCCTCTGGTTCCAATCATACACCCAGTTCAGAGAACATCTGCTGAGGTCAGTTTGGTGAGTGCTTCCCCAACTCCTTCCAAAGGCTGCATACATTTCCAGGGAAGTTCATGAAAAATAAGCAGCTGAAACAGAAGGGAAGAGCTACAGTAATTTTCATGGACAGAACTTGCAGCTGCAAGATGCACTGTGAAAGCACAGAGTTGACTTTCCACAGGCTGCTGAGAGAGGCGCTTTTCAGAGCCAGAACAAGATTCATCTTTAGAAGTCCATATTCTGTCAAACAGGCATTAAAAACAAACAAAACAACAAAAACAACAAAAAAAAGAAAAAAGAAAAAAAAAACCCAAACCTACCTCTCACTACTGGTGTGCCTAAGCTTTTATTCCTCTCACAGAGTAAACAAGAGTATTCAAGGTACAGTTTCTTTACTGCTTGGTACCTTAGCATCAAGAACTTCCATATGTTGAACACACATGGCCAGATGTGTATAGCATAGCATAGAAATTGGTATAAAGTGATTAAGATAAGCCCTGAATTAAACTGCATTAGCATACCCAAGCTATGCTGGGTTAGTTTAGGTTTTCCTGATACATCTAAAGATAGATAGACTACAAGCAGTAGAATAACTTTCTTCTGAACAAACAGCTGTTTGTTCAAATATTGTTGATACAAAATGCCCACTGCATCCTTTACCATGAACCCAATACTACTGACACCATAGCCTTGCTACCACATGGCAGCTTTCTCCAAATGAGAATGATGACCAAAATATCTAGGTTGTTAGCAACCTGTATGCTAAGCACGTTTCTCCATGATAATAACAATAGCCAGGTCAATTTGCTTGGTTGAAATGAGCAGCTTTTTCAGGAGTTGCAAGCATCTCATCAAATGTTATATCCTTAAGCAAACCAGCAAAGGTTAAAACAGCATTAACATCGATGACTTTCTTATGAATTGTTTCTCACACACAAAATGTAAGCAATTCAAAATACTGTGCTAATTCAATAACTAGGTTAGCTGGGAATCTTGTACTGGGTTATATTTTTAAATTAATTGCTACTTGCATCAATCTTAAATGTCAAGCACCAAGTTTCTATGAGCCTATATCATCCATGAACATAACAGAATTGGCAGATATAATGCATCATATCTTGCACACTAATAAAAATACTAGCTGCTATGTTTTATAAGGTCATGGCTTACTGCTGTCTCTCAACAAAAAAATCTTAATGCAACACTGGTCTCTGCATGATCTCCATAGTTAGACTTAATGAGGAAGAATCACAATTAATGGTTTTTTACAAGCCCATGGATCACAAGTGACAGGAGCTTATTCACAATTTATGAAGACCTGATTTTTCTCTTGGTGGGAAGAGGGCAAGAAAATTGCAAAGCGATAATGAAAAATAACTATTACACTGAATATGGTAATGCAGGTGTATAACCAGAGCCCACAGACTTGCGGGGCCACTAACAGGATTCAGCCTCACAGCTCCTGCAGGGATAAAATTTAAAGCAGACTGCAACCCAACAGAGAAGTACGTGGGGGTCCTTGGGGTAGCATTTGAGAGTAAATCACCGCTGTATAAAATGTCTAGTGGGTAAATAGGGACCTTGGGGCTTATGCAGCCATCCATTCATAGAATGGCTTAACATATAGACAAAATCCTTCACAGGACTCCTCCTAAAGGTCACCTAGCTGTGCAAGTCCCTGAGACACAGAGCACTGCCACCTCAGAGCTTACACCAGGAGCCTGAGCTTCTAAGTGCTTCTACACCTCCAGTTCATTAAAACCACTTGTGCCAGAAAAGAAAAGGAATGTGAAGCCTTATTAGCTTTAGGTAGAAAAAGATAGAAAAATAGCAATGGAAGGACACTGCTGAAGTACTAGTAGCAATTAGGACAAGCAGAGGTTTGCTGAGGTTGAATAGCTCCATTAGTTCTATCAGCTATTACAGTTAGAGAGAGTTAAAACACCTAATTTAGTAATTACAACTCACATAAAGGCTCTTGTGCAAGCAAACATCAATGCCTACAGGCTTTTCCCCTCATCACTTACAGATAAAACAAGCTCATGTTACAGAGGTAACAGAACAGCTCACAGCCACACACAGCAGCAGCTCGAGCGTCTGTACACCATGCCCTGGAGAAGCCTGCTGCACTGCTGGGTGGTGCTGGAGGAACAATGGCTCATGGCACAGTGCTCCTGAGGGGACTGATCAAATTACTCAGTAAGACATGCTACGCTTGCTTACCATTAAATCAGAAGCTGGAATGAGCTTAGAAGGGTATGGGTTTTGTGTAAGGTAAAAACACTGGTGTCAATGTGTTCAAAGCTTCCATGTACTCTCCCCTTCTATACTTCTCCCGCAAGAAAACATTTCTTGCATCCAACAGCATGCATCCAAGCATCCAACATTAAATGTTCTTTCCATCCTAATATTTAAGTTAGGCAAACCCACTGGCTGTTTTTCCTATCCGAGCCAGTTACCAGGGAGATACAAATGAAGGAAGAGTTATGAAACCTGGCACAGTAATTCCAGCTATGACATAGATTGTACACTCTTAGATTAATTATTGAATTGGAGTGATTAGCTACAAAGAGAACTCCTGTTTTCCTTCTGCAGCAATACATGCAAATAGGAGCAGGCAGCTGCTGACATCAAAAGGCCCGGCCAGCACATCTGATCTTCTCGAATCTGCATAAGCCCACCAACTTCAGGTTTAGACTGGTGTGGAACAGAGAATAATCAAAGCCAGTGTGCGCTATTTGAGTTAGGATGGAAAATGTCAGCAACCTTAATCTTTATAAGAAATCAATCAAGCAGGACTTTAATCTAGTCTTGATGTTGTACCCAAATCTGCTATTGCATAATGATAAATGCATGGTAGGTAACGCAGCTTGAAGGCTGAGAAGAGATAATTGAAATACACGTGTAAACTATTAGGCAATTACTCCCTGTGGAGAGGGTGGATGGGAGGGAGCAGAGGCAGAATGGCTTCCAGGTGAAACTCATGGAGCTGCTGAATTGCAGCAGTCCCTGGAGAAGGCACGTGGCAGGGAAGAACAATATGGCTCATTTCTTGACCTAAAGTACATAAAAATAAAGCTACAGAGGCACCAAATGTAGTCACAAATAAGAGTCATGATGCAGCAGTGGAGCCTATCCTGGATCCTGGAGCCAATCCTGGATCCTGGAGCTGACTGACTGCTTCCCTTCAGATGGATGGTAGAAGGCAGCGAGAAAGGGGGAGGCTGGGAGGAATCAAGAGGTTGTCAAGGTTGAGCAGAGACTCCAGCACAACCTACACCCTACCCAGCGTGCATCTTGTTAGCAACAAAAGTGACTCTAAACTGAACATACTCCATATTAACCAAGCACTACACCCCTCCACTCCTTATAGCAGCATGGAGCCCACCAGCTGAGCCAAACGTGCTGGTAATTCCGCTCTGATGGGAAGAGCCATTATGGTGCCAGTGCAAAGAAATGAAACAATCAGTAAAACTTAGGCAGTGTCTCATAGATTCTCAATTACCATTAGAGCAGAAAAACACCTTAAAAATCCTCAGTGCATTGCTTCTACAATACACCTGAAGAACCAACTCTTCATTTTCACCTACATGGTTATTTTAGCCTCTGATGGCTGAGCAAAGGAACTTCAGAAGTCATTCTACAGGGCACCAAGAAAGCCACTGGAAAGCAGATCAGTTCTCAGGGACCTGTTTGGCATTGTGTCTAATTAACAGAAGTGACAGAAAATGGGGCTGCATCTTTCTTTATGCACGAAGATAAACATCAGAGCTGTTCTTAGCTGCCAGAGGATAATTAGCTCAAGATACAAAGCTGGAATGTTCCACATAATCACTGAAATGCACAAATGGAGAATTTGTTGTAAAACTGTGAGCTTGTTGCAATGCCATTGAAAGTAACGACACAGGCATAATTAATCTCTGTAATAAATACACAAAAATCCTGTGCATTTACCTGCCAGCCACAGCATATGGTCTGCTGGCAGTTGTGATTTCCTCCTCCATGCTCCAGGCCCAAGCAGATTTTGTTCTTCCCCTAGCCAGTTCCCATAAAACACAGATAAATGCTTGACCTCTCTCAAGTAATCATTCCAGCCTGACAGCAAGTTTGTTTCTCCTTAATGCCCCACATTGGAAATAGAGCTGAGTGACACTGTAAGTGATGACATCAGCATTAGTATGGACTCAAATTTAGATTATGTATACAACATTTCTTCAGCAGTTTCCCCAACAGCATCTTTCCTGGCCTCTGGTTGCTGTGTCTTAGCCAAAAGGGTAAGTTTCATTGATGCACTTTGAGAAAGTGAATTCTGGAGATTTTAGTTCCAGTGATCAGTTGACACCTTATACAGTGTAATCCCTCTGCACAAGGGAACTGGAGCACTACAAGCAAACCTGCCACCTGCTCCTTTCCTCCAGCACCAAACATTGACATTGATCTCCACAAACCCATTTCCTTCCTTCACCTCCAGTTTCTCCCACCCTTCACAGAATGGCTAAGTTTAAAGCAAAGGACAGACTTGCCAGACTTTCCCCAGTGCTCAAGGGATTCACATCCCACAAGGGTTGGCTGCCTCTACTGCAAGCTGCCATTGCATAGGTAGACAGCAGCTGGACAGCCACAGGGGATCCAGCCCCAGCCCATCCCAACTTTCAGGAGCACACTGGCAGGTTTAATCTGAAGACGTTATGCATTTGTAGAAAAGTGCTTTTGTCAAGATTTGGGTTATTTGATGCACACATGGTTTTCATTAACAAGGAATGGTTTGGACCCTATGAAGTGATTAACTTTGGTGAACTTGCTCATTGGGTAAAAAACAACTTTCAGATGCAGAACTTCTGTGATCCTTACTTACCCAGGATGATTTTATGATATGAAATAAACCAGTTGCAAAGTCAGTCTTGCTTCTTGCAGACTCTGGGAGTGAACAGCAATAAAGGGCATATTCATCAAAGGTTGGTGCTCAGAGTGAAGGACTCCATATGGCCTCAGACTGGAGGCAGAGGGGAGAGAGGCCAAAGGAGAGGGAAAGGGAAAAAAATTCACTGAGGCCAAAAGCCACAAGAGCTGCTGAATGTCTGAATGAGAGCATTGCATCAGGAGGCCTGAATGCTATTTCTAGAGATAAGTCCAACAGACAGCAACTTTGTCAAATGCTCTGAAGGGGGAGAGGAGGACTCTCAATATATCTGGTAGGGCATTTACCACACTCACTGGGGTAGCTGAAGAAGTCAGCCCTACCCTGAGAGGGCATGAATGGAGCTATAAAGAAATTCTGAAAGTTGAAATTTTTATTTCAAAATATTCTAGTCTCATTATGTACCTATTTCACAGAGTTGTTCTGGATTTTGCAAAACTGCAAGAACAAAACATTAAGTGAGTTCAGTACAAGCGGGGGGAACATTATTATCCTCAAAGGTTCTGCTAGTTATTCCAAGATTGTATAGTCAGTACCTTTAACAAACGTTGAGCATTTTTCTACAGAAAATGACCTAAAGCCCTGGGTATTAAGGCTGGATTTTAAAGTCAACTCAAGATCATTAAAAAGATTTAACTACTTTTTCTAGATTTAACTATAGAAATAAAATTTTCTCACAAAATGAGAGAAAAAAAAAGGTGCCTGTTCATCTTAAATGTGAAAAAAAATATATACAGGAAGTATGCAAAAGACCTCAGAAAAGCAATATCTGTCCCTCTTCAGCAGTTGCAGAACAAGGAAAAGGAGATGAGAAGTGTGGAAAAGGAGAATTTGGTCTTTCTCACTTTCTCATGTATTTCTGTATGAACAGTTCAGCACTTGAAGCTAGTATCCACAAAACTGTGCTCCCCATTACCTCCAGTGTGCCAGCAGCCTGATACAAACAGCACTGGGACCAAGTGGGTGAATGGGTAGCACCCCAAGCACACAGGCCATCATGTGGTACTGCAGGACAGCTGGCATTTGCCTGTATCTGCTTCTGTCCCATATAGCCCAGAGAGGAAAAAAATAGTCTGAAATGTCAGCGAAGATATTTATAGGTGACTAGGCTTCAGTTACAGCAGATTGAATGCACGCCTGCATCTTATCAAACCAGGGCCAAATTCTGCCACAGATCTTGAATGAAAGGCAGAGATCATAGAGGAGACACTCTGTGTTTTCACCCAGAGCTCCAAGGAGAGAGCCAGACACAGGGGGTAAGGTGAAGTGTCCTTTAACCACAGACGTTAAATCCTGATGTCAGTTTTCACTTGTTTATTCCCTTGGTAAAGTGGCCTATCTACAGCTGCTGAGTAACTCAATTGCAGATCCACCTCAAGAAGGGATAAATTCCAGCATGCTGCACAGCTGTAAATGGCTTTTCATCATGATGGATCTGATTGTATCCCTGAGCTTCCCAAAGAGGTAAGAGGGAAAGCTTTATACAGCTAAAAGCAGCGAGATAGAATTTTTGCATGATTGCATTTTCTCCATCCTGGCACACGCAGCACAACCAAGACAGAGTTTAAGTTGGCAGAACTGGCATTCCAAGAAGTTTACGACACACTACCAGAACTCCCATGGCTTCTTTACATTTCCTTGTGCTGAAGTAGAATGGAAGCTATTCCAAAGACTGAGAAAATGTCAGTTTAAAACATTCCTGTGAGAATTTGGCACCGGCTGTGTTGCTGAGCATTTTCACTGTGTATTAATTAGCCCTTCCACAGGCACATTTTCTATTTTTAACACTTTCCTCTGTGACACTGATGCTGACTTCTTCCTGCCTAAATATTAGATGCCATCTGTGGGTTTCCCGTTGTTTCACCTACAAGTCAAACAAACAAACCACGACAAAAAGCACTGCTATCTATGCTTTCAGAAACAGTGCTATTGTTCTCTTTTAAGTTTAGTAATATGGAATGGGCAACATGTATACATAGGGAAAGTGTAAAAAACTATGGAAGTGGCCTCTTCATTATGCCTTCAACTAATTAATAAAATGCAAAATAAATAAAGCCTATAGGTAAACGAGCGATAGATAGAACATAGTTTGAATCTTTACTTTAAACCCAAGAGGCAGAGCTACTATGTCCTTGTAAATTTCTTGTAATGCTCCTACAGAAAAATGATATTAAAATTTGGAAAAAAAAAAAAAATAATAATAATAATAAAAAAAAAAATTAAAAACACTGCTAGAAGCTGGTACATTTCAGCTGAAACAGCTATACAAAAGCTTTTTTTTTTTCTCCCCTGTGAGAACCTAAAGAGTTCTATCACCAGAAATATGTTGAATAAGACTTACATCCCCTCAAAGAAAAAAAAAAAAGGGAGAAAGAAGAGGAAAAAAAAAATGTTATGTCACTCATGTGGGGTTACTGGGGAAGGTGACAGGAAAAAAGAAGACCATGAAACCCTTGGAGACAGGAAAGAGTGGTGAGAAAGGGGTGCACCTGAAGAGCATATATTTCTCTGCAGTGACTTGTAGATTCCAGGGATGGGAGAACCCTGCATGATGCATCCAGGAGGCTGTTGCTCAAGCAACCAGGGAGGTTAATGTTATTCACCAAGAGTATGAAGAAGCCATGCAGAACAAACTCTTTTCAGTTGAATGATATTTTCCTTTTTCTAGGGATACTATGATAGAAAAGGAAAACTTATTGCTGGTAAGAATTCATGAAGGTAATTATAGTGCCCTTACATAACATGCAGTAATATTTCTACACATTTAAGATGTGTGAAAGCATCCCTACACCACAAGCACTCAGCAAGCAGCAGAAATTCTTGGAACTAACTGTTCTATGACAACATACATTGAATAAACACTTCTCTATGATAGTTTTTCCTAAAGCTTCATACAGCATCCAAAGATCTGTTTTACTGGGTGCTGCTTATAATAAAAACTAAAATCTCATGCCAGAATCTCAATCATGTGAGCTTGATTCTATGAAAATATGTCAATTTTCTCTCTTCACATTCTTATCACCATTTCTGATTTAGGTCCAGACAGGAAAAATACACATATGAAACATCTTTGCCTGCTTTGCAAAAGAACTGACAGATTTTATACTTCCCAGTGCCTTATAATACTAATTCAGTTGTAATCAATTTTTCATCCTGGCTAGAACACTAGAACACAATGAAGATTACTAGCCAACTAATGGGCATATCTGTTTCTCTCCTTCTAAAACTGGGAGATGCTAACAAATATAGTCGTAGCACTGAATAATTCGTCAATGTCACTTTCAAAGATTGCACCCACACCAGCTAGAAGCACAAAACAATCTTCCTCAGCTGCAGCTTTTTCAGTTCTTCAATAACATTTTAAACACAGCTCTCAAGCAAAAATGAAGCCAGTGTTTCCCCCTGAAAAATCCACTATAAGTTAACACTGCAAAATGGCTAATTAAATAATCACTGAGATTGTAAGCAGCCACATTCCAGAGGAATTATAAGAACAATGTGCAATTTCTGAAAGGCTTTGAAGCTACAGTATTCATTATTCCTATAAAAATCAGCAACTTTCTGTTGATACAGAATTCAAACTACATTAAGTTCATCAAATTTCTACAAGGTCAATACAAAACTTTTCTTGACCAAATACCTCATAACTTTTGCATGTTAATACCTCAGAAGTAAAAGAAAGTAGAATAAGGTTTCACAACTTGTTTTCCATTAATATTATCCTCTGTCCCTGGAGATGTTCTATACCAGTTTGGATGGGGCACAGGGCAATCTGGTCTAGTACAAGATCTGGAGGTTGGTGGCCCTGACTGTGGCAGAGAAATTGGAACTTGATGATCCTTGGGATCCCTTCTGACCCAAGCCATTCTATGATTCTATGATTACAGATCATATCCTCTTATACCATTTTACCAGAAGGAAGGAATAGGGTTCTTTGGTTTTTATTGTCTGGTTTTGTCATTTTTTTGTGCGTTTTTGGTTTTGTCACACTCTCCCTTTCACAAATAGAAGAACTGAAAAAACAAACAGAAGACAAGCCACTTGATGCATAAATATTTTATATAATGTTTTCCCATAAAACTTTTATTTGTACAAATAATAGATGTAGCAGGAACCAAGAAAAAATTAAATGCCAAATTCCTATTCGATGAGAAGTAGAATGAAGTTTGTAATGTGAGACTTATAAGAAAATGGGCTAGAATCACAGGATTCTTTCTATGGAAAATAGTTTCATCATGAGAACGGATGCAGTAATTGCATACAAGTCTTCCTTTGGTGATAAAGTACCAGTCTTGCTGAAACTCAGCTTGGAGTTTGTCTTGCATAATATCAAAAAGGATTGGGCACCCATCAGATCTCCTAAAAGTCCTTGGTTAGTAAATGGGGAAAGCAGTAAGTACAAATAAGAGGAAAATGATGGATCTAAGGAATTATTCTTTTGACATTTATGTTAAAGGTTCTTCCAGAAACAGTTCATATCCAAGCAACTAGTCCTACCAGTGCCCATAGCTTCCTAATCAAATTAGAAAGATTGAGTCATTAGGGTCAAGTGACCAACCACAAAAAGATTGAAGACAGTAATCAAGAAATCAAAACTAATTAGTACCTAAGCCTATTAAAATGGCTTAGAAATAAATTACTTCTACATGAATTTATGTCCAGAAGTCCAATTATAAAAAGTAATAAGAGAAGTTTCACAAGGCAAAAGGTCACAGTATTCCCAAGTTGAATAAAGCACACTGGATTTTACCAGGACACAGAAGAACAGGAGTGAGGGCAGCTTGTGGCCTCAGGTCAATGTTTGCAGTTGGATGACCAGATTTTAAGGAATTGAGTGTGATAGGCCTTGAGTTGTTTTCCACAGGCCTTGTTGTTAACATTTAGATCAAAGCAAAGTATCTTTAAATATCTAATTTAAGAAATTTTACTCCAAAATATAAAAATAATTGTTCTCAGAAGTTTTGAGATCCTAACAGGAAAAACCTAGAGAACAAGTAATCTCAATTCACAGTTACTGGAAAAGCTCCAAGTCTGAGATCTTGGTTTATCTGAAAACCCAGAAACTTGAGATTTTTTTTAGAATGCAGAACTAAATGAGGTCACCAAATTTTAATCTTTACTGATGGAAATTCTACAGATGCACCTCCTCATCACAGTGTTTCAGCATGTTTTTATTTACTCTCCGTTACAAGTAAGTAATAGAGAGGAGTATGAAAATCAAAACTTGTGGAGAGGAAAAGAGAAAAACATCATCCAACTATTTTATGCCAAGTTCAATTTTGCTTTCACTTAAGAGAAAGATTTGGACTTGTTTTTGTTAGAATCATCAATCCAAAGATTTACGCATTCACTATATATGTTATACATGTGCATAGATAGTGTTTTTGGAGACAACACTACAAAGAACTGAAAAATTAAGTGAATTAGTCTTTCCAAAACTGAGGCTTTCTTCCTACTCCACTCTCCATTGAAAGCTGCCTGAATATTTTAAGGAACATGTTTTCACATATGTCAGAATATCTTTAAAGTACATTCGCAGATTTTTTTTCTCATGGGAAAAAGAAAGAAGAAAAATCCACAATGCGAGTAACTCAGTAATCAAGACTAATGATACAGAAAGCATTTTTAAATTCAAAATTAATGGTTTCATAATTATAGTCTAAAGAACAAAAAATAGACTATTTTATTCTCTCCACAGCCTACTCCAGCCCTTTCCTTTGTGATTTTTTTCTTTGACAGCAGCATCATAAAAAGCTTTCTCTGAATTCCACAATGCAAACATACGTACAGGTATCTACTACTGTTTGAAAGAAGCAGACATCTCCTTTTGTGGTAACAAGAGGCTAACTGACATGATTAATGGCATTGTTTTTCTTTCGGCTTTCCATAAAATGTGAAAACAATATCCTTCTTGCCAGAAAAGCAAGGGAGGTACAGCACTCATTCACTGAACAGGCAGTGAAAACTGCCAGTGAAGTTGTGCCAGGAGCATTATATTTAATTATGCCAATTCTGTTTTTATGATCAGGCACCTTTTCTTAATACCATCAAGTGTTCAAGGATGTCTACGAACAAGTCCTAAGTCTCATTTTGCAACTCTGAGAACTCAGATATACCTGAGCATGGATGAGATACAGGAAGTGTGGATCTCTGTCAGAGAAAGCAGAGAATTTCAACTGAGTGAGATTATTCTCAAAAAATAACCTACTTTCCATCAAAAGCTGTTGTTGTTTTTTTAATTTTAGATGCATAACAAAACATGTATACAATTATTACAAAAATTACAAAACATGTATATAATTAAAAACTAAGCACATCTACAAGATGGGCATAGGAAAAGAAGAAATGGTAGATTTTCACCTCCCTGGCCTAATGATGCTCTTTTCCTTTAGCAGCAGTTAGCAGCAGGCATGAATTTTAGCTTTTAAGAAAAGGAAGAAGTTCTGAACTTTTCTCCTTTCTCTCTTGCTTATGCAAAACTTCAGCATCTTTATTCTGCTCATTCACCTCTTCCCTCAGCTCATCCATCAATTCTCTGTGCCTTCTGTATTTATTTGTTCCCCTCACAAAATTACACTAACTCTTTCAGAGCTTTGGCTGCAGTATTAACTCACACCCCTCCCTGAACGCCTCTCTCCAGTCACTCACTTGGTCCGGAGCAAGCAAGAGTTAGTGCCAAAAGAATCTCCAATTATATATTAAATCAACTGAGAGCTCATTTTCATTGGTGCCCACATGTGCCACCATGGTTTGTGTTCAGCTCAGTGGTATGAACTACCAAGGCTACTTAAAACTTATTTCAAGTGGATTTCTGCAAGCCTATCATGAACCACACAGAATGATATTCAGTTCTGCCTGATTTCTTACGCAAAAGAGAAGAGTTAATAATAAAAATTACATGCATAGCACATTTCTTGGTGTTAGGCAAGATAAGCAGCACGTCTGTCAGTAATTCTGTTTGAGCTTGTTATATTTCTCAATGTGTGTATTTCTTGAGGTTTGGATACCAAATGTTGTACTCTAATTATCGTAGCTCCCTGGCACTCTCCAGCCCCTTCGAGAAATTTTCACTGGATATATTGGGCTCTTTGCAGTAGTAGCAGCTGCTCATCATCACCTGGATGAATTCATCAGGGCAGGGCTTCTTAGCATCATTTCAATCATTTATGCTGGAAAATCAGTATTAAGTAAACACAAATCTCTCTGGTTCTTCTTGCTTAAATTAAAGCATTCGGTCGTTCTGGTTTTAAGATATGCACATCAACTGCTTTTTAGCATTGAAAATTTTAATTTGGCTCCAGTGAAAAACAAACCCTAACCAAAGAATGCCTAACCAAAGAAAAAGTTCCATTAAAGTAGTTACAGCAAGCTTCCCAGATAAAGAAGAAAGTATGGTCCTTCATTTCCAGTTCTATAATTAGTTACACATGTTGAATTTTTAAATATTTTTCCATGATCATGGACTATACGCTCTGGGAAAACAAACATCTGGGGGAGGGAGAGGAATTTGCTGAGGAACATTTCTCTAACAGTAGTTTTTTCATCCATTGATTTACAAGCTACTGATTTACAAGCTGTGAATGAATAGTAGCCTTCAACAACAGGAAGCCTTGCCATTGGGAAACCCTATAGCGTCAGGTGGAGCCCGGAGACAAGCCTGTCTGCTTGCAGGGAAATTCACTCCAGGAGCCCCCTGTAATCAGAGCTGTTAACCAGAAGGAAATGTCTTCAGTACTCTTACATGGCCCTTAATCAGATACTGACAGGGTCCTTTTGATCAATGCATTTTCAAAATGAGGGTAACTGCAGTTTATAGTATGTCTGCACAGATTTCACAGCCAGCTCTCAGCACGCACAGTTGGAAGAATTGCTCGGACTTCACTCTCTGCTCTCCTTTTCTTTTGCTTGTTCAGAAGACAGAGTCAAAGAGACTTAGAAATTAGCAGCACAGAGTGCCATGGATGCTTAATAGCTTTGCTGGTCCTCTGGACGCGGCAGGGACGCAGCTTTTGCTTGCATGTCTCAGAGCATTTAACAGCCTTGGGGTGGGGCAGCAGGAGGGGAAATCTCTCCTCAGCTAGCTGCTCTTGAAGGGTTCATGCTGATGGGGAGCAGAGGGTGGAGGGTCAGACTCAAACAGACTTGCACACGTTTAATGTGGTCTAAATAGTATTAGAAGAGATGGTTTTAGATCCCATCCCATTAAAAAAATGTGCTGCAAGCTTAGAAATCATCAAGTGAAATGAGAACATATTAATCAGGCAGTCATTACCCATCCTCTTACATCACCTGCTTGTACCTTGGTACAGCAGGGGTCCGAAGCAGTGGGTGATCGTACATAGCATATGCAGTGAACTGTGTAGCACATATGGTATATACATTGCAGAAACACAAGATAAAAGCTCACCTGCTGTTCTGTGGCTTTCTTAATAGAGTACCTATGCACCACCGGGTGAATTAAGAGTAGAGTAGCAGCTTTAACTCTAGATTTCCTCACTTCTTTGTTAGAACACTTTTCTTGTTTAATTTAAGTTCTTATTAAGTCACTGAGGAAATGAGGAATGTGATGTTAAGGCAGTGTAATTTTAATGGAGAAAAAGAGCCCTCTCAATTTTACACAGTTTTTTTACATAAAAAAAGGATACCTCCCACACAAAACAGCTATAGCATATTTTGCAGATATATTCTGCAATGTTAATAATGGCACTAATTGCATACATGAAAACAAGTGGCTCAGGAGGGTTAAGGAACGTTAGGAACTCTTGCTCACAATTGCACTGAGGAAACAAGAACAAATCTTGCATTTGAATACCCTGCAAGTTTGCACATCATCAACAATGAAGAGATGAAAAGATTGAAACACCTGAAGTGAAGTTTTATTTCCAGTTTGATATTGTGCCCTTATGTAATATACATATATTTTACTAGTCCTATCATTCATTCAAGTAGCACCAGCATCCAGAAATTTGGCAGCATTTCATGACTGAGATCTTACCTTGGGCACTTCTTACTCCGTTATCATATAGGGAGACACACTAAATACTCCACAAACTTTGGTTTGAAAAATTAGGTGGAAGAATCTGCTGTAAAAATATTTTCATGTTAAAGACAAATTAGCTCTGCATCCTGACCTGGACCAGATGTAAAACTGGAGATTTTGTTGGTTCTTATTTTGGTATTTTTGGAAAACAAACAACAACAACAACAAACCCAGCAACAGAACTCTTTCCCCTGGACTCCCACCCCTGCTTCTACCATACACTGTCAATAATACAGTCTTAGTTTAAGAAATACGTTTTAGCTTTTCATTTATAGGTAGCTGACTAATCACTGATCCACACGATGTTGCTTGTTGTAAGGATGTTCTGCTGAATAACTGTTTCTCTCTTCAAGGCTAATTTTGCCATTTATCTTCTGCAACTTTGATACAAAAAATCTAAGAAATTTTTCCATGGTTTCATGAATTATTCCATGATAGCTAACAAATCCAAATGTCTGTGAGAACAGTTGTTTATTAACATTTTCTATAACTTTGTAAGGAGATTTTATCCTCATTGTCAAGCATCGTAGCCAAAAAATAGTTTTATGAGCTATTGTAAGATACAAAGTAATCCTGCTCTTAAATCGATATGTATAATACATGCTTTCATTCATCCATATATTCCCTCTGCTTATGAAAGAAGAATAAAGAAATAACAGTACAGGATAAAGAGATTCAGCACATGCTTAAGAATGCTGCCTTACTGATGAGTGATCAAATGTGTATAATATACCACCAAGAAGTCCTACCATGCATCTTTGTGTAGATTCATTGTTCCTACCCCTTGAGTTTTAAGAGTTCTGAATTTGAAAGTGAAGCTCCTGCCTCCTCAAGTTCCAGCCCTTATCTCTGTTAATTCCTGAAGCACTGCATGGTTTCAGAAGTCACCTTGGTGCACGCTTGGCCATCAGCAGCAGAGCCAGCGCCAGGTTCAGTGCTGCCCTGTAGTGAGTAGACCTGCAGGACTGAGCAGTGCTCAGCAGAACTAAAATATTACAAGCTGGAGGGCAAGAACAATAAACATCTATACCTTCCCCCCTTTGTGAGATTTGCTTGCACTGGTGTTCTTACTCCTGATCTTACGGTAAGCATTTCTATAAAATGAAAACAAAGTTTTTTCTTCTATTTCCCTAAGATTCCTAGTTACCTCTTTCAGTGAAGGATGTCCTTTGATCTTACCATGAAGACTTTTGTCTTTCTTTTTGCATGAATGGACAGAAATGTCAAGAATGCATGACCAATTTAAGAAGCAAGATCAATGCATGGCATAAGAAATGTAACCATTCCTCTATGTACCTATTATATAATCGCCTTATTTCATTCAGTGTAACTTTTTTTCCAGCAGAGATGATACCACTCCAATGTTAGAGAGAGAAGGTTTTATTCAGGTGTTTAAACAGCTGGGTTCCTCCTTGCTAGGCAAACACAGCTGATGCAAAATGAAGAAAAGAGAACAGCATTCATGAGCCCTGTCAAGGTTGCAGCAAGTTTGGTTATGGTTGGAGCTCCATGCCTGTCCTGACTGAGCTCAAGAATCCTGAGCAGACAAAGAATCGAAGTGGGTATCCTTCCTAGCTGTTGTGTGATGGATGTCAGATGTTAGGACACTGCTGTCCTTGTGGATGCTTATACATATACATTTTTAAAGCAAAACATAAACAAACAAGTGAAACCATGGTGTAAGCCCAAATACAAGAGCAACCTTGTGTGCTAGCCCATAGATTGAAAGCAGATGTAGGACTTTGTAATTAGGCCTGATTCAAGTTGCCTGAAGTGCATAAAAGAAGTTGTTTTGGAAATGAAGGGAGGGACTAGGGTAACATAAACACAATTTGTCTTTTTGCTGCACATGGCAAGAGATTAAAGCAATGCAAGTAAATTAATCATAGAGGAAAAAAAAAATCTTCAGGGAGGGCACTTACACACTGTCATCCTTCAAAAATGAAATGTTTAAATGTTACTGTTTCAGAGCTAGTATTCTAATTATTTGAATCTGCAACCTGATCAAAATGCAGAACCATTTGTGGAAGCACTATATTTATTGAGCACATGCCTCTGAAAAGTGTAATTGAAGTGACTGAATGCACCAGGAAGAAGTTACTGATGGTTGTTTGATCTGGTCAGTGGGATATCTGCTTTGCAGCATTTCGATTAGGACCTTGTGCTTTGGAAAGACTCAATGCTAGCAAAAGCTTTTCCAGGTGAATGACACCACTACAAAACGATGCTTTAAAGAAAGCTCTGTAAATGTATAATATAATTTTAAAAGTTTAGTGACTTTCTTTACAGACAACTGGAAGATTTCCCACTCTTTACACAAAGAGAAGTTCAGCTGCAGTACACATTTCCTAGGTTGCTCTGACATCCTTTCAAGGTGAATTGGACTCTCTGGTGTTGGATCTAGTTATTAAGGCTCCTCTGACACCCCTGCCTGAACATGGAATCCACTGTTTTTTATTTTGTTTTTTTAATCTCACTGCAACCCACTAGATGTTGTCAAATTACAGCACACAAATGCATTTCAAACTTAATGAAAATGTTACAATACACGCTGAAGTCATGTAGGATAACAATCCATTATTTACAGTATTATCGCAGATGAGAAATTCAATTTTTGAGAAATAAGATATTGTTTGGTACAAGTTGAGAAAACGGTATCATATTATGCATCCACTACATCTGTAAGCACAATATTTGAAGTGTCACCACTGCCAAAGGCCAGTTGAGAAGGCAGAAGGGTCTTCAAGCCCCCTCAGTGCAGCAGTATTGTGTCACCATAGATCAGCTCCACAGAAAACTGTTTTTTGAGTAATCCCAAGGAAACCGTAGTGATTAATCTATTGTAAGGGGATTGCCCTAATAGGCCTTGAAAGAAGTTTAAACTTCAGCCTTTCGTTTTTCAAGTAATTGAAGGTACATAATAGTGGGTAAAATTTAGATTCCCTGCTTTTGTGTTCAGAACAAAGGTACCCCCTCCATCCTCCTCTTCCATCCCCACCTTCCCTCCAAAAAAAAAAAAGCAATTATAAATGTTCCATATTTTTCCTTCTCTCCCTTCCAAATTTCATTACTTCCTTCTAGAATGTAACTGGTTCAGAACATCATGTCCATATCTCTGTGTGCAGTGGTTTTTCTGGAAAGGGCTCCTTGACTGAAGTCTCCAAGAACAAGTAACACAAGTAATCCTGGTTTGTGCCACACAAGCTGCTCTCTGAATCCTGCATCATGAAACCACATGAAGATTCTTACTGTGACCACAAATGCCAAGAATTTGGATGGAACAGAGAAAAGATGAAAAATAACACATGTAAAGCTCACTTTCCTATAGCATCACTTAATTATTTTTACTGATGTGGTTGGGTGTTTTGTTTTTATTTTATTTTGGCTCAGTAGAGGGGTTTTTATACAGTATTAGATTGAAAGTAAGCTCATAAAAGCACTTGCATCACTGCTGAACAGACATGCTAACACCAGATTTTGCCCTGCAAAGAGATGCTGCATTATATTTTCAACTTCTCCAAAGTTTACATGTTTCATATTAATAGAAAAAAATATCACAGCAGCTTCAGTGCAATTCCTTTAGAACTTTAAAACAGGGTATTGAGCTAAATATCTCTTGTGATTCATACAACTGGAAGCTTGAATGCAGTTTGACACATTAGTGATTGGTGTAGTTTTAGCCTGAATACTGCAGAAGAGACTATGCAAGTAGCAAGAAATCTAGCAAAAGGAGGAAGAACTCAAGGGATGGCAGGAGCAAGCAGTACACAGCTGTTTGACTGCATGGGCTCCCTCCATAGCCATCCCTTCCTCTGAACTAACATCAGTTTCTGAATTGTTTGAAAATTGCTTTACATAGATGCTGCAAGTCACCATAATTATTTTTTTTTTCTCCCCCACTCATCAAGTCAAAGGGAACCCAGGTAGAAAGGAAGGGAACTCCCTCCCTGCCCAATACAGGGCTCTGTGCTCCCTCCCCACAGTGAACAAGATTACAACAGCCACACAAAAGCCATACAGAAAAATCAAATTTGGAGGCTAAAAATCTAAAAAATGGACAGTTGTTTGTTTTGTATGCACTGACATTACATTCCAGTTTAAAGGCAATTCAAGAATCAGTGCTATCATTTCCAATTAGTCAGCCTAGTGGTTACAGAAAACAAGGAACTCCAACTCAAAGTGATCAGTGCCCTTCCACCTCCATGTTAGACTATGCATCCCCGCAAGGACATTTTAGGGGAAATTCAGTGCCTTACATCACATGGGAGAGGATTTACTCTCAGATTACAGAAGCCCCTATGATGGGGAGAGCTTTTCCCTGGCAAAGGAGAGGATGATTTCTCCAGGGTTCCACAGCAATATCCTCAACTCCTCTTGCAAGGAACTGTGGATGCTGCAAAGCTCAGCAAAATTACTGAGAAAAACAGTACCAGGCATAAGGCAAACATCCATTTCCTTCTTTTCAGAAGAGAAAGGGAAGAAAGGAAAATAAAGCTTACTGTCCCAAACTTTGTTTCACTAATTTATTCCCATTTCACTGATATTTCTCTAAATAAGAGGCATTGGATTAAGGCCTTTTTTTTTTAGTATTTTGCACTAAGTACTTCTTAAGTCACAAGAATATGTCTAAGGTTACACTGAACTATAAAGAGATTTCTCCCCTTCAACATCCCAATACAAATGAGTATTTTATCAGTTCATATTTTCTCCTTCCATTTCAATGAGCAACTCCAGGCTCCAGAGTCAATCCCATCTCAGACCTGCATTGCTCCAGAAGATGTCAGTATTCTGCAGAGATCCCCCTAGCAGGCTCAGCACCTCAGCAGTCTCTGAACAGATATTAATGTAAGTTCAGATGACCGAAAGGATTTGCAAAGTCTCAGATAAGTTCAGCCACCCTTTCCTCCATGCATAGAGCTGACCAGATCGGTGGACTTTTTTGTTTTCCATCTTAATTATCATTAACATCTTAATTTGATACACGAATTCTAGCCTCTGACCATTTCCTGAAGCGTACAGAAAGTTACTTTAAATACCTTTTCCTCGTCCAGGATGGATACTTTTCTCCTAATATTCCATGAGGACAAAAACTGTAGAGAAAATTGGGTCTGGGGCAGGCAGGTCTCTTCTCTGGTTTTCAACTGCAGTTTACAACTATACAGCATTTCCTCTTTAAGCCCATACAACTGTCAGTGTAGTGAACTCCTTCATGAGTCTGAATGCAGCATATTAAAATGCTCCATACCATGAGAATTTGGAGTTCAAATCCAAATCAACACATTCTTAACAGCTGCTTCTGCTCACTAAAGAATCCTTAGTGTCAGAGCACAGAGAATCCTACTAAAAACAAACAAACATATATTTCACCTACAAGTTTGACGTAGCAAATCCTTGATCTTACTTTCCAAACTGAATATTTTTGTCTTCTGAAACTTACTGCCACTACCTCAGAACTTTTTCTGAATGGAAAAACTTGATGTAAGACAAAAAGTAAAAATAAAAAAAAGGCACTGCAAAAGCTCAATTAGTCCAGCCTAATTTAACAGGTACACTTCCTGGTCAAAATAGTCAAGCACACAGATTTGTCATTGACTTAGGAAATAATCTGTCTTTTTTAAAAAAATTAATTAATTATTTCTTTCCCTTACAAGTACATGAAAAATGGATTCATCCCAACCCATCCAGCCCAAGTAACATACACTGCTAATTTCTCTGTAGGCTGAGAAATTCTGTCTGCAGAGCCTGACATCGGAGGTGAGAGAAAAATCATCTCACACTAAATAATTCCCTGTTCAGCAGTAGCTTCACTGCTGGTCTGGTGTTAACTGGTTTTTAGTCTTAAGTGTCACTTATCCACTCTCTGAAACCTAAGATGAGGCAACAGCAAGGGCATGGCCATAACACTTTCATAGCCGTATGTCCTCATTGAGCTTTGCTCTGTGGCTGATGAGGTCCTTCCCAGGGAGTGATGAAACTCCTAGAGAAATCCCAGCTGTACCTCCTATACAGTCAACATTTACCAGTGATTATGCTGCAGGACAGCAGTATATCTGCTCTTGGGAAAGAATTGGTACCATCATTCAGTGGGAGCTGTGATAGTGTAAGAACATAGGGACATACAGGGAAAGGTAACTTAAATGGATTACCATCCTTATGCCCCCTCTCAAATACTAAGGCCCAAGATTTTGGACAGACAAGTAGATCCATATCCTTAGATTCCATCACCCATCTATGCTGCTACTACGTAGGATGAAATGAGATTTATGCATAACATGAAAAGAGAATCTGAGCTAAACAGCGGCATTGGTTTCCTAAAAGGAAATCTGAAGAGACTTCTGTCCTAAGGTTCCCCCAATCCAATTTTAATGTTTTGGTTTATTGAAGATATAACCACATTTAAAGAGGCAAAGAAAGAGGTATAAATGTGCTTTCATGATAATACAAGTATTTATACTATAGACAATTAAGACTGTTTCCATCACCTTATCCCCCTTAGTGGGCAGTTTCCCAGGCACTCAAACTGCTATTGTTCCACTTCTACTTCAAAGAAAAAAAAAAAGAAAAAAGCAAGCAACCAAAAAACCCACAACATACTCCCAAATCCCAACACACTTAAGCATTCCCTCTTGCTGGGAACTAATCAAAGGCAGAGTAAAAAAAGATTTTCTATTCCTCCTTCATCCAGAGTGAATAAAAAGATGAGTAGCCATGGATGAAGATGTGTCACTGAAATGTACAGTAATGTGAAAGGTTTTAAAATTGAAACTGCCGGCCTCTATGTGTCTGTAGATAATAGCTGAGCTGCAGCCATGCTTCTTTTAATCTCACAGTACTGAGTGACAAATGATAGCATGAGGAGAAGAATGAACTGTAGTAAGCATGTTAAGAACTCACTGATCAAATATGAAAATAAGAATGCCATTAACAGAAACTTTTAGTTTATGAAAGGACTTGAAATAAGAATATCACCTAAATACAATCCTGATACAGAAGAATTAGAAATTGACAAAAGGTGCTCCATCTGGAAATTATCATTTGCTGTAAACTTTTTTTTTTTTTTTTTTTTTTAAATCAGAAACCAAGACTGATGCATAAACAAGGGATTTGGGAAGTCTTTAACAAGCTATAACGCGGGAGAAGTCAGAAACATTATGTGAACTTTATATTCAAAGTGAATTGAAAGACTTTATTACAGTACTTCTCCTACTGCCTGCTGAACTTCCATGAAATTTGTCTTTGACCTGTTCTTTTCTTCCTGCCACTCTTGCTTGGCCTCAACTCCCATGGTTCCAACCAGTCTGGTTATGATAACTATTTCTGATCCAGATGAAAAATTGTACCCAAGTCTGATTTCTCAGACATTATGCCACCTAATGCTTTTGACTTCAAATTAAGTGTTCAGCTCACACTGTCTTGTATATTAAAACTCCAGACTTGCATAGAAGTAGTATCTGCCAACCATAACTACAAAACAGAGTGTTAAATAAAGTTCATGCAACCAAGCAAAGCAAGATCTGCAGGGAAATGCAATATTTTTAAAGCCATCTGATACAGCTGGAAAAGCTAGGGTAGCTTTTCGGTACATAACCTACAGGGACATACCAGCCTGGGTCTCTCAAGAGCCTTAAGTAAGCCATAGGAAGGCATGAATTGCCTCACCCTTCCCATTAAGAGGCTTATTGAGACAGTAAAAGATCATTTAAATGAGCACTGAACCTTGCTTATAGCAGATCTTGGGAGTATACCTCAGAACCATGAGTCTATGTTAGATCATGCTGATGCAGTCTACATCTTTCTTTAAAATAAATAAATAAATAAATCAACCAATCAACTGATTCAAAGTCATTGCAGCAAAGAAGAAAATGGTGCACCTTCAATCCTCTATGGGAAAGCTTGCCTTTCTGGTTTGGCAAAAGAAAACAGTACAGATGTCATTCCAGAGGAAATATCCTGGTCCCAGATGCAGCAAGAATATGTTTCCAGGGACAGAAACCTGAGGCAGAACCCCAAAGCAGCTTCAGCTTAAGAAGATGCCATAGCTGATCAGTGACATCAAGGATGAGGAAAACACCACAGAACAACTCCCACCACATGGGGGTACAGCTGCTGCAGTAGAACAGGAGAAGAATTCATCACTCTGCTCCAGTGAGCATTGCTTTTTGCCACACGCACGATCCTTTACATATGATAAATTGCACTGTCTCAGATGAAGACATGCAGCTCTTTGTCTGCAGGTCCAGTTTCCAAGCATTTAGTGTGCTTTTTCTGCTACAGAAAGGGTAAGTCAAAGCTCTGATTTATATGAAGCTACAGCCAAAGCTTTGCTTAGTGAGGGGTTTTCCAGTGTGTGTTTTAGATTTTCTGTGCACGTGACAAGCCCTAAGGTGATGACATTGAGAGGAGCATAAAGGACTCACATCAGCTGCAATTCAGTGACAGCAGAGTTTGGACACTCCACTTCTGCACAATTCCACCTATGCAGCTGTAGCTTAATAAATAAGTAGTCTGTTTGGAACCCCCTATACCTAATTTAAATACATAACAAACTGAGAAAGAGGACACTGTTGAAAAATAATATCAAACTCAATAAGTTTCTGCTATTTTCTACTTTGATTTATTCAGAAAAAAAGCCTCACAGAATTAAACACAAACTTGCACAATTCACATCAGCTCTGCAATGGCAAAGGCTCAGCAGAGAAGCATTTGAAAGAAGTCATAGGTACAAAAGTGACATGGATACAGACCGGTCCTGGCACTGCCCAGGACACATCTCCAGCACTATTATAATCACTGGAACCAAGCCTCACTCCATTACTATTACTGAACAAAAGCTTTCATCAGAAGTCATGTTTTACGTCTGCAAAAACTGGCCTTGATGATCTCCACCTTTAGGTAATTAGCAGACACTCCTAAGGGGCTCAGTTTCCAGAGCCTGTTTTCCTAGCCCCCACTAACATTCTAGTAATGGAAACTTGACATGCAAAAACTGAGATATTCAAAGCCACCAGCTTTCTTAATTAAATGCCACCTGTCTGTAGACTTCTTTCAAACGTCATTTTTCCCTTTAGCTGCTCTAGATCTCCCTTGGTACTACTTCAGTTGCTTCAACTTAAGCTCTGCAGCTCTACCTTTACAAGAAAGTCTGTATGGGAACATTGAAAAAGAAAGTCTGTATCTCAAAAGGTTCAATTAGATGAGAAACAGTCAAGACTGATCAGTAGAGCTTAATTAGCATAGGTGAAGCTGTCTCCTAGCATAATCAGCAGTAAAATGTGCTAAAACGAGAGGAAGAAAGGATGGGCTAGGGACAGAGGTGATCATCTTGAGCAAGCATCTAATGATTCATAACCTTGATTCGCAGATATAGTAAATATCTCCTCTTTCCTCTCATCAGCATGTGTTGACACCTACAGTAATTACTCCCAGAAAGTTAACTCTCTGAAGCAATATTTCTATCTTGCTTAATTGCACAAGTACCAAGTTACACTATCAGCACTGATGAGCTGTGACATCCTCCTGTCAGCTAAGTAATTTGTTGGCAGAAAATGCCACAGACACTTTATTCTCCATCTTTCAAAACCTCTCATGCAAACGAGGCAGAGTAATTATCACTGACCTTTGCCTAATACTGGTTGCCAATCAGAGGTGTTTCCCTGCTTATTTGCAGAGCTTCTGCATCTCACTGAACAACCAGGAGTACAAAGCACACATGTGGCACACACAACAAGCAGCCAACATCACTCACAACGTTGTTACTATCAGGGCATGGGGTGCTTCCCTACTGCTCCTAGGGATGGTTATTGCAAGTGTTCCAGGGAACAAGATCATGGAATCATTTGGGTTGGAAGGGAATCTTAAAGGCCAGCTAGTTCAACTCCCCTGCACAGGGACACCTACAGCTAGATGAGGGTGCTCAGAGCCCCATCCCACCTCACCTTGAATGCCTTCAAGGATGGGACATCCAACAAAATTTCATGATGCTCTACACCTCATAGTATTAAAGGCAAGTTCTAGACTGAAAGCAAAAGAAAACAAAACAAATCACAGAGACAAAACAAAAAAATCCCTATCAGCCTCAATGTTTTCATCCGGAAGCCCTTCAGTGGAAAAAACACAGCAGCTTGAGAGTTGAGGAAAGTTGATGCCACCTCATCTCTCCAGACCTGCTGCTCATTGTCTGTCAGCTCCACGGAAAAGATTATTTAAAGCTTCAGAACACCAAGGCTCAACAGTTAGAAGTGACCATGAAATGCTTTGTTATGTTTCCAGAAGTGACTTTCCCAGTGCGCTCCCACGAACGAACCCCTTTGTCCATCCACTCCTCCAGCTTTCTAGCAACTATCTTCTCCCTCCACACCTCTGAGACTTAGGCAAAGCTCCCTCACTACAAGCAAATTTGTTATAGTCACATTCACTGTCAAGTGAATCTAACTAAAAGATAAATCACCCTGCGTTAATCTTTAACAGTCCACACACAAGGCAGAGAAGCAGTAACTTGACACTTGAATCACAGCACAACTACAGGCCCAGCTCCCCACCAGGATGCTCACGCCTCCTGTGCTCCAGTCCATCGTTACCAGTTGCCCTGCAGCTGTCACCAGGTGAAAAATGCTGTCTCTGGAAATGTTGTCTCTGTCTGTTTACAAGTATAAAGATTAATATGGAAGTCAATAGAAGTTGCTGGTGCCTACCAGGATGACAGAAGAGGCAAACAGCCCTGGAACTCAGGTATCCAAAGCTGCAAAACAAACATTCCCCCTCAGTGTTTTCAGCTGGTACAGCAGTAGAAAGAGCACTGGTATGGTGATGATCACAACTGAACTGGGGAGCTAAAGGCTCTGTCATCCAACTACCTCAAATACACAGCTCATTCTGACTCAAAATTAAAATGAAGTTTAACTTCAGGAGGTCTTCCATCAACAAGATGCCTCTCTCCATCCCACATCCATAGAGTTAAGCAAACAAACGAGCTCTGGTGGTGTCAGCAACTTCAATTAGCCAAGTACAGCAAAAAACATTTGCCCAATAATACACAATAGCTGTTACGGGTGAAGAGAGAAAATGGTCACTTAAGAAATCTATAACTAATAAGCTAAGCCACAAGAAAAATATGAAACTAATCCACCCATCAGTGGCCTACAACTTACAAATGAGTCTACCTTTATCCCACTGTAGCAATTATAAATTTTGGAATCTAGGCATAGCAAGATGGAACAGATTCACAGTAAGCTTTATTAGGGGAGGTCGAATTGAAAAATAAGATTGATGTTATCCTTATTTTATCATTTATTTACACTGAAGGTCACATTCCTCCAGAAGAAACATCCAGATCAAAGCATTCATTAGCCAGAAAGGCAAAAAATATCTAGAAGTAAAACTGATATTTTATTATTATTTTTTTTTAATCATGCACACTTTTCCTTGTATATTACTCTATGGAACAACCTGTTCTTTTTGGACTAAATATTCTTGGACAACTTTTCTTTAGTAGATCCTGAGCCAGCAGCTTCCTCTGAAGTCAAGGAAAACTGCAGTTTCTCAATGCCTTCAACTACCAGACAAACTCATACATACACACATGTGTAGATCATATACACATAACACACACAGAGCTGCAGGAAGATATTTGAAACGAAGTACCCTTTCTTATTTACTTTACAATCACCATGGGACACAACAAATTAACTGAACTAATCAGCTAATAGAGAACATTAACTCCCAAAAATCTAGATGTTGTCGTTCCTGTATGTGGGAATTGATACCAGACAGTCTTTAGTCGCTGGCTGTGTTACTGATTATGTCCAATTATGGACAAGAAAAGGAGTCTGAAATGTTTGAGCTGAAGCAGAGAGAGGCATAATTCATGCCTTATGTTAGGCAGATACTCTTGTACAGCATTATTCAATTATTCACAATCTATTTACAGTCAAAGAGACAATACAGCCATGTGCTCTGTACTATTTACCATTTTGCCAAGCTGTCTGTTGCTAACACGTACTGTTAATAGGATACCAAGGGGTGATGCTAAGTGAAACTGCACTGGAGTGGCTCAAATCGTGTTCAGCCAGCAGACAATTTGTCAAGGTGGGAGGTTGAGTTTCAAGCCTAAGATGTAATTCAATTCAGTGACCCAACAAGAGGCAGTGTTATTGCTTTCTGCACACAGGGTAAGCAATACTCTGAAGCATGTACCAGGCCAGGGATGCAGTTATCCCATGCATCCTCAATACAGAACACCTTCCATGCCTTGGCACCATGAAACTGTTCATTCTCTTTGTTAAAATAATTAACTGTGAGATCTTTTTACTTTTGTCTGTGTCTGGCATCCATAGCTCTGCCATATACACAGCATACAGCATAAACCATGGAACACTGCCGGCTTACAGGAGGGATTTGGGCCAGGCGCTACTTGAGAGGAACAATGAGAGTCAGTACTTTTCCACTGTAGTCATCTTCCTGCTGCCCAAAGGCTAACATCAGCTCATTCACTCAAACCCTAACAACTCACAAAAAAGACAACTTACAGTAAGTAAGGAATGAGAGAAGACTGATTTCCACAAAGTAAGTAATATATATATAATGGCACATTTCAACACAGCCTTATAAGGATGCTCATTATAAAGTTACACAGACATTGTATCTGAAAACCATACAGACTAAAAGGTATTTCATTAAAGCAGAAACCATCAGGTCTGGCCAACAGGAGGAAGGACCAATCACCCAGCCCTGGGCATCTCATTCAGTGCTCATAGAGGCAAAGCAAGTCTGATACAAGAAAATTTAAGTCTCCTCAACAATTGAGGAAGAGAAATTCCAGAAAGATTAAGAAAATAAGAGTGTCAGCATGATCAAGAAGGGAAGAAGGAGACAGGCTAAATAGTGTTTTCTTGGCCACCTTCCTGGAACTGTCATGATGGAAAGTGGGTCCCCAGCTTGGTACCTCCCTGCCCACACCAGCCCTGGATGGGGATCCTAAAGCAGCTGGGGGCAGAGGAATAGCAAAGACAGAGAAAGCTCACAGTCAGCAAAATGAGGAAGGGAGATGAAAGGAGAGACAGCTCTGTATACTGCTTCATGTTTAAGTCCAAGACAGAGTCATCATCACCAAGCCAGAGCATAATGTTATCAGCATTCCTGTAGCATGGTGCCAGACTTACGCTAGGAGCTCTAGAAGAACAGAGACTAGGAAAAGGAACATGGATGGACCAAAAACGCTGAGGATTTTTCCCATCAGAGCCAGTTTCCAGCAGCCATAGCACTTACTATACATTAGACCATGTGATGAGGCTCAATCATCCCATGTTTTCGAAGACATCTACCCAAGCTTTTTTCTTCAAACAAACACAGCAACAAGCCTTTCACTGTCCAACAGTAGATGCTACCAAAACATAAGCTACGGTTTATATACATGGAGTTTACACATGTGCAGTAAGCAGAGAGCAGGACAAACCAGAGCCATAGGGATCCACAAACAAATTCTTTGCCTGCCTGACAGGAGGAGCCCTTCAAGGATAGAAGCACAACAGAGTGTTGTCACAGCTCCTGGTTTGAATTCAGAATCTTCTGATACTTCTCCAGCTGTAGAGGCTGCACAGCCCAACACCACCTCAAGGCACAGGAGGATGCAGCTCAACCTCAGCCTTGCAGGGCTGGACACTCCCACCCAGGGTCTCCCCCCATTTCCTCAGCTTACCTACAGTAAAACAGCCACACTAGGAAACCTTCTCAGCTACCACATCAGACCTTCTAACCAGCTATCTAACCTGCAATAGCCAACTCATGCCTTCTACTACCAGACAATCCTCATTTAGAAAGAAGCGCCAAATAAGAGAGCATTAAAGATCATCTTACCTTTGCTGGTCAACACAAAGCAGCCTTCAAGAAGCCATAGGATACTTGGGTCTCTAGGACAGCCAGGCACACCTGCTACTACACTGCTTTAAGTACACACAGCTGTGACCACAGAACCTCCATTTACATCCATGCAAAGAAGCTACCTTCAGATTATGTAGTATTTTAAAGAGGTGCTGAACACTACACATGATAAAAGGTTGTAAAAATGGGCTTGTTAACACCAGGTGTTCTTTTCTCTCACTTTTTTTTTTTTTTTAACTGTTTTTAATTGGTTCTGCAGGACAGAAAATCAGAGTAACCCATTAATCCCATTATAAGTTTTTCCCTGAGTAAAAGTTTGGGCTGGATTTACTTTTATCCAAATCTGTCCCCTGTGTAATACTGTGGAAGACAATCAAGTTACAGCATGGGAAAATGCACGCTTTTAAATCTAAGTGAAAGCTCTCTGTATTATTCATTGCAGATGGATGCAGGTGTAGGTAGTGGCTACTGATGTACAAGTTCAGCTACACGGCTTTCTCTAAAGATAGGCAGATGTTTAAGGGAAAGGGCTGAAGCTGCACAGGTCAAATGTTAAGCTCGTATCTCATAACAAGAGAAACAGAGGTTCCTATGACAGTAGGGCAAATTTCTGGTTGCTTGCATCTCCAGAGTTGCTCCTCTATGACCACACAGTCCATAGCAAGTGACTCTCAAGCAGCTTATGTGCCAGGGAATATCTATCTAGACGTCTGGGTGAGGTGTTTAGGTCCCCTAGGCATATGATGTATTTCCCTCTCACATGTCAATACGTGAGACCATGCTTTCTCTATCAGGTGATCATTTTTTGAGTGTTTTTTTGGAAGGAGATAAGTCCCTTAACTGCATAGAATAAATCTGCAAGGCATTAGGCATCTCAGGAGGAACTGGGGCTCCAGCTGTGCCAGGCTGGAAGGCAGAGCTCCTTCCGGGCTTGGATAAGCAAGAAAATGGACAGATATCCTTACACCTAAGCCTCAAAAAGCAAGACACAAACACAACACAGTGTGGATTGTCTTTCATTTTTGTTTTCGTTTGGCTGCAGCCCAGATAGATTTCGCTTGATATGACTTGGGTGTTTTTGTGTCTTTTTTTCCATTCTCATCAGTTAACAGGAATTAAACCAAAGGGAAAGTCCCCTTGTGTTTGATCAACCCACCCACACAGTTTTGTAAACATCCAATGGATCTACATGTGGTATCATTCAGTTAATAAATAGAAGCTCATGCTTTCACCATCCTGTTACTATGCAGTGTCCTGAAAGGCAGCATAGTGCACCAGTTCCAAGCAGGAAAGAAACAGGATGCCCTTTTTGCTGAAAAACCACAGCTCATATAGAATTGGAGTTTGAGAAAGCAGAGGTCAGAAATAATGAATTCATCTTTGGACACACCTTGGCAAATATGCCTTCACTCAGGTTGATGCAGCAGTTTCTCTGATGTGGCTCCACTTCTCTGTTTCAGAGGCCAGTTTCTGTCCCAGAGCCACCAGGCTGTAAAGGTGCCATGTCCCCTTTGTTTGCAAAACACTGAGGAACAAAGGAATTTAAGTCTATTTAGGAAAAGCTTTGCCTCTGATTAAGTCTTGAGCAGCTTGCAGCACTTGAATATGCTTTGGACTGCCTCGCTGTGATGCCTAACTGAAAATGCTGGCTGTTTTTGCTGTGTTTGTCAACAACCTCTCTAAAAATGTCCCTCTCCTTGCTGTGTCTGCACTTCTCAATGCATCCACCCCAGTGAACAAAGAATAAAGTGGTAGAACTCATGGACTTGCTATCAGAGATCCACTCATTTTCTTCATGTTCCCAGCTACTGCAGTGCAGGACATAGATGTTTGTGTGGGTACAGATGAAGATTAAGCACAGCAATGGATAAATCTTGAATTGCTGGTGCTCTCCATCCTTTCCTGTCCAGCCACATTGCAGGTTTTTGGCAGGATTGCTTACAGTGCTCTTGACAAAACACCTTCTCATTAGAAAATGCTGATTTGCAGAAATTCAAATATTCTATGTCAACCATAAAGTGTTTCTCCCCAAAGTAATCTGATAAGCAGCTAGTAACTTTATAGATGTTCCCACCTCAGACACTCTATGCTATGAAAACTGCCCCAGAGCTAGGGAATTGAAGGAGCAAGAGAAGTCATAAACTCCAGCTATGCAGATGGCTTGAGCCTGGGCTCCTGGAAATTGCCTGTTTCAGATAGGCGTGGATCCATATCTCTCCTTCCTTAGTCAAAGTAGTCCTGCAGGGTGGCAGTCATCCCAAAGGTTTTTCAAATCCTCACCAATACTGAAAATTCCAGATTTCTGACCAGCTGGGTTTTCTGCCTATGGATCAGAAATTTTCTGAGGTCTTAAGAATCTAGACAGGCCAAAAAGTCTTCCAGAGCTGATCTGGAAAATGCTGTGGAATCCCCATGCAGATGTGCTCTTTTGTTCCAAAAATAAGAAAGTGAGGGAAAGAAATGGATTTTAAAACTCCACACAAACTGAACAAAGAGTGAATATTTTAGTTTCCGATGACTCCCTGTGTTTAACATCACCCCTCTGCAGGAAACAGGCAGTGATTCATATTTATTTTCTGATCTGGAGCACAAAGATCTTCCAGAGATCCTGCAGATGCCTATGTGTTGGACATGTGGTAGCTGGGCTCCAGCTGGGTTTTTCCCTCTTTCAAGTCTGTTGCCAAGCCCTGTCAGAACCCTCAATTGGGATGAGCCCTACAGCTACACAGGCTTCAGTGCCCTGGGCATCCCTGGGCTCTGCCCTGGCCTAAAGCACAACGACTACTTTCCATGCATGGCTGCAAGACACATGGTCCATCCCTACAACAACAACAACAAAAACACTTAAGTGTTTCTGTATGACAATATTCAGGCATTGGAGATACTGTCAGCAGAGATTTTCACATGTTTTGGACTGCTGCTGATGTCAAAAATCGACGTAAGAAATCACATTAAGAATATTAGTGTATGTCTGAGTTGTGAGTGATATGTACTGATAGCATTCAGTGCATCTGATTTTTTGCACTGATAACTGGCAGCAGGGTATAATACAATTGTAAGTTTGAATCCATTATAGAGGTCCTGGTTCTAAATGTGGGAAAGAAATGAAACAAATAGATGCATACTTTAACCTTCCTGAGTTGCCATCGCAATGTCTAAATCATCATTAAAATTTATTCTTGAATTGCAAGCAGAGGTATTTCTGTTAAGATGGGACAATCTAAGATTGGAAAAGACCTCTCAGTTCATCCAATCCAACTGTCCACATATCACCAATATTTCCCACTAAACCGTGTCCTTTAGTATAACATTTCTTGAACACCGCCAGGAATGGTGACTCCACCACCTCCCTGGGCAGCCTGTTCCAGCACCTGATCACTTTCTCAGAGAAGAATTTCATAATGTCCAACCTGAATCTCCCCTGGTTAAACCAGAGGCCACAAAATCCCATAATTTTGGTGTTATCAGCACCACAGTTAGCCCTACAAAGAGACAGACAGGCTAAGACAGGCTATGAGACTGAGCTTATTGCTAAGGGAAGGCAGCAAGACACCGTGCCCAGTGTTACAGCACTGCAGTGAGGTAACAGGGATTGTAACTACCACGTGTGGAAAACACCTCTGCCAGTGGAGGGCTACAAGAAGATGCAAACCAGCAACTCTTCCACATAGGCTATGGGCTATCTTCCATTACTCTGACAATGAATAAACAATTAAACCTATAATTTTATGTGAAGTACGGAATTCTATTCAACATCGTGCTGCCAGTGATGTCAAATGGGGGCTTCCCACAGAAAGCTGAGGTATGCTGGTGTGCACCTTTGTGTCCTCTCCCATAGTCCCATAATTTAAGAGAAAGAGAGGGTATGGGAGTGGAAAGTGGAAAGTCTTTTTGCAAGTCATTCTGCAAGCTGCTGGTCATCAGTGATAGACACTGTAATGACACAGGTCCTTGTGAGGCTACATTAAATAGTCTTTAACAGGATGTATTTTAAACATGAAGTCAGCAGAAAGCAAAGCACTCAGTGAAAAGTATAAAAATAGTGTTTTGCCAGCACCTGAAGAAATGTTTGTGAAATTTTTCAAGCTGCAAACACATTCACTTCCACTTACAGAGCAAAACTTGCCAACAAAATCCAGTTATTTGATTGATTTTAGTTTATATTAGGTCATTCAGGTCTGCTGCAGCAACAGTTTCCATTTAAAATCTATTGCAATTTAATTTATTAAACATTTTAAAAAATCATGCAAGCAGATGCCATACTCTTGAATTTCTTGAAGCTACAATTGACTTGTAATAAAATCCCCCCGTGCATTACAAAACAGGGCTGTCAAGTTGTAACAGCTCTATTATAGCTTCTGCTTCAGTCTCTGCTAGTCTTTGTACAGACTGCCAAAATTTTCACCTACCCAGGGGAAGTTATATTCAACAACAGAGAAGAGGAAATTGAGCTCAAATGAGTTGTTCTCTCACTGAACAGATTGCACAGGTTGTTCTCTCGTTACTAAAATTGCGAGGATGGAGGGCTGAGAGAAAATGAGAGAAAAGATATGGATTGATGAGCAGCAGGAGAGTAATGTGCAATTTTGTTTTTTACGCACTTTGCAACTCTAATACTTTTTCAGTATTTTGTATTAATAACCTTGCAAAGCAGAACAGTCCAGCGGTAGGGGGACCATACTGGGTGGGAGTCAGCCACGACTCAGGCATCAACATTAACAACCACCTGAGACCCTTTCAGCAGGTCTTAGAGTCCATATGTGCCCAGCACACCAGGAAAATGAGAAGGGTGATATTTATCTTTCATTGCAAGGACTTTTCAAGGGTTTTAGTAGGAGGTGTGGTATTACTATGGGTGAATCAGGCAGGCTCAAGCTCAGAAGACCCAGAGAGATTTTCTACAGCTCAGCTACACTAACAGATTTCTGTGAGATCCCATTCTATTACTTTCTTGAAAGACTTCACTGACAGAGGCTTCATAACTCCTTTTGTTGCTGATTTGGTAAAATAGCTCGCATCCAAATGAAATGCTCTGAATTATTCAATAGCTAAACCCATCATGTTTGCTGTGATTTAATGGAAACATTCACACCTTCCGCATAAGGCTGACCTAAGGCTTGTTAGGAAGCTTGAACAGAAGGAAAACAATATCCACTTAAATTAAAAAGTAAATAGCCACTCTATGCTCAAAATGCCATGAATAAACAATGAGAACCAAAGTTGTTGAGCAAAGACTGTGTTACTATCTTAGTTCTCTGGTGCCAAGGCACAATAATCAATACACACAGAGAATGAAATCTCAGGGGCTTTAAATTATGAGCTTTTTCATTAATAAAACATCCTACCACTGCTCGCTATTTTACACTGCCAAACTGACAGTGCCCTGGTGAGGACTGGAGATTTGTCGAGCCAGTGCCATTAACCGACAGGAAATCCTAACACTGGGCTTCTAATTTTACAGCCTGATTGCAACCTGTTCACTCTCCACCACCCCCTTGCAGCTGCTTCTTTGGGCTCTCCATCCGTCCCTTCCCCATGGTGGAGCAAAGCCTTTCTGCTGTAGGGAAAGCCCAACACAGCAGTAAAAACGGGGCCTTTGGACAGACCTCTAAGGCCATGGCACTGTGGTGTGAGCTGCCACATGTTGTGTTGGCTAGGACTCACTACCAGCTAGTGGGACCTCGCCTTTAGCTGAGCCAGCCTGCTGGCGTGAGGTGGTGCATCTGATGCAGGAAGATCAAAACAAAAGAAAAACCACCCCAAAAGTAAATGTGTTCTTTTTTTTATACCCTGAGGGGTTGAATATAGTGTGCAAGGTCTAAAAAGAAAAATATGTGCACATTACTCTAAGCTTATAATGGTACAATAAGTCTCATGAGTACTTCTCTGAGCCACAGTTGGACTTTTACAATATGCAGAACACAGTTTTCAGACATTTCATTCTACTTTCTCACAAATGCAAAGCGCTAGGCAATTATAGCAAAGTTGGAAATGCTGCAACCTCAAAATGACACAAGAGTCAACATATTTTTCTTCCAAGAACCTTACGTTCCTAAGCTCTGCAAAGAGATTTATAATGCACTGTTCCCATTGCACATGCAAGACCATGCATAGCATCTCTGGAAAGAGCGGTAACTTTAGCCCTGTGCCCACACTTGGCTAAGGCTAAATTAAGGAAACAGGAACGCTTCCCCTGAGCCTTCTACTTCTGTCTCTGATTTTACTGAGCTCAGTATTTCAGGTACTCAACCAGAATTTTTTTCCTGTCATCCACTCATTGGAAAATTAATCAGTTCTTCATAAACTGCAGGTGAAATTTCTGACAACCCTCCTGAGCTCTATTGGATATTTTTGCTCTGGAAGCAAAGATTTTTCTCTCTATAGTAGTGGCAATCTCTCCCTCAAGAAAAAGTGCTAACATTCAGCCTAAAACAGTAGTTGTATTCCATGCCTCTGTCGAACCAAGCCCATGTTGTATTTATTGGGTAAACATTTTTAAATAGTCTCAGCAACACAGACTAATTCAACTTGTACAACCCTATCATAGCAAACTGGGAATGTTTAACAATGTGATAAGAATAGTTGCTTCCAAAAAAGTCATATCTATTGATAAAATTATAGAAGATGTGATCTGTTTTGAAAGTTTCCTTTTGAACGTGCTTTTAGGAAATATTTGATCAACAATTCATTTGGAACTGTCCACGAAATAACTAGAACACTGAGGACATAGACTAGAAAAGTATCTGATCTGGACTTCATTAAGCTCAGGAAGGAAGTCTTCAAGCTGCTTTTTTCACTAGTTTAGTACAAGACAGAGAACATCACTCTGTTCAAATCAGAATGTTCAAATCTTTTCTCATGGAACAGCATCTGCTATGACCCACAAGATCTTGCTCTTGACACTGGTGAAGTATTTCAACTGTAATTTTACTGCTCCCCTTGCAGGGGCAGAGCAACAAATGAATACAGCCAAAATAACTATATGATGTCATTAGGAGGCCATATAACCAATAGTGATTGCCTGTACTAAAACCCTAAAGAAAAAGATTTTGTCCAAGGGATGAGGGCTTCTATAAAAAGGCAACCAATAGATACCAGCGAAGATTGTCACATCACTAAAGTGAATAAGCTGTGAGAAAAGAACACGATTCTCATGGTATCGCACTTACAATAGTTAAGAACAGATGAGATACATACATTCTGACTGGATTTTTTTTTTTGCTTGCATTTTTTTTTTTGCAGATTTTTCCAAAAACAAACAACAACAAACAAACAAACAACAGTATCATATCACACAAAGAAATTGAGCTAATAAAGCCACTCACATCCCTAACTTTCATATTCCTTACAGCCTAAAGAGCACAGCTGAGTTAACAGAGACCAAAATACTTATCATAGACCTAAGACCCCATTCAGTGGTAGCAGCTTTATGTTACTGAGTAGTAATAAGGCATGGTTAGCATGTGGGTGCAATAAAAACAAACAACCCAACTACCTTTTTTTTTTTTTTTAACTAATGATTGTACTGCAGATAATATATAGAGAGAAGATAGAAACTACAGGAGAAAGATGATAATAAGCTATACTTTTGTACGTGAAGGCCAGCAAAGCTCTGCGATTTCTTCAGCTCTGTACTTCAGGTTGCCTTCCTTCTGTGGTCACTTCCCTGACATGCATAAGCACTAGGAATATAATAAAACCTTGTTACAAGAAACATGCTACTTTGACTTTGCTATGGTCCTCTATATAGCTCATGGGGAGAATGTGCTCGTATGCATGTTCTTAGTGTATTTGTTATATTTGCTTTTACAGCAGAATATGGAACCTATATGAAGTAAATAGCTAACAGGTGAGAAAGAGGCAAAAAGAGTTAAAAAAAGTAATTTCTCTATGGCCCAGCTCCTTTTCTTCTCCAAAATCCACATGGACAATGACAGAATAAAAGATGAGAACAAAGGCAAAGAAAAATGAACTAAGCAATGACAGAAGACGAGAACATCAACCAATGAAACATTTACATGTAAACCTCAGAAAGAGAATTTATTTGTTCATATTGTTTCCTATTTCCATTTGGCTTCTCTGGCAGGTAGCCCAGCGCACCATCAGTTAGAGGAAAGGAAGTTACAGTATCACATTTTTGTAGGGGTTGGATTTTATTGCTTTGCTACTACAATTAGGCAAGTATTAACTCAGTTAATGAGGCATAACTATTAAAAAAGTATATACAATTGGGGATTGTGGATTAGTCCTCCACTAAAGCCCCAAACAAAAACTTTATGAGAGCGAAGGAAAGAGATTAAAAATAGTAAAATAATAAAAGGTGATGCAACTTTAAAGTGGAATGCTAAAAGCAGGGGAATCATTAGTGTTAATTAGCTGACAGCCAGCCTGAGGGGAGGCTGCATGCTTTCTCAGTGATCAAACCTGCTAGCAAATATCCAGCTAGTCATGCAAAAAGCAGCTTGGAGACAAAACAAGAGATGGGGAGGACAACAAGGAACCATTTTCGCTCACCTTTGTGCAGGTGCGATGCCTATTCAGTGTTTAAATTTGAGAGGCACTGCCATTCCCAGTAACCTGGATGTTTGTTTGTTTGTTTATTTTGTCAAAGCATCATCTGTTCCTATTAAAATGATACCATTTTCTAGCTAAATTATTATTCTACCACTCAAAATTGAATGTGTGAAGAAATGTTTACACTGAACATGATTTATAAGGAAAACATTACATGCACATTTAAATGTCTGGTGGGAATCCACAGTCAAACTTGCATGGCAAGTGATTAGGAATGGAAAGCACAGCAAGGCACGCAGCTATCAGGGCAAATGTTGAAATACTGATTTGGTCATCCCCAAGCCTGATTTTTGGGTTCTCTGGCTGGTTGGTCTACAAGCCATGATGGGTATAAGCCATCTACCCATAGGTTTGGGACATGCTTGGTGGCAACATCAGAGGAGGGAGGCACCAACAAAAGTCTGTAGGAGAAAGGAGTGCTTTGGCATGCAAAACGTTTTTGGATCATGCCTATATTTGGGCTACTGAACTGAAGGAAGATGGGAGATCTGAGTGTAATGAAAGGACTACATTAAGGGAGCAACCACCCTGTAAAATTGCTTCAAGCTGGAAACTACACCCAAGGACTCACTCCTACTGTGAACACAGACACAGGAAAATTGGCCTCAGAGCTGCTTATTGAAATCCTTGGCAAGGGTGCTGCACAAAGGTCCAGACTTCCATTTTCTTTTTTAAATTTTTTAATTCAAACTAATTGCTTTTAACACATGTATGTTTTTCCTGGCTTCATCTCAGGGCCTTAAAATTACATTATACTTCAAGCTCACATAAATGCAGTGAGATTAAATACTCAGTTCTCATCCTTGTGGGCTTTGTGCCATGAGGAGAAATTCAGCCTTATGGGGTGAGCTGGCCTAGGGTGAGTGCAACGTTTTGGGGTGAATATCGTGATGCTGCCAAGATAGATGCTGTTTTGGCTGGACTGCTAAAGATGCAGTATTTTCACCTCAGACAAGGCTGCTCAGTAGGCCAGAGGCACATGAACTTTCACAGCGGAGAGGCAGTCTCGATGTACCACAAAGTTTCTTCTGGGAATAACATAGTATTTATTAGAAGTGCAGCCTACAGGCACTTTACATGCATAGGATGATGACATTCGTGTGTGCCTCAGATCTCATGTCTGGCACTTTAGGCCAAGATGTACTTTATCACTGCTGGAACAGTAATTTCATGTATGTTTTGTGGCTTAGTGATGAATCAGCTCCTATACAAGCTTAAAATCTGCTTTCCTATTTCCCCAAATAATAATAATAATTCACAAAATTCTGGTTATTTCATACTCATTTGCACACGTACACTTTAGAAAGGGTATTAATTACAAACCCATGGTGGGTAAACTCAAGTGGGCAACTTTACTAAAGAGATTTAGAAATGAAGCTTTCTAATATTATTATTATTATATTATTATTATTATCTAATAATACTAGGATAAACTGGATGCAAGAGAAGTAGGGATAAAGGATATTTCCCCCTTTATGTCTACAGCAACAGAATAAATTAACAGATTTCTAATGATCCCAGACAGTAGATTTTCACTACGTTCATAAGATCCTTGACTTTATCAGTTTATTTATCACTTTATTTAGCCTCAAAGTCATATAGCAGTGATTTACTATTCTTGTTCAGTCTAATTAAGAACAAATAAAGAAATTTGCTAACCAACCAGATGTTACTACATTTCTTTAATAGTGAATCTGTGTTGCTTGCTTGCTTGCTTGCATGCAAAAGTTCAAGATAGAAGTTGAAATCCTGGGCATGCAGCAAAAAAATTTGCCAATATGTATTTTACTTTTATTTTAGAATTAGAAATTCTCCAAGTCAGAATGATGCTTTCAAATTTTTAGAATCTGTGATTTACTATAGTGAACTTGAAGGGAGGGACTGTACTCTTGGAGAAGTCATGTTGAACTGCATGAGGGAAGAAGGGATTTCAGCTGTCTGCAGAGGAGCAAAGACCACGGTGACATTTAGAAAGGGAAGAGAAGAAGAGCCAGGCAATTAAAGACTAGGTATGCTAGCCTCAATATCCAGAAAGATATCACACAATACATTTCTACATAGTTGCAGGATTACAAGGTCTTAAGAAACCAACTCAGATTTGTCAAGAATAAACAAATCATGTCAAACCAACCTAATTTATTTCTGTGATAGGATAATCTAAAAACTAGTAGATGTGATTTATCTTGTCTTTAGTAAGACTTCTGGTGCTGTCTCCATGACATTCTTATGAGGTAACTGGGGAAATATGGGCTATTATGAAATCGCTGTAATGTGAATGCATAGTGAGCTGAAAAATCTTACTTACTGAGTACTTATCATTTATCAGAACTTTCCTGGCCATCTGAAAAGTCTAACAAAGAAGCCAAGAAAAGGCTGTTCTTCGTGTTTCGTGCTGTTCACAGTTTGCATTAGTAACCAGTATGATAAGCATGTGCCTAGTTATACAATATGTGCATGAAATAAAGCTGAGAAAATTATTTCAAAGAGAAATATTTTTATATTATGAGATTAAAATTCATTTAGAATTACACAAAGAATTGGACTGAAGACTAAAAAAGATCTGAGACCACACGTACAAATGGGGAATTGCTGAACAGGCAGTGGTGGCTTGGAAAGGATCTGAGGAATTACAGAGGCTCAGAAAATGAAGGGAAGTGTGGATATTTATATTAACAGGAGCGGTATATGTAAGACAGCAGAAGTAATTGTCTGATTTCACTTGGCACTGCTTAGGCTTTTACTGGTTTAGATAACTACATCTGGACATCATCCTTAAGAAGGAATGCTAAGTGGAAAAAAGTCACTTTGACATTAAAAAAAAAAAAAAAAAAAAAAAAAAATGTGTATCTATGTTTATGGAACTGATTATCAGCAATTTACACATCCAGATTTGAGCGGTGACATGGTGGTGGGCTGCAACACATTTTCTTGCTCTGCTCCATTCGGTTGAATGTATCCCACTGTTTCAGAACTGGCTGCAGTCACAAATACAATTTTACAATAAATGCAACTCTTATGTAAGCATTAATATCCACTGTGCCCTTCAGGATATAATGCAAACACAGTGTACCAGATCATGCTAAAGGGATAGATGCACGTCAACCTAAAACAACTGCTGATGTGAGACCTATTTGAGACACAAACAGTTTGCACGTAGCATAGATGAGACAGAGCTGCATCCCTGACCTTCAAGTCTATCATCAAAATTCCCTAATTTAAAATGACAGTGTATGTACCCACTGCAGCATAGCATGAGGCATACTGGCATTCAGAAGAAAAGATGGCTGCTTAAAGTTAAGTCAAATTTTTGTCCGTATATTTTGGGTAGCTGCTTTTGGTGATTTTCTCTTCTACTGAAGATACTGAGACAAAACTTACACACTCCAGGATAGATATAGTGTTCCTTGTTTTGTCCTGGCAAGCATCGTAATAAACAAAAACATGCAAAATCATGTATGGTACAGAAAGGCCTGTAACTTCAGTCCTCAAGTAGTTTTAACTGGTTTTGGTGAACATTCATACCATTCGTGTTTTTCTGGGAAAATAATTCCTGAGGTGCAAAGCTGAATTGTATGTCGGCATTTTTAAAGACATTGCATTTCAATGAATCATGGAGAAACTTGGTAGGGACACAACAAAACAGGAGCAAAATATTGTCTAACACAGATACTCAGAGGCAAGAAATGATCATGGGGTTAAACTACTGTAAGTGGTGGGCTTTTTATTTTGTTGAAAATTACATCTTATACTGGATTCAACATAGTTATAAGATGAAAAGAGGTCCACTGGCAAGGGAAGAAAAAATGCAGAAGTTTGGAAATAGTTGACACAACTAAAATAAATGACAACTTTTTCAGTATCCCATAGGCAGGCTGTAATAGACAATGTTTTCCTGTATCCATGGAGAAAGTAAAGTCTTTGACTGATGTAAGACAGTTTAGTACAAATGCTTGTCTGTCTATTTAGAGCCTGCACTACTTATTTCTTTTAACAGATAATATAGGCAATATCTAGCTTTCACTCCGAACCCATGCTTTAACACTCAGAATTTATCCATATTTAATTACAATTTTATCACACTTTTCTAATCAAATAAATTTACTTTGTCTTCCAAGCAATCACCTCAGTATTCCAGTATGTAAAAAATACTTTCATTATGTTTATTATAAAAATATAAATGTTTCCACTACAAATCATTTTACATTAGTAAGAGGCCATCTACAATTGCACAATATATAAACTAAATGAGTAAGTAATGCTTTGAAATACAAGTTAAAGTAAATACATATTGCCAATCAAATCACATCTATACATTGCTTATTGAACGCTAAGTAACAGCACAAAACTAGATATGTTAACAGAAATAAATAAAATGGAAACTATATTTAAAGATACAAACCCAATAATATGGTACGACATTTTATGAGCTGTTGCATTTTGCTTGATGTCAATAATGAATGCAAGTCCTGTACAGGAAGATGGCCACACAAATTCTAGTATCTCTACTCCACAATGAAGAATTGTACACTGCTATGTATACATATGTACACGGGGATAGGGAGTATAGGATGCTTGCAAAAGAGGCCACTTACAGTACAAATCAACATTTGACAGGGAGAAAATATCTAAGTGTAGTTTAGAACACTATACTCCTCATAGCAAAGAAAAGCAAAACTGAGTTGTTTTTTTTTCTCAAGCATCAGTAAGATTTAATTTCTTACGCTGAGCATGCTCAAACAGTGGGCAAGGAACATGACATGGTACTACGAGAAGATTGAGAGTGGTTGGTGCAAAGTTTCTGCTTGTAACCTAAAATTCTATGAACCAGCTCTGTGTTTTCAGGAGCGTTTCGAGATCTATTCCCCCCACCTCAGCCCACTCGTCTCTAATCTCCAGAATGAAGCTGAAGAAAAACATCAGGAGGAACATGTAAAACGCTGCCCCACAAACACATTGTCTGCAAATGGATTTTGGTGAACTTTTAAATTCACCAGCAGTGTCTGACAGAGCAATCTCAAACTGAACAAAAGAAAGATTCTGGATGAACTAAGCAACTAAAAATATAGCTTTTGTATTTAGCATGCTGTATTTCACAATAGATTGTAGTACATAAGAAGTGTTTTTGCATCATAAGTGCTTCCTTTTCATTTTTTCTTCCACTTTTCAATTTTTATTTTGACTTACTTTAAAAGTCCTTAATTTTTTCTTTCAGAAGACATTCTCATCCTGTGAGTGCATTTCAAATGCAATCCTTTACAGCATGTTCATTACCCCTAACTCTCCTTCTATTTATTAATGTGTAATAAACACTGTTGCTCTGCATCTGAAATGTCTTGGACCCAATAAAAACAATTTGGAAACTGATTCAGCCACACAAATCCCAAGAATTGATTATTTCCCCTCATATTTATGCACCCTGTGCTACAAGGAGCTTCAAAAACCAGACCAACACTGCAAAGAAAGGATAACAAACTTGACTGCACAGCAGAAAGTGGCATGCTATGCACCCAACTGCCTCTTACAGTCTTGGACTGCCAATGACTCACTGTTACTCATTAGAATCAGGTTTAAGTTTAAAAACGGCAAGTTGGAAATCCAAGGGGGCACGAAGAAACTGGCCTGTATGCAGCACTAGAAATGCCTCACACAGTGACTTAAACACCTCATTTTCAGAGGAAAGAGCTGTGTCTGTTCAGAACTAGGATTAACATAATCAGGAGCTTAAGAGCTCACTTATGGGAAGATGCTGAAGATGTAGGAAGACTCAAATCCCCTCCTTTACGTTCCTTTTTCTACTGAAAAATGTGAATGGTCTCCTAAAGATAGGCTCCCTTCTGATTTCTTTCAAGGGACCAAGCACTGCTTCTAAAGCAGTACAGCTGGCTTTACCCCAACTCACCTTGCAGAAGGAAGAACCATTCCTAAATGGATGGAGCCCGGTGGTTTTGGTTACACTGGGACATCTACCAAAGCACACCCTTGCGAGTGCTGTGTTTTCTGGACTCTCACATTGCCACACAACTAATCAGTTCTGTCAAGACTGAGGTGGCTGCAGCCATGTGGAGTGGCAAACACAGGTGCCCATGGAACCTGAATCAAAAAGCAAGGCTCCTGAAGAATGACAGCATCTGGACAGAGGTCTTCTAGATCAGAATTAGGCAAAATGACAAGCCAAACTCCCACTGCAGAAGCTTAAATCATCTTCTTCAACTATCCTTGGCTGCCGACATGGTAGTACAACTCCCAGTTACCAGCACTGGGAGCAGAGCCCATGAGATGGAAGACAGTAATGCATAATTCCTCAACAAGCTAAAAAAGCACTCTCAGATCATGCAGGATACACTCTTACAATTCCTAGGTAATTCTCCCACCTGAACAGCATCTGAAGACAGCAGACCTTTGTGACATGAAATCAGGCCTTTGGAAAGCAAAGGAAATACATATGGTTGGCCAGGCCAGGTACTGATTTGGAGATCAATGGGCATGCAATTCCACCAGAATTCAAGCCCAGATTTAAATATCACTCACTTGCAAAGGAAAGAAATCTCAGCAAGTCCCAATGCTTTGCCTAGGGTCGGAGCTACAAAAAAGACATTTCTTTCCTTCTGTACTTTGTATATGACGTTGTGAGTATAAAATAATCAACTAATTAACCCTCACAATTTCTCAGGTTAAACCAATGAAGTATTGATAATATTTGGCACTTGTCAATAATGCAGCCAGGTTAAGGTATTTAAGCATAAATATAAACAATAATGGTAAAAAAAAACAAAAACAAAAACAAAAAACAAAAAGCAAAAAACAAGAAAGGAAATAAATAAGTCTTTTAAGAATTAAGACTTTTTTTTTCTATTTAAATGAACACAATTAGGTAAACTAACACAATGGTGAAAATCTTTTGCCAACTAACCCAGTCACTACAAATTTTATTTCTGTATTCCTTTCTGAAGTTCAAACAGCATGTTACAACGACATTATAGTAAATATGGCCAGACAGATTGTGAGGTATAGTCCTCTATTTTCCTTGCTTTTAAAGAAATAAAATACCTGTTACAGATCTCTTCTGTATAAAAATACTGTAAGTCTTTCTTTCTTCTTGTTTGCTGTATAGATCAAATACGCAGCTTTTATGTCCTTGGGTTTTTCATGTTATTCAGTCACTTAATATTCAAATGGCTCTAGGTTTTAGTATCACTGCTTTTTACTCGGAAGGATTTTTTACATTTTTTTTTTTTTTCTTTTGAAATTTACTATCTGCATTAACAGTCAGTTAAGAGCACCCACCCTTCAGGATTAACAGATACAAAACAAGTTCGCTCCTATTTTTAAGGCATTTATACTCAGTATTTGAGTGTCTCAGTGGGTTTGAAATTTCAATCGTTATGTTTCCAAAACTGCTGCAAAGAACTCCTTTAAACTGTGCCATTTATCAGCCATTGTTTTTGCTCTTTGATGCGACTTTTCTTTTTTCTGTCCTCAGCAACATCATTTTGGTACCTTACACAGGAACAGGGCTGTTCTTCGTATGAGTTTCTAGAGTTTTGATACTGCTAACAATCTTCTTTTGAGGCCCCACAACTGTAACACCAATTTTCTTCATGTCACTGGAAAAAAGAGAATATAAACTAGGTGAGTCAGCATCCTGCCTCTCTGCTTCCTAGAGCTGACGTGAGCAGAGACCAATCAACTCGCTCATCTTATACTGATGCACTGGATGAGCCTCCAGGTACAGAAATGCTGTTGAAACACAAATCCTGGTATGAATAATACTAAGAGCCATTGTTTGAAGACAGCAGGAGGCTGCAAAAAATTGTAAAAACTCATTTAGCCCTGCTGTGCTTGCATACCTGCAAGAATGGACAATGAAGTAGTGTTTGCCAGTGGTGTACACACAGGGGGCTACTTCTGGGCCAGCTGCAATCTTAAGCCCCTCTACCATCCCCCTATCAACATGATTATTCTTCCTGACCAGTGGACATTTTGACTTTATGTGCCAAGCCTTCTGAACAGTTTCTCATCCTCAGAATAAGCACCATGTCTAAGCTTCCTGTGTCTACTGCTGTTATCACTCCTTATTTCTTCAGGCAGCTCATTCTCTTTGTTCATTGTGCAATATAGAAACAGTTTAATGCTTGCCAAGGGCTCATTAAACAGTTGTTCACAGGAAACTGGGCATTCCTGGAGGATTTCTGCACTGTCCCCAAAGGGTAATTGTCATAAAAACCCATTATCAGCCTTTTTATAGTTGCAATAATACACTAATTAACAGCATTGATGTGTTTAATTATCAGCCCTGCAGCTGTTGGCTACTTCTTCATAACTGGTCTTGTATCCAGTGAGCCCAATGGGGAGTCAAGATTTTCTTATACAGTAAGTTCATAACTGTACTTGATCCTTTTCAGGTGCAAAGAGAACACCACCATATTCTTCCTTGTCACACTACATTTTAATGTATGAACTTTCAAGTTTTAAACTTTCAAGCTTATACTGATTAATTGTCAAAATGGAAGGCAGGAGGGAGTTTGCCCTCTAAATAATTATTTATAAAATCATAGAATCATAGAACGGCTGGTTGAAAAGGACCACTCTGATCATCTAGTTTCAACCCCCTGCTATGTGCAGGGTCACCAACCACCAGACCAGGCTGCCCAGAGTCACATCCAGCCTGGCCTTGAATGCCTCCAGGGATGGGGCATCCACAATCTCCTTGGGCAACCTGTTCCAGTGCATCACCACCCTCTGTGTGAAGAATTTCCTCCTAATATCTAACCTAAACCTCCCCTCTCTTAGTTTAAAATCATTACCCCTTGTCCTGTCACTATCAACCCACGCAACCATTATTAGCATACTGGAGAAAAGCAGTTACATAGTACTTGCTCTTTGGCACCTGGGTTGATGGAATATGGGATGTGCAAAAAAGGAAAAGATTGGCACACCTGACAGCTGTGGGGAAGCCACAGATAAAGGCAGATTATAAACAAGTACAAAACAACTACTAAAGTGTGACTGAAGGTAACAAATGCTCTTATACCAAACAATGCACAGTGCTGCCATACCTAAAGAAACTGAAATTTCCTCTACATTAGTGAGAAAGAGTTATGAAAAAGGTTTCAGGTTTTCTGCATGTGTATTACAACTACTACAGTAACTTACTTTTTTTTTTTCTATTAAACATTATATTATTTTAGCTTAAAAAAAAAAAAAAAAAAGGAAGCTGAATATTAAAATGCTACCCTTATGCTAAAACATGAACCCCCAACTCTAACCAGTGATGAAGGGCTGAGATTATTTCAACTTACTCTGTGGAAATCTTGGCTATTGTATCACAGGAACTGTACTCCACACCAGTGAAAATGCCTTTGCACTGTCCTGTTCGAAAACCATTGAGCCAATCACCTGTTGTGCGGAAAGCTGAAATGTCAATGTTACTTTGGTCCAGGAGAAGGTTTGATGGCCTGAAATGAAGAAGAATATGGTGAAAGTTGTGGATCAGACATGAATATCGATTCATTTTGTGTCTAAAGTTATCATTCGCATCACTAGGAGCTCCCAGGCTACATGCAGGTTTTTGCTCATCTGCAGAATTTATCTGCCACTGAGGCCAAATGTATTCACACTGACAGCTTTGACAAACACTATGCAGTCACCTTGCTTAAGAGCTCCAGCTTCTCAAACCCTGATTTTACATCACTGGTACATCACAAATTCATAGAGTACAATATTATACTACAGTTTAATGTGTTAAAGTATTAGCAAAGACAAGCCTAATTTAGATTATATTTATGTGATTGACCTAGTCACAAACAATATACTAGTCACTACAACAATGCACACTCTAAACATCAAGTTCAGCATTTTGGCAGAAGTTACACATATCAAATATTCATAGTATTGCAGCCCTCCAAAAACTCCTAGGTGGTGCTAAAAAGGTAGAGGCATATAAAATAAGACACTAGTGGCATACAAATGTCATCAAATCTAAAAATCAGATGTAAGTGAATTGCCAGACAAATGCAACCATATGAGACTTGTATTCCGCAGTTTGCAATTTGAGATCGTGCTCATCTTAAAGCTGAAACTTGCATAAGAATATCATATAAATAATCTGAAAGTGTGAATTGAATCATCTCCTGCCTTTGAATTAAGGTTGGTGCTTATGAAGGATGCTGAACTGAACTGATTTGCTTCCACATTCATTACTTGGAAAACAACTAAAAAATCAGTGTGAAACAAAATCAAATCAAGGAATCAAACACAAAACTCATCTCCATGTTCCCTTGCCCACTTAAGCCATTTTCCGTAAGTATCATGCTACCTAGAAGCTACCGAGATGAAATCATCCTTTTGAAAATAAAATAAAGATGAATATATATGAACATAATTATAATATATATGAATATTAATTGTATGTGAATATATAATTTTTTCAACAAGGAAGAATTAAGGTAGGTGAATCTGAAAGTTGGATATTGCATATGGTGCAAGAGTTGCTCTTAAATTGATCTAGAATTTTTTTTTTTTCTGTCTGGTAAGAGGAATCCTGTTTTCACAGTTTTGAGAATATACTACTTCTTTGAAGGCATCAAGGTTTAAAATCAGCTAGCTTTCTGAACCGCTTGTAGCAGCCCACAGATAAACAAATGCATTTCCAAGCAGAGGATTTGTCCGCTCGGAAAAAGGCCTTCCAGGAAGGCAGCTGGCATGACACACCCAGCTCTTGTACTCAGCAATCAATCAGTCTTCACTGACCTGCTCTCTTCCTGGTCATGTAGGAAGCTCCCGAAACACAATTTCTACAAGATACCTCACTAACTCCAATTGCCTTTCTCTCCCAGTGCTAATTAGGGCAATAGTGGCTTACTCAACTAGTCAGACGTTATTAATCAACTGTATTTCTACAATTTTTCCTCCAGTTAAAAGTATATGCCCATACCATACATCTTTTTAGCATGCATATCATTTTAAGATAAGTACCTTATGGGTGTCTGCCTCAGGCCTAAACCTAAGCATGTGTTTGGCTGTGATTTCAGGATGGTGATATTCAGGGGCATAGGAGGCTTACTCAGAGGTCATCTAAAGCAGTTCTCTCTGCAACTTTACAGCCTATTGGTACCCTAGTTGTTATTGTTGTTTTTGTTTGTATGTTTGTTTGTTTGTTTTCCTAGAGATTTCAATGAACATCATCTGAAATATAATTTGACAACAACAGCTAAATCCATCTGAAATTACTTCTGTCACTGGAAAAATGAGAGGTGATTAGGCTAACATGATCAGTTGAAGATTGTAATGGCACAGTGTAATGTGTAGGTTACAGTTACTGTTACTAGAGAACTGATCGGGACTTCAAAATACCCTCTTCACTCACCACCAAAGCCATCTTTCAGCACTGGAAGAAAGACAGAGTTTGTAAAGGGCCCTAGAGAAAACCAAATGTTCGAACACCAATAAATTTAAACTCCCTTACAAAGCCTAGATAATCCAAACAGAACTTTTCAATCCTAAACCATGTTCTTACTAAGTTCCACCAAGATCAGTAACTCTGGAATAACCTACTCATGCAGTCGATCTGCCATGCGTTTGGATCAAGAAATACCACATCAGTAACACCTAGACTTTTACCTTTCACCTTGGATGAATCATGGAACTGTAGAAACACCAAAGTTTGAAAAGACCTCCAAGATCATCCAGCTCAACCACCCGTCACCAATATTTCCTACTAAACCATGTCTCTCAGTACAACATCTAACATTTCTTGAACATCTCCAGGGACAGTGACTCCACCACCTCCTGGGACAGCCCATTCTAGTGCCTGACTCCTCTCTCAGACAAGAAAAAAACAGTGCAGCTTTGCAATACAGCAGTTATGGAAATTGGATTCATATAAAACAGCACCTTTATTCTTGACATTACGCCAATCCTTTTCAATCAGCTGAATTCTTTCAAGACCAGGAAATGATTTTAATATTTTCTTCCATTCTGGGATGAGAGGACACACCTGAAGAGCTTATCAGAAGCTTGAAAATCTTAACTTGCAAATCACAACTTGTCATACACTTCGGCAGATTGAGCACCAATATTCAGCAGGACTCTGGGCAGGGATGCAGCTGCTCAAGCACTATTGTTCGCTTTCTTTTGTCTGGATCCCAGTCAGGACATGCTCTGCTGCCTCTGCAAGGGACTCTGGAGGTGTCACTGACTTCAGATGCAGACCTCATTCCCACTGGGAAGAGACATGGTGACAGAAGACACCAGAAGCGTGCTCTGGTTGAAACAGACTGCAGCTTAAGGCCCAGGTGGGAAAATCAAGCCCAAGATATTTTTATCCAGTAGCTGTACAGCCTGAATCTCCTCAACTACTGTTTGTCCCACAAAGAGCCAATATTTTTTATTTATAGTTTTCTGGGTACAGTGTCTGGTATCCCAAGACATTTATTAAGAGTATTTATGAAGTGTATCTAATGATGAAACACGGAGATTTTTTTCCAGCCTAGTACATCTTTTCAACTTCAATCTATTAAAACAAGGACTGACTCAAGAATCACTAATGAAAAAAAAAAAAGAAAAAAAAAAAAAGAAAAAAAGCATAAACAAGCTGAGATAGAACAGTTCTCCAGGATTAGGAATTAGAGTGGCCTGCAAGAGCTTTTATGTTTATTACTTGGATCAAAGTATCATCAGGACAAAAAATATGACCTAATTTTAATGTAAGTGACCTCAGAATAACCAGTACTGTAAAGTATCATTTTTCTCCTTGTAGGATTCCAAACCAAAATTAGTTACTTTCCTCCTCAGAGAGGACATCTGGATAGTTTATCAATGAACTGGAATTTGTCTCACAGCAAAGAGCCTGTGATGTCTCCTCGCATGCACCAAGGGAAACCTGGGCTTTCAGAGCATCTGCATGCATTGACGTTTTTTTCCCCCCTGACCCAGCCCCTAGACAGAAGGTCTGAACATGAAATTTATGGCCTGGGTGATGTGGGCCATGAGCTCACACTTTACCAGACAAATTAGATGGGTTGCAATCCGTGCAGCTGTAAACGACGTCCTGCAGGGTTCCACCTGATCTTTTACAGCTTTTCATAAATCAGTACCTACTAGCTTCAGAAGAGAGTCATTAAAAAGAAATCATGGAAATTACATGTTTGCTCAGGGGAAGTGAAATAGAACATTTCCCTCTGTCTTGTTTTTTAATTCCTCCCTCTTTGAAAAAAATAAAAAGAAAAATATCTTTTTATTTTGTTTCTTTGACCAACCATGATACCCCATTGCATTATCTGTCAACAGAGCAGGACAGGAAGACTTTTATCCTGTCTGTCTTGACTGCGTGCCTGTCTATAGAGCTGTATTTACTGACGTGTGGTACCCCTGACAAAAGTCAGTCAGACGTAGGTTAGAGAGACAAATTTAACAGTGAGATGCCAGTTACAAAATGCCCTGCTGCTGAAAGCATTCTCTGGATGTGCCCATTATGTAAACAGCTGGAATTAACCTCTGAGTCATCCGCAGCAGCAAGGAGAGCTACAGTTTGTTATCATTAGCACAGGTTTTTGTCACAACATGAGGAAATGTTTGTTGCATCATGTAACAGTGACAAAGACTGCAGAAAACCACATTAGAAACTCTTCTGATCCAGCACAATCACCTTGTCTCTGCTCGGCTGTTGTCTGGTGAGAAAAGGATGATTGAAAACTTTAGGAACCAAGATAAATAAAAATCAAATGACCAATGACTTCTTCTGCACAAAGGGTGGCACTCTGCAAATGCAGAGTGGAGATCTGCACACAGGATCTTAGACTTCCTCTTGCAGTAGCCTATCTCTTCCTCCAAAAACCATAACCAACCTATAGTTTTTAAATCTGGACTTCCTCTTCCACAGTCAGATTCATTTAAAGTGGGAACTATATAGAAAACAAAGTAATTTCCGGTGGCAAGCTTTAGTTAATTATAAACTGGTTTTGTAAAGTCAAATTGCTCCCTGGGAGGAAATCAGGCCTGGTTTAAACACAAATGCCATGTGTTTTATAATTATGGTAAGCTGAAATGCAGAATTCTGGTCTAACAAGGACATTTCAATATTTCAGCAACAGCAGCAAAAAAAAAAAAAAAAAAAAGAAAAAAAAAAAAGAAAAAAAAAAAGAAAAAAAAAAGAAGAAAAAGAACAACTAGCATACAGAGCAGACTGTAGTTTTATCTTCTACAACAAACAGAATTGTAGGTACGCTAGTGTGACAACAGGAGATTAGAAAATAAATGACATACCAAGGAGAAGTAGAGACCTTGTATTTACTTGGTTGTCCCTGGACCTTAAAGGTAAGAATCCTTGGAGTTCAGCCCTACCACTTCATGCACATTTTTAAAGTACTCTTAGCAAAAATTGCAACTTAGACACGAAAATAATTTGCTTTACCCAGGGGGCTTCACATCACATTTGCACAAGTCTGACAGTAAGCAGGTTGTGACTCTTCTTTGAAGTCAAAGGAGAGATGGAGGAATAAAGAGGAGTAAAACAAATAATCATCAGGGAAAAGAATGCTGATCAGTTAGCCTGCTGGCTTGTAGCAGAATGATGCATCTCTCTACATGTCACACAGGAATTATTTTCTAGCTCCATATTGTCCACTGGCAAAAAAGCTGCCATAGCTTCCTCTAGGATAAGCAGGACATAAAATTTCAGCTTCCCCAGATGTCAGCCCTCCAATTTCTCATGGTCCTTTGTCTGCCCCTCAGAAAAATGGTTTTAAGGAGTTTCCATCTTTTCAGCATCTGGTGAGGGTAATAAATCTGAAGCCTGTATGTATCAGTACTCCCCATTTCACCTTCTCCTCACCAAAATCAGTGAAGACAGTGAAGGCAAAAACACCAGCGTATTACTGAGATATCTTTCTCATAATATAGCCTAAGCTGTGCTTTTAAGCAGGAGAAGTAACATCCCGTGGCCATTTCCTGGTATTCATACAGGACCCTTGACAACAACCAGTCATTATTGTTTGGATAGTCTATGGGCTCTTTAGTAGATGGAGAGAAAAATGCCTTAGAGAGCTTTTAAAATGCTTTTCTCGCTCTTTGTATCTACCATTTGCTTTATATGACTTGCCCTTGTATCTCCCATTTGGCTGCAGTGTGAATTTTGACAGACATCCTCTACAGCACTCATCGGGTCAGGCCGTGGCTTGGTGCGGTTCCTTTCTCCAGCACTTCCAGTGCAGTACTGCCATTAACACTAACAAGAGCTTCACGCTGTATCAAGCTGAGAACCACAGAGAAAATCCCACAGAAGCACAAATGACAGCAAATACTCAAAATACAGCCCCACACTAATCCATCCACATTTAAATTCTAACTACATAACTCAGTCTACTGCAAACTCGTGTCTGAGTTTCATCAGTATTGTTGATAGAAGTGTGAAAGTGCAAATAGATGTCTTTCTGTATATGTTAACAGCGAGCCCTCACAATTTTTAATTCTGAAGGAACAGTGGTTCATTTATATCTACCTCAGGCATGATATTAATGACTACCGGAAAAAAAAGTCAGGTGAAAATAGTTTCTCTTTCTCTAGCATGCTAATTCACTGAAGTTCCTGAAAGTGTCTTCATTTTAATGCCTGAATTCCAGACACAACCCGAATTGTGATTAGACAAAGCAAGAACTGTTTACCAGAATCTGTTGCATTTCTGTGTGATTTGTGAAGTTTCCCACATCCATAAAGTCTGTATTTGCTGTTTAACAGTCATTTGAAAGAGAGCTAGCACACTGGGGTTACACTGTTTGGATTCTTTTAGAGCAGACAGCCTCATTTTTAGGTCACAGCTTATATTGCTGCTGTCTTTCGAGTGGAGCTTAAAATTCAAGTGTGGGCTGAATGCTGTTATACAGCATTTGGCCAGACCCCTGTTGATTACACCTGGGCAAGCACAGAAGCTAAACCCTCTCTGAAATGGTCCAAGCAAAACCGACAGCTCCTTCCTTCAGACTGAACGTTCCTAAAGGGAAGAAGCAAGCTGCCATTATTGCAGCAGGTCAGAGATACATTTCAAGCATTGAAACCATCTGAACAGAATGGCAGAAAAGGGAACTTTTAAACAAAAAGTTCAGCCAATGCAAATTGACTAAATTTTTGTTTTGACCTGCTTGCCGTTCCAACGGAGTTCAATTTTTGCAAAGAACCTGTCAAGCTAGTAGAGACTCTCTACAGAATCATCAGATTTCAAGTGGAACTGAGCTTTGTGAAAAATAAACTTGAAATTTTTAACAGCAAATGATGGCTCTGGTTGACTGAGAGCAAACATTATACTTTGTCTCAGCAAGAACACCAACAACGAGGGCCACCAAAGACGATCTTGCAATCAACTACTCACAAATAACAAGTAGGCCAAAAACTGCCCAAGGAAATTACTCCAGTTAATAACTCAAGCAAGACCTCAAATTCAAGAAAATCAGGGTAAGGCCGTAAACAACTTGTTAACACACGAAAGTATAGATGAGGAATCATTCGTGCACATTTTCCAACAATTTTGGGTTTTCATCAGGATGACCAGCTGTCCCTGACCCCTTACATTTCCTGGACTATATTGAAAGAATTTCAACTATGCTTTTTCTGAAAATGGCAAGCTTTCTTGTATTTTTCTTTTTAGCCTGAGATACAACAGTAATAGCAGAACTCATATTTTAAATACAGAACTCCTAATGTGTACCATACATGAAAGCAAACCTGCCTACTAGGCTGAAGTGCAAACAGAAATAGTGCATTTATTGTTGGTTGCTTATTATTATTATTCTTTTTCTAAGCAGTTACAGAGCATTTATGGAATACTGAAAAATATAAACTTTGTGTATAGATGAAAACTTCCCCTCATCACAGAATCGAAACCTGGAAATTAAAGTAGGATGTGAAGTCTGTATAATAGTATAGAATATGTAGTAGTATGCTTCTGTGCCCCTGAGCAATGGCTAGTTTCTTCTTGTTCTCAATCAAGGCAACGCAGTTCTACGGCCAAGGCTCTACATGTGTTATAATGTACACATTTCCAGAGCCTCCAATTATATTTTAAAAGCTTTCAAATACAAAGAATAATTTCTAGTTGTGTATTATTATTTTAAAGCAAGAATAACCAACCTTTATGAAGTACCTCTGGATTGAGTTCTGTATTGTGGAAATTTCAAGTTCTACCTATGAAAAAGTTGCACAGTAACACAGATAATGGTCTTCAGTTTGAAATTATAATAAATATAATTTAAACATCTTTTTTATTTTGAGAGTGGTGTGATTTCTTTAAAAGTCTGCTTTCTTATCCGTATTTTAGACTCAGCTTTCCACATTATATGTCTATTTTGATATTCTTTAATAAGCTGCAAATTAAAGGCAGACTTCTGCACATATTGTAATAAGTAACATTTAATATGGTATCTGGAGCATACTAATGGATTAATGCATTTGGATTTACAAAATAAAACTTTGCTTCAGAAGACTCCACGCGCAAGAACAAAGATTGAGACTTTGAATCCTTCGAAAGTCTCTGAAACCCAGAGACTGACAGGAAGTTAGTGAGGTTGGCTGATGCCACAAGCAGTGCTTGGGAGGCAGAGAGGAGTCTGCAAAGTTCGAGTCAGATTTACATCCTGTCTCTGCTGATGAAATTAGATAGCTTTACTGAAGCTCGATGGCTCTGCTGAACTATCTTTGTCCTTTTCATTTAAGTAACACCTTTTTCTTCAAAGATCTGGGGCAAATTTGCTGATTAATCCTCTGGTGCAGAAGGTACTTTAAATTTTCTGATAGATAGGAATAGGACCTGAAATAGATGATGTTTTGATATTTTTCAGAATAAAGTGAGGACTAATTGCTTCTGCAAGCCATCTGATAGCAGCATTTCCAAATTGGAAAACAGTTTCATGAATATATTTCAAATCATACTGCTGGCATTTCAGTGGACAAAATTCACCAGATTCTAAGTAGTAAGAAATGATAATTACTTTCTGTAGTAAATGTTTGAGCTAGATATGAACTCCTCCAAATGCACAAAGCTAAATAAGTCACATGTTTTTAGTGAAAATCTCATGAAAACAACAACAAAAAAATATCAGCTGCTAAACTGTCAGCAGCATCTCACAAAATAATTATACTTTTTAGAAAACCATCAATTCTCCATTTTCTGCACTTAATATGATGCAAACCCTTGCCATTCTTGCTCTTAAATACAGCTATTATAACACTAAAACACACATAAAATGTCTACAGAGTGCTTAGTAAATATCCTGATTTCTCAGGGCTTTTCCTCCCAGTGTTTGTAAAATTATTTATTTCCTCCTGTCCTAAATATACAGAAGCAAATTAATTATATGTTTGCATGGATTCCTTCCCAGTTTTAAAAGAAAGCACAGATCTGATAGAAATTCAGAATTTCTGAAAATCATTTTCAATTTTTTTTTCCCAAATGATTTCTTGGCAGGGCCATGGACTAACTTGGTTATTCCTGTTTTATCTGGCTCCTAAAGACTAAGTGACTTCAGCTGTACCTGCATCACAGATGTGAGGGTACTCAGCACCACGTTCACTGTTGCAGCTAGAGGAAGACTGCCACAGTACATGGGCTGTCTTAACCCTGTATCACAACACTTATGCCTAAATGTCACACAGTCTTTCAACAACATTATTCATTTTGGGCACAGAAATTCTTTAAATATATTTCTAATTAAACATAATGTTTTAAATATCTTTTTCAAATGGTTGTGGTGAGGTTCACATACAGTTACACTGCAACCCTTCAGCCATTGTAAATATGTAAATATAGGAGAAGTGTTCTTTCTGAAACAAACCAGACAAAATAAGTGAAAAAAATTGAAACAGATAAAGACACCAAAAAGCAGCATATACAAAATATTTTCAGTTGTGTGACTCTTGGGTTATGTTTTTTTCTACACAAATAAATAAAAATGCGATCCCTTATAGATGATAGCTTTATAACTGGTTAGCAGGTGAGTGAAGTGACTCTGTCTCTTTATTCAAGTTGGAAAACTTTCCATCTGCTTTGTATCTACATGAAATGTTCACAAATGTGAAGTAATACACAGTGGACTGAAAAGATAATAAGCTCAAGAAAAAAAATAATAAAACTGATCAAAATTGGAGGAACTATGAACTCACTTCCATCCTAAAGGTATCCAAACAACCTAAAGACTCTTATAAAAATGAACATAATGCTTAGAAAACAAGAAAGAACAGCAAGACATAAATCAAATACAAATATCATGCGGTTATGCCTTAGGAAACTGCATGACTTGTGCAACTCTGTGTGCACCACATTCTGCTTCTATGGCTCTTTACAGAGCTGGATAATTCAAGGCAGGCTGAGGGACACAAAACACCGATGTGTCCAGTGCAGGCCTTGTTTAAAAGAACTCAAGGTGGCCACCTAATTAAAAGGACAAGAAAGCAATCAGCTATAGTCTGTATTTTCCAAGGAATAGGAAAGGAATTCTCGAGTGAATTAGAGATAAAACATGACGTGAGGAAAGGTATCATGAAACAGTTGCTACAGTGAGACTACAAAAAGCTTTTGTTGAAGCGAGGTTCACAAGCACGTAGCGAGGTCTGCAAAGAGACGATCAATAAGGATAAAAACTTCCCCCAAGGTACCAAGAAATTATTAGATGTCATGGAGTGGCCAGAAGGGATAGAAAACTGAAAGGGAATACAGAAGTGAAGGTTTTGACTCCTCTCCTGTATTCCTATGAGATATTACTATAAAATGTGCTGGGGATACGGAATCAGACACAGAGCTGAGCACATCCTTCAGGTGCAGTCAGTTAAAAGCAGCATACTAGAGGGCAGGGATATCCTGTGCACCTCCAGAAATGTGTTTTCAAATAGGATACAACATCACTGTAACTGCTTTAAGCACCAACTTGAAAATATGCAAGAAGAGACTTGCTTTGCATCTGCAGCAGACATCATCAGGTTAAACAATTTTCCTGACCAAATACATTTTGAACACTTAAGAACATATGTTACGCATAAAGCTCTACCATTCTACCAGTAGCAGCATAGACATGGGTAGAAGAGGGACCTCCATAATTTAGATTAATTGCTTACTGTGGGTGTGGAGAGAGGTGCAGTAGGAGTACTACAGACTCAAATAACTATTGAGAGCAGCCATTAGCACTGATGTAATCCCCTGGGAACTAGTTCACCCTGTGTGTCCCCTACAGCCAGGCCTGTTCCTGCCCAGTTGCTGGCAGTGACATGAGATTGGCACAGATCATAGGCTGCAGACTTAGATGGAAAGATTATGGGTCACAAATACCCTGAATGGCACCATGCAGCTTCCCAGAGGCTAGGAGCTTGGGCTGGCCCAGGGCCTGAAGCAGAGTCCCACTACAGCGTCTGTCACCAGCCAGTGAGGTGCTGCAGAGGAGGAGAGGGGCTCAGCTGCTTGGAAAAGCAAGAATGCAGTGCTCCACTGCAGTACTCTGAATGTGGGCTTCAGTAGAGGATATCAGCTTCTACTTGCTCTGAAGTGGAAGCTGGAAATGACAGCTAACACTGTTTTCCACTCTGCTGTGGTTCATCTGCCTCAGTGGGAGGACAATAAACAGGGAACAGGTATCACTTTCTACAATCAAAACCCCAAACCAAAATATGATAGTTATGATTCCCTATTTGGAGTCTATTTTATACAGATACACTAAAGTGGTCTCTTCTAACCTAGCAGACCACTTTAGTGTATTTGTATAAAACAGATGCTTGCATCAACCATTTACCAAATGAGGTTGCAGGATGATTAGAATAAATCTGCTTCATGGAGAAGATAATGCTTTAAAAAGCTTGCTTTTTTTTTTTTTTTTTCCCTAACCAGTCACCCAGCAGGTAGTAGAAATAGCCACTCTGGTAGGCGTGCTGATTTAATGTACGTTAGATGCTCACCAATTAAATCATGAAATGTAGTTACTGTGCAAGAAGACTTCTCTCAAGTATTTCTAACAGCAAAGCACGCTAGCAAGTCTTTCTTCTTCCTCCCACCTCTGCTTTCTTGCTGATGCCTTGGGAGTGGCAGCAGACAGTGGCCAGGACAGCCACATGAGCAACATGAGCAACACCACATACACAAAAAAGAAAGTGAGGTCCATGCAGCTTGCCTAGTGGCCCACAGCACTAGTGCAGCCCTCCTTGCTGCACTGCCTTATCTGTTTCTTTCTGTGCTTTCCTGCTAGACTGCAGCAGGGAGAAGAGGGCTGTGCCAGAAGCAAAGGTCTGGGAGGAGTGACTTGCCATCTTCATTTGCAAAGCTCACCTCATGGCAGAATGTGTACTCCTGCCCTGAAACAGCTCTTGGAGACCTGGGTGTGAAGAATCAGCATGGATTACCCCCTGAAAGTCTGCTTTGTGGATGGAGAATTCTTCATAAGCATTTGTGCTAAAAATAATTTCACATTTCTTCAGATCACTAAAGCAAAAGTATGATGTTCTGCGCATTATATAAACCAATTCACTTAAAGTCTACTAAACCAAAGATTTTATTTCACCACATCCATCTTAGGTGTCAACACACTCTTCACTTTCTCTCAATAATTCTTATTTCATCATAGAGATGTTCCAGAATGTGTTGAATAACCTGTATTATAAATGAATGTTTTTAATGCAGTTAGGTAACACTGCATGGGTTGGAAATAATTCCTAGGTAAGGCATATATCAAACAGCAAATGTAAGTGCATCTTTAAGACTGTGAGTCCTGCTGAAAGCAAAAAGGTTATTGATATGATTAAAGTAACTTGCCAGCACAGAGTACACTGTAAGAGTGTATGCTATGTGCTTGAGTCCAATTCTGAAAGATACTTAGCAACATGGCTAGCTGTGACCTATGAAATACTAACCATTTAAAGCAACATCCAAAGTTTAATGAGAAAAAAAGTAATATTACACAATGACCAAATCTTTCATCTCTGTCTCTCTCACAAATCTCTGCTCAGTCCTACTGTAGGTTTCATAACCATACTATACTAGCTTTGCAAAATTTGAATAATAGTGCATCGTTAACAAAAATTGCAGCAATGATAATGTTAAATAGTTCTCCTAAATGAACAGACAGAAAGCTCTCTGTCCTCTTTAAGACTGCAAATATTTGTGGTTAGAAAATGAAGATGTAGGTAAAGAAATGAAACAAATTCTAATTATGGACGAAAAAGAAATCAAAGACATTTAGTCACATGCAATGTAGGATCTAATATGTCACCTTGCTGCTGCATTGGTGATTATTTTCAGACTGCTGGGATTACGGATCAGCTTATCCAGGATGCTGACAATCTGCTCAAACTTGGGTCTGTTGTTTCTGTCTTTCTGCCAGCAGTCCAGCATCAGCTGATACAAGGCAGCTGGGCAGTCCATAGGAGGTGGCAAGCGATACCCTTCATCAACAGCCTTAATTACCTGCACAAGGATAAAAGTTTTTGAGAACTTGAAGGCACTTGCATCAATTTGTTTTTATCACTTATGTGAACCACATTAACATGGACATTCAATGTTTAAACAATTGTGTTTATTCACTAATTGTCTTGCAGTGCAATGCTCTTGGTTTATCTGCAAAGTAAACCAGGCAGTAAATTAGGCATGCAGAAAGGGCTGTGGGAGAGTTAAGATACAGTATATGACTTTGAGGAAGGTGAGAGTCTAAAAAGGATCTCCACAACTCACATTTGATTGAACTAGAACCATAAATAAAAGCTATATATTTAGCAAGCTGCCTACTTAAATATGCTAAAATGCAAAAGGTCTTGAATGTCACTTGTCTGACCATCCTTACAAACAGGTGTGTCCCATACTCTCCAGTGGATGCTGCATATGGCAGAAGACCAACCAACCTTGTCACAGGAGACTGCACTGGTAGGTAGAAGGTCATGTTGAGAAATGAGTCTGTAACTGATCTCATAGAGCCAGAAAATACTTTAAAAACTTTCCACAAGGTAACTCAATGCTTCTTCTATGAATCTTTTATCAGTTATTTAAATTCAAGCTCTTTTATAAGTTATTTAGATTCAAGGCCAATGAAATCAAAACCACCACATGACAGAATAAAATTTAGCCCAATATTAACACTTTCTAATATAAACTTTTCACAATGTATGATGCCTATTGATCAGTCCTACTATATATAAGTCAAAAAACCAACACGTAAGCAGAAAACAATAAAGGAATATTTTGTTATCCTCTCAGTTGTTTTTTTTTCTTTCTTTTTACTGAATCAGTTAGTAAAAAAACATGAAAAATCTGAGTTAGAGCAGGGATAATAAAAAAGTCCATAATTAAAGCAGCCAATATAAAGATATAGGTTAATATTTCTGTTTCTCATTTTACTGTGAACAGTTATTACAGAAAGGCATCCCACTAGTATATCAGCCTATGTAACACAATTAATTAAACTTCATCAACAATTGAAGTCTTCATGACTAATTAAAAGATATACATAGCTTGCTTCAGACTTGTATTCCACAGGTACTAATTTGAAAGGAAAACTTTTGTTCTGGTTTTTCTTTTTTTTTCTTATTTAGTATGAAGTAGCATTAGCAAAGTATGTCTCCAGCTATGTTACTGACATTCTTGAGTCTAGCACTAAAAATATAATCCTTTGGGAAAATCTATGTGCATTAATGATTGTATATCAGAAGATTTGGTTCATATCTCCCATGGAATAAAACTAGGATTCTTATGGCAACAACAATAAAGAATCACACACACACACACAAAATATATCAACAATCTTGCTTGGGAAATACTATTCCTCTTCTTAAGAAATACTGGGAGAGATACATTAATCATTTGGATTACAGACTTGGATAGTTTACTGGTGCTGCAAAGAAGCCTGCATTTGAAGTCTTCTAATAAAATCACTCTACTACTCTACTTTATCCTTTAATTACTTCCAGAAATATTTTGGTTTCACTACACTTTTAGTAGAAATACTGTATTTCTATTTTTCACAAGCTTCAAGAGCAACTTGTTCTGCATATTTGACATTTACTGAAAGCTTCTATGCGGTATTATAGAAGTGGAACCAAAGAGCATCAACAGAAATTCAGGAGACTTTTCTAATTAATAAGTCAAGGAATATAAAAGACAATGATATCACTGTAGTGAAACTGTTTGAATCATCCTAAAGAAAATCAACAGAGTGATAAGATTCTCTAGTATGCTCCTTCAGAAGTCCAAAATACCCAACTAAAAATATATAAGCCTTTTGTTAAGCTCATCAGAACTTATTCCTGAGAGATGGAGAAATTTTCACTTCTACATCTTCTTCAATGACAACGTCAAAAACTCAGAGCCACCTGGTTTCATTATGCTTCACTTACTTTCACATTCTGATCCTCTGTTTGAGAACAGAACTCAGATAACAGCATACTTACATCCTGGTTGGACATCTCCCAGTACGGCCTCTCTCCATAAGACATCACCTCCCAGAGCACAATCCCATAACTCCACGCATCACTGGCTGATGTGAACTTCCGATATGCTATGGCTTCTGGTGATGTCCATCGGATGGGAATCTTGCCCCCCTAACAGTAGAAGTAAACAACAACAAGAAAAATGGCTCTACCGCAATGAATAGAATTTTATTTTATTTTTTATGATTGATTGCTTTAAAGTAATCTCTAAGATTAACATTTTATCTGTGCAAAACGATCTGGATTTGGCTTCCAATGTGACATTTCAAGTGAACTCCCTTTTAGCACGAAACCTGCAGAAAAGACTCCATGTTTTCTAAGACAGTTAAGAAAATGAAGGGGCCCCACATTTGCTGTGTTTCACTAACCCAAGCCTCCAGTTGCAGAAGGTTCTACACACAGATTACCCTCACCAAGCCAGAAGACAGACACAGATAAAGATTTGGATGGGGTTGTTTGTGCAGAAAGGAGAGCAAAAATATCTGGGGAAGTGGTTTTAAACATTCTTTTACAGTCACAAGAGAAGCAAGCCATCTTTAAATGATTTAAACATGAAAAGAATGAAAGCTGTTGTTATAATTAATATCGTAATTCTGGGAACCACTCTCTCTGATTACGGTCACCATTTGGTGCCATAGGTTGGATTAGTAAAATGCACACAAGAAGCCTCAGGGTGAGTTTCTGCAATATGAAAATTAGAGAGAAGAGTCAGTTTCTAATAGTGCCAGCTATGTCAGAGGACTTTCAGACTCTGATTCGTGGATCACATGTGAGAAAAGAAACTCTACATGACAGCAGTGCAAAATTTCCTATTTAAGGTAGGTCTGGACTGAATACAATATTTGACTACAACAGACAGTTCCAAACTGTTTCCAGTTCCAGGGATATTTTCTTAATATTTCACCCTAGACTGTAACCATTTAACACACGTCTGAAACCCCCATTACACTGCAGTCTGCTCATATACCTAGCTTCACAATCACCTGTGTGGGAAGGGGGTGCTATTATTCCCACTGAATAACCAGCAAGAATGAAAGCATAAAAATAATATCTGTGTACCTGCACTCAAGGCAGACATAAACTCATCAGCTTTAGTTTAACCAGCTTAGTTAGCAGTAGAAATGTGGACATTAAGTGTTCATTAGAAACCTAAAGACAGCTCATTTGGGCACCTAAGTGTCTGCGATTTCTGCACAAATTAGCTTAAATGTAGTCAACAGAGGTCAACAGTTTACTCAGTCTGCAATTCAGAACTATAAAATGTCACCAAATATTTCTTAGAAGCTTGGTAAAGGTCAGAGATGCGATCTAATATGGCATAGAGATCTGTATGGATCTCAACCTATTCAAAAGACTCCTTACCTTTACCTTAGCCAAAAAGCAAACCTTAATTTCATACATAACCCTTACAATTAGGTAAAGACTGAATTTCCACATTACTGGTGGACCAGTAAATAGGACACAGTAATTACATACGGGCATTTCAAACCACTCTTCATTACAGAAGCCAGATTGGAGATCCTGATGTCTCTCTGTTTCAGACCTCAAAATCTATAATAAAATGTGCTTTAGTCAAGAAAAGTACATTCTATTTTCTATTCGTTATATGTTATTTGTAATTCCCAGTGCTGCTGCACTGAGAGTGTAAAAATGATTTTGTTTTCCTCATACTCTATTGAGAAACAACACTATGTGCATTTTACAAAGGTCCCGAATCCCTCAGTGAGCCCAAAGCACAGCTAAGAAATGAGTAAAGCTCTCTCATATTATGGTACTTAAACAACAAATTCATTTGCCTTTTATGATTCAGAGGTGACAAAGATCTCTATTCAACTTTTTCAGTCTTTTTTCTTTATGTACTAGTAGATGACTTTGTTTTCCTCTGTTCCCACATCTTACCCTATAAGGAATGTGAGTACTATGGAGAAAGTCAACCTGATCTAGTGGGCAAGCCTGCCCGCAGCAGGAGGCTTGGAAGTAGATGATCATTAAGATCCCTTCCAACCAAAGCCATCCTATGATTCTATGATCCTAATTTTAAAGGAATAAAACTTCACCATCACAAATAGAAACAGTTTCCCAAGCCACTCATCCCACTGGCTTAGAAATCATCTGCAAATCTCAGCAGACTCAGAGCACAGCAGAAAGGCTGCACAAGCAGTAGGTCATACAGGAAAACATCAACACTGGTGCTTGGTTGGAAAGGAACAGTGATGCTCTTTTACTTACGTTGGCATAATGGCTAGTTATGCAAAACATCAAAGTGTCACTTTGGGGTACTCAGAATTCTACTCTCTCAACATTTGAATTTCCATGGATGGTTTCAGTCTCACTTTCTACAATTTTGTGTTAAAATGTGAACCCTCCCTGCTGATTCTTAGAGAAATAATTTTCAGATGTCACATGGAAAAATGTGTTCGTAGCTAGAACATAGGAACTTTATGCAATGAAGGCAAATATCATGTTTGATAGAAGGTCTTTAACATTTAAAAGAAATGTATACAACTATTACAATTCATACAGTTGGAGAAAATAATTTACACTAACTGATGCTAATTAGTCTCCAAGCATTTTGGGACAGTTTTAATGATGGGTAAGAAAGATTATTATATCAATGTTTATGTATCAATTGGTTTTAATGAAAAGTACACTGACCCTATACTCTATTATAAGGAATTACATTTTCTTTGCTAAGTCTTAACTATAATTCACTACAAATCTACAGACACATGCAGCATTTCCATAAACAAGAGTAAAACAAGGAGAGTGTTAAAATGTAGCTAAAAAAGAAATAAACTGTCACTAGCAGACTACAATTTTGCTATTCCGCTCCACGATTTGTCATAAAAATGTCAATCTTTGTTTAAAGGAGGACTGATGACTTATTTCATGAATAATTCAGGAGCAAGAATAGGAAACAAGTTCTAGTAAGTACGTTTTATATATAGAAGTGTTTAAACATAAAAACAATTCTTCCCAAAGGACTATGCAGCATGTACATTTTCACAGATGTTCAAGTATCAATATATGTAGGAAATCTGAAGATTCATAACAACCTAAATGAATGCTTTTCTATCACTGTTACCTTTGAAAATGTTAAGGCTTACTGTGATTTAAAAAAGTCTATACTGTAATTCCAAAAGCAGGTGATCACTCTGAACTAAAAAATCCCTTCTCAACTTTTCTCCATCATTTTAAAGAATTACATGTATTTTTTAGACATTCATCACCTCCTCAGTTTTTCTTCTTTGTCTGGGTTGTAGCTATCTTACATGAATTATCTTTGCACAAATTAAACTAAACACATTCTCATAAACCACAGACTTGGAGCTAGGAAAACTAGACTCCTCTACTTCTTTCCATATTTAAAATTAATGTAATGATTCTTAACTTCCAAACTGTTGTGATAATAGTACTAAGAAATCCTACTCATATTTTTTTTTGCTATGTATTGTATGCTCAATAGGCATTCATACAACTTAGCCTTCTTTATTTGATATTGCTTAATAGTTTCATAGAGCAAGTCATACCTGACAATGGGGCTACAGTATTGGTGGATAAGGGAAGAGGTACTGTTGTCATCTACCTGAACTTATGCAAAGCAATTGATACTGTCCCACATTATATAGTTGTATAGCATATACTTTATATACTATACTATAAAATGAAGACATGGATTTGATGGGTGGACTAGTTGGCAGACAAAGAATTGACTTGATGGTTGCACTCAAAAAATTGCACTCATTGTGCACAATGGCTCGATACCCATATGGAGACCAATGACAGGTTATGTTCTTCAGCCAGTATTGAGGCCAGTATTATGACAGGGACAGTGGGATAGAGTGCACCCTCAGCAAGTACTAAGCTGAGTGATGTGGCTGACATGCTGGAGGAAAGGGATACCATCCAGAGGGGTCTTGATGGGCTTGAGAGGAGGGCCCATGCAAACCTCATAACATGGCCAATAGCAAGATAATGCACCTGGTATAGGGCTATCCCAAATATAAATACAGGCTAGGTGATGAGTGGATGGAGAGTAGCTCTGTCGAGAAGGACTTGGGTGGATGAAAAGCTTTATGTGAGTGAGCAGTGTGTTCTTGCAGCTCCAAAAGCTGACTGTATCCCAGGCTGCATTAAAGAAGTGGAGGTTGCAAGTAGAAGATGATCTTCCCTCTCTTCTCCAGTCTTGTGAGACTTCACCTGCATTTCCGCATCCACCCTTGCTGCCCCCAAAATAGATCTGTTGGAGAGAGTCCAGAGGAGGTCCAGGAAGATTATCAGAGGGCTAGAGCACCTCTCCTATGAAGAAAAACTGAGAAAGTTGGGGTTATCTAGCCTAAAGAAGAGAAGACTCTGAATAGGCTTTACATTTTTCCAAGCATCTTTCTGAGACTTAAAGGGGACCTACAGGAAAGATGGGGAGGGAATCATTATCAGGAAGCATAGTGATAGGACAAGGAGTAACATTTTTAAGCCAAAAGGGTATGGTTAGGTTAGATAGTAGGAAAAATTCTTTACTATGGAGTGGTGAGGCACTGGAAAAGGTTGCCTAGAGAAGCTGTGGAAGTCCCTTCTCTGGAAGTGCTTTGAAAGGTCTACCTACTCTACTGGAAGGTGTCTCTGTCCATTATAGGGGATTTGGAACTAGATGTTTTTTAAGGTTCCTTCCAAAACAAATTATTTTGGGATTCTATGATATCTCTGTTGCTTATTATCCAGAGCAAAATCTGAAGGTCTAGTATTATTAGCTCCTATCCTTTAGAATTAGGATTGTTGGGAAGCATACAACTTAGAATACAAATGAGCAACAAAACAAAACAAACAACAACAAAAAACCCCAGCTCCACCATCACAGATATGCCAAGGAAAACACGTTCATCCAAATTTGTTTGACACAGGCTTATAAAAAGGAATTTACATGTGCATACATAATTAATTAGTGGTAATAGGTTTACTGATTATTTTCTGAAGATAAACAGAAATTTCTTATATTTTTTGTCATCGTCTCCCTTTAAGCACATGCTTAGTGTGAGGTTAGATAAGCTCCCTTAATTTGAGAAGGAAGAAAGCCTTAGCATTAGAGATGGTCAGACTTTGTTATTGCAGATTCAAATCCCTGGCAGCCCAGGTCAGAGAGACTCTCTCAGGGTTTGAAATTAGGAAGCCAGCAGCAACTGAAGGTTTTATTCGCTCTAGATGGAACTGTGATTCCTACAGTATCTGGCTGTTCATTCTAATTCATCTCAAGCCAACAAAGTCCCCATTTTATTTCTCATGAGCCTGGTGCAAGGCGCCTGGTTTCCAGGCCTTCGTACTCCTTCCAGCATTGTGATTTATCACTTGTACAGGATGACTGTCACAGGCCACTCAGCCACAAGCGTGGGGAGAGCAAAATCAAGAATAATTGGATCTAACAGGAAAATTAGAACAACATTGCAGGAAAACCTGAAGGTAAAAGACTGGAATTAATTCATTACCTTAGGACTTGGATTAATTCAGGGACACCTTAGTGGGGCATAGCAAGATGGTCTCATGTGAGTGAGATGAGCCTGGTTAACACCTTAAAATTATACAGCCTTTCTGCTTCAGCCCTTAATAATGAATATTTTATCTTGAATCTACCTCCTTCTCAAGTGATAATGGAGTGCCAGTTCTGTTCTATACACTTATCAGGCAAGATAATTTGTCATTGTTTTGTTTTTTTTTTTCTTTTTTTTTTTTGACAGACCCTTTGGAGGACTAAGTCTGTATTACTGTCTTTTTGTATACCAAGGAAACGCAGGACAGATATTTCCTGTCAAGCAGCAGTTGCAACAATGTGCAGTGAAAGAATTGTTCTCAGCAGAGAGAACATGCCAAGGAGTGGTGCCTCACTGTGTCCACTCTACTCTGACACAGTTATATGGGGACATATAATCAGGACACTTACCACCAAAGCACAGTGCTTTTGGAGTGATGCAGATTTAAGGAGAAGTCAGTTATGCATGCAAATATAGGAACTGGATACACTGAAATGCTATGAACACCACTGATATGTCCAAGGACAAACTTAAACAGTCTATACTCATCTACTGATTACCCAAATACTATACACCTGAGAGACATAATTACAGTCCTTCTACATGTGTGATGGTTTAAATTTAACTTCAGTTCATACTGTTCCACCAACTTGTCATTCGGACATCTAAAAATAATAAGAATAGAAAAGCTCAATTTGACAATGAAAACTTTAATATAGCCTTGGCCTTTCAATTAAAATCAAATAGGTGTAGAGTGCATAGATAATTACAGTACATCCCCTCCAGCACAGTTAGTGGATTTGCTGCAGATGCTGGCTTCTGCTTCTGTAAGCAGGAAAACCTCAGGCTACTTAGGGCTTTCTGTGGTATGAAGGCAGTGACGGTAACTCAGAAGCTAAAATATGATCCTGTCAGGTAGGAAAGTTTTCTTATTAATCCCAGTTCTCTATATTTCATATCTTGGAATCATAGGATCGTAGAATGGCTTAAGTTGGAATGGACCTCAGAGATCATCTAGTTCCAACTCTCTTGCAAGATGATCTTTCCCTGTGCTTCAGAGCACTTGTACAATAGTGCAAATATAGTATAGATTATGTATTGAAAAATGACAAATTATATCACTTAGGCAAAAACATCACACACAGCTTCTGAGAACAGAACAACATAACATTCATCCAGTTAGTGTATTATGAAAGCTTGAATGGCTGACTGGGTTTTTTTTTTTGGTGTATGCCAATCCAGAATTGCAATAATGAATTAAAACAATGTAACTGTTCTCAGGCTTTGAATTTTACAGGTGGAAAATAGGAGTGGAAGAAGTGAAAGAGAAGTGCAATGAAGCTGTGAAGCACAAGTCTTATGAGGTGCAGCTGAGGGAGCTGGGATTGTTCAATCCGGAGGAAGGAAGGCTCAGGAGAGACCTTATTGCTCTCTGCAACTGCCTGAAAGGAGGCTGTGGTGAGGTGGGGTAGGCCTCTTTTCCCACGTAACTGTGATAGGATGAGAGGGAATGGCCATAAAGTTGCTCCAGAGGAGGTGTAAGTTGGCTATTAGGAAACATTTCTTCTCTGAAAGAGTGATCAGGCACTGGAATGGCTGCTCAGGGAAGTGATGAAGTCACTGTCCCTGGAGGTGTTCGAGACATCTAGGTGTGATACTAAGGAACATGGTTTAGCGGGCAGTATCCATGGTAGGTGGATGGTTGGACTAGATGATCTTAGAGATCTTTTCTAACTTCATTGATTATGTAATTCTGTGAAACATGTAAAAGATTTATTTCCTCATGTATCTCTATACATTTGCTTGCTACTTCTGATATTAAGCAGAAAACCAGGAGTGTGATTCATCCTCAATGTTTGAGAATTTGGAAATTGGCTATAACTTGCTTTTGTTTTGCTCTTTTCTAAGATGCTATTAAGTAGTTGCCATCCTTTAGCCATAAAGGCATTTTATTGTTTGTTCTGATGTCATTATTTTAAAAACTATTTTGTCATGGTTTTGTCATAAATGCTCTAGGAGCAGACCTTGTGCCGATACAAGGCAGCTGCACTGTGAACTACCCACCCTTCTGCCAGTTGCTCACAGAACAGTGTCACAGAGAGCTTGGGGAAGTGCTCAGGAGTGCACCAGGAGGTATGACAGGAACAGTCCGGGTCTTAAATACAGTGAAGCTGTATATCCACTGAGGGGAAATGCACTCTGTGGAATGCTTTCACACTCATGGTCCTCAGTTGTTTAAGCTGGGGCCCAACCATGCAAATGCCCAAACTATCTGGTTCTGTGTACAAAATTCACTTCAAAGGAAACTCGAGCAGAGAGACAAACAGCAAACGCCCTTGTCCTTTTCTCAGAATCAATATGTGGCTGAGTTACATTCAGTGACTGTTTTTGAAGGAAATTCAATTGTCCTAGGTTGTATTTGAAGGTTTTAATTATCTGAGCATCTCCTTGCAGAAGTTTGCAAATACACCATAAATGCCAGATGGAGTTTACAGAACACGAATATACTTCTCAAAATAGTTTCTTTCCATCACACTTCATTATCTAAATGTAAATAGGAAGTTAGATTTAGAAAATAGGTGGCAAAAGGAGAAGAAGAAAATAATTTCAATGCTGCACTTGGTCACAGACTATTTAGATGCGATGCTGGCTGGAAACACTGATGCTGAGCATCCTGGTTTGTCCTAGCCCACCTGGGGATATAAGCCATTTATGTGTTCCCCATCTACACCAAAATCCACCTCAGTTATAAAGCTCTATGATATGCAGCATGCTGGGGATGTGCTTGTTTTTTTCTTCTGCCTTTACAAATTTTTCGAATAAGTTAACAAGGACTCAAAAAGGTCTTCAGGTCTTAATGTGAGTACCCCAAATGCCCTTACTAAATTATATTAAACTATCCATTTGCATGCCAGGTAAATTTTGGAACATGAGAGCTTACCTTTGAAGCCTGGCAAAGGCATGTGTCTTGAGGATAAGTTGTACTAGGGATGGGAGGAGTCCTCATCATGGAGATATTAACAGACAGGGTATGTGTAGGAAACAAGAGAGATATCTTATGCGTGCTGGGAATTTGCTGTATAAGTCTTTGAGTGTAATGTTTAAATAGCCAGAAGGAGAACAGCAAGAACGATTAGGTTTGGAAAAAATGTTTAGAAAAGAAAAAAATGGAGGGATATGTGTGAAGAGTGAAGAAACTTCAATGCATGTGAGTGGCTGCTTTCAAGAGGAGACTGAATATCTGCCACTAGTCATTGGTGAAAGAACAGAGGTTAACTGCCTCAGTTGCAAAGCATACATACTGGGGGATGTCATTTGACAAGGCAACAGGCCTCTATGATTGAACTACAGGTGATTATCTTTTAAGGAACTCTTCCATTATATTAATATTTAACTATGAATGCGTCTATACTAAACATGAAAATTGCTTTCTCCTATTAGTGTCTCTTTATATTAACCATGAGAGAGATCTCTGCAGACAGTTCCTAAAGCAGCATGTATTGCACACTTCTACCAGCATGCAACACTTTGTCAGAAGTCAGAGAAAGCACAAAAGGGTCAAGTAAAGAACAATGTCCTTATATATGATAAATGGTAAAAGTATGATTGATAATTTTACATACTAATATGTATATATACATATTTATATGTATATGAATGTATGTGTAAGAAAACAGCTAGGATACCTTTATTTGTTTTTCAATTAAACTACCACAATAATTGCTTGTTCCTGTCAGTGATCAAGAATGAAGGAAACCCTAGAAAACCCATATCAAAATTCTGCTGATACATTCTACTCCAATTTGTTTTGTACAGTGAAGAGAAAATGGCTGCTAGGCTTCATTATAAATTTTTCTTGAGTACGATACCCTGTGAGCAGCTCTATATCAGACAAAACCTTCTCTATCTCAGATGGAACAAAACAGTTAGAAGTAAGTCTAACTGACATCATTATGTCTCTACCACCTTGTGTATACAATATAAGAAAAAAGCACAGGATCTTTTAAAGAAGACTGCTTTTTAATTTTACTGAAGTATTTTCTCAGTTAGAGCTACAGCAGCAAGTATGAATGATGTGCCCTTTATACAACAGCGATCTCAGCTCCAATCAAGACATAAAGAGCACCATACTGTAAGGTATAAAAACATAAAGATAAAAAGATTTTTTTATTTCTGAGTGTTGTTTTTTTTAAAAAAAAACTGTGTAAGAGTTGAATAACCAGTGTGACAAAACCTTCATGCATCAAGTCTTACATCACTATGTACCAAACTACGTTAGGCCCTAGTTGTGGTATTCATTCCTTGATATATACAGCAAAAAGAAACCTAGCCATGAATTTTTCATACTGCAAGGAAATTAATCTACCAACAGGATGTTTTCTTGCCTTTTGTCTTTTCTGAGACTTAAGTAAAAACAAAGCTGTGATGAGCTTATCGTTTCTTGAACACCTGCGGCTAAGGAAGATTGGAGAGCCTCTGCAGCAAAGAACATAAGCTTCAGGGACTTCCTCAGCTTTCAGACCAACTTTATCATAACAAACAGTGTAATTTTAAAAGGAAAAACTCACCCTTGTTGTGTAAGCAGCTTCTGGATCATCTTCCAATACGCGGGAAAGACCAAAATCTGAGACTTTGCACACCAAGTTACTATTGATGAGTATGTTACGAGCAGCTAGATCACGGTGGACGTAACCCATATCTGACAAATATTTCATGCCAGATGCAATCCCACGAAGCATGCCTACTAGCTGAATGACTGTGAACTGGGCATCGTGTTTCTGGAAAACATTTGAAATGTCATTTCAGAGATTGTTAGTGCACCTCCACATATAAGATTTTGATTAAGATTCTGGAAATTCCTTAGGCAAAGAGCTCATTAGTCAGAGATCAAAAGTTAAATGCCACACATGGCACTACTTTGATCTGTAGAGAATAATCTGCCCATCAGCTGAGAGAAAAGAGACAGATTTTCCATTCAGATAAAAATTCAGTTTCCCTCTTCTTGTTCAAATCAGATTTTTAATTTCCTTTATGGGCCCTGTATAAAAGTGGCAAATAAATCTAAGTTGTGCATGCCCCTGAGTCTGGAGTGTCAAGAAATTAGAGAAACAGATGTCTAGCTTCACTGAAAGGGAACTGGTAGTGAAAATCCCCACCTTACCCAATAGGCTAATGAGTTTTCTATTATGTAAGTATTATTTTTTTAGCTGCAACAAATGTTGTCCCGATTCAGTGCGTTTCAAATGCCTCCCAGATTAGAACTCATTTCTTCAAATTTTCCTCAAGTTCATGAATACAAAATCGCTCAAGCACACTGTGGCCTAGAAAATGATAGTTGTATAGATTTCTAATTGTCTACTTCTAGACACATGTTTTAAATCTCTCAGCTCTTACTAATGCCATTTGTTAACACTGAGCTTTGATATTGATATACAGATACGTAGACAACAGGATAACAGTATGTCCTACAACAGCTCTCAAATGAATCCCCTAGTGCCATAAATGTATCATCATGGGCAGCTCTCCAGCTCTTCCTGCTGCTTCTTCCAGAACTTTATTAAATACACTGGAGTTGGCTCTGCCATGTGTGATGAGCTCACACAAATTAGCCTGACTGTAGTCATTTCATTTCTGATTAATATACTTAGGGGCAACATTAACGCTGTAAACATTAGATTAAGATATGGCACAGAGGATGCTTAAAGAGCCTCTCGGAATTCCCTTTCATGAAGGAATTTATTATTATTATTAAAGCCTCTTGGCAGTTCCCTGCTATAAAACCTTCTTTAACTAGAGCCTACTGGGAGGGCATCTATGTAGACCCTAGAAAAGATTTAGCTAGAAATCACAAGAAAGTTTCTAACTATGACAGGAATGAGATCCTGAGATAGCCTTCCAATGGCAATAAGAAAGGCAAGATAACTTCCTGTAAGAAGCATTTGTAAAATGGGATATATGACCTGGGTTGCTTGTGATATGAGTCAAAATGTTCTTATTCTATGTTTCCATGCAACCACACTAGAAGAAAAAAATAAATAAAAAATCACACCCAAATGAACGAACAAGCTAAACAACTGTTTTCTACAGCCAGAAAATATTTTTCTTTCCTCAGAGCTTTCTTCAAGGATTTCAAGCCTATACAAAATATATATCTCTCGGTACAGGTATATTTCATTCAGATACAGTGACACATTATTTATATGTATTTTACATGCTTCAATGGACATCATAACATATACAGCACATATTGAAACTAAGGTTGACAATTTGCTCCCTTTAGGGGTTAAACGTCTAGTTGAGTGTTATGAATTTGGGGGATAATGTCATTCAACCGTGGTAGAACCAAAGCAGTCTCCCAGACAACAGCTGAGTTCACCCTAACAAATTAAAATTAAACTAGTGTTTCCCCTCAGATGGAATTTCATTTCTGCTATACTTCTTGTTTTGCCACATGTAAATCTTGGTGACACAGGGAGTGTTCAAATTTTTTTAGGCTCGCTACCAACTTTGACTGAAAACAAAGATAAATCAACAGCAGTTGAACAGCAGTATGTCTAAGCTTGGGGAAAGAAAACAGGCTAATAAAGTTTGCTAGCAAAAGATTTCAAACACCCTCACGTAAGGGCTATTCCCTAAACTTTTAACATTTAGGGAAATGGCTCTTGGCTCACCATTACTAGTTTACCAACAGTGTTTCCACAAATCTGTTTGCTTTGGAAATCACTTGCAAGATATACAGGCTGCCAACCAACAAGCACAACTGTATTACAGTGTTAGCTTTGCCCCAAGAAAAACAATTTTTATTTAAATGTGCCAGAATTATTTTTATTTAATAGACATGACATGCAAATAATACGAAAAATGTTTCACGTCTTTTTGGAATAATAGTGGCAGGCAGCAAGATGTCAAAATGCAACATCCTTGCAGATCATAATGAAGACAATCAGTGTAAATAATGAAGTATTAAGGATGCTCATGATGTATCAGAGTAGAGTGATTACAAATTCATAACAAGCTCAGAACAAGAGCTGGTCATGCCCAATGTAATGATCTATTGCACTCACCCGTAAGAAGCTGTCCAATGAACCATTTTCCATGTATTCAGTAACAATCATAACTGGTTTACCTGCAAATACATTACAGTGGTCAGGCATTTAAAATGACTACAGAATGACTGGTAAAAAACAGGCATTTCAGACCCATCCAAATCTACCAAATCCCAAGGAAGATCTTAGTGTTAAAATAGAAAGCAAAAAGATACATGCAAAAAAACCACTGCGCCTACAATACAACTGTTTGCAACAACATCAACAGAAACAGAGTTCCTTTGCTAAAACCTGGTATGATTTTTAGCAGGTGACGCATCCTGTATTTTCAGCATACTGTGCCTTGTCCAGCAGGTGAGCCAAACAGTTGCATTTATGCAGCTGTGCTCTGCCAGGCACATATCCTGATGTTTCTTCCTGAAGGGAACTGGGCATGGGCTACAGAAGAGTCACAGCTTGTCGCCTGAGGTGTCTGCTCTGCACAACAGAGGGGTGAGGGCTCTGCTGCAGTGGCACAGCCAACATGTTCCTGATGTGGAGGTACCTGAGAGCAGCAGCACGCTACCTTTAGTATTACTCCTGCACCATTGGAAAGCCTCTCGTGTATGAAAATTCATCTGGGCAGATTCAGACCAGTTTGTGAAACTGTTCTTTTTACATGAAGGTATTCTGTAACATAACTGAGGTATTATATACGACTTTGACATGCTGAAGAGAAATTAATACAGAAATGAATGTGATTACGGCAAAGTTTCCAAAAGTCACTGCCCTGGTAATATTTCACCACCATATGCAGTTTGTTATTTCATAATATTTTTTAAAGCTTTGTTTATTTTCTCTTTGTGGTAGAGAGAAAGGTGGGTACGAATATGGAATTATTTAAGGAGATAAACTGTTATTTCACATATAATACAGAAAGGCTTCTGATCATAAAAGCATGAAAAAAGCCTTCATATGGTATAGCTGGTGATAATTCTTTTAAATGAACTTTTAAAAATGAAGCTTTTAAAATTGAGCAGGATTAATTTTGAAGATATATCTGCTATAATCAAAATCCAGAAAGCCACGAGAAAAGCAAAGCAAATTTTAACTACCCTTTTTTCCATCCCTTACTCCCAAAATTTTCTTCAAAAAGAAATTCTTAAGATGAGAAACATTAATTTCAAATTATTGAAATGATTTGAATTCTTCAATGACTTTTCAGTAGAAAATCTTTTGTCCTCTCTGCATAGGTGAAGTGGCTAAAACACTTTCTTTCTGCTGTGCAGCTGATGCATTATGCTGTGGGAGACAAACTAACGGGAGTTAATTGACTGCCATCCATTAACTAGTGAGAACGGATTTTCCATTCAAAACATTGACTTAGAATTATATAAGATATAGTACAAATAAAAGACCGAATGATGTAAAAGTTCCAGAAGTTTTCTGTTGCTTGCTTATTCTTGTTGCTTGCAGGAAATATGCAGTGACAGAAAATGTACCCTGTTTACATTGGGTATGTAATATTAGCCCAAAGGTATTTCTGGACCTTTAAAGTATATGGCAGCACTTTACTATGGCTATCCAAAACTTTCTATGATAATCCATGCAGTAAGAAACCAGGAGAAAGTGAATTTGTTTTCTGTATAAACTCAGTTTTATGACACGTCAGAAAATTGAAATTTCAGTAAGAAGATCCATCTTTCAGCCTACTAGGAGAGCATCTTCCTGCCTCGGTCTTCCAAATTAAGAAAGTACTAAGTGCAGGGTTTCACTCATATCCAGTTAGAAACGTGTCTGTAATAAGAAGCATATGCTCTGAAGCAACACCGTTCTTTTAAAAGAACGCTCTGCATTCATTTATCAAAGCACAGCCGTTCATACACGATAACAACTTGTGTCAACAGTGTTGCTGAAATTTATTATACTAACAGACTACAAATTGCTGTAAAATATTAGTAAACTATGCAGAACATGTGTGCTGGCTATTAGGATTACTGACTACAGCACGCCTGGGAGACTGGTGTAAAGGAAAATTCAGAACCGAAATCAATTTGAAGCAGGGGGCTGAAGTTGTATTTGGTGAGTGCAACTCCTTCACATTGCCAGCATGTCGGCAGGCAGATCCCAGCCATCACAGCTGGAGAGCTTCTTGTATCAAGCAGTCCTGCTGTAGGGATTGCAGTTACTGCAGCTTCAGAAGAGTGTTTAGTATGAGAAGTTGAGTTCACCTCTGAGACTTCTCAAAAGACTTGAGCTAATGAAGAAAGGTCACACTGCCTGCTTATCTGGATTAGGAGAGATCCAGAGAGTAATTCAAAGACTTTCTCCTAATGGTGTATATAAACCAGTGCTTATGAGTGTGATTTAGTATCTATCATTACAAAATATGAACACTTGCTAAAATGTTATTAGAATATGGTTGGGTTTAAAAACAAGACAAAATCAAGACAAGATAAAAACAAACAAACAACATAACCCACCTTCCTACTGCTCTGAAACTTTACTGGATGTTAAAGAGATATAAAGGATTATCTTTTCTTGCATTTATGCCATTTAATTTTACCCAGTAAAACAGATAGAAATACTTCCATAACAGTTTTCTCAACCTTCGTATTACTATTCCAGCCATCTGGAGAGGAGGCTGAATCCCTGATGCTTATATTGACTTCAGCTGGGAATACTTGGATGTTGCTCCCTCATAGTTCAGTGTGATAGACAGCAAACCCTCCCAGCCACCCTTGAGACAGAGAGCAAGTCTGATATGAATACTGCCAAAGAATAAACTTACTAATGCTCTCCTACACAAGTATACAAGAAGTTAGAATTAGTAATGCGCATTTAGAAGCATGGTCAATATTCTGCATGCAGAGCATTAAACTATTTTTTGAAGTGCCACAGAAATACAAAATGTAACAACATAGAGATCAGCGCAGCTGTGTACTGACACTTTTGTTTCAAGAAATCAAGGGTTTGTAAACGTTCTTTTGACTGCACAAAACGAATGTCATTAAAAAGCAGGAGTAACCCGAATTTATACAGGCAGATCCGGCAACCTTTTTGTAACAGGAACTGCAAGGTATGAGTTGAAGAATAATATTTTTGTTATCTAAATCAGCAAAACAGACTTTCATGAATTATACCTAAAGGAAGAATTATAATTGTATTTCTTTCTAACATATAGGGGTTTACACACTTTTTGTCATTTATTTTGAAACATATTTGAATTTATTTCATATACTTAATCACAGTAAGCTGTGTAAATCTTTTGTGTGGTTCTGTTTGTGAAATCTTGAATGACCCACTTTGAAAATCAAGATTGCTTAGAAACAACAAAACCATTTACTAAAAAGAAGTGAGAACTGTACTCTGCTCAGTTAAACTGAAAATGTCCTCTGCACATTTCACGCAGTTCACTGAAATGACAAGGAGATCTTCTTTGTAAAGACTTGCTTTATCAGTAAAGTCCTCTAGCACAAACTAGAAAATATACTACACAATTTTTCCACTCTGCTGAAGAATTTCAGGGCACCCTGAATTATCGTCAGCTTTAAAGAATAACTCATGCAAAGTCTTACCGATCTCCTACTTACCAATGACTACAGCACTTTGGCCCTTAAATTTATCGTGTTATTTGCAGTGGAAACTTAATGTAGATGAAGTCTTTGAATTTATGTCTTTCAGAACAAACTTACATTTCATGCCTATATTTCATGCCTATTTTCTGTTACCAACTATTTCTGTCTTTGCATCCCAAAGTAGAGACCAATCAGCAGCATAAGGAATGAGAGCCAGAACTCTCCTAAATAAAGCAGCACCACAAGTAGGAGATCCCACCAGCTGCTTGTAAAGAGATCATGTTACTCTTGGGAGCTGCTTGGAAAGGCTGGAAAGAGGCTGCTGCAGCTGACTTTGGACAGCTAGGTAAGACCAATATCAGCATTCAGGAATGCCTGTTACAACACACTACTATCTTAATGTGGAGCTGAAGAGGAGCTGGAGAGGGTTCTTCAGATATGTTTCTTGACCAGGGAGGTACCATGTATGGATGGAGTTCTTAACTACTTCTTTGTCTCAGAAGAGATTACTTTGTTATCATTAACACTGACAAAATTACGCTTTAAAACAAAACAAAATAAAAACTAACCCATAATCCAAAGGTAGATTTAGAAAATGTGCATTAGAAAAAAGCTTAAACATTATCAATGGAATAAAATTAATTTTATTACCAACAGCTTAAAATTTTTAAAGAGATTTTTACCTAAGCAGTATTAGTTCTAGAGGCTATTTAAAATGCCTCATGCTGGTACCATACTGAATATCACATAGAGTATTTTCCCTGCATGAAAACCACGTAAGAAAGGTGGACTTATTTATATACTAGCATCAGTTGCTGTAGCCAGGTAGGCTGTTCATTAACTTTCACTAATGATAAATTCTAATGATTTAGTTGAAGGCAGAAAGTATTGCTTCAGTGCAATTAGGAAACCTTAGGATACCAGACTCCATGACTTCTAATAGATTATATCTGTAAGTGCCTCTTGGCCACTTTGTAGTAATTTATATCCCTGAAGTATTAAATTGGTTCCTAAAATCTGCCAGCTTATTACTTAGCTGCAATGTTCTTTAGAAATGCTCCTTTACACCACATCATCTGTTCTATTTTCAAGCAGACTACTTATATTCCCCATTTTTTTCCTATCTTATTAACCCAGCGTTCTGTTTTTAAGTCCTTGATATCCTGAGAGCAGCAAAACAGACAAAATCCTTGCCTCTTTGCTGGATCCATCAGCATAAGTGTACAAACATTTCCTTTCTTATCTCTCATGGATGATATTTGGTGAATTCGATCAGGGTTATGACATAAACATCTCTGGAAGGATTTGCAGAGCATAAACACTGATGAGTCAGTGTTTTCATCTCTTCTACTCTTTTCTGATTGATCAGACTATCACAGAATATTTTAGGTTGTAGGAGACCTCCAGAGGCTATCTGGTGACAGTTCCCATGCAAAAAATAATCTCATGTTAAATCTTACTTTTAGTCACAACACCCTCCAGTCGGATGATGTTGGGGTGGTCAAACTGCCCCATGATGCTTGCTTCTCCCAGGAAATCCCTTCTCTGTTTTTCTGTGTAGCCAGCTTTCAGAGTTTTGATGGCCACTGAAATTTCCTTTTTAGAAGGCAGCTTCAGGCGCCCACTGCACACTTCTCCAAATTCCCCTAAAAAAAAAGTGGAAAAAAAGATGAAAGATTAAATGTAGTTATTTCACGGGGATTTAAGAAGACTCGGTGTTCAGAAAAAGTCCCTAAATTGCGATATCTACTGATAGACCGCAGACGTGAACTCAGAGGTAGTCTGCAGATCACTACTTAACTTTTCCAGGCTTCTGCTCTCTAGCTGTTACTCTGGAAAATGTCACCTACTTGCACTGAAAATTCAGATGACTGCAGAGGAGAGGAATGTATAAACATCCCCAGAAAATTCTGATTTTCTTTCCTAGGTGATGCACTCAGACAACTGCAAGAGGTCAACAAATTAACACAGAGTATTGGAATAGTTGTGTATCCTTGTCAACATTAAACTCATCTTGGCCAGAGAGAATTTGGTTCCCAATTATTTTATTTATTCCAATTTTTTTAAATTCCAATTAAAGATTACATACAGACCCGATGAAAGTAGGCCATACAGATTACTTTTGTTCTACCATTATTCAGATAGATCTAATTGCATGAATACATCCTGTCACCATGGGTCTACAGGACATGATAGTCCACTATGAATACTATGCCCACTGTGAACTGCATGAGATCCTTAAATAGAAAATAGCAAAGTTTGATGTATGTTTACTTTCATACAGTATGGTTTATCCATTGCTATGTAACATCCTGGAAGAAATAAAACTTACTTAGCATTTAAATGAAGAAGCATGAAACGTTAACAGGTTGATGGAAGAAAATAATTCACTCAGAAATTTCTATATTTTTTTTTAATGAGTACACCAAGAATATAAGTTTCAATATCTCAGTAAATAAATAAATATGAATAGTAACTGACTTTTGATTCCCAACAATCCAACTCTTCCCATACCTAAGACTTCTTATAATGCAATAAAGTGCACAGAGAGCACCTAGGTTAAAGTAACTTTCAGAACAGTTTGCTTCCTTGTTTTAATGACAAAATAACTGAAAAAACAGAAAACACTATACAAAGAAATGATGACATTCAGGAAAATGGGGGACAGCAAGAATTGCCCTACGTCTTTATACGGGAAACAATTTACTGAATAGAAAAGAAAGTCTTTATAGAAACTACAGGATTGGAGGCATTCAACACTCATTTTCTGTCAATAAATGCATAACGTTATTTTTTTTTTATAACGTTTATATTTTAGGAAAATTGAAATCATGTTGTTTTTTGTGGATTTAATGTTCAGAAAAGTATGATGAATTTACATCTCTGTACTGAAATCCTCATGCACTATTGATTTCAGATACTATATCACGTGGGAGATGTTTTAGATTTTACCTTCAACCCATTTATTTATGCACTAATGCATAATCTGTAAGTTGCATTCTTCTTTCATAAGTTTGCCACCCATATGGCTGGCATTAGAGTTCATGTCCCATCAGTGACACTGCAGTTCAGGAATGATGAAGAGAGTAATAGCAATGACCAGAATCTTAAAAATCTGGCTTGCATGTTCATGTTCCTAACTCAAGGAACTGAGCCTATTTATTTACAACAAGGACTGAGGAAAGGGAGAGATGATAATGGTTTTGGCATATCAAAATGATGGTTAGATTTACATTAAAAAAATATAGAACTGAAAGCCATAATATGTTATTATCAGTTGCTGAGCTGCTTCATCTTCTGGGTATGATATTGAGCTATTAATATATTCGACACTTAAAAAAAATCAACAGCATATATCTTTATATAAACAGGAATATACTACTAAAATAGCGGATACATCCATTATTTCAACAGTTATTTGTAATTTCAAGCTGATAAGACAAGCAACAGCTCAGAAAATGAATTGTAAAACCTATTACTGGTAAGTAATGAGTGCTGAATTATATTCAGAGTTCTTAATTAAAAATATTCAACCTCTGCAAACTAAGATGACCTGTATGCTTTACCCACAGCAAAAACTTCTTCAGCTCAAATGCTAACTCCGGTCCAATACTGTCAGAACATCATAAAGAGGAAGACAAAAGCATGACTTTAAAACACAAGGAATGGTGAAAAGGGGCTTGAAACAAATAATATAATGTTCAGCTTTGTGTTCCATTTTTTTCTGTGCTTCCACACTCCAAAAAGCTGTAACAACCTTAAAACTGTTGGTCAGGTAATGTCAATAGAGTGCATCTGTGATTTCAGTATGTAATTTAGGCAATAAGTCCTCCAGTTCATTCTAGAATAATATATCTGATATTTATTTGGCTTTCGAGAAGGAAAAGGTTATGGCTGACGTCCATCAGCATGGTCCCATTTAGCCATGGCTGCATAATTTAGATCTTGAATGATTAATTAGATTCTATAAGTGCCTTGAAACCAGTGGATGCTACAGGAGACTAAAATCAGACCCTACACAGCAATTAATATTCCTGGTGCCTGGGAATATGAAATGAGTTTACTTTTTAGAAAAAAAGAATCTAGATCAACATATTAACATTGCTTTAATTCCTACTCATAAATGACTCTGAGTAATCTGGAGAAAGCTTACCAGGTAAATCAACTACTCTAACTTTCAGTTTCCTTACATAGATGACCATATGAATGCTACATAAGTTTATGTCGCTAACATCCACATTGATATGCAGTTATACTACATTTTTTTCCTGTAAATCATTTCTATTTGGTCCCAGTAGGAAATGGATTGGGTTAATCCGTATATAAAGAAACAGTAACTCATCAGATATTGTTTAGGAGGAGAAAAGCTTTGTATATGAGATGGAAGGTGGAAAATCTAGCACTGATTTTAAGAGATGAGGTTTAAGAGATGGCTTTTTATGTTAAGCCTTTCTGAAGTGCTCATTTTTAATTATGCTACACCCACAAAGACTGTATAAGCTGCCTTGCAGACTGATGCGTCTATTTGTATGTGGAAAGCTAACAGTAGGGCTATTTGTGATATAAAGATCCCTCTTCATGAAATCTTAACTTTTTTAAACAGGCTGCTTATGGCATCACTAAATGGCACTGGCCATGCCTTTGGATCCAAGGGACAAGTAAAAGATGAATCTGTGAAATTGGCAGGTGCCTTAACTGTGCTATGTTTTGAACGGGGATTACACTGCTTTTGTTTGCATGAAGCTCCCTCAGAGCTGGAGAGGCAGCTAAACTGAGCATTTAACAAGCCTCAGGAACCTCAGCAGCACTATGACAATACACTGCATGCCCTCACTGAGACACTGCAGTGTTTCGCAATAAAACCCCTAAATGTTTGAAGTACTTTGGCCAACACAGTGCTACGCTTAAACTTTGAAAGGAAAGCACGTATGTGCTCTATGTTCAGCAAGGTACAATCATATGTCAATTCTAAATCAAGAAACCATTTTCCTTAGTATTCTCCTGTGATTCAAGTGGATGTCTACTTTTTAAGTGGTTTGTTGAACTGGATCCATAAAAACAAGTGAATTGTTTTAAAAGAAGGAATTATTATAAAGAAAAACCTGAAAATGTGGCTCCTGGCCTCAATTTTCTTACACTTAGCCTCTCACTAAAATCCCTTGTGTTTTTCTTGAGGTTCTTTTGGATAAGAGAATTTCCTTATTACACTTGAGAATGTTCTCAAAGCTGTGTAAGCTGCCCTCTGTTTTCTCAGAGATTTCTGGCTAAGGATGTGAAAAAAATATTCGGAAAAATATCCAAGAATATCAAAATTACTTCTCTGACTTGAAGGTCTTGTTACTTATGTCATAATTTAATGTAGTCAAATGAATCAGTATCTTTTTAAAATTTCATTCACACATTTGTAAAAGAGAGGGGCAGAAAAAGCCTAGGTCCTTCACTCAAAGAAGTCATTGACTCAGTAAGAGATGGGAAATGCCTTTCTGGTTTTGGAGAGGAAAGAAAGTGCTTCTGCAGAAGCAATCTAGCAGACACTCACTGCGTTTCACGTGACTTTCATAGTGCTCTGATTACATGAACTATCACATACAGCACATGAGGGCAGTGTGAAGTGATGCTACAAACTCATTTTGGAAGCTCTCACCACTGCATAAAGTGTTTTCATCTGCATTCCCACTCCCCATCCCCATCTCTTTTACTTCCTATTGGCATCTTTTGGGACTGTTAATAGGAATGGCTAAATGTAATGCCATATGTAGCTTTTAAGCTGCATGAATCTGAGTCATGGCCTTATAATGTATACAAAAGTGAAGCCCAGCTTCAATGCAGAAGATCTGTAGGTTTTGATGTTGAACCTGCTGTCACTTTCACTGGAGTGGAATGGAGTAAAGATACTTGTTCTTAAACTACCTGGCTGTTCTAGGACACTTAGAGCATTTTTTTTTCCAAGCTTCTCTGAAAGGCATTCCTCCATTTACAGAGCTCATACTTGGCCAATTTTGGTTTCTCTCTCACTCTCACATGCACTTTTAATTAAAGATATATCCAAACAATGAGCCATACAGTATGACATATTGTTATTTCTTAGAATTTGCTTTCTAGATTCATAAACTCTAGACAAACCAAGTTAGGGAAGCTTGAGAATGAAGGCTCCTTGAAGTCTTGTAAAGAAACATACTACTCTTGGACTTGGCTTTTCAATAACCCCCTCCTTCTCTATTACCATACTCATTCTCTATTATGTACAGTAGCTAAGCTTTGATGCCTTTTCTGAAGATGATGGAGAACAGTGCACTCTTGTGGGGCAAAATTAAAACCAACAAGAAACAAGAATCCTACTTTTTCAGAAGATAACCTAAATGCATACGAGCAGCTGAGTAGCTGCAATGTGAGAGAATTGATAGTGTTTCCTTTTACTGGGCTATTCAGTAGGTGCACTGAGCATAGCAGCATCATTTCATATATTTTTCCAAATGAAAATCTTTTGCTCTCACTAGAAGTCTGTTTCTCTCACATCTCATGATTTTAATTCAAATAGTAAATGTAGAGAGAAGTAAAAAAAAATCAATAATAAAAGAACTAGTAATTTTCAAAGGATTAAAAATCAATAGTCTTTCTCTCATAACTGCTTTAATACAGCAGGAAAGCTAATACTTCATGATCATCTGGCTCAATGAGACAATCTGCCACTTCACTTCAAGGATCAAGCACGCATCCCATCAAGAGCTTCATGCTGCACAGCAACATGGACGACTCAGTGTGATGAGACTTTCTGCTATATGTTTCCTCCGCTACAAAATCTGCTCATTTCAACACTTTTCTTTCAGTAAACCCAATAATTTACGGTATCCGTATGCTTCAGACAATTGGTTATCAGATATACTACTCTTTCTTCCTAAATCAATAATTCAAATCCAAAGCAGTGACCAAAATCAATCTAATAGCCAAAGGTCACTGCATTTTGATGGATGTGTGGTGACTGGTATGAAATGAGTTTTGTGCTTTCACTCAAAGCATGATAGTCTCCAATCCTTTTAATGAAAATATAGAAAGCATCTTCACAGTGGATACCATTTCTATGCTGACAGATTTTAAAGAGAAACATACATGAGGTTGAAGTCTCTCTTTACTCCCAAGTGCTGTGTCCAACTGTGGGCTGTGGGGTGTCATTTGAAAAATGATCTTATTATCTGCTTTCTTCAGAAAGCAAATAGATGTGTCTGCTAATATCCACCCATATGTACTGAAGTCAGCTCTAAATATGATCCAGGAAGTTGCAAATCTACAAAGATTTCCTTTCCGGTCACAAGTACAAAGTCAAAGATGCAAAACAGTACATACAGTAAAAGGTATTTTAGTGGTCATTACCTGCTCCAACGACTTTATCAATTGATATGTTAGAAGCATCTAGTTCCTTGGCAAATTCATGTACAGCTTGATTGGGATCTTCGTACGTATGCGGATCTACATAAGTTCTCAGGCCTGGGAGTTTTACTGTATGAAATTCAGAGAGAAAATGTTACTTACACTTAATTAATCTGCCTAAAGAAAGCAAATGAGATAACAGAAATATAATCAATAGAAGAAAAGAGTACATTGCTTCTTCAAATCAAATAGCTTTTGATGAGTCTCCAGGAATCTTAAGACAGAGTGAAACCAGAGACACTCATGCAGTTATTGCACAGAAGTTCAAAATGCACTGCACTTGCCATGATTACCAGTTTTGAAATGATAAAATATTTCCTGACCCTTTTGGCTTGCTCTGTTTAGATGCTGCTTCATATTGTTCCTTACAAGGTAGCGAGACCTGGAATTAATGATTGATATCACAGTAAACCTGAAAAATTCCTAGGATTATACTAACCTGTTTCATTTCTGATTCCTCTAACAAGATACATAAGAAAAAGAAAATTATATATAAATAAATAAACATACACCTCTTTCTACCCTTCTGTTACAAATACGCAAGTTGGAAGCCAGTCATTCTTAGCATTACAGTTTGGACCTAGTACTGAGTTACCCCTAGTACCTATGCTATATTTTGTCCCTTTGAACAGTCTCTTGGCCAAGGATTCCTCTGCTTGACTGAATCAAGCACTAATTCAAACGACTGTATGATTTTAAAGGCACTTTCAAGCTGTTCACAACACATAACCCAGCAGAACTGGAATGGGAAACATGCTATCATTCCCAACATTTCTCCCCACGAAGATGTTGAAGGCAAAGCATTTCTCCTCTCCAGCTCAAGGCCATGCTTGTATTCATACGCAGTAACTTGTGCGTCTCCCTCCATATTCATTTCAGAATATAAAGACATTCTCTATCAAAAAGCAAAATAGCCAGTACGTCCAGCTTGAGACGTTTGTTGCTTCTAACATAAAACCTGAGCTCCTGAACACATATTTCAATTATCTCAGTTGATCACATAAAAAATATTAAGTAGTGCTTTAATTCTACCCAGGAATAGCCTTTCCAGCATGGTACTATTCTACTGCATCCAATTGCTGACTGGTAGCATAGTTAAACACATTTCATTGTGGTTAGGTAGATGGGAAAAAGTGCCATTGTACCATTAGTTAGAACTTGCCATTGTTTTGTCAAACAATCCCAAGGATATGTGAAAAAAAATATCAATTTCATGGAGATTTATTGGCCTCAGAATTGACAAAGAGATGATGAAATCAAGTTTCCAAAATAATTGGCTAGAAAACAATGCAAACTAAGAGCCACGCTCTTAACAGAAGGGCTGCGTATGTGCAGCATTAAATGCCGAGTGTGTTTCCTTCAAGAGACTGATGATTACAGAATTACTTGCAAGTAAAACAGAAAGTAATTGGCTGTATATTGCTGTTGGTTAAAAATCTTGTAAATGCTCCTTTCCGTCCATGCTGAATGTACATTACAGGCTCTCTCATACCCTCAATAAAAATAACAACAATTAAAAGCTTCTGCTCTGAGGGGATTTTGGCTGCAGATTTTTAATGCTGACCCCAGAGGTTCCCAAGATCAGGTGATGGTGACTGCAAGGAGAATAATCCCTTCACACCAATAATTAAGGGCAGCTTGTATAGTAACTGGGTTCTGTCATGAAAAACAGATAATAAACACATACACATGTGTTAAGCTGTACTACTTTACAGCTCATTCTGTGCAAACATAATAATTTACATTTTCATTTTACCAGCATGAATTGCCCTAAGGGTAGCAAAAAAATAAAAAAGGTCTAGCCAAAGAAGGCAAAGGGAGAGGATCTGAGGAGGTGAAACACATTTTTGCTCCTTTGAAGTAATATTATAGGATTTGTAATAAGGCTGCAGGGAATAGCTCATGGCTGGTGCCTTTTTTAAAGTAATTCAGAATAAACTGATTGAAATAAACCAGCTGCTCTATTTGAGATGCTGAAACTTTACAACAGTCAGGGAAGTTACTTTACTCTTTTCTAGTTCACAGGAGCTATTTTCTTATTCTTTGAGAAAGACTCAAGTTCAGTAGAATACTAAAGTTTCATCAGCCACATGTGTAGATACATACAAATCCTAACATAAAAACAACTGCAAAATCAGTAAATAATTTTCAAGAATTTCTAACAGAAACATCAGATTCACGATCACCTCTGTACTGACTACAGCGTGGATTAGCATGGCACTCCTCAGAAAGCAGTACATAAATATCTAAAGCCAAATTAAAAGCAATTTAATCCACAGGAATTTAACCATACTGACATGCTTAAGAATAGCGATTGCAACTTTCCATTGTGTGGGAGTAAGGAGAGCAAACTCTGTCCTGTTATTTGTCTGCAACACTTTTTTTACTGGCTGCTTTTATTTTATAACCTCATTAAATTTGGATGATGAAGCATTAATTCTATGGGCCACATGTACTCATATAGATTTTTTTTGCAGGCTAGTTGGTTAGCTGTTGATGGGCTGCACGATGCAAACCCATTGCTACAGTTTGCATATCCCTTAACAATGTAGGGAAGGAGCACACATGTTTGTGTATACAGCTCTCTGGAGAAAAAGAAGAGCTCCAAACTTAAAATAATAATACGAACAGTCAAAGAACAGTTACTCCATTGCCACTGGGATTAGGAAGCAGTCCTAATTTCCAACTACTGCCAGTAAATCCCTCATTAAAATGTTAATTCAATTATATTTGGTGAGGAGGTGTATTTGAGAGGAGTGACATACGGATACCAATAACTCTCTTCTTGAGGATGGTACAGTGTCACTGTGTGCAAAAGGATAAGAACAGAAGTAAAATGATTAAGTGTAAACCACATTAACCTTACAGCATGCCAAACAATAGAAATACATGGTTCTACATGGTTTATATGGTATAGCAGGGTATTTATCTGGAGCTGAAGCAGTTTCAAAAGACTGCTGCTTCTCACTAAAAGCATGCTCATTCAACATCAAGAATTCAGTGGGGGAAAAAGGGAGCATCCAGTTTTGGTGTTTATGAATGATATTTATGCTCTCTGTAAAAGAAAGAAAAAAGTGCAGTGATAAAAATTTCTGAAACCTTCTCCACTCCTCATTGGGAATTTTAAACCATCACCTTCTTTACCCTTAAACTTCTCCAAAATTCATTTATTCCTGCTTTAAAGAGAGTATGGTAGAAGTTTGATTATGACCTATCTTTCATTATTTGGAATTCCTCTGCTTTGGTAGAGCCCTGCCAGGTTATTCACCATGTGAACAGAGGCTCAGAGAAACTGACATACAGCAGAAGAATCTCCCCAGCCAGCTATGGCCATAGTAAGTGTCTCCTTTCTGGTAGCAACAAATCACTCCTGGGACCAAAAAATCAACTCCTACACCATTTATCTCCCACATGGGACATTGCTCCATACTGCTCCTTTCTCAGGACACAGCTAAATGATCCAGGAATGATAGGCTATGTAACCTCATCAAAAATAGGTATAAAAATATCAAAACTGGATGGGCTTGGATTGGTCTTTGAGAGAAAGATCAACAGTAGCTCTGATTCCTCAGGATGACAAAAATGTCACATCTGTACGTTAACTGTTTACATTTATTTTGTGACTCAAAGACAGTATAAGTCAATAGAAAGGCTATCTTCCCAGTTGCGGGTGAGACCCAATGAAACACTCACAATTAGAAAATCAGGGCTCTGACAAAACATTTATAAACAGAGCTGGATTAGAAAATCTTATTAATTTGGGAGACATTCATTTAGTAGTTATTCTTAATTTTTAAAACTACTCCAAATTACTTTTCATTCTATGCTTACAATAATTCCAAACTGAATTTGTTAGTGCATCACTTCTGTTAAACAGCCAGTTTTCATGGTCCTTTCAGCAGTCATCAAGATTTGTTTCATTGATTTTGTATTTTGCTTTAGAGGAAAAAAAATAAATCATTGCTTAGATGTTATACAGTTGATAAGGAAGAAATTGAAGTCACACTGTATTTCACTATTGCACAGCAGAATCAATATCATATTGATAACCACATGCCTTATTTGAACACAGCAATGTTTTGCTTATTACTGACCTGAACATAAATGAATAAAACTGAGACAAAGACTGTTTGTTAGGGGAAAATCTGCTTACCCATAAGAGAATAGAATTCTCTTCCCAATTTCACCTTGGTTTAAGTCAGGTATGGCTTATTTATTTATTTATTTATTTATTAACTGAAAACCATGCATTATCTAGGCGATTAATTCCACAAATCTGTGAGCATTAAAAGACTTCAGTAACTTACGATGGCCATTCCCAAAATGAAGTCTTTTCTCATCGGTACCATGTTTAGACTTCTTGTATCCACAGAATCTACAAGCAACAGAGAAAAAAAAATGAATATAGAGAATTGTACATGTGAACTGCAGGTGGAAACAGAATTGAATGTTTTTCCTTCACAATTAAAGGCCTGTTTGAAAATTTAATGATATTTACATTCTCTCTATCCTATAGAGGCATGTTATGTTCTCAGGGAATTTGAGGAAATTGACTAATGAGAAGATTTGTTGATTTTTGACCCCTACAGTTTAATTTTACAATTGCCTAAGAATGTGTTTATAGCTTTTTTTAACAACTACTGCATGATTGGGGCTGTGAATGTTAGCGGGCTCATTACCAAGCAGCTCAGAGCTCTCTGGAAGCAGACAAAGGAGAAGGTACAAAACAGCCATGCTACTGCCTGATGATGCTCGATTTGCCGCGCTCATCAAGGTCCCACAGGGAAATGGAAGAAGAAGCAAATGTGCAAAACAGAGCACAAACTAACCTCCCAATCAAGACGTACACAACAACCGTGAGGAGAATGATGGCAACTGCAGCTGAAATGGCAATCATAACAACCTGGCTATTTTCACTGGAAATGGAGAATGCTGGAAATTTAACACAAAAATATATAAATAACCACCCCACACAAAACATTAATTAGTACAACACAACTGACCACTCATATAGGGAACAGACAGACTGACTTGTCACAAAATAGCGTTTGGTTTCATGCCAAATATTTAATCTGTTAGGTAATTTTTCATCAGACAAATAAATAAAAGAGAAGTAAATGAAAGACTCTTGCCTTCCTGAAAATTTACAGTTGTTGTTGCTTCTACAGCTGATTGTTACTCTTGCTGATTGTAGTAATAGCTGTTAAATTGATACTTGCATATAAATATATATATGTGATTACAAACATATGTGTTTCATGACATTTAAACAGTTTGTTACAGTCAGTATGAAATTTTTCCTTGAAAAGAAATCCCAGCTAGTCAATAATCCTGAACCTTATTCTCACTTCTGTGTGATGGAAAGTGCTTTAATGAATTAGGCTTCACAATTAAGCCATACAGTATCGCTGTGAAGGTTGTGCAAAGTCTTGGCCCACAGAAACAGATAGAAGGATTACGTAAGTTAGTATTCATTGGAGAAAAAGAAAGGCTTCTTTCCGTCTCACTTTGGACACTTCTTTGCAGTGCCTAAGCCAGGTGCTTGGGTATTGCCATATAACAACAGGACATCTTTGGATCTTAGGTCACCATTCTAAGGACCCTTCCAACTCAAACAAACATCTTCAGCAAACACTTATTGATCTTCATCGAGTACAGCAGAATTGGGTTCCTCACCACAATGCTTCATGTTAGTCATCCAAAGTGAGCTTAAACACAGACCTCCTGCTCCCCACAAACTGGGCAGTTAGTCTACGTGACTGTCTGGAATAAGCCTCCACCTATTTCATGCCTACAAGTGCACTTGTGTTGTTATAACATGACAATAGCAATCAAGTAACGTGATTCAGTGTTTATCTGGATAATCTGTACACTCTTTATGCTATCTTGTCATCTTCCACATTTTCTGGTAATCTACTCTATTTTTTTTTTAACTTCTTTTTAAAAATTACTTTGCAAAGAAAGCTCATCAGTTTCCAAGTTATGAAATCTTTTCTAATCATAACTGATTTTTTTTCTCCTTTCTGTCTCATTTGAGTTTCATTCATTATGCCAAAGATGCATGTACACCATAATGGTAATTTGCAATAGTACTTTTTTCTTTAAACAAATTGCACATCTGATTTCCAAAAAGCTGAAGCTGGAAAGGAGCAAGTGGGGATAAAGTACTTAGCATACCTCAGAAATACATAGATGCTGCATACATAGATAGAGAAAGACCACTGGATTTACTTACGCTACTCTTCTTGGTAAAAGTTTGTTATTTTAGCAGAAAATTTATCATATCATGGGTTCTCAATCATTATGATGAGTACATGAATAAACCTCATGAACCCATATCAGAATTACAGTGTTAAATTGTTTTACAACTCTGAACAGCAGGTAAAAATCTTCTGTGATTTTCCTCACCTTTTAAAAGGCAAGCAGTCTTTAATTACACTACACCAGGCTAGATCAGTAAGTGGTTAACTGAACTAAGATGGACTTTTTGGTGTATTAAGCTACTTTCACCTTCCAGCAAAGAAAAGGTCTGATTTAGTGCGTAGTACCAAGAGGTCAGAACATACTATTCAGGATGATGAGCTCCATTAGTCTTTCTGATGTAAAAACAGAACTTGTAAAGAATACTGACAAGGTCATCAGGTAAGCAAGTAAGTGTTATTATCTGTGCATTAGAGAAAAAGGTAAGTAAATAACTTCCCTCAGGTCACCCAGAAATCTAGTGACAAGAGGGAAGGGAGTCAGACTGCAGATTCCCTTACCAGCTATTTAACTGAGCAACCACTTTTCTGGCCAGTGGGCATTAGTTTCACCTCAAGGCTGTATAAGAAACATCAGCTCTCCTCTGCAGCAATGTGGAGAATTACATTTTGACCCCCAGGAGTAACAGGCTCATATAATATTAGCTCATTTGGGGCACAGTGTTTAAAGTCCACGGGATTCATGCCACAAGCTGTGAATATAGAAATGCACCAGACCCTCTCTTGGTATGAGATGCAGTCTAGCAAGATATTGATTCTGGCACTAGGCAGTGGTAGGGTATGCAACGGAAGAAAATAACACGTGGTATTCCTGCACATTCTTTAAAGCACATTTCAATTTTAATGATAAAACATAAACGTTATGTAGTAGTGCTATCCAGAAAGACCCATAATAAATAGCAATGAATTGCACCAACTAAACTAGAAAGGGAATGAAAACAGCCACTCAAATCAGTCAGAAATTGCCCACGTAGTCAATTTAAGCCATTTGAACAAATACATACAATCTGGACTGGTTTCAAATTCAAACTTGCGGCTGCTTGTCCCATATCCTGCTGCAGTTCGGGCTCGAATTTGGAAGACGTAGGTGGTATCAGGTTTGAGGCCGCTGATAGTAACATTAGTGCTTTTGGCTCTCAGAATAGTATAGCTTGTCTCTTGTTCCTGCTTTTGGGAAAAGAAATTATCAGATTAAAACCACACCCTAAGAAACATCAGCAAGAGGTGTTTGATGTAAAATGACAAATCACCTGGAAAGCAGTGGCATATTGAATATTTATAGCCTGACAAATGCCTGCACAGCCATTCATTTTCAATCAACTAAAAATCTGTTGATTAACAAGAAATCTAAATCATTACAGCTCCTATAGCTTTGCACTGTAAATCAAGTACTAGACATGCTGAGCGTACGACATTTCATTATATGGCTTTGTACCACTTTGTCCATTGCCTGTAGTACAACAAGAAAAATGAAGACTACAATTTTATTTAAAAACCGTAAAACAGATTTGCCTACTGTACTGAATTGGAAGTTGTAACAGGCCAATTTAGAGCTTTTAGGGCCCTGCAGAGCTATTGCAGGACTTGGTTTTTACTGCCTCATGTTTTACAAGATAGCATGTATCCTTATAACAGTCAGAACAGCAGTCTGTTCAGACTCCTTACCCCAGCTCTATGAACAGGCTAATATAACCAGTTTACTATTATGCCATAAAAACTATGAGCCTGATGCGTCAGGCCTCATCTGGGCAAAATCCCACCGAATTTGTTCTTGTACAAGTCTAGGACTTTAATAGCCAGGAAGGACGTGTATGCCTACTCTTTATTGCTTATGCTAAAGAATAAGGAGTGCATCCAGTACAGATGATATCCTAACAAGCATGCTCTGCTTCAGCAGGCATATTTCTGATATACTGACTTTTAATGTAAAATAAGAAATAGGCTACTTTGTAATTTTGGATACCTTGTATATAGTGGAAAAGCTAGTTCTGATAAAAGCACGTCTCAGTCTCACTCTAAGCATAGTTTAAAATGTTAAGCATGCATTTGGGGCCCGAGGTATTGCTTATTTTACTACCATCATCCTGTACCAAAAAAGCATTTTTGGCTTTCTAAAAATGGCAGCTGGAAGTGCCTCAGAGAAAGTCTTGGACTGTAGCCACATGTGGGGAACTGAAAAAATGTCAGTTTCTTTGGCTTGCAACGAAGAACTTCTGTATTCTGGAGGTGGTGGGGATTTCATCTGCTGCCCATTTACTTTGAAATACTCTCGAATCATTGAGTTATGCCTTGTTGAGAGTGGAATCTAAGTTGGGGTAATGCATGTTGATTGCAAAAGAATCTCACCTAATTCCCACTACATTTTATGGGACTGCATTAGCTGGCAAGTTTCTGGGCTTTTAATTTCACCAGTGATGTACCGAGTCCTGAGAGAGGCTGGAAAACACTTCATACAGTCTGACTGCCAAAGGCAGCTCTTCTTCATGTTCAAGTGACTGGAACTGTTATAGCCTGTTTGCTTTACAGTGCTGTCCACAGCAAGAGAGTAAGGTCTATTCTAAGATAGTAGGTTGGTATCAGAAACCATTGCCTTCAATGCTGTCAAAGCCTAATTGACCTATTATTGGAAATCTTTGATATGGACAGAAGCAGAGAAGTTTACATCACAGTTGAGGAAATTGCCAGAATATCTACATATTTAACATGATGTACAATGTACATTTACACTGGAAAATAATAATAATAATAATAATAATAATAATAATAAAAGCTAAGCCTCTGTCTGTAATATTTTCCAAAATCACAATTTAAAATAGGATGAGCTGGACCTATTCTTCAAAGACTGTCTATAAAAATGCTTATCATGGTTTAGTTTCCTTGCAATGTAAGCATAAAAACAAAATAAACATTGGATTTTCTTATGGTTTTCTGACGTATCTCTGAAAAAAGTTTTCTGTTATAAATTCTAGGGAGAAAACTTCTAGGAAGACATTTTAAGGAGCTAACAGGTTTGCCTAAAATACATATTTTCTAACTAACAAAGGCCTAGTACTGCAATTTACAAGTTTTCTTTATCTCATCATTTAGCTGAAAGTAGGCAACCATTTGAATTTCAAAGACATTATAATCTTGTCTGTAAAACACACAATCTTCTGTGTATGCTATGACTGGACATTCATTCTGATCTCACTTCAGGCTCTTTTTCTGAAATGCAAACATTTCCTTCTTGCTCAGATACATAAGTGCAAGAGAGAATATAGTCATGGCCCTGTCTGCTAATAATCCACAATGGAACTTGCAAAATAAATGTTTAAAACAATGGTATGGAGGATGTCACGATATCTTAGTTTATGGCAAACTTTTTACACACATATTTTGAAAGTCATTTTTTATGTTAATAGTAATCAAATCACTGAAACACCACATAAAAGCCCAAGTTTATCTTTCCTGGGGATAAAGTAAAACTTCAGAGATACAACGCTAGAGCTGCCATGAGCAGAAGGGATATACAAAGGGGAAAGTCACTCTTTGCCAAGCAGAATTTTAATCAAATGCTCTGATGATAAATTTGAACTTGGATGCAGAAATAATATTCCTCTTGATCTGCACAGTTTACTCGACACAATCTTTACTGGGAAGTAAATCCCACTACTGTTAGTGTCTCATATGCAAATGAAATTTTACAACTATAAACCACGTTTTACAAAAGACATTTTTTGGATCCATTTAACATTTATAGAGGCTGCGCTAGTGAGAGTGAATGGTATGTCCTTTTTCAGATAAGGACAGTGAATGTTTACACTGCACCAGGAAGAACATTTTCTCCGTTGGTGGCATGCAGGCAGTAGAGGCCAAACCTGGGCTGCACATCTTCATGAGGTGCTCTGGCTTCCAGAACTGCCTCCTCTCACTGTTGGCAAAGCTGTCAGTATGACAGCTCCCACAAAACTCATGGAGTGTACACAGCATGCCCTTTAAACCCTAATAGGAGTTTAAAAGCAACTAAATTCATTTGCATTTAATTTACTTTGCCAACCTCAGAAAAAGCACAAACTGGATATAATGTTTTATTTGTTTGTTTTAACCAGTCTACTGAGCACGTTATTTCAACGACGGGAAAAGCAAATATATTTTAGTAATGTAAGACTGCAATTAAAATTCACTCATCATTTGGAGCATCATTTTGCCCTAATAAAGAGTGTGGGATTTAGTTATCGTAATTGTTACCCACATATTTAAATGAAGCAATTAATAATTTTCATGCGGTATTTTGTCCTTGCATGACAAAATACTCCTTCCAGAGAACTTAATTAGGTGTGCAAGGACAACAGGGAAAAAAAAAATAGCTGTTGGTGCAAGAAAAAACTCCTGACTTTTGCTATATGAGCACTTTGTCAGCTGAGACTCTTAAAATCCAGCACAGCATTATAAATGGACAGACTAAAGCAGGGTGTCATTCTGTACTGCTAACATTCCATAAAATATTCTGTCTTGTGATAAAGTAAATGCCTAGATGTTACATATGACATTCACTTTTATTTATTTCTTTTAAATGCTTGAAATAAATAGTAACTGGTCAAATAGCCTCACAATCAAGCTCTGTAGATTCTAAAAGAAAATATAATTCTATTTTGAAAAGGAAGTCTAAAGACATGTCACTGCCAGTTCACAATGTTATGCATAATGCCTTATAAGTTCATTTCAAAATAGTCTCCCAGAACTGCAAATCCTGATTTCTATAGAAACATCATACGAAGCTCTATTATTTCTTGGTTACATAAGTGAAATCACTCATGATGAAAACTGAAAAGGTTAATTATACTTGATGAAAATTAATATTTTCCACAGACTTGATGCTGATAATGCATTAGAAAAACTACACAATGTCATCATTTAGATATTAGTTCTGTTTCTAATACAAATCTATTGTAACATCCTGAATATCAGTAACATTTAGTTGCCAAAAAATATCACCTATTCTTTAAGATAAATGACAGAATTGGACTGACTTACAATAATCTATTAATAGTGTGTATATTAATTTCTGAGATTAATATACTGTGTATATTAATTTCTGTATATTAATTTATTGTGAGCAAAAGCAAGCAGAAGGGAAAAGAATGGTTCAACATAAATCAACTTCCAGCAATCACGTATGACTTGTCAGTAGAAATACCCATATTGCTGACTCTGGAGGGTTTATTTCTTAGTACCTGTCACTTAACAGCAGTGGGTTTTGATGAGTATGGCCAAGATGATTTTAAAGGGAGTGGTCCAGTTTAAAAAGCAAGCTCTCTTTTCAAAAGAGGAGAGAAAGGGACCGCTTAGCTGTCTCAGACTAAAAAGCAGCATCTCTTCAATGAGTATCAAGAAGGAGTAAAGGAAGTCACCATCCAGCGCTGTCTGGCCTGGCCCCTAGGTAAGTTTAACATCTCTAGAGTAGGAGCTTTCAACCTTTTCCAATTTGCAGACTTGCAAAGGGCAATGGATTGAAGCCTCCTGACAATGGACTTCCTTTTCTTCATTACCTTTCATAAACCCCAAGGAACAGGCTGCTGACTCCCCAAGGGACTACAGACCACACATTAAAAACACCAGTGTCAGGAGGTTGTTTTTTTTTTAAATCCCTTTGCTCTGAATAGTCTGGCTCCTATTGTTAAGCAATTGGCTCTTTGGTTTAAGAAAGCTGTCTGGTGCCTATGAACTCTTGATCACAGACTTCAAAGGGAAGAAACACATGTGCACAATCAGCTCATAAGACTGGTTGTCTCATGAAGCTGTCTTACAACAGCCAGTTGCTCCACAAAGACTGGATATACACAGATTGAATAGTAGCCACATGCCTGGACTGTACTGTACCTTTGTACTGGAGGATGATCATTGTCATGAATTTTAAAAAGCCAATTTCACTGCAGAACGATAATCAAAACATTGGGAAAAAATAACACAAATACACAAGTACAACTCGACAGTCATTTAATTACATTGAATTAAATGCTCACAAGCGGAAAAAATTATCTCCCTTTGGAACAGCTAAAACCAAATCTGATACCAGGGCAAGCAACAAACCTGAGCAGCACAACCCATGCCTCATGGGACTAGAGAGCTGCCCAGAAAAAGACTTGTGCCTGGAAAGGCTGGAGTTAGAGCTGAGATGTGGCTGCCAGGACATGTCCTAAATGAAATGGAGGTTAATCACACAGGCAAATAACCTGCGCACAACAGAGTGCAGTTCTGGGATCTCTCAGACACAGGCTCTATGAAATACATAGCTCTAACAAACTTTGCTAAAAGACAGCATCTGTGGGTTTTTTTTCCATCAAAAAAAGTCTGAATTTAAGAGAGCTTAAGTAATTCTGCACGCTTTTACTGCCAAGGATGTACAATTACAGACAGTCTGATGTATGAGCTCTTATTCTCTTTTACTTATTCTCAAGCACAGCACATAGACTTGATCTTCCTCCCATTGAAATTACTGGAAAAAAACACAAAGCTAACATCTAGAGGCTACTGCAGTTTAAGGTGAGACCGAACCAAGATGTTACAGACGCTTTCTGTTTATTCTTTTATCGGTAACTCTACATTTTTAGAATTTTACTGAATCTACCAACTTCAGTAGCAATATATTCCACCTGAAGTTCTCTTTAATCAATCTAAAAATAGCCAATACTATTCTCCACAATCTTTGCATAAATTTATGGTCTTTTTGACGCTACCAGAAAGGTTAAAAAAAAAAAACAAAAACAACAAAACACTAAGTTATGCAGATTTACTAAATGTTTATGTGATGTAGTAATCAACAGCGTAAGTTCAACAAAATGCCAACACAAGGTAGAACATCTTTAATGACAGATTCTCTTTGATTTATCTAATCAATGTATAAAGAATTCAGTTATTCATGAAAAGTGGGAACTTTTACAGTGCAAAGCAGTCACTAAAAGCCTAGTTAGTCCATCTCTTTCCAAATCACCTTTGTACCAGAGGGAAGCACTAATGCAAGGATGACAAATTACTCTATGAATATTGACAGCATAACTGAACTTTGTCCAGTTCTGGGCTCCTGCATCAGTTCTGTGCTCCTCAATTCAAGGAAGACAGGGTACTTTTAGAGAGAGTCCATCAGAGGGCCACAAAGATGATGAGGGACCTGGAGAATTTCCTGTACAAGGAAAGGCTGACAGACATGGGACTGTTCAGCTTGGAGAAGAGAAGCTTGAGAAGGGATCTTATAAACATTTACAAATATCTGAAGGGCAGAAGTCAAGTGGATGGGGCTGAGCTCTTTTTGGTGGCACCCAATGATAGGACAAGGGGCAATGGGCACAATCTAGAACACGAGAAGTTCCATCTGAACATGAGAAAGAACTTTACAGTGATAGTGACAGAGCCCTGGAACAGGCTGCTCACAGAGGTTGTGGAGTACCCTTCTCTGGAGATATTCCAGATACATCTGGATGCTTTCCTGTGCGACATGCTGTAAGGAACATGCTTTAGCAGGGGAAGTCAGACCTGATGATCTCCAGGGGTCCCTTCCCATTACTCTGTAATTTTGTCCATAATTTAAATTGCTATTACCAATTCTTTCCACCCTCTTGAAAATATCAGTGGATAAAATCCCATTAACAAATCCTAGATTTGAACTTAATATTGAAAAACCCCTCTCCCACCCCCATACCACGCTCTCTGTTGTGGCACACAGTGAATTAGTAAGGGTGTCTGGACCATTAGCGTACGCAAGACAAAATAACTTCATTACCACATTACCAGCATAAAAACCTCCCCTTCAGAGTTTCTTCCCACCTTTTCATAGTATTTGACCTCGTAGTCCAAGATGATTCCATTTGGGTGCTCAGGTTCCTGCCAAGACAGAGACACGCTGTTCCTGGATGTCCGGTCTTTCCTTATCACTGTGATGGGGGATGGTGCTGTAGAAAGGGGATAGATGGGGGGAGCAGGGAGGAGAGAAAAGCAAACTGGTTTTATCTCCTTTCCAATCCTTGGCAAAGAGAACTGTTTCCATTTAAAAGACTCATGAACATAGGTCTGGACTTGTATCAACATTCAGCAGCTGGATTATTGTCCTGGTACGCATGCCTTACAGCACACTGGCCTCAAGGAGAATGAGCTGAGATTTGCTGTTAGAGTAGTGGCAAGGCAGCAGATGGTTTCAATCTGCTACTACAGTGTAAGCAGTGAAATACATCTGATGTACTGAAACAGAGAACAAAACAACAATACTACCTATTTTTTTACAATGCTGAAGTATTATTATTTCAAGACTGCAGAACCCTGATCCTGCTTTCATACTTGACTGTAATTGTAACACAGTCCTGGGATGCACAGTGTACTCCTAGTAACAACCACCAGCTTCCTGCAGACATGACTTGGTAAGTTCTCCAGATACAAATTGCTCCCATATATGCTTTTCCTATATTCCATTGCTATGAAAATGAAATTTGAAGAAAAAAAAAACACCTTAACTGCAGAACTACCTCATTTCTGATCCATATTAATCATGGTTAGGCATGACAACTGATTGCATGCCAAAGACTCACCAACCCCCAAAACTATCAACGTCACGGAAAAAAGTCATAGTTACCTAAGATACTTTAACATGGGTTCATCTCCAGACCACCCAGCTTTCTGGGTTGCTCCAAGCCATAAGTTTCCTAGACTGAGAGTTATGCAAGCTCTATTTTTTTCCCCCACTTGTTTTCAGTTGGTTTCCCACTTCAAACGCCTCTCTTCCATGGTTTTGGCCAAAATTCACCAGATGATAACTTATAGATCACACATTAAAGGTTGTAACTGTCATTAAAAAAAAAAAAAAAACTTTTACAAACAAACAGCCTTTTGTCTTACCACGTAAAACAAATGTGTTTATAAGTTCACATTGTGCTATCCCAATAAAAAGGCTCTGGTTGATCTAAACAATTTAATTTCAGCGGAATCCTATGAAGTTTTATTGTTCATATAAAACTAGTTGCACTTCATAGGCACTACATATAGGCATTACATATTTGCATGCTTTGCCCAGTGTCCTTTGTGTCTGTATTTTCCTTCCCCAAAATAGATCTTTAGAGAGCCAGGGGAAAAAAAAAAAAAAAAAAAAAAAAAAAAAAAAAGAAGAAGAAGAAGGAGCTCTAGCTAATTTTTGGAAAACTCATGCTATGTTTGGTTTTGATAAAATTCCACTGAAATGTGCCTTCTACTCTTGCATTGTAATCTAAATGCTGATAGATTCCTTTAACTGAGCAGAGCATCTAGAGAACTGCATCTATTCTCACAAGCATTTGTATGTACACACTTTCACATCACTTCTGGGCTGAAACTCATTCTCTGGACAGCTCTTTCACATATCACGTGGTTCACAAGACTAAAATATTGCAAAAATCCCTTTTGCTTCCCCAGCAGGAAGAATTTATCTTGAATTTCAATTATTTAAGTCATATTTTATTTATTTTTCTAAAGCGCGAGGGAAAGAGTCTCTTGATTTCATATAATCTCACCAGCTCCATGCTGGCTGAAGAGTTGCAAAGCACTTGCACTGAGAATAGAGGATCAGCTTCTAATGAACATCCTCCAGCAATTCCACTTGGATTGCAACCAGGCACGAATCAGTGCTGAAGCCAAAATGCAAGGGATGAGTTGGTTGGGCTTCTCTGCCATAGCCAGCTCCATGCTAACTCATAGGCCCATGTCTGGTGCTCTCATGCTCTTATAAGTCATCTTTATGTCTTCTTTTTCAGTCAAGCTATTCATCTATTTTTGTGTTTGAACAGAGTGCCAAGCCTCGTATCCCAGCTGGTAACACTTCCCATTAAGGTAACATTAATACAGTTTTTATGAATAATTAATATATGATTAAAAGAAATGGCTTTTCCCCTAATAAATTACAGTAATTTGGGCTGTAATGCACTCTTGGTGCAAGCAGGAATATTCTTATATGCGCCAATACAGATGTGCCTTAAAAAAACTTTCAGAGTATTAATTATTTTGAGCTAATTTATACACATCTTAGCAGATGCTACCAGTAACTTATCTCACAGCAGCTCACTAGAAAAGCGTCTGTTCTACCATAATCAATAACATTATAAAAGATTCATATACCTCTCCTGATCCCAAAGCTGCTTAGAAATTGCACACACGCAGTGTCTGAAAGAGACAGCATCCCAGGGCATGGGAGAATGGAGGGGAGACTGATGATCCCAGAGAACAAAAAGTTTCAGGGACCTTCAATCCCATGCATTGAGAACACCTGGTTTCTGCAGCATAACGATGAACTCTGCCAGATGCTGAACCACTGAGCTATGGAAATTAGATATATAAATCCATACATAAAAAATAGATATATAGCCAAATCTCTTTAAAACAATATCTTAATTATGCACATTACAGAGGGTTACTTAGTTTTAAGTACGCATCAGTGTATAAAGGAAAGGTTTCTTCAACTGTTTTTGTGGTTGACTACCTAATTTTAAAGGACATATCACATCATTTTATCCGGAATGGAAGATACTTGTTTGTAATTTATTATTAATTTCATAACCATATTGTATATTTTCTTTCCTTCATCTTATTACCTTATCTTATTATCTATTATCTTATCTTACACACTACCTGAGCATTTTAATTTTGAAGCACACATGATTTGGAAAATAAAGAATCAACATTTGGGAATGAGTTTCATCATCTTCTAACTGTTCCCAACACCTGTGTGTGCACACTGGACTTCACATGCAGTAGCTGACTATAGTCCCTTTTTACGTGTTGTAGGAAACAGAGATCCACAGAGGATAGCCTTCACAGGAGTCTCTCCCAGCAGCCAGCCTGGCCTTTGCCTTATCAGGCTCTGCTGCAAGCTGAGATGGATGTGACCTAACTCTTCTACAGCACCTGTTGCCCTGCACAGCCCATGTATCTACTGAACAGTTTCTTTCGTCCATGTGTAGTTCTAACCCCTCCATTAATACATCAAATCAACGGAGAAACATGTGCCAGTTATTCTCTGGTTTGACCAAGATGAGAGAGAATGCAAAAATGACCTGCACAGCACTTGGTGCAAGCTTCCTTTGCTGGTCTGAAGAATCTGAACTGTTTAATCTCAATGCAAACATTTTTTTGTTTTTATTTTTTTGCTGTATCTGTTGGATAGGCATGTTTGAAAGTGTTAGAAGTCCTCAACCCTAGTGCAAGAAAACAATCAATGGATTTAATGTGCAGTAAAAGTGAAAGTAGCCTCTATATATGTATTGCCATGCATGGAAATAGTCACAAGCCAACATTAGTGCATTAGCCACCAAGGCCCCAGCTCAAGTCTGTGATGCATCTAGGAGGAATGACCAATTATTTTTTGTACACATCCCTAGAATACACTGTAAAAACAAACAAACAAACAAACAAACAAACAAACAAACAAACAAAACAACCAACCAATCAACACCATATAAACAGTATCCTAAAAATGTATATTTTGAAATATACTCACTTTCATAGTTCTTTCTTTTGTTCCCCTCAAGTACTTGAACATATCCTGCAAAGCAGAAATAGACTACCTCCCATCAAGTCCAGAGAACTTTTTTAATCTCAGAGCAACCATTTCTGGTTCAAAGTAGATGTCAGCCTTAATTTCCATTTTGCAACACAGCTAATCTTCCCTTCTCACCAGAATTCTTCAGTCACTGTGTTTTATCACCAATCTTCAGAAGAGATTGAAATTCCAGCAAAGAGACAAGCTGAAGAAATTTAACATGATAAATCACTGACCAATGAAGATATCACCAAGAGCAATGCTGTCTTTTGGATGAATAGAGAGATGAAGATCTCCTGTTTCCTAAAGACCATTAAATAAGTACAGTAAGATGAAACTGGAGTGAAAATCAGGCTACGGAAGCGAGTAGAACTACTTCATACTTCAAATGTCATTTTTTTATTGCAATTCCAGGATCTTCCTTTCTTAAAATTGAGAAAAAATTAGATTGTGCAAAAATAGAATGCTGGAACAGATCTTCTAAGTGGCTGCCACTATAATTGAGAAAAATGAGCTTGCTGTGACAGGATAGTAAAAATTACAGTGAAGTTTTTTTTTTTTTGTAAATAGAAATTTTTAGACATTACGTTAAAGCATCATCTTCAGTACTAAGTTGAATTGATTATCATTTAGAAAATGTATATTTCAAAGCAAAACTTATGGAGAATACTCTTCTAGACTAAAAAGCTGAGTGAATAGCATTTCAGTGATGGTTGGATAAATTCTGCTGATCATAGGGCTCCATTTATTTACATTTTTATTGATGTTCTAAGTAATGTTTTAGTGCTCCTCACTGAAAGAAGTTGGTTGGTGGGTTTTTTTTGTTTGTTTGTTTTATAACTAACATGAGGCTTGTGTGGCCATGCATGGAGAGGTTATGCCAATTTTTTTTTTCCTCAAGAAAAGGTCTGTAATCTCAGTAGTCATATCCAATGTACATAGAGACATTTATGAATCAAGTGGTTACTATTGCACGGGTACTACAGTCTAACTGGTTTATGACTAGTTTAAGCAGTTAATATGAACACTCAAAACTCCCAGGAGTTACAAGGGGAAATGTATTTTGAGTGCTCAGTGCTGTTAGGTAGCATTTGTGACAACTGGGAATGTGGATGTTGAAAAGGTAACGAATGCAATGATCCGGGGAGCTTAGGCTCACAAGTGTAAAACCCTCCTCACTCACAACTATTAAAGGTGGAAGCAAATAACATGAAGGATCTAGCAGAGAGGACAATAAAACTCTTCTCAAATTGATTTCCCAGAGAAACTGACCCCAACAGATCATTTGTTTTCCTCCAGTTTAATAGCAGCTGTATATAAATCTCCTTATTGACTTTTTCTTATTCCTTGGTTATTGTTTTCATATGTGACTGGCCTACAGATGTATATACTGAAGAAAATTCCCAGTTCTGTGACAGAGAGAACTCACTATTAACTCTGGGAAGTTATGTGTGTGCATTTTCTGAAATATTTAGAGTTGTGCTGTTTCTTGCTTAGGTCTCTAGATCACAAATTAAATATTTGGGAAGGCCTTTGTAAAGTTCTCCAAATTTCATTCTAAAAATGACCATGGTCCACTCACTTTCAGCCTTTTCTTGCAACCAGCTATCAGCATCAGATAGTAAAACATTCCCAGGAATACTGAGAGATGGTGATCATGAACAAAGCCGAGCCAGCAGAACTGACTGTATTTAAAAAAATGAAACTTCTAATGTACTATTTTTTGTTTCTCTTTCTTTAGAAAACTAGTGATTTTTATTATCTAATCATAATGTTGTCATCTGACATAACATATAAATTTTCTTTAATGCCCTTAGGAGGTAACGTGGAACCAGAAGAATAAATAAAGATCATAATCTGAGAATTAAATCTTGTGCAGTCTCTGACAGCAGGATCTACTGGGACCCAAACCCAAATCTGTAAGCCTTAGAGCACCTTAGAGCCCAAACCCCAGAACAATTGCACAAGGGCAAGCATAAAGACCAATGTCTGAAGAAATAAACTGCTCTCTTCACTAGAAGTTTCTCTCAAAACCTGGAGTCGCATCCATGAGCACTAGCCCTGCCACAAGCACGGGGAGCCCACAACCAGCTGGGCCCAACCCAGCCAGCCATGCTACTCATATATGTTCCATCCACAAAACAAAACCCTGGCATTTAGTTTTACATATTGTCTTTCTAGCTTCACCTTCATCCAACCATTCTGCTGCCAGACAGCACTCAATATGTGACAAAGTCCTAAGTAATAACTTGCAAATCAATACAATGACATTATATTTCCGTGATACGATCACATCTATTTGTATGGAGTTCTACACTTGCCCTTGGATCCTTTACACCTCCAGTTTCTAGTCAGTGGATTAACATTTAGGTGGTTTATTAAAGAAGACTGCTCACAGAAAGCAGGAGTTGCATTGCTTTAAAACTTCTAGGGTTGCACTACCATTTATTTTCTTCACAGAGCCCAGTTGCTCATACTGCCCCTGCTACACTGTTGTGCCACGCTGAGCAATGGTGGGGCTGGTCCCACCAGTACATACCAGAAAGGCAAGGCTGGAGCTGAGTCACCAGGTTGATCCCAGGGCAGGAGGGAGAAAGAGGAAAAAGCCACGTTTTAACATTTTGTAAACCTGCATTCTCCTCTTCCAGATGCAGTTATCCACCTCTCTTGACTGGATGTGCAGACACAGTCCTTTGGCCTTTAATCTCCAGGACACACAGTTAAACCAGCGCAGTACATTTATATGTGCTCTTGCACCTTTTGCTTGAGCTGCAGCAGACTCAATATAGTTTTATGACTTGCGCTGTAAAATGTCACCTGATTCTGTAACACTGTTAGGCAACCATCAGCCAGAACACAGTGCACCTTCCCTGTCAGCAGAGATTGGGAAGCCTATCCAACCCAAACAGCAAGAGGCCCATGGCAGTGTGCAGGCCATTTCTCTAGATCTTTGTAGCATTCAGTAGTTACGAATCAGGTGAAAAGGTCCATCCTGTCTATGAGGTGGCTCCAAGGTATGGGCATTCACAAAAGTCAAAACAAGAAAGGGAAATAAAAGAACAAAACTTCTAGGTTAAATAAAGGCAGGTTAACTTCGGATGAAACAAAATCAAATATGAGAGCCATGGATGCTTCTCTCATAAAAAGAAAAAAAAAAAAAACAACAACGTTTTAGAGATGAACATGTCTGTGATTCTTTCAATGAATGATTTCCTGCATTATGTCCAAAGTATCTGAATGCACCTAAAAGCTGAAGGATTCCAGCCAGTGGTGATAGACTGATAGACTCCAGAGTGGCTGCGGGCTTTGCACAGGTGCCTTAAAACAAATAAGGGCAAACAAGCAGCTCGAGCAGGAATTGCACTAAAAGGCAGCTGCTGGATTTCACTCTCAAGTACAGAGAAAGGCAACCTCCTGGGCAACAGCTGTCACTGGACAAGTGATTGTCAGAAATCATTTCTCACTCTTACAAATAAATTCTAAATTAAAAGCAAACTTCATTAAGTGGTGCACATTCATGTTCTCATCTCTCCCTCCTTTTATCAAGAGAGATAGCAAATGCCTTCCACAGGGAGAACAGAATGTTAGACTTACTCATATGTTTAACATGTGTGTAATAAATCATGGAAACACCATGTCCATTTGGGAAGTATCAAGCTGCACAAGGCACTCACATCAGAAACTGAAAATTATGGTGCCATGGTGTTCACTGCTGTTATTGCACAGAGGAGGCAAATGCTGTATATGCTTTCCTAAGAATTCAGCCCAATGGTACTCATAATACAAATGTTATTCTTTCTTCGTTTGAGATGGCGATGGTAGGAGCTCCGCAATAGTTCATATTTTTCACAGAATGTGTTTAAGACTGTATCAGTTTAAAATAAACAATTTTGCTTTGCCTTTCCCACCCCATTGTTACATTACTTTGTAGGATGTTAGAACCTCAGGCTTCCTGGAGTGAAGTTTTCTGAAAGAACAGTTTATTCTCCATGACTGTGAAATCAACTGTCAGATGCTGAGTAGACTTCTCTTTTCTCAGGCAGTTATTGAGTCCACCAGAAAAATGCCATTTACAGTTTAAGAAGTGTATTTAAGAACTGGTTCTAGAAAAACCAGTATCCAAAAACAGAGAAAACAACACCTGCATTCAGATAAGTAATATCCGATATAAAATCTTTATGCTCCTTTAAATAGCCACCGCAAACTCCTGAATTGGTCTACCAGTAAATTCTATTAGAGCCTTTTCAAACTGATCAGAAATCACTGTGAGTGGATACAGTATTTCTAAAACCTCTTGCCCCTGTCATTCTTTAGTATTTCCAGAGTTAGCTTTGAACCAAATGATTTTGCAAAGGTTAACCAGAAGACTAGAACCATTGATGGAACACAGCTAAAAGGTGTTCACATCTCCTTTCATTTTCTTTTGAATTTGGGGGGTTCCTTTATATATGGTAGCATAGTTTATTAGAAGTATGTGTATTCTACTACAATTTGGTTTTACATTAAAATGCTTGTAAAAATAAATATTGCACTAATAATTAACATTAAAAGAAATGTTCCCAAACCAAAAGAAAAAGGCACCTTTCTATTTTTTCCTTTCAGCTATCACTGACTGAAAATTGTCTAAATAAAGGAGCTTAAGGAAGTAAGGGAAGTTAACATCTTTGCTTCAGTCAAGAGAGGTAGAGATTATTTCCCTCAGTGATCACTCAGAATGCTAGTGTAGAAAAAGGAAAGTCAGAAGTCTAAGGAGTATTATTTAACTGAGTGCTAAGCATCCTGCTTATTTACATTTCGTTATTTTTATTATTTTACCAAACTAAGGTATTAAATGAGAATCCATATGTAGAATCAAGTCAAAGACTAAAAGAAGTGGTAAAAAAAAATCATTATCCACTATTTTGCCAATAGTGAAAAGGGGTAGCTAAAAGCACTAGAAGGGGAAAAAAAACGGGAAAAGCCAAAACCTTGCCTTTGAACTTTCCGTAAGGTCATGAGCATTCACATGAAGTCTGCATTTGCACTGAACAGACTGATGTATGTCACGGACTTTGAATCCTCAGCATAGCTTTCTCCACATCCAGGGGAAAAAGGATCAAAGGCTGTTCAGGCAGACTGTCTCTAGCTAATATAAGGCCATGCATGGAGTGACATTGTTAAAACACTTCCCTTTTATATCCCTAAAGGAGGAGTTTTATTGAGTTAAAATGATCCTTGAATAGCCTCTGGGCTGAGCTGTAAAACACATTTGAAAAGCATAAAGTCTTTATTTATGTCAGGAATGTTTGAAACTCAAGAGATAAATGTCATTCAAAAAACAAGCATGTCCTAGGTATTTGGGATGTAATGGGGCACAGCTGTAATAACAGTCAATGAACCAGAGACTCCCTACATCATGTCATTAGCTCACTTTTAATAAGTCTATCTTCATGTCCTTTTCATAAGGACCATAGGGAAAGAGAGAAATATATCATGCACCAAACATCTGTGGCTTTCTCAAACTGTCTCTCTTCGAAGATCTACTTAAGGGACCTGTCTTGGGAGACAGATTGTAAAGTGCACACAATCCTTTCTAAAAATGGATTTTATTTAGCCAGGGAGCATCACATGTCATTAGCAAGTTGCTGAAGACAGCATAGTCTAGCTTGGCAGAATAAAGGCTGAAGGCAGAGAGAGTGCCAGTTGCCACAAGAAATCAGAGAGACATATTCAAGCTTGGTGCCCAACTTGGTGCTGAATTTACTTCCTTGAAGCAACAGATTTCAGGCAAGAAAAGCTCTAGTTCTGAGGTCTGAACAGCTTCCTCTGTGAGCCAAATGAGTCTTTGCCTACAACAGAACTGAGAACTGCTGATTTCTTCTTCATTTAGAATGTTTATCCCTCAAGGTGACTCTGAATGGAGAGATTAGAATTTTCAATCCACAAATGACAAGCGTAGATCAAGACATACCACCAATCTACCCTTTAAATCACTTATCCCAATTATGTTAATTTCTGTACCTATTGGTCAGCTTTGTGCTCAAAGCCTTTTTGAATATTTTTTGATCCTAGCCCCTTGCAAGAGCTCTTTACTGCCTCACTTGTTACCTTCTCCTTTACATAGCTTATTCCTTCTGTGTTTCAAAATTGCTGCATTTGTTAGCTGCTTTTTTCAGAGAAGAGATAGGAAGAGGAATAAAAAATAAATTTGATTAAGTGTATGCAACAGAAAGGACAGTATGTTTACATCCATCTCATATAGTTCTATCACACTGCAATTCATTAACTCAGAATAAATGAGAGACAAAAATGGATTACACCTTTTTCCCAGAAGCAATACTGCCACACGTAGAGGCACAGAAACAACTATTGCAACCGTCTTTTTTCCTGAACCTTTCCATGCATGTTTAGACAACTAAGCAAGAACAGGCTAAATGAATTGTTCTGCTTTGTAGATTTCACAACAAAGATGCTAAAAATAAAAGGAAGATGCCATTTGGAAGAAAAAGGAAGACTACTGCTCTTCTAGAGAACCCTGAGATGATATATATAGTGTATCTTTTTATTGTTATTCTGCATGCCACAGGCCTGCATAGGTGCCGCAACAGCTGCATAGTGGAAACCTCATTTTACAAAGCCTTAGGTTCTTAAGAACTAATCAAACATAAAACTACCTCTAGAGCTGTTACACTGATACCTTTAGGGATTAAAATAAAACAACCTTATTTTATTATCGAGCAGGCACATATTAAAGACTTGAAGTATTAAAAATGAAAGTTTCCACACCACTATATATGGAAAACACAAAAATCATAATTATAGACATTGAGCTTTCTTGTTAATAATTATTTTCCTGGAATCCTAGACTTTCTGAATTCTATTGGAAGTAACAAAATAGGCAAGAGCTCAGGAAGATGCACGCAAAGAGTAGGGATTTTAAGACAGAATATTTAGCCAGAGAGGGAGTAACTGCTAGATCAAGGCGACTGCTAGTGGAATAAAAATGTCATGGGCAAAATGTCTTGTTCCCATCTATCTTCTTCTGGGTTTTTATTCCACTTTCTTGCTCTGCTCCTGCAGCCCCTATGACCTAACCTGGACAACTGAATTTACAACCCCACATGGTGACTCAAAACATTTCAACTAACATTACAGCTATACATAAGATCTTTTGGGACAACAGCTTAGTTATCTAGAGCGTACTCGGTCCTTGCAACTAGAAAGCGTAAAGATAGAGTCAAATATAAAATGTCTCCTCAATAAAACTGTACTAATGTAATGTAAGCTTGTTTATAAACTAATTTTTTTAGAACACTTCAGATCCCACATGGGAGAACTCTACTTGTAGAGTGTCCCAATTAATTTAACATTGTAACTCAGGAAAAAAGCTCCTCCTCATGCTATGTGTGACTATGCAGAGGTTTGCAGCAGTTTAACTGAAATGCACACAAGGAATTTCACCCATTATCAGGCATCCTAATATTCATGTGAAGAAAGCTAGTTAGTGGAAAGTAGGTCTCAATTTACTCATAGCTGACTCAAAAGGGAAGTACCATAGGTTTGTACCATTGTTGAACAGAATACAATGATGTACAATACATTGAAGAATAAGACTGGATCCTGCAGGCTCTCTGATGAAAATACTTAGAAAGGAGGCATTAACTCACAGGCAATTTATCTAAATCAAATTTCTCCCTCTAAAGCAATGCATTCTCATAGAGGTGTTCTATAAAATAATTCAATCCTACTGCAGTTTTTCATGCTTATGTACACGTAGATATTTTGTGCTACGACAAATGATAAGAGTTCTGAGGTTATCATTGCTAAATACCAAAACAAATGATTCAACAAGACTCTCCTGAATTTATTTCAAGCAAGGATATCAGAGTTAATAAACCTTTTGCACGCACAGGCTTACTTTCTCTCTAACCTGATTATATGTATGTGAAGTTTACTCTTCTTAAGGTCTAGTTCTATGAATGCAAAGATGAAGGTTAAGAGAACACAGAAATTAGAGAACAGTCCTTTCTAGATGCTGCTATCTCTTTGGCAACCTGTTCCAGTACCCATATCTTCGTTGTATTGGGGGGGGGACAAGCTGGTCACACCATATGTGGCTTTACCAGGCTGAGTAGAGGGCAAGAATCAAGCCCCAAAACTGCTGACAATGCCCTTCCTACTGTCTATGAGTATCTTCAGGGCCTTTTCTGGAAAGCTACTTTCCAGCCCACTGGTCTCCAGCATATACTGGTGCATAGGGTTATTCCTCCTCAGATGAAGGAGGCAATCAGCTACAGGAATGGGCACGGTACTGTGTGCACTGGAATAGCAGTGGGATAGTAAAGTCTACTGAAGACATGTCTGACATCTTAAGTATTAGGATTAGCATCTGCTATCAGGGCAGATATCTACATGTTTTGAAAGTCTTCCTTGTCTCCTCTAGACTGCAAAGGTCACTGCAGAGAGTATGTCTATTTAAAATTCAGTTAAGTCAATTAAATCTTTGGTTACATTTTGCTCAGTTTTCCTGAGTCATACCTACAAACTATATGACATTGTATGGTGCCATAAAAACAGTCTTACAGAAGAAAAAATGTTACTTTCTCAGGCAGTATCAACAAAATATATTCAAGATAGACATATTGCTGACACAACAGACGTACATTGCTTTGGATAACCTACTAATTACCCACTAGCACGACTATGCTGTCCCTACCAAATCTTAGTCTTTTTCTGGAGTGAGTTCTACACCCTACATACCCAGCTGTGGGAAGGGATTGTCGCACTATGCTCTGTGCGGGTGCAGCCTCATCTCAAGCACTGTGTGCACGTTTGGGCACCACAACGTAAGAAGGATATCAAACTATTAGAGAGCATCTAAAAGGAGGCTGCAAAGATGGTGAAGAGTCTGGAAGGCAAGATCTCTGAGGAGCAGCTGAGGTCTCTTGGTCTGTACAGCCAGAAGAAGAGAAGAAGAGACTGAGGGAAGAACTCATAGCAGCCTACAGCTCCTTTGGTGAGACTTCCGTGCTTGCAGCAGCCCAAAGTAAATATAGAAATGTTCTGACCTGGGCTGAATCACTTTTTCTTTTGTGTTCTTTTTAAAGCTGCAAGAAAGCCACCATTGGTAATTACATATTATCAATATGTAATATGGTTTTACATATTAAAAAAGCTACAACAAAAAATCATTTAAAAAAGCACAAACTGTGGTCAGAAAACCCAGTCAAGCTAGAACATCTATGCACAGACATCTGATCACTTCATTCGCAAGCCAGGCAGTGTGCCACAGGTGTCAGTCACTCTGCTTGACACATTCACTATCAACTCACTGCTTCGAGGGACACTGAACTCCAGACAATCTCCCATAGTCATCACTGACCCTATCCAAATGAGGCTGATTGGTGTTATTAGGAGATGGCATCTGTGTTGGTGCAACACAACTAGCATAATGTGAAAGCCTCAGAATGCTTCAAAATAATTTGGAGGATGCCGTATCAAGCGGCAAGTGAAGGCATATATTACACTGCAATCAAGTAGGATGATCTACAAGCTAAATTAAACAGAAATATGTGCCCTTTCTCTTATTTCCATACCATGGACAGAAAGATGCATCAGAAAAATACCAGTGTTACATCAGTCTAGTCAGATTTTGCAAAAGGCCTTTGTTGCTGTTTTTTCCAGATATGCTTTCTTACTCATCTTCACTGGAAGGTTGGGAAAACAGTGCAATAAAAGCAGAGTAAAACTTATGACAGACAGTTGGAATTAAAAAGCACAATCTATTTCCCAAAATGATTCTGAACTTCTGTTAATGCATGGGGCTGGATCTTGGCTTCACACCAGTTTAGTAGTTTAAAATGTAATATCTTCCTTGAATTTTCAATAAACGCAGTCTGGATGTTTCAAACTTTACAACTGACAACAAAGCACATTTTTCCTTTACTTCTATATTAGCTTTCAAAACTCTCCACTAAAATGTTATTACGGTTTTCAGTTAGAGATTCTAGAGCTCAGAGTCATTGTGCAGGCATCCCTGTTTTTTTCAGCAGCATCTAAAGTGGCTCTTTGTGTGTGTGTGTATATACAAGTCTATGCTAATTACAAATATGTCTGCATGTGTGTATATGATGTGTTTACATTTAAGAATGGAGCTGCTGTGCAAACTGACTGACTGACTAAAGTATCAGCTGAATTTATTTTAACGCACTCTGGCAAATCTCCCAGCTGCCATATAAAAGAAGGTTTGTACAATGCATGTTCTGATATATTTGACTGGAGACGGATGCATAGGCAGAAATGCTCATGCGTGTGATGTGAAACATGGAGAGGAAGGTTTGTTCTCTTTTCAGCAGGACTTTGGGACTCAGAGTCCCAGCAAACACAATACAACTGATGCTTTTTTCTTTTTTTTTGCTACCAAGATAACCGCCACAAACATCTCATTTTTATCATTAGAAAATCAAAAAGATTGTGCAGTCCTGCCTCAAACTCTTGGAAATTCATGCACTCATACAACAGTGTTTTTGCTTTTTTTAAATTTTTTTTTTTTTTTTTTTTTTTTTTTTGTGAGAGTGAAAAACACTTTGCAAAATATTTTTCTCCAGGCTGGGATGGACCCTGACAGTGGATAAGAGAAACACATGGATATTAAATGTCCAGGATGAGAACTACTACTTCACCACGTCTATTGGAAGGACAGAGAGCTCTCAAATTATTGCTGGCAGAAGAGAAAGTGTCTGGATTCAGGAGACCCCAGAGCAAAGATCCAGGTGTTATGGACCTTCTGTATTTAATCTTTTCTTCTGAATTCCTATTCTACTAACACTGTTTCTTATGTGGGCTTGCCAGTGGCTCTGTCCCCAGGATCTGCCTGGCCATATGGAAATGCATAACCACAAGGGATACCCCCCCCCCCCCCCCCCCCCCCCCCCCAAACAACTCCCAATGCAGTATATCTTAAGTTCAGCACAGTTTAGTTATGTAACTAAAGTTCTATTTGACTGGTAAGTGCCTCAATTCTTGAAGGCATGTACCTGAAATCAAACAATACCAATAATAGCGTTAGAGTTGTGACTGGCTTTTGGCTCTTCTGATCTCTTTCAGATCCAACTCAACAATGCTTTAATTAATGCTTTTGAAATGCCTCCATAGTTAAATATATAATAAAATGTCATGTAAGATCTTTAGACCTTCTCACCCCCTTCCTGGCTTTTCTGTATGACATGAACAGAAAGTATGCTCTTTGTGTGTCCCTTTTATGATCTAAACAGGAAGGGAACACTAGAGAAATTGCTTTCTTGTAACCATGCTTAAGATAACTGATAAGAATATTTAAGATAGTTTTAGCAACATACATAACTTCAAAGGGAAATCTGACTAAGTAAATCAACCAGCATGATCAAGAGACAGAACAATTAAACATATAATAAGTCACATCACTTACACTGTTACATAATGTAACAGTGCATAATGTACATAATGTAACAGTAGAAAATAAATAAGCAAACTGCTTAAGCAGTCTGTAAGTTACATTAAAAAAAACTGCTCTTTCCAGAAAGGCATTGACCCTGACAACCATGTCACAAGAGTCATGTGTTCCAAAACAAAATCAAAATCCTCCTTGCATCCTGTTGCAAAGGTTGCAAAGGCTGCCAGCTCTGGGCCCTGGGGAAGCACCTTGCAAAGCAGAAGACCTTTGCAAAGAAATACCTTTCACTGATCCTACAGAATTCATTTAATAGAACATCCCCAGGTGATTTCCAGCTGCTACAGTGATGAACAGACTGAAACAAAATATCTCTGATATAAAAGTCAGAAGAAAAGGGAGCATCTAAACAAAGGCTGCTCAAATCACTGACAGTAATATCCCAAAAATGTAAATACAACAGTAGCAGTTTACTTGGAAGGAACATAAAAAGCATGTTTCAGAGCTGAAGTCAATACCTAGATGAGAAAGGGATCACAAGAAGACATTCCTATTGAGCAGATCCACCTCTATCTGCCTACTGCATAGTTAGACAGTTCTTCAGAGCATTTGCAAATATACTGACTGCTGTCAGAAAACCATCTGTTCTCACATTTCTATACTTCCCACCAAAGCAGATCTGTGATCTGAGAAGAGACATAACCTCTACAGTGAAAAACATTGCAATAACTTAGCTTACCAGTAGAACGTCTACTTAGAATTATATTAACTTGGTTTGTGCTCTGAGGAAGACATGTGGGTATTTTTGAGATGTGGTGTGGGATGCAAAGAGGTGGAAGCAGTCCTACTGCATACACAAGTGCTCTTAGTATAAAGCATCCCGATTATGAGCAGCAGGAGTAGGACCACTGAAAATTAAGGACTTAGTCTTTCCCTTTTCTGGCAAACATTTCTCCAGTCTTGGCACCTAAACGAATGCTAGAGAAGAGTCTAGATTCTTCACAACTTTTAGATGAAACCTTGACAAATGAGACACAAATGGTAGAATAATGCAGCAGTGACAAAAGCTCTGATCTGACAGTCAGGGCATACTGCTGTGCTTGTGCAGGGCCTAGATGACTGTAATCAGTCTCACAGAAGCAGAGCAATCCCTTTGCACATTACCATCCAAGAGACTGGGACCTAATTTGGTATTCAGCTCCACACCCCCCATTGTGTTGGCAGTGGTTCAGAATTGGTGAGACAACTTGCAAAGGATAAAAATAATAATAATAAAAAGCAATGTTTTAAGCCTCTCTAATTTAATGTTAGTTTTTGATATGCCTAATATCAAAGCTCTTTTTTTTTCCACTTCTATTTAATCAAAATTAATCACTAAGATTACTACCGTAATTTATGTTGGAGATTAATTGAACTGACTGTTTTATTAAAATCTGGTTTTATTAATAAAACACATTCTGTCTACGGAATCATATGACTCTGCTATTAGGGACTATTAACTGGGGACTGGGAGTTAATCATAACAGCTATGCTGCCAGGTCCTTTGACAGCAGCACATGCTGAGTTTGTTTCTACTTTTACTTTTACTAGCACATTCAAGTCAATTAGTTACCCTAGCATATGAGCATTCTGAGTAACTACTGTAAAAGAGGGAGTAGAGACAAAGGTACATACATCTCAGTAGTTCTGAACAAAGAAAGGGTAATCAGGAGGAGACTCACCAGCCTGATTAGTCGTGATGCTGACAGCAGCAAATTGCCTGGAAAGTGTACTCAAGTCAGATACCCCATTGACCGCATCAATCTCAAAAGTGTAATTGGTATGTGCCAAAAGGTCCACTACTGTCACCGTGGTGTTGGTGAGGCCAGCCTGACGGGGTAAGAATCGTACGTTGTCACTACAGGGCTCGCATATCTTGCTGCTTCCTCCGCATTTTTTGCAAATGATGTTGAAAGTGACATCCTTTCGACCTCCTGTGTCAAGAGGCCAGCTCCAGTCCAGGATAACAGATGTCTCATTGATGTTAGAAATAACGTTTCTTGGAGCAGATGGTGGTCCTACAAAGGAAAGAATAGGTATTTCTGTGTTGCTCTAAAATGAGAGTAGCAAGGGCACAAGCATATAAAGGCAAAAAAACAAAAAACAAACAAACAAAAAAACAAATAACCAAACTGTTCTAGTTACTTCCTGTAAAGAATTCTGAAATATTTCACTAGGCTACAGAACTAGAGCATCAAGAACCACATTTTGCTCTAAACAGTTAGTACTCTGAGGGCATAGTTCAGGACGGAATGTCGCTCTTCGAGAGTTGTTCTGTAGGACAGCTACTGATAGCTGCTCTTGGATTTTGATGAAAATATTGGTATGAATTTAAAAGTCTCAGCTCTCCTTCTCAACTCTGACAGAGAACTTGGAGAAAATGAAAATAAAATGACACAAATCCAGCCCAATAATTTCTGGCAGCCTGTCCAACATGTATGAAAACATGGCAGGCAATGGATGGCTGACTGAAATGGAACATGGGAGGAAGCAAGCAAGCTGCTCAGATACAGACGGAAGAGCAAAAAACGACAGCCCCAAGCACAATGATGCTACTCACTGGTGCAAGCCATGGATGGAGGGTCTTTCTCAGAGCGAAAGTAATTCTTTTCACACCTGCAGTTCAGAGATGCATCTTCATAGGTGGAGCTGTGAGGTGGGCATTTGGCACACTTCACATTGCCAGCAGAAGCTTTATAGAACCCAGGTCGACAAGCTGCAAAATGAAAAGAATGAAATTTTAAATTTCACGGACAGCTCTTCCATTTTAACAGGTGATCTTTTAATTGTCCTGGAATCTTTCATAAATAGATCATATTTTTGAGTGTTTACAATCTAAAACCCACAGTTTTCTCATGAGAAAACTAACAGAAATTAGCTTCTTAGTAGAATGAAGTTCTTCATGAATCAGCTTTGATTTATATTGTTTTGCTTGAATAGCAGAACAGTATATTGCAAGAGGAAACATTTTCTACACTGCGTTACAAGAACTTATTTTTCTTAGCTTCTGGTTTGTTTACCAGAACATGGTCCCTAAATTGCATAAGAAACTAACTTTATCCACTTACTGTTGCTGGGATTTGTTTACAAGGGAATGCTAATTGTAAGCTATTCAGTTCAGTGTGACTAAGCCATCCAAAATCAAAAAAACAACCTGAATAGTGAAAGATCTATTCCATTACTGAAGGCCTACACATCAGACTCTATGAGCTGCCTCTGATACTGACTACAAGAAATTTGTAGGACATGTACTGTGAGGATGCTTTTTGTGTTAACAAAGTCCTCCAGGGATGGTGCTGCAGTCCACAAAATCTGCTTCTGACAAAGTCTTGATGGTGGCATTTCACCAACATTTGCACATCCTTTCTGTTTTGGTTCCTGTTGCATTTCAGACTGATTCAAAGGCACATTTGCATCAGATGAAAATGGTCTTTGAAGCAAATTACAGAAAAGAACGATCAAATAAATATCTTTTTATGAAAAACTCATGCAATTAAATAACATGGTTGACTTCTTTCCAGTAAGATGATCTCACGATCTAAAAATTGAAAAAAATTAAACCAAAACCAGATAACACTCAGACTCTGCAGCTCAGCTGTAGTTTCTCTCCAAGGCACGCATCCTTCTCCAAAAGGAATATACCCAGTATCGTCATTCTGGCTGACACACCAATAAGACTGTAACCGTAACTACACAACAGCTGTACTACAGCAGCACACAGACAACAAAACAGAAGAGATTGCATCTCAAAACAGGTTCACCTATTGCTTTCATTTAACACACATTACTAACAACCTTAGGAAACCCCAATACATTCTCCTATAATGTTAAAATAATAATAATAAAAAAAAGCTACACAATCTAAAACACAACCTTTTCTGTGTGTGTGTATCTGGAGCCCAGACAGTCAAGGATAACTAAAATGGTTCTGGACTTGTCATTGATTTAAAAGCTACTTCAAACAAAAAGAATAGGTTCACCAGTCTTAGCATGAACCAACGCAGGCTCACATTTCTCATTTTTGCTTACGGAGGTGAGCTGATTCACAAATGTTAGATGAAAAACAACATACAAGCTGATGTGGTCCTGTCCATTCATGCATGCAGCACCCAAACAGAAAAACAAGTCTGGATGAGCAGACTGAGGTAATCAAAAATAATTACAACACTTTCATAAGAGATGGAGTAGAGGGAAGCTCCAGTACTGGCCATTCAGTTCACACAATACCATCTATAATCGTTTCCTACATGAATTTCTGGTTCATTAGCTTTGGGCACAAAACACCTGAGTGAAACACACTGGAAAGCAGAGGGAAACCAAAACCTCACACAGCTGCACATTCAGCCTTGAAACATCTCAACAAAGAAAAACTTCCTGGCACAGCACTGAGCCGGTCTGGAGATGTAAGAAATGTTTCACAGGAAAGTGAAAATCTCAGCCACCCTCCAGCGCTTCGTAGCCCTTGCAAATAGAGGCTGTTTGGCTGCAGCTGCTGCCTCCCATGCCATGCTAACAAAACAGCTGAGAAAGTCATCTCCCACTTCACAATGCCTCCTGCAAGCCTTAATGAAATAATCCCCAGGTTGAGCCTCTGGTGCACAGTGCCACCAGGCCACTTGTGAAAGCCAAGTTGCTATAAGTGCTTCTGCAGCAAAGCTTGCAGACCCTCATGCCAAGCTGTAGGATTCAGCACAGCCTGACCTTCTGCAGCTGGGGCTGCTTTTGTTTCCACCTCATCCCAGGCTGTGAGGCTTTTTTGGAGATTTTTGCTTGTTTAACTTTTGGGAAATAAAGGAGAATTCAACATCTCCTCTTAAACACCTCCACTAGGAGAAAATACAGCAGAGAATTGGCTTTTTTTGGTTTATTGGTGCAGATGTTGCAGTCCTAAAACTCAGCGCTCATCCTTTCTTAACTACTGCCCCACGATAAACAGGTCACACCTATTTGTCTCTATTATCCCTCCTGCTGACAGAGGAGCTTCTGAATATTTTACTGCCTTCTGTTCCAAAATGGGCTTTCCTGGCCCCAAGAAAAGAAGGGATAGCAATCCCACCCTTTCCAGTACCAGTAACCAAGACAGCACATAAAGAAACAAGCACCACACTGCCGCTGTGTATTGATTTACACACCATCTTCACCAGAAGTTCCTGTGGAAATTCAGTGCCAGTTATCAAAAACAAATGGCTTCACTTAACCATATCTACTTAGCTTGAAGGACATTTTCATATTCATGGAAAACATACACAAGACAAAGAGGCATTTCTGAGTACATGCATATATATATCTTATACATTTTAATAATTTGTTATATTAGTTTAAAATAAAGATTGGAAAAGCTGAACCTTTGCCATGTGGTTGGTCTTCCCATCAGACAACTTATGCTCATTAAGCATAATTTATTCATAACACCTGAACATTCATTTATGGGATGCAACTACAGTAAGATTGCTTATTTGGGACATATTTGAAGCCAATGTTTCTTAATAAGACAGTGAATTAAACATCAATAACCAAGCTTGCATAAGCAGCTGATAGATTTTGCGGGTGAGTATGGCAAAGGAAGGAATCAAACTTCATTAAGTAGTGTCTTAGAGGGCAGTAAGGCACTGGCACTGCAGCACAGGCTGCCTAGATATTTTGTGGATGCCACAACCCCGGTAGCATTCAGGACTGGGTTGGACAGGGCTCTGGGCAGCCTGATCTGGTGGAGTGGCAGTCTTGCCCATGGTAGGGGGTTAGATCTTGATCTTTAAGGTTCCTTCCAACCCAAACCTTTCCATGATTCCATGAAGAACAATAGATTCTATTTAAGAAAAGGTGGTGCTTGTGTGGGGCAATAGAGAGGAAGAAGCAGGAGCCAGATCAGGCTACTGCTTTTCCAGAGGAACACATCCCTGTTTCCCTACTGCCAGCACAGCACTTGGTGATGGAGATGCACTGTTGGTTCCCTGCTGTCCCACCACATCCTAGCAAGGACATCCTGATCTCATAGCTTCCCCTCAGGCTGTCTCGCACTTACTGTCTCTGTCAGAGCAATTTAAGATTATTCAGCACTGCAGCCCAAAGGAGGAAAAAAGAAAAAAAAAAAGAAAAAAAAAGGCAATTATATTTGAAATTGAAGCTTGGAATGGGAGTGCAAACAAGAAATCATCTGAATGCATTTAGTGCTATTATTCTTTTCTTAATAATTTCTTAATTTCTTATTTCTGATAGGAAAAAAAGAGAAAAAGAACTCTTTAACTGTCTTTCCTGCTTTCTTATGTCAGAAAAAAATGGATTACATGAACTGACAGAAGAAAGCTTGTCTTTTTAAGGCAAACACCACAGCTTCTGCTTCAGTCAGGTTGAAGATAAAAGCACTAGCACACAAAGTGTTCACTGAATGTGTAATTTCAGCATGGGAACACCTCTGAGAAACATATTTTGTTAACATTTTCTTTCAGAAGCCAAGGATTCTTTTTTCCTCAGTTCCATGTGCTTTTGCACAAAAGATAAGAATGCTATTTTTTTTTAATATACACTAATACGTTAGTGTATATTAAAAAAAAAAAAAAAAAAAAAATACACTAAAATAATGTCTTGCATTTGCATGTATTCCATATGAAGCATTCAAAGTCAACAAACCTCTAGGGAAGCAGAAATGGGGACACTGGACTGGGAGAAGACTTCTCTCCTGCAGCCCAGGTCTCGCTACCCTCCCCATGCAGGGGGCAGTGGGAATTTGTCCCCAGAGACCCTCACTGCTCAACACTTACTGGCAGTGGTAACTCCTGCACTACTCCAACCACAAATATTATTTTACAACTGTGTTTGGAATGACTTCTATCTCTTCAGCATGAGTGCGAGCCACATTGGCTTCATTGAAGTTACCTGCTGGTAAGAATTTCAGGACTGCAGCTGTCCTCATTACTGGGTAAAAATGAGTTTCCTTAAGCTAAAATTGATGAGTGCCTTAGAGAGTGGTGAAAGTTACTTCAGTGAGAAAAAAACAACTCTACATGGCCACCTACAGCAGTCATTGCTAAAACAAATGGGACTGTCTTTTCAACAGTCAAGTGACTAATGTGCTTGACTTTGAGAGGAAAACATTGTCCTAATTAAGGGTTAAATGATTCAATTTGAATTAATTTCAAATTTAAATACTAAACTGTTAAGTATATTTCAGCATCCAGACTCTATAGTCTGCTATACACAACACTACCACAAACTCCTAGCCATACACACCATGAACACATTCCAACCGTGCAACCGGTCTTGCAGTCCTACTGCCTCAGTCCACCATCACCAGAGGATGTCTCTCTGCTCTTCATGCCAGGAATAGACATACCAGGCCTTGGGGCCTGGATCAGTCACTGCAGCACACTGGAGAAGGATACGGCTGCAGCTACTATGCGATCAAGTGCTCCTCTGCTGCTCAAGTAAGCAGCCCAAGGATGAAACATCACTGTGGCACTGAGCCACAGAATTTAGTAAATAAGGGAAGGAAAAGATTTTGCAGCATTGTCAAGACCATTTTGGAAGCATGTACAACTTTCTTCTCACCACATGTGTGATGATCATAGTCAGGAGATGATGGCAGCTCAATCTTCTTATCAGCAGCAGAATTGGACCCATACACTTGTGCATATATATGCACAAGTGCAAAATCACATGTGGCACAGCATTCGGCTTGTGAAAACAGGTGACATAGCCAGCAGTATAAATTAAACTTATAAAACTCTCCAAACCATTTTCCTTGGATGGGTCACCTTTTTTCCCTTCCTGCATGTGTTTATACCTTAGTTAAACAACAAAAAGGTAAAAACCATGATTAATTTTAAATGAAGGATATTTTCCAACTGCTTGTTTCACACTTCTGTCAAAAATTATATTCAGCCATGTGTCATTCATGTGCTATATTAAAAATAACACCGGATAGAGGTACTACACTTCTGGCTTAGATACATGAAGAGTAGGAAATGAAGGTAAAATTCTGCCCTGAATCATCCCATCATCGGTTTCTATTACACATCATTCACTGCCCTGAAAATGTCTCATTTTCTCTTCCCTTGCTCACTTCGGCACCCTGTTCTGCCAGAGACACTGCATTATAATATGGATTTCCTGCAAAATCCCTCAGAGCAGGGAAACAGTCTTCAGCAGCTCTAGCTGATATTAGTATACACAGAGCCACTTAACCATGGCTTTATATAGGCGCACATCCTTTTTTCCCCTGGCCTCTAGGAATCTTCTTGCATGCCTACACAACCCAGACAGGCTTCTATAAAGTAGATCGTATTTTCAATTCTTATTTCTGTAGGACTTAAGACAAGTCTTTTGTCACCGGATCTAAGCAAAGAGTATGACACCACTTCAGAGAGTAATCCTGAGAGCCGAGTACTGCACCATGCTGTAGGAACACATGGCGGAGGACAGCATACTTTGATAGGTCCCTGTACCTACTGAGGAGGAGGAGGAGGAAGAGTAATAGGCATCAGCAGCCCTAAGGCTTCCCCACTGGTGGAGATGCCCACTATAGGCTACTGCACTGGCAGAGCATAATGTTTTCTCTTTGCTGGGTTGTAGTGCTGTAGCGCCCAGAGGAGGGAAATATGCCTGAGAAAGGTTTTAACGGAGGTTAAAATCACCAGAAGATCTCCCGGAAGAGGCACAGACATTGGCTTCCTCCTTCCCATCACCAAATGTTCTGTTAACTGGGGAAATAAAAGCTTCCAGTTTATTCACCAAGATGTAACAGATACCAACTCCACTGCAGTCATCAGTATGCTATGTATAATAACTGAAATAATTACCAGACTGCTAGTAGCAGGAGCAACCCAGTCACTTTTGCTGAGTATTATCACCAAATCAATAATATCTCATACTTCATTTTCTGTGCATGAAGCATACTTTTTACTCTGAAAACACAGACAAAATTAAAAGTTGCATTTTAAATATTAAAAAGACGTAACCATCACTACTTCCATTATTAACTTTGGAAAATGCAGCTGCTTATTACGATAACTTATCTTCGGGGGGGAAGACAAGTGCAGAAGCAAGCGTGGCGTGTGTACACTTTTGCATCTATAGATGGGAAAATCACAGACAAAGTTGCTGGGAGATGTGAAGCACAGCAGCTGTCCACAGCTAGAAGAGATCAACAGATAGCGAAGACAGCACAGTTCCTTTCCTCCCACAGTGACAGGGCCATCATCTGAGGGCTCAGGAAATACTCTCTCCTCTTCACCTGCCCCTTCCCCAGCAGGATGGACGGTGTGCTGCACATGCAGCAAGGATCCACTGTGATGTGATGCTGCAGTGCTTCTAGAAAAATCATCCCGGGAATAAGCACTCATTTTTCACACCTGAAAGCTGCTGCCAGTACAAAAAAACACACTCAGTAGTATTCAATCTTACTCATGAAATTTCTGCTTTTTCCTCCTCACTTCATATTTTATAGTGATCTGTGACCTTAATGTATTTTAATCAGATGCTTTTTAAATTGGCTTTTCTCCCAGGTCAAGTCATTCAGCAGAAACAATTCCTGTTCTTTGTTTAATAACTGTTACTGGCAGACATATTAATTATATGTACATAAGAGATAGCTTTATCTTGAGGGAATAACACTGCACCTTTCAACCGCAGTCTGTAATAGTTTCATGTTATGCCTTGCAGGCTTCAGCGTCTCCTTTTATGAAGTGCATTATGGTCATGATTGCTACCAGCAGCATTGTTAAAAGTGCAATGTCAGAGACAGTCGGTGCTAAATGCAGTACTACAGTAAAGTTGTCCTAGCTTTTCGGTACGCAAATATCATGCTCCAAAATGCATAAGGCATTTCAGCTCATTTGCATGTATTTGTTGGGGGGGGGGGAGGAAGAGGTGGGAAGAGAAGAAATCTTTCATTAACAGGAAATCACTGAGAACCACAGTCTTGATTTGGAATTTGAAGAAAATAAACACAGCTCCACCTTAATTCCACCCATGTTTGGCGAGTCACTTAAGCAAGCATTGAAAAAGAGAATTTAATAAACCTGGGTTTATAAGCAGTGTCTTTCACTTTCTCTAAACAAGATGTTTTCCTGAAGCACAGCCTGGACATGCTGAGATATATTAAACTGTCATTTTGACGAACAAAGAAATCCCATGTTCTGTTTCTTGAGAAGCTAATTTAATCCACACTGAGATGAAAAATAACTTCCTAATTTAAGAGATATTAAAAAAACAAACAACAGAGCAAACAAACAAAAAAAGCTTAAAGAAATACCAGAAAACATACCCAGTATCAACTTAGACTGAGAGAAAAAAGAAGGTTGTGTGAGCATTTCTACAAAGAAATCTGAGAGTTTTAAGTGATCATTTGGCAAGGACAGAATGTCAAGATACTTTTCCCTTGAAGTCAAACTACCCTATAGACTTTTTGAAGGTAAACAAGAGGTAGGATCCTAATAGCTTCAAATGATGGATATTTCCTGACACCAGAGTACAAAATACAGACCTGAGTGCCACAGAGAGCACAAGCTCTTGTGAAGGTTTCCTTTCCAGCTCATAGGAACCAGTGTGCTGTTGGGAAGGCACTGCCCATGCTTCACACTCTTCAGAGATGAAAAATGAAAAGAGTGGCCTCTAGTCTCCCCAGGCTAGATTTAATTAATAAGTGAAAAACAGCTTTATCGCTTTACATTAAGGTGGTTGTGTAATTGCTCTGTGCTCAATCCAGGCAAACAAGTTTGTATGTAGAAGCTGATATAAATAAAGAATAAATGAATTGTCAGACAGCTTACATCTAGCCCTAAAACTTAACCTTTGCTCAACTTGCACCTAATGGTATCACCATCTGAAAGTGCAAGAGAAATGCAGACAATCACTTTTTCTCCTGAATTATTTTACTCTCATCTCTAAAGCCTAGATATTATTTCAAAGACCTCAAAGCAAAGGGTTTAGTATAACTGCTAGTTTATCACCAACAAAGATTAATTATGGCAACCCTCCATGTTACTGCCATATATGTGGAACAGGTGATATTTTTTGCTAAAGCCTTGTCTCAATATTAATTTTCCTGACATTCGCGGCAATGCACATATGTTGTTCCAAAACAGTGAATTCAGAAGTATGAAAAGTCTGCATTTTGTCTCTGGCATGAAAGGAAGATGAATTGGCTTTTATCAGGGCTGAACGTTCTACTGAAGTGTTCCACCTTTGTTAATGCATGGAGGAGAACATCACTGTCCCCATTTTACAGGTGAGCAAATTAATATAGAATAGGCTCTGAATCCTTTCTTTCAGTGCCACCTCCTAATCAAAATGCTGTCTCGTGGTTTGTGATGCTAAGAAGAGCTCCCAGATGACACAGGTCCACTACTGCAATTAACATGAATTAATACTTTTCTTAGTAGTCTCAGCTGAGCTGTCAAATTAATTGGAAAGGAAATTTAACAAATATCTTTCCCCTTAGAGATACTCTTTCGGGTCAGGGTTGAGGCATGTTGATTGAGCAGTGTGGGGGAAGCATACACTTCTTATGCCCTCACCAAACCTCCTTTGCTGATGAAAATAGAGGACGTTGGTTTCCGGGGCTATGAATCTGGTACCTGTGACAAGCAGTAGACTGACATAGAAAAGACAACTGATTGTTCAACCCCAGGAAATATTCCAGCTGCTGGTAAAAATGAATTGATTAAAAAACTGGATTAATGGACAGTGACTAGAAAATCTAAATATTCATTTTTTCATGGAATCTCATTTTCTTACACCCCAAAGTTAGCTCTTTCAGTTTATCTCTAATTTGCACAGGCATCCATAAATAGTGCACTGTTTCCCCATTTCTAAGCTATATCTGAACTCAGCCACTCCAGTCAAAACATGGCCAGATCCTTATAAGCATCTTGCAGTTGAGGAAGCAAGTACTTGGAGATGGTTTACAATTCTCCTCCACCACACACACATACACACACAAAAAGGAGTTGGCAGTTGTAAGCACTCAGATTAACAAGAGACCAGAATTTAAAATTCTGTGTCTATGCTTCATACAGTGACAGCTACTTGAATTTCTTACTGTTTCACTGCCAACCATTGACACATTGCTGCTTGAATTCATGAAGAAATGGTGCTGGGAAAGGGAAGCTCTTAAAAGGAGAAGTGGTACATCAACAGCAGGAGTTGAAAACTGTATGAAAAATTTCCTGTGTTCTAAGCCGCTGTTACTACTTGCTGACATAAGTTTGGGACTCAATTTAGTATTTCAGAACACAGTTGTAATTTGTAACAGCAGTAAGAAGTAGTCATTGTTTTGATGATTATGCTGCTAATGTCACTTAATGGGTACATCTACATAACCATTTTATAAGCATTACAGTTCAGATCTGAAGAGTGCTCCTAAAGCAAATTCTCAGTTGTTCTTTCTGGTTGCGATTTGCTTCACACTGTCAACTCCAGAATGTATGAGCAGGTAAACTAGGTGATGCTACATGCATTCTACAAGATGAGACTACAGTCAACAAGGAGTAAAATCTAAGGAAATAACTACAGTAATAGTACAGGTATAAATATCATTTCAACTGCATTTCTCTACAGATCTGTTCCAAATAGGCTACAAAACCTGCTAATGTAGACATAACACACAATTACTAGCTTTCAAATATCTCAGTGCAGTCAGCACTAATGAAATTGTTACATATTTCTATGAGAAGATTTTAAAAGCTCTGGTAATGGAAATACATAGGACTTTATTAAAGCCATTAAGCGTATAATCACAAATAAACAGACATTGTCATCAGTGTTCTACATTTATTAGGACACAGAGTGGGCATAAACGAAGGTTTCAGTAATTATTAAAAGTCTTTAATCAGAACACCAAATCATTACGGCTACATCATTGCCACAAACACCTTCTTCTCTTCACGTGCCTTTTTCACTGATTGCATTTTCATCTTTCCCAGGGAAAGCCTGAAACTTAACCAGTTACAGCCTCTGGGGAACCTCTGCACTGACAATCTTCTCACAGCTGAAAGGAAAAGCCCAAGGCTTTTGCAAAACTATCTAACCACTCAACTGCAATATTCACTCACTGTATGCTTTAGCTCTTATCTGGGCTTCCTTGATATTTTGCCATTTTAGAGGAGAACTCTTAATTAGTTAACATGCATTTTCTATGCATACATTATAAAATGACTTGCTTTGCAGAGTTAGCAGTTATCTGAACAACAAAAACCCAACAGTTAAACGTAAATGGAAAAAAACCCTAAAGTCCTGCAGTTCAGCATTTTTCTTCACTCAATATCTGTGTGAATTCAACAGGAGTGGAAATTCAGACATTTAGAAAACGAGTAATCTCACCTACTGCTACAGAACTCAAACTTCCTGTACTGGGGAAGGTTTGTACAGAGTAAAGGAAACAAGAACTCAGTGTTTTTCAGCAGCATTCCCTTTGCAATGCAGAAAATTTATCGGAAAAGAAAGGGAACTATGTTTTCAGGGTTACATTCTGTATATATTTACTCCAGCAAGTGCTTCTGGGTGCTAGTATAAAACGCCACAGATTCAGTAGACAGTTTTCAGTTCTACTGAAGACCAATGCTATTAGCAAGTTGGCACCTCCGCATGCTATGGAGAAAAGAACTAAAGAACAGAATTAAACTATTTTTAATGATTCTGCATTGTTTTACACAAAAGCTTTTGCTGTTTAGACATCATCCGGTTTCCCAATTAAAGGAATAATAAGAAATGATAATGATCACGATTGTTTCTACTTTCAGTTTTTCAACTGCTTGACTGAACAGCTCAAGAGCTGAAACAAAGGAAGCTGAAAAGATATAAAAACCCCTCAAAAGTCAAAGGCATTAGGGCAAACTCACCAGAAGGTATAAAATTCCTCATCCATTAGTACCAAGTAATGGAAAAGAAGGACTGTGGTGTTTTCCTGATAACATCCTCTCCTACTAGAAATATTCCCACTTACTCTTGTTACAACCCTGTGAGGCTGACCGAGAATCCTGAGCTACACAGTCTGCAGCTCAACTGAAATAACTTTTATGCTCTGTGGTAAAAATAAGTAAATAAAATGGGTCTGGTTACAATTGCTTTATCAAACTCACCAGAGTTCTGCATCTACAAGAACCTCTTTCACTTCTGATCAAACAAGGCCATAAAACCTGATGTCATGTTTGATAACGAAGTAAATTATATGCTGGGATATTGAACCAAAATTAAATCTTTGTGGGTTAGGGCAGCCCACTGCTATCTAGATTATATATGATATACCATCACAGTGATGTATGTGAAACACAGGAAATTGTTGTATATTAATAGAACAGTAGTTCAATCAGCCCTATGAACAATATCCAATATATTCAAGCGCAAATATATCTTGATCTGGTTGTAAAAATAGTGAAAGGATAGCAATTTTTTAATTAATAAAGCCTTCCAACCCTTTTTATATGTGCAAAATTAAAATATGTTACTGCCATAGAATGGAGAGCAAATGTTAAAAGTGAAAGACGTTTTCTCCTTTCTTCACTAAAGCACACAGAAATAAATGCAAACCTTTGGCTATTATTTGAAGAATAACAACAACAAAAAACACATAAGGAAGAAAGCAAGCTCTCTGAACAACCAAAACTTACAAAATAGCACATAAACTTCCCAAAATATCATGTGACATAGGACACAAAAATATGTTCCTGAGCAAACTGAAAAAAATCATGTTAAAAAATCCATTCAGAAAAATGAAATATTACTATTCTCAAAGTGCTTTTGGCAAAGCTATAAGAAAAGCATCCCTACATCCTCTACTGTTATTTCTTCCACCACCCTGTATGCCACAGAACAAAAAAAATCCAAGCTCTGCCCCAAATCTCACTCACACGTTTCTTTGTCAAGTTTGGGGGATGCCTGGGGATGAGAGGCTGCAGTGCAGCCCTTCGCAACAGGACCTGAGGGTTCTGGCTGGCAGCAAGTTGAACATAATCCCGTAGCATGCTCCGGCAACCCAAAAGGCCAACTGTACCCTGAGGTGCATCAGGCCCAGCGCTGCCACCAGTTGGGAGAAGGGGCTGTCCCATTCTGCTCTGCACTGTGCAGCCTCACCTCCTTCAATAGGTGCAGCTTTGGGTGCCACAGTATAAGACAGAAAAAAAACTGCTAATGAGAGTCCAAAGCAATTGCTCAGGTGCAGTTTGTTTGCAGTCTGCTCCAGGATGCTTCTAGGGACAACATTAGTCTATTTGAAGTTCTTTACTATGAGAGTGGTGAGGTGCTAAAACAGGCTGCCCCATCACTAGAGGTGTTCAAGGCCAGGTTGGATGGGGCCCTGGGCAACATGGTCTAATATTAAATGGGAAGGTTAACAGCCCTGCCTATGGCAGGGGAGTTGGAGATTCATGATCCCTTCCAACCCGGCCCATTCTGTGATTCTGTGAAGTTACTTAAAATGCATCTTTTGGCAAACGCATGGTTCTGCAGATCATGAACACTCGTTACATAAGCACCCCATATGTGGGTTTTCTACTATGTGACTCACTCAGTTCCTTAGCCAGATTAATCCAGTAAATCCAAGTATAATAGGAATCTGATAATAATAAATATAAAAGCATGAATGCATCTATATAAAGCACGGTGTCCATATAAATCAATAAAGCATTTATACATTTTCGCTTGCTCCTCTCCTGGCTGCCTGCGCTCAATGTCAGGTTAGATGTATAGAGTGAGTGATTACAATAGGCAAGTATAGCTGTTTATTTTGAAGGTACTGTCAGAATGCATTAGCCAAATGCCATACTGGAGCATAACTAATCTGGAATGATCTTCCACTGACATGAATTTCACCAGTGCTGTGGTCTGTTGTGCTGACATCATAAAGCAAGACAGCTCTCCACAGCTGTAAATCCAGCACACAAGATCCAAGCTGATTAAGCACTTTCAACCCTTTCAACCCCACCTGGTGCCAAGAAAGTGGCACACAGAACCCCTCAGTTTGTCTCATTATCATCTTATGAATGAACTGTGCATGAACCTCCTTTGCACTGCTTTCTGTACTGATAAAATGCCACTGTCTGATAAACGTATGGCTAAGGTAAGAAGAGGTAGCTTACTCTAGCACTGTTAGCAATTTCTCTGCTGCTCCATGCCACTTGGGACAGAGAGTATGAGGTACTGCATTCAGGGACAGATGGCCCTGCTATGAACAGGGAACACACTCACTTTCAGATATAACCAGAGTTAACTTTCTGTTGACCCTTTTGTAATGAGGAAAACTTTGATTCTATAATAGGATGAAGGAATGTTTTGCTATTTCCCCACTATTTCTCTTTGTTACAGTAAGCACATATGGAAAGCAAAGAGTAGAAGTAAACTAGCAGCAACTAGCCTTGCTAATCCCAATGAATAGTGTACAGTAGGAGCTGCAATACTTACAAATGATTTAAAAGCTGCTATCAGTCCCAGCTTAGCAAAGCCTGATGCAACATCTGTAAAATTGTCTTGAAACATATTACTTCCTGTCCTGCAAAGCAGATGGAAATGTTTCCACCCTGCCTGCTTTTACAAATCCTCTATTTGCTTTGCCCTATCTCTAACAATGGTTCTCAATTTATCTGAAATGAACAGAGACTGACAGCACCATGGTCAATTCAGTATGCAACTCTCACCAGTTTAACAGGTGACCTCTTCTGAAGCTCAGAAGAAAGGGTTAAACTTGATGGGACAGAGTAGGAAAGAAGGAGCAGCATTCTCCAGAGCTGGCTCTTGTCATGAACAGCAGACAAGTGGAACAGGTTCTGTACATTCTACAGTTTCTTCCCTCTGAATCTGCAGGGGGAAAAATAATTATCTAAATTTCACCAGAAAAAACACTCAGCTACTGAGCAGCCAGGAATGGGAAATCCTGGAAGTTTTTAGGAGAACGTGTACCTATCAGTCTTTGTGTATTCACCGTTCTGAAATAAAACCTAAATTCAAAGACTTGTAACCTCTCAGAGAACTTCTCAGAGAACCTCATAAGAACAGAATATTGCAGAGAAATAATTTAATTGCAGTAACAGGAACTTAAGATATGCTGTGGAAGTTACAGGTGCCGTCTCTTTTCATAATTCTCACTGAAGAGATAGGTGAACACTTGAAGAGAGACTCATTAAAAAGTGCAATCAAAGCTAACCTTCCACCGGAACAAAATGAAGAGCTGTGATACAGGAGAATGTCACTTCAATCATATTCCATTTTTGCTGTATATTTGTAAATTTCACATGTGCCATTTCAATCATCATTGATTTAATTTTTTTTTTTAACTTTGTGCATTTAGTCAAGCATTCAGGTTGGTTGGCTGTCTCAAAAAGAACGTTATTATCTCAGGGTATTTAGTGCATATCCTACGTTGTGGGATATATCTTATGAAATTTGTATATATAAATTTTCTATTCTAATTCATTGCCGGTTTTATTTCTGTCCTAAATTCAGAATGGCTTTAGCTCTTTCATCATGTATGCAAGAAAGCAGGTACCACATATCTCACAGAAATAGAAGGACCATGAAAAGTGGATTCTTTTGTCAACTCCTATTCTGTTTGTTTTGCTTTGTGGTTTTATGATTTTGTTGTTATTATTTGTTTTTTAACTGACAATTCTCCATCTGCCCTCTGTCCTACCCCCAACTGTTGCCATTTTGTGAAATCTTTGATCAGTTGTAGCCAAAATTCACACTGATGAGACCAGAATTTTGCAGCCTACTCTAGGGAACCTGCTTTAGCAAGAAAGTTGGACTAGATCAGGCACGTCCAACATACGGCCTTACCTCAGCTTGCACTGCAGCTGTTTCCTGTCCCACACCATCACAGCAGCAGTTCTGCCTCACCACATAGCCCAGCTCCTAAGTAACAAAGGAACCTCACCTGGGCTGAATCCAGGGCACAGGATGCAGTGCAGTGCCAGATCAAGTGATGGCAAATAATGTTATGCATTTTGATACATTGGCAAAACACAGTCATGTGAACAGAGAAGAATATGCACTGCTTTCCATTTTGATAAAGGAATTCTACAGTAGGTTACAAGATTGGAAAAAAAAAAAATCATCATTTTTTTGGATTATTTGTGCCTCCATTTTCAGTCGACATAAATACATTACCTGCACATTTTCCAATGGAATATACTGAGTGGCAAGCAAAAACTTGATCATGTCTCCTCACCAAACTTTTATAAGCCCCCCCTTTTCCCAGAGAGAAATACCCCTCACCTCACAGTCATGCCTTGCTCATCACTTTCTGACAGCACATATATTAGTGAACAATTATTTTTGAAGGATGAAGCATAGGAAGAATAAAATGTCATCAAATATCTCTGATGAACACCTTGAGAGCTCACTAAGAGTTGCAACCACCACCATCTAACCAGACTGAGGCATTAGTTTCACAAAAACAAGGTCACATATTCCACTAGTTTTATGCTTTGTTGCTCTCTTTGTTTTAATTAAAAATATTAAAAATTACAATAAGTTTTGTTACTTACATACATCAACTATATTATATATTTTATGAGAGCTGCTCTGAAAGTAATACCTCCTATTTTTACTATGTTGGCCTATATCAACATCCTCCATTGGAGGTGGATGTTGGTGGTACAGCGGTAGAGGTTGAACCTTCCCACCAATATTCCATTACGTTTTGTTGCCACTCAACAGATGCCAGCAGAAGGGCAGTCAGACACAACAGTGTCTGACATGGAAGGGTGGATGAAGCAAAGGTGTGCCACTCAGTTTCTCTGTGTGGAAAAAAATGCACCCACTGATATTCATCGATGCTTACTGAATGTTACACATAGTGGATGTGAGGCACTGGGGGTACTTTCGATCAGTGGCAACAATGACAGTGGGTCATCTCCACTGGTGCAGATTGTTTCAAGAGTGGTACATGGTACACGGCTCTGCTGAAAATACATAGCTAGTGTTGGTTACTGTTTTGAAAAAAAAAGAGTGTTTCAAAGCTGATAATTTGCTGTATTAGTGTTATTGTGCTCATTTCGTCAGTTGTAAATAGGAGACATTACTTTCGGAGCAACCTTGATAAACGCGGCCCTAGACAATTCCTCTTTACTCAGTGCAGCTCAGGTAAGCCAAAAGGTTGGACAGCCATGGGCTAGATGATCTTCAGAGGTCTCTTCCAACCCTTACAATTCTGCTATACTGAGTGCAACTGAAACTGTTGTTAGCATTTTTTTCCACCCTCTTGAATGCATCAGTGAAGAAAATCCCATTACCAAGTCCTAGATGTATGTTTTGTCCAGCCCTCTCTACTCTCATGTACTCTTCCAAGTCTCCATAAGATCAGCAGTTCATTTTTATCTCATTCTTCTCACAGAGTCCTTTCTCTGCAAGATGTTCTTTTACAATGTCTCCACCCATAGATGCTGTTCCACAACTGCAGCAAAACTTCAGCATAGGAGTTAGGGCTCAGCTGGTAGAAAAGGGAAGTGCTTTATAAAAAGCATCTTCCTCCTAAAATACTCAGACATTAAGAATATCTAACAACAGTGGTTTAATAATGCAGTAATAATGTTTAAGAAGCCTGTGATACAGCTATCACCCAGTAAAACCAACTAATTTTATCACTGCATCTAAAACATTCAGAAAAGGATACAGCTGGCTCTCTCTCCCATTTTTCTCCACAATTTTGTACTTCAGATTTTCTTATGAAGAGAACTTGCTCACACAAAATGTTTTTAAAAATACCCACTGCCCTTTCCAAGGCTACTTTTGATTGTGATTTCTATCCTAGAAAAGCGCTGTAAAACTGTGCATGAGGTTGAATTTTCTACTGGACCATAAATGGAGGGAAGGAAATATTTGAGGACCAAAAAATAATAGAAAATAATCACAAAGCGACATCAGTAAGATACTACTTGCAATTAGCATTTTACCACTTGAATGCTCTCTCACACATAACGATACCACAGCCCAAGTAAAAAGATGTTGTATGCAATATCTAAGCAGTATACTTCCTAGTAGACCAAAAAAAACAAAAGTTAGTACATTTTCATAGCCAAATGTTCCATGAATTCCAGATTACTAGCATAATTTAGTTTTGTAAGACATCTTGAAACAGTTCCAACTCAAGCAAAGAAGAGTTGGCCTGGATGAGCTGCTAGGAATCCATATGATTATTCAGTCTTCATGTTCACTAAATTTAATGTTGGCTTTTTGGAGACTGGCTCCCAGAAAGGAGATAGAAGAGGGCCAATCAAATGCTGCCAGGTTCAGCAGTGAAAACCTGGGAGTGATAAACAGAGTGCCTAATTGTTAGCAGCAGGCAGCAGCAGTTTTAAGTAGCAGTATAATACGTTTGGGGGTTATGCAAGGCAAAAATAATTTACAGAGAATTGGTATCCAGAGCACTTTTAATCAGACACAATCTAAAAATCCTGAGTTCCCATTAAAATAAATTGGAGTTATATTTGCTTCTACCTTGCCTGATTTTGACTGCAGAAATGTTGAGTAGTGAAAACAGATTAGTAAGGGCCTGGCTTTATCTACAGATTTTATCTCTCTAATTGCATACTCCGGACTGACAAAAAGAGTATACAAAATCACTGGTAAGTTATTAAAAGTTTGTTCTATAGGTGCCTACATGTGGAAAATGGGATCTAACCTTGAATCCAAGAGATCCCAAGCGAAGCGTAAGTTCCTGAAGCAGTAACTTAGTGAAGGCATAAGTAAAGAGAATAGAAAACGTAACAGAAATGGGGAATAAAAACCAATCCTCTGGAAAATTTAAAAGGTTGTTTCCAATGGTGACACCAGTGAACAGGAACATGATGACATTATAAATGATAAATAACCAGTCAGCATGGAAAAGGTAGATAACACTGATCTCGCCTCTGGGGAAAGGAAGAAAAACCTCTTGAGATCCCTGCCTGCCCCTTTGTTCAGCCTGCGATAAGGTCCTTTATCGTTCTCTCAAGCAGTAAATAGGGATGGGAAATTCTTGAACAGGCTTTTGCAAGAAAAATATTCATCAGCTTCATCCCATAGTCAACAGTAGAAGAATTTTCCAAAATGAGATCAGTGATGAGAGCATTCAGAATAATGCAAAGATGATTGCCACTGACAAGGAATTCACTGGGAGCCACCAGGAGGAGAGTGAATCGTTACACAGCAGGACACAGGGGCCCTTCTGCAAGGAAGGGGAGCTTTGACATTGCTAACACAGGAACAGAAAGATTACTGCTTATTTTCCTGTCATTTTTATAGCTTGTTCCTCCAAAAGAAGTACCACAGGCTGATCACTATCAAAAGGAGGAGACTTGGACTAGAAAACAATGCATCTCCATCCACCCTACACAGTAGTCCCTACATTTCATTGAATTGCACTGGTGTAATTGGCTAAGGTATCTTTATTAATTTCAATAATTTCTATATAAACAATTGCATAACCATCTTTTCTTAGCTACATCTTCACACTTACATCTACAGCTTTGCACTTTTATAGCTAACAATAAGACCATTCCTATTGTATGCCAGATGGAACATATTCCTAATGAACCAAGAACTATTTCTAAAACAAAATACTAAAAAAGGTCTTTCAAAAGCTCATCTCAAAATCCTCTCTTATTTTTATTTTTTCTTAAGCTATCTTTAGAGTCCAAACACAACTAACCACACATTGAGAGGTTATCACGAGTAGTGGCAGTTGCTTTTGTATATGTTCTTCAGCCGGTGTAAAGCTGAGATTGTAAAAGTCTCCTGTGTGAGATTCATTCATCATTTACCATGGGCTGAATTCATGGCAGGTCCTTGCGTTTCCTCCTCACAACCACCTCCCGTGCTGCAATAACACAGGTGCCCATCTAAACTCAAGGAGAACAGTGTCAACATATATTAAACTATTCCAGTAGCTTCAGCATATATGAAGCAACTCAACCATGTGCCATGTGGACATATTTAATTCAATTTCTTCTATTTTATTGACACCAACCACTTTTCAGGTAACTACTAGAGAAAGGTGGACCAAGTGAAGGTCTGCATTAACCTATTTTCTTTAGTAGACTGTAAATCTCTCTGCACATCTATGGCTTAACAGTCATTTATATCACCTTATCTTAAATAGTTTCTTAATCAATCGCAGTTAAAACAAAATTAGCCTGAAATTAAGCCAGGATCAATACAAGAGCATCACTACCTTAAATCAATTTCAAACAGCAACGTCATCTAAAGGTACACAGTTTGCTGATGCATTAAACAAGAGAATAAGATTAAATCCAAATAACAGTTTATTAAATCAGAATAATGCACACCTATACCTTTGCAATTATCAAATTAAGCTGTTTTCACTAATCAGAATACAGTCTATATACTGAGGAATGTGGATGGCAGGCAACAGAATTTGGTAATAAACATAGATCTAAAATCCATTTGAAATATGTATTACAAACAACCAGAAGGCTTTTCAAACATCTCTGGGGAAAATACCATCAAACACTTGAAAAGAGGACAAAATAAAATAACATAAAATAAAATTCTACAGTGGTAGTTCAATTATTTAATTCCTAAATATCCAGGACCAGACTGCTCAGTTGCAACTTTTCCTATTTTTCTGTTCCAATTGTATCTCAAGACTTCTCAAATTTTTCTGTCTTTCTTTCTTTCTTTAGTTGACCATTTCTTGGCTCTTCTTCCTCAACTCACACCCATGGTACCGTCAGAGATTCTGTGATGGCGCTCACTTGGGGCATCCCATACATATGAGCTTTGTTAGCTGGTCACCCCAGTGTGCAAAATGAACCATACAAAAGCACTGTGATCATGACTCATATTTCCTTTTCCTTCCATCAGTGCCATTATTTTACAAGAAATTTTTTCCAGGATTTCCTAAAGGATAATTATCACTTAGAAACAAGAATATTTTCCTAATTTTCTGAAAAAGAAAAAAAGAAACCCAGTTTTTGTTTGCTTTCTTAGAGGTGGTTATGAATGATTTCCAACTTGTTCTACGAGACCTTCATATGCACAGTTACCTCTAAAGTGCAAGACACCCTTCCAACTTTCCTGCCACACTCACAGTAATGACACATAAAGCAGCTAATAAAACACAGAAGGTAGCAACTTACTATGATGCTAATGCTGATTATACTGTTAGTCATCATCTTTCTACTTAGCACAGTGTTTCTTTCCACATGAAGTTTTGTGAGTGCTGTTACTTCTAGGATAATTCTCAATCTGATCGATTCTTTCCTTCCTGTTAACTTGATCTATGATGATTAAAATGGTTCCTGTTAGCTAGTAATTGCCCAGACAAACATGAATATATATATAATATATATGAATAATTATAGATAAATGTATATAAATATTTATACATTTCTCCTTATGAATATATAAATATATATATATATAAATTATAAAAACAAATATATAGATACACATACAATGATGTGTGTGTGTGTGTGTGTGTGTGTACTATTAAATAAAAACAGTAACAGTAACTGCACGATTTCTTATTTTTAGGAAAAACAATATATATATATATTCCATTGTTGACTACTTTATATCCCTGAATATAAAACACTAGAAACCTAACACAATCATTTTCAATATTAGTACTTTGACTCCTTTAGCTCTCTGATGTTGAATTAAGCTAAACATTCATGTTTCAGTGTTTGAAACATGAAGTTGCCACAAATTACTGAGAAAAACTTATGATACTTAGCAGAAATCCTTCGTTAGATTTTAAGACTTCTATTGCACAGCCCTCAGAGAGATGTTCCCTCTGGGAGCCAGCCTGCTCCACCCTTTTGCTACATGACCTGTCTGGGCTACAAACTCATGGGCACCACAATCAACGGGCAAACTCTTTGGCACCACATCCATTAGCCTTCTGCTACCACAACAGAAACCTAGCACAGAATAACAACATTCTTTGGTTAATTTTACTAGTAAAATTCAGTATTCATAATGAATTTGATGTGAAAAAGGAGCACAAGATGATCAGTCATAAGCAGTTGAAGTTTTCACCAAGAAGAAAGGATTTAAGATGTGTGAGCCATCAAACAAGAAAAGTGGCTCCTGTACTGCAGAAATATAGCATAAGAACATGCACAGAAAATATTTCCTGAGATAAATGGGAGTGTAAGAGAACAAGCACATGCACTGACAAAGGTGAGAGTAAAGACAAACACAGAGACATACTTGAACATCATCTGATCAGAACCTGAATTCCTCAAGGACTATGAGGCAACTTGAAGGATAAATGTACTGGGATAATGCTATGGCAGCTAAACAAAACCAGATAGTGCTAAACTAAGTCCATAAAAAAGCTGTGCAGTAAGATATTTCCGCAGAAGAAAGTTCATACAGAGTCAGTACGTAGAATGATATGTTGTTTCAGGAGAGTACTTTTGAACTTCATACAACACCAAGAATGAAGCTACAATTAGAGCACCTAAAATTCTTATCAAAACTTAAATAAAAATACTTTTGTATTAAGGGGAAAGACAACAAAAACTCTTTTAGGAAAAGTACTGACCTCAGGTACGTCCAATCATTGAGCCAGTATTCTGGGGAATTTGGCTACTTGTTACCTGGTGAAGTTCATGGTGTTTTCACTAGAGATGCCACCAATTTCATCCAGAAAAGCATTGAGAAAATGTTAATACATAAATAAATCTGTATCTGTTTTAAAAGTCTGATTTACTAAAAGTGATTCCCTAGTGGGGAAAAAAAAATGAGAAAAAAAAGATTATAATTTAACATTATAAATAAAAGCCTAGGAGGAATTAATAAAACGTGAGGCAAGTGCAAGAGAAAAGTGTCTGTAGTCAAGAAACTAAAACTAACATCTTAAAATATGAAAATAAAACTACTAAAAACAAATAGTGTAACAATCTGGCAAAGGAGTTTGTGAGCTCACTGTTTCAAACAGGGTTTCAAGGTTGGATGTGACAAAGATCTAACATGGAAAACAAAAGATACTATCGTGTTGTAATCCAAAACTAAGTTAAAAACAACTCCCAATGTTCTTTTCAGCCTTAATATCTATGGCTGTTGCTTTCAACCTTTGCCATGACATGATTTTTTTAATAAACAAAGAGGTGTAATGACCTTGCTCCCTGTCAGCCATTAGAAAAGCAAGCACAAGCACCAAGCACCAAAATGTTGTTACAATCCACATCTTGAGAACACGTGTTCTGGGACCATGGAGTCTCCCCTTGCAAAATACAATTTAAATGACTTGAACTGCTTTGTTCCTACCAGCTAAAACTCAAGTGCCTTGGCAAAGTGGTTCAGCAGTGTTGTTTCAGCACTTCCCCGTGCTAATCCTGGCATGAGCTACTGTTGTTAATCCTTTACTTTCCTAAGAAAGAAATTCAGTATTATTTTTATACTCATGGCAGATGCTGAACTGGTGTTTTCATGCGTATGAATTAGAGAGATGAGGAGGCCCTCTTTCTGCCCAAGTGATGCAATTCTATGACAAGTTAATACCCTTCAATCGTGCCCTTTAATCCTACTATTCTAAATAAAACATTCTGGACACTTGCCAAATAGATTTAAAAACAGAGTAAGAAAAAAATGAAGGAAAAATGGTATGCTTTTAAAGCTAGATTTCAGTACAAGCAAAACACTAACTACAGTCCGCTATTCACATTTTCATGGCAGACAGTAAAACTCTTCAAAATCTTAGCTACATATACTGAAATAGACTAAAAGAAGTTTTATATATATATATATGTTACAATATAAAAATAAATGTAATTATTGTCACACAAATATCAGAATGATGAATGATATGAACTACACCAGAAATACTCATCTTGCTTGTTGTGGAAAATTTGAAGAAATTCTCTCCCTAGTCCTTCTTTTGTTTGCTTGTTTTTTTTTGTCACGGTAGCAACTTTAGAAACTCCCAAACTTTTATCAAAGGTTATATTACAAGCAATTCCACCTTTTAAAATTAAATTCCTTTAAGAGTAGAAACAGAGAAAATTCATTTCCTTTTTCGTGCAGTAATTATTTACTACATTTTGACGCAATACTTTAGGAAGAGGCTGCTACACTGTAAGTACTAAAATATGTCTACTTTTGACCAGCAAAATGTAAACAGGTGTGATGCAAACAGGAGGAGAAGAAAAGCAGCTGTTGAAAGCAAAAGATGAAGAACAGTTCAAACAGACCCCCTTAAAGGAGGGAATAAAGCCATTGATTGCTGCCTCATGACAAGTATGCAACTTTTTTTTTTTTTTTCCCCTTTAGAAACTATGCAGTATCTTCTTGTCAGGACTAAAAAGTCAATAGATTTTAAGATAATAACACTAATAAATGGGAGCTCCTTACCTTTCAGACATAGGAAAAGGAACTTCTTATTACACCTATACCACTATTATACTAAACTTCCGGATACAGAAAAACCTACAGCTACAGTATCTGCTACTGAAAAGATAAAGTTAGGCAAGCCCAACACCATGAGATGGTATTTTTACATTAATGAAGAGTTAACAGGGACCTGCTGTCAATTGAGATAGATGCTCATTTTGATACTAGCATGTACTAATGCCTTCCTCTAATTAGGATGCTTTCTCCTGCTAGTCAGTAGCATCCTCTTGAGACTCCTGTCTCACAGTCTGTATGACCTCTGGGATGAAGTTATGATCTGATGAATATCTGGACAAAAATGCCGTCTTGATATTTTCTGTTTCCTGTGTCGCTTTCCCAAAACTTAGCACTCCACTTGAAGTTGCCTCTGTCAGTGCTGAGCAACATTTTAATCTAATAAATCAAAGGCTTCTCAGACACAGGGCTGCTGCTCTGATTTTCAAAAAGCTGCCACAAGAAAACCTCCAAACTTCACAGACCAGAGGATACTGAGGGGAGGTAAGAACTCACATGGAACGATAATGAGTTGCTGCCTGTTACTCTCTCAGAGACACAAAATTCCGGAGTAGGTGATCAGCAGAAATGTGGTTGACCTTATCGTGTGTCATTTAGCTGGTATTTTAATTCAAAGACCACTTCTACGAAAGACGTGTAGAAAAACAGCAGACTCCGAGATGCAAAGTCACTGCTGAATACTCAGCACAGAAGCAAGAACTAAGCTGGGTCCTATATAGAACTTGGAGTTCTCTAATACCACTTTCTGTGCAAGAGCCCAAAGAAGCAGGGAGCACAAAGAACTGAACCAAGACGGTGAGATGCAAACATGAGTGGAGGTAAATAGGTACATGAACAGGGACAGCTAAAAACTCAAGAATTAGTTGCTGCTTTCCCATTTCCTAGCTCAGCATGCAGAGCAGAAAGGTCTCACACTGTAAGAAAACAGTAAAAGGGGGAGGCATACCAGGTTTAGGGTTTCTCCTTAACTTTATCGGATGTTAGGAAAAATTTAATAATCTTTTTATAATAATAAATGAACACTACTTTGAGTGCTGACTGCTGTTATAGGATAACCAGAGCAATTTAAACATTAGAAAAAAAAAAAAATAGGAAATTTCACAAGAATTTCCTTCATAGTGGCCATTACCTCAAGCACTGGCAGGTTCCAGCAGTAGTTATTTAGTTCCTCTTCTTTATTTATTTTCAGAAATCAGCCTGCCAAATACGACTGAAAAGAAATGATAGAGCAGGCTGCAAAGACATTTGAATTATCTTAGAGGGAAACAGGAGAGAAAGTGCTGACTGCATATACCAACACCTGAGCCTGTTGTGTCAAGTACAATAGTGAGAGGAAATGATCAAAGTCTGCAAAAGAAGCATGAGTGCTGAGTGAGAAAAGCACTGATTTGTTCAGCTAATTATCAGTTAATCATCAATTAAAAGTTCTTATCTCTGGAGGCTTTTAGAGCAGAGGGACCCAAGTGACAGCAAGTCTTTGCATCCTCCCGGGGCCAAAAAATCAATCACATCATATGCCTGTGGTTCAGCTGGGATGTCAGCACATTTGTTAAGGTTTCACTGCCAGCCATCCCCAATTTATCTCCCCTGCCTGGGCACCGAAGCTGTCACAAAGCAGAATGTAAACTTGCTCAAAATACATCAAACCTCTTGCAAAACAACAAGAAGTTCATCAGAAGAAGAGAGGTTTTCATATATCATGCCAGTAGGGCACCCACGTCACATTAATCAGCCCAAACTTTTAGCCACGCAAGAGAAAGTTTCTTCCTTTTCTCTATCAGTAAGTGACAGAGTTATAAAGTGCGGGAAATGATCCTTGCACATAATCTCATGCAACACTGCTCTTCGAGGTCCTCATTTAGTGGCTTAATAATAACTCGTGAGCTTAAGTACCTACATTGCCTAAAAGGTATCTTCCATGTGCCATCTCCTACTGACCTGATTATTCAAATATTCTGTATAAAAATCTTTTATTTCCTCCCCTTTCTTCCAAGTCAGGCTTTTGTTCAGGAATAAAAGGGCAGCTATTACTTTCCTTAAACATCTCTGCAGATACATTGAGCCGCACTACATAATTAGGTTCTGCGGGTTAAGAACATCACGACTTTTCTCAAAGCCAGGCGTGCCTTACATGTCTTAAGAGTGCTAAAGAGAACGGCTTTTTCTATAACCTGGGTGTCTGCAAACGTCCTTTCTTTAAGGAAAAGTGAGGAGTAGCCTTCTAAGAACTGCACATTCATGGAGAAGAGCTCACCACTTAGGCCCTGGAGAGGAACTGCCAGGGATAGCTACTCACATCATGGGATTTGAATTTGCACTCCCAGGCCAAGCATATTGTCTGCCAAACATGGAAGTGACGGGAAACAAGAAAAAGAGCTTTACTATTCAGAAAAGAAAAAAAAAAAATCAATACTAAATAAAAATAATAATAACAGAGGCTACCATCATCACTCACACAAGCCTGGGTCCTTGGCTAGCCACCTGGTTCCACCCACTTCCCTGCTTTCAGATAAGGCCCGCACATGCCTCTGAGATGTCACATCCTGGAAGTAGAATGCTATTTCCTAATATTTAAAGAGCATATCTATGAAGCACTCTTCCTGTGCATAAGGTACTTGTTAAACTCTCAATGTTTTATAAGAAATTCTTTTATTTTAATTCTTCTAACATTCACCTTCATGGTCAAATGTCAGAAATTGCATGCTTTCATGGATGATGCAAAAAGCATGTATTCCCTTAACCTTTTACCACTTGGTAAAGTTACAGAACGATGTACCATGCTGGGTCACAGAAAATCACTCAAGTTTCCAAAACAAATTAGCTTCCAAAGCAAAATCTTGTGCCGGTAGGCTGCACTCCGTTTCACACTTTATTCCTTAAAAAGCAAAAGCATTACAAACCTCATATGACCAGAAGTTGAACTTTGAGAGAAGTCATTATCCTTTTACACAAAACAACTTTATCAAATCCCATTTGATCATACACGTATGCCCAAAAATGCTGAAATATGACTTTGGACATATACAGATAAGATTATGTAAATTATACACAGATGCAGAAAAGAAAACCTACACCCACCAAGGAAAATGCCTTCAAAAATTTCAGAAATAGTTCATCCAAGTCTAGTATACAACACTGTGTGGGGATAAGGCTGAGATCCTAGGTACAAAACATTTTTAGTGATAAATGTGCTATTTCCCTGGCACATTCTGTGTGCAGAGGTAAGGCTCCTCATTTCTGCCAAAGATTAAGGTAAAGCTTAACAAACCAAACTCTGTCCCCACTGCCAAATTAAATGTATAAGCAAGAGAAAAAGGAGTGTGAAATATAATCCTTAACACAGGGCTGTTAAGTAAATACCTCCAATAAGAAATTTTCAGAGGGGAAAATGCCTTCAACACCACAGTGCTTCAATGAGATGCAGCCTACTTTTCTGCTGTAAATGAGCTCTGGAATACTATTTCTAAGAAGCAGAAGCCAAATCTCCAAGGGTAGAGTTACAACTATGTTGCCATGTATGCATTTCCACAGCTCTGCAAATCCCACGTGAAGAAAATGCAGACTCTGTATTGCACAGATGTTGAAAGCAATAGTCCATGCCTGACTTCTCACCGAGTTCCTACCCTCTGCCTGTATCTTTCCTAATAAGGAAAAAATGATTATATTCTTAGCCCTCTAAAGGCAAGGTTGCATTTCAGCAGGAAACCAAAAATCCTTATCAGCAAACCAAGCAAGACTCACAACACAATATGGGCACACACTTTTCATTTTTTTTAATACATTCATATTTAAGTCCAAAATGATCAAAATTCCTATCATTCTGAATGTGTAAGGATAGTAGCTAGATACCATCACAGCATCTTTATAAATGCTTTAAAAGAAAATAAGAGGTTAAAAGCTTTTCCCTAGTCCATACCAGCAGTCAGTGGTTGAAACTAGTACAGCCCCCTTGATACCATGTATTTTACATCTGACACAAGGATGACTACTCTGATGCTTCAGCTGAAGACTTAATTTTCCATCAAGCATTTACATCAGAAAGCTCCTGGGGCCCGCTAAAGTCAGCTGGAGCAAGGCCATGTAAAATATAAATTTAAAGGTTTCTAAAACATCATGGTTTCATTTCAGATGGCTTTGCTGCTTCGCATATACCTGCATGATATTATCTGTCCACGTGGCTATTGGGTGCTGTGCATGTTCACAGAAAGAATAACGATCAACAGCACTCTCTCCCATAGGAACCACTGCACGGTAAGATACTTTTCAGATGATTTTTTTTTATTTTTTTTTTAAATCAGCATTGGCTTTTCAGCAAAAGATACATGATGTACATGATGTACATGATGACATGTGCACATAAAACACATGAATTACCATGTTCCAACTAGTTAGCAGCTATTAAAATAGAGTTTCCACCCAGTTAGACTACTTAAAGAGAATTCCACTCAACTGTAACCTAAAGCAATCTATTCTATATTGATGTAATTCAGGGAGGGGATAAAATGTGGTGCATGTCCTTGTTACACTGAGAGACTGCCAATGCAACAAATCACATGGTATAGTAAGATCTCAGGTTTGGTGCTGAAAGGAAAAAATAATAATGGAACAATGAAACAATGTATGTTTAGAAAAAGGAATCCAAAAAGACTGATGCTTTTTTTTTTTTTTTCTTGTCCTCGGGTTTCTATTACCACTGCGCTGACATAGGTCTTAAAGGATATCATGCACAGGAAGAAGTGCATGTAATCTACAGCAAAACATCCCAAATTTTTGTCAGATTTATAAAACAATAGTATTTTTCTTCTATTAATGAAAGAGACATTTTTTTGAGCAGTCACAGAGCAAGATGGATCTCATTCATAATGTGCTTTTCATTCTAAACATCTGCTGAAATCAATGCCAAATACAGATTCTGGGTAGGTTAAATATTTAACTTGTAAATGTGCCTTCCCTGACACAAATGAAGTACTATGGTGATATACCATGTTGGCATTTACAGTCATGTTCATAGACTGTATTAAACCACTTTGGAGACTATGAAGTCTACTGTACTGTGGTGCTTAAATGCAGACAAACACAAGGGTCTTTATCTGATGAGCACTATTATATTATTGGCTGCGTCAGTAACATTTATCCTACAAGGAATCGAGAAACAAACAAAACTTGCACTTCATGGAATTCAGTGGTAAAGGTCTACATCTGTAGCTCAACAATGCTCTAGTATCACAAGTCTGACATAATGTCCTTTAGTCTGCCACTAAATATGGCTTTTGTAGGCCTCTTCACACTCATTTAAGCATATCAAATGCAACCACACTATAAAAGTTACAACCATATTGACTGCTAGAGGCTGTTAAGAAATGTGTCTTATCACTGGAATTTATGCAAGGTAACTATTTTTGACCAGTATATCATTTTTGAAAATGATCTCAGGAACCATCTGCTTTGGTAGGATAGGAATACTGCAAAAGCCCACAAATGTCAGATCATGAGCCCCTTCCAAGCCAGGGGCTCTTTGCTGTTTCTCAGCTGGGGGAGCAAAGATAAGGATGCTAGCATACTCTCTTTGGCAAGGCCATATCTGAAGAAAGGCATGCTGTGTTTGTGCGGCCAAGCTGAGCCATGGCTGCAGCAGGCTTGTGTGCAGTGCTTGGCAGGAGCCCTCCATGCAGAGAGGTAACCACTCCACTGCAACAATGGTGTGTTCAAACTGGGCTCGGGCACAATTACTTCTTCTAGGAGATCACTCTCTAACTTCTAATCTAACACCATCCACTCCTTCCATCAGGAAAAACAGATTGCTTGGCTATTCATGCCAGAGCTGAAGTACTGAAACTGTCAATTCAAGATCTTCTAACACATTAAGAATATCTAACAACACTAAGATTCAAACTTCAGAGGCTGTTAACTTCTAAAGATTAATATGAGTCTCTCCAAACTTGCTATAAAGAATATATCCAGAAGAGTTCAGCAGAGTTGGTAACAGGGCTAGAAGGTATCTCATGTGAGGAGAGGCCGAGTACATGGGACAGCTCAGACTGGAGGAGGCCAAGCGACAACCTCAACTGCTCTCTGTAGTGCCCAGAATAGGGGATGCAGAGGGAACTGTCATGGGAACTGATGGGAACCATTGGAACTGCTCCTGGGAACTGATGGCAGGGTGGGAACAGCACAGAGCTGTGCCAGGGAGGGTCAGATGGGCACTGGGAAACATCTCTTTATCATGAGGGTGTTCAAACACTGGAATACATTTCCTAGAGAGGTGGTTGGTACCTCATGCCTGTCAGTGCTCAGGGGACGTTTGGATGATATACTCATTAAAGTGCTTTAACTTTTGGTTAGCCCTGATGTCAGGCACCTGGACTTGATGATCTGTGTAGGTCCTGTCAAAATGAACTACTCTAATTCTGATGAAGATTATTTGTGGTCTATCATGCACATGAAGATTAAAAATCACCTCAGTACTAAGTTAGGTGAATAGCTTTTCACCAGTGCAATAAGAACTTCAACATTCTGGCTTTCTGAAAATGAAGATAACACTTGCATAGTCACAGTGCTTTCTAGAATCATAGAAATTTTTAAGAAGCTATGCAAGGTGGCTAGAGTCAGGTAAATCTACATTTTATGCAAACTACATATGGAAAGAACATGCTCACATATCCACAGAAAAAGCAAAAGAAAACAGAGAAAAGAAACAACTCAATATTATCCACATTAAATTCAGTAACAGCATGATTTATGATGAACCTATTACCATCCCCAAGATTTTAGAGCTCAATGCCACAGATAAGGAACTGAGGAAGAAAGAGAGGGATTCAGCTCTTACACAAGGATCCAAGAGAGACATGAAATCAAACACAAAAACCCTCAATTGGAAACTTCCCCATAAGACTCATGAGATTATTACTTCTCATCTTTAAAAGAAAAAAAAAATGAAAAAATTGAAATCTATAATAATGCTGTTATTACTTCAACCATATAGCCACCTATAATCAAAATAAGCATTTTACCCCCAAATCATTATCCTGACATCAGAGATTCCTCATGTTAGAATCTTGAGCAAACTACTTTATAGAAACAAAGCACAGAAGATTTACTCTCCCATGAATGAAAAAACCTACTCTAAATCACATTAAATGAGAAAGAAAGTTCTTAAATCAAGATGCTGAAAACAAATATTTAAATCTATCATCAAAAATGCCTAGAAATATGCTAACGCAATTTTCCCGGATTCTAAGACAACCCTTAAAAAGATTACAATTAGACAGCACTAAGAACTACTTCCTTCTTAGCTTTTTACTTCCCACAGGATAACCTGGAAATTAAGTTGAGAAAACTGTGGAATGAGTGCTGAAAATCACATACATACAGACTTTCAAATTTGCTGAAAACTGTTATTGTTCATCTAAACTATTACTTACAATTCCAGTGATTTAGCCTTTCCAAAACTGAAGACAGAACTTATTAAAAAAATAAAAAAAAAATCTGCAAAACCAAAACCAACCACAAAACTCCAGACCCATATTGACTTAGAAGATACCCTCTGCACTCTTCTGGAATTATTTACCAATGGGACCACTAAAAACTGAGGTGAAAAGACACTGCCCGAGAAGAAAGGATAAATATATATATATATATATATATATATTAAAATACTATTAAATGATCTTGTTTATAGACACAGTTATAACTGACAAGTATGTTAACAGCATTTAATTATCCATTAAACACTGTTGAACATCACTGGGAAAACTTCTGGCTTATTCACTTTCTCTAGAGTGAGACACTTCTGATGCAAAGAAACACAAACTTGTGTAACTGCCCTCTTTACAACAAGCAAAAAAAATTCCAAGATTGAAAATGTCTGTCTCCCGAAAGAACATATTAGATAGAAAAAAGGATACTCTCATTGAATAAGGCTTTTGAACATTCCAATTTTAAAATTAGTCATCTGTCGCTATTCAAACCTATTCAGTCATCAAAAGACATTCATAGAAATTCTATTAGAATACTGATGCCCTAAGGTGTCTTATTATTTTACACTAGGCAGAAGTAAATTGGAAATAAGAACTAAACATAGTTCAAATGACTAAGTTATAGGAATACTGGATCCCATAAATAGTTTTAAAACACATATTTTATGTTCACATAAAACCTAGAAAAAGTAGATGCTATAATCCTCAGGATCTCCTTTTATAAACAAGTGCACTCTACTAGTTATTTATGAAAGATTAAAAGGCATATGTGTACAAACTTCACATCTAAAGTTCATCTTATTAGCATGAGTAACAAAATTTTCTGAATATAGTGTATCATAACAGAGTGATATTTAGAAATATGTAGTGAGGTAGCACCCAGGAGAGAAGATTTTAACATTCACAGCTGCAATCCAGGCCATCTTCTTCTATGTGGAATCTCTCCCTCTAAATCAGTAGTGGGTTTGTCCCATACAAAGCATTTCATAAACGGCCACCTGTTTGTCTCTCTCAAATCTGTGTCAGCTTTTTACTGAAGAAAAAAAAAACCAAACCATTAACTGCCTGAATAGATACCTTAAGTCAGAAAAATTTAAAAGAATGTCGGAGAGAGAATGATTTTGATTGCCATTACAGAACATTAGTGAAACAGCAACAGTTTTAGTTATTTTTCAGTAGAGAACAAAGAGACCATCACAAAAGCTTTAGCACCGAAGACAGTGACTAGACAGTCATTGGAGCAGCACTGGACTGCTCAGATGGCGGGTACCCAGGGGCTGGGATGAGGCTTTCAAACCTGCAACCATGGAAAATAAATGGGAAGCATAAATAATATTACTTTCTGTTTTCTGTCACTTTTCATCTACACATCTGTGAGATTGATGCAAGTGGGTATTGTTCTTATTCTGTATCTGTGGTAGCTGGAACACGAAGTGGATGAATAATGAGCCTAAGGTTAAGCAGGGAGTCAAAGATGGAGCAAGGAAGCCGAGAAGTCTCTATTTGCACTTGCCAGCTGCAACTTAACTTTTCACTGCCTTCACTTTATCATTTATACATGCTAGATCTTAAACTGAGTTTTTGGAGGCCCTGAAAATCAGCTATACAAACCTCTGGCAATAGGTTAACTTCTTATGTTTGATTATCTAATGAAAATTATCTTAGTGCACATAGGAAATAGTGAAATGTTACATGCACTTAATACAAATAACCAGTAGAACTGAAGTGATTGTATAAAGTCAGTCAGTAAACATACGAACAAAAAAAGGAAAAGATTCTTTGTTCTGACTACAATTGGAGTATGGGAAGGGAAGGGAAGGGAAGGGAAGGGAAGGGAAGGGAAGGGAAGGGAAGGGAAGGGAAGGGAAGGGAAGGGAAGGGAAGGGAAGGGAAGGGAAGGGAAGGGAAGGGAAGGGAAGGGAAGGGAAGGGAAGGGAAGGGAAGGGAAGGGAAGGGAAGGGAAGGGAAGGGAAGGGAAGGGAAGGGAAGGGAAGGGAAGGGAAGGGAAGGGAAGGGAAGGGAAGGGAAGGGAAGGGAAGGGAAGGGAAGGGAAGGGAAGGGAAGGGAAGGGAAGGGAAGGGAAGGGAAGGGAAGGGAAGGGAAGGGAAGGGAAGGGAAGGGAAGTCTTTAATGCCTGTGTCCTGAAGAAAATATTTTATCACTGTAACCCATCAGGACAGACATTATTAATGGAACAGACCATGCAATTTATGAGACACATACTTTGGCAGACTTTTGCAGTCTTAGCACAGACACTTCGTTCAAAAATAGATTTACTGTGACAGATGTCCTCATATGCTTCAAAATTCAACAGTTCATATCTTTCAATTTCAGTGATAGGAGTGAAGAAGAAATGATGTCAATCACACACTCCATTTCAGCTACTGTAAAACTTGCAAAATATACGACTATCAGTTTACTATGTTATCAGTTCTGAAACTGTATGTAGCAGGATCATTTCTGCTTAGCACTGCTGGTATGTCAGCTGGATTTCTTGTGCTGTATGACATGTAGCAATTTAGAACAGTGCAAAATGAATGTAAACCACTATGAAGTACGATTAGCATCATACACTTCACTCTCTCTTTTTCCACAATAACTACTTAAATTGCATGTTATGTGAATATCTTAGTCCCACCTAGATCTCTGTAGGCTAGTAGAGTGGGGTTTTTTGCTCCTTTCATTTTCCTAAAAGCAGGATTTATGGTGAATGAAAATCCTGATGACTTAGGCAGAAGACAATCAAGCAGATTAATCAGGAAAGATAGATCTGATATTTTCAGATTACTCATTGTGGCCTCAGCATGAAACAACATTGTAAAAAAGTTTGGAAAATTTCTCAGTTTTATGTAAACAAGTTTCTATGCTGCACAACCTACCAACATTTTAAATGAAATTGTTCAAGAGATTGGTAAAAAATTAAGACATAAAATTGTTTCATCATCTTATCTGTTCTCTGGATAGCCTGTATGGAAAATTGCACTTATTTTGTCTATCAAATATTAATTAGCCCCTTAAATAAATATAAAACTCCATTCTTCTTGGCTGTTAGCAAGCAGGAAAATAGAAAACCAAATGTCTGTCTTCCTTGCCAGCACATTTTAATACACCCTACTATTCCTCCTCAAAACACCTGAAATTGAATAACAAAATTGCTGTTATTAATTAAAATAGAAAATATGTTAAGGTAACAGGCAAATATTCCATAGATCTTCTTCTTCCATGGGTTGGAAACTTGCTCCCTACTAGTGAAACTTCTTCAAAGCAGATGCAGTGAGCACAGGTGCCTGGCAGCCTTGTTCTGCTGTAGCTGTGAAGGATTCAAACAGCAAAGTCTGAGCCCCATATGATCAGATGTGCCAGAGAGCTGCTACTGGGAAACTGTGCCAGGAAGTTTTCAAGTCAGCCACTATTCAGCCTCAGCTTTGACTCAAGCTGTTGCAGTTCAATTTTTTGTGTGAGAAAGAAAAAAATCAGTTGAAAAGATGTTTGATTTGAAAAAAATAAAATAAAATAATAAAAAATAAAATAAAATAAAATAAAATAATAAAATAAAATAGAAAAATAAAATAAAATAATAAAATAAAATAAATCTTCCTACTACCTGTAATGGTGAGGCTAACTAACCACCTTGCTGCTGGGAGCAGCTCTGCAGGAGGTGTTCTTGCTTACCTACTTACAATATGAAGCACTTCTAAAACATCATAATACACAGCCTCTGCTGATAAATAAATCTCTGTGGAAACAACCAGCTGATACAAGCCAACATACCACTTCCAAAAGAAGCACAGCTTCACCATTTCCCACCCTGAATTTTCACAATGTGTGCGTTACTCTGGGAGCTGGACCTTTAACTTCTCCAAATTTGGCTTTGGTGATCAAGTGGCATATCTGCCTTCAGGTCACATGGGAGAACAAAGGGCCACGCACACCAATGCTCAGAACCCACGTGCAGCTTCCCCCCCCAGCTCCCACCGAAGCAGAGGTATCAGCCCAGCCTCGAACCATTTCCACCATCCATACTGATGAAGCTTATGATGTGCCTGAAACCCAGGCACAGGACACCCGGCTCTGGAAGACATTGATTTCCTTCAGGACTGTTCACTCAGCAGAGATCGATGGGAATAGAAACATCACTTGTCACTGTCCCAGTGCTTTGATTTGTATGAGCTGTACAACAGGCAGAAGAGACAAGACGGCAATGTGTCCCCTGGTTTCCTTCGCCAGACCCTGGCAGCCTTCATATTGATCTAACGTTACATCTGAGCTCTCCCTACACCGCTGTCATAAAGATGCCGTCAGGCTGTCTAACACAACACTTATCCTTAGTCAATGTAAAAAGGTCTCAACTTTCTAGACATATTTTTCTCAATTTCTTAGGAACAACCTACTGAGACTTCTGTGAAATATGATGTTGTACTGAGAGAAAATCAGAGATTTTTCCAGGGACTGACTGGATAACTTGCTACTGCATGCATTTATGGATCATGGGTACCCTTTAGATGCTTTCATTTGCCCTTTATTTCCCAAAGAATGAATCACAATAGGCTCGGGCATTTAGGATTTCAGTTCCCATCTTACCAATCTTGGGTGGGAAGTTTATTAACTCCAAATCATGTATACTGAGGAATGGAAAAAAGTTTTCTTTAGAGATGTTGAGAAAAACAATAGTTATTAATTTATGTTTCTCACATATTAAAAGAAAATACAATAAAATAAACTAGAGGTAATTTATATCCAGTAAACAGTGTCACTAAAGAAAAAGTTGATTTGTCAGGGATTACATGCTTGTATTGTATTCAAGCTGTGTGTTCTTCTCTTTTAAAAATATTCCAAAATAGATTCAACAGAGGTTATTTTTTCAGTCTTGCACGTTATTATGCTGAAGATGCTAAACAGTACCCCTCACAGACTCATTGCTCAGTGTTCACGTATTGCCATGTTAACTAATTTTAAAAGGCTTTAAACCCAGCTCAAGATAAAAATTAATGAGGAGAAGGAACGGTACCTGAAGGATATAGCACAAGTTTACCTTAGCTATAATGTAGACGATGTACCAAATATGCATTTTTATAGGACACTTCCGAAGATGAATGCACTCATTTAAGAAACAGTGGGCTATCGTTTGTGATCAATTAATCAGAATCACATACAACTGGCTGACAAACCAGTTTATTCTTCTGAAAACTGAGCAAATTGGGCCATTTCTCTGAGTTTTCAGCTCCATTTACTGTAGGCATTTATTAGACAAATCTTTAAGCTGTTAACCAATTATCTATAGACAGCAGCTTAAAAGGAAAACATAAAATTAATCATGGATAGCTCATGATGTTTCTTTTATAAATTTTGTCTTATCTGGCACTTTATCTGTAAATATAACAGTACAGCAATTGTACCCCATTGACCTTTTCCATCTTCCTCCTGAAAGGCAAGTGAAGCACAGCTATTGTATTAGCCAGAACTACACAACCTTTCAAGCATATTGCTTAGTGCTCAAAGATGAATCTATACCTCACTGATAACAGTTTGCTTTTAAGTGAGGAGTGACCATTTCTAGCTTAACGGAACATTATACTTTTCATTAGGAAGAAATCTTTTTGGGTTACAAACGTATAAACAAATAATGATAGAAAGAACCCTGCCCTCTTCAAAAACCTTTTTAAGGAATGATTTTTTTTTTCCCAGAGGAAAGGAACACAACTGACTCTTAATGAATGCCTGTGTCACACAAACAAGTATTCAAGTGCCCTCAAAAGCCTGAATAGTTTGAGTTTATATGGATCTATTTTGATAATACTACTGACAACAAAATGGAAAAGGTAGGAACACTGAATGCACACTTCTCATAGGAAAGACTTTCCAAATTGTGCTATTGCAGACCTCAACAACAGCTATGATATGGTGGGCCGATGCCAGACCCTGCAGCCCTTCCTACTACCACATTTTCCCATTCACTAAGGACTAGCACAGGAATGAGGCGGTGTAAACAAAGGGGACAAAGAGCAATGAACCAATGATAAAAGTAAAGAGGTACCAGATTTCGTCCCTTGCTGTCAGTGAGTGGAATTTATAATGACTCCAACCTGTGGAGCTCCTTAACTGCTCAAAAGAGTGAAGGACAGCAACATCTGGAGCCAGAGAGATCCTTTTCATCAAATCTGGCACCATATTCTGGAAGGAAGATTCTTGTGGAGGACACAACCCTTTTCAATTGCAAATGTCATATATCTAAGTAGGTATCATTACTCATTTTCTGTACTGACTTAAAATATCTTAAGGGCAACCGAAATAGTCTGACTGAGATATTCTGTTACACAACAGTCTTCCACATTTTATCCAAATGCCACTTTATGCATATACCCAACAGCAAGAGAGCAAGACAAAGGAGAACTGACAATACTGTATGCAACACCAACAAAATCACAAAAATGCTTTCTGGTAGAGAAAATCAACGGGAAATCTGGAATGTCCTCCCGCTGGGCCTACACATGGTATTCTACTCAGCGAATGAAAAACTGGATTGTTTCACTACAACAAACACAGTGAGCAATGGGAACCCAGAGCTGCAAAAGTTTTCATTTAATGAACTCTGCAAACTAATCATGTTTCCATAACTCAGCCTGACAGGTTGATTTCCCACCTGAAAGAATGCAGCTTCTTCAAGCTGAAGCCACCTACAGAGCTCACCACATGCTCACAGATGCCTTTATTCAAGAGAGATGACATACTGCATACCGACATCGAACCAGCCAAGTACTGGGATAAAATCATGCAAGATGCCTTGAATAATGCTCCAGTATACTTGAGATTAGAAAAACATCTTCAAAAAGGGGAAGGCGACCAAGTAAAATGAGTATTCTTCAGTGTATCCTTCAGTCAGCAGCAAATCCACTGGCATCTATTTATAAACTCTTCAAGCACTGTTTCAAAGGCATCTTGTAAAAACTACAAATTCATTGAGAAGCTTCTAAAAGCAAAGTCACATCAACTGTGAACATCCTTTTAATTTTACTTTATTTAACAGACAGCCAAACATGACGTCTACCTTGTAAAATGAGATGCTGCCAGTCATCTAATAAATATTAAAACTTTGTCAACTGAGTTGATGCCTGCCACAAAATTTCCAGAAGCAGCATTGTGTGAATATCAATTGTATTTAGCTAGAGAAAAATCTGATTTCCTTCTCTTACATTTAACAAATGTTCAGGTTTGTAATCTGCTCCTCAACTCCCAGCTAATTTTCAGTTAAGAGTCTCTGTCTTCCCCAGTAGAAAAAGACAAACAGAAACAACGTGTATTGAAGCTGGATCTAATCTTTGAAAACTTGAACCAGCAAGATTGCCTGTTCTTTTAATATAACAGATACTATTCATAATTCTAAAAAAAAAAAAAAATCCATTTCCTCTCCTGACTTCATTATAGTTTCCCTATTTTTCCAATCTCCTTTCAATCTTTACTGTATGCACTCCATGTTTTGCTGTCTATAGCTCTGAGCCAGGAAATGTATTTAAAGTATACTTTAATCGAAGCATGCACCTACATTTTATAGGGTGAGCCATACAGCACTAAAGTGCTTTCCCAGAAAAATACCTTTTTCCTCTCTGCCATTTTTATCCTCCAGAGGGTCTTTGCAAGGTAAAACGCATCTAATGTGTTAATCCAAGTAATTTAGGGTTTATTTAGAATGGATCAAGGCAATTATAAAGCCTTTACTGGTTCAAAACTTAACTTCTATCACATTAATACTGCAAATTAGCATTAAACGTAGATTAAATGAACTTGTATTCAACTTCTGGTCTCATATAGTTGGAAATTAAGGTAAATAGCTCTGAACTTCCACTGTTACAGGAGAAAAATGAAAAAGAAGGCCCTTTTTGATCTGAGGTGAATCAGGGGAAAGAAAGATGTGTGAAAAGGTAAGAAATAATAAAAAGCTGACAACTTATTACCACAAGAGAGAAAATCTCAAAAGATATGCAGAAAAGCTTTAGCAAATCAAGCACATTTACTGGAAGATAATAATTTTACATTGAACAATTTAATGGCAATATTAAAACTTTCTGAGATGCAGTCTTGCTCTTATTAGCATTTCTCTGACAAGTATATATGAGCAAGCACTTAAACAAACTGTTAGCTATAATTCTTTTTCATCAACTGCTCCTACTTCATCATCAAATCAGAATCATAATACAATGGATAATACAACTCCACAGATAAATGTTTGGTATCTCTGACATTACTCCTTTCTGTCCTTTCTGCTAGAGAAATGGGTACTCATATACACCTATCCCACATGCAGTGTATCTGCTCATTTTCAGGATATTCAATTCTGTATCCTTGCAAATTCAACATTGTTTAATTCCTCAAAGATAAACCAACCAACAAAAAAAAAATAACCAAACAAAAAACCAACAACACTCACTTGAACACCTGAAACTTTGAGAAAGCTATTCAAATTCTCTAGAACATAGCCTGTAGCTCAAGAACTTTGTTTTATTGACTTATCTATTTTACCCACTTTCTTAATAGAAACCTTAAGAGGTTTCTATTTTGAGTCTTCCATTCGATGGACAAAGACACGTGAGGCAGTAAATTCATGGAGGGACTTCCCTCTCAAAAAATTAAGGGCTGGATCCTCCCAGGAACAGATGGCTCTAAGCTGCCAAGCCTGTTGCTTGCACACTGTACAGCAAATTCCACATTATGCAATTTTAAGGGAAAAAAAGGCTATTTCATAGGACAATTAGTGAAAAAATGTTACGGCATTAAAAGCTATTAGTTTAATCTTTCACTGCAATGCCTACAAAATGTAAGCAGAGAGAAATTAGAGCGAAAAAAAGTTACTTTACGGTTTCCAGCCAGAACATGATCTTCTGGAATTTCTGTAATAATATATGTTCACATTTCGTAAATTGAAGAGTAACTATAAAAGCAGACCCGAAATAACAAGTCTCAAATCTGAGTTTCTGTTATAGGTGCAGGATGAGAGTGTTGTCAGACATCAGCAATGGTACATAGACAGAGACTGCATCAGTATGGCAACTGCACCCAGTAAAAACCAGCTCAGTAAACATTTAAGAAGCCAGTTTTTCAGATCAAACACTGTACCTCATTTAAAAAAAAAAAAAAAAAAAAAAAAAAAACCAGACCAAGAGAAGTGTCGGAGGGAGGAAAAGATGAATAACAATTCTGTTAAGTTACAGATTAAAACCAATTGTCTTGTTTGAATCTTCAGTTCAAGGAAAGAAATTTGGCAAAGAGCATAAACTCATCTTTGACTCTCTTCTATTTTTATAGGGAGCAAAATGACAGTGGTCTGGATTATCATCCCAGCTGCGCTTCCTCAGCACATTGGTGACTCACAGATACGCCTTTCAATGCAGAATGCCTGCTTCAGTGTTACAGAAAAATACATGATTTCCTGCATGCTGTGGGAACTTTGGCTTCCTGAGAGCAACATTCAGCCTTCTCTCATAAATCTTCCTACCAAATGCAGAAAGCTCAGTAAAACTTGCTCTCTTACTTAATCAAACTTACTTCACAAGGCATTTTTCAAACAACGTTTAACTAGTTAAACCAATGCTGTAACCTTTCTCTGCTCCTTTCGGCTCCTGTATTTCTTTTTAATTTATATGCCCAGCTGAAATTGCTGCATTAAAAATAGATGAGAGCCAGTAAGCTTTGCATATATTATTATTGAGGCTTTAATTGGGCAAATGACATAAAGGATGCACAGTGCTATGCTCCCTGCAGAAAGCCAAGCATTTAAGAAACCTTTCAATTCAGTCATCTCCCATCCTGCCTGCAGACAGCAGCCTGTGGTGGGAAGAACAATCACTGACATACAAGGGTGGGCTGCAAAGTCTCAGCATGGCACACAACTCTTCCTTTGCACTGAGTGCTTAGTTGAAACTCACTAAACAGCCTTTCAGATAGCACAGTCTTTTCACTGCTACAGGTTGGGTTGTGTCAGTATTACCATAAAAAAGCCCATTCTCAGTAGTTTGTTACATTTACAAAGATCACAAAGTTGCAGAAGGGATTTTGGATTTGTAGTTTAATAAAGAAACTTATGATGGTGAGTTGACAGCACCGTTGCAACAGAGCTCTACTGTTCCCAATACAAATTCTCCAGCATTACCTTAAGCAAAGCACCGAATGTGCAATAAGACAACTACCAGAAAGAAATGGTCTATTCATTCTTCTGTGGAAATTGATCAGGTATGAAGATTACTCTGCCCTGTTTTGTGAGGCTCCAACTGGACACATGCTAAAAATCAGCATTGCGTAGGAAAATTTTAAATGTGCTTAATTTATGCTAAAAAATATATTTTAAAATAGCTTTAAAAAAAATTCAAATTTATGCTGCCAAGCAAGAAGAAAAATGGTATCAGGGTATTGGAAAACATTCAAGTGACTCATATTGATTTTGCTCAAAAAATGAAAGTTAATTTGCAAACAGTAGCTACCTAAAAAAAAATTCAGTTCTCTAATAAATTTCTAAATTACATTTAAGCTTCTCTAAATTGAGCATGAAACAGACTTTGCATCTCGCTATGCTTCTCAGCTACCTAAAACAAAACATTAACTTGTATCTCATTATAAGCAATACTGAAAAAAAGAAAGAGATTTTTCACATTCATGTCCAGTGATTCTTAAGGGAATTTTCATGTGACTGCAAATAAGATAACTCATTTTAAGCCCAACTTTTAACAGCTGAAGTATTCTATTAGTGCTTTAGAAGCCTTGTTATGACTTCCAACAGGGTTTCTGGCTACATGAAAGCATCACTGCAAACGCTAAAGCTATCTAGAACAATTATCATATTTCAATCTTACTAAAGTTTTCCTCTTGGTCTATGAGGTTAAAAACCAAACTTTTAATAGCAGAATCACAAGCAATGCTTTTCTAATATGTTTTTTCTTTTTCAAAAACAGTAATGAAACTGCTTTTCATTTGTTTATTACATTAAATTTCTTCTCATTCCAAAACATGATTTTCCTAGAACTTTGGGTAGAGCCAAATGTTACATTATTCAGTACAAATCATTGTCTGACTTTTACTTTCAAACATCATGTTCCCAAGGAAGGATGCCTGTGATTTATTCCACACGCCCTCACCCCAGACAGATTGCAGTTCGTATTTTCTGAAACAGAGCACATAGCTATGTGAGCAGAGAAAACTTCAGTGAGTTTCCACCCGTACACGAGTACTTGTAAGCTTTGTCAGTTCCTCTGGAAAATGGCACGTTAGAAGACATTTTGTCACAGAGGAATATTACTTGTTAACATTAAAGAAGATATTGCTCAGAATTCCTCCTTTATCACAGACTTCATTAATTGAAAGACGCATCTAATGTGCAGATGTTTGTATGGCAAGGGCAATATAGAAGAGTTGCTCAAAGCACTGATAATTGATAAGGTACTTTCCTTCTGAAATAATAGCAGCACAAACAAAAGTGCCTAATTCCACACCATTCCTGGAGTAAGAGACAGCAGGCTTTGGCAGCCTTTTTCCTGACTCAGCCTAGTAAATATGGGTAATGGGAAGAGATTCAAGGATTCAAGTATGTTCCTTGCAGAACTACTGCTGGCACAGAAAGTGGCATTTTTTGCAAAGTTCTGGCTGCAGTGAAAGACAAGATGACAACCACCTGCTCTGTTTCAGTTCAGGCTTACAAACTGGGCACAAGCATTTTGCATTCACTGGAAGAGCTAGAGAAGATGCTCAGAATCTGAGGAATAATGGTCGAGGAGACATAAAGCTAAGGATGTTGCAGCAAAACATTAAAAATCTAGGTAAGGGTAAGAAAGCCACAGAACATTGGCTGACACTGCACAGACAAAAAATGGAGAAGTAAACAACATGAAAAACAATGTAGACAAATAACCTTACAGAAAACTACCCTAACAGTTAAAATAATTTCTTCCTCAAATCCTTCAAACAGCTTTGTTTGGGCAGATTACTTTAGCCACAGCTATACTGGAAAACAAGCCTATTTACAGCAGCTCTAATTAGAAAATAGAGTCTGTGCTTGACTCGATGTCCCATACTCCATCAGTATTACACAAACAACACTCAGACAGCTTCTTACAGTACCAAACACAAAAAAAAACTACAGAAAATCACTATTAATGCCAGGGCCTGGTCACTCACATCATTTGAAAAGTTTTGCAATCTCACATTTTCCTCCTGTTCTGCTCTGTGGGAGTGGAAGAGGCTCAATATGTCCCTAACATATCAAAAAGATATCACACACCAAAAAAAAAAAAAGAAGGAAAAGCAAAAACATTGTATTAGCTGGAAGCAAGGGATTGTAAGTACAGGGAAAAGATTTAATGAGTTCCAGGGGGAAATATATACGTGAGACTGACATATGCTTGATCCCAGAATAACTTCTCGAAAGAAACAATGGAATTCAGAGTTTGGGATCTCTTTAAGGTAGGAACAAACAAAGCAGAAAAAGACCTTTACTGCACAGAGCAACCACCACTGAAAGAAAGAACCAGTAGGTTTTCTATCACTATTAGCTTAGACGCTTCTAAATTTATCATTACTAACTTTTGCTGTAATTTCCAATTTTATTTTGGATCATTAGAATGACTAGAAAGCAAGAGAAAGTGAAATTCTTAATGCTATAAGCATACTGGCCCTAAACAGTCACCGGAGCTCCATTTCATTTAGGAAAAGGCTAAAATCTCATAATAAAGTCTCTATGAATGCATATAACCAAAATAAAATCTTGACATTGACATAGCATGGTAAAATAAATAAAACCTTGTGAAGAACATTTCTCACCTGCTTCAACAAAGAGGAAAGCTGATCTGTAGAGAACCCATGTTCAGCTCTGAAAAGCTGTTAGAAACAAGGCTGTCTGAAATACTTATGTCTCAACACAGACCATATAAACCTTGTGCTGTCAGAGAGTTTCTCCAACCCAGTTTCTGGTTTTTATTCAAGACTCAGGATTTGGAGATCTTCTACAAAAAGATCTCAAACCTAGTATAATAAATGACTTCACATGAAAATTATGCCCTACTTTCATACCAATGCCTTTGCATAAACACTGAAAATGGAGTAGTATGATACAGGTGCAGAACCAACACATGTAACGAGTGAAACCTGACCACCTTGACTTCTCACGTTCCTGACTGATGAGGCTTTGGACAATTCCCTTTAACCATAAGAAGAAATCAGATGGAGTCCAGAACCACGCAGAGCTTTAAGCTTAGGGCAGACACAGCTCACTGGCATCCTCCCTTCCCTGCAGGTGCCAAAGGCAACCAAGAAGACACCTGTCTGGGCCTGTCACCATGTGTCTTCCATTGGGAGAGGACAGGTGGCCTAGGGCACTTCATCCCATGGGAAGTAGGTAGATCAAAGGAAGGTGAAAGCCACGGTTGTCTTCAGCAGGGGCAAGAGGAGGAGAAAGATGAACATCCCAGCACAGCGTGGCATCAACTCTTGCTTTCTTAGAGTGACCTTTGTAGACCTTTCTCTATAGGTACAGAAGGTACAGACCCAATAGAGAGTACTGAGCCGAAAGACAGGGCAGATCAATGAAAATAAGTACAAAAGCTGCCTTTTGAGGTCTAAGGTGACAGCAGGAGAAGCTTCATCAAAGCTGCAGAAAGCACAAATAAAAAGCCTCATAAAACAGGCACATCCAGCAGACTGAGAGACGCTTAATTACAAATCTCAATCATGAAACAAATCCTTTCTGAGACAGGAAAATAAAATGAAATGAAATGAATCAGAGAAAGGAAACCACATTTCCAACATATTTGCCTGATGTTTGCCATGGAAACTTCTGAAAGCATTTTGGATTGAGCCAATACAGGTTAAGTAGCAATGTTTAGCTGATACCCTTCCTGTGACCGGTTCACCAGCATCTGAGCTCAGCATTTCCTGACACTTATTTCCTCTTGAATCACTCCCCTCCCTGATTTCCAGAGGGAATTGCAGTGTGGTTGCTCACTCTGTACATCTCAGCAGTTTTTGCTGATTCCTCGTTTTTTTAATGAGAATATCCCAACTCTCAAATAAGCCAATTTCATAGATTCATAAAGGCTGAAGATGGAAAAGACCAGGGTCATCCAGCTCATGCCTTCGCTTCCCCTCCCTCCTTCCCCAGTTTTGCCAGTGTGCCATTGTTTCTTACAATATATACTTCTTTCCTGTTTGCTGGCCCAGTAATGTCTGATTTATCCACTGCATAAAGTAACCACACATAATTAATTACACGCTTTCAGTGAATATACAGTAGACTGCCTACCCCAAACTTGAGCTCCCCACCAGCAGCCAGCCAACTGAATTCATTTACAGAGAAAACAATAATGTTGTTCACCAGCTCCTTAAATTACTTCTACAGGCCTTGAAACATATTCCGTAGCTTTCAGAATTTGGCTTTCTGAGGATAAGGTTACTCTTTCCCACTGATCACTTCAATTTCTCCTAATTTTCTGCTACGTGTTTTATTTGGTTTCATTTACAATTTAGTTACCGAGAAAAAGAGCAAAGTCTCAGGGTCTGGATATTTTTTTAATTCAGCTTCTACCAGCAAGCCTGGCTGTGCTGTAACAGCAAGAGAGCATAAAATGTGTCCGCACAATGAATAATATCTGAAAAAAATAAATAAATAAATAAATAAGGATGTAGGGAAAAGAGTTTCACTTAAGAAAACTCTCATTTGGCATTTTGTTTTAAATAATTTTTAAAGGTCAGCTACTCTTGAAGGACTTTAAAGGTTGAGTAGGAGGATCTCAGTATCTGAGCAAAACAGAATATATCATAAGGTACTGAAGCAGTACGACAGTGTTATGCATGGGGAGTTTGACAAATTACGAGGTCAGCGATCATCATACTTCACCTGCTTCCTTTTTGCACTTACTATTTACTCTCCATATTCCATAAAATATATAAATCTTTTACTTTTTTTTTTTCCTGCCTTGCACACCATCCTTTTTCTTTCCTGTGTATATATGTTGGTCAGGAATGCCAAAAGCACAGTACTTTTGACTCACCTTCATTTGCCCCAAGGGTACCCCAGCTTTCTCAACAGAGTCATCTTTCCTTCCATCAGACACAGAACAGAAGAGCTGTAAATGAGGCAGTTCAGCAAGCACCTACTGAAGTGCCATGTTGCTGGCCAGCTTTGTTCTGCACAGGCACCAAAAGCAATGGGCTGCACTACATTCTACCACCAACAGCAAGGTGCACCAGCCCTGCTTTGGGCTGCAGGCAACTGGAATAATGCTGACTCTGACCCTGGCGAAACCATCCTACCACCACTGTCTTGGAGCTGCTAATTCCACCTGGAAATCCAGTGTTTCCCACCTGGTGTTTGTCCCTTCTGTCTCACTCCACTTGTTGGCTCTTGTGCACCATTTTCTTTACCAACACTTGTTCCCTTTCCTGCCTTCTCCTCTACTGCAGCCTAACTATAGACACTAGAACAAGTGGTACATGGGACAGCCAGAAAATAAATAAACCCACCTGCCCCTTTCCCATTGTTGCCTATGTTTGATTTTCTGAGAAAGAGGGGAGGAGATGGCCCTCTGAACAAGAGGAAAAAGCTCAGAAGATGGTGGGGAAGAACCCACAGTCCCGATGGCCTATGTGGGCAGCCTGAAGAATGAGCAGAGGACACCAGGTTCCCTTCGATGCTTCTGTGAACTCTCCCTTTAAGCCACACAGGAAAAGTGACGACAGCCAGCAGACCGAGAGCAGGGATCAGATCCTGTAATGGTAGAGAAATGTCTGTTCTCAACACACCTCTTAGGATTTCATGTCTCTTAAAATAATTGCCTTCCTTTGTGATTAGGGGACTAGTCTGTTTCTTGTGATTACGGAACTCATCTGTTTCTTATTAAAATAAGCTGTGTCTTCTGCTTTGCCGTTCAAAACTCCAAAGGAGGAAGAGCCAGCAGTAAATGAGGTTCGGTCCAATAATTTCCCTAGAAGATGGACAGGGAAACATCAGCTGATCTATATCTGGGTCTCACTATCATTTTGTATCAAGAAAAAAGTTCTGTAGCTTTGCATACAGGCCACTGACACTTAAAAATAATCTTACTACCATTCAGGTGTACAAAATACTTTTGACACCTTCAAGATGTACCCAGTGCAGCTGAACTTCCCTTCAGAAGTTTGCTTCACTCATATCTCTTAAAAAACCCACTCATATCCAACTCTGAAGCTGCGAAGTTAAGCCTGCAAACTGTTACACAATGCCATGCTTTCAATAATAATAGGAAAGGACATCTGGAAGATTTAGGGGCAATGACACTGCAACTGCCAGGCTTCTCAGAGGACAGTGGGAGAAATCCATGAGCCCCTGTGATCTTCCCTAGTGTTTCTTTACAATATTTTTGAAAAAACAAAACCTAGCTATCTGAGCTTAAAAGATTTTTCACTAAAGAATTTGAAAAGCTTTATGCCCTAAGTGCATGGTTTGGGATGCTAATAGAGGACTCAGCTTCCTCCTTCCTTGTGAATGCAATCTGAGGCCGAAAGGCCCCATTGCTGTCCACACAGTAATTAACTGAATGAATTTCTCCAGTTGTTGAAAACAAACAAGATACAGTCACTACATGCAGCCTTGCTGTCTTGCTTTTGAAATAACTGAGAAGCAGCATAGTATCACTGCCATTTATTTTTAAATGCTACTGGAAAGAACAGCTGAAATTCAACTATTTCTTGAAGATCTACATCATACCTCATTCCCTAAGCAGACAGACCAAAATTTTATGATACACTTGATGGCTTTTTTCTTCCAAGAATCTCCCTGCTATCAGCAAGGGCTTTTGAAGCTCATTCAAAACCACAAGTATTTGGAAGTACAGCCTGTGCTTTACTAATCAAAGTAAATGCTCATTTATAATGTTGCATTTTGACTTGGGAATCTCCCCCAAATCCTACTCCTCTTTTCTTTATACGTGAGACCTGAAACTGGCCTTTATTTTTAATACACCATGAAAATAGGACCTGATCTCTCCCCATTATAACATAGGGTCATTTCTGATACGCATTCTCTTTTTGATGAATTCAATACATATTACAGCTCTCAAGAGACAAAATGAAGTTAGAGCACAATCACAGCAAGAAGGGCTTACCCTGAATCCTTAAAAGTTTTTATTCCCTCTTCTCTCTTTGTTTGCATAAGGTTTTATAATTCCCTCACTTCTTAAAGAAAGTGGTGGGTAAAAGGAATAAGAGGTACTCAAACTATTATGTGATGTTAATTGTTCTTATTTCATAAGCCTGAAAATCCTCTTTTTTTTTCATATACTAATACCCTTTCAGATCCTCTGAGCACAAATGTACTGGATTAACTATACTGTTATGCACCTCAGGAATCTCTAGGCCAGAAGAGGTGACATAAGCTTCCACACAAAGTCTCCAGAAAATAATTTATGGTTATTCATGAGGGGAAACTTTGCAAAATCTTCTAAATATGCAAGCATGCCAGCAGCTCCTGCTGGATCAGGAGTATCACTTGCAGCACTGCGTTAACCACTGTTTCACCTCCACACTTGTCAATGCATAAATCTTTTATTATCACTGGGAATAACTGAATGACACCTGGGAACAGTATTTGGGAAGGATGAAAAAACACTCTGAAGACTCCCACATATCCTTGAACCAGATGGATTTGAGAGGAGATTTATCCAAAACATGATGGTCAGATTCATTTTAAATATATTCATTTTACTTTCAGAGCATTTCCAAAACAGGATTTGAGATAAAGAAGGCCATGCCCTACAGTTAGTGAACACAGTTGGTATCGTAATTAATAGAACTGAACACACCATGGAGGCAGGAAGAGCCCACTTACAGAGAAACCACTGCTCTCATATAAAAATATTTTAACTCTCTTTCTAAATAGAAAGAGATAAAACTCAGTTTTCAGAAACTAGTCTAGAGAGCTCATGATGGTGACTTGCTAGGGGTAGCCGTAGCTGCTACAGATGGGCTTGTGCTACTTGTGGATTTTTCTGTATTAGTGTCTAGGATATTAAATAAAATTTAGTAGAACAGTAATCTCACAGCATGGTTCAATCTCCTTTCCAATACATCATTCAATGCATGCTTTGTGGAACAATATATCCTAACTATTGAGATTATCTTTGAAGTCTCATCTGAATACCATTCCCATACTCACAATCAACTCATCCTTTCCTCAGGCACTCGTAATGATGTTGTTTACTTAAATTGTCATTGCCTGGCATGAATACATTTACAAAGTAATAATTCTTTTATCAGGTAAACATACAGCGAGAATCTAAGAGCACCATCAGCTATCAAATTCTTGCAAAGTACAGTCTGAAATAAAACCATTTATGTATTTTATTTTCAACCTAAAGTTTTTGGATTATTTTGAAGATACTCTGCAAGAAGTTAATTAAGAAATGCAAGTCAATCTTAAATTCATTATACAGGTATGTGCTTTTTCAATTAAAAACAAAAATCGGGATCTGAAAATTCAAACGTTGAAAATGGCTAATCAACAGTGTTGCAGGATTTCTGTGTTATGTCAGACCAGTAAGAAAAAAAATTGGATACCAGGTCCTCAGGGAAGCAACCTGTGTCTCTCTCTGTTCACAAGGTATCTGACTGTTAAAAGCACACTAACTGTCAAAACAAACATTAAGTTAACAAACTGATAAATGTCAGTGTCATTAATGGCAAAAATATGATCCTACCAGGCAGAAATGCAATCTATGTTTCTCAAAGTAGATCAAAGATATGCGTATTTGCATTTAAATAATAATATATGGTGACATTTCAAGTACATACGTACTTGTAAGCCACTCCATTAGACCTGTGACAAGTAACGATGTTGACAGATACACACCAGGATAAATCCGTATGAGGTTTCTAATGAATGCTCTGTACGCGTGCACTGCTGGTCCTATTTTTCATTTTTACTGAAGTTCAACAAGTACCCTTCCTTATAACTGAAAACATGAGAAGGAAGCTGGGAAGGTCGCCCTTTGCAGTACTGTCCACCCAACATCCCCTGGGAAACAACACCAATCAATTCCTATACAGCACACGTCCTGCCCAAATGACATTCTCAGCCTGCCGGGTCACATTTCTGTAGCTTGCAAAGCTGGTACCTGAAGATAAACCTACTTCACCTGGACAAAATCAAATGCAATATTTACTAACTATTACTTTGGGGTAAGTTATGAGTAAGTATACTCACAGGGAAAAAATGAATCCATTCCTCCTTCCTTTTTTTTAACTACCTGCAATTTCACTTATTGGTACTTTTATTTGATTATTTGCTGCTGACTCAATATTCAACACAAGGTAAATTTTCAAACATGCATATTCATATTTCCCACATTTCATTCCACTTGAAACAGCATTTGTCTTATAGCATGTTAAAAAATACTTCATGTTGACATCTTTGTTATTTTTTTTTTCATGCATAAAGCCACAAAGGGAAGGAAAGACAAGTTTTCCTACTATCAGTTTTGCTCCCTGTAACCTGCCTTCCAACAATACAAACAAAAACTGAGAACAGTTTTAAAGAAATTAATCCATGTGCACATATCTATATATCTATGCACAAACACCTGCATACACATCACATGACATTTTGGCAATTAGGATATTTCCAAGGGGATGCTACATGAGAATATTTCTCTATTCTTCTTGCTCAGGCTAGATTCTTAAATTAATAAAAGAATGCTGTACAGTGTGAAGACATGTTTATTAATATTTATATTTGTCTTGAGCATTCAAAGTGATCTTCAAAGCCAATCAGCTAGAGACATAATCATCACAGAATCACAGAATGGCCAGGGTTGGAAGAGACTTCAAGGATAATGAATCTCTAATCCCCCTGCCACAGGCAGGGCCACCAACCTCCCTATTTAATACTAGATCAGGCTGCCCAGGGCCCCATACAATCTGGCCTTGACCATCCAATCGGGTCATATTCCCATTGTTGTCAAAACCAACCTTGAAAGTTTCATATTCTCACTACTTAGGCATACTCTTTCTAGATGACTCAGTCTCATTTTGAACAAGATACAACTAAACTGATTTAAGGTTTATTCAAAACAGAGAACCAAGTCACGGTCCAGTGACAGAAGGAAAGATTGAAATTGAAGTCCATCTACGAAGAGAGAAATTGAGAAGTAAAGCACTTACGCATAGCTCAGAACTGCCTTGTATCCATAGCCTGATACAGACTAATGCCAGCAGACATCTTTCCAATTGTCAAACAATTAATTAGTACTTAGTCATTTCAACAATCAGTTATAGTTTTTGGTGGGTCTAATTGCTGCCACCTTAGTTCATTCCTTTTGTTTTATTTTCTGTCGAGAACTCAAAAATTTTGCTGAGTAACTAAATTAAAATAACCTAAAAAAAGGTTTTCCTATTTAAAATAAAATAGGAATCTTAATACATATTCTGTACAATCATATGGCTTAACCCAGCTACCGTCTTGCTTTGATGGCTGTACTGTTTTCATAAGCAAACAACCATGGCTTTGCTTCCTAAGCAAAAAAGGATGGCTAGACAATTGTATAACATCAGAACCTAAGTCACCTAGAAATATGTTGAACAACACGGCCTTGAAATGGCAGAACAGTGGGAATATTCAGTAGATATCTTCCTTGGGGTCTAAATGCTAATCTTGCATTTACATACATTACAAAGGTGTTTCAGAAAGCAATTGAGATTAAGCAATGCCTCATGATACCAGTCTCCAGTATTTTCTTCTTCTCTCAAAGGAAAAACGGAGAAAAGCTGATGAAGAATTAGTGCATCAGGTCTCACATGTTCCCTTTTTGACAGGATCAGCTTGCAGGAAATGACCTCCCTACAACACGAATTGCTGTGAAAGAGATAGTTTTTATTTCTCTTGATTACTTTACAGGATGGATTCAGTTGCATCAGGTTTATGACATATTCCTCTATAGAATGCTTCACATCACTGAACATTTTAGAGGTCCTTTTACTGTTGACTGAATTGTTTTTAGTTATTTTGCCATAAAAGAGGCTGCAGTTTGCACAGGGGAGAAGGAAGCATTCCACACCATCCAAATATCTTCTGCAGTTTGAGTACATGGCTCACCTGACCTTTACAAACATACTTTTCCCAAAGCGGCTTCTGAAACGCTATATACCACAGGAAGGACTACATTACTCATTTCAAAAAGCCCTTTTTTTTTTTTTCAAATGTTTCCACCCTCCAGATCAGCAGATCACCTAGAGTAGTGCTTCCAGTTAAGCAAAACCACGGTATTGTTCCTCAACCATTCAAATGTATGGAGACATCTGCACAGCAGAGGGCTGTGGCAGATACCAAAGGTGCACAGTTAGGACTGCTGATTGAAGCATCCCACTGAACTGTTGTATTCATGTCTTATTTTAAATTAGGCTTTCCTCCTTCAACTGCAATGGGGCCAGGAGGAGCCCCGGCCCCATGCTGCTCCTGCCCATCCCTGCTTAAATGCTGGCTTTGTCGCAGCTGCCCTGGGCTGGGGCAGTCAGCAGTGGGAGGACAGGAACAAACCTATTCCATCTCCACAGCTCAGGCCAGTCTGTTCAATTACAAATTCTATCAACTTAATTAATTTTTAATTTCACACAACCTCTGTTAATATAAATCAAGTCAACCAGGCCAGGGCAACATCTATGGAAATATGAAACTGTCTGCCATAGAAGTGCCTGATCATAGATAGGTTCAACTTCAACAATCTGTCACTTGGGAGACAAGAAGGAAGCAAATTACTTTTCACAGAAATTATCAGAAAATATTGCCTTCATTAATTATGCTGTTTCAGAAAGGGCACAAAGGGAAAAAAAAAAAAAAAAAAAGTATATTAGATTCAATCTCTGTATTCCCAGGCTTGGTATTTTCCAGCCCTTTGAACGTCTTAGTCATCTAGTAAATTTAACTAAAAAAAAAAAACAAAAACAAAAACAAACAACCCCTAAAAAAAAAAAAAAAAAATTAATGAAGGAGTTAAGACTCCTTTTTCAAAATAAAACTAATGCAAAACAAAACAATAGAAAATACTAACACTGCCGCATCTCCGCAGATAATATCTAGGCTCTTTCACAGCAAGACAGTTCTGTCTTGCTATACTTGCATTTCTCTGCCACAGTTCCAGGAGGAAGGAAATATTATTAATACAGATATTGCTAGGTGATAAAGATTCACTTGATCGCCTTCTCCGTGTATTCTGGTGCTTTGTTAACAGGAAGCAGTTATTTATCAAACACATTTCTACAGCAATAGAATTTTACTTCATGCAAGATACATCACTTTCTCTCATCAGTAAAATCCAGGGAAGGTTGCTGCTTTTTCCAGTTTTAAAGTTCAGATCTACTTTGTTGAAGTATAAATTCAGACCTTGGTTAGGGCTGGCCTGACTCTACTGGAGTAAACACAAAAATAATTACTTCCAGAAATGCAGAATGTGAGCTTGAGTGGATCCAAATATTACTCTCTTAGTATTCATGTATCAGACACCACTAAATGCTAACACAAGTATGGCACAGAATATAATGCATTCTGTGAGCATGTAAAATAGCAGTTAATTTTAGACAGTAAAAAACAGGACTGAACCTGGAAACCTCCTACACTACTTCCTTCTTTTCTACTCAACGTGCACTCTGCATTCCTATCTATATATTCTGAATGCCCATTTACTGTAAATTAGGTGACTTTGCTTCTTAATAATAAAACTGAATCACCACTATCTCACCACTATCTCTCTTACAACTGTGAACACGAGATCTCTGTACCAAGTAAGATCAGAGCCCCAGTAAGGCTTTTGGACTTAATGGAGATCATCTCATGCCCGCTCATGTCTCACCTGAGTACAACAAGACAAACGTTTTGATACAGCCTCAGGCTATTTTTCTGACTCCAGTAGTTTGTGACAAAGGGCCTTCCTTGGTTCAGGAAGGTGCCTTTGTGCTTAATAACTTTTAACAGATATTTCTTCCATAGTTTTTTACAGTCACTTTTTCAATCCATGTGCATTTATAGTCTTCTATGGCAAGCAGTCCCATAACTTACAGCTCAACAAGAAACCAGTTTAAATTAAGGAAATAACTAGGTGTACCTTCTAGAACTGAACCTATAAAACCACTGTTCCCATGCAGTAAAACCACTGCCCCCGCACAGTACATTCTGCATCATTTGCACTTGTTGGTAGCGTGGAGGAGTATAAAAAGTTTATTGTCGTTATATTCTGTATCACATCACTTGTAAAAGCACAAATGTTCATTACTGAGATTCTAAATAGCCTGAACTAGAGAATATCAAATAAGAAAAAAGCAATAATGATAAAAACCTTTCTAAAGATTAATGTCACTATAAGACTATCCAGAACTTTTAACATGTATTCGTGAAACGATCTGACTATTTTCTGTATGTAGAACAAATGTCATATTCACAATCCTAACCCTCGTCCTCAACAAAATAAAAATTTATTCAGTGCGAAGGTAGGAATTTTCTCTTCCCTGGGAGATAAAACTCTCACATCAAGGTCTACTGGCTGTAGTATTTAATTTAAATTCCATAAACAGTAACACCTTTACTAATGGTACCAATCACACCAATATAAAATGATATTTTTAAGAAAAGGGAATTTATATCTGCTGGAAATTTGCTCACTGGACAAAGACATTTTTAGGAGTACTCAATACTTGAAGCAGGAAGAGTATTTCCTTTCCAAAATCAGAATGACTTCAAAGCTATTCAGACACACAAGATTACAGCTGATTGAAAATACTTTGCCAAACAATTTTCCGCTCAAAAATACTGCTATACCAAGATTGAAATCCTTTCTTAAAAGTGACAAGATGCATGCATGTGCATACACATTGAGGTGACTGTGAGAAAGAAAATGAAGAACCTGTGCTTAACCACACAAATCCAAGAATGTCACCTTAAAAAATATGGTTACTGGGAACTCACGCTATCTGGTATTTCAAAAAAGCTCATTTTTTTGAATGTATTTAAATCACTGATGCTCATATTCTAACTGTTTCATATTCCATACTTACACAAGTTTTATATTAACAGCTGGCAAACTCTGTGCTGTTGTGATAATACATGCACAAAGCATAATCCACTTGTATGGATGAGAAAGGAAAGAGCAGAAAGGCTGCTCATGACTGCCTACAGTATTTCATTGAAATGACAGTGTTCTGCCCGTATTATAAACTGCCTAGAGCAAATGCTTGCATTTCATAGTCATGCCAATTACTTGAATGCTGCATCCATGTAAATATGGCTCAAACACTCAGATACACGCAGCTAATATAGGTAAATATTTCTCTGAAATGCATACATACAAGTTCAGACAGTCAAAGAAGCCACACTGATGCCAACAAATTTATTAGAAAAGTATTCTGCGGCACCATCATCTTCAGAATGATTCCAGGTAAAGTGCTTAAAGTACTTCTTTTAAGTCTATTGTTTGGTGTTCTTCTCAAGGAACATTCCACAATAAAGCATTTCATCTTTATGTTCTAAGACCTGGTGACTGAGAGAATACAACACCACATTTAAAAATTCCTAATTTAAAGTAGAAATCAAAAGCCAGTTAGCAAGTCTGCAAAAACACAAAAAGTGAGACCCTTCACTGAATTTTTAACTTATTTTGTAGAATATTAATTAGGTAGGAATAATTACATAGATACATAAAATACGAGCAAATAAAAGGCAATATTGCTTGTATAAGTTACCAGGTAAATTAACTATAAAAGCAGATTTGCTAACTGATCTCAAGGAAAGCAATTAGGAGCAGTAAGTCAGCCCACTTTTATTGTAAAGGGGGTGTTTTCTCATATGACCTCATCCGCAGAGATCCTGCACATATTCTCTTTCATTCTACAGAAAAATATTCTCACTTCTGATTTGCTTCAAGCTAGATGTCTTCCTCCCCTGAGAAGGCTTAAACACATTATGAGCTTGGTCTAGTAATCACTCAAAGCAAAATTCAGACTCAAATCCACAAGAGCTTTGTCTGCATAAGGACCACAGGCTCAGCCTCTTGGGAATACTTTCACTTAATACTGAAAGGCTTCATTGTTTACTGTATTACCAGAACATGTATATGTGCTTGTAAATGGGAGGTATTTATCATTCTCAAACAGTGATGAGGTGGCCACGGTTCATGAAACAAGCAGAGAGATGAGACTCAAGAAACCTGGGTTCTGTTTCTCACTGGTGACAGATTTATGTGACCAAGCAACTGCATCTTTTTCTATTTTAGTACTCCATTTGTAAACTGTAGTTAAGATTTTATTACGCTGCAGAACACTTTTGGATTAATGAATTAAATTCCCTGATTGATCATTAAACAAAAACACTTCTTAGCAAACATAACTATTAGCACAATGAAATATGAAAGAGAGCATTCAACAGGATGCTGGGGAAGCAGGAAATCTCTCATTTTAACAGAGCTAAAGTAGCTCCATAGTATCAGGTTGTGTTTTAGCCCTCCTTTACTAACAGACCACTTTCTGCAACAATAAAATGTTGTGACTTTTATACAGAAGGACAATTTTATTGTATTTACCACATAGAGAGAGAAAAGAAGATAAGGATTTAGGCAACTTGAGGTCTTACGGGGTCGTAACATCTCATGACCCTTTTGGGGTGCAACACACCAACTCCAGTGACCATGCAGCTCTAGTGCTGGGAGCTTACAGAGGTTTCTGCTTTAGCAGGACTACTGCTTGCCCATTGCGTGAATCACACCTTCACAGCCAGGGCACTCCCTCCTCTTCCACGTGCCAAGCTGCTGATCGCCTGGGCTGAGGCAAGCAGATCTGACAAGATCTGCTGCTGAGAAGTGACCTCTCTAGAGTCACCTATGAAGCACAAAGCACATAATCTGAAATCAGGTCTGAAAAAACAGCAGAAGGACTGGTTTTGTAGCCAGAAAAATCTGTTCTCTGAACGCCAAGGGATATTTTATTACAGCAACCTGCTCAACAGACACTGGAACCAAAAAGAGAATGTGACAGAGAAGGAAGTCAGAAAGTAATAATTCACATCATTCTTGGAGAGCTGTTGGGATCAGATTTAACAAAAATGCTAAAAGAAATTATCTACCTGGGTGACGAGGACAAGCTGAACTTTACCAAGTAAAGTTCACCTCTGCATAGCTTGAATCCAGGCAATAAGAAGAGGCCAAGAAAAGCCATGCAGTATAGGCAAGCTACAAAACCACTGGACACTGAAGAACAAAAAGAAAAAGGAGACTGACTGAACTGGGTATGAACACAAGAAAGAAGGCAGGAGGCAAACAAAAAGTAGGTAAGGAGAGCAAGCCATGGAGCAGCCTGCAAGAGTGACGAGGAGATTGACTCTGAGCCAAAGGCTGGAAGCTGGGAGCAGAGCCTGGCACAACCCATGCAGCTTGTGGGGACTGTCACCTTTGGCCATATGTGACCCGCAGTGGGCCATACGTATATAAGGCAATGTCAGAAAGAGATTCATTACCACCTTCACAATAAATGCCTCTCACTGACGGGCAAAGCTAAGAAGATGGGAACTACAGCCTATTAGCAAAAGCCATCCATTCAGACTGCAATAATTTACTGCGTTATTTGAATAATTATTTTTAAACAGCCCTCTATAATGAGTTATGAGCTTTCCTCAGGGTAAGCTAGACTAAAACAGCTGTTGCAAGGAATAAGAAACTGAATAACAGCACAAATTAAGCCTGGCCAGCAAATGCTTTTTTGGCTGCAGACACAAAAGCGACTGGAGAATTTAGACAACACTAATACTTAACTTATGCAACAAGTTTTGATTCTTGCCACTGCATCCACCTCGGTATTTAAGTCTTTGAAACAGCCCTCCCTGCCCTAAATGCATTAATTATTAATAATGTCACATTTGCCTCTATACGTCAATTCTGCTACGCTTATGTAATCCTGACTTATTTTTGCATTAGCACCATGTGTTTCTACAAGAAGTTTCTAATGCTGATTAGCTGCCTTTTAACATAGCTTATATGAGATGAATTCCCCTCAAGCCTGTCTTGATGCCTGGCATCACTGTACAAGGTCATGCACCACATAGCAGCCGTGGCCAAACACTACCCTGGTCATTCTGTGCCGAGTGCTGCAGAGAATCCACCCCAGCATGGGGCACCCAACCCCATCCCAGCAGCTTCTGTCTAGGCTGAGACAGGGCACCCCATGCAGGGATAGTCAGCCTCATCAGGCATCACCCCTATGGCTTCCAAATGTTTGCAAATCAATCTCCCTGTCTCATGTTTTTATAAATGACTCTCTCAAGACATGTAAAGCAAGTGAAATCCAGATTTCAGTTTTTCTCTTTTTGGGATGTATTTCTGTGCATATATGTATTACTGCAACAGAAAGAAAATACATGTCAATACAAAAAGGGAAAAAGAGACCAGTTATTCTTTTAAAGCACTGAAAGGACTCATTTGAACCAGAAGATTGGACCCAAAGCCTCCAGGCACACTGGAAGTTCAGTTCTATGAATGCAATAATTCATGCAAATTTCTAAATTATAGGGTAGGAGCATGACAGTTGCAAACTGTTTCAATGTATTGCTAATTGAAGCATTTCTCATGCACACAGCTCCAGCTATAATGAAACTGTGATCAGAAGGACTTTGCAAAATACAAAACCACAAGAGCTAAAATCAAAGCCATCATAACTCCTCTGCAATAAGACATAACACTTATCTCCAGCTGCCTGCACGTAACTGATGACAATTTTTTTTTTTAATAGCCATAACGGACAAATATTCCATTAAATTTCTTGCCATTACTCAATATTCAGAAAGCTGGCAGAACTGGGCTCTGAATTATTAGAGCTGCACAAAAAGAATGTGTCTGTCTACATCATATCCTAGGTTTCAGCTGGACTAAATTATGCCCACAAAAACAAAAAAAATCATTATTCCAAATATTTGTGCTGGTGATTTTTTTTTTTTTTTTTTTTTTTTTCCAGCAAGAAGCTTTTTTTAGGTGAAATATTTGCTAGAGAATCTCTTTAACTATGCTTTTTTTTTTTTTTTTTTAAGTTGATCATCTGAAATTTGGATTCTACGTATTACTAAAATCATAAGGCTAATTATTTGGTTTTTAACTGGAAAATTATGCACTAAAATTAGAATCACATAAACATCATATGGTTAATTGAAATGTTGATGAGTGCAAGCTCATGTTAGTTTTAGAGACTAGCCTACTGAAATCTAAAAGAATATCACCAGATTTATATCAGCTCCCTAACTGAGCTGTATTTTAAATTACAATTTAAAACATAGCAGTTTTGAATAACTGGAAGAGCTAAAGATCTTCACTGTGTGAATGTGCTAAATAATTGATTTGAAATTGACTTTGAAAATTTCATAATCTGAATTGTAAGATATTTCCAAAATAAAAGGAGACGTATTCAGTGATTTATTGCAGTGTCTTCCCTAGCTGATAAGTTGCCATTTAAGAGGAACAGCATGTAGACAAAAGGCCACGTGTTCTCAACAGTCCAAGAGCTTCTCACTGTTCATAATACTTGGCTCACTCCCATCAAATCAATGGTAATACTGAAATTGATTTCAAAGATGACAACAGCATCAACTCCTTTCTCAGAGGCTTCGTTCATAAACTGTAAATGCTTTAAAAAAAAAAAAAAAAAAAAAAATCACAAAAAAAAAAAAAAAAAAAAAAAAAAAAAAAAAAAAAAAACCAAAAAACCAAAAAACTCCACCAGGCAACCATTCCCCCTTAGAGAAGGCAGAAAGCAAGCTTTGTTGATGAGGAAAGCATTCCTCCTCATGCAGTCACTGCCGCTTCATCTGACAGAATCCAGCATGCCATAATCTGTCTCTGTCATGGGTTCCACCAACTCCTGCTGAGAAGCAGCAATGAGCATCAATCCTGAGCCAAACAGCCTGCCAGCTATTTGCTACGGGAAAGCTGACTTCCCTACCCACTCACTCTCTCTCTCTCACAAGAGCAGCAGACAAGGATAATGCAGCAGACAAGTGAATGCAGCAGACAAGGATAAAAAGTAGCCCTTGCTAAGGTCTGCAGGTCCATCACAGCATGAGAAGGTGAAACAAAAAGTTATGTCAACAACAACAAAGAAAAAAAAGCACTCTTTGATGTTATGAATAGCTGCTGATGCAGAAGGTGAGGCATGTTGCATCTACCACAGCCCCTTCTTCGTGTCTTCTCCATACGTCCCCACTCCTCAGGAAAAAGTAGACACACAGCTCAGTCATTTTTAATGTTTTTTTTCTTCAACTGAATTCTTCCCGAATGAATAAGCCTTCATTTCTGTATTCTTAGGAACTTCTTAGGAACATGTTATCAGAAATAATGAAAACTATGCAACTGTGATCCTAATGACATTCCAGAGGGACTCATAAACCTTTTTAAAACTTTTAATGCAAAATCTTGATCAACATACCTCTCCAAATGTTATAAACACAATGTAAAGGGAACTTTTCAATAATATCCCATTGCATCCCAAAATCTCCACTAGTAACAGTCAAGCTCCTTTGCTTCCATATTTCTTCATTACAGTAAGAAGGAATGAATAGTACATTTCCTTCTTCACCAACTAGAAATCTCTTCAGATTAATGAAGAACATGATTGCTATTCAAGAAGAGTAAGTGTTTCTAAATGGGTTGCAGAGGCAATATGCAATCTAGCATTTATTGTATATTTTGTTTTTAAATCAATTCCTTTTGGACACATGCAGATTTCCAACTCAAGGAAATAGCCCACAGAAAGTTAACAAAACACATCATCACACACCACAAAACAGGTTGCAGTACCCCAAAACATATTTACAGTCCACAACAAAAGACCAAAAGCCACAGTTTTATTAAAATATATCATTTCTGAGAATGGAATTGCTCTTGACTAAGTCCCAGAGCACAAAAATAGCAAAGAATTTTTTTCAGAGTTTCAGATGACCTTAAAAAAAAAAAAAAAAAATCCAGATATATCCTACTGTACAGTGAATGTATAACCTCATGTCCACATGTATTTGGGTAGGTTTGGGAACTGGAGTGATTTGCCAGAACGACTCAGGGAAAAATATCCTTCTTACTCAATCTCAACTGTAGCAAAAAGAAAAAGGAATGTAGACAGCAGGAGGAATTCAAGGCATTCGAGATGCCTAGGAGAAGTCAACAATCCAAGAGAATCAGTATCCCTGAGCCGCATCTGACTGCTAGCTGCAGCCAATCAAGTGCTTCCAAGGAAAGTGAAAAGCAGCAACAACTCAGAAGCAAAAATCCTCAAGTACAGGAAAAAAACAACAAACTGAAAAAAATATATATCTAAAAAAATATCTGAATCAATCAACTTTCTCCTACGCACTTAGGCACTTATAACTACAATTTTTTTTTTCTCTAGTAAACTACTCACAGCACCATTTACGTAGTCATAAAAGCATATGTTTCTTTTATACTAATACAATAAAATATTTGCTGCCATTAAAAAAACAAGACAAGAAAACACCTGTACGGTGGATAATTTTTTCAATCTGGTGGATGTGCAATCTGTGGATGCACATCTGTGGATCTGATGCTAATGCAAGTGTGCAGTAACAACTTGCTTGTTATGACTGCAAAACAGACCAGGAAGCTTACCAACAGATGGATAGCTGACAGGCTATAAGATAATCCCTAATTATAAAAGAATACAAGATAGAAGGCATGCCTGAGTCTTAAGGCAGTAATTTAAACACATTGGTCCTGGAAGGTAATTACTGCACAGATAAATAATGTACTCAAACCCAAAGAAGCCCCTAATCCATCTTTAAACAAACTTTATACCAAACACACTTCTGCTTGAACACCTGCTTTTACCACAGGATTTGAGTTGTAGGGTTTTTTGGTTTGTTTGTATGTCCATGTTTTGTTTTTTTTTTAATTAAGAAAACAGTATATTTCACTTTTGAGGGAGCAACTGAGAATTGAAAGGTTAGATTGTTAGTACATGCAAATATAAATCACAACTATTGAAATCCCATCAAATAGAAATTAATGCCATTCATATCCCAATTTCAGATTCGCTGTAGATTACAACAGACCAGCAACACTGTTGTGCAGGTGAGTAAAGATTATCTTTCTTAGCGCCAAAAGCTCTGCACTGTGCTCTTCCTCCACCTCTTTCTCTCAGGAAATCAGATAGGTAAATCAGACAGATAAATAGGCATAGCGCCTACAGACCCAGACTTTAAACACTCACTACAGTTTTTTGTGAACCTGACTGTCACCTTTGGCAATTAAGCATAGAAGAAGAAGGACATGGAGATGTTCACCTGCCTTTCCAAGACACCATGAGATCTCACTCCCATCCCAACCCAAATTAATGCTTCCCCTTCTCAATTATTTTATTTTCTAGGAACACAAACAGACGCATTTAGATTTTAATGAAAGAATCACACAGGTCTATTTTACTTACCCTGGCAACATCTTCCCTCCATTCTTCTCTCTTCCCATTCACTTCCCTGTTTTGAGTCTTTCAGGAAAAAAAAAACAAAAAACAAACAAAAAAAAAAAACATCTTTTCCTCGACCATCTGCTGTACTTAGTACAAGCAGAGAAAAGATACGGTAGGCGATTCCCCTTTTGCAGCTCATTTCACTGCCAGTTCATCCCCTCACACAGCAGGAGAAACAAGACCGCAATTGCTTATTAAATGGTGCACAAAAAGAGCAATTAAATGCCTTTCTACTTCCACCCCGTGTTAACAAATACATATTCATACAGCCTTACGGTGTATGCTCTGGACACCATATCTTCACAGTCAAATTTGGCCCTGAAATCACAGAGGTTATAAAATGTATAACAAGCAGCTTAACAAATGGCCTTAATTTATGAAACAGAATGTTCATTAGCCATGGTTAACTGAGATTTCTGAATGTTTTATTCTGTTTAATATGACCTGCTTCCTACCCAACTCCTGTATTTTTCAGGATGAGTGCCAGTTTTACAGCTGGAACAGTGATCTCACGTTCATGATTAATACACCTTGACTTCACTTCAAATCACAATCCCGCAGCCCTGTTTTAGTTTTCCACACGATTCTTAAGGGAGCAAAACTTGGACATTCCTAGAACAGATTTGAAGAGCAGCTTGTTAAAATAACTGCCCATACCTGTTATCCCACTAGTAGGATCACATTACAAAAAAAAAAGTCCTGGTGAAGCTTGGGAGAATTCACGTTCTTCTGTAGTAGAGAACATTGGAGATCTAGTGTTCATCTAGCAGCTAAAGATGCCCCTCTTAAACTGGAACGACACACAGTTGAATAATTTGTTTGTATTTCTTTGTATAAAAAGAATAGTTTTTATTGCATCTTATGGCTTACTGGGAATAATGTAAAATTTAAAACTCCTGCATAATACATTTAGGCACGGGTATCTGAATCTTAGAATTAGCTCTATAGCTACTAAGGGACTGTTCAGGTTAGGTCAAATCCGTGTATAATGTTGCAAAACATCAAAGAGCATGTTTAATATCTGACTTTAATATAATGTTACATAAACTTTATGGCCTTTCTTATTTCAGGTGGGTAACAGATGACCACTAAAAAATGTTTTACTGCTTTATAATAACCATCTTATAAATTTTCTTTGTTATTTTTTTCCTAAAAGAAAGATTTTTATTATTTTTTATTTTTTCATATTCCTATTATTTAATGCCTGGCAAAAAAGAAAAAAGACATTTTTAGACAAAAGTAGACAACCAGCAGAGTGTTCTTACTCACTTGTTTTCAGCATTTCTTTGAGCTAAGTATTGAGTACTTCTAATTTCTTCTATTATTCTTCTCCCATTAAAAAACTGTGCCAAATCAAAAACAGCAGGAAATGCACTTATTTTACTTAGCATTAATTTATATGAAAAGCTGTTCCTTCAAATTAAATGTTCCTAGGATTCTGAAGTCCTGATGACCAATTCATTCCTACATGTGAGCTGACCACTACCGCTTCAGCTAACCACAATAAATGACTAATTTCATTACGTTTCCTGTTACTCACATGCTCAATTTACAAGAATTGAAGCACGTTTATAAAGGCAGTGTGACATAAGTGAATGCTTAAATACTCTGCTAAACACAAATGAACTCATGTATTAAACGAAGTATGTTGTTATGGTTGAAAACCGAAGAAATTGTTTATGAAACTTTGATACATTTTTGCAGTACAAAGACCGTATCTTTTTTTAATCCTACAACCTTCTTCTGCCACTGAATCATATCTTTTATTAAAAGATACTATTTTATAATATCAACAAAAATACTGTCACGGAATAAAGTATAATTCGAAAGAAGCGTAACGACTGGAAGTGCTGAAGGTAAGTAAAAACACGTTACTTCAACCGTATTGCTTAGAGAACTGTCCTGCATTGCTTCTGCGGTTACTCAGGGTTGGCATCGTGACAACTTACACCATATGTTTTTTTCTTCCCTTGTCGAAAGTGAATCTTTCTGTCAAAGAGCAGCTGTTCTAAATTATCACATCAAATTTTAACCTTACAGTAGACAAACACTGAACCCACAGATTCACAATAGTGAAATAATTCTCCTCCTCGATCTGTAATGGATTTGTCCTTGCTGAAGTCTACTTCTGTCTTAGCACAACAGAGATGCCAACTGTTATGGTATACGTCGTGGATAGGTACTTAAAGGTGAATCCCCACAGTCTGGACAATGAACTTCTTGGTTGTTGTTGGTTTTTTTTTTCCTAAAAAGACCATGTGAAGTCCAGGTTATAACACTCATGTTATCAAGAATACAACACAACATGAATGAAAAGAAAATTAGAGATTAGGAACACAATTAGTCTTTCCATTTGTAATCCAAAGAAACAGACAATTTCAATACTTTCACAAACTAAGTCAGGTATGTCCAACTCACAGCCTGTCTCAGCTAACACAGCAGCTGCCCTCTGCCCTAAATCATCATGGTGGTGGCTCTGGCCCACCAAGCAGCCCAGCCCAGTCCCTCAGCACCAACCAAACATCAGTGTACTACTAACCCCACCTGGATTGAATTCAGGGCAAGGGGTGCAGCACAGCACCAGCTCAAGTGGTGGCAAATAACGTTACGCATTTTGATACGCTGGCTAAATGCAGTCCTGTGAACAGAGAACATGCAGCCCTGCCTTCTGTTCTGATGAAATTTGAGAATAGGTTTCAAGATTACAAAAAGAAAAATCACTTTTTTCATTTGTGACCCCATTTTCAGCCATCACAGTTAGATTACCTGTAAATTTTCAAATGGGATGTACAGATTCACAATCAAAAATTCGATCATGTCTCTTTCCCAGACTTTCATAAGCTCTCTTCCTAGTGAGAAATGTCCCTCACCTCACAGTCATGCCTTATTCAGATGATCACTTTTTAGCAGTACATACATTCGTGAACACCTGTTTTCAAGGATGAAGCATAAGATTAAGATATCATCAAAAATCTCAGATGAACCCTTTGAGAACTCACTAAGAATGGCTACCACTGCCATCAAACCAGATTAACACATTAGTTTCACAAAAACAAGGTCAAATACTCCACTACTTTTATGCGTTTGTTGCTCAGTTTTAAAATATTTTAATTAAAAAAAAAAAAAACCTTAAAATAAATTTTATTTATATACATTAACTATATTACACATGGCTGCTCTGAAAGTAATGCCTCCCATTTTATTATGTTGGTCCATGTCAACATCCCCTAACAAAAGGGGATGTCGGTAGCAGTATAGCAACAGAGGTTGAACCTTCCCACACATATTTTGTTACCTTTTGTTGCCATGTGACAGATGGCAGCAGAGGGGCATTCTGACAAAATAGCATCTGACATAGAAGTGTGGATGAAGCAAAGGTGGGTCACTGAATTCCTCCATGCAGAAGAAATGGCACCCATTGACATTCATTAATCCTTGCTGAACGTTAATGGAGATCAAACAGTAGATGTGAGCACACTGAAGCAGTGGGTGGTGCATTTCAGCAGCAGTGATAGCAACAGTGGTCACAGCTGCTCATGCAGATTTTTACAAGTGTGGCATGCAGGCTCTTGTTCACCGCTGGCAAAAATGCATAGCTAATAGTGGTGACTATATTGAAAAAATAGTGTTTCATAGCTTTGAATTTGCTTTATTGAAGCATAACTGTGCTCTTTGGGTCTGCTGTTGTTTCTATTGAAATAAAATAGGAGGCATTAGTTTTCAAGCAACCTATGTGTAAGTGGCCCAAGACACCTTCTTCTTCATCCTATGTGGCCCAGGTGGTCAAAAAGCTGGAAATCCATGGTCTAAGTGCTTCCAGTGAAGTCTGATATCAATTACTGGTTATTTAGATGTCTGCCAACAGTATGTTTTAACAACATGTGCTTCACGCTGAGGAGCAGCAGACATACATATATTCTTGTTTTCCTGTACTCATCTTTCAAGATGATTCTTACTTTAAGAGCATATTTGTTGAACGTTATCAAAACTTGCAGCTCTCACTACAATTGCTCTCTATTAAAGCCTAGTGCCAGCTGCCAGTTGTAATACAAACCCGTTACCCTTTGTAAGCTCTAGTCTGTAACTAACAAAGGATTGTCAAATAATTCTATAAACAGGCAGAGAAACCGATGGATAAGTGCATGCTCAGTGACTTCACACTGACAATACAATCTTTGTGCTGCTCTAAGCTACGCTTCTATTCAAAGTCACCAAAGAAAGTACAAGTAAAATACATTCAGGATGGCTCTATTAATTTAGCTTTATATCTTTTGAAAACATCCAAAGAAGCAAAACCATTAAAACAAAAAGGTTGCAGAAATGCCACCAACATCCCTTAGGATTCTCAGTGATAGAAATCAGTGACATACTTGCAGTAAAATCCTGTGCAACAATTCCATGGTAGCATGTAAGAATCACAGAATTAAGGTGGAAATTTCTGTGTTAAGAACAAATACATCACATATACTTATTAAACTGGGAACCCTGGATCTATACCCAGCATATACCAAAGTCTTATTTCACTGGGTTTTTTGCTGCTTGAAAAGCATGGATGTAATGCACTCTCAGGCACAGCAAGCACCAGCTCTAAAGAGATCTGCAAGAGATACTGTGCAACTGTACTGTCTTCAGTTGTGTTTTCCCAGTCACTAATGTTTGTGCAAGTATTTATTGAGCAAACATTTCCATTTCCAGACTAGTTTCAAATACACTCAGAAAATTCAATTCTGAAGTACGTACTGATGCAACATGCTAACATACTAGCATGGAATAACTTGGGGAAAAGTATTAAGAAGTTTTAAGGAAAACTTATGAGTTTTATTAAAAATGAATAAAGATATTTGCTTTTGTTTAAATATGTCTGCCACAACCCGCAAAAAATGTAGTCAAGTTTCTTATGTAACTACAGAGCATCTGCATTTTAACTTGAGAACCTGCACAGTGTCATACCAAAAAATCTTGTTTTGAGTAATTGTAGAATGTTCTTTTTTTAATTATGGCCTGTTCAGGACATGTGACAAATATGTTCATAAACCACAACATTTTGTCCAAGTAATTTCAGACTACACTTATGATGTACAAATCGTGAGAATATTTTCCAGATTTGTAATAGAAAATATTACATAATAAGTTGGCTGTAATCTTTCTGAATATCTTATTCAGAGCAGAATTAATTTTGCAAATATGAAAAAATCATCTAGTTATCTCTCATGTAACTTTCTAAGAGTCAAATTCTAAGGAGAAAGGTAAATCCCTCAACCATGTGCTCTGGTTATGTACTTATAGAATATAAAGTGAATGAAAACAATGAATATTTTACAAATAAATTTATAATTTATAGCTGCTGTCATTTTACGTTTACTGGCTTGAAAGATTAAGACTCCCTTTCTTAAAAAAAAACTTTTTAAAATTGAAAACATACTTCAAATTTAAGGAAAAAAATGTACCTCAAAGCTCTTCTTTAAAAAACAGGAATTCATAAGCTTTTTCAGATTTCACATAAAAGAACTAGTAAGAGTTTTCTTTCATTATATGACATAATCGCTGTACGATCAGTTCCTATACTTTATTTAACATAATTGCTCCTATGCAGTTTAAAACTTAAAATCACACGCTTCTGAAGTACAAGCAACACATCCTGAGTCACTTTGCTATTTCCAAGGGAAAATGTTATCGTCTCCGCAGATGCAGCAAGCATGTGTGCCTTCCGTCTGTTTTCACTTGCACAAAGCTAAACAGTTCCTCACAGTACCTTTTTTTCTCCTTACAAGTGAAGTTTTTATCTACTGCTATAAGCAATTGAAATGTTTATTTACTAATTCAAAGACAAAATGATTATTAAAAGCATAACCAAGAAAAGAGGAACGTTTTCCATTTTAAGTATTAACGATGCTTTCCATACTTCTTTTTCAAGTGCAGTACCCATTCTAGTGAAAGAATTAAGCAACGAATGTAATGGTTTGGATTTAGCAGCCACAGATGGCATTCCTTTCGTATCACCAGAAACTCACAGAGAGAGAAATATGATTTGGGATATATATACACAACTTAAAGCACTGAATAATTTAGTGTTAGTTGAGATTTCGTGGAGTCTTTTTTTCAATAACCAGGCACGCTTCACCTCTCCCTCCCTCACCCCTTGCTCCCCTTTCCTCCAATTCAGCCCACGTGATTAATTGCTAAAAATGATGTACACAGGGAAAGGACCATCAGATTAAAACCTCTCTTTTTCCTCTGGCTTTGTTACAGACAATGTATCAGTCACTTGAGGTTAAACTTACGATTTTATTATATAGCATCATGAGAAAATGTACAATTCAGATCTACTGGAGTTCCAGCAACTAAAATTTAGAACTAACCACTGACATGGTAGTGTGCTGAAAACATAATTCAATGCTTAGTGAGCCATTCCTTTCAGGCATACCAATTTCACCTTCCACTTGATGGTGAGTCACAAAGACTTTTTCAGTGAAAGCCTCCATTATCAGCAGTACTCAAAAGAACATTCAAGCTCACAGCCCTATGTAGGTATATAATTGCCTACTGCATGTTTGCTAATTATATGACAATATCAGTGTAAAAAAGGTTCATGTCCAGCTAGGCTTTCTAAAGTGCATGAAATAAATCAACAACAGAATAGACACATTTGGGATGGAAGAGGTTTATTAGTCCAACCCTGCTAGTACAAGATTTCCTTTATCATCTGGTTACTGCTTTAGAAAAAAAAAAAAAAAAACCATCTCCTGAAATGAGTCTTCCAGTATTTCTCCAACCAAATTATTACAGAACTAACAGTAAAGACAATTTTTCTAATGTTTATCCTATATTTACCCATTTGTTTTGATACTATTACCCCAACTAGCCAACCTTCACATAATGAAGTCTGTTTCCTCCATCATTCAAAACCCAACAGAGCCTAGTGTCTCCACATACAAATAACTAACTGGACAGGTGATGTGAATGCTCCTTTCCAAACACTATGCCGCTGCATAAGTTCTTTGTGTATTTGTAACTTGGATATTGCATGCCAGCCTCATTGTCCTTTTTATAAAGGCTGCATTATTTTGAGTAGGTAAAGGGCAATCAAAATGGATAACTCAGTCAAAAAGGATAAGTATGGAAAAATTAGCTTGTCCTCCAAATAAGAAGGCACTAAAATAGACCTAGAGCTGGGACAATACAGAGCAAGTAGTAGACAAGATAGATCAAGACTATCATTAATACCCAAGCTAAAAAGGCAACAGTTATTTTCTCACTATAAAAGGATATGGTAAATCTTATTTAAATGACTTTAAACATAAGGCTTACACGCAGCAAGAAGGTATGTTTTCCTACACAAGACTAGCTATCACATTCGTGGGCATATAAACTTAAAGACGCCCAAAATAAGTGAGTCAAAAAAGTAGACAAGTTAACAGGTGGCAAGATACTGGTTCCTATTAAATAGTATTTCTTACAAGACACATCTTAATACTGTGCAAGGAAAAAGCTGATTGGTAGAAGATGAAAGATGTACCCAGTAAAGCAGCGCTACGTACAGTTGTGTTTGTTTTTTCCCCCCCTCAAGAATCTGCTATTAGCCACTATCAGAGAAAGGACATTAAGGCAGATAAACCTTTGGATCTAATTCACTACGTTTTGTGGGTTGTTTTTTTGTTTTGTTTTTTTTTTTTTTTAAATGGATAAAATGGAAAAGATGAGTTATCCCTGTTGACTGGGGAACTGACAGAAGAATCTCGGAAGGAGTAACATTCACTGTGTAGTTCCAACCACATGTTATTTTCTAATTGAAACAAGTCAAAGCAGTAATTCTAACAGAGAAGATGCTACAAAGGATCAGGATGGCATGAAGACAATTTGGAAAAGATATTGCAAAGTTGTTCTTTTCAACAAGAAAATATTAAAATATAATTTATTAGGATGACTATGAAGAATGTGTTAACAAAGCTTCAATAATGAATAGTAAACAATGGATTACAGGCATCATATTTAGTTAACTAATTATAACTAACATAGCCAACAGGAAAAAACTATGAAAAAATGGCTTTTCCAAAATGGTCCAAATGTAACATCTTCTCTAACTTCTATGAAACCGCTTCCTCCAAAGTAATTAACAAGTGTAAAAATATTTGCTGTAATAGGTGTTAATTCTCATACTGTTAACTCACATAGATTATGAAAACCAGAATTCCTTAGGGAGAGAAACAATTAGCTTTGGATAAATCATTTTTCCACACACTCAGAACAGTGAGGACAAGTATGGTAATGACAAAATGGGTCCCAATTCTTTAACAAGTCGGCTTCCTACTGCTGAGTAAGTTGTAAAATAGGGAGTAGTTGGTAGGATCAGGAGCATAACAACCTAACCAACAAGAACCAAGATGCTTAATGAGCCTAGTAGTCTATCCTAGGCTTTTCAGAGTCAAACGTGGTTATGTTTGTATCACACCAATGACAAAAAAGGCTTGTGTCATTTGAAAGCATGACTATGCCTTCATAACTGCTCAAGAGAAACTGTTCTCAATGAAATCTAAATGGGCTGATGCCATACCATTAGGGTCCTTAATTTTAATCATCAGTGATGATCTCCTGCTAATGCAAAATAATACCGCTTCCAAAAACAACGTTCCAGAAGCAAACAAACAAAAATTAATTTCAAGAAATGAGATCAAGTAGTGATGGCCACTGCAAGTTAGTAAATGCTGCCAACCACTATGAAAATAAAAATTTCTATGTTGGTACTATTTCAAACTTTAACTGAACAATTTCTTTTTTCCCCAATAAGGCCTTCATTCCAGCCAATACTTGCAACACTACATTTTGGCTCTTCTTCAGACTGAACAGTCTGAAGAGTCCATTGCTCTCCTTGATTGTGACTGAAAAACCACAAGACCCAGCCCAAAAGGGAGGAAAAAGAGAAAGAGTGAAGAAAAAGAAAAAGATAGATGCAGGAGTGAACATCAGCCTGAGGTTGAAACATATGTTTAAAACTGAACTCTTTTTCTGAACAATTCAACTCCTGCTGGATTACAGATGCAAACAAATCAGAGGTTTTGGGTTACTGACTGCTTTTAGAGTATCACTTCAATCACATCACACCAACAATATTTGATAAATATGACTTCCAATAAAAGTTAGCAGAACATTATATGTTAAATCAGAATAAACCAGAGTGACCTGTCACTACTGCTAATGGTTTCATCATGCATCGCTCCCTTGATCAGTGGTTGGTGAGCAAGTGGAGGGAAAAAAAGAAAAAAAGTATTTCAATGGCCTGATTTTATGTCTTCAAAATCATGCATGATACACCCATATATGTCCCTGGTAACCCACTATTACTCTATGCCATATACTCACTATTACCCTAATCTCTGGAGAGCTGAGTTTTCTATGTCTAGAGTTCCCCAAGCACCTGACAATCTGTTCTTAATCAGATGATTTTACGTATTTTATTAAATTCCACTTGTTTGCTCATTTTCAGTCTGACACTTTCTGCAGTGATTGCCTTTCTGTGATCATGTGTAATTTAAATTCTAATCCAACAGCTTTCAACTATCCACAAGACAAAAGATTTTGTAGTTAACAAGACTACATGCAGTAATTGGAAGAGTATTACCAACTTTCCAACATTTTTAGCTATAGGAGGCCTTAGCTGAGGCATTTCTGCACAATAAAATATCCTCTCCTCATTTTAGCTCTTAGCAGTACAGTTTAATTTGTTCTTAGTATCTGTATCTAAATGCAGAAAAATAAATACTCAACTCCTCACGTTATTCATATTCAGAGCAAAAACAAAACCAAATCAAACACTCTTACTCCTCTCCTACAAATCTTACCTGTCCTTTTGTGAAAAAGTCGCCATAATCAGAGGAGTACGTTTTACAACTACACAGCTATACCTACTCTGGCTTGGTCAGACCTTAATAATCCTCCAGCACTGCTATGTTTATATAAGACAGCCTTCAAACTAATGAGAAAGGAAAAAGCTTTTCTCAGCCAGGTTCAGAATAGTAAAATATCAATAGCTTTGAAATTTCTGCTCTTATGGATACGTGCATATCTGCATACATACCTTTACATCACACCACACAATAAACATCTCAGCTACTACTCCCTCCATCTATGACCTTTCCAGATATTTACATTTAACTTCTACTCATTTACTTAAGACAATTTAACAGAGCCAGGCTCTGTGAAATGAGGTTAAAATTTTAACTAGTCAAAAAAAATCCACACCATGATTCTGTAAAAAGCAAAACATAGACCACCAGTCTTTTGATTAATATTTGAAGTTGGATAAATACATTATGTATTTTTTTTAACATCTGAAAGAGCATTTCTGGAAAAAAAAAAAATAATCAACGTCTCTGGTATAAGTCTCTGTTCTTGGGAGCATTCACATAACCACAGTTTGCAGAAATCAATAAGTATGAAGAAAATGATTTTGAGTTGAATACACGAGCATTTCCATGAAAATGCAATTTTGATATTCAAACATTAATTTTCCAAATGCATCTGCATTTAGGTTCTACACCACTACCTGAACAAATTGTATATATTTTTTTCTGATCAACCCCAACTAATCAGTGCAGCTCAGCAGTAGATATTAACTACTTATACATTCAGACACAAAGTTAAGAAACACTCACAGAAAAAAACAACATATTCCAACATAACAAATGCATTTGAGAAAGGTATAATCTACCAAAAGAAATTCCAAGAGTGGTAAGAGAAACTACACTTACTACATAATGTATCAGCTAAAAATCAATGTTTTAACCTTGTCAAATATTTCAAAATTAAATTACATTATTTACACAGACCAAATAAGCCTCATTTCCATGGCAATTTTATGGACTAATTTATTTCTCTCAAGAGTTTGCAGAAAATTAACATGACCCAAGACACAGAGTAGGGACATAAAGGGAAAGCCCTGTTAATAATTGAGCTATGAACATGGAGTGCATCGTTACCTTGGCACGCAAAGCCTCTTTCTTCATAGCCAGCATTACACAAGCACTTCCCTATGGGCACTAGCCATTCTCCTTCCGTGCTGCAGTACATCTTGGGTGGCTCTTCCTCCTTGGAATGATTGACACAAGAACCCCGCACCTCCACCAGGGACTGGGAGTCCATAGGAACTGTATCTGGAAACATGGCGAGGTTCTTGACAGTGAAAGGGCACTTCTTGAAGTACACTCGCACCGAGACTAAGGCAACACATGCACCTACATCTTGGAAAGCCAAGTAAAAGCCCTTCTTGCTAACAGGTCCCACCTCACGGACTTCTGTATTCAGCTTGAGAATCCGGTCCCCAAGATCCATCTGGGTGAAGCTCTCATCAGCTGCAATGGTGTCAATCTTCGTAAATTGGTGCTCTCTGAACTTCGCCAAATGGTCATCATCGGATTCCATGTAATACAGATTGAAAGTCTCTTTGCAAGTGCCCAGAACTAGAGGGATACTATTGCAGTCCCTCAAGGTAAATTTGAGCTCCACGTATATCTTCTGCGCTGAATTGCGTGGAATCCAGTTTGTTCGCAGCCAATTGTTTTGACTGTGATCCATAACATTGCACACTTGGTAAGTTCTGATTGGAGTATAATGCTCATCAACACCACTAATCTCTTCCCACTGGAGAAAAAGAAAAGAAAGAAAAAAAGGAAATTTTGAGATTAACGAGCATACCAGTAAAAAACACGTTTAGAGACAAATACAGCTAAAAGCGAAAGTCAAAGTATCTGATCATACTTCAGACATCAATAAAAAGTCTGGCTGAACTTGCACTTAATATTTTTCTATAAAAACAAACATTCAGTAAATGGAGAACTCATTCTTAAGAAGTCACTTTTTAGCAAGTTATTACGTGTCATGAAAGAGGTACTACAGCTGTTTTATACTATTAAAATCTGGTTTCTTAGGCTATATGCAGAGATGTCCCCTTGATCGTAATTCAAATGTGTCCTTATTACAACCACACACCTCAAACAGAGGGTCCTCACTACAACCACATTTGCACTGTTAGAATCAAGCTGTACTTCAAATATTGAGCAACATTCAAAGTTCAGCTAGCTTTTTTTTAAGAAAAAAAAAAAAGGCAGCCCACTGACTACAGCTGAAATTACACTTAGTCAGAATAAAATGTTACAAGCTTTATATTTATTTCAGGTATATCTCAGGCAAGATCAACTGTTGTAAGTTGTAAGGTAAGGAAACAGAGCTCAGCTTAGCCTAGTTTCCAGTTCTCAAAAATTAATGCAAACTTACCTTTAGAATCTTAGTAATTAAGTTCTTCTGTATACTCTACAGGCTATGACTCTAAAATACTTTTTGAAAAATACATTATTATTGTTTTGAAGCTGAGAAGCTTACTTGACACAGAAAAGGAAAGAATGAGTTTTCTATCTGCGAATTACTCATGGACCAGTCCTACCTGGTTTCTGAAGTCTCTTACTGAACAGAACTATTTGCCATTCATGGGAAAATATGAAATCCTACAGGTGTAATTACAAGTAAACACTTATTATTAAGTCATTCACCATACAAAACTGAGTTACTTAAAAGCATTTTTTTCAGCTTTCTCCCTGAATGGATGACTGTGACCACTTGTTTATTTTGTTTTTAAGGACATTGTTCTTCAACATCTGTTCATAGAAAAAATTGGCAGCCATTCTATTTTGCATGTCATATCATGAAATGAAGAAGTCTTAACACCAGAGTACTAGAATTAAAATACTTCTTACTATGACCATTACCCATGGCAGGATCATAGCATCATAAAGGCAGAAAGCCCTTCCCTCCCCCAACACCCGGCTCAAGCAGGGTCATTTGGAACAGACTGCTTATGATTGCGTCCACTCAAGTTTTTGAACGCCTCCAAGGTAGACACTCCACAACCTCTCTGAGCAGTCTGTATCAGTATTCAGTTGTGCCCAGAGTAAAATGTTTTTTTCTATGTCTAAATGGGATTTACTATATTTCAGCATCTGTCCACTGCTTTTCACCTCTTGCTGGGCACTGGAGGAAGAGTCTGGTTCCAGAGCTTTTGTGCACTGCCATCAGTCATCTACCTATACACACTGCCAAGATCTCACTGAGCCTCATGATCAATGTTCTATTCTTAAAACTTGATCACACAGACCAAAAAGCTAAACTCCCATAATGATAATAAAGCATATTCTAATGGAGCATATGCTAGCACAACAACAATTGAAATCCTTGCTTCCCTGTTAACCACATACATCCTTTGGAAAACAAAACAAAACAAAACACACAGCACAAATGTTGTTCCACAGCAGCAATGCAGTGTAGCTGGAGAGCAACAGAACTTAAAACTGAGCTACTGCTTGGTAGAAGTACTAGAGTGAGATGTGAAGTAGACAGAAATACTTATACTTTGAGAAATCACTGCCATCCTCAGGGAAAGGACACAAAGATTAATTTCTTCCAGGAAAGCATTTTCCCTCAAAAATCACGTCACATCAATGCTATATTTAAGGTCTCAGTTCAACAATCATTCATTTTACGTAGGCACCTTTTGCTGATGGATCTACATATACTGCAGAGAAAACATTCAGAAAGAATGTGGCCATATCATAGTAATATCTGAGTGTGTTCAGTTCCAATTCAAAGAGGTCTGGGAATAACTACCCACAGTGTAGAGGGTGCAGAGCTGATCTGCACAATGAAATTGTCCACACATCCCTGAAGATGTGACTTTAAAAAATGTTATTAAACCAGTAGATAAAAGCAGTGTAAATACTCTCCCTTTAATTGAAACAAAGTTTATTTTAGTTCACTATATTGAGCTGACTATACACAAGTTTTATCTCTTCCTGACTAGTTCAGCAGAGTTAAAAATCACAGACTCTGCATAAGCATACAGCAGCTAAAACACAGCAGCTTACATCAAACCAAAGAGCCAGCAGCACAGGGACTGTGGGTCAAGGTTACCACACCAACACCCATGGCCAATAGAACGTGCACCATGTAGCTGCCCAGCTGACAAGGACAAGATCTTGCCAGGCTTTCAGCCTCTGCTAAGTTCACAAAGCTCAATGTGGGACCTTCCCCAGTCATTTACCCTTATCCCTGTGCAGGTACAGCCTCTGAGCCAGCAGTGGTGCAAAAAAGCCATTTGGATGCCATTGTCACCTCCCACAAAGCTGGATATATCTACTTAACTGTCTGGATGAATACAAATTGATTTACAAAGTTCATCTACTAGATGAAACTTGACAAGATTACAAAAAAAGCATTTTATGGACATTTAAAACACCTCACACTGACTCATAAGTGATCATCTTATTCTCTCTTCCATGTAATTTCTCACCATTTCAACATATTTTACACATCCAGTGAGATCCAGATGTTTTTATTTTGGAAAAGTCTGACTGCAATTTCTGTTCATAGCTTTCTTATTTGGCGTGCCTATGCAGGCAGCTGAATTGCTTGACAAAGGGGATGTCACATCCATGTTCTTTATCTACAGGTTGCAATGCATGATTATCACTTCATCAATTTGTATGAAGACCAAATTGTTTGGAAACTACTGTAGATTGCCATATCATTGCCACTTACATATACAACAGGATTTCGAATCTATCATTGAATACTGAAGCACCACTGAAGGAAAGGCACAATCTCAGATTGTGCTAACTTGACCAAATTATTTACATTGCCAAAAAACAATCAATATTGGAGCTAATGCTTTAGAAAGCACTAAGGTGAAAAATAAGTCACTGAAATTCAGGAAGAGTGCCTAAAATCAGAATCTGAATAAAATCTGTGTAGATTGATGACTTCAGTAAGACTGATGATCAAACTATAGAAACAAGCAGTACTACATCTATGTTGCTCATACTTCACAGCTATTCCCAGTAAACTACCACACTGCCATCCCCAAGATGTCTTAATTCTAAACAAACTATGGGTCTGAATTCCTCTTCACGACTTTTGGATACCTAAGGCAGGAGCCAGGTGCTCTTCACAGCACAGAAAAGTATCTGAGATCCTCAGAGAGAGGTTCTAACTCACATGCTGAGATCACACTGACTGACAGTAGTTGGGGCAGAAAGGATTTTTATTTTCAGAACATATCTATAGCAGTGAGTGTTGGAAATCCGGTTTTGGTTGTGTTGTTTTTTTTTTTAATTCTTAACAAAAGGGAATGAAAAACTCCTAAGAACGGAGTTAGATTATTTTTTCAAAGCACTTCCGTAATCCAGGCAGTTGTCTTCTCCCTGTGACTCCATTGGTGATCTGAGACTAACGATATTTACCTACAATTTTATCTTCTATTAAGAAATTTGTGTGTTATATTTGGCATGATTTGGTGCCACACCATTTTAAATAGCATAACTCAGTGATTCTAACTGTGGCTAGATAGGAGTACATCTTGAACTACACATTCATTGTGGGCTCTGGAATACAGGCTGGGAGAACACTGCTGAGAAATCAGAAGAAACAACCTCATGTGAGCATCTTCACGTGGTAGGATACCCCAGTCCTGCAAAGCAAGTTATTTCTAAACAAATAAAATACAACTGATATTTTTCTTGTCGGTTTGCCTTTCTCCCTCTGCAAGGTGTTCATATAAGCCACTGCAGAACCATCATTCATTCAAACTCTGCCCAAAAGCACTTAACGTTCTAATACTGAAAACTGATCCCACTCTCATCTGCTGGTTTTTAGTATTCAGTACTCAGCCAGAAAAAACACCATCTTTATTACACCTTGCTTAGCAATGACAGAAAAGCATGCCTTCCCATGCACACACACTTTCTGCCTTCTGCTACTCATTCAAGCAGTTCCCTTTCCAAAAGAAAAGTTCATTCCAATAGCAGTCTCATGTTTCAGATAGTGAAATGTTAAGAATTTACATGCACTAACAGAATACCAAAGATGTCTTTTTTTTTTTTTTTTTTTTTTTTTTAACTCCCTGACTGCCAGGCAATTACAATAAAAAGAGGTAATAATACATGACAGAATCAATGAAGCTCAACACATCCTACAAACCTATGTTTCATACTTGGTGCTCAACACAAACTCTGGTGTCTAACAAAAGGTAAAAGTGAATAAAAGTATCTTCCTTGTTGGGAGTACTAAATGCAAATACTCTCCTCTCCCTCCCTCTCTTTTCCTACTGCTTATTTTCACAAATCTCATAGGAACTTCAGTCTCCAAAGATCTTAGCTTCCCTGGAAAGCTGTCAAAATTCACCTCTGGGCTCTAAAACCAGTAAGTGGCATCTTCTTCTTTCTTGTATACATACACACAATTAAGTGCATGTGTATCTGTGTAGTTCCATTTCCCAGAGTTTATGCTAAGAACACAAACACAGGCCACAGTGTTTAAAACCATAACATTAATGCAGACTCTGTGCATTTCTATTAAGTTTTAAGAGGAAAAAAAAAAGCATTTTCAAGCAGAGAATCAAAACAGTCAAAGTTAGGGTTTCACATAGTACATGGAACACTGAAATATTCTTAAACTGTATTACACACATTCAAATCCATCAAGTACTGAGATCAGTGGTCAGCAAATACTTGAGACACAACGCTGTTTTATAACACTGTTTAGAAATGGTCTTTGCTTCAGTGAGTAATGAAATTAATTAAAAAAAAACACAAGGAGGAAAGTTACAGCTGACAGGTCACAGAAAACCCTGGTGAAATTGAAGGTGATGTTTCCTAGAACCATAGAATGGTTTGTGTTGGAAGGGACCCTTAAGATCACCTAGTTCCAACCCCCCTGCCATAGGTGGGGATGCCTCCTACTAGATCAGGTTGCTCAAAGCCCCATCCAGCCCGGCCTTGAATGCTTCCAGAGAGGAGGCAACCACAACCTCTCTGCGCAACCTGTTCCAGTGTCTCACCACCCTCACAGTGAAGAATTTCTTTCTGATATCTAGTCTAAGTCTACCCTCTTCCAGTTTAAAGCCATATCCCCTCATCCTGTCACTTACACGCCCTTATTGAAAAGCCCTCCCCAGCTTTCTTGTAGGTAAGTTCCTGATGAAAAGTTAATTCCACTGAAAATAAGTGATCTGCATCACAAACAAGTATTTTGCATAGTGTTTTGGTTTTGTTGTTGTTGTTGGTTTGTTTTTCCTCCAGGAAACAACTTAAAAGAGCAGATATATTAAATGTTAATACATCTTTCTCAAAAATAAGTTCATTTTTTGTTTTGGAGAAATCAAAGTGCTATCAATAAATATGTTCTTAAGCAAAAGAAATTCAGGTCCTATCACATCTTTGTCAAGATGATATTACAACAGATTTTTTTTAAGTATTTGTCACAGTAATACTTATGAATCCTTCAGTATTACACAGTGCTGTTATTTATCTTAAGCGTAGGGAATTAATTCTCACTGACAAATCTTTCATTCGATTATTGCATCCAATACTTGCCAAAGAATCCTTAATCCTGCTTTTGAGGGACATCAGCCATTAAGTCTGAGTATGAGCACTATCAGAGTTAAAATACTGAAATAAAACCTCATGCATCTCCTATGAAAGATGTCCTATGAGAGGCAAGGCTTTCAGAGGGGGCTGAAAACCAAAGAAATCCTTTTGGTTGAGAAAAAAACATTACAGTAGCAAACCAAACCTTTAAGCTCAGCCATTGCTACCACAGACATTTGTATCTTTAGAAAAGAACTCAAATGATCTTCAAGCCACTTCCTAACAGCTTTCTGCTTGTCGTCCTTCATAAAGTGAAAATATAATTCATGCTAGGTATGAAACGTCTGATGTACTTGATATCTTGATGACATAAAAGGTAAGAAAAAGAAAGGTGTTAGGCATGAGAATATTCACCACTCATCTAATTAAAAAACATAACAAACAATAATCAAAGAAACAAACAAAAAATCTGACAATTTGTTATGCGTTTGACCTAAAAATTCTTCATCATGATAAAAGGAAATTAGGTAATAAATAAGTACATATTTAAATTAATATTTATCTTTCTGCATTGCACATTATTCAGTATTCAGAACATTTATGCCCTGCTGAAGCATATGTTTAGGAAATGCTATTAGAATTTAAACCTATATGAATAACATTTCCTTTAGTTTAATCCTTAGATCTACAGGCTTTTTTTTTTTTTAAACTGTAACATTAAATACATCCATATTCAGATCATTAGGATAATCACACATTATATGCCTTGACCATGGCTCTAACATATTGTATGTGAAGTTCAGTAGAGTATGTATAGGAAAACTAAATTCTCAGCTCCTTGAAAGCAAAAAAAAAAGTATTCACAGAGACTTCTACAGACAACAAGCAAACTGTGAGGAGCAAGGAAATCAATCAACATAAAAATTAGCATACATTTTAGAGTAGCTTGAAATTAGAAATAATATCCAAATAACAAATGGAATTTTCCTAAAGCACTGCAATGAAATTTAACTGAATAGAAACAGGAAGGAAGAGCTCTGAAAGCTTTTGCTTAAAAAAAAGAAAAACAGAAAAAAAACCCACTCCACAGTGACCATATCGGAGAAGAATGCAGCCCAGACCAGCTCATCAGTATGAAAACACTGTCCTCATAACATCACCGAAGGCACTGACACAAACCCTATAAATACCACTTAGCTGAGATCAGAGGAAAGATAATGATCAGATTTGGAAGTTTGATAAATTTGGGAAGCACTATAGTAATCTTCCTCTATGCTTTCAAAAATCAATGAAATTATCTGCTGGTAGCAGTGCTCTTCCACTGTTTTTAGTGTAATCAAAGTTGCAAACAAAGAATATACACAGTGAAATTACCTTTGCTAAACATATAGATCTAAGCACAGACTTTGGTAAAATTTTCCTTAATGCTATTTTAAGGCTTTATCATTTTCCATTAATTAGTTATACTTGTTAAATGAAAAGGCTTCAGTGAGATACCAGGAAGAATGTAATGTTTCAAGGAAGCTGTTTTGGTATAAAATTACATGCAAAAATATTCAATCTAAGATTCATTTCAGAAGTAGCCTCATGTGTTATTCCCTCTTCTGCTCAATTACATGCTAACCTTCACATTTGTGGGAGCAGATTAAATATATCCAATGGCACAACACTGTAATTAGGAGATTTTGTTTGTAAACTCAAACAAAAAGCTAAGTTTTCCTTATAACTAAGTAGAACAGTCTCACAATTACAACCAATTCTGACCAAAAAAAACCACCTTAATTTCTTGTCTGATATGAGCTCAGGTCGAATGAGAAACTCCTTGGAAGTCCTTGAAAGTATCCAGACATTACATTTGACCAACACAAATTATATGCTAACAAAACATAAACAAAATGTGTTCATTCATCTCACAGTAGTGCCGAATAATGTTGAGTATTTTGCAAGTAGCATATTACAATGTATTCTAACACAATTTACATTTAGAAGGGATGTCAAGAGGATCAAGACAACTACTTCTTATTCTTCCTCCAATATTCTACTCTTTCCTGTCCTCCACTCAATCCCCATGAACAGCATAGACATCTTGCATATTTGTAGCTACCACACAGAGCTAGCAAGAAGCTAAAGTAAAAAATGCCTCCACGTACTGCAAGGCAGCCCATCTGTCCTCACTGCAAACTGGGGGTTGACTGGAGATAATCAGTGCCCCATGATATGACCAGACAGAGTGAGGTGGAAAGGACCATCACTCCCTCCCTCTGCTACCTGCAGCACTGTCACAGTGGTCAGAATCTTTCAGCATACATAAGCCTCATTTCTCCAAGGCATGACAAATACATATAGAATTTAGCACAAATCTCAACTCTCTTCTCTCAGCTGGTAAACAAAAATACCAAAAATAGTGTTAGATGCATTAATTTGCTTTTCAAAATAACAAATATTACAGTAATTGGATTTAGAAAAGTGTGCAACGCTATTTGTCAATACCAAGCACTAACAGTCACATAGTATTTAAGAAAGTAAGAGCATACACACTATCATGGCAAAACTAGACTAATAATTAAAGCAAACTGCAGAAAGAGAAGGAATCTCTTTTTCCTCCATCTCTAATTGCTAGACAGCTGTGTACCTTGTCTTCAGAGTTGTGAGGACAGCTGATTCTCACCCTTCTGCAAGCAAAATTCCCTAAATCACAGTGAGGTTAAAGGATCACTCAAATGAGAAAAGCATCTGACTTTACCTCTCTAACAGACAACTGAAGCCAGCACTCAAATGCTGGTTCAGAACTCGGGCAAGGAAAACCTTCATAACTTTATTTTCTCTCAATTTCTTGTCTCCTTGAGAAACAGACTTCAGTTTAATCTATTCTGCAAGTTAACAAGATCTGTTGAGTTCCTCACTTTGTAGTCCCATGGTTGAAATCTGTACTGAACTATCACTCCCAAACAAAGCCTCTCATCCACATACATCCCATAGACTAGGGAAGATTCACTCTACACATAGCTGTTTCTGGGATGGAAATAAACAGCTGTTTAGAACAATGAGTATTTCAGCAAGGAGAATTTTATCCCAGATGGAATTCACCCAAGACTGTGGACACAGCAATCTGGTGAAAAACTGTCTTAGGTGCAAGTAGAGATGATTTTACACTTTATATTATACATCACACTTGTAGTTACATGGCTCCTGTTATCAATTAGGAAATATTAAGCATAAAAGCATTAGGTTCTCCACCATTACCCTCTGCTTCCCCTAAGGCACTGTGGATCTTGCCATGTACTGACAAGTCAGCTTTTACAGAGAAGTGACAGTGGACAAGCAATTCAAGAATAAAAGGAAACCAGATCTCCTCCGAATTATTATTTGCTGTCCAGGTAAATCTGAAGATAGCTCATGTCCACACTTAGGTTTCAGTTTTCTGATTTGTAGAATAGGAAGTAACTGAAAGGGAGATACAGTCAGATACTTGTAATAGCAATGATAATTCTTGAAAGATCTTTAAAACTTAAGCAATCTAACTGTTATTTAGCCGTGCTTTAGAGTGTAACAACATCATTAAAGAAGCACTCATTCCTGTAGAGACGGTGACTATATTTATTACTGTTTTAGTAACTACTTGAACTACAATAAGAGTGATCATGCCTATACACAAGAGCTGCAACAAAAGTAATGCCTCTTATTTTGTTTTTTTGGTCCATGACATCAGAGGTGGATATTGGTGGTATGGCAATAGAGGTTGAACCTTCTGACCAATGTTCCATTTTACATGCAGATCTTATAAGCACAGCATGCAAGATTTGTTCATCACTGGTGAAAACACATAGCTAACAGTGGTGACTATAGCTGAGAATTTCCTCTATCAAGTAGTGTTATTGTGCTCTTGGTATCCAGAAGATAAATTGAAGGTATTACTTTTGGAGCAATTTCTATACTTTTTTTTTTTTTAAAGCACTAGAACATGGTTTCTGAAGCAGCAGCAGCAAGTGGGAACTTCTAAACGTGAAACCACTGCATGAATAGGAAAATACCACTGCAATAGTGGAAGTGAAAAATGTTTGTGGCACACAAACATTTAACAATTTACATTTTTAAAACAATCTCTGCCATTTCTTGATTTGAATTTACCGGAAAAATAATAAACACAAATATTTACATCAAAATGCACAGAACAGGTGCATAATGTATCATTTATTTGGTACAGCCAGTCTTTCAAAACAATGCATTTTTACACAATGGCATTTCCTAAAGAAATCCCAAACCACTTCATGTTCTCCTATTGTCATTAACAGAGCACTGACTGTACAGTGAAATTCAGTAGTGTTGTGCTCAATGTAACTGTAAAACATAGCAGCTGGCTGTATTAGAAATGGCATTCTTCCAGGTCTCAAATGTCTTATTTATATACAGTGGAATCCTGCCAGCTGTTTAATATTTAGGGCTAATAAATATAATTGGCAGTACTACTGCACAAGCACATGTAACACAAATACATACAAAACTACTTCTCAACAGAAAATCTGATTTGTTCTTCAGTGATTAAACCAAATTCGGAAGGAAAGTTCTGAGCAAATTTTACATAGCTTTTTTTTTTTTTTTTTTCTTTTTCTTTAATCCTAACAATATTTGCTTGTTTTCTAAATACCAACCTAAATGGGAAAAACTATCAGGAATCTTGATGCCAACTGCTCTAATACCAGAGCCTTCAAACCAGGGTTTTCCAGAAACCATGAAGAGAAATTGGCAAGGAGAGTGTGCTGCGGTGGAAAGAGAGGAGACTGTCAGGGCAGGTTTCCAGGGATGACTGACTATTCAGAGATCAGTCCAGAAGGGATATACATCCCCATGAGCATGTCCATGGACACACAGGACCACTACAATTTCCTTCACATTGACTGGAAGGTAAGCACAGCTCATCTGAGACACAAATGGGACAGAGATGCCCTATGACTAGGGTCCAGATTTGTTTGTTATTGCCACTTCTCAGGCAGACATGATGCTGGTGCGGGCACTGTATCAACAACTCAGTACCAGACCAGTAGGTTACCATTGTGTGTAGCACCCTTCCTCGGCGAATCCAAAAACCTGGCCCCTTTTGCAGGCAGCCCCACGAACCAATGATAATTTCAGGCTTTGTGGCCTCCACCGTGACCACTGCACCTTCAGAACCCACCACAGGAAAGAGTCCTGCATCGCAGAGAGCAGAAGGGAAACACTGAGATCTCTGCAACAACACCTGGCTTTCCTGGAAACTTACTCCAACTCCTTGGCATGATCTAGAGGGAGAACTAATCTAGAAATGGGGAGGCTTAATTTGTGTAAAGGAAATACTGTTAATGCCTCATAAATTCACGTGAGACAACAATTTTATTTGAAAACATCAGACAACTTCCATGACAGACGGAGCCCACAGTCAACTCCATAAAAGGCTGTCTACTGTAATTACCATCAGTTAGAAGAATTTGGTTGTTGGCTTTTTACTTAGTTCACATGCTAATTTCTGACATTCCTCAGCTAAGCAGCATTCCACACTCACACACCTCCACAGGCTTATCTTAATATCATTTCTTAACAACTTAGGGAGTCATCCTTTCGTCGTTTCACTTTCACTTGAGACTTCATTTTTTGAGTCTAGTTACTTAAACTATGAAGTTCACCATCATGTCTACCAGCAGAAAAATGATTTAACAGGCATGTCATCCATTAATGTCATATACTTAACATCCACTTCTTCAGTCTCAGCTCAGCTGGTGCGAACAGCTACAGCAGCCCAACCTCATCCCTCCTACAACCCTGCCACATATTTCAACTACGGTAATATCCACAGACCATACCTCCTCTCCCTTCCCTTAGCTGCACTGAGAGCCTTCTCCTTCAGCCTCTTTATCTGGGTAGAGACAAAGGCTCATATTCAAATCTGGCAATCATTCTCAGAGCCAGGCTTTATAAAGGTCAGGTGCACAAATGGATTCCTAGAAGGAGTAATGTGGCACCCACGTCCCTCATAAAAGCTTATAATCAACTAGCTGAATGTGGGACAAAAGGTTCATAAAATTAAATCAGCAGGTCCCTACAATAGGCCAAGAAAACTCTACATTTTTCCTCCTAAGATTGCCTTGTTCCTCCTGTAGAAACCAACATGCACACACAACCTTCTTATAGGAAACAATATCTGAAATCCTGTCTCAGCCACTATAACTTCTCTTCAATAGAGCAATTGAAGAAGCAATTTCAATTGCAGAAGCAATTGTGAGATGAACCTGAAAAGCACTGACAGTTTTCTTGCACTCCCTGTTTGGGCAGTGCTGCCAAAAACAGCAATAAATATAAATAGTAAGAGTATTAGTTTTTAAATCTGGATATCACATAGGGTCTTTTTTAAGCACACTGAAGTCACACAAGAATCATTAAGTTCAAAATGCTAAGTAAGTAAAAAGTAACTTTAAAAAGATTACTACTCTTTTGTCAACCGCTGGGTCAAAAGAGTAATGATAATTATCACATTCTTACTGTAATTCTATGGAAATTAATTTTCTCACCATGCAATTAGGAAAAGTTAGTGCTGTGTGCATATTTCTGCAGTTATTTTAATTGAAAAATGTTTAATACAGAAACTCGTAACATCACATTTCATATTTTCCAAAGACAAATTTGCTTCAGTTCAACAAGAAGAAAGTAATTAGACTGGGAATACTGGAGATGGTCCAGATATCTTCTCAACCTCTAGCTAAGTTGCTCTTAATTTCTCAAGGCTCTGAAACAATTATTAAACAATTACTTTTCATATGACAAGCTGGGGATGAAAGACGAACTCATGCCTAATTTAATATGAAAAACAAACAAAGTATGTCAGCTAGGCTTTTAATCAAAGACTCTTGAGGAGCTACAGCAGTAGCTCATCTTCATAGTTCTACATTACAGGTAAATCAGAGACATTGGTTCTAAAAATTTACAGTTGATTATTTGAGAAACCCTACACACTGGGAACCGCAAAAGTTAAACATGAAAAGAAGTGCATAGTTGGACATGTAGGGTACGTGTAGGAAAAAAACAGTTAACTATATTCAGGTAAGCTACTGGGCAGCATTCCAATTCAATCTATTTCAATCTCTTTGGTAAATAAACTCATTAGATAAAATAAGTCAACACCCCACCAACACTAGACTTAAAAAAAAACAAACAAGCCACCTGTTGCTCACACAAGGTTACTCACATCTTGCATACTATCTGTGTACTGTAGACCTAACTCACAGGTCATTGCAAGCCCAAGAAGTCAGTATCTTCTAGGAACTGGATAAACGCAATACTAGATGTACTGTCATATATTAGGGAAGCTCCACAAAGTACCTTACATCTAAATCTCATTCCATAGGTATATTTACATACTTACTATGTGGGGGGTTGAAAGACATCAGCAGGAACACAAACTTCTGGCCTATAATCACACTGGCAAAATTATTCAATAAGACCAAGTATGTAAACGTGAGGTATATATTTCATTTTCTAGCTTGCTATGGTATAGTGGAACATGATATGCTTTAAGACATACACTTCACTAATCATTTTCCTTACTGCCAACACCTTACTGCAGAGATAAAATATCATACAGAATCATACTCCAAATCTAAACAGTGCTCATTAGCTGTGATGCTGAAAATATTTCTGTAATTTACTTTTAATTATTCACGCTTCATTTCTGTGCTATAACCAGCTCGCATATAAAACATGCTCAGTAGTACAGCCCTGCGGTCTTTATATTCAGATTGCCTCATTTTTAGGTTCTGTGGTTAAAAAAACAAAGTTAACCTTGCACCGCTCTCAGTAAGACACTGATTACATACTGTGACAAACGCAAAATGAAAAGCGCTGCGCATGGGAGATCTTTTGTTTATGCTCCCTCCTCTTCTTCCCTAAAAAACACAGCACTAAACAAATGACAGCCAGCTGGGAAGATGTATCAATAAACGTGAGTGTGTTCGACTATGTTCTCTGCGCTTGCAATAGCATAGGAAAAAGTTCAGACAAGAATTTCACTGTTTTATTTATTTTGGTGAATTGTAGCTTTAGAGGTTAAAGTTTATGCAGACCCAGAATACAATGAAACTCTCTATTTGCCCATGAGGTAGCCCTTCAGTAGTAACCATATGGCCTTCCACGCTGTCCTGACAATGACCCCAACGCTAGTGAGGGAATCACCGCTCAAAGGATAAGAGACAGCCTAACCTTCACACTATATCTCATTCCCCTGGGCTCTTCCTGCCCAAAGGTCAGAAACTGAGTTCCTGTGTCAAATTATTTATGCTTCTGATAAAGAAGACTCAATCTCAGGCTCTGAGATAAGACCACCACAAACTTTCTATTTAAGCTAAGCCTTTGAAGTCCTGTAAGCCAGAAGATAAAAATTACATTTGAATATACGCTGTCAGGAAAGCTACCATATGTAGATAACTGCCTTTTTCAATCTTCAGCTTTAGTCATTCACTTCCCAGTGTCCATCTGAAAATACTGAGAAAAAATTCAATCCCCCCCCGTTTCTAATCAAGAACCTTAGTGCCAGGAATCCTTGCTGCTGCCAGGACCAAAACACTCTTGTACAAGATGGATGGCACCTAGTGAGAAACCCAGCACATGAAAACATTTGGAATGTGATACAAGCCACAGGAAACAGAAAAAAAAAGTTGGTATAGCTACTGATTTATAACCCATGAAATACAGCTAGTAATGCAGATTTGCTGATATGCAATAAAGTTCAAAAGTGCATTTCATAGTTATTTCATATTCACATGTCCCAGAGCCAGCGTCCTAATGGGCAATATTTTGGGACATGAGAACTGCGACAGCTTGAGCTCCATACACCACTTACAGCTTACAGCAGCAGAAAATGAGAGGGAGAATGTAGGAAGCTGACAAACCTAACACTCTAAATTCCATCTTTTGAAGGATCAGCAAACAAATTATTACTGATGAACCTCTGCAGTACAAGATACAAAACCAAAGGAGTCAGGAAAAAACGAAATACAACTACTGTTAAATATTCATTTTATCTTTGACAGCACCAAAACTCATATTTCATATACCAAAATTTCAAGTGGTAAGACTAACAGTTGTCATGAAAATTTTATTTTCCTCCACAGAACAGCCCAAAAATACGCATTTATCTGTCTATACTACACTTTGGCAGGCATAAAAAAAAAACTTCAGAAATAAATTAATCAGGATTTCCAACTAACAAAATACAACGTAACTTTGAATTTGCTGAAGCATTCAATGCAGGTGAGGCTAAATATATATCTAATGCCATATAGTTTTATAACCTATGCATTAAGCATTTTGGAATACTATGGCTTGCCAATTTTAAGTGCCATCCCATACTAAATGAAGAATTGCTTCCTGTAATGACACTGTACCTACTGCTCTCCACAAATAATGATACTTACAAAAGGAAAATCACTCTATTGCTGTTAATTATTAATTTCCAAATATTTATGGAAATTGAGTCTTAAAAGCCAGTGAAAATAGTAAATAAAGTATGCTTTGATTGTCCTCATTGGAGTGTATCCAGACTTAACTTTAACACTTCATTCACAAATTTGCAGATATTTTGAAAATAAAATCAGAAAACATTATTTACATATGTATTTACATAACTTTATTAAGACATGATAAAAAAGACTTCTGTGGAAGAAAGCCCAAGAAGATTTAAAAAAAAAAAATTCTGAAACACTGGGGTAACATTTTTCATCATAAAGCACACCCTGTATAATCCACATATACATATTTTGTGCTGCAATTTCTTTGTTATTTCAAATTCAAATGACTTTTGTGAATGATCCCCATTTTTACTGGGATTTAAATGCAAAAGTCTAAGTGCAAAGAACAAATCAGCATGCCATACTTTCAAGTTTAAGCAAGAGGAAGAAAGAGGGACATTAAGTGACAAGAAATTTTAAAAAAGAATGTTTCAGTCAGAAAAAAGGAACAAATGTATAAAATCCAATATAAAAGTGGATACAACTCAGAAACAGCTATGGACAAATGAGGTGAGGAAGGCAAGCCATAATTGAATCAAGTGAGAGACTTAGACACAAGCAAAGCATGCAGTGCAAATGAAGATGGCGGTGCATACAAGAGCTACTCTCGGCAACGTGGAGGTGTGGGAAGCGGAAAGACCCCGATCTGCAAGCAGACATAAGAAAAGGCCACTGAAGACAGTGAAACAATTGCATGCAGTATTCCGAAGTCAGGAAGGCAAGTTCTAAATAATCTAAAGTCTGTGAAGGTTACAGAATACAGAGGTAATGCACTCACATTCTTCAGAATTGAACTGTAGTCTGATTACTGATACAGAAAACTGGATACCTCCACATGCAGAGCATGTAATTCAGATAAGAATGAAGACCTTGCAATTCTCAATGTGGGACATATTAGACATTAAGTTGTTCAGGTCTTTTTCCGAAATTGTCTCACACAGCATTCTAAGGGATTATTTAAAATTCAGTTACTTCCAAGACACTGTCCTTCAGAAATAACCATTGCCTGATTACTTCAACAGCAAGCTAAAACTAAAATGCACCAATCAAAATGCATTTCCAAAACACTTTTCATCTGATGTTTTTTTTCTGTGAAGATCATAGAAACGTGCATGTGACCACCATGTGGAAAACTGACCGAACTTGCACAGTAAACAGGAGAGAACACAGTTCTACAACAGCTTATCTGCCACTCCTACTTTGCCCACATCCCACCTTTTCTTCTTCAGGAATAGTTGGAGTGAATTCACCCATTAGAAGTCATTCTTAATCATTTTGATAAACATCTGCAATGAAGTGACCGACTTGGTATCCAAATTATGTTGCTTCAGGCTCTGTATGCTCCCAGTCACATAAGGCATGACAGCTCCTTGCCCAGCTTTAGCAGTCTGAGCTGTTGGGCTCCCACTAGGTGTTCAGAACAGCCTTTGCTGGGACTTACTGCTGCACCTGCCTGACCTTTTTAAGTATAAGTGTAAGACTGGGATTTGCCTATTTTAGACTACTATCCCTGTTATACTGGGCATTATTCCATATACTACAGCATTTGAACACCAAGTAACCAAGAACTTTACTTCAGCAACCTTTCTCCCCCCCTCCCCCGTCCCTATTATCGATCCCACCACTACTACAATACTCTGACAGGGACACTCCTTGAACTGAGAAAACACTGAGAAGCTGCTGAATAGCTTATGCAGCAGAATTTAAAGCTGAAATCACATTACAAAGTTATTCCAGCCACTTTAGTTTCAGAGGAATAACAAAAAGAATATCAGGGGTTTTTAATCTATCATTCCCTAGAACTTAATTAACTATGAGTTTACTGAATTCCCATCAGCACAGTGCAGGACCTAGTCCTGAGGGTAACACTCAAGGTGAAATCTTTTGAATTTCCAATGCCAAGACATCAGTATCATCAAAAGATCAGAAAAAATGCAAAATGACAGGAGCGAGCAATGAGGAAAATTCCACAGCGCTTGCATGTGTCGTGTGCATCATAGTTTAAGGCTGGATTCACAGTGTAAAAGACATAAGGAAAGTCAGCTGAATCAAAAGAAAACTACTACCTAATATTGTACAAGTTGACAGGTATGACACTTGTTAGATAGCCAGAGGTCAAACTAGTGAACAGCTTTAGCACTCTCTACTTTCAAAACATGCATTATAAAGAATTTCAAATGAATTTTTAAATTCACTTAAAATTTTAATGGCTTACAAAATATCAACAGCAAGCACTGTTTAAGTAAAGTTCGGTGAACCTCTAAGGAGAATGAAACAGTAGAGCTCTAGCAATAATTTGCAAGCATTCTACATCAATGAACAAGGGGCACACCTTATCTGCTCAGAGACAGTTAGAGAAGCTGCCCTAAGGTATGGTCATCAACACATAATGAAACATGCTTGGAACTTTCAGCAAAACTTGGTTCCCCCATTCATCACCAGTTCAGCATGACCCAAACATAAGCAGCTACCTTTGGTAATACGCATAGGTCCACACACTTCCTTTCTGGATTGCTTGCCCTTCCACACTGATCTCCCTCAATACACAGCAGTACAGCATTGATAACAGGTCCAGAACTGCTGGTTTCCTGCATAATTTAAAGAGCGACCTCATTCCCAGTCTCAAAAGAGCACACTGTGTCTGACACAAATCATTTGACCGTGCAAGACAAGTTGTGGGGTCCACCTCATCAGCAGCACCAACCTCAGTAAAACAGTACCAGACTGCAAGTGATTTAAGGTTAGATTTTTAACTTGGTAGCTGCACTTTACAGCATCTGTATGCATATAGGTCATAAAGTTGTTCCTTTAAATTATGGTAAGAGAGCTGTGATCTAAACCGTGGATGAGAAACAAGAGTCTGTACAGAATACCTGTGCAGGGCCATTTGTTACTGCATAAAAGTACTTTCACAGACACCTCTGATCTCTTCGCCACAATCACTAACATTTTGTGTTTCACAAGTATGTACCTTAAGGTTTCCTGTGCATTTTCAGGGCCTCCACTCACTTCATTAGTAGGGGACGTATTTTCACTTCAGGGCAGGAAAGTATCTCTTGACTTCTTCCTGGCAGTCATTTATTCAAACGGTGCTAATTCAGTCATGACAGCAATTTGGGGTGATTACACATGTGTGATTCAAGTAGGGATGAATGAGAAAAGACCACGTTTAACAACTCATCCACACCTCTCAAGCACAGGCAAGCAGACTTCCAGCTGTTCTCTCAACTAAGTCGGTTTGGTCTTTGAAAGATATATGTGGAAAACTGCATATGTGGGAAAACTGAGATACGTAGGAAAGACTCTAAAAAGATACGATCAAATAACTGTTAGCAATAAAAAGAGATGTTCCCTGCATAACACCATAGATGAAGATCAAATCAACTTTGGGACTGCCAAACTCACATCTTCAACAGTATACAAAGCCATCTGCTTTGACTGTGAAAAGTTCAGAGACAAAAGGAGATAGCTCTGCAACGAGGAGCATACTGCTCATCGTGGAGAAATGCAGCTGAGGTCAGTATTTCAAAAATAAACACTTTCTCAACTATTTCTTCTTGCATATACTAATTGCTTCTGTGCTTCACATCTTTTAACAGCTGGAATAACAACCAAACAAATCTTCTGCAATGCAAAATGTAAACACGGGATCATGAAGGTACTCTAGTCAAACATTCACTCCTAAATTTTCAAAACCATCCTATTCTACATGACTACGAGCTTAAATATGGTATTTGTACAAAAACAATGTCTCCCAGAGAGGGCCTAAGTTGCACGTTATTATTCGCAGTTACTCCTCACAGAATATAGCAGTAGGCTGAAATTGAGTATTTAGCTAAAATTAAAATGACTAGCTACACACTAAATGGTAGTAGAAACAGAAATTTACACAATAAAGAATAGAGACAGATGGTTGTGAAAAAAGAAAAAAAAAAAAGGAATAACTGCAAGAAACATCTACCCTACAAAGTAGGTCATGCAAAGAAAAAAAAATGTTCTGAGAAGTGAGATAATGGTACTTTCTATATGAGAAATTCAGGAAAAAGTATTTTTACTGGTATATTTATTACTTGAAAAGTGGTAGCACTAAGAAGGAGCAATCCCACTGTAGAAGGTATAATAGGAATATGTAAGAATGACATGCTTCTGCTCAGGAAGAGCTTTCAATCTGAATAGTAGATGCTGTTTTATAGCATAGATTTGAGAAAGAATCCTATGCCTTTTATAATGAATTATCACAGCAAGAATTATTCAGTGTATCTCAAAACAGAAGCTGAGGTTTTATCAATTTAAGTGTCCTGATTCACAGTAACTGCAAGTCAGGAAATTCAAGTGGACATTTCTGTATCATTTGAATGCAGAGACCAGCACATACAAATGGACAGTCAGTTTTTATGCCACTATTTTCTGAAAATTACCCTAAAGCTTTCCTATAGGACAAAATGAAATTTTTCCCACATGTAACTTATTGGGAAAAAAAAAAAAAAAATACCCACAGAAAGGATCAGCTTTTAAAACTACAGCTTTCAGGAACCACCTTTGGCTGAAAGAGCAGAGAAAAATTGAAGAAGTGTCAAAAAAAAAAGTGTCAAAAGAACATTTTTGAGAAAAGCATTATTTTGTCTTCATTTTTCCAGATGAAAGTTACATTACAAAAAAGTATTGGTTTTTTTTTTTTTCTTACACTTGATAAGAAAAATATTAAACATGGCACAAAATGCAGACGTATGAAAAGCGAATTTGCACTTTTTAATTTAAATCATATATTTTGGTTGGTGTTACATTAGCCAGAAAGTTTCCATCAAAGCGCCCAAAACTTGACTCTTTTCCTTGGAAGTAAAATGTGTTATTCAGCAATCACGTGAAAAAATGAAGGAATGCACTGAACATTCTGAAAGTCAGTCACTTCTGTGCACCACACATCGTAACATAATGCAGAAAATACAGGAAATATTTATTTGCCTAACAACTTCGTCTCACACTGCACTTCCGCTGTTCTATTTATTTCCAATGAAGAAGAGCTGGCTTTATTAGCAGTAACTGCTAATAAAGGGGATCTGTTGTTTCAACCTTGCTTTGTTTCTCTGCGGCTGTTCCATCTCTAAGGAGGGGAGATTGGGCTTTGCACAAGCCAGCAACCCTTGAGTGATACAAAACATTTGCCTGCTCCCTCTGCCAGCAAAGCCCCTTTAAGTACACTTTGCATAAACAGACCTCTAACAGCCATGCAATTATCAGTAATTTGAATCAAGCCACCAACCCAAAGGTGAACTTGGAGTAAAAGAAAGCATGGCAACTAATTAATATGTCAAAGTAGCACTCTCTCTTCCAGAAGAGTTAATGAGGCCTTCTCAGGACACATGCATGCCTTTCCTCATGCCAGCCAGGCAGCACAGCATGGTGCATTGACCTTAGCCTGCCAGCCCATGTCACCCTCCTTGGCCCTACATGGACTGCCCCTGAGCTGAGGCAGCCAGCACCACTGCGGCCTCCTCAGAGAGGGGCACAAAGGCAACAGGTTTCCCTTTATGCTTCCACTCACACCCGTCACAAATGAAAAACAAAAGGCAAAAAAAAACAAACAAACCCCCCTCCCCCCCCCCCAAAAAAAAAAACAAAACCACCACCATCCTCAACATCCAGTACAAAGAAAATCATTTTATATTCTCCTTCTCAAAGAATTTTATTTACACTAAGCTCCCACCCTGAAAGACCTGGTATGCAGTGCCAGCCTGTTGCCTCAGAGAAATTACCCTCTGCATGTTTCTTTCTGGAAAATGAGCACGCTGCACTATAAAATATTATCTAGTACCTTCAAATTACATAAAAATCTACACCAAAATATTTGTCTCCAGCAAAACAAATCCCACGTGAAACCCTGCATATAGATGCAATTTGGGGACTGTAAATATATAGCTAAGGAGTCCATTACTTATGTTTTCATGACTGTATTAAACCTCGTTAGGTTTAGGATCCCTGAATAGCTTTACCAGACTAAATTAATTAATTAAGTTCACTAATACTCCCCACTTCCATTGAACTGGTTTCATTTTTTTAATGTCTGCAAAAGAGAAATAGTAATTCTCCCAAACTCAGCATCTCTTTGTTTTTTGTTTTTTTTTTTTTGTTTTTTTTTTTTTTTCTCCACAGAGAACCAGGGCTCTACAGGAGTTCTGAGCTATCAAGTATTTGCAGTAGCACTCCTTCCACAAGGGAAAAAATGCCTTAAGGATATAACACTCATACCATGAAAATGAACATGCCAAGCTTTCACCTGCAATTACATTACTTGGGATGGCAGACATTTCCAATACAATCTTCATGTTCTAATTACCTGAAGTACCAATTGGTCTTACCAGTTATTAATAAAGAAATCAACATTTTCATGATTTTGACTCATTAACAAGTTAAAGAGAAATATTCATCAAGACTCAGCTCTTAGCACAGCAAGTGAATCTGCTATGAACATGCGCACACTGGAACCTGGCTTAGGAACACACCTACCTAGAATCAGAAGTCTCATAAATCTTCCTTCACCTTAGCTAGAATAAACAACAGCAGAACTGAACTGTTCTTTAAGCAAGGGTAATAGAAAGAGAAGAAATTTGAACTTCCCAGAGTCCTGAAACATCCTTTTGTTGGGCTAACTGCATGCTTCATTAAGAGATCCTTTAGTAAACTTGCTTAGAGATCAGCACAACATTACCAACGTTGGCATTTGTTCAGAAGTTGCACACATTTTCTGAAGAATGACTCCAAAAAACACACTCAAAGCTTAGGCTTTTGGAAAATATATTTGCATGTCATCTAAACTCAGTAGAAAGGTTAGGGTGTCTAGGGAGGTGACTTTTTATGAGCACAATATACTCCATGTAACTTCTGGTGTAGGTCCTACACGAACCTCACCAGACACTTAGGGAATAAAAAGCTACTGAAAATCATGTCACACATCTTTCTGTTCCAGCCAGATCTGCATGAGAATTTGACACTTTTGCAATCAGACAGATACACTCTGGAGAACTTGAAGATTGCAGACCAGCAGAAAGGATTCCGCAATTCGCACAGTACCTCCTCTGCAAGAGGCAGAAATAAGATGTTCTAGTCTGCTTTCCATGAGAAACAAGCTTATATAATTATGCCAACTGCCTTTGTTAACCGAGAAATCACCCAGCCAATTTCAACTAAATTTTAGGGGCTGCAGTCTCAAAGGATGTCTACAGGCTTTGTAACTCAGTGGACAGATAAAGGAAACAGTGTCCTTTTTGAAGGCTGACTCAACAGCTGCCATCCCATTACTGTGAGCACACACACATTCACACATTAAGTCAAATCTGATGCTCACTAGGATTCAGGGGGCAGTAAAGGAAAAAGACAAGTCTAAACTGAGGAAATCATTGCATATATATGTATATATGAGGGATCAATCTGAAACACAGCAAATAGCAATGGATGCTAGAGTAATGGTGCTACTATGAAGGACATCCACAGGGAAGAAAGAGGTAGGAGATGAATCTGGAAAATATAAAAGTGGCTTTCTTCTGACACTTGCAAACCAAGCTGCTAAGTTTAATTGTCTTGGTATCATTCAGTAACTGACTAAAATCTGAATTTCATTATGTCTTAAGCCACTGTGAATAAGAAAATACAGCTGAATGAATAAAGGCAGGCAATGGCATTTGAGAACATTTGGCAGCGTTTTCAAAAGAGTAAAAACCTACATAAACTTCGTAATTATAAACAGTTTGAACAACTTATATGCCTATAACCTTGTAAGATATTATTATCATAATAATAATCTCTCTTATTATTTTCTTATTCCTTGCAGTTTGAAAAACCATTTATTCAGTACTTTCAGCATAATCTTTTAAAAATTACTTCATTTTCAGCTAACGCTTTTGCCTAACAAGAAAGGCCAGCAACCATGCCAGATCACCCATGTAATGCCCAGTGGTCACAGGAAGCAGGGATGAGGCAAGATGTTTGGCTTGCCCTGAAGGTCTAAACATCCTGACAACATAGAATACAAGTAGTAGGCTTATTCCAGAGCTACGAATTCTCCTAAAAAGCTGCTAACTTCTACTGAGATAAAATATTTCTACCAGATCTCTAAAAAGACAGAAACAAAGAAAATACCATCATTTCATCTCATTCTTCACGAAGTCACTGACATGAATCAATTGTGTGCCCTCGGAAATATGGAAACCTAACTGTGCATATGCATTAAGATACAGCCTAATTAGGTGATTATATCCTCCCTATCCCCCTTCCCCCCCCCCAAACACACACACAAAGGACATTTGTGTTCCAGGAGAGTGAGAAATCATGCTGAACAATAAGTATATGTATGCAGATATGTATGCAGTAGATATGTAACACACACCCAGATACACCTCAAGGATGCTTGTTCAGCAGAGAGCTAAGACTGCAGAGGCAAAGCGTGAGCAGGGAAGCATCGTGAGCTGGGAGCAGGAGCTTGTCAGCCATGTTGAGAAGTATAGTCTGGAATGAATGCACTAATAAAGGCTCCTACACAAAGTGATCCATGCTCATTTTGCTTCCACAAATGTAGAACCTAAATGACGCTTATCCAATGAGTCAGCTTTTAATATTTTGGGTTAACTTTTTTTCCCCTCTTTTTTAAGACTTCCAATTAGCCTGCAACATTTCCTTTCCTTAGTCAATTTCACACTACTAAATACACAGAAGCAGATCCAGGGGCTACTGAGATTGAAGAACAAGCAAAAAGCAAGCAACCTTCATAATTATTTTGCTTAGACAGGCCCAACATGTCTTATTTATACCTATACTCTGCTCACAGCATCAACAGCATGCTAGAACTCTGCACTGGCCAGTGTCTAGACAGATGAAGGATCCTAGGAAAAAAATTCAGATTCTCAACAGAACATCACTAGAAGAAGAGACAAAGCGCAGACAGAAGCAGAAGATGAAAGACTAGCTAGAAGCTCTTCCTACTTGAGGTTTGATGCAGTTTAAGAAAACAACCAAATGAATAAAGTGGCACCAAGAAAATCCCTTCGTGAAAAGTGGGGCCACACAGCAGTAGTTACGGTGGAAAATTTAAATTCTTACTGTAACAGCTTTACCTGAAAGAAACAAGGAAAAACACACTCTGCTTCCAGCTCTTCTGTACAATTCTTAACTCACAATTTGGCCTTAAAAAAAATCTTCATTCACAGCCCCTTTCTTTCAAAGAATCTTACTTCCAGTGTTAGAATTTCAAAGTAGCATCTTGAAGCAGCAGGGATACACATGGGATAACCCAGCCATAGCTAAGTCACGTTACTGGCAGAAATGCTACTTTGTGCCCTCGTTTTATTCAATTCATTATTATTATTTCTCAAATGCAAAACTACTAAGAGTTCTTTCACTCATCCAACAAGATAAAAACGAGCTCAGGCGCATTAATTGAAATGCATTGTTTCCCCTCTTCATTAAACACTTTAATTTAAAAAGATCCTCATGCTTATCCACAACTAAAACCGTGTGAAGTTGATTGCATAGAAGAGAAATAAAGCACTGCAGCCAGAAAAAGAAATAAGCAACCCTGAAGACTCCAGAAGTATTATATAAGTGATAATGCACAAATCAGAACAGAATCTTTTTGTTTCTGCTTTTGCTTTTCCCTAAGTAATGACATACAGCTGTATTTATGCTGCTAAATATTTATGTGAAATGTGCCTGAACGTATGTAAGATAAGCAATGCATTTCATTGTTGGAACATTAACATTTGGCTTTTCTGCCCTGCGTGTTCAAAACGTTCCACCTTAATATCCCCTTCATTCTCTCTGCCCAGAATGTTTGCATACAGTCTGCAGAACTGCTTCGTGTTTGCAATGCTAGAATTCCTTGCTGCACTTTGATCACGGCACAGTGAGTGGTAATTTTCTACCTTGAGCATGTCAGCCTAATAAAGTGAACAAAATGCTCCCAGTTTCAGAGACTTAAAAACAAGAAATCCACAGTTGCCTAAGTTATCTGCTTCTTATCAAGATCCACATTTGGCACCAGATGCATTTGATTCATTCATCATTGTCAGGGCACTTGCACACTAATTATTTCAAATTGTTTCCTCAGGCAGAGGTCTAGGACAAATGCAAGCAAGCCAAAAATAGCGGTTATGAATAATTATGCATAATTTACCTCAAGGTCTGGGCCAGTCTATAACAAAAACTTCTTGCCACCACTGATCTGGGCTGATTGCGGACTTTAAATTAGTTCAAGATTCAACATTTAACCTTTCTATTAGTAGTTTTCTGATGTGTTAAACATTTCTAGTGAAATGCCGACAATGTTCCTCCTTTTCCTTCTTTCTTCTTTTAAAGATGCCTTTCCATTTCAAAACCTGACAACAAGTTTGCTAATAGGAAAGACTTCAGAGGCAAGGTCAGCACATGCAAGTTAATTGCAAAGCTGACTGAAGAATGAGATTCCCCGCAAAGCATGATTACTCAAAGTCAACTCTGATGCTCCAAAATGTAACCTACTTCAGTCCCTAGCAGTTACCCTGCTACTCCTTGTCGAGAAAGGAAGAGAACTATTGCAACACTAACACTTCAAGAAAAAAAGAATTACTTGATAGAACACTTCCGTCTGCAAATTCAGAAGTACTGTACAGAACCCATTCCTTTCAATGAGTTCCAAAGTGGAGAGTGATGCAGATACAAAAGGTTTTTCAGAACAGAAGGTTTTGAATAAGCTGCCCAGAGAAGCTGTGGATGCCCATCTCCAGAGGCATTTAGTGCCAGGTTGGATGAGGCCCTGGGCAGCCTGAACTGGTGGCTGGCAGCCCCTGTCCATGGGTGGGATGTGTGGTCCCTTCCAACTCAAGCCATTCTGTGATTCTATGAACTAGAGCCTCATTTCACTCATTGCACATACCACTTTTCTGCACTGCTTTAATCAAAGTTAGAGGTTTTAATGAAACAGATAAAAAAAATCCAATTAAGGATTTTCTACCAAGACAAGTAACATGAATCACAGTAGTACTTACTCTTCTCAGTTTCTGCTAATAATTCTGAAACACTACTCCACTGCAGTGACACAGTACAGATGTTTCGCTTCTAGAAATGACTGAAAATATTTAACAGCCAAAGCAACCTACGTAGAAATCAGAAGTATTGCTTACTCAGGAAGAACCAACTCAGGTATCAATATGGAATTATCAGCCCTCTCAGGGACAAGAAAGACCCCAGTGCTGAGTGAAAAGCACGCCAGAGTCAGTTCTGCCACGCTCTAAAATTGTTTAAATCGCATGTGTACGACAACAAAAATATCAAAGTCAAGAAATTCAAAACATATAATAAAATACATTTATCAGCAAAATTTAAGATGTTTTTTACAAAGATGAAAAACTCACAGAAAAATCTGTGTTCAAGCTGTCTTCTGGATAGCTCCTTAAAACATTACAACAGTTACAAGTAGCTGTTCTATTAAAATCAGATTCATAAGGTATTAGTGAATGAAGTTTACACAGCCTGAACAGCTACGAAGCTTGACAGGAGACAAGTCCTATTTCAAGTTGGAGCTTACTGAGCTTCTTAAACAATACAAGGAAAAGTTTTCTTTCCTGCCACCATACACAAAATCTACAACTGACACATGCAGAAACTAAGTTACATTACATGCAGAACTTAAGTTATGTAAGAACAAATACTACTTTTAAAAAGTTGAAGAGTGTTATTAGGAAGAATCTGCATCACAGCCGAAGTAATACAAAAATGAATGCTCTTAGAAAAGCTGACTTTTCTTTCCTTTGTCATATTGCAAAGTTAAAGCAGTAAAACAAATATAAGAAAATAGAAGCTTCAAAAAAAAAAATGAAACATGAATAATGTTGTAGTTATTCATTTAAATCTTAATTTGGCCTAATCTAATTTTCTATATAGAATCACAAGTTGCAAGGTTAAGATTATGTTCCATCATCCTTAAAATGCTTATGAAAAGCAAGACATGAAATCTCCTTTTGCTCACTAATTCAAGTACTCTGGAATTGGATAATCAAGTTGTCACAACGCAAGCTTAGAAGGGTCTTTACATCCCCTGTACAAGCACTGTTTCCTTTGATGATATCAAAATATGAAACTTTCCCTGGAAGCGATAAATAGCACCTAACATTCTTGATTGTTGTGTAAAATGTGTTTCTCCTTTCACCAACTCTTTCATCTAACCCATCAGAGTTCAGCATAACTTCAGTTTTGCATCCAAATAAGATGCAAGCAATGAACACACAACAGTAGCAATCTATAATTTTCAGTGAACAATTACTTTTGGAAGACTTTGTACGTTTCACTGGATTCACCTGAGCAGTTCCACTGAAACCTCTGTTGATTCACACACTCCCATCCTCACAAACGTCACTTGACTTCCTATTGATCACTGTGGGCATGGTACAGGTGGAACATTTTTAGTCTCCAACAAGCAATACTTATACTACTATCAGTTCAAAAATTGGAGACTAGCCAGTAGCTTTTTACCTTTAATAGAAGGGAATAGATAATGGGAGAAAACCCATAGGGGAAGAAAAAAAAGAAAAAGGAAAAGAAATTGGGCAGATTGTTGCAATAAAGAGGCATTAGAGAGCTATATATTTTTGCTAAGTGGAGTTAAACCAAAATGATCATGTTAAACTAATTAAAGAGCAAACACATACAAAAGAATTTATTTCATACGATTCACAAGAGTAAAATTCAAGAAGTAGTCTTTTTTTTTTTTTTTGAAGTCCCATTAAGAAACATTAGACATTATTAACAAATAATTCATAGCAGCAAGACATATAAAGGAGGCTTCAAAACTGTCTCCCAGAGGAAATTCCACTAGCTGAAATTTTAAAATTAGATTGAACAAAGTATTAGAACACATACTTTGGGGATCTGAGACTGCTCATTCATCGAGGGGATGGAAACGTGTTCTTTTACAACCCAGCTTCCCTGGTTTAGTTGGGTTCAGTTTGCTTCTTTGTGCAATAGATGGTTAGAAGGGCTGTAGGCGATGACCTCTGCTGATGACCCAAACACAAAAAATTGCCAGTATTCATACTCACAGGGTCTCACACTGTCCCTGCAGTACCATGCTGTGCAGCAACTCCACTGTAAAGCATAGTGCTTCTTCTGTTGTACTTACAAGCACATTTCCCTCCTGGTTACAAAATTCTAGGTCCAAATAAGAGGCTGAGTCACGAGCCTTTGTACAGATCTGTAAAAAGCACTTCTGCTCCTGATCCACCTGCTCCCGTTCAATCTATTGCTGTATCTTACAGCTCTCTCCGTGCTCATTTTCATTACAACAGTTACCAATAAATATTTTATTCTTATTTTATTGCATCCAGATATTGTTTAGGAACTAGTGAAATCTTACTGTAAAGCAGTTTAACACAGAAAACCATACTATGCACTCCACTGTAACATCAGAACAACCTAATTAAATGCGCTGACTGCTGTCAGTAAATCTCACCATAATAACATTCTGTCAGCTGAGTGGCCTGATACTACTGGGATATTTTTCTCCCTGCACAACCCTCTTTTTTTTTTTTTTCCTCCTCTCAAAAGGCTCCTCTTATCTCTTCAGTGTTACACCCTCAAATTCTTTGTCACAGAGCATCTGCTTTGAGTAAACCAGTAAAGAACATGAAATCTTGCCCACTGCTTTGCACAAGCAGGCTAAAAACAAAAGGAACAAGAAGAATTGATTATTTACAACAAACTCTGGGACAAAAGGATGCTGTGATATGAAGTGTTAGTTACAAGGACCTAAATGGGTATAATTTAGGGAGAAAACATGGCTGATGGTACAACAGAAATGGACAGTGCGGCCCAGAAGAAAAGGAACTGGGAGGCTGCTTCATCTCACAACCTTACAACAGCCTGCAATCCAGTTTCCCAGCAAAGCTAGGAAGATCATGTATCTCACTTTGCACTGTACTGTTGCCCCTACCACAGCCACAAATATATCTAAAGAACATCTTAAGATAGGACTAAGAAAGTTTGTCTCAGCATCCAAGACCAGCAGGCAGTAAGTGCAGAGGGCAGGACAAAACTGGAGGAATGGATGAAGCCCTACCTATCACTCACATGCAAGATCTGTCACTGTTTGATCTTCACTTGTCCCAAGTTGTCCTTCTTTTAGACGAAAGTCATTTCCAAGCTAGTTTTCCATTTTAACTTTTCAGCATACACTGCAACTTCTGAGTACAATAAATATCTCTTTTTCCAGATTCATAATCTCTTTTAATATTCCATGCCCTCTTATCACACCTTTTCTGCTAAAGATTGTCTATGAATTTTTCACAATATAAACTTAACGGCTGTGGATATGATTGAAATACAGTAACTACTTTTATCCTGCAAAGATACTGTATAGACGTTCACACATTATTTACACTTGTGCAAATTTAAAAACAGCAAGGAAATTATTCTAGTGACAAACTCCAGGCCATAGAAGACCCAACACCAACAGTGATACTTTTTTGTGCTTTCCTCTGATGGAGGATATAAGGATATACAGTTATTGGATCTTGAAACTAGATGCATAATCATTTTAAATCAAGATTCATACGAAAAAAGCTAAACCTCTAAAATGCGATGTGTCATTGTGGCAGCTGATAAATGTATCAGTCATAAACATATCATGAGCGCATGGCATACAGATCACATTTCACAAATTAAAAATAAATTTAAATACAATTGTGTAGAGGACTGGAAGGTGTTGCATAATACTGAACAGCAATCTTCAATTCTCCATGATAAAACACTTTTTTATTCCCCTCCTAAAATGACCTCCAGTCTCCCCCAGTGAAATGTCTTATTTTTGCTACTTTTTATAGCTATTTTGCTTGGAAAATTCCACTGAACTCTGAACACTGAAAAATGCTTGCACTTCCCGATCCAAAATCTGCCTTGGGACAATTCCAGATAGGCTACTAAGTGCTAAAGTAATAGTGATATCTTTTGCATCTTGCAACTTATTCTTCCTGTCTCCAACTTTCAAGGACCATAGTAATTCACTCTGTGGTATGCTCTACTTAATTTAGATAAATAATGATAATTTGTCACAGAAGCTCAAATACATGGATTTTGCTGCAAATTACACTTCTGACATGTTCTTGGGGAAGCCTCAGGATGCAGCTCACCCATATTTCTGCATTCATATATCAAAGCCCTATTAAATCGATTTGATGATTCCAGTGAAGAATCCTTGGATAGCTTTGTAGTAAAGTCTCAACTAGTTAAGCTCCTCTGTTACTCAGTTTACTATTTACAAGTGATAACACAGTAAATATATATATATATATATATATATATATATATATATATATATATATATATATATATATATCTTGTAGCTGAAAATGTATCAAACCACATTAACAAAAGATTACAGAATGCCTGCTCAAAATGACATGACAGAAACTCTGAGAATCCAGTCCAGGAATACAGAAGTAATGGGTATATATATTACTTACCTCCAAATATTAAGAACCTTCACATTTTTTTAGATGAACAGTTAAAAATTCATATGTCAAAGTACAGCAGCTCAGATAAAAGTTTTATAACAAGTAAATTTACTTCTTATGTCATTTAACTCTTTTTTCATTCTGCAGCAACTAGTACAAATCACCATAAAGAAGACAACTACTGTACCCTTAAAAATGATTATCTTACTGTCTCATCTCTACCCAAAATTATTTCTGCAATTCAGCAAAATTTAGCTGGCGTTTTGTCTTTCTTTTCACAAAGAAAACATGTTAGTAAGAGTCACAGAAGCTCTCCAATAAGCAGATTCTCCTGTTATTTCTCACTAAATAATAGAAAAGGACAAATTTCATTTCAGAAAAGGTGATGCTGTGCATTAACCAATGATGTGCCTGTGCTTAAAAAGAAAGGGGTGGGGGGGGGAAAGAGGACAAGATGTTTGTTAGTTGAAAACAAAATTGCCAAATCAGCCTGATGTGATTAAGTACCATAATAACAGTTCAACTTCATTAAGGATTCTAGCCGTTATTGTACATTTGCTCACTTCTGTGCAGTGACTGTCTGAGAAGAAAATGTGATTTTATTAACAATACTCTGAAATAAGCACCTATTGTTTTGCTGTAGGGAATGCATGGTGTAAAACAAAAGAAAACCAATAAAATCTAAAACTGCTTATACAGGGATATAACTGCAGCACATAAGAGCTATTCCTCTGAAACCAACATAGTAATGCTATGTTTTTCGGTATAATTGAGATCAGAGTTGCATCCAAAGTATTTCCAATTAATATTTAAATCAACAAAGAAGGAAAAAAAACCACTGAAACACACACATAGACACACTCAAAACCCTTCAGACACTATGATTATGGCTGCTACTGAAATTAGCTGCAGCCCTGGAAAAGCTCATTGCAAAGTACCTGTCAGTCACAAGCACATTCTGTTCTCATGACTTTGATATCATAATTGGAATTACTTCAACACCACCAGAAGACTCAGTGCTGGGTGCTCACAGAACGGTCAGTTGGGTCAGAACCTGAAGAACCACCACTCTGTTGTCTATTGAATCAGCTTGTCAGACACGTTATGTCAGTGGATGGATCACAAGAACATCGAAAAGCTCTAACAATATCTACAAGTTTTCTTGTGCCTATGAGCACCAAATTGCTAGAGGTACTTGCATTAATAGCTAACGTTAAACTGACCACAGCTGTCATGTCTAAAGGTAGCCTATACAGCAACTCGAGTTCCAAAATTTATAAAATAAAAAAATATGTATGGTTCAATGATTTTCCAAAGAAGTAATTTGACATTATTCAGAGCAGTGGAATGAAAATTAACATTAAATTTATTGCTGACTCAGAAGAATTTACCACCTAAATTTTATCTCCGCATTCATGACAAGAAATGGAATCACCAAATAAGTCTTATTTTGTTTTGCAGACTTCTGAAACAAAGCATTTGATGAAGACTTACTTTCTCAAATGTAAGCTAGGAAGAAAATAGTCCAGACCAAATGATCTAGTGCCGGTAAAGCCAAATGAATCATTCACAACAGTAAGGAAAGTAAGGCCAGCAAGCTCACTTATCTCTTCATATTAAGGAGGAAAAAAAAAAAAGTAGAGTTAGAAGGAATAACCTTTAAAAGCAATAAGAAAGCAGTCAAAATCTGGAACACAGATATCACATTACACATTGTCAATACATTACAGTACAAGATCAATGACTATTAAATTAATTTCACATTCATTCCAATACCATAAATCATAAACTCCATATCAATACACTGATCTGGGCTGTAGCCTTCATTTGAATTAAAATGAATTATTCAAATAGGGCTTTGTTGTTGTTTTTTGAGGGAGACAAAATAGAAGGGTGCTTGTAAGCCTTCTGCTTTATTAGATTTCAATTTCCATTGAAGTAAAATATAGTTTTCTCGTCTTGACTATGGGTCCCACAGTTCACATTCACTGCACACAGCTATTCTGATATACTATAGCTTACTGCAGGTTCTAGTACAGAGGTGTTTAACCTTTTTCCTGCCTGGGCCAATCTGAGTGAAGAGGAATAATCTCAAGCCACACGTGAAATATATAATATATGTCAACTAGCAATGGAGCCACAAATATACCAAAACATTGAGGATTTTTCTTTTGTAAAGCTCTAAACCTATTTTTAAATTCCTTTTATCAGAACAGAAAGCACAGCTGCATATTTTCCACTGCTCACAGGACTTTGTTTAGCCCATGTAACAAAATGCATAGGATTATTTATCATCAACTGAGCTTGTCATAATTTAATTTTTAATGCCATTACAGCTTAAAACATGCACAGATAAGTTGATTTTCACCTTGAAGAATCATGCTTAACTCATTTAAATGAGAAGTCAAATACTCCAAAAAAATGCTAAATCTGTGAGCCATTTCTCATTTTTCAAGTTCAGACACAATTTTTTCTTCCAATTCCTTTATTAAAAGTTCACAATTGTAAGTCTATGTTATTAGCTATGCTAGATCATGTGTGGCCCATTGGTAGCTGCACTTGTTCTACCATAACAAAAATTACCTTATGAAAAAAGTATCTACACTTCATGATCTTTTAAAAGGTGATTTTCCGCTTGTGTATACTTAAAAAGAAAATCCTGTAAATGTTTTCATGATAATGTCATCATAAAAACTCTTGATGTGTGAAATATCTTTGTATTTAGTGCCATATGCTTCAGTTAATAATTATAATTGAATGCCACAACCTATAACCATACTCCCAGAGGTATTGAAGGGGAATGTTATCGTTGTTTCTAAATGAGTGGTAGCAGCTTCTAATCAGAAAGTAGAGCCAACACATTGCATATGGCACCAAGACCAAGAGATCAGATGAGCAGCAGCAAGTTCTTTGTAATATATGCTTCTTTTCTGTCATAAAAATTATTAAAATACTCCATTTTCCTGTTATCAACTTAATTGAATTACAGAAACAAGTAATATATTCTCACTGGAGCTTAAGTGTATTTCTAAGCAGGAGCTTAAAATACTGTTCTTAGAGCTGCCCCTTACTACGAACACCAAGAGTTTTAATATTGGCTGCCAGTCAAAAGAATTCACAACACGTAGGAAAGCTTTGTATATCACTCTTCTAGACAAAATAGAGATGCAACTAAAAAACAGACCCTTGCAATCAAAAGAAGTGCACAAATTGCAGACGTATTGGCACCTGAAACTCTTCTTAAATGCTAAGCGATACTTGCTGGTACTCCTATCCTCAGAATTCCACAGCTGAGAGAGACCTTGCACTAGCTTAGCAAGTCAGAACCAAAAGCAAAAGGAACTAAATAAACACGTGAACAAACTCTCCTTTCAAAAAATTGGCCACAAATGCTTGAATCCAAAGGCCTGAATCGATAAACTGTATTCACACACACACAAAATAAATAAATAAACCTAAGTCCTAATAAAAGAGCCCCTACAGATCAAGGTATTGAATTTTTCAGAAATTCAATAGTGTAAACTTCATCTCCATTTCTGTCTGGGGGACTACGTAAAGAAGCAGAAAAAGATGAGAGAGAACATCAGTATCCATATAACATCCACAACAATTTTTAATGAAGAGGTAAATCCCTCTCACAAGTATGTACCACCGTCATCTCATAAAGTAAAAAGCTGCAGAGAAGTAACTCCCACAGCACTCAGATATTAATACTGCTTGTGCAAATTCCCCAAAAAGGCAGCCAATATGTTATTAAGCTGCACACACTCTTTCTCCCATATCCCCAGTCCACTCTTTCCCCCCCTTGTTTTTTTATTGCCTCCTACATATGTATGGAGGCCTTTGCTCCCAGCATCTTTTCCTACTTGCAGTACAAGCTGCATTGGTGGAGCAACAATAATGAAACTGGAAGTTTCAGCACGACAAAATACGCAAGGTAACTCAAAACTGCCATGCAAGTCAGTTAGAAATCTGAATAAGGAAAACAAAACAAAACAAAAAGCACAAAAATAAATGGACAGGCTGGAAAAATCCTGCATCCAGAAGAATGCTAATATGACCAAGCTCTCTAACCTACTGCTAAGACCTGAATTCACACCAGTGGATTTTAGGAACCCTCCAAAAGAGATGCAGTTGCATTTGACAGATCAATGGGGAAAGGAGACATGATACATTTTATATTAACAAAATGCTTTATATTTCTTCCCTAAATTCACAGAAAAGCCTTCTCATAAACAAAGCAAAAAGAAGGCTAAAAATTGCTCCAAAAGTGCCAAAAGAACAATTTTCCATAGGTACTTCCTGGATGATATAATACATATTATACTGCACACATACATGCCCTATGTCATGATCTGACGTCCAGCCCTTTTATAACTGTGACTGTATCATCTTTTTGTCTCTATCAGAGTCAATTTGGGCAAAAAATTTTCACAGTGTACACATGACATTTAATCAACTATTTTCTTTTAGGGTTTTCTCTGCAGCATTCCAAAAACAATCTGTGAAACTATGACTGAAAGCACCTGAAAATTAATTCACTATACAAACTCATTATAAACAAAAGCTGTCAAAATTCAAGCAGCTCACAGATAACAAGTACACACTATAAGGCTATGCAATAAGTACGTGTGTTTATAAACAGGAAAGGTTCATACAGTATTGACTGAACGCGACTTTGCACATCCGTTATGCACGTTTTCAGCCACTTCATCAGGCAAAAGGGTCAGCACGTGGATGACTATAAAGCTATCAGTTGAGTGTGACCTTCATAGAAAAAAAAAAAAAGAGAGCTTTTACTATGTTGTTAAGAGTGCAGACAAATAGCTACTATAATTTTGCTACAAATTTTAATACTTTTGGCCAGGATTCTGTACTCATTCAACCAATTAATGTAACTGCTAAGCCTTGGAATAGAGCAACTGGGAAAAAAAAAAAAAAAAAAGAGACAGAATTCCCAGCAAAACCTCTTGTTTGGAACAGTACAAGATGTCCTTCTTATTTTTATTTTTTTAAAACCACTCTTCTTATTGAACAACAAAGAAAACAGAGCAACACAGACTATTTTAGCAATACTGAATCTTAAAAATCAGAGCAGACTGTAAGTTTATACTTGATCAATGAAATTAAAATTTATGTGGATGACACAAGGGCAGTTACAATTTGGGCCTGGCATTACTCAACAGGATCCAGCAGCTGCCCATCTACCTTTTTGTCTCTCTCCCATAGTCTCCACCACTCTGATCTTATCCCTCAGTTACTCTACTGCAGGTCCAGCCCAGAATTCAGAAACTATCCAGAGAATAACACCATGATGCTACAGCATGAGGCTGCCTACAGCTTCTGGAAGAATCCCAGGAGGTTGTTACAGAAGGATATTCCACTCTGTGAGCAGCCCATCGGTCACCTCCACCTTTCAGGATCTCAGGAGCACAGACAGCCCTTTGAAGAGAAAGGACCATGTTGCTAGAAAGATCACAGGGCATGAAGCACACTTGGATTCTATTCTACTGGTTTAACAAACAGCAGGAAAAAGCTGTAAGCCATATGGCTCCCTTTCTCAGTTTATAGGTTGCTCATGCATAGCTATATATTTTAAAATAAAACTGCTTAGACAAATGCAAATGCTCTGTTTTCTTCAGCTTGGAGCTTGACTTTTGTTCTGAACCCAAATATTTTATTTGGTAGCATACTAACATGCCTTTCTTTTTCTTTCCATTTTCTATTTTCTCACCCTTCCATCCACAAAAATGGATGCTTCATTTTGCTTCCCCTCCTCCCCCTTTCTGAATTTATTTTTTGTTACTACTCCTCCTTAGTTTCATCTTCTTCTGCATAACATTTGCAACATTACATTGGTAGCTAATGTTCTCCCCCTTATCCTGTTCCTTTCAACATACAAAATGACAAGGGTCACCCAAACAAGCTAGAAGTACACCATTTAGACAGTTAGCCCAATATGACCTTTTTTGCACCACTATCAGTTTACACATTTTTATATATTTGTGGGCATTGAAAGGTCTTTTATTTTCATTTTATGCAAATTCCATGTTAACTAATTTATCCATGTTAGTAAATTATGGGTTATTTCTAAGATCTTTCACTACCGTCTTTTTAGCCCATTCTCTCTCAGATACTACAATATGCCCTTATTAGTTATCTTGACCTTTTGGCACTCTTATTCTATTGCCATTTTAATATCACTATTAACTATTCCATAACCTTCCCGGGCTCCCAACATTCACTCACTCTCTCCATTGGTAACTGCTCACTGCAATCCTGTATTCAATTTCTCTTCACAGCAAAGACATTTAATAGTTGTTCTGAACCAAGGGTTACTTTTCAGACACTTACTTCACCTCTGTCCTTTCCAGCCACAATTTCTGTCCACTGAATGTCATGTCACAAAACGTGCTGTTGAATTATAAGTTTATACTAATTTTAGTTCACTGTGTTTATAAAACATTACTCATACCTAGGATGGTACAGCTCAGGGGAAAAAAAAAAAAAAACAGACAACATTATTTAGACTCTGTCACGTTTCCCTTTCTCCAATCAGTGGGAAAACTACTCCTATTTTCAAGAAGGGAAAAAAAAAAGATCCAGGGAACCACAGGTCAACTAGTCTCACCTCTGTGCCTGGTAAGATGTCAAGGCTTTGTGATTTTTGGCTTTCGGTATTCCACATCATAACATCATGTGGGGCACTGGGACTTTAACTGTTAATGCTCAAGTCCTGGGTACCTGCCCTGAAGAGAAGAAGAACTACATTCCCCAGAGGACCTTGTGGTCAGGGAGAGGAGGTTTAACTCCTGGCAAGGCCACCTGATTTTTTTCTTTCTCGCCTGCCCTTCGTCGTGGGCACTGCTCCCGTCTCCCTGCTGCTCAACTGGACTGCGCACCTCACCTCAGCCTTGTGGTGAGGCCTATCCACCCTTTCAGACATTCTCTCTCTCCTTATATTTGATTTATTAGCTTCAATTCTGATTATATTGTATTATAGTGTGTTATCTTGCATTCCGATAATATACTTAGTAAATTAGTTTGTTTCTCCTCAGATCGGTGCCGCTGTTTTAATTATTTTGGGGTCTCCTGTTTCCTTTTTTTCTGGAGGCGCGGATCTGCAGATCCCTCTGCTCCACTCATCACAAAACCGGGCCAAACCAGCCCTTAAACCATTGACATAAGATCATGGAGCAGATCCTCCTGAAGGCTCTACTAAGACACATGGAAAATAAAGATGAGGTAATTGTTGTTAACCAAAATGGTTTCACCAAGGGTAAGTCATGGCTGACAAACCTGGTGGCCTTTTATGATGGGGGAATGGATAAAGGAAGAGCAACTGATGCCATCTACCTGGACCTGGGCAAACCATTTGACCCTGTCCCACATTATATCCTAGTCACCAAATTGGAGAAAAGTGGATTTGATGGATGGACCACTCACTGAATACACTGGATAAGGAGTTGGCTGGATGGTGCACTCAGATTTGTGGTCAGTGGGTCCATGTCCAAGTGGAGACTATTGATGAGTGGTGTTCCTCAGGAATCGGTTCTGGGACCAGCAAAGAAAGTTTAACATCTCTGTAGGCAACACAGACAGAGGGATCAAGTGCATTCTGAGGCCCATGTAAACCTCATGAAGTTCAACAAGGCCAAGTGTAAGGTCCTGCAGCTGGGTCAGCAATCTCAAGTCCAGATACAGGTTGGGCAGAGAATGGCTTGAGAGCAGCCCTGAGGAGAAGAATTTGGGAGTGTTGGTTGATTAAAGATTTAATTGAGAGCCAGCAACGTGCTCTTGCAGCCTAGAAGGCCAACCATATCCTGGATTGCATCAAGATAAGTATGACCAGAAGGTTGAAGGAAGTGATTCTGCCCCTCCACTCTGCTCTCATGAGACCACAGCTGGAATGCTGCATCCAGTTCTGGAGCCCCCCAGCACAAGAAGGATTAGTGACAGGAGAAGGAGAAATGGAGTTAAACAACGAGAGGGTAGACTAGACCACATAGTCGAAGGGAATTCCTTGTTGTAAGGGTGGTGAGACACTGAAACAGGTTACCCAGAGAAGTTGTGGATGTCCCCTCCTTAGAGAAATTCAAGGCCAGACTGGAGCAATCAGAGGCCTTTGAGCAACCTGGTGTACAGGAAGCGTCCCCGCCCATAGAAGGAAGGTTGGAACAAGATTAAAGGTTCCTTCTAACCCAAACTACTCCATGGTTCAAATCTATGCTTAGTGCAGGCACATTACTTGTATGTAGCTGTATTTTACTTAGTTACAAGTTAAATCCATCACAATTTCTGTAATTAAAACAGGTTCACACATTGGTTACCAACTTCAATCAATGCACTATAGACACCAGAGCTCTATCCAACCTGGACTTCGTCCAGTGTGATAGACTTGCTATGATAAAAGCTATTCTGTCATGCACTAAGAACCAAATTTAGGCAACTTTTAGGCAATTTATCTGGGTCACTGTTCAAGATATCCTTTTCACTATTCCTCTTTCATTTTTCCTACATAAACCTTTTCAACTATTCCACACTATCAAAACCATAAAGATGGGAAGTTAACTATGTCAGCTGTCCGAATGGTTCTTACGTTCCTTGTGAAGCCACAGAATAAAGACCACCTAACATCAATTTTACTTCTGTATCACTTTTTCCGTTAATAGTAGATATAGGAGAAGTGGTCATTTGAATGTAGCTTTCAAATGTTGTTAATACTCAAAAAAGAGGTTTTTTTGACCTTTTTGTTTCACTAGGATGTGGAATTTACATTTAAGTGAACTATGGTAAACATGTATGCACATCCCTGAAGTGCTTCTCTCTGAAATGCTTGAAATTTGCAGAAGGATTTTAATTGCTACAAATATAAGAAATTATTTCCAAGCATATACATGCTTCTGAAGCTTTTTAAATTCAAGTACTATATTTTCAAGCAGTGAGATGCTCAAATTGTGTAGAATGATATCTATCACTTGCCATTGCCCCTTACACACCGCACCTTAAAACACACACAGAAGTGAAGTTTGCTAAAAGAAGCAGTTTCTATACATGTGAGGAATGAGAAATTCTGATCTTAAGCATCTTTTTTAAATCTGGTGCCCAAACAACTGGGTTTAGAGATGCAGAGCTTTGTTGAAAAGGCTTTTCTGGAGTTGGACATTTACAATGGCTGCCCTCTGTGTAGATACTGAAATGGTTAACAGAGTGCAGTGCAGCTTGAGTAGAAGGGCTCAAAACAAGTCCTTCCCACATGACACAAAGAGTAAAATGTATCAGATTTACATTCCCCTCCACTTCATCAAATGTGGCTGAAATCAGGAACAGCCCTCACAAGTTAAGGTTGGATGAGAAAAAAAGAGTTTGTATCAGGACTGCCATTTTCTGAATAGATCAAGCTAAATGTGACAGGATTAAATTCTAACATGGTAACTGTGTAATTGGTATTTTTTATCATACATTATTTTTTAGACATACACCATATGTGAGCATGCATCTGCATACACATGCATGTGTTCCAGAGATGCACAAATAGCACCACATTCAGCAAACATCCCTCCATTAACGACACTTTAGGAGACCTTCTATGATGAATTCAAGTCAGGTGAAGCTTTGACAGAAAGTTGTCACCAACTCAACTCAAGAATGTTTGTACCTTGGCAGGAATGATAAGGTATCAGACAACATCACTAAAATTCTTCCTCCAGTCCACAGTGTGCTTGAGAAAACCTCTACATTGTCCCCATCCCATGGGGATGCCAAGGGACTGCAGGTCTGGCATTCAACCATATTCCTCAAATAGCTCCCACACCGTGGATAGAACGTGGACATTTGTAACAAGGCAGCAAAGATCAAAGCTTTTGCTGGCAAGAAATATGGAGAGGAAAATTGTTTTTTTTTCCTGTAATGGAAGAATAGGGAAATTTAACAGAAAAAAAAAAAAAACCTGAATGGAATGCTATCACTTGTAGTTTTGTTTCTCCCCATTTTTGTTTTGCTTTTATAATTAAATGGAATAGAAACTGTAAGTAGACTGTCTATTTTCTTGGTTCTTACTGGAGGAGTACTTTTTATGGAAATTTATGGAAAGCAGGAGGAAAATCACATAGGTTTTAATTCAAAATCCCTGCTTTACGAAAGAATGCAAAAAGATTTGACTCTGTATATTTAAATCAGTTTTCTAAACAAGGCACAACTAGATAGAAAAAAAAAACAGCGCCCTTGTTACTAAATGAATTTGATTTCTTTAAGACATATTGCAAGTGGCCATGCCAAAACATGTTTTTATTTGGTCACAGTTCTGCCTTTAACTCAGCTAGTAAACTAGGTTAAACAAACACATCACATTTGACCAGTGTTTGTAAATAACTCTAACATGCACCAGTTAAAATGCATATGGTTTTTAAAAAGACACTTCCAAACATGCCAGAAATAATGAAATACATGTAGCATAGAATACAATGGCAGACATAACACTGCATACTGCTGCATATAAGTCATCGCAAAAGAATCTGAAGGCATAGTTTCAGTTCAGATGCTCCCTTGCTCTTCTATTGAGTCCTGAGTTTTTTTAAAAAGGCATAAATTTTAACAGATTATATGCTGAATAATAGAAATATATTCTTTTTCACTGTCTATATGGAGATCTGCCATTCTACTTGTTGAAACACAACTCCTAGTCAAGTAAAACCACATCGTCTTTGCTCAGTCCTCAAAATTACCACTTCTCAACAAATTGCGGACGTTTCAATTTGCATCTCTAATAATAAGTGCTTTAACAAGTTAGCTCTGAATTCAATGCTGCCCTCCACCTTCTAAATCAAGACATTGCACTAGTGCAGTAATATACAATTGAATTTTCAAGATTTTAGCATGTCACAACTTTCCTAAAATCTTAAGAGCAATAACACTTCCATTTACTTCTTATTCCCAGAATTTTCTCAGTTTGTTTCCATTTTATTAACTGATACTTCAAAAACACAAACTCCTCGGGGACTCACAAGTAGGGTAACCCACAATGCAACTTCTGCTACAGCATGAGAAAGATGATTCACAACTTTCTCTTAAAACAGTATGTAAATGGAAGATTCAGCAGCACTGAGGATCAGTAACTGGTCTGTACCAAGATTTGGGAACAGTTGTTGGCACATACAATTCCACTCTCCGTTGTTTTGTTTTTGTTTGTTTGTTTTAAAGTCAATACCTCCTTTTCCAATTGCATGGGTCAATTCCCAGTCTACAAGACAAAATTATGCAGAAGTCATGCAGCCCTGGCAAACCAGGCATTCAGTTAAGCTTCCACAAGGGCACCATGTTCATTTTGTGCACGGACTGCTTCACCACCCATCTGCCTGTCTTTCATCTGGGCAGTACTGTTCTCCTGATCTTTTTAATGTTCATGCCTCTGGCTGGTTTCATTGTAAGAGGATGTTCTAATCTGAAAACCATTTACTTCTGAATATACACTGCTAAATTGTAGTGCCAGTGGGAGAAGCACAGCTCAGCTTCTCCTCTAAACATTTCTTCAGGCTAAAACACTTCTACATAAATGCTCTACAGTTCAAACATTTATTACCATGTTTCAGAGTAAAATTAAATTACTGTCATGGACATGTTACATTTTATTAATAAAGTGTCACAAAAGTATTAGCAAAAGTTAAACAGGTAACACAAGGATATCAGGGAATATAAACGCTCCAGTTCCAGTAGCAGAGTTTGCTTTGCCAGGTTACACATCCTGTAAGTTTGATGGAATGCACTGCACATTATGGATGAAACTACACAGCCACAAAGAAATTAACTTCTGAAGTCCTGGTTGAGATTTTAGTTTTGCATTCTGCAAGAAGCAGAAAAGAATATTGTTTATTTGAACTTGTAGCAAATATTTACACAGATGTTTGTAAAGGCAAAGCTTTGAAAAGACAACAGGCACAAACATCACTGCAATATTAAGGAAGGAGCCAGAGTCACAGGGATGCTAGGAGTTAACCCAAACTGCCTCCCTTCCGCAGAAGCCAAAGGCTTTTGTGGCATCTTTATTCCCTACTATCACATGAGAATCTCCACATCTTCCAGATGGAAGGCAGCAAGGAATAGCTCCACAAGCAGTTTAAATGTAAGTTCCTTTCCACAGATTTCAGTCTAGATTCTTCACCCGCCCTCACACCTAACACCTCTCTTCACATATGCTATGGCTGTTTAATGTCATTCTACCCAGTTACCACTTTCATTTCAGTTTAGCTTCCATGATTACCTCATCTCTCATTTTTTTCAATCCTTGCTCACCCTCAAGAAACATGTTCGCTTTTTAAAACAAACAATAACCACTTGAATCAAGAAGTTATTGGCCATAAAAAAGCTCCTGCCACTCAACCATAATTAAAATCTCCTTTTTGGGCAGAAAGCATGAGCTTAAAATTCTTGGCTCTTACGGAAAAAGTTAATAAGACTAAAAAAAAAATAAAAATAGAAGGCTTAGAAAACATACATATTCTAGATAAATTTCTCCTTACAAGAGGTTTCGGAAAACAAACTAGTGTAGGCGACATCTGTAGGAGTTGTGGAGACCTAAGGCACAGCATGCTGCCACCCTTTTTTCTTAAGAAATCTTAACTTCTCCAGAACCAACTTCTTGTCAGTTATCTGGGTGGAAAAGGTAAAATACAAGCAATAACTTGAAGAGCTTCTAAACTGACACACCTAATTAGCACCCAGATTAGGTACCTATGCTCCTACTTCATACCATTCTAAGATCTTCCCCACTATCCTCACAGGGGCTTTTCACATCTTCATCTCTTCCAGATGAGAAAGGTACTGTATAGACAAGTATGGCATGATGACTAATATTCAGAGAGTTAGGGGACAGAAGCACAGGAGGTGAGAAAGCAGGACTTGTTTGGTCTTGTAAAGAGAAAAGCTACACAGTGAGGTAATTGCAGACTGCATCATCTCGAATAGGACTAACACAGCAAAGCTCTCCTCAGAAGTAACAGATGGTGTAAGAAGAAAAAAAAGGCTACAAATTGTGTCTGCATTTTTCAAGACAGGTATCAGGCAGGATTATTCCCACACAAAGACAGTGCAGTACTGGAACCACCTGCCTGCAGAGTTTGTGGTATCTTCACTATAGAGGCTTCAATGGAGTTCACTACACAAAACCAAAGCTGATGTTGGCAATGGTTCGGCAGGGCTAGAGAGCCTCCTTGAAACTGTAGCAAGTAACAGTTCACGATTTTTAACAATCAGCACCTCAGAAACTGAAGCAAATTTCAATATGGAAGTTTAGAAAATGATTCCAAACAAAAAGTAAAACCTGAATTATACCACACTACAGCCTGATCTATAATAAGAACCCACATCAGAGTGCAGCAAACTAGTTCACCCTCCCCTCACTGTTTGTTTGGGTTTTTTTTTTTGTCCATACTGATGACATTTAAATAGACCTTAAATAAAGGCTGTTGGTTGAAATCTACCTGTAACACTCTCAGTCAAAGAGAACTGATGAAGCACACAGTGCAAAAGCTGTAACTGTTGCTGTTCCAAACCTTTCTATCAGGAAGTTCTATATGCCATTGTTCACATGTAATTTAGAAAATAAGCCTCAGGGCTACAACTGCCGTAAGCAGCTACAGTCCTGCAGATTTAGAGACTTCACTTCAGGCTTTTAGTTTAAGTTGCTTCTGAAACAAGAATGCAGATGGAGCAGTTTCTGTTTTTCCTCTGCAGCCTAGAAAGCAGGCACCAGCCCCCTGAGGAAGGGCAATGCCGACCGCCGGCCATCGCCCAGCACCGCGACACACAAAGCACACAGCAGCCCACGCAGGCACGTGCCAGCAGACAACTCGCACGTCTTAATTATGCCGCTGGGCCTCTGCAGCTGAAAACGCAGTTCTGGTGTGAGAGACATCAAGGTAGGAAGGGAAAACTAATGCTCAGACAAAAGGACCGCGAGTCACCGTGCAGAACTCACACGTTTCGTTACCATATTACGCCTAAGATCGTGTCTAGGCACAGTGCAAAAAGCCCTTAACCCCGGTGTTCACACAGCTCAACCACAGATGAAAAGCGGAACGCAAGGATGTGACACGTGTTCCATCACAACCAGCTTCTGCTCCAAAGCCTCTCGACTACCGCAAGCGCTGCCACACAGCCCGCTCATCCTAACCTGAGTGAATACGAAGGGGGGCAGCGCCACAGCCACAGGACAGACCCACACGGGCGGGGCAGAAGGCGCAGGCTGCAGTCGGCACGATCCTTCCCTCTCGGGGCCGGGGCCGCGCCGCACCAGACAGCGCCGCCTGCCGAGCCGAGGGGCGCCTGGGGGTGCTAACGGCGCCACCCGCACAGCTCCGCCCGGCGGGCTCGAAATGGGAGCGCGCCCGCCGCCTCCCGCCTCAGGTGGTCGCGCTGTGACGGCTAAGGCTGCTCCTTGGAGAACCGGTCTGGAAAAGTGAAAGCACGGTCTTAAAAATCAACTCCGTTGATAAACAACGCAGCGTTCCACGGTAATCACTGCGCTTTGTTTTATGCAAATACATCCAAACACAACAAAGTTATGGAGCAAGCATTTCTTTACGAAGGGAAAAGTAGCTAACGGTGATCGGGGCCATCAGGGAGCTGCTCACAAGCGGTTCGTTTGTGCTGACGGGGCTGACAGAAATAACACTGCCCACGAGGGCAGTAACGCTGGTTCTGAGCTTGGAATGCTAACAAGGGGAAGCTGGAGGATCTGCAGCTCCCAGTCCAAATGAGATCTTTATTTAAGTTTTGGAACAGACGTTAAAACTTGCCCTTTTCCTTTCTTCTTTCTTTCTTTTCAATTTGACACCACAGAAAACTGATGCTGAAACTTCAGCAACCATCAGTAGGATGACTGATGAGGCAAGTATGTGGGGTTTTCTCCTCAGTAATTATCACTTATAAAAATGGAACGTCGCACTTACTGTGCATTTAGCTTTTTGGGGTTGTTTCTATTTAAAAAAGAAAAATGCCATCCTAATTTGAAGGGAGATGGTTAAAAAAAAAATAACAAAACCCAATTTCAAAAGACAGCACACGAAAAAGCTTCCCTCTCCCTTTATATCACATCATGAAACCTATGTTAGTAGGCTGCTAGTGAAAAGCAGCACACATTTAACTTAATATCAAGTTAACAGCTATTTTAAGTGTGCTGAAACACAGAATTTTTATGATCATGCTGGATTTTTCAAGTAACTGGACGATGCAGTTATCAAATGAACACATCCATAGGATATTCTGCGCGCTAAATTTTAAAGCAGCATTTCTCTTGTTAACAAGGACTAACAACTGACCACACAGAAGTCATAATTTTGAGCTAACACTGGGATCTTGAGCTTTTTCAAAATATTTCCCTCATTTTTTCACCCAGTTCCACCTAAATTTTTTGCATTTAAGCTCCTCTTTTAAATGCATTCTTAGTGAAACCAGCTGGAGATAGAGCACAAAAAGTCAAAGCAAGCTAAAATACAACCAAAGTACGTACTGATGAACATTTGTGAAAGTTCTGATGCCTATAGAAACAGTACACATTATATTCAGAAAGCAGAACTAATAAATTTGTCACCAGTTTAACAACATTCATAGAATAAAATAATCATCTTGCACGTCTTTTTAAATCATTAATATTAACTGCTGTCAGAAAGGGGGAAAAAAAAGATACCACAGCACCAGTACTCCCTCTCTTATGTCCAGATTTAGTGTAAAGGAAGCATCTACAGACTGAGGTAGGCTCCAAGTCTGAACCAAAATCCATTAATTCTAAGCAGGAAGATTCCTAAATGCCTCTCTGCAAAGCAAAATCATTTATATTGTATTTATGAAAAATATACACTTAAGCTGTTTTATTCTACTAGAAAAAAAAAGTGTCTACAGAGAAGAACCAACATGTTTGACTACAGGAAATGGGAGGCGAAAGGAAGAGTTTATGGAAACTACAGTACAATTTCTTTATACACATTATTTGGAAGAAAGGAGAATAAAATGAAAGGAATACACTTCCCAAGTACACTAAAAGCAGATATTTCAGTTAAAGAAAATCAGTGAATATTAACTGAAAGCATTTATTTTTTCAATCAGCTTTTCAGAGCAAAATGAAACAAAGTCTACAATTCACAAGAACAGAATCCCCTGTGGTTAGTTTGACTTCCAATCATCAAAATAGCCTGCTTAAATTTCAGACCTGATACACAAGTCCTGAAAGGCAGAGTGACAGTAGGAAATACATAAAGCTGTAAGGAGACCAGACCACAGGCAAAACATGTATAAACCCTGTTTGTGACGGAATGTTAACAGAAGTACTAAGGAAATACCACTACTAATGAGTAGGGAAAATGTAATAGAATAACATGCCTGCTTCCATTTTGAAAAACAAGCACTTGAATAAGAAGCATATAGAATAAGAGTTTTTTTTTTTTGTTTTTTTTTTTAATTTCAATTCTTCTGAATCACACCAATTGTTTGATATCGTTTCACTCTGACACACATTTTCACAACCTTCTGGTAAGTTTGGTAACATCCTCCACTTAAAATACAGTATAATTTAATAGCTGACAAGTTTTACATCCCAGACACAAAAAAAATACATACAAAGATGCCAATCAGCATTAAAAGAAAATTAAATTTAGATCACACTCATAGATTTCTGTATTTGTTGGCTAGTTTCAAGTTCAACTGAAGGCTGAGCTGTCCTTCAGATCTGCAGCCATGTGAAAATGAGGGACTTTGTGAGGTCAGAGAAACTTTCTGCATGTCCAAGCTCAGGGGAAGGCTGCAGCATTATATGAGGAAACCAAATGGCATTAAGGACCCACTGCAAGAAGAGCTTCAATTGCAGGGACACAATTAACCACAAGACTTAAAGCTGCAGGAAAATGAGCCACATTATTTCCAGTACTCATGGAAATACTTATTAATCTTGAAAATCTCTGTCATATAAACAGAAACTTTCTGTTCCCAACAGCCAAAATAACTGACTACTGAATACAGTTTATTTGAGCGTACCTTAATCACACTCAAAACGTCATTACACCCACATTCTTCTCTACTTTCATCTAGTCACAAGCAGTACCCAAGTGCCTTATTTATTCTGACTTTTCTTCCGTCACTGAATCCATGATATCCCACCAAAAAAAAAAAAAAAAAAAAAAGCCAGAAGATTTTACAGTGCCACATGTTAGCAGATTATTGCAACCAGAACAAATGCAGCCTGGGAGACTCACTTTTGTGGGCAGGCGAAGTCTAATGCGACAAACTACTTGCAGGCTTTTGAAATATAAGAAAGGAGACGTTTTCCTCATTTGTACTCAAGATTTTCAATTCTAACCCAATTTTGGTTCATGGAAAAAGCTCTCAATCAATCTCCATAACATATGTTCTGGCCTTCCTCACACAACACAAACTATTATTATAGAAACAGGGAACATTATCTGCTTCTCCACTAATACTTAATGAAGTTTCCATCATTGAGAGCAACAACTTGTTCTGTCCAAATGATTATGAGAGCAAGAACTAAGAAGAAGTGAATATTCACAACAGATTTTGAAAGCACTTCAGTGTACAGTCAGCAGCTCAAGTATGCATCCCAGAGTTTATGATAATGAACATGCCTAGCTCTCAGGTCAGATGAGTCTAAACACAAAAAACTTAGGGACTTAGAGATATGGCATTTGATCATTGGAGAAGTTTCTATTTCCCAACCCCTAATTTTTGATTTTGCTTACAACTTACTGGTTGTGTACAGGACAGAGTTGGGGGGAAGAGGGTGTTTTTAACAATTACCTATGTTATAATAATAAATATCAGAACACTTTTTCCTCTAGCTGTAAGCAAAAAAAAAGGAACAATTTCTTCTTTTACTTTTCAACCAACTACCCAAAAGAGGACCAAAGAACTATCAAGTCTATCAGTATGTGCAATAAACATGTAAAGAACATGTCAGAATTTGGGTGACTGTAGAACAATGCACTGTTCTTATGACACAATTTTCCAAACCTCCCAAAGAACACAGAACTAATTTAGTTTGGCGTTTCAATTTAGAAATGTTTCAAATTAGAAACATCTTTCTTACCAAAATAAGAAAATACACTGAAACCAATACAAATACCCACATGAATATGCAGAGCAGGATTTAGACTCCACTCTTTTTGTCCTGTATGAATTATCCATCACATTTCTATTGTACATTATTAAAGTGACTTGCTTTTTCATCCTCCCAACCCCCACATCTGTGCTGCTGTAATTTACGTGAATTGCAGTTAATGATCACTCTCTTTATGCTTAATCAGCATATCAATAATATACTCTGCACAGACTAAGTAGCTCTTCTTTCTTCCCCCTTTAATGAAACCTATAGAAATGGAGCTGGTATTTGACTGATTGGCATTACAAAAAGGTTGCCTAGGCAGGTGCTGAAGATGGTAGCAGGGGATACAGGCCTTCTGGCTGCTGCCAATCACACTTGAGCATCAGCAAAGCCAACTATTATATTTTTAATTCAGTTGCCTTGCTATCTAGAGGGGATGGTGCTTTGTACTTAAGAGATTTTAATAAGCTTGACCAGATCAGCGTTTGTGACGCCAAGGCTGTGGCTGCATGGGATGATTCAAGGAGAGATCACATTCTTACAGGGTGATATTACTAACCATAGTCTAAAACTCTGCCGCCAGAGGGTTCTTATGTGGGACACAAAAATCGTTGAATACAAATGAGCTATGAATCTTAACATGAATATTCAGGAATTTCTGGAAAGCTATTATTATATATGCCCAAATCAAATCAGACTTAAAAGAAGAAAGAATAGCCATTGAATGCTGAAAGTGACAACCAACCAGTTTGGATCACTTTGCTAGAAATCAATATCATGTATAGATCAGATAAAAACGACTAGCCTTCTAACAGGCATATTAAACACTTCAGATAAATTATTTTTACAAAATTTCTGTAAGTCACACTCCTCCATACATTGACATGTGCTGCTGCACACTGAAGAAGAATTGGCACAGCACCAGTATACTCATTTGTGAATCACAGCCTCAAGTGTAGCTCTATTAACTTTACCCTGTAAATCACCACTATGCTATTAGCAATCTTTCAGCGTGATGTGACATCTTTATTATAATGTTTTTCCACTAAAGTTTAAGTTCATATTTTAGTTAGCTCAGAGACAGATGCAGTCATATTTACCAGGTTTAATTAATTGACTATAAATAATGGGCTGTAAAAAGAAAAGATCCCTCTTTCATACGTTCAAGTTGTCACCATTTTACAGAAATATTCGAATAGGGTATTCAGTAGGATACATAACAGTATTTTCATGCTTTACATTGATGTTTCAATAGGTGATCTTACAATTTCACAACACTTTGAAGGGCACACTTCGAAGAGCCTTAGTTCTTCTACAAAAACACTCACAGTACACGATCTACATTAATTTACTATGTGATTTTTAACGAGGAATTTCACTACCTTGTAAGGACATCAGTAAAATTCCATTATTTAGTTTGGCTTCAGTGTATATGGATATTACAGTAAGTAAGAACAGCATGCACAGTCAAGAACAAGTTTTGCTAGAATTACCTGACACAAACTTGCAGAGGCTAGTAAAATTGTTTTGAGAGATCAGGAGGCTCTTTCTGATGGGGTAATGTAGCACAGCTGTTTCTCTTACAGCCCTCAAGATACCTCAATTCCCTACCAACTGCTTTAGGCACTCAAGGCAAGAGAGGCACAGCTGCAGGGAGCAGAGCAGTAGATCTGCACAGCTGCAAGACAAACAGAGCAGAGTAAAGCAGAGAAGTGCAGGGCAGCTGAGTGAGAAACAAACAAAAAAAAACCTCAGAGAAAAAAAAAAAGTTAAGACAAGAAAGGTTGATAAACTGTGGAGCTTGAAAATTGTTGGAGAGTTCCCTCTTAGACATCCTGTTTATAAATGTTTCTCGTTGGGAAAAGTCAGCAGGAACAGGCACTAGAAAGAAACTTGAACCCTCTTCCCCATGAGAATGGAACAATTTGTTCAGAGACACAGCAAGAGATGTGTAAACTCCGACAGTAAACCAAGACTTCATTCTTAGGTACTGCTAAGATACAGTATACAGTATACAGTACAGGTACATACTTAGGTACCTGTATAATAGTTAATAACCAAGAAGGCACTGCTTCAGTTTTAAAAACTGAATCCCACGCTCATCATGACTAGAAACAGTGTTTCCCAAAGACTTACAAGCAGCAGTACACCCTGGCAGAGGTTAATTTGTAGAGCAGGAGACAAAGGCAGAAAGACACGCAAAAGCTTCTAGGAGTCATCATTTAAAGATGGAGGACTGAAATAAGACCAGCAGAAGAGGAAGGAACCAAAGCACCACCATGTGTGGCGCTGTTCAAGTTACGGAGCAGAAAGAGAAGGAGCTGCAGGTCTTGGAACACATTCTTTCAGAGAAGGCTTGAAAGCACAGCCTTTTCTAAGGGCAAGGGAAGATTCAGGTATTAAGGCTTCAGTGTACCAGGTAGGCTTTTTTGGTCAGGAGACAAAATGCAGCAACTTGGGAATCTCCTTCAATATCTGCACTATGCAGTGTAGAAAGAAAGAATACACACCAGAACACATATACGTTTCACAGCAACACAGCAAGTTGAGGAGCGACCAAATAACAGTGCCACCAGACAGCTAGGCAATGACATTAAGCTGGCAAAAAACGGTGGCAAATGCTGTCTTAAAATAATAGCATTAGCAAACATTAAAGCACAGATTATTTAAGACTGCACTAATCCAGACAGAACGCATGGTTTCATTGAATCTGGATACAAAGTAAACATACAATCAACAAATTTACAATTAGCAGAGTGGCATGGATAGACGAGTATTTTACAAGTCATATAACTAGAAAGATTATCACAGTGGAGAGAAGAAATAATCAAAAATAAATGAAATGCTCACCTGTTTCCTGGGCTTACAGTAAAATATTCCAAAGGGAGCAATCTCCAAAAAGAGATTCTTCCCCCTGGCAGTCAGCTCTTAAATGGGTCTAAGAGAGGTGCAGCCAGGCTCCACCCTTTCTGGTCACACAGCTGAATTGCCTTCAACTGTGCTCCCAGGGCTGACTCCGTGCTTGCCTCAGGTGGTCAATCAGTGGTTCAGGCCGTGACTCAACAGTTCCCATACAGTAAACAAAAAGAAACTCTCAAGAATATGATTTCTTTGATAACATTATAACTAATAAATAACAATACCTGAAAAATTCAGCACAGACTTTACCAAATGAGTTCTTATATCACACAGTTTTTATTCACCCTTCCCCCATGATGTGACAAAATCATCAAAGCACTATTATAAAACAGTTCTGTGGTATCTCTTAGAAATATGCATTGCAATAGAAGAAGGAGTGGTGCTTAAAGACAGGTTTGTTCTTTCTGTTGTTCAGTGAACATTTTCTTTAAGAAACTCTTCATGGGGATTATACACAGTGTGTGATATATATTCTAGAGAAAAGGCTCCATAACTTTATAAACAATACATTTCAAGTTTAGAGCAGGCTATTTTTGAAGCTCCAAAGAACTACAGCTATTGCACAGTGTCCTCTGAAGAGGAAACAATGGTTAAATAGCACATTGGTCCGCAGAAGCACTTTTCCATTTCACAGTCTAGTGAACTCACCCCATGTGATGGGTAGGAGATCCAGCCCAGCTCCCCTTGAATTGTTTTTGAATCCAGCAGATTAACTACAAAAAGACAAAATGAAGAAGAATGAGTTTCATTTGCCTCTGTCCAGTTAACCTCAGTTACTTTTACTAAAAGATGTGTTTATTTGAGGATCTTGTGAAGCAGTTGATTTGTTCAGGTGGCCTGGCAGATAGCTACAAAGAAGAAAAAGACAGACAAATGAAAAGGATTGCCTTGTTTATCTTAAAACATGGTATGAACAGCAGACACAGGAACTTTTCAAAACAAAAAAGTGACGAAAATAAACAACGGATCTTTGTCCAAATTAATTACAGCAGGGGGTGGGAACAGAGCGGCTCCATCAGCTGCACAAACTACAGGGTTTCCCCCTTGGATGGATAAAATTTGGGTCAATGCATCTCAGTATGTATGTAAGATCTGAATATTTTAATCATTATTTGATTAAAGGCCTGTATTTGGCATAAATAATATTCTCAGAAAAAAGAATAAATAATGAATGCAGATTAAAGTCTTTCCCTTAAGCTCTTTCTTCCTTCTTATCTAATTTGTTCTCAAATTGTCTTGTAGTAGTGAACTGTTTTCTGAATGTCAAGTTAAACACCTTAAATGCAAAAATAATTATTTACAATGTTTCAAGTTCAGACAAAGCAACCTACGGAGTGCCATCAATTAATCACCATTATCTTTTTTGTTATTATTGTTTGATTTTATTAGATTTTATTTGCAAGCAATCCAAAATAGACTTTTTCCAGCCCATCTAATTACAATGTTTTAAAATCTGTTTTAAAATATGACAAGTAAAACAAACAAACAAAATATGGTGAAGGATATTCTTTGCTGTTTACTTACATTTTCACAAGCACAAAGATAAATTCCATTACAGTTTCCTAGCTAACCATTTATTCATTCACATGAAGCAGAACAGGTGCAAAGAAACATAAAGAATCTCTACAAAAATACAAGCCAATGAAGTATTTGTATAAAACACAACATTTTTCATGATTGCACTAATTAGTGCACCTTCAATATTTATTATCTGCAATTTGGACCCATTTTTTCTTTGCTGATTTGGCTTCTTTTTCTTTCAAAATGGAAATTACAGGCAACAAGGAAAGAAATCCCACCATACTCAAGGGAATTTTAACATCTGAGCATGATAGCTCTGCTAGAGGTGGCCACTCTGACAGCCTAAGCAGCTTCAGCTCCTACTGACAACAACGACCCTTCTCCTGACAACCTTGAAGGGTTGACACTGTTCCCAGAACCAGATGGTCTGGGTATATTGGTGCTAAAAGAAAATAGGACTAGGACTAGGACTAGGTGCAAAAAGAATAGGACTGAAAAGAAAAATGAGGGCAATTAACTATGAATCTGCTAAGTTGACCAATTTGTATCCTACGTGTATTATTTTGGCATTTTTCTTCTACTGGTTGTTTAATTTTGGTTATCACTTAAAAAAATAAAAAGCTTTTTTTTTTTTCCCTGTTATTGAGATGTACAACAAAATACACAGTAGGAAAATCCAGCAGACATACAGTACTAGAAATCAGACCATGTCATCAACAATCATAAATACATGCATTTGTCTGTGTATGTGAAGGTACCATATGTATATTTTCAGTGCTACACTACCACAAATGAGCTGCTGTTCCACCCAAGTGAGGGAAAAATATTTTCCCTGCAGTAATACACCACTTTAAAAGAAAACAATGGTATTTTGATTTTCTACCTATATCAGTAAGCAAAACATCTTTACTAAGCTTACAGAAATAGCATAACCCAACATCATATATTTCTTTAGCTCTTATTTTTATCAATCATTAAATTCTTAATCATCTACACAAAGAAAGAAATCAGTCAGTCTCATGTTGAGCGTGCAGGGCCCAAGGCAGACGTCTCTGAAGCAGGGTTTGCATCTCTAAAAAGGAAACACTAATAAGAATTCAAAAGGAAAAAGTGCAGTTCTTGCTTTTGTGACTACAAAATCCCACATATTGTGGATCTCCTGGGACAAGATGCTGTGCATCCGAAATACATGGTGATGAAGGAAGTATGACTTCTGAGGTAAATTACTTGGCAGGAAGTTGCTCACTCAAATCGCTCAGGAGTAAACTTAAGCAATATATTCATTCGTTAAGAATGAGCTCCTTGAAAACATGATTGCAGCCACTCTGGAATTTACAAATTCAGTCCAAATTCATCAATCTCATCTGGAAAACTACACAGGGAATTGTGCCACACCCTGGTGGTGGTTTTCCTCTCCAGACTTACCAACCAGCCTAGCAGAGAGAGCATGCCCTCAAGGTGCAGATCAGCACTCAGCATCACTGCCCACATCTCTCTGTGCCCCTGCAATGTCAGCTCCCTGCTGCTCTCTGAGAAGGTTCAGCAGATTGCCAAGTACTCCTGCATGAAGTACCCGCAGGCAGCAGAATAAGGACATGGGTGCCATTCAGTATTCAGTGTGCCCACAAAAGGACCGTGTTGGTCTAATGCCAATAGGTAGCTAAACTCCAGCATGGGCCCCACTACAGCTGGATGCCCCAGCTACAGGTTCAGAGAGCAGATATCTGTCACCACACTCTACCATCCCTCTAACAGGTGAAGCTTATAAAGCAAGCGAAATAGACCTATGACAAACACCCATGCCAGCACACTTTCAGTTAAGAAAGTTTGTAAACCAGAAAACAAAGTTCAAGCTTTTTCTCATCACAATTAAGGGCAAGAATTTTAACTAGTTCTGTTTTATAGCAAAGTAAATGAATCAGTAAGAGATCTCCCTCAGTCCTCCATTCTGATGTTGTACCTGGGATCTGAGCTTTGAGAGCAAGAACAATTTTTCAGAGTATCTCCTTCATTCCACTTTCCTCAACTTGTTCCAATTGGCACCTCTATGCCAACTATATGTACATGTTCATGGAGTCATAGAATGGCCGGGGTTGAAAAGGACCACAAAGATCATCTAGTTTCAATCCCCCTGCTGTGTGCAGGGTCACCAACCACCAGACCAGGCTGCCCAGAGCCACATCCAGCCTGCCCTTGAATGCCTCCAGGGATGAGGCATCCACAACCTCCTTGGGCAACCTGTTCCAGTGTGTCACCAACCTCTGTGTGAAAAACTTCCTCCTTATCTAACTTCCTCCTAGTATCTAACCTAAACCTCCCTGTCTCAGTTTTAAAACCATTCCCCCTTGTCTTATCACTATCCACCCTCGTAAACAGTTGTTCTCCCTCTGTTTTTATGCTCCTTTCAAATACTGGAAGGCCACAATGAGATCTCCCCAGAGCCTTCTCTTCTCCAATATATCTTCATATATACTTCACTACATTGTAGAAATATTTGAGACAGAGGCTTTCACACTGACCACAACAGGCCTGTGATTCAGATGTGAGTCAAAGAATCCAAGTAGATACCTAAAAAGAGTGGCATGAATATTCCCTATAGTGACAAAAATCAAAGCAGAGCTATGCTCCAGACACACTAATTTTGTAAATAAATACTTCTGTGCTGAACATACTTATCTGCTTTCATACTGGAGTCTTCAGTTTCCTCAACCATTTTTATTTGTATGAGAAGGAAAAAAGCTAGCCATGCCAAGTAATTATTTAGTATGTAGCAGAATAAAACAATGTTGTGCACAAACACCTATCTAGCCACATGGTCTTCAGTGATTAAAACGACTGCTATTTCCTGTTCTTTGGGGGATTTATTTATTTGTTCACTTCATGACATGTCAAGTAATAAAAGAAAAGAAAAAGACTCAGAGAGAGAAGACATCATTATATTGACCCTCTAGATATCTGTCACTGCCTGGTATCTTTATCACTGGTCTCATAAGAATCATATTATATGCAAGCAGAAACACACAGCAGGCTGCCTGAGTGCTCAAATTCTTTAGAATCCAACTGAAATTCATAAATACGATACGTTTTCTTTTATTAAAAAATCTGGGAAAAAAACGTATCTTCCACCAGAAGTACAGAATTTTTAATAGTATCTAGAATGCAAAACACATTTATTTTTCAAGTAGTTATCCAGAGAAATGTCCCTTCCCTCCTCCCCCCACCAAAAGAAAAGTTTCTGTGACACTGTTTTCCTCTGAATTCAGGATAGAGTTGAAGAGCTTGACAGCGATTAGTACAGACCTTACAGGCTGCAATGATCACGGTCCAAAGGCAAAACGATAGGGAACAGTAAAGCATTACTTTTTGTCATTATGAGGCCTTAAAATTGCCTATCATTCTAGAAACTGAAGGAGAAAATAACATTTCCCTGCATTGAGACTGAAGAGTTACAGAAGTAGAAAAAAGGTGGAAAAAGAGGAAAATCACAAAATACAAAAGCAACTGATTCATGTAATGATTACTCATTTCAGTGTGTTTCAACTCTGTAACAAAAGGCAATATTTGATTCACAAAACTGACCTGACCGATTCACAGAGTGTAATGCAGAGGGATGCGAAATCAGATCAACATCAGCAGGCATTTACCAGCATGATCCTAACAGACTTTTCCACACACAATTAAAGTTAAATGAAAACTGATATGTACACGTAGTATAATTGGTAGTAGCCATATCTTTAAAAGACACAACTAGAGAGAAGAGAGTTCTGGCTTCCCTCTTCCTCAACACTCTCCTCTCCAAGATGTGTACCTTCAGCATGACATTACTTGTAGGGCTTAAGAAAAGGCCCTTAAAAAAAAGAAAAGATCAGTACTGAGTGCTGCCCTGCAGCCTGGTTCCCCATAGCACACACTGCAGCTGCTACTGCCAAGCAACAGCATACCGGGCAAAACGTCTATTGAGAACATGTGCTCTCCCTCTCCTGCCTCACTATTCTGGCCCTCAGAGCTCACAGCTTCACTAGAAGGCATTTCTACTTCCCTCAACGTGCATTTGTGCCAATATGACTGCCTTCCTTCCCGCAGCTGGAGCAGACACTTGGATGTGAGATGCAGAGTTCACTCACTCCCTTCACCGTGGCATCATCAGGATGAATGAGGGCTGGAGTGGAATCTGACGTGCAGGCCTGCTCACACTATCAGGAATTGCTTCCAGTCTGAGAGTGATGGCAGAGGGCCTGACTCCAGGCTCACTAACAGCAGGCTTTATCAGGAGCCACGTCAGCAAAAGAAAAAGAACCTTAAAACTAACAAGATACCTGAATGCAAGGCAGTAGCGCTTCCAGAAACACGTGGAATGCTGGCTGCTACAATGATATGAGCATAGTATAAATTCAATCCTCAATAAAAAATGAACAAATAGATGCTGTGCCAGGTAGAACCATCCTGAGATAACCCTGACTTCCTGAGCAGTGGGGAGGAAAGCCTGCTAAGAGACAGTTTGCAACAGCTAAGCAATAATCTACAATCACTTCCCCACTGCAATGTATTTATGTATTTCCAATTCATGTTCCATAAAAGGAAAATGCAGAATAGCGGCCGATGATGTGAAATATGTGTGATTTATTTTTCCAACTAATTAAGATTTCCAATTGATAGTTGTTTTTTTTTTTTTTTAAAAAAAAAAAAAAAAAAAACCTCTATTTTGTCTCTTCTTGTTTGGTCTCAAACTGTCAGTTCAGAAATGTGCTGGTTATTTTAAAACATGCTAACAAATGGGAAAATTTACCATTTCTATGCAACCAAAAAGAAAAAAACGGTGAATGCCCATAATTGAAATGTGTCATGTAATTCTGAGCAGTAAAGAAAATACTTTGCGGCAGGAAGTCAGCCAGATCTTGGTTTTGGGGTGGGACAGAACGGAGTCAGGGCAGACACAGATACAGTTTCAGAAGGGCAGTCTAGTTCTGACAAAGGTTGCACCTGGATTTTGGTGCACCTACCAGCACAGGTCTAAGTCCTATCATTCTTTCCTTCTTGCACTAGTGGAGCAAAAGAAACACAAAGGGCTACAGCAGATCTGCTTTATAGCTCATTTATTCTGAGACTAGAGGCAACACCTACGGACAGTCTGGGCCCTGGTTATGCAGACATCACAACTTGGTGTGCTCACCGTGATTACCAACTAGGATCATGCTAACATAAAATCTGCTGAAGGATAATCCAAAAATCTTTGGGAAGGAACAACAACAACAATAACAAAAATAGAATCCACGAAGCAACAACACTAATGAACTCAGTACTCTTCTCATGGAATCATGTTTGCCAATGAAGCCTGCTTCCAAGAAGCAGATTTGGGACCTGATTTTCTGCTTGTTCATTAATAAAAAGTCAAGTCTCCTGTGATTTTATGGTCTTAAAGTGTTGCAGTGAAGATTTAATTATTGCTGCAAATGCTCAGAAGGAAATGACCTTAGCATAAGAGACATGCTAAGGGCTCACATTTAAGCTCTGCCTTTATAGCTTTGTCCCCCCCACGCCTGGGGCGCTCTAGGAAGAAAAGTAGCACTAAGCAACATAAAATAAATCTAAAAGCAGGCAGTAGAAAATACTTTGTAACACAATTCAATTCAAGCACCAACAAAGCTTGGTCCATTCACCTGACCATTCTCATCCATACGGGAGATTTCTCACCTAGATTCCTGCTACAGCTCAAAGCCAGACTACCGTCCTGCGAGAGGCACAACACTGTGAGGTCTGCACTTTCAACCTTTCTTGCCTATGCCATTATACTGTACAATCAAATATGATTTTGTGCAGAGCTTTCCAAATCTGGCAACTGTCATGTTCAATCTGTGGTTAAATTGCTGAGTGAAGAACTCCACCAGGGTGGGGGCAAGAGACGAACAAACAAGGGAAAACCAAAATTAAGTTAAAAAACAGTCGCTCTAAAACTGAACACAGGAGTCTTCACAGAAGGACTCTGGGTAGCCCAAGCCTCTATTCTTTTCCTTTAAATGTTATATAAATAATTTACAAGCTATTTCCAAAATTAAAAGATTGTTACAGTTTTGTTTTTTTTTCTTTAAAGAGAAGGCTAGCAATATGTGCCAAGTTACTCTATTAATTATTGCAACTGTAAAACATCAAAACTTACTACGTCAACTTGGATAAGTTCTATTTTCACAGCAGTATTCTCTGCCTTGCAAGAGGAAGGGTGTCATTTTCCTCCCAGATCTCACTCTCTTCATCACACGGCTGACACCAGATTTAGGCACCTCGGTTTCTCCTACAGCAGAACGCTGAAAGAGCCAAAAGGGGAACTTTGTTGCAAGTTTCTCTCAAAAGGCTGCCATAAAAGAGGGAAGGCAGCACAGCAGTGAGCAATGCAGGAATGCCTATAAATAAAAGCACAGACTGTAAAGGAAAGCAGGAAAGATTTCAGAAAGCAAGCTGGCAGAAGTACACTGTTCCTTAGCAGACAAAACTGGAACTAATTTCAAAGTAGAGTAGAAAACTACTGAGCATTTTGCTGCTGGAAATCTTGGGAGTGTTCACATAACTCCAGAAGCCCCCTGCCCATCCTGCCTTGGAGGGAACTCAGGCAATAGCTGTAAGGCTGTGCAGCATAGGTGAGCTCTGATCTTACCCCATATCGAGTCTACAGGTGTGCAGACACACTCAAACCTACTAACGTGGCACCTCACAGAAGCTATTCTGGCTGCTGTGAAGAGAAAGCAGAGATAGGCAATTTGCACAGACGAAGATGTGAGAATTTTAGCAGGAGTGAGGTGACAAATCTGTACGCTGCTTTTTTCTGAGGGTACCTGCCTGAATTGGCAGCTGCCTGGTTTGTAGAAGAACTTCTCACGGATGAACGCAGACAAAATAGATTTTCCTTCTTTTTTATTACTTTGAAACATGAGAGTTCTCTTGATATTGTTAAAGTGGTGTAAAGCTCAATTTCCAAGTATGCAAAAACATATGACTGGTGGGCTGGAATGCAATGTTTATCAAAAGGGTCTAATAAGATTTCAGTTTTATTAGGCTATTTCCTGTAAGCTGATACACGCCAGTTCTTTTCATTAAGACAAGGATATCAAAATTAAAAATGGATTAACCTAATGGGTTCCAAATTACTGTGTTGCTTTCACTTCTTTGCATCCAGTTTTTTAAACCGATTCCAACTGGTCTTTTTCCAACATCTCCTACAAGAGGCATAAACCCTTAAGGCATCTGAGTTACTGTTCAGCTGAACTCATGCTGCAGTCCAAATCCTCTGAATCTCATTCTAGCCTACTATTATGGTGTTAAATCTGACATCAGTGAAGCATGGTGTTAAGCATCTAAATGCAAAACAAGGGTCACTGTGTTAAAAAGGAATTTAAATGTTCAAACCCAAGTTCAACTTTCTTAGAAAAAAAAATAATCATAAAGTAAGGGCGAGGTTCAAATACCTACACAGAGGCTCCTCGCACCTTTCAGCAGCTGAGAATTCAGTGGCTCTGTCCCAGGGTGGAAGACCAACCCTGCTGGGCTTCCCAAATCCTGAAGCACCACATGCCTAGGTCTGGGCAGCCCAACCTAACAGCAAACCAATTACTAAAATTATTTTAAGGAGATTGAAAGCAGGAATCCTGTTTGAGAAAGCTTCCGACAAGGAAAATTTTCTAAAGGAAAATATACATATATATGTTGCAACACAGCGTCCATGTTTATTTTAGATGAAGTGAGAATCTCAAAAACTATTTCGACATGTTCCATTTCTGGAAGTTTAGACACCAAAAAGCATCACAGCAAAGCTATTTGACCACAGGGTACCAAGGACTACAAGTTTCTAAGTTCTCACAAATTTGACTGCAGTTCAAAAGCAATGAATGACCAAATAAATAAATAAATCATAGCAAATAATCAGTAGTTCTTTGATACAACTTTTTTGAGACAGGGACCAGAGCACAAGTCTGGTGAATGACCATTTGTTTTATTTTTTTACAACAGCTGTGATATCCCCAAAGCAAATCAGGTGGCTGCATGCCAAATTATACTGGGGAAAAAAAAAAAAAAAAAAAAAAAAAATTGTTTCTGTGATATTACTCATAGGACACAGGGAAAAAATATATAAATATTAAAATAATATATAATATCATCGTTCAAAACAGAAATAAAGACTTTTTAAAAAGTTCCTGAAAGCCATGAAATATGACATTCAGAAAGCCATCTACTCAGGGGTACCTAGATGGAGTTTTGTCAATCTTTTCTTGTCTACTTACATGAATCAAGGGTGCCAGTTCACATGAGCTATGAAATGCTTGAGGGCTTACACAGCCACTCCATAGATAAAATAAACCCACAGAACAAATGACTAAACATCCTGGTGCAAACTGGGGGAGTAAAATGCCAATAGCCTATGAAATCTCAAGTGTCACGTTGAGAAAATCAAGATGCTAAAACCAGTTTTATTTTCCAATACAGTGATGTCACCAACATGATATTTTCATTGTTTGCCAGGTTAACAGAATTTATGGAGGTAATTAATGCAGAACATGTGTGCTGAGCTATCCATATGAAAAATGGAATTGCCCCTGACTTCATTTGCTGCCTTTGCAACCAAAACCCTGCTAATGTTTTTTTTCACTATTTCCATATGTGAGAAATACAAATATTTATAACAAAGGTAAATGCTTAAATGACTGTTCTATTCCCATCTATCCATAAGCCACTTTTTTCAGACCTTGTCTTCTGCTTATTCTTCTGCTTCCATTACCTTCCCACAAAGGGCTCAGGTTTCCATTAAGCTGCACAAACTAAGCATGTAGCTCTCTTCTCCAGAACCTTTAACCAAGGAAAGCATGAATAACTCCTACCTCAGTTTCTTGAACACACTCTGTCCTGATTTAATACAGCTTTTAGGACCAAAACAACCAATTGTGTTAAAGGCAGTGACATTAAATATGTAGTTCTGCACTTCTCTGCTCATCCACAAGACTGTCGCACCTTGCTTCTCCTGGAAGGCATGATTTGGTAAGGAGGAACGGACACATCCTCAAAGCCAGTTGAAAAGGAAAACACAACATGTTTTCTTCCTTTGATTCTGCATGGTTGAAATGTTGATTGAAAGTTGATTGAATCTTGAATTCTTGATGTTGAGAAGGAAGAGAGAAGAAAAATGATGGGCACGTGAGAAGAGCTACATGGCAGTTGGCGGGGGGAGGGTGAGGAGGAACAAAGGAGGTCAGTGAGGTTTTCCTACAGTTGGCTCACCTCCAGACAATTTGGAGATGATATTTTCAGGCATGATTTTTTCCCTACCTAAGACCCTCTTCTCCAGGTAATCTGACTTGCTGTCATGGCTAGGACGTTTGTCCTCTGAGGCAAATCGTGTGTGGCAGAAAAGTCTTTGCAAGACAAGACCCTAATGTTCTCAGAACCTGTTTCAATATATGTCACTGTGTGTCACGAACAGTAAGAATGGATAGACAGGAATTGTTCTTCCTTTAAAATGAAATAAAAAAGGAAAAAGAAAAGCACTGTTACAAAAAGAACAAATGGAATGGTAAAAATGCTTCTACCCTTTCTAAACTGCAGTCTGTTGAAATTCACCTCTGGTAAATCATAGTGGTGAAGCTTACTAATGTAAACAATGCTTAGACTTTCAGGGTGGCAAGGAATTTCTTAATTTGTGCTTTGTTCAGTGTTCAGATCACTGTCAGCACTGAATTCTGGGTGCCTAATGGTGTCACTAATTTGAGAGAAAGTTTGGATGTCGGTCTGATTCAGCTCAAACTTTCACTTCAATTTCTGTTTTTCCTTCTCCGAAAGAGATCCTTCAAAAAGCCCTGTCCTCAAAAAAAGAAAGGAAAAAAAAAAAGCAAACAATGCAAAACCTCTGCCTGCTTTCCAGCTCCTCAACAACTAAATCAAGGGACACCGCATCGCTTCTTGCTATTTGTCACTGCAGACTTTATGGGAAGCCTACCGTGAGCCAGAAGGTTTTCTGTCGGTTTCATTATTTAAACTCTTTATGCTCAATTTCCTAGAAAATCCTCCTTCCTGAGGCAGAAATTTAAAAATAAAATAAAATAAAATAAAATAAAATAAAATAAAATAAAATAAAATAAAATAAAATAAAATAAAATAAAATTGTATGTGTGGAATCTGTGCTTTAGAAATTTGAGGGTTTTTCTTTTGTTGTTGTAGTTGTTGTTTTTCCACTATTATTAAAAAGCAAACAAACAGAAACTGACCAATGCAATTTGAACTTGTCCTTCCAAATACAGATATAAAAATGTCCCAAGAAACCAGCTGGCCAAAAAGAAATCCCCATCCCTGCAGCATATGACACTAAACCGCCCTGACTGAATCTTACCGTTCACCCTATTGTTTGCTTAATTGCTCGGAAGTTTCTACCACTGTTCCTTCAGTCTGCTATTATTCTTTCATCAATATTTCTCCAGCAGATTAATGGGATTTTCCTCCATATTTTGCCTGGAACAGCGGGATACAGCAGTTTATGAAAAAAAAAAGGAGCGTGGTGCTAAAGTTTCTGCTTACAGTGTGCCTACTTTAATAACGTCTCTGCACATTTAGGACTGTACGCGCTGGTGGTTCATTCATTCCGCCCATCACTCACATGGGCTGGGATTCTTTTGTCACTGAACTAAGATTTCTTTCAGACAGGATTACCTCTATTCCTATATCTTTATTTCTTCCATTCATTCGCCGCAGAAATTTCAAAGGAATCTTCAGTCCAAAGGACTGAATTTCAATTTTACATCAGTTGCACACTGCAAAATAAGCACTCGCAAGCACCTAAAAACTAAGCAGCATGAGATTGCCAGTGGGGAATACGATCCTAACCCAGCAAATTACTGCCACTTTCTATTTCCAGAAATACACCACAGGGAGTTCACATCTCGTCTTTTGAATTAAACTGAACTAAACTCTGTCAAGTTTTGTTTCTTATTTAGAAAAATTCAAACGCATATAAAAAAAAAGCTACAGCTCAAAGTTTATGGAAATAAGAAGGGCTACATCACTTAAACGAATGTATAGCAAAAACTTAGCAGCAGTCATATGCATTTGTACACAAAATGTTCCATTTTCTGTGTCAGCTCTTACTGCAAGATTTTCCTCCCTCATAAATAGATTTTCAACAATTTTCAAGAACACTTCAACAAATCAGGCTCCTTTTTGGAAGAAAGAAAATGTTTAAAATAAAAAAGAATTAAAAAAAGAAAAAAAAAAAAAGCCCTACATTTTATGGCAGGAAAGCAACTCTTGAGATGCTGAAATTATCTGTTAGGAAAGTGATGGGCTTAAGAGATCTCTCAGCTCCACCTCTGCAGGTTAATCTAACACGCCTGCAAAAGTCCAGTTCATTTTGCACCTTAGGGCAGCAACAGGACCCGTCTGTGTTTCAATACCAACCACCTCCACTGAGAATACTTTTGAACCTTAACCGAAAACAAGGACATGATTGTATCTCTGCTTTATTAGCAGCATTTAATTAATTAATTGAATGATTGAAATCCAACAACGGCCACAAAGCGACGGCACCTCCCTGAATTGCAGGTACCCTATGGAGCTAACACAAGCCCTGCACAGAAAGCGACAAACCGTAGGGCTGGATTCGGTAACAGCTCTGTAGTGACCCTCACTGGTGATAAAATCCAGAGCTCTGAAAACAGGAAAGCGAACACTTGCATCTGTACGTCCAAACTTTCATCAAGCGGGGATTACAAGAACAAGAGCCATTACGTACGCTCCTGGAGGAAAACTTACAACTTCTGAAACAGAATCAGGAGTAAGTACACTAATAGCAATGTCCCCAACTCCTGCAAATAATAAATGAATAAATAAAACTAATCTGTGGTTTTTCCCCAGGTGGCAGGGAAAAAAGTTTAGGTTCAGTAAGAACGCACACCTGATTTGCAAAGACTGTAAGCGATTTCGTGTGCCTATTGTCTGCGTGATGGCTCCAAAGCCTCATTTCCTACAGAGGAAAGTGCAGAAAAGAGAGTTGTAACAACTATGTGTCATTCGACTGGTTCGTTGGGCAGCAAATATGTCACATCCAAATTAACTGCAATAAGAATTAATTGCTGTGTCCAATTGAACATCCCTGCGCTTCAGACATCTGCTTTAAGTTTGTCGTGGAGAATGAGGCGATTTTCCTTTTTAGTGCACTGCACTGACATCAGCCGCAAGACGAGTTTCAACCATAGAAAAGGAAATAAATTATTCCACTTGTGAGCACCCCCTATCAGAAATGAGGGACTTGCCCAACTTCCTTCTATTGTTGCACAACTTTTAAAATTATCACCGTGTGAATTTTAAAGCACAATCATTGTTTTTCTCATTGTACAGCTTAGGATTAAGCACAACAGCACTGGGTAACAGCTGTATGAAAAACAGCATGCTGGAAACCCACCAATCCGAGCTTAAATTCAAGAGGCATCACGTTAAGGTTTCTAAACTGACTTCTGACATCCTTTGCAGGGCAACACACTGCAGCGAGCTACGAGTGCCAGCAGGGAACGTGTCACTATATGGGAGGACTTCCTCTGCCCTAATGATACCTGACACACGGCAAGGTGAGATCTGCACTAAGCATTGCCCTGCGCCATTCCCTTTTGATCCAAAGTCTCCAGTGCTTCCAGCCCTTCTCCAAATTACGTGGGTAAGTTGGTCAGGCACTTTGCTCCACGTGCAAATGTTGCCTTTTTCAAAGCCTTGCCAACGGCTGTCACTGCTACCAAGGCGCAGTGTGCTGCCTTCAGCAACTTTAAGTGCTAACAGATAAAATGGTGAACTTAATTGCGCAGTTACGCAGAGCTCTGAGCTGCTGGTGAATGAATAAAAGCTGAAACCACATCTCCAAAGCCAACACAGACCGAAAGTAGAGGCTGATTGGAACCCTCTTGCTGTTAACCAAAACAGACACTACTGAAACCACGCACTGTAAGCAGATTTACCGTATCGATCGTTTGGGAGCTGTGTTCGCAAGAAATTAATTTTATGCTAGATTGAGAGGTTACAAGAAGTTTTCTGTCTGCACAATCAAAATATTATTGAAGCAATTCGGGTTGTCAGTAAAAGCTTAAACAAATTTGCTGATAATCCTGTTAATGACCTGGGTCAAGTGTTAACTGTTGTGGGTTATAAAACAGCGAAATTAAGGCTGCTGGTACCCTCGGGCAGGCAATATAGTTACCGGAGAGACAGAGGAAAAATTATTAAATTACCAAATGACAGAGCTCAGTCAATTCCTTGAAAGCCCAGGAATTATTCATAGACAAATTGCTTCTTTCTAGGAAAAATAATAAAAAAAAAAAACAACACCCTCCACCCCATGTGAAAAACATTCAGAAGGACGGCACAGCAGAATATGTGGTTCCTATGCGTTCAGAGGGTTCTGCTCGTGACTTCAAACCTGAGGATTGGACGTTAAATCTCCCCGACATCTTTCTGCCCCTCAGAAAATGGCACACGCTTTGACACCACACGCAGACAAGCCTGAACTTCAGAGAAGCTCCCTGACCCTCAGTGACTATGTAGGGAAAGAGCACACCGTTTGCAACAAGCATGGCAGGGTAGTTAACAATAAACTTACTGGAAAATGGGTTTTATCAAGAAAAAAGCCTCAAAACTTTTCTGGGATGAAGGAAGTTAACAAATATTCCAACTATCCAAAATAATAATTTTAAAAAGGGGTAAAAAGAACTGCACTTACTGACAGAATGTAAAGTAAGGAAGTAAGCCAACAACTCGCCTTCAGCCCCTTCCATCCTTTTCTCCCTTTTTCCCATCCACCAAAGTATCAGCACTAGTTCAAACAGTTGTCAACTTTAATATTAACTCTAAATGTTAACAGAAGTTGGATTTTCAGAACAGAAGTCATTCTTTCAAGTCAAATAAACGTAGGACATCTCTCTGGTAGCCCTGAGCGTAACCCTTTCAACCTATCCATTGTGACATTCACGTCCCTCAGAAGTTACACAGAGCAATAAGAACACACCAGAAATGAGCTTCATCCTTTGTTACAATGATCCACAAGTTCCACAGCAGCTTCATATTAAAGCGTATGAAAAAAATGTGTGCGTGCTTCGCCACAAGCCTATGTTAACAACCTCCATTCAAAGGGTCTGGTTCCTTCCTAGGGGCAGAGAAAGAAAACTTTTCTAAATACCCCACGGAAACACAGAAACTTCTAACTCGAGTTTGGGAGGGGAAGGAATTAACACTGACAGCAGAAGTGGTGAAAAAAACATTATTTAAAAGAAGAAAGCAATCTTTTGGCATTATTTAAAGCTCCATGCTAATGCCTGACTTGTTAAACAAATTAGCATCAGCAAATCATAATTCGGATTTCTCAACTCATATGATCAGCCCACATACACTATAAATAAAGTAATTAGTGCGCTTTCCTTAGCGAAAACAAACAAACATTGAAGCTGCTCCCATTTTTTAAAGAAACTCTCAGCGTTCTATCTTTTTTTTTTTTTTGCTTTCTGAAAGGAATAGCAGAACCCATCCCTCAAGAAAAGCAAGCCTGCAAAGCCAGTCACCATCCCGTCACTGCATGCATGTTGCTTTTTGCAACCCAGGCTGAAAATATGACGGATGTGTTCCTGAAACTGAACACAGAGAGCAGAAGCAGTACCTACTGAAGGCAGACTCAGACAAGATGCTTAACATGTCTTCTGCACTATTATTTATTTTTTCCTCCTCTCCCGGTTCTCCGTGCCAATGGTTTTAAACAAAGAAACAAAAAGTATCATTAGCAAAGCTGAGTGCCCAGCTCCCGTTTTGGCAGGCTTTGCTCAGTGTGTGAGCTGAGTTCGTGTGCCGCTGCTGCGGAGGCAGAGCTGTGCTGCTGGCTGATGGACCCCCAGCATCCACAACCCGCTTTTAGCCATGAGACAAGGGCACCCCCCACCATTGCTCTTGCTTTCCTTTCTGAAAACCATTGCTGAAAGAGACAAAGCACAACAAAATATTACACATATGTGAACTTAGGAGTAAGCAACCGCTACCAGCATCTTCCTCCAGGTACCCTGGAAAGCATTGCCCATGCAGAACAAATTTACATAGAGCATACAAACAGACTCGACATTGTTCTGCAAGCACGACGGGACCACCGCTTCCTCCCAGGATTAAACTGACTAACTTCGGATTGCCCAGTGTCCCTAAAGTTTTGGTCTTTCTGTATTTGTTGTATGCGATATTTTTTTTTCCCAGAAATCACTTGAACCTGTTATCTCACTGCCTGCAAACAGCCAGAATACCACCAAGTACATCAGCATCGTTTGCACGGGAGAACTGGTTTCAATACAGCTTTTCTATGTGCTTTCTTGTGGATGCCGCAGCTCGGGCAGGTGCAAGCCCCGCACTCCCATTGGGCATCACAAGTTCTCCGGAGCCGCAGGCTCTATCCCAACTGACTCTATCGGCGGATGCGATAGCAGCGTGCACCCTGGGCACACAGATCGCACCCTGCGGGCAGCGGCCGCATCCTCCTTAGCACGGGGTCGGGGAAGCCCGAGCTTTCCCCTGAAGTATTGCGATTACTTTCCCCAACAGCGCCCGGCGGTCATCATCTCTCTCCGTGACCCAGCGTGCGCGTTCATCAAATGTCACCTGAAAAAAAAACCGCCACAGCGAGGGAGAACAAAACGCCCGTGCATCGCCGCTGAACAATCGCGCACGTTCACGCACCATCAGCTCCGAAACCGACGGGAGAACGCCGAGGAACGCGGAGGAGATCTGACAGGGGCTGAGCGGCTCTCCGCTATTAATGAAAACTTGGGAAGCGCTCGCCGCACGCCCGGCACCCGCACGCATCGCGGCGCTCGGGGCGAGTCGGAGGGGCGCAGCGCTGTGGCACCGTTTCACCCGCCGAGAGAGCCGCCCCAGTCCGCGGCGGGACCGGCACCTGCCGAGCGGGGTTTCCGCACTCCGGCGCTGCTCGGGCTCTCCCGTAGCTCTGCCGGGAGAGACCCCGCTCTCCGCTCCCCAACTTTCCTCGGGGGCCGCCGAAGCGGCTCCCTCCTCATCCCCGCACCGGGCGGCGGCCGCGCTGCCTGGCGAGAGCGCTCCCTGGCCGAAGGGCGGCCGCCGCCCAGCACCACCGTAACGCGCAAAAAAAAAAAAAAAAAAAAAAAAGTGAATAAATAAATAATAATGTAGAAATAAACGGAAAATCGGGGCCCGCCACCCCGCGGGTCCGGCTCACCTTCGTTGCCGGGGCGGGCGCTCAGACGCCCGGCGGAGCCGAGGGCAGCGCAGAGCAGCAGCAGCGGCAGGCGGCGGCGGTCCATGTCGGCGGGGCAGCAGCGCGCGAGCAGAGCCGCATGTCTCCGCGCCGCATGCCACCGCTCCGCGCCCGCTCCGCTCCGCGCCGCGCCGCCGGGACCATGCCCCGCGCCCGCCCGCCCGCGCCCGCCTTCGCGCGGCGCCCGGGAGGGGCCGCCCCCGCCCGGCCCCGCTCCGCCGCCGCCGCCGCCCCGGGCCCTAGCGCCGCCCAGCCCTCCCGCCCACCGCCCGCAGCGCGCTCCCGCGGGGCCTGCGCGCTCCCGGCTCGGCCGCCGCGCTGAAGGGGGTCGCGCACGGCGGCGCTGACCCCGCGGGGTGGGGGGGGAGAGGGGTGCAAAGAGGAGCCCCGCTGTTGCTCCTCACAGACGCGTCCTTGGTGATGTGCAGAAGTAAGGCGCGTTTGAAAGCAGTCCGTGAGCAAAGCGCTTTGCCTCGGTCCTCTCTGCCCCTCGCAGGCTGCAGGATGTCCGTCCCAGCATCCCGAGGTACCGGGCTGACCCAGCTCCCCGTCCCCAGCGACTCCCAGCCCTCTAGAACTTCTCCGCATGTCTTAGCTCCCACAGGACTTGAGCCTCTCATTTCACAGCCCAGTGTGTTAAAACCCATACAAACCATCCTCTTGTCCTCCTGTGTTTTAAGGTCAGCTCTGCCAGCAGGACAGCGCAGGCTGAGCTGTGGCCTGCAGTACCCAGCTCCAAATCAGCCCCAGGCATGCCACAGAGTCGCACCAAGGTACCTTCCTGCCCCAGCAAAACAAGGACACTGGCTGCAGAGCTGTGGCAAGGGAATGCTGCTGCTGCTCAGTTACACTGGTGGTGCCTCAAACTCTCTGGAGTGGCTCCACCAGGCTTGCGCTGCACCAAGGGACAAGGCCATGAGAAGCCAGCCTTGCTCTGGTATTTTAATCAAGGGAGTGCAGCTTAGGACGTGAGCATCACTTTCCTTCTCCGTTCCTGTGTCAGGTTTGATTATTCAGTCGGACTAAAGTACGGTCTTCATCAAATATAGTTGCATCTGTTGCATCATTTCTCCAACCCTTCCTTTTGCTCATGCTTGTATTTAATACTGACCCTGCCTATTTAGGTAAGGTAGGTGAACAATACAAGTGGTGATGCACTAGAACAAGTTGCCCAGAGAGCTGGTAGAAGCCCTGTCCCTGAAGATGTTCAAGATGAAGCTGGATGAGGTTCTGAGCAACGTGATCTAGCTGCAGCTGTTCACTGCAAGGGGGTTGGAGTAGATGGCATTTAAGGGTCCCTTCCAACTCAAAGAATCCTGTGATTCTATTTTCTTTCTGGTCAGATTTTCAGGAGAAGCAAGAGGGCAGCCCTGGGCCCTTGAGCAGGTGTCCCATCCCATTCAGTGGGTTTCGAGGGAGGTGAATCTTTTTCTACCTCCTGAGTCGCACCTCCCCATGTCAGCAAGGGGCTGCTACCACGATGGTGTCATCCAAGACTAGGAATAATATACATCAATTCATTGAGATCTTTCTGAACAACTAACAACTACTTGGACGCAAACTTGGCTAATTGGCTAACTACAATTAATAAGCTTCACAGGTAAGACAAGTAAAAGAGTAAAAGAAGATAAAGAGAAAAGATAGAAAACAAGAAGGAAGGACAGACAGATCTACAAACACAGCAAAGCAAAGCGGTTCACCACTCCTAAATCCGGGGATGTCTTGGCGTCAGCTGCTGATCTTCAGTCTGATGGGTCGTCAGAGGTTGCGTTGTTCTGTTGATGATGACTAATGATGACAGTACAAACTCTTCTTTATAGTCTGAAGTGGTCAAGTCAGCTCTTTCAGAGTGACAGCTTCTAGCTTTGGGATCTCAGCAGGAACTCCTTTGTTCCCAGGCCTAGCAAATTTAAGTCAGCAGATAAGAGGGAGCAGGGAGACGCCTATCTTCACAGGGTACAATGGTATCAACTCCCAGGCTCCCATATCAAGCTGGAGTTATTTGTTACAGGCCAAGTCTTCAGACTGTAAACACTCTGAGCACTCTCTTTCAAAGGCAAACAGCTCCAGAGAAATACTTTCAGGTGTCCACAAAGTGATGTTGATTGCCTCAGGTTGATTTGGGACAGTCCTTACCAGTCTCAGGCAGCAGGCACCTTCTAGGGCAGAAGGAAGAGCAGGGTTTTCTAGATGTGCAGTTAGCCACCTGTAGCCCAGGGAAGCTTCGCGTTTATCAGATCTCACTCCATTACACTTCTAATTTATTTGACAAAGATGTGTTTCCACAGCAAAATATCCAGGAAAATCACTTTCCCCAGTACTAAAAGCTTTTGTTGATGTTGTTGTTGCAGCACCCTATCTAACCATTTCTACAATTCAGTTGCCTTCCTTGAGTTCTTTTCATATAATAGAGGACAGTGCCTGATGTAAAACACTATCACGTTCTCATAACTGCTAGTTTTGACCTGTATGGAGCTACATCTTCATGACTTTAGGTTAATACATTTTGAAGGTGGAAGAAAAAATGTGCAGGAAGATTTCTGAGCAATATATGTGTGTATGTATTATATATATGTCTATTTTTAGTTAGTGGAAAAATTAATTCCGAAGAAGATATTTCTTTTTCATTCTTCCAGCTGTATGTATAAAACATTTGCACCTTCCAGCTGCAGCACCATTAGAGAGGACCCTACCTCATTCTGCTCTTGCTTCCCCTCAAGGAACAGCAATGTGAACACCCATCATAGAATTATAGAATCATAGAATCGCTCAGGTTGGAAAAGACCTTAAAGATCATTGAGTCCAACCATGACCTAACCGTGCTACCCTAACAACCCTCCGCTAAATCATGTACCTGAGCACCACATCCAAAAGGTTTTTAAATATATCCAGGGATGATGACTCAACCACCTTCCTGGGGAGCCTCTTCCAGTGCTTAACAACACTTTCTGTAAAAAAATTTTTTCCTGATATCCAACCTAAATTTACCCTGGTGCAGCTTGAGGCCGTTTCCCCTCGTCCTGTCACCTCTCACAAGTGAGAAGAGACCAATCCCACTCTCACTGTAAGCACCTTTCAGGTATTGGAAGAGAGCAATAAGGTCTCCCCTCAGCCTCCTTTTCCCAAGACAAAACAGCCCCAGTTCCTTCAGTCTCTCCTCATAGGGCACGTTCTCCAAGCCCTTCACAAGCCCTGTTGCCCTTCTCTGGACCTGCTCCAGCACCTCAATATCCTTTCTGTACTGAGGTGCCCAAAACTGAACACAGTACTTGAGGTGAGGCACAACAGTGATTCTCTGGAAAAGGAGAAAAGAGAGAAGCAACCAAGTGGCAAACCTCGTTCTTCTTCTCTTGGGAAGAACACCTGCCATTGTTCTGCAGCTAGTTCGTGACCACAAGCATCAGAGGCTAAAGCACAGCCCTCTGCTGATGCCACAGCACATGCTCCTCTCAATCTTCTGGGCCACACACTAATGCTGCCACAAGAGATATACACCAAACAGCCTGCCAGGGAGGGACAGAGTTCTTCAAAGGGTTCAGCCAGTGCCTAACCCCAAGCAAAACATCAGTCCACATTTCACCACCTTGTATCACCCAGTAAAGCTCAAAGTAACCAGCATCCCTTTGGGTTGCACTGTTTCTGAACTACTCCCAAGCCAACAACCTTAGGACTAGAATTGTTCTCGTAACTCACTCAGGAAACTCACCTTGATTTTAGCTGCACCTTAGCTGCTGTGATGTCATTTTCTACAGGTAAAAATTGAAGCTAAAATGAAAAAAAAAAAAAAAAAAAAAAAAAAAAAAAAAAAAAAAAGGAGTAGAAGCATAGCAGCATGCATCTACAGAGTATCCCAAGTTGAAAGGGACCCACAAGGATTACCAAATTACCTGGATTACCTGGCTCCACACAGAACCACCCAAAAGTCAAACACTATTAATGTGAGCAATGTCCATACCCTTCTTGAATTGGTGCTGTGAAACTGAGGCAAGATGATGAAAAGGAACTGGTAAGAAAATATGGAAAAGACAATGCAGGATACAAGCAACTGTGCTTAAAGGATTAATGTCATTGCTCTCACCTTCACTGGTGGGCTGTAGGAAAACAAAAGGTGGATATTAGGAGTATCAGTATGACTTTATCCAAGATAGTGATGCTGTTATCATGTAAAGAATTTGTGTGGGGTTTTTTTGCTTGTTTGTTTTTGTGTTGTTTTGTTTTCTGTTTGTTGTTTCTTTTTTAAGAAGGAAAAACTGAAAGAAGGGGAGGAACAAATTAAAATCTATACAGTAAACAACAGATTGTGAATTCCCAAGCCTGCCTCGTGACAGTGCACACATGGATGTGCACACACACACACACACACACACAAATACACACTTTGGATTGTTTTCATCATCTATGCCTTAAAGTGCATTTTTCAGCCTCTTTTTTTTTTTCTCCCTTATAATAATAAGGATTATAAAAGCAGTGTACAATATCTCAGCAGCACAGAACACATCCAGGAACAAAAGAATACCAAACCACACCAATGTGACTCAGGCTTTTAATACTGAAACTCCTTTGTAAAGGACACCTCCGAAGTTAAAAATAAATATCAGAAATAATTTGGAAAGAAAATTGAAGCAAAGGGTGCATTTCAGAAAACTGCGTGTTCTGGGAAAAAATAATGGAGAAGAAAGGAATGATAAAATTCATTACTAAATTCTCATTCTGCTTTTTCTCTCTCTGTGACAGATAACCTGAAATGCGTTGTGTTAGCTTTGTGCAAATTGCATGTTTGCTCTATTAAGAGTAATTCCATGTTAGTTTAAAGGGCACCTTCGAAGAAAGAAAACAGCCTCTAGTGGCATTTCTGCATAACCGGAGCGCACGTGGTAATATCTTTGCCCTAGCATCCATAAAATCGTTCGAGAGAAACACATAACCATGATTTATGATTTTCTGCCAACCCTGGACTTTAATTTCTTTAATATATTGAAGATCAAAATCCTTACTAAACACAAATTTTATCTCTCACATTTTTCTTTCATAAGAAGGAAGTGACATGTTCTGTGATTGCATAATGGAAAAAAGAAATCAGAACACATGGGCAGAATGCTCCGGATCTCACGTTTGCATACTAAATAGGAAAACAACTTTCTGTCTAATGAAAAAATGTTACAGATTATTAGGAGCAACCACAGATGTAATCAATCAATTTATCCAATGGATTGGGCCGTGGTCTGCTTTCAAGAAGGCTTTTTAACGTTTACAGCTCTCGCGTTGCACTGTTCAATTAACCAAATCACACGGAGCTGCTCCTAATCTGAGAGATTTTACAGATAAAATATTTTCTTTAAAAACAAACAGAACAAAGAATTAAAGAGAGGTTCACTACTCACAAAGAAAGGTGGCCTGACAATCCCCTATTTATTCAGGGAGGAGGCAATGTGCACAACGGAACAATGCTCCCCATCGATGGATGCCTCCTCTGTGACTCGGTGGGATTGTTTGGAGGCGTGAGAACATTTCCTCCTCGATTTCTGCGACTTATTTATGAAGGGTCTTATTTGAGAAGTCGATCCCCCTTCTTGGGGGGATTCAGGCCTGGGCTGACAGGGCACTGCCACATAAATCACACCGGGGACAGCCTTCCCAAGTAGCTCAGCAATCATTTAGGCCTCAAAATAACCGCATATCTTCTCAGACTGTCAAGTGTTGAGCTCAGAATACCACAACAGGAAGTGTTGCTGCTTGAGCTCATCGTTAGGCAACAGGCAGCTGTCAGCCAGTCCTGGAATGGTGACCAAGCTGCAAAAACTCCCGTCACCCTCCCACCAGTCAACAGTAAACACACATTTCTTTGAAGCACTCTTTGGGATATACTTTACCTTATGTTCTCCTAATGGACCACATTGCCCTGAAAACGCAAGTGGATGAGAAAATACAGAAAACTGAGGAATATAAGGCAGGACGTAATAAAAAAAAGAGATAAATGAAGTGTGAAAAGTCACTTTAAGGAAGTCAGTTATTTAAAGCTAAGCTATAGCTTTTTCTAATCAATACTTACACAATAATTAGGTGAAAATCTGGAAAAAAAATGGATTAACGAGGCAGCATAAGGAATTCAGCTTTGAGCAGCAGTGTAGCTGTAATTGTAATTATGAAGCAACTGCACACCAATTCCACAATGAAAAAAAGCATTACTTGTTATGAAGATGGAAAAGAGAGGAAAAGCATGGGAAATGCAAATGCAGTTTAGCTGCAAATTTTCCTCGTAAAGGCTGAATCGTTTGTTAAGAATGCAATAAAAAGGTGACGTTCCAAGCACTTAGACTGAATTTACCTATTTCTAAACAAAAACCTATAAAAGCCATAAAAGAAATGCTTCTCCAGCATTACTGCTGGTTTTCAGAGAGAGAAGCAACATTTATATGCAGGAGAGAATGTTACTGTATCATGAAGCGGCTTGCCAAATTTCAGCTTAGGCTGAACGTTTACAGAAGAAATGTATGAATCCTGTAAAACCACGCTGTATTATGGAGACATTGGCAGACCTCCAGCGAGATGCATAATGACAAGTTTGATTTGTTTAATTTTTTTTTTTTTCTTTTTTTTCAGGTCACAATGAATGTTAAAAAAAAAATACCTAAAAAAGCTCTATACTGGAAAAGAAAAAAGCCACCAAGAAATTGAATTATTTATTCTCAGATGTTTCAACTCACCGACTTCTTTTGTCCTTTCAGAAGATAAGGTCAGGAAGTATTGGACAATAAACACAGATACACATTTTAAAATAAACAGCCCAGTACTTCTAATATTGGATCAGGATCCAATTTAGGGAATGCACTTGAAGAGCGCACAGAGAGATTTCTATGATTTGACTGAGCTGTGTTTGAAGTATTCCCTTGTCTGTTCAAAGCCAAGCTTGCACACTTGACAGTGAAATAAGTCCTCCATTTTCGCTGACTAAGAAACTAGCTGCATAAATATTTATTGTAGTCTGCAAATTTAAATAACAGTGCAAATAATTTGAAGATCCAGTGTCCACAACATATGAAAATTCCTTAAAAGATTAACCTTCACTGAGAACAATTGATTTGATATCTATTACATGCTTTTTAGCGACAGTAAAAATTAAAATAACGCAGGTAGAAAGACCATTGAGTCCAATTGCCTGATCACTTCAGGGCTAACCAAAAATTAAAGCACATTAATGAGGGTATCTTCCAAATGCCTCTGGAGCACTGACAGGCATGATGCACCAACCACCTCTCTAGGAATCCCGTTCCAGTAGTTGAGCACTCTCACAGAAAAGAGATGTTTCCCAGTGCCCATCTGACCCTCCACTGGCAGAGCTCTGTGCCCTTTACACCCTGCCATCAGTTCCCAGGAGCAGAGTCTGGCACCTCCCTCTATGTCCCTCCTCAGGGCCCTGCAGAGAGCAGTGAGGTCACCTCTCAGCCTCCTTTTCTCCACGCTGGGCAACCTGAGTGCCCTCAGCCTGTCCTCAAGCCATGTCACCAGTTTTTGTGCACTCCTCTGGACACATTCAAGGACCTTTACGCCCTTTATATATTGTGAAGCCCAGAGCTGTATACAAAATTCAAGTTGAGGCTGCATCAACACTAAATATAGAAGCACATTTTTGAATGCATAGCTATGCTATGTTTAATGTACCCTAAAATACTTGAGATCTTTAAATAAATTGATCTGTTTACATCTTGGTGGATTTTCTGGGCTTTGTTGTTGTTGCCGCTGTTTTTCTCAAGTTTCTGATCTCCTCCCTCTCTGTCAAAGCTGGGGTTTTCTCCTCTTTACGCTCTTGGAACAGACACTGAGTTTGGTTCATGATCCAAGACAGCATCTGAGGGCAGAATGAGATTGGTAAAAGGCCATAAGAAACATTATCTTAGAGTGTTCAACTTCACAGCTAGCACAGTGAAATGAAATCGTTTCACTCCTTTGCTCAGAATGGTAAGCTATATATATATATTTGATTTCACAGTGTACTTGTAATTAGCACTTCCCAACTAAGTGCCTCCCCTAAGGAGAAATCACTAAAGGGGGCAACCTTTCTGAAAAGATTTGTTTCAAATTCCAAGGACTGCTTGGAGACAAACAGTTACCACAGTGCATTGAAACTGCTTAGTTCAGGTTTCTGGGGAGAGCCTGATTAATTTGGAGACTGACAACAACATCACGGAGGATGAACAAGTATTATGTAAGTTCAGAACAAGTCCTTATTGGGGTACATGTGTCTTTTGGAACTTCTTTCAGGGGACAAAATGTACAGACCAAAATTTAATCCAAATTACTGATCCTCCAATCAAAACACCTCAATAGAAATACCATAAATGTCTGGGAAAATCCCTAATCTTAGACCACAAACCAGGCTTGTCCCCAGTCATAGTCAGCATCATTTAAGTGCACAACTTGTCAGCAGTCTAACCTTTGTCACTGAATGCCTTCAACTTGTGCCCAAGGATAGTAATCACCCCATCCCCATTTCATCTGCAAGATACGCTGGGTGTGCTGGAAAGCTCCTAAGCCTTCAGTGTTCTCTTCTTGACTGATAATGAGTTTATCACTTTGCCAGAACAGATGAGTTAGCTTTTTATTCATCCTCTATGGCCACTTGGGCAACGAAGAATTGCCATTTTTGTGAAAGACTAAGCTAATATTATCTAAATATTATTCTTCATAATGGGACCGATAAAATTATTACACAACACTGGCAATAAATAATTACACATAATGAGTATTCTCCAAGCGCAAGTGGAAATGAATGACTTGCAGTAGGACAATCTGTCAATCTCAGGTCAAGCAACTCTTATCCATTAAATACTGTATCTGCTGGTGTACTTTCCTCCTCTGTCATGTAGCCAAACGCAGCTCTGCCTTGAAAGATGGAGCTCCTCAACAGGACTCAGAAGGCCCACCAAATAGGGCTGTAAATGCAAACACTTCATATTCTCTGCTGCATATGTGCTATCTGAGACAGGAAAATGGAGTAGAAAGATTTGTTTTCCTGGATGTAACAGTGGGAAAACTGCTGTTTCCCACTGTAACATTAGATTCATGCTAAATTTTCTATTTTCAAAAATGCCTTTGTTCACCAGAGGGTTTTTTTCCTCAATACTTTCTAAGACAATTAGCTTAAGAATTTCTATTAGAAGCCTCTCTCTCTTTTTTTTTTTTTTTTTTTTTTTTTTCATCACTAACACCTGGAAGAAAGATACTGCTGTGGTATCTGAAAAGGAGAAAATTTTCTGTTTGTTTCTTAGCCATTTGTATTACCAACCTAAAAAAAAAAAAAGTTGCAAGGAAATGGTACATCAAAGTTGAAATTAGTTGAAATTTTGGAAGGGATTTGAAGAGAAGACAAAGGCAGCCAATATTCAGTCATTTCAGTTGCATGTCTTCTGCATCAAATTTGGAACTGTGAAGCAACAGCAGGCTGAACGCAGATGTGACAAATAATTTGGACAATATGGTCAGAGGACAGAAATTTATTACAAATAGTTGCAAGCTTTTCCTAAATTAATGCAGTGTTCTAGCTCAAAAGGAAGCTGTGGGAAGCCTACAGGAAAGGGATCAGAAGAAGATACTCGAGAAAGCTGGGGGCAATTACAGCAAACAGTACACATTCAGAGTTGACACTAACTTAACATCCACCAAACTGCAAAATTATTAAAAAAAAAAAAATTAAGAAAAAACTCCACCATTAGCAAAAACAAAAATGAAAACAGTCAACCAAAACTTTTTCTTGAGAAAAGAGGCCACTCGTCAAAGTTGACATAAAACAAGTAACTAACATAAAGAAGGAGATGCTCTGCAGAAGACCTGTGAAAAAGATTCCGGGGACTTGCCAGATCTGTGGAGAGGAACATTTTATTGAAGCACGAGTCATGGACATGGTGTACTCTGCTGTTTTTATGGATATGCTTTCTCCAATATGACTTCATTTTAAATAATATTTCGCGCTAAGAAGGCAGTTTGGTGACTTATTATCATTGCCCAGAAGAGAAAGGAACTGCAGGATATACAGAGAGCTGCTGAGATAAATCACAAAAATAGCCAAGCCCATAACCTCCATCGCTGCTTAAGGACAGAGAACCATGCAGAGGCATTCAGTAGCATGAGATCTGAGAGCCAAAAGGGAAAATATTCATTCAAAGACAGAAGATAGGGTCACACCGTCTGTAGTACTGATTGTTATTGGTGCTTTTTTTTTTTTTCTTTTCTTTTTTTGTTGTTATTAAAGTTGGAAATTGTAATATTGCCCATTTATAAATAATTTTCTGTTTTATAAATTTCAAACCAATGTATGATGGGGCATCTGCCTTTGAGCTTTCCTTAAGAAAGCTGTGAAAGGTTCCACTGAGTTCTGGAATAGCCAGATAATTAAAGCAGTATCTTCTATTATTTTATAGAAAATTGAACATTCTGTCTCAGATTAAACATGATTTTGGCAAGATTTTTTTTTTTTTTCAATGAATCTCCACAGAATTTGTCAGATGAGCAAGCACATTCAAATTCCTGTCAAATATTTCATTTCAGAAGTTTTGCAAAGGAGAAAAGTTTTGCAGAGGCTTTAGAAGTTTAACTCATGGCCCCCAAGCTCTTAGTAGAGGAAACAAAACGTTGCTTACTAAAATGTTAGAAAGAGGACTCTATTTTTAAAAGATGTTACTATTTGTATTGGAGTTGTAATGGAGCTGTGCCACACCTACATAGAGAACTGGGCCAAACATTGCTCTCAGTTACAGCAGTTTAAATCCTTGGAGGCCTTTATTACTAGGAAAATGGAGTAAGATTTCAGTAAAATCAATTTTTAAAAGCACTAGGAGTTTGCTGTTGACCTCAGCTACAGCAATCTCTGCAGTTTAGCAAAAACACGCTCTCTCTTAAATCTGACTGACGCCATTGATGAATTATGCTGTAAAATTTATTGCTTCAGTCCCTCAATACACAGAAGCTGCTGCTTATTTTTCTGAACGATGAAGTAACCTGTGAGAAGAAAGAATATCTCAGGCAAGAGAGCAATCTTTCCGAACCAACTGCAGAATTGCTTGCATTGAAATACAGCTATATTGCTCTTGTGTCTGACATCTCTTTGGGGCAGATTGTTCCCAGCTCTACATCTTTGCAAACTATTAAGCAAGCAAAAAACTGACCACAGAATAATTTGGTTCATTCTCATGCAACTGGAAACAAAATGACCACCTTGTTTTGTGCAATATTGTCTTTTTCCTTCATACTAAGTCATCATGTGCATTATTTCTCTTGCTTTACATGTACTACTCTAGCTCTTCAGATTTTTAAAGGTGGTGGCTATATTTGGTTTTGTATTATTGCAAAAAGAGATATTTGCCCATGACTAAACGGTACCATAATATACCACAGCCAGACAAGCAGGAACTATTCCACTCCTTCAAACCTGTTTGGAGCATTCTTTGGAGCTTTCTCACTGAGATAGAGAAAGGCAAATTTTTGTTTCATGGCCTTCTAGTGTTCCAATGCAGCAATGTTATTTCCACAATGGCAATGGATTTCCATTTTGCCTTTGTTTGTTTTCTCTCTTCAATTTTTGTCTCCTTTAAAGATTGTCTTTGATGGCATCTCATACCTTGAAAATCAGTGATGATACTCGAATAACTTATCCAGTGCTCACACATTAATAACGTGCCTCTAAACTTCCTAAGTCTTTTTATTTTTACCATGTCTTTATGCGCCATCAAGTCATCGCATGCACTCTGGCCCTGCACACTTGACACATTTTAGTAGACAGAAGGAAGAAAACTATCAGTTCTTCCTGGTACCATCTGGGGTTCTTTTTCAGTTACTTTCTTTCTAGCTGCCTAAATCTTAACCCTTTTTTTTTTTGTTTGTTTGTTTGGGTTTTTTTTTGTTGTTGTTGTTGTTTTTTCCACAGCATCTTCCTGATCTGCTTCACTTGGCTCAAAGATTCCGCATCTCTCAGTCATCCACCTTTGTCACGCATTCCAGACAATGCTTCTGTAAAGCTCAAGAGGGTTTTTTTTCTCTGCTGCTATTCTCTTTCTGCTTCGAGTGCACTGCAATTACAACAGGATATGAACTATCCTCCACTGTTATAGATGTGTTCAATTTTCTCTCTGTTAGTAGAAGTCTTTTCCCATCACTTTGGCCTGACAAACGTGACATTCACACATTGATTGTATATGTCTGCTTTACACAGCATAGCTAATGACTTTCTCTTATCCTGACTTGAATTTTAGATTAGTTTTTTGCACTACTGAGTATTCCATTCCATCAATAATTGCAGAACAATTTATCTCATTTGTGATTTTTTCACCAACTGCTGAAATAATCCATGGATTATATTTATTGTATCATATACCATAAGGTTTTAAACTAATACTCTGTTCCAGTGACTTGCCTCACTGTCTTTCAGCCTCCAGACACACTGATGACTTCCATAGGGCTGCATATTCTCAGAAAGAAATACAGTTTGCCTTGTGCGTTGTCAACAATTAAGTTTCCTCTGCAAGTAGCTGTGGTTTTGTGACACTAAATGTTACAAAATTTGAATCTTAATCTTAAAAGCCAAGATGAAAAATAAGTTTCCATCTTAAACCCTCGTTACCGTTTCATTTGATTCTTATATCACTTGCCTTACTATAAAATGCTTTACAGATCATGCTGTTTTTTAAAGAAAAAGGCCAATCCTTTCACAAACGTTTCTCCTTTTATCCCATGGGGATCTCAAACATCATCCCCTTTGTCAGCTGCTATTTTGGGCAATGAATCATAGGTACTCTTTATTGTATCACACATCTCTTCATTTTGGAATTTCCATCTTGAGTGTAAATATCAGGTCTCACTTGAACTCACTGGTCCATTCCTGCCATTTTAAATTGCTTTATAGACTTTGAACTGAAAAAGAAAATGGTAGTGCCACCAGTTTGATTTCAGACATCAGATAAAAATTGTCTGGAAAGTTCATTTTCCATAGACTCCCTGCCATTACATATGCTGGAAAATTAGCCTAATTTCTTCTGACTGAAGAATACTGTGAGATCCTGAACATTAAGGGATGCAAAGCTATCTCTGAGTTATGCTTCTTATTTCTAGACCACATCATTCTAACTCTGAACAGATCTGATTTACACAAATTTAAAAAAAAATGCAGAAATAAACTTCTGATGGTAAGATAAACCTATTGTCTTTCTGATTGGAAAAAAAAAAAAAACCAAAACCAAACAAAACACTAAAGTATATTTAGTGCAGGCCTTTACCAATTAATTCCATATATACAGTTTTTTCCTAAAGAAGTATGTGATGTCAAATTCAACGTACATGATGTCAAATTGGAGGACAAGAATATGACATTGTTTCAAAATCTGGGAGACATGATGTTGTCTTTGATTGGAATTTTCTGTATTTCAGATACCTTTTTGTTTTGCTTAACTCATTCATTGCATTACATTTTGTGTACATTCAAAAAAAAAAAAAAAAAAAAAAGCAGATTAAAAATGAGAAAATTTAAATCTTCCTCTCTCTCCAGCATTCCTGAAGATTAAAAGGGGAATGTACAGAATCCACTGAAACTTAGTTCACTTTCATCATTTTACAAATAGGAGAGGAGAAAAATTGAGTTATCCAGGCTTCTTGTTTTCATATTCAAACAAAATTGACCTCAGTGAAAGACTGAGGTAACTGTAATTCACTAGTCATTTTTCTACTTTGTGGTTAACAGAAAAATGAATACAGTGACAACATGACAGAAGGTTTTCTTTTGTAACAAAAAAGAGGGGGATAAATATGTACAAGGGAAATCAGGGCTGCTGTTTCTCAGTGCATATTTTGAGAATTGTAGCCTTTATAGTTTAAGGCAGCCATTTCAATAGCGAGGACAAAACTTATTCTCCGGAAGAGTCTAATGGGTCAAAAAGATAACCAGCAGAAGCAAGAAAGTGGTTACAAATCCACTACAAAAGTTGAAGGGCATGTTAGAACAAAGAACACTTAAAATAAGTCTCCTTTGAAATGTGACTATATTTCACGTTTATCTCCGGACGAGGTTGCGAAGCGATACAAACATCTGTGTGTTGTCCCTCTGTCTCACTCAGTTTTATTGTCAATCAATCACCAAATACTCTACATGCATAACTACATTCCTGGCAGTGCTTTAGCTATAGATTTTTCCCTTATTGTTTTTCAATTCCTTCTTGGGCTACTTTCATACAGCCCTAGTCTTTTCCACTGTCCTCCTAGGAATTATAGTGGTGGTGTCAGATTTTCTTATTTCACAGAAAGGAACGACTTCCTTACGTAACATTTCTATCATTTCACCACACCTCCCCATCAACACATCTCTACAAAAACAAACATGAATGTAAGCAACATATGTAATTAGTCAATCTCTTTTTGCATTATTGCAGTACCTGGAAGTACTAATCAAGAGCAACATGCTTTGGAGCTGTGATCTCTGAGAATGCAGCCCTTAACCATGAAGTCCTTGCTATCAATCCAATAAGATAAATGAGGTGCAGGCATGAAATGAAAGAGAAACAAAACCACAGACACTTACTCATTGCTAGGGTGAAGACAAACTGGATTCTTAAAAATCCGTTCTCTGTCTCATTTTCCATTACTAGGTCTTCCTCTCTTAGAAAGAATAACTCTAAGCAGGTAGAACAGTAGTTAATCAAAGAAGCTCAAGTTAGAAACATTACAGAAACAAAAAATGCTATCTTAGGCAATATCAAAGGGCAAAACTACCACTTTGATAATGTCTCAGAACAAAGAAATAACAACTAAAGTTTTGGTCTATAAAATCCTATATAGCAGGGTTCCCCAGTTAAGCATGGGAGGATTTGGTGAGGTGCTACTACCCACTGGGCAGCAAATATCACCTTTCAGGTGATAACTATCAATCAAAGAAAAAATAAAGATTTGAAACGTTAATTAGCAACATTACTTCTTTATAGCTCAGCTATCACTGTTGTAAGACGGGCAGAGGAAGGAAAGACAGCTTGATATTGAAGAGATTTTTACAGGTTTCTAAGAACTGATACTCTGCACTCGGAAGTGATGTTTGTAGCTATTGGCAGAATTGCAAATAATTGCAGAAGTAATTTTGCAAGAAAAGCCAAAGAGAGCATGCTCCCTGCAGGCCACACCAAACCCAGGCACATTAGATGCTCTACAGGAGTGTACTGCTGGGCTTCAGGTTGGCTGACTGTGCAGATGTGTGAATGAGCCTGTATTCTTCCTGGGACTGATACACTTCATCAGTGTACATAGATGATGGGATTGGGTGTACCCTCAGCAAGTTCACTGATGGCACCAAGCTGAATGGTACAGCTGACACAACAGAAGGGAGGAATGTCATCCAGAGAGACATGGGCAGGCTTGCAAAGTGTGCTCATATGAACCTAGTGAGATTTAACAAGGGCAAGTGCAGGGTTTTGTGCTTGGGTCGAGACAATCCCAGATACATGTGCAGACTGGGAGATTAACTTCTTGAGAGCAGCCCTACTGAGAAGAATTTAGGGGTCTTGGTAGATGAAAAACTTAACATGAGTCAGCAGTGTGTGCTTGCAGCCTGGAAGGCACATTTATACTGCATCAAAAGAGGGACAGTCAGCAAGGAGGGGGAGGTGATGGTCCATCTGTGTTCTACCCTCCTGAGTACCTATTTAGATTACTGTCTAGTTGTCTTCAGCTCCCAGCTCAAGAAAGATGTGGAGCTTTTGGAACTGGTCAAGAGGAGGGCCAGGAAAATGATTAGAAGGCTGTAGCACCTCTTCTACAAAGATAGGCTGATGGAGCTGGGTTTGTTCAGTCTGGGGAACAGAAAGGTTAGAGGAGACCTCATTGTGGCCTTCCAATACTTAAAGGGAACTTGTAAGAAGAAGGGGGAATGACTTTTTACACAGTCTGATAGTGATAAGACAAGGGGAAATGGCTTTAAGCTAAAAGAGAAGAGATTTAGATATTAGGGAGAAATTTTTCACCAAGAGGGTGATGAGGCACTGGAACAGGCTGCCAAGAGAAGCTTGGATGTTATATTTCTGGAGGCATACAAGACCAGGTTGGACAGAGATGTGGGCAGCCTGATCTAGTGTCTGATTAAGTGGTTGGTAACCCTGCCCATGGCAGGAGGGTTGGAACTGGATGATCTTTGAGGTCGCTTCCAAATCAAGCCATTGTATGATTCTATGAGCTTGTTTCTCTTTAACATCAAAATCCTCAATATGCTTTCCTGCTGGTTCATCAACAACATCAGTGCTTATTAGGAAAGGGTACCTTTTAGGATTGTGCAAAGCCAAATTTCTGGTTCATGCTCCTCTTTCTGTACAGTTTAAAATACTTTTGGTAGGCAACTTGAGACAACAGTCCACAGATGTAATCTCACACTACACAGATTTGCTGAATCGATGCCATACTGAGTCAATACCTGAACTATTTTCCTTAAGAAGATGAAAACAAGGTGAAATTACTAGAGTTTTGGCAAGTAGAGCAATTTTCCCCACAGGGAATAGGTACAGAGAGCTTGAATATGTATTCCTGAAATACAACAAAGGTATTCAATTAATTTGCATAAGTCAGTATCAATTTCTAAACTTCCATTGAGATACCATAAATAGCACTTTGCAAGCCTATTAATTTAATAGCTCTGATATTCGTTCTATTTCATCATGTGTTTCCTAGGCTTTTATTCATTTTGATTTGTTTTTCCCTCCTCAAATATTATTTTAAATAGCTTTCACTAAATCGCTGCATAATAAGTGAAACATTTTATTCTTTTTCAAGGAAACTCAGCAGAAGTATAACAAATAATAAAGCTGATAAAAGGATACTTGAAAGGCATACCAAAATCCAGGGGGTTATTCTGATATCTGTACCACTTAACTTCAAGCTTAGAAATGAATCTCATCAGACAGCTTCTTACCAAGGTCTTGGCCAACAGATTAAGGCCAGCATCAAAGCCTTGTAAGTATTGGAATTCTGTTTTTACCCTCTTAACTGTAAGCATGCAACATAGTAATGTGTTATTTAGCCATTTGGATTTGAAAGGCAAGATGACTGTTTTATGGTTTTTGACTTTGCTGGGTGAGTTAGAATTAAAATTAGTTGTTAACAAGAAAACGGAGTACGTAACAATCATGATAGAGTCTAAACTAAATTACAAAGTTTATGTTCATGTACCAATATTTGGGAGAGCGGATGTGACTGAACAAGGCAATTACCTTTAATTTGCAGGAGCTAGAGTCCTGTCATTAACTATGTCCATCACAGTTAGTTAATAATATCGATTAACAAGATAAGAAGCAGAATAAGACATTCATCCCTTGAATGATGCTTTATAGATTTTGTAGTGAATTTCTTTAGCATATTTCAAAAGTAAAATAACTGAATTGGTGGTGAAAAATCTCCAGTGAAGCAGACTTCAAAAGGCCATTCTGAAGACCATTCTTCAATCAATCTGCTTTTGTTAATAAGGAATAATTGTTGAGCTAAATAAACATACAAAAACATTCTGTGAGTGTATCTGACAAACACAGGAAAAATACTGTTAGATTGTTGAAGGAAAGGGATTCCAGGCCTAAACTTTGCAGGACTGAAGAAACAGACAAATTAAAATCTGATTGACTGCAAGCGATAAAGAAAAACACAGATTTGCCACGAGGAGTTCTGAACTAACATCAAAATGGTTGTCTAAAAATGACTCAGTGAAATCCTGGTTTAACTCAGTAATTGACAGTGCAATCAAAGTATAAATTATTTTGTCGTTCAGATATCATGAAAGAGGAATACAAACATACACGTGTTCCCTCTCTTTCACTCACACAGGCTTGCTCCTCCGCATGTTTTGCTGTAGACAAGCACTCAATCAGTGAGTGTCCTACTATTTTAAAAATAAAACTTTTTTTCCCCCTTTATTCTTTTTCTCTCCCTTTTTTGTTTTCTTTCTATAGTCTCATAACACAGTGATCCATCATCACGTTTGGTGGTAAGCAACCAAGTGGATATCAAACATTTGTGGTACTTCTAAAGCCCCAGAGTCAAACTGCAAACTGGAAATGTACTCCTGGTTATTCCATCAACAACAGAGATCCTTGATGTGCAATTCTACTCATCATTCCTCTTATCAGACAGCTGAGATGAGACAACAATGAACGAGCATGTGCCTGATCATTAGCATGTCAGACATATATTATTAAAAACAGTAGGGACAAGAAAAAAGATGAGAGGAAAGGCATTTTCTCCTTTGCACAGACATTAGAAAGCTTATTTTGGAAGAAAAGAATTATAGGAAGGACTGACATAGATATAAGGACTTTCTGCAATGAAGGCACCCAAATCTTCAGCATATTTTAGATAAATCAAGTTTTCAAGTATTTTCTGGTCTGTATTAAAGGAATATAAATGTTTAGCTCACATGAATTGGAAATATACTCTTTCACCTGGATAATGGTTCCTATATCTTGGTATTTCATTTTCCTAATGTTATGAGCAAAGTAACTATCCCACACTTAAACAGCACAAAAGCAAACATTCTGACTATCTTTAAAACATAAGTTCTTGATCACATACAAAGTCATCTTCTCATGTTCACTACTTAAAAAGAGGCATGCATATCTTCAGAGTTTTTAGGATATAAAGCAATCACAAAATGTTAACAATAATATTTGCATGGTTCTCTTATTGAAAACGTTTATCAAGCATTTATCTACACAGTTCACAACAAAAATAAAGCTATCGTTGGGTTGACAATATCTGCTATCTTCATTTAGAGAGGAATTAGTCTCTCTCAAACCATCTGCTTCAATCCACATATATAGTAGAACAAATAGTATATAGAGACATTATAGATAAATATAGTAGAACTAATGGGAAAAAATATCTCTATGCAAAATGCACAACTTTTTTCTTTTTTACCCCACTAAAAATGTATTGGATTTTGTTTATTTGTTTTTGTAGGTCTAGTCAAATTCCTCAGGAAAATTTGCTTTAGCAAATAGATACACATTTAACATGTAAAAGTAAAACAGCAAATATTTAGACCAAGAAAGAGTTGTGTGACATTAAGATAAAGTCTGTTAAGTATTTTACATGGTCTGTCAATACCTAGAGAAAAAGATGAGAACTGACTTCTGTCAAACACTGATACTGTTATGTTCAAAAAGTTCATTGTAATTCAAGGCTTGGCAGCAGGTTTCCCAACATACCACTTGTTTGCAAAATTCTAAAAACAATCAGTAAAGTATGAACAATTTTAAGCAGGTTGGATTGTATACTTGTAAACATCCTAACACTGAAAGGACCCTTCAAAGAATGGTGCTTTTGACAGCATTACTGACAAAGTTTGTGAATGCCTCTGGCTAAAGCATCTGAAAAAGGTCCAGAAGAGATACTCATTAAAGTACTTAAGGAAGTAGTAAGGACAACAGAATAAGTGAGAGTGTGTGTCAGTGCCCTGAAATTTACAATGTTGATCCAACATGACTCTAATATGTTGTGTGAAATATAAATCAACACATACCTTTGTCCTTGAAAGTAAACAAATAGATAATAATAATAATAATAATAATAATAATAATAATAATAATAATAATAATAAAAGGCAACAATACAGTTGCTGTCAAGACTGTAAGAAGTTTGGAGCAGCATGTTACTAATGAATTTCTAGAGACTCAGACATGTCAGATAACACAGGATATTGAAGCCATTAACATTCTTTTTTTTAAATGCACAAGTTACAAGTAACTTAGTAAGCATTTCTAAGCCTCAAAAATGTTTTAGAAAGAAGAGGAGATGTATTGGAAATCATCCCTCCCATGCCTCGATTCAATGTTATTTCACAGTTCCATTAGTTGTTAATACCCATTGTTAGAGGTGCTCAAGATACAGAGATACAAAGCCTGCCATGCATTCTGTGGTCCCCCAGCTAGGATTTGTCTTTAAATGAGTTTCTGAAACTAACTCTCTTAAAAGTTTATGGAGAGCAGAAGGATTAAAATTGGAATGTAAACTATATTCATCATCATTTTCTGGTGTCTGCACAAGATCACATGAAATATGAGATACCATCTCAGAGTTACATAGTGGAATGACTCCTGTTGATATCAAAAGGCTACAGCTGAGGCTACGTTCTTATTTACCAACAAACTTAAGTTCACATCAAAAACAGTTTAACCTATGGAGAACTATGATCAGAGAAGCGGTGATCCCCGTGGAGACTGTGATGTGCACTGGATTAGACTGGAGAGAACATAGTGAAAGTTAAGGGAGCAGATGAGAAAAGAGAAACACTGCCAGAACACTGGGAACTTTTGGAATAATTCTGGGAGATAATTGTAGCACTTGATTAAACCATGCTATTGTTCATACATTTTAATGCTTTCAGTATTTCAAAAACAAAGCAAAACTGATGTCTTTTTTCACTAAGTACAGAAAACGTGGTTTCTGACCAAATTATTTGAATGCCAAAAGATATAAACTACAGCGTAACCATAGTCTTTCTTAAATTCACAGTATATCCACACTTCTTTGAACCTCCCAGGGATGGACACTCTACTGCTGACTTCTGTGGTTGAAATCAAAGCTGTCTCATTGTCTTGTCTGCGTGCTCCCCTCTTCACTATGCTTTTAAAACAACCCTTATCCAGTATACACCTCTGCATCCTTGTAGCTACCAAGACTTTCCTGACAGAGAGGCTTTGAATGGTATCGAGTGTAATTATTCGATATTTTTATTCTTACAAATAGTAACATTTGTTAAAGAAAAGCAAACATCATAAGATTTTTTTTTTTTTTTTTTTTTTCTGTTAACCAGAAGTGGTACCTTTTATTCTAGCTATGAGGCACAGGTAATTCTATTTCTGCTCACATTGCAGATGTCCTGCAAAAAAAGTCAGATTTATAAAACAAGTGTAATTTCTTCTTTCAGATGAGTGCTCAAAGGTGATTTTCTGTGCCAAGATGCAATTCTCTGCTTCTCTAAAAGCACAGATTTAAGATCCAAAGAGGAATTAGAAGAAAAAAATAAAAAAGCATATTTAATAAATTCAGTAGCATGCCAGACCTCTTACCTGTCTCAAGATACTTTCTCATAGATTAAGCAATAAGCATCTTGTTAGGTGAGTGCTTATCTGCAGTTTCCAGACTCTTTAGCTTTCAGTTATCAAGCCCTCTGTTTCTTCCTCTTCTCCTTCATACTCCTGTGATGTCCCTCTTGTGCTTCTTAAGGGCTGTGGCATTTTACAAACAATACATGCTGGTGACAAATGACAAACTGCATTGTTATGCACTTATTTTCATAATTTCTTTCTTGGTAGAAGAGCAGTTCTAAATGGTGCTAATCCCTCTATGCTGGAGTTTGGTATATTTAATTCTGACTGCTGCCATGTGGTTGTGGTTGACTGTGTCCCTGTTTCATCCAATTGCAATAGGAAAACTTAGTGAAGTGGAAGAATTGTTGCCATACAGGAAGGATGCAAAGCTGTTGGAGTGAGTGTAGAGGAGCGCCATGAAGATAGTCACAGGGTTGGAGCACCTCTTCTGTGAAGGAAGACTGAGGGAGTTGGCTTTGTTTATTTTGGAGAAAGCTTTGAGGAGACATCGCTATGGCCTTTCAGTACTTATGGGGAGCTTAAGAACAGGAGGGAGATCAACTTTTTACATAGTCTGATAGTGATAGGACAAAAGGAAATAGCTTTAAGCTAAAAGAGGGGAGATATAGGTCAGATGTTAGGATGAAATTTTTTATTTAGAGAGTGGTGAGGCACTAGAACAGCCTACCCAGAGAGGTTGTGGATGCCATATCTCTGGAGGCACTCAAGCCTAGGTTGGATGGTATCCTGTGCAGCCTGACCTAGTGGAGCAACACCGCCTGTAGCAGGGGGGTTAGAACTAGAGGATTTTTAGGATCCCCTCCAGCCTAAGCCATTCTGTGATTCTACGAAAGTCCCAATTCAAAGTGTGCCATCACAACTGTAATGTCTACATTGCAGGGAAAAGATGGTTGCATGGAAAAAGAATTGGTATACCTTGCATCACAGAGGTTAATCTAGACAGCTTGCAAAGCTGTGGAACTCAGTAGATATCCATCTTCTGCAGGTCCCAAATGTAGGTTACACTACCTGAAGTAGCAGGACCAAAAGAGCATTTGAGTAGCTGAGCTGCACTACGATGTCAGGACCAAGCTTCTTCACAGCATCATTAAAAGTAGGAGCTATCTGACAACCTCTATGAATGCTGTCACACCTAGAAATGACGTGGATATAAGTAAACACATAATCAAGGCCAACAGGCAAGCTTAAATAAACTAAGTCACTTAAATAAACTGGCCCAAGGCAGAACACAGTTTGTTGGCTCTACGAACCACAGGAGTAGGTTTTCTAACTCTTTGTTCCACATCTTGCATAGGTGAAATAAGAGATTCTGGCTTACTGAAACAGCCACAACATTGGACTTCTTTTGCTCATGGGAACTGGCTGTACCCATACTGATAACTAAGGACCTACTAACTCTTGTTTAATGAAGCCACAACCCACTGTCAAAATCTAAGCCTTATGTCTAAATCTATCTTCGACAGTGCATTTGAGCCCACTGCTGTTGGTAACAACTCAAATATTCACATTTCACATATGAGAATAGATATTGCTTGTGGGACATAGCCACAGGGTTTAAAAGAGTCAGAATTCACATAATTTATTACTCTACCTTTTTTGAGCAGACAAAAGCTCAAATATACCAGCTGTCTCTAAAGGAACTGCAGTTTGTTTTTGCCAGTATTCATCAGAAACACAACAGATCCCAGTAAATTGGCAAGAATACTCTGATTGCAATTCTTAGATAAGGCATACTGCAATGCAAAGATATTAGCAAATATATTTTTGATCAATTAGAGCCTAAATACATAGGCTGCTCTGAAGGTAATACCTCCTACTTATTTCCATGGAAACTAAAATAGAAAGATCACAAAAACACTGTCAGAGCAAATTTTCAGCTACATAGCACTATCTTTCAGCATAGTCACTACCATAAGCTATTTGCTTTTGTCAGTGGTGAACAAGAGTCTGCATGGTGCACTGTAAAATTCTGTGTGGTATCTGAAACATCTTCCACCTGGACAAAGAGCCATTGACCACATCCTTCTGGCTGCAGTCATCCAACAAATTCTATGTCCATCTAGTAGTCCAGCCTTCAAATCCGTAACTCTCCAATATACAGAGATAAGGAAGTGGTGTTGGGCTGTGTCAAAGGCCTTGCATAAGTCCAGATAAATTATATCTGTAGCCCTTCTTGTCCACTGCAAGAAATTTTTCCCATAAAAAAAATCTTTAAATACAAACTTACTTTCTGTTTTTAAATATAAAAAAATACAAAAATAACTTGGAATTTAAGAAGGCTTAAAACATCAGAAGAGACATCAAGTGTGCAGTGAATTCTAATGATCCCTGTTGCAAAGTCAGAAAAGCATCAGCCACATGAGATGCAAACAATGCTTCTTCAGAAGTACCATTTTCTTTGTGACCAAGAGTAAATCAATTTGAAATAGGTTATCAGAATGTTATTTAAGTACTATTAGCAACACCACAGGCCAACATTATGAATGACAACTTAACACTGCTGATGGAGGGTTTACAAGGAAGCACTAAGTGTATGTCACCAAGAGGTGGGCAACAACTGTGATTTCACAGCACAAAAAACTTGTGCCAATGTCAAGACAGTTTGGGTAGAAGATTAAATTAGCTCTTGCTGAGATTCATATTCCCCCAGAGACAATGCTTACTATTCTGCAACAGTGAATTTTAAGCTAACATTTAGTAACACAGTAGTGCTTTTGATGAAGGTCTGAAAAGGCTTTTTAGTTTAAGAGTCTTTGAATCAAAAGTTTCTACATGCTTAAGTGGATCCAGGTAACAATAAGGTATGAGGCACAGATGTTACGGACTTGGCAAGCATGCTTTAAACAAATCACAATAAACTTGTTCTTGAAAAGAACAGAATGGAACCCTCAATAAAAAGGCAAAGCCCAAGAGAAACTTGTTCAGGGAAAAAGAGAAGCAAAAAAGAGAAGGAGAATTAATGAAACAACGAATTGAAACGATAGCAGAAGTAAGATCGATTATTGAAAAATATTACAGGTGATTCTCACAGAGGTGTTTCAAAACTGCTTCTTAAGTGCCATCAATACTCTTAACTGATGTTTCATTCGCTGTCTTTTCCCTCTTTACTGTCTCTCGTTGTCTACAGTGAGTTAGGTGTGGACGGTTCCTGCTGTCCTGAGTGAGGTTACCCTGAGTTGATATGATTTCTTATACATGGAACAAATTTTTGAGTTGGAGCTTGTGTTTTTGAGTAAGTCTAAGAATAACCATTTAATACCTACTGGAAGTTTTCATAGAAACGTCAGTGTATGATTTTTTCAAACTATTGGATGTATTCAAATCCACTTTGAAAAAGAGAGAGAGAAAAAAAAAAAAAAGGCAATATTCCTATTACTTCATTATTTCTACAAGAAATAATCTTTCCCAGGACTGATTCCACACCCTGTGCCAGATTCAACAGCGAAGACAGAACACAGGAAGTTTCTTTCAGAGCTCATTTCAAGCAGACAAAAATCAAATACCTAAACAAACCAAGCATTTAAAAAAGGTGAGAGAAAATCCCCCAGATACTTTGAAAGCTTTTTTCTTTTTAATCTTATTTTTTAGCAGTACATCACTTGTTTTGTCATTTGTTTCTCATTCCTACTAAAACAACACAAAACTTCAAAATGTAACTGCACACGAAAATTGCAACCAACGTGGACTATTCTAATCTGGATGATGTCTCAACTTCAGAAACGCAAAACATGAAGGCTATGAAGAAGGATTCTATGAAGATTAACTGTGCTGCCTGCTGTACACTCACATGTTCCACTTCTGCTTTTGCCAAAGAAAGTACTAATTTTAGTAAATAGGCATAATAGGTATTCGGATAACATTTTCTCCTCTCTGAAAATATTTAAATCATATCAAATATTGACAGTTGTCATCATCTTGCATATTTCTACTAGAAGGAAGGACAGTCAATGGTTGACACAACAATGATGCTGAAAAAGAGTAAATTGTAAAACTGAACGCATCCTGAATCTGATGACAAAAAGATGTGAAAGGATAACAGTTCAGTATAATTAAGAAAAATCCCCTCATGTTTGAGATTAATATTCTGTGGTAGCTTTCTTTTTCCCTTTCTGAAGGAAAGAAAGAGAAACTTATTTAAGGAAGCTTAACTCAGATTCTAATGAGGTTTCAGTTTAGCCTTCCTGTCTGTTTACTCCAACAAGGAGACATTTTCCACTTAAGAGGCAGATTAATCTAATTAAATTAATTTAAACCATTCTATATGCCTAAGGTAGAAAAAAACAAATCTTCAGTAATTTATGAGTTATTTTTCCGAGATCCTGAAACCGGTGGCAAAAAATTGTAGTGTAATTAATTTTGAAGATGCATCTGATTTGTGTTATTACCCCATACAGCAAAACAATCCCCTTTCCATGGTTGAAGCCATCTCCCTGATGCTTCCTACTGCAGGAGAAAGTGACTACTTTTTTCTTCTTTTCCATCCTAAGGGAAAGTGTTGATCCCAGTAATCTCGCACTGTTACATACTGGAATAATTAAATTTTTTTTGGAACACTTAAATTGCATTTTGAGGGCTTTTACAAACTTTGGATCTATTTTCCTGTCTGTAAGGATTTTCTGTTCTTTTTAGAAAGGAAACAAAAGATGTTCTGAGCTACAATTTGAAACTGGCAGGCCAGATGATACAACGTTATGCCAGTTCTGAATACTGCTGCTCTGATTATTGACATGAGAAAGAATTGTTCATTTGGATGTCCTACTGCTTTCCTCACATCATCCAGATAACACCCCTATCTCCTCAGTTTCCTTTTTTTTTTTTTTTTTGGTCATAGATTGCCTGTAGAAAAGTATGACGCCAATGCGGATATCACACCACCCTCAAGTAATCAAACAAATAAAAATGTATTGTACAAGAGTAGAGCTGTACTTGTTAAGGTTTCTGACTAAGACCGCTGTTTAAATAAGGAGGAGAAAACCACTCTCTGTTTTTCTATCTGGGAGTATTCCAGAGTGATATCCTTAACTTTCATTTAATTCGAAGTTAACTGAATAAAGTAGCAGAGCTTGAATTCTCTGTTTCTTCAATTCCACTGTTGTTTTAATTCTCCTAAAATTTTCTCCAATAATCAACACAGAATAGAAAGTCCTTTTTGTGTTTCAGTTTTTCTACCCTCAGGGTAAAGCCATATAACGGAAATCTTTAGACTCAACCACTGAAAGTGATGTTTTGCATGTCTCCTGCTCATGGTAAAACAAATTGGTGGAATCTGACTTGAACTAATGGCTCTAGACATGGATTTGAAACTCGAGGGCTTGCTTTGCTAACTGTCAGTATCTATCTAATACTTCTGTGTAATGAAGAGAAATCTTCGATTCACTCACAACTGTTTTCACTTTGGGTATATTGCATATCTTAAGTTTCAGCTATAAACAATAAAGTTACAGCCCCATTATAATTCATGCACAAAATATTTGCATTTTTCCATAAATGTGTTTCAAATTTTAGCTTGTGCACTTTAGTCTGGAGGGTATCTGTATTCTTAAAATCCCATTTTGAATTGAAAATATGCACGTTCTTGTTTTTATACTGCTGAGTTGTTTGTGCACATGAGCATTCATGTTCAGACCAGCTGAAATAATTTGCCAATTTGCATCAAGCCAATTATTTGTAGTTCATTTGATTTTAAAGAAATACACCTGGTTCATTTCAATTGTTCTTAAAAGACATTTTTGTAAAGTGTCTCCCTTATTTATGTAGCTCATAAAATATTTTTACATTCATCCTCATCTCATGATAAAATCAAAAATTTTCTTTAATGCTTGGGCTCGCCTGGCCCACACTGAATGAAGAGGGATTGTTTTGGGCCAATGCTTTGGCTGTTGCTGAGTGATGGGTGCTGCCCAAGGCTGGGCCAGGCCATTCAGTGTGAGAGAGGTGCAGACATGATGGCACAGTGGCATGGAGTGGGACACATTACTAGCTGTCGTGGGCCACATGCAACCCATAGGCTAGACATGCCTGCTTTGAAGTAATTATATACCTGTACCATTTTCCATAAGAAAATGATGACCTCTGTATGAAAATATCTCACTTCAGTTACTTCCCACTGATCATAATTCACTTTAGATGCACTGAAAGAGAAAGAACCAAAACTATGGTCAGATCCCATTGGATTTGTTGACAATTTACGGCACGGTTACTGTTAAACAAACCTTTGGTATGAAGTAATGAAAGCATTGTTTTTCTGTCTTTTCAAAACACAACATTTAATGTGAACAATTTGGTTACTAACAGCAATGATTTTATGGCTGTAATTTACAAAACAGTCTTTGCTTCTAGAACGATGACTAAAATATTGAAAAGGCAAAGCATTTTTTAAATTTGACGTATCTCTTTTGTATAACTATTAGTCATTGCTACCAACCATTTCTTCAACTAGAAATAGTCTTCACATATAAATGAGATTGTCTTTCGTCCTCAAGATCATGTATAGTTTTGTGGATTTTTAACAAATGCATTATTTCTATCTGCTTACTGCAGACCTACTACATTTCATTCAATCATTTGCTGACTGGCAAAAATATCTCACATACCCTATCCCGTATCACAACTCAACTATCCTTCAGTTGGCAAAGGCTTACTCTTACAACCTCTCTTGTCTAGTTGCCAAAAGATACAAGTAAATGAAATTCCTTTAATGTCAGTGAGGCGTAACTTTGGCGCCTGCTGGAAAGAGCCAAAGCAGCAATTTCAGATGTGTGAACAACTAAAGAAAGATGCCAAACACATTTTGTGATGCTGACAGGAAATAAATTAGAAACGATAATCCAGAGGTGCGAATGGGTAGTTTGTACCTTAGCAACATTTTCTCTTGTTAGCAATTGTATATTAAGAGTATTTATTATACAACTGTAATTAAAATCTGTGAAGTACTCTCATCAGATAGAAAAGTCAAAGAAATGGGAGTGTATACATGGAAAAGACCATGTTTTAAGACCAGTCCTGCCCGTTTTGATCGGTCTGCAGGAAGATTATTTACTCTTGAAAAGAATGAAGGATCAAGACTTTCTTGAGAAGCAATGCTTATTCAAAGCTCTTTCTGAAATACTTCTGCAATATCAGTTATTTCCATACACTAAAGTAGAAAACGGATCTTAATTTGCCTTATTTGTAACAGTGGATGTAAATAGATTTGGATGTCTTAATTTCATGCCATCTGTTCTTTCCTTTGCCTTTATGATAATAACACATAGGTAGTGATGAAAAATAAAAATACAAGATTCTTTTGAGGCCCTGTAATTGGAACGAGGTGTCACCTGCATGAAGAAAGGGCAAAGACATAATTCATCAGTGAGTGGATTCTCTCCTTCACTAAAATTACAAGAGGAATCTATTCTATTCCCTGGGTTAGCCATATTTCTTCACTTTTTGTGCCAAGAAGCTGAGTAGAATGGCATGAAAATCCAAGCAAGTGTATCAGTGTTTCAGTGAGAAGGTCTTGGGTGCCAGTACTTTCTAACAGTCAGATTAGTGGCTTTGGATCAGAAACTTTAAAGTGGCAATTTTTCTGCCAGAGCTACTTGTCAGGAAATAATTTTGCTATCATTTTCCTCTCTCCATAATAAAGTAAATGGAAGGGAAGAGCCCAGTACAGTCATCTCAGTTTTCTACAGTCTCAGGACTACACCTAATCAGTATTGTTAGTCTTGGGCATGTGCAAATACTGAGACTGGCTTGAATTGAAGCACACTGCCCAAGAGTCCAGACAAGAATTTTGATTCTACACTTTCAAATCTTACTCCGTAGACAGAAGTTCATTTGTTTAAATAACACTGAGATTTTTTCATTTAACAAAGAGACTCAGAAATATAGCTTAAAGGGGAAAAATCCCCATTGAAAGTGGTAACAGGCACAAATCTTGTGCAGTAATCTTTCTAAATCTCTGCATATTCCAGAGGGCTGGATAACAGATTTGGTATTTCAATATTTTTAGAAAGCTATCCTCACACTGCACATTTCAGTTTGTTTTTAGAAGCAATACAAACTTCATTCTGCTTCATTCTGCTGAGTGATATTTCCAAAAGCAGAGGATGGAAAGTACCAAGAACGTAACAGTTTATATTCTCATGCTCACACTTAAATGGGTAAAAAATTTCAATCTCACTTGTGCGTTTCACCAAATGACAATTTCAGCCTACACAGACCTGCCCTTTCTTTTTGAACAACTCAGCTAACATAGTTGACCCCAAGATGTATCCAGGATCATTTTTTCCAAGTGTCATCCCTTCTGATTTTCTCTCTAGCTATACTGCAAAGGGATGTGATAATAGCACAGTAGGGTCTGACCGCACCCTACTGCAGTCAGCAATGCAGCCACAAGGAGCAGCCATCCTCCCACTCAAGCTGTGCTCCAGGACAGGAACTGGAAAGCAGCAGTACTGAGTATGGCACCACCCAACAGAGGAGACAACTCTTCTGCTTATCACTGTGGGTCCCCTTTCACAGTTGAGAAAGAGCAGTGTTCTGCAGCTCAAACTTTTTAATTTTAGTGTTTAAAAATTAAAAAAATGAAATCAACATACCCTTTTGTTGCTGACTACTGTTCAGGTCAAGCCTATTCAAAGGGCAAAGGCACTGAAGTGGAAGAAGATTCCTTCTGGAGGTGGATGGCTGTAAAGTAAACAAAGACCACCATAATCAGATGCAAGAGCACAGAACAGACTCACTATAGCGAGGGCTACAGTACTGTATAGACAGCAGTTTTCAGTGAGTCTTCAACTACTTGGGCCCCTTGAAGATAAAATAGCTTAAAGCAGCAGCTTTAACTCAGCTCTTTGGCCTCTATCCTTTGTGTTCATGTGGAGAGAGCTCATTGTATCTATATATAAAAATACCTATGCCAGGACATCTTGCAGTTTCCTCTAACTCCTTTTGACATTAATTCCACCACAGTCAATGGTGTTCCATATACATGAACAAAAGGCCCTGTGATATTCGTTAGCTCTGAATGCACCATAAATCTTCCAAAGAATTTAACGCTTAATGCTCTAAACCATCAAAATACTGTAGAATGAAGTTGTTCACTTCTCTGTGGCAAAGTATGCTAATCTGTTTGAAGTTATCATATTGCTATTTACAGGAGAGGCTTGAACACGATACGGAAATTACTTTCAGATTTTGAAAAAGACATTTAAAACAAATTTATCTCATACTTTCATACTGTATTATGTTACCTATGTCATCATCACAGACGTAAGAATGACTTGAAGTGCACAGAGCCTAAAGAATACATTCTAAAAAGCTTTAGGTAGGTACACCAAGGATGGGACAGGGAGGCTGGTATTTCTAGTGTTAGTCTCCTGGTACACAATGGCTTCTTTACATTGTGTCACAGTAAAGAAACCTTGAAGTGATCCAAGTTTATAATTGCATCATATCAAGAATGCTTTATATTCCCAGGGCCAACCAGTATAAAGGGGAATTGTACCATAAATGAGAACCCAAACCCCAGAGTTCTGTACATTATGGCTTTACATTTCTCTTCCCTTCTGTTTCTGAAATATAGCACATAACATTATGGATAGTTATAACTATATATTACAAGCAATTACTGGGCAAAATGCTTTTCTTTGTCAAAGTCACTGGCAAAACTTGCATTATCTTCAGAGCAAACAAGCTCAGATCACATCACTGTGTACACTGTGAAAGTGAAATGTGTTGTAAGAAAAAAAAGGAAGATAAATGACATTAAGTAATATACGACGTGCTTCCTATGAAAAAAGAGCACAACTCAGAGAACCATATCAGTATAATAAAATCTGACTTTTCTCCAAAGAATGTGTTAAAAACTCAACACATCAGTCTCTGACACTAATTAAAAAAAAAAAAAAAAAAAAAAAAAACTAAAAAACAAACAAAAAACCTTTAATTTATCTCATTTGTATTCCATACTGTGATGGATCCTAAAAGGCTTATTGTAATGTTACTGAAACTTGAATATTGCCCAGATAGAAGAGCATCTTATATTATTAGCAAATTATTAGCAAATGCAGTGACACATGGCACATGTGTCCTGATCCATTTTTTTCTAGGAAGCTTTTATAGTCTCAGTGCTTTGTAACTTCTAAGAACACTGCATGACCCTGGTGACCCAGGGGAAGATATTTTGGTGCATCAGCTTGTCAGCTCCTACAGTCTTTCTACTTAAGGTCTAAATTATATCTTTCAGGGGGTATACTTGAATCATAGCTAGCAAAGATGACTTTACAGTTATCTCTGGTTTGAAAATACTGCTTCACTCAGGTTTATAGCCCATTAAGACAGTGTGTTTTTCCTTATAATATCCCCTCCTGTGCACTACTAATTTCATTTTAACACTATGAGTTGAACTCAACACGTACAATTAGTTTCCATCAGGAATAAAAGCTCTTTTGCTCAAGGTCAAATTATACAAAATCTATTAAGCAGGATGAACAGGTTAAATCAGTTCAAGAAAAAACTAGACAAGTCCTATTGTTTTAAAATTATTTTTCTAATTCAAAAAATCTCATTTCAGTCCTGTTTCTCCCCATTAATGTTGTTCTTCCACACATACTGGAATTCTGGAATTCAGTTTTAGTCAAATTAGCAGCAATTATCTACACAGTTAATTAGAACATATAATGAAGCACTGTTTTAGAACTTCACCAAAGAACTCTCTCAATCCTTTCATGAACAATAAATAGAAGTGATGTAGCTAGTTGCCATAAGGCATTCTAAGAGAATACTGGGGAATTGTTTTTGTTTACGTTTGTGCTTTTCTCTGTGTTGTTGTTTGTTGTTTTCTTTTACTTTGTTGTTGTTGTTGTTGCTTCTGTTTGCGTGCTTGGTTATTTATTAAAGGAAAATAAAGCAATAAATAAAAGAATGAAAACTTTCACCACAACAAAAGTTCAGGTAAAACCATACTTATGGGTCTTTTTGCCTTCTTTCATTTGTTAGCTAGTCATTCATTTAGAAGAGTAAAGGTGACACATTCCATAAAAATTTCTCACTTCTTACTTTAGAAACCACTAAGTTCATAAATTGCCACAACAATTGCCATTGGTGAATGCGTTCTACAGCGCTTAAATTTTCCTGAATTAACTGTCATGTTCAGTTTTAATGTTTGTCATGTGTCAAATTTTACCCAAGTCCCAGCAAAATGAAAGCTTTGATCACTGTCTTCCTTGTGATACCTCCCACTTAGTTTTAAAGATTTGTCTCTAATCTTCCTGAAATGGGAGAATAGATGCATAGGATGCTGAATTCATCCATTTATATTTGTATTTCAAATAAAGATCTTCTGTCTACAAATCTATGAATCCAGCAGATGCAAGTAGAAAAATGAAGAGGGTTTCTTCAGGTCTTCAATTACATGTGATCGATTTAAAGGCAAATGTAAACACAAAAAGAGCTGAAATTGAGTGGAGACACACAACATACAAGCTGTTTCAGAAAGTAAAGTACCTGTGAAGCAGAGAAGAGTTTAGAAGAGCATAGTAGAGAAGGAAGGGGGAAATAAGGAGCAGAACAGAAAGGTATCCTATACAATATGGGGATATTGGAGGAAGGAAACAGGAAGGCTCTATAAAACACCAAATGGATCAGTTGTATCAGTACCTTCTTCTGCAATTGGCTTACTTTAAAAAGACATCTACCTGTCTAAAGACTTTACATGCATTTAGATTTTTAATGGAAAGTTATGTAAATTATCTGAGTCTCTTCAAAACCAAGAAATAAAATGTATCTGCTGCCATGAATCCTTAGCATGAATTTCCCTCTTACAGCTAAATGAGAAAGCGAGCATTGTAGTACCCTCTGATTCAACATTTTTTAATAATTTCCTGTTGAGATGGACAGAAATGGAAATGGAATTTTTCAGTTCACTCCTAAAGCTCACACTCACATCACCTGAAGGAGACCAGCTGCATATTAATGACTGGAGGACATATGAGAGAAGATGATGCATACTATGATCCTGAGGTCTCCAAGACACAGGCTTTATTGCATTTATGATTACGTTTTAAAGAGTAGTTTAAGTCTGTCCATTTTTCTTTAATACCGGATATTAGTGTTCAAGTTAAACAGTACCTTTTTTGATATAGAACAAGATTCCTCCATCTCATCTCTACTACAGCAAAGACAGCTGTGTTAACCTACTTAATCACATACTGAAAACCTTACCAATTTTCCATATAAGCAAGAGAAAGCTGAAGTACTAAAACTCCAGTTAGTGGAGGTCCTGGTTAGGATTTTCAGATGTGGCTTAAAGACTTGATTGTCATAACTTTACTGAATTTCTGTTTCACGGCAAATTTAAACAATGAAATGAATACCAAATCCAAACTTAAATTTTACATATAAAAGCAACGTGGCATTAGGCAGCAGAGAATACAAGTATTTCTCAATCAATCACTTAACACTGAACTTGTTAGCACCTTTCAGTATAAAAGTCCCAGTTTTGTCCTACTCTTCCTGACAAAAGGAGTAATTCGTTCGATGGCACATTTTATTATGCCACTTTGTTTGAAAGTTACTAGAACTGTGGTTTTATACATGGAGTAGAAGAGCTGCATAAACAACATTAAAGCAGTTTAAGCATCCTCCTATGCTTGTTCTTTCTGCTGAGTTCCCATTGCAGCAAATCCATCTGGTTGGGAAAAATCATTTTGCAAGATTTGATGATTATTATCCTTTTTTAAAGGAAGAAGTGAAGCCAAGCAGAGGGAAGCATAACCAAACACTGTAAGTAAACAAATGTTTCCAGGGGAAAGTGTTTAGCTTGATTTCAGAATGAGTATTTCTAGTTTTATATATGCATATTTAAATATTACAGTTACAGATGTAAGTTTAATTCCAGTCACTGCAGAACCACATCCAACATCTAATCACACCAGTAAGTCAGAAAGTTAAACTGGAGCAAAATCATGCCAAACATATCTTATCTTACATCTTATAAGCAATATCTTATTAGTAACTGTAAAAGCAAATTCCAATTTATTAAGAGGTTCCCAATTTCTGTTTCCCATTCCCAACCCTTAGAAAAAATCTCAAGTTCCTGTAGTTGAAGAAGTACCTCATGTTCTTTACTTTCCAACTCTCAGGAAGAGTCTGGAAGACAAAATTAAAACAATTGTAATACACCAAGACAGAAATCTCTGATACTTCAGATTTGTTTCTGTAAATATCATAACTTCATCATAACTTTCTTATTTCTAACATCTTTTCAACATATTATTTCCAAATTATAGTTAATTTGACGCCTGCCTTTAATAAATTGTTGGCATCCTCCAGGGTGGAGGGTTACAGGGTTACAATTCATAGTAACAGTGTTTCAAGACTATTTTCACTTGTTGTTTCACCGTGAGTTTCTTCCAACAGTCTCAATGAAAGCATGATCATAGGCTAACATATACATAAACATACACATAACAGTGTATTCGTTAACCCTGTTTGCCTTATTGTTCTAACAAGGAGTCAGAACATATAGCAGAAATATTAAGCACAGTAATGGTTATTCAGAGATTAAGTAATCTAGGTAAAAATAAATTAAAGAGTTGGGAAATTACCCTTTTAAACAGATAGGAATACACTGCTCTATTTGTGATCATGCTATATTTACATCATAGAAAAATTCTTGAGCATCTGCTGGGCATAAAAGTAGCAGCTACAAGTGATAAAATTTGGTAATAATTATTTGCAAGTGAAATGTGCTTGGGGTACAGAGGATTTTAAACAGGAAAATAGCTCCAAAGTTTCACCATGGGCTCAAGCATTAAGGAAAAAAATATATATATAACCTTGCTGTTGTGTGATGTACACCATACATAAGTTAAAAAAATTGCATAAGTGGTCTTTAACATCCCAGCATACACTATATTATGGTGGTTACAGCTTTGCTTGATTTCCTTTGCATCCAAAAGTTCAAACAGGATTGGGCTCTTGTAGTTCTACAGAAATGACAGATTTGTAATGTGCTTACTAGAGCACAAGCTGAGTTGCTCATGAAGTCCAAATGAGTTAGGTTATCTAAAAAATTATTGAATACCAGGAGAAGGGAGAACATACTCAAAGTATCATATAGATACAGGGTTTATTTTTGTTTTGTTTTTGTTTGTTTGCTTGTTTTTTGTGGCCAACTTTATCTACTAGTGGGCCTCTTTCTGCGTAGGATCCCCTTGCCATTGTATTCACGACCATCAATCTCAGCTGATCTACCATCATTTGAAGAACCAAGCTTTTTGCATCCCCGTCAGATGGCACTGCATCATTCTGTTACCTTGCATGCATTCAGTATTGGGCATGCAGTTGGTCAGTGAGTGAATTTCATTTCTGTTTAAAGTTGTAGAATTTTAATTTTGTCTTCTATGCTTTTCTTGTGTGACTTTTCCTTCCTACTTCTGAAAATCAATGGATGTGTGTTTTATTTCACCTTTCCCTGAGAATGGAAATTAACATGCACGTTACCCACTAAAATACATACTTGCAACAGTAAAAAACAACATTTCATTAAGACTGAAGTTAGAAGCCAGATAGTTATTGTTTTCTTCATAGTTAACGAATGCAGTGAATATTGTGCTCTATCTATTTTTAAGATAAATAACACAAATGCTTTTTGGGAAATACAGTTTATTTATACTAGTGTTTTTGTACATTTGCTTTCTGTACATACGTCTGGGCTGTACTCCCTGGAAACTGTTGTATGCTCACACAGTCAGTCAATAAGAATGATAAAATGTGACTTATCCCATTAACCACAAATATGCACTACGGTTTAAATTCAGAATATTCATGATCAATCAACTCAGTAAATCGCATCTTTAAAAGGCTATTAATAAAAAAAGTGTTAAAAGAGATGAGTTCAAGGAAACTGTGATCTGTTTGTGGTTATTCTGTAAGTAGAAAAGAGGGACTAAAATCATTCAATATACTACTCCCGTTGGATTATTTGCTCTGCTCCACTGAACACCCATAAGCACATTCAACTACTAAATTAGCACTGCTAAGCTGTGCTATTTGTGTTGGCTATTTTTATACACAGCAGGCAACAATCATTGCTTAATGAAAGACTAGGCTTTAACACCAGGTGTGATTTTGTTGTTAGGAGTTCTGTTTTTCCTACTTTTTGTAGTTTTCATCCAAACCGGTTTTCATCCCCATCAGTACCACCTACTTTTGTCCTGAGAATTGCATGCTGAATGCTGATTCTAAGCTCAGCATGGTGTGCAGTGCTTGACTTGCATTGATTGTCATAAAATGTAACACGCAGCATACTGTGAAGATGTGCAATGGAAGTGTGATTTTTGTTATGTATCTTGAATTAGACATCTCTTCTAATTTCCAGTCTGTTATACTTCAGCTTTCTTTTGCAAAGAAAAGCAAGGCTCTATTTAAAATGTTTTCAATTTAAAATTTTTCAAGAATCCACCTGTAATAATGAAAGAAATATATCACAGTATTTACTTTCAGAATACCACACAACAGAAAAAAAAAACAAAAAACACATTTTTTCCTACAGTAATGATAAATATTCAGACATCAAGAGCTCAATTTCATGCTATAAAAGTCTGACTTTCTACTTTGCTATTCAGCGATTCAAGCAGAAAGAATATTGTAAAATCTTAAAAACAAAAATCAAGGAAGAAAAAACAGAACTTCTTCACAATTTACATGAGACAGCTCAGTTTTGAGAGAGTTACAAAACAATCATAAAATCCAAGTTCAGGCATTTGCAGGCAAGAGACAAATAAACAAACAAAACTACACATGATTGCATTTGCCAGACTGTTGTTGGTTTTGTTTTCTTTTTGACTTAATGAACTTAAATACAACCAGATCGAGTAAAAATATGTGTTTTTTCTCCCAACAAAGTATAAGCAGATCCAATTCCTTTCATGCAAGAGTTTTAGTCCATTGTGGAGAAAACAGAGAGCAGAGACCTAAATATTCACTTTTATAAAATACAGAGACAAATGTGGAACAAACTGGGAGCATCACTTCCCCTGCAGTTTTCATTTTTTAAACATTTTTTACAGCCTGAAAGATGAAGAAGACTTAAGCAGTGGAGGATGTGGGACTACTCTCACAATTAGAGAACACATCTTGCAACGAACCAGGGAATATAACATGGAATGTAAATAGGAAAATTCATAATCTATCTTAAAAGTAGTGGAAATGGAATTCAAAAGAATGTATATGAGTCCAAAAACAGCAGAAATAATTCAGGCTAGTAGCTACTGTACTTTATCTCAGTTTTAACCTTTAGACTGAAGAGAGTACCGCTTCACTATTGCAAAGCTATAGTGAGCAGAATAGTCACATTTAATATGTCATGTGATATACACAAGCATCTTAATGCTAAAGATAGTCTCTGCTTGTAACAAGCGTTATTATTTTCTGTCTTCTACCAACCAAGGTTTTTTCTTGCTGTTGTTGTTTTCCATATTTTTCCTTTGAAGTGTTACAAGTATCCTCTGTTACTTCTACAGCACCTAGAGCTTTGTCCTTCTCTAAGTTACTGGTAATCAGATTGAGAGTGCTGACCACCCAAGCAATACAGGATAAATGAGAAATAGCTTTGCAGTAAATATCATTATCTAAAACTTACTAAGATTGGTTAGGTTTTATTCTGCTAATTATTACTGTAATATGCAAAATAGTGCTGGAAAGATGCTATCTCAGAACAAAAACAGAATAGCCCAAGTTGGAAGGGACCCACAAGGATGTGATGGTACAGAAGACTCAATTTCTGGATTTGAATCCATTGGTGACAATTTAGTCTCATCCTGCTCTATGCACATTTTGAATCTTATGGAAAATAGGCAGTCTCTATTCCAGTTAACATCAGAATCCATACTTGAATATGTATTTTCCTTAATTAACAAACATACAGGAAGATAAAGTACTGCATCAGTACTACATCATAAAACCTCAATTTTATCAGTATTCTTCTACAGTGCAACTCAGTTTACTCTCATAATTGAAGCATTACAGATTCATCATATTGCACACATAAGACTGACATGAAATTAGTAATTATCATCCATGTAGCTCTTAAAAACCATAGTGAGCTACACAGAAAACACTACTAACAGTCATTTAAATTAACTTCCATGTTGTGCAACAAAAGTTCACAGCATTCAGAAAAAGCAAGCAGAAGCAAGATTTCATTTCAAAAGAAATAATCATATGATTGAAAAGTATTCACTATTGGCACTTTAGTATATATATCTCTACCATGCAGCCAACAATCACATTTGTACAAGTTTATTTTTACTTCCTAAATAATCAGAAATCTCCAGAATTTCTGTATATATACCCAGATATCACACATATATTGCACCAGGCAGGAGAAAATCAAAACATTTTGCTTTTTTCCTGCAACACAAATCATGAAATTCCTTTTGCTATGCTGGCAGTGCTTATCTGCCTACCTAGGAACCTATCACTACTGCAAAAGAGGAAAGTGATCCATTAGTGCCTGCAGCATGGATCACTGTACATCCTGCCACAACAGCCACAACAGTATACTGTTCCCTCCAAATCAGTCTTTTCCAGCTAAAATGTGTCAGTAGAGTGGTATTTGTTGAGGAAACCACCCCATTTCTCTTCCATATATTCTATCTGTGTGATCAAAGGCAGTGTAATAATCATAAAATCACAGAATGGGCTATGAGAATATATCCCATAGTGACAGATGAGAGTTTAGTGCATAAACAATCGCTCTTTTACCAAAGTTTTACCTTGCTTATCCAAGTCATATTTATAGCTTATTGAGAATGCCTTCTACCACTACATATAATTCACAGCAGTGAGAAACGTAGCTATGTCAAAAAGAACGTATCTCTTCATCAACATATGACAGATCTCCAAGCACCTGTGAAAACCAAAACAGAATACTCACATACCTACATTTAATTGAATGGCTTCTTTCAGATCGACACAAAGGACTGATTAGAAGCAACTCATCACCTGGCTTCTGTGTGATCTGTGGTACACTTTGTGGTGCATTTTTCTAAAGGGGATATCAGAATCTCCCTCTCAAATAACAAGACAAAGCCATAGCTAAATTAATCTACTATTGGTGACAGTCTTGTTTTGAGCATTTGCCTGGATCTTCATACCTCCCTTCCAGCCAACATTTCTGTGATTCTAAATTATGCAATTAGAAAGTTATTCATCAACTGGCTGCTCACACCACATTCTTATGTTTTTCTTTAGAAGAGCATGATCTTCTTGTCCAAACATTCTTGTTCTTACAAAGATTTCTCCATTCTTGCCAAGAATGCCCTTTCACTAACATTGAACACTGTCAATTCTCCTTTTGCCAAGTGCTTCATTTTGGCCTGAAACAAGCAGAAAAACTACCCTCAAAAATTAAGTAGAGTTGTTAGGATGGATCTCTAGTGATGAGCACTGCTCAAATCCAACTGCTAATGCAGTGGAAGTGGAAGAAACTTGACCTCTCAGTGCTTTGCTTCTTCATTATTTACGTAGCCATAGTATCAAGCATGTACATCTGGATATACGTGCATCCCCTATGCCTGGGATGCACAGTTGCACTGGCAGAAGCTGTGGAAACACCAAAACTAAAAGAAATTCTAGAAATCCTTTGAGTAGGAGATGTCTTGGGGGAAAAAAAACCAAACGACAGCGTGACATATGAAATTATTGAGCTTACAGCAGCAGCGTTACAAGACTTGGAGGAGGGACAGAGGCCACAACATTAAAGATAGGATTTTTTTCTTTTTTAAGGACAAACTCAGTAGCAAGAGGAGGAGACTGTAATAGAAGTGAGTGAATACAGAATAGCCAGGCTGATCTGACCTTTAGAAGCTCAGAGTATTTAAAGTGTGGCAGTTGCATTGATTTCCTATGTACACTATACTGTATTTCTGCTACACTGACAAACAGGAGACTGGGCTGATTCATGAGAGTCACTATTTGCATGTTAAGTTTATTGACTTTCTCTGCTACAGCTCCTGTCAGTTATACTCAACAAAAATCTTTTCACAATTTATTCTCCATGTTGTTTCTCCCATATAAAAGATTAAAGACAGCCATTATACATACACATACTTCTACTTTCTCTGCCTTCACTACTTTCTAACACTTATAACAAGGCAATTTAGGGAAACCAGTGTCCACAATTTTAAGAAAAATAACGTGACAGCCTATGTAGTCTATGCCAATATTCCTCTCTTTCATTGACATTCTCTTCATTGTACTAGAGAATCAGTTCTTGATTTTCTACTTTCTCTGAGAAAACAGTAGTTTTCCTCACAGGACCTAATATGCAAACATGCTCTTTTCTTCCTTTTGCATCATTGTTCCTGTTCCATTAGCATATATTACATTGTTTATGATATGGCAAGAGCCAAACTGTCTTCTATGTTCTGGTATTAAAGAGAAGGTGAGGGGATGGCGAAATCACCTCATCTAAGGCTTGAAGAGTCCTTCAAAAATTTGCATTTCAAAGTGACAGGATAAACTTTAATTACATAAGCTTACACATACAACTTAATATAGGTGCTGAACATTACGATGTCTTTCCAAAGTTCTGTCTGCATCTAATCTGAGTCACCCAGAAAAAGGGACAGAAGGATTGGACCCAGACTGCAAGAGGCAACATAGCTATATCAATCTGAACTACTTGACACAGGACCACTGGGAAAGGATGTAAGAATTGTGTTTGCAACAGTCCATTGCTGAAAGAAAACCTTAGGAGCCTCTGAAAGGGCATGGGGGTGGCTCCACATGTATGAGCATCAGGACATGGCTGCCATCTCTTCTGGGTGCAGTGACAGGATGCTGGAGTAAGAAAAGTGAGGTTCTCTTCCAGCAAGATGAAGATGTTGCGTCAAGTGGCTTCCCATGAACCTAGCAAAAATGATCCTCTCTTCTCAAAGGCAGTCTAGAATCTCTTAGGCTGCACTACTTGCACTAGTACTAAGTTCTCCCCATTTTTCTTACAACACTAAGGAACATTTTTCTGAAATCTCAGCTTATGTTTGAAGCTCCTCTGAGGTAGTTGTTACATATCTCTGGTGTTCTGTCACTCTTGTGCACACTTAAACTTCTTCCTTGGTTCCCTTAGAAGTTCTGACTAATGTAATTTGCCTCTCTACTTCCACGTTGCTGGTGCCATATGCTAAGAGCCAGTAGGTCCAACACTGTATCTTCTTAATCATTACCAAGGCAAAGAGCTTGCAACTGCCATTCCATGATATGTTTATACAATCGTTCCCATATCAACTCAACTGCATGTTGATGTAAATCACCTGAATATTCAAATTTGATTATCTTACTTGCTCTTCATAGGACCAGAGTGCTCTATTAGATGTTTTCCAGGTACCACTTTTTGAATATTTTCCTAATTTTCATTTCTACTGTTTGGGTTTTTTTACAAGCATCATCACTTTCCTAGGTGGAAAAAAAAATCTCCATATGTATGGCACGTGTGCATGGTAGCAATATAGTCTCACTTGTATAGAACTAAAAATGGTACTGGAGAACAGTTAAGTAGGAACTTCACTTGTTTTACTGTGACTGAATTTCCTTCCTCAAATTACTGCTTCTCTTAACATTGCCAGAAACTTAAGCTACCTACTGTCTACTACGGTCTGTTATCTGCAGTATCTAAGGCACTACAAATGGCGAGCAAAGATTCCTAAAAAACTGCTATAGCAAATTGTTCAAAGCCAAAGCAATTGTGAATAATCAGATGCACTACTTTGGTAAGTTCTTTATGGACTTAATTCTATAATATTCTTTCTACAAAATATAACAGTTACACATTATAAGGATAGCATTCAGCTGTCTAATGAAATGCACCCAATGCCATTTTATATTCTTTAAGGTGTGTAAGAGAGAAATACTGGGAGAGCAAGTATGGCTGAAGTTTTCCACCCTCCTGGAGCACCACTTGAAATCCAGATGTAATTGTGCAGAGCTTCTAAGGCATGATGTTAGATCAATGCTATTTGGCAAGTCAATAACTTTCTTAAAATCTAATTGCTTTAAAAAGAATATATAATCAATAACATTACAATTTGGAAATAAATATATTCTACAAACATAATTAAAAATGTCAAGACTTCAACATTGCAACCCAGCTTATAGCAGAAGACAATTAGGACATTTACCACGAAACAAGAATCCCATATTTGACTATCCCTACCACTACACTGATTCTACTACACTTCAAAGAGTCATTAATGAGACTCGGGCCGTATTCTGAGATTCTTATCTTCAACACCAAAGCAACCCTTTTCAATTATCCCTATAAAATACTTTAAAACTCTTATGTTAAATCCTCATCTTTCAACAATTTGACATCATAATACATAAATAATTGCTCCAAAAGTAATGCCTCCAATTCTGTATTATGTTGACTCATGATGTTAGAGGTAGCTGTTGGTGTTATGGCAGTAGAGGCTGAACCTCCTCACCAATATTCCATCACATGTTGTTGCTGTGTGAAAGATGGTCGCCGAGGAGCAGTCTCACATGGCATGAAGCAAAGGTTTGTCATCAAATTCCTCCATGCAGAAAAAATGGCACCTATTAAAATTCATCAATATTTATTCAATGTTTCTGGAGACCAAACAGTGGATGTGAGTATAGTGAGGCAGTGGGTGATGCATTTCAGCAGTGGTGCCAGTGACAGCGGGTCACGTTTGCTGGTGCACATTTTTATGAGCATGGCATGAAGGATCTTGTTTACTGCTGGTGAAAACGCACAGCTAATGGTGGTGACTATGTCAAAAAATAGCCTCTTGTAGCTGAGACTTTGCTCTATCAAATAGTTTTAATATGCTCTTTATCTCTGTTGTAGTTTCCAGGGAAATAAACGGCTGGCATTACTTTCAGAGCAACTTTGTTTTCCATGCATACATTTCCAAACTCAAATAACACATTCTTCTTGTAAATTTAAATAAGCATGCCACCTAAGAAGAATCATACAAACATGTATTTTGAAGAAAATTCAGCGGTTGAGTGTGTTGCAGTGCAGCATCCAACAGAGACATTAAAACCATTTTCAAGATGCAAAAGGTTGTTTGAAAGTTAAATTAATAGCTCCTGTACAATCTGTGATGTTGAGAATTAACAAGCTCTAAGTCAGAGAAAAAAAGATTCACTCTGTCCAAATGCGGTCAAGGTTTGTCATACTTATTCCATACACTTAGAAGAAAGTAAGTTCGGATGCATTTTAATATGATTTTTACACATTGTCACAGTTTTAATGATTTTTTGGTCATCATGTTACCAATTAACTTTTATACGGGCAAAATTGGAGGCAAGATATTTCTAATACAATGTTATGATTCTCTTTGCCTCCTACAAAGTCATGTCTGTACTCAGTCCACTTACAGCACTTGGGATTTACATGAGAAGCAATGAGACACTGCCTGTACTTCCAGTTGTCTCATTTTGTTTTCATATGAATTTTTGCACCTTACTTCAACTTGCATTATAAATCCTTGACTACATACTCACGGATTTGTAGTGACAGAGTTGCAGTGAAATTTCAATAGCTTCTCTGAGCACACTGTTTTATGAGATTTCATCCACCACAAATAATTTCCCTTTGAGGAATTTTTAGTAATTATTTAATGACATTTGCAGGTTTATTTAACTAGTTTAAGGCAGTTCAACTGCTACAAAATTTGAAAGCAAGAAAAGTTATTTCAAATGTTTCTTTAAAGCTAGAAGCAGTCATGTAATATAGCAGACAGTATCAACTCAGGCTTTCACTGTGGCTCTTAGTAAAATGTAATTAATCAAGTAAAAACATTAAAATAATACTCAAGCAATGCTAACTATTCAAGACCTTTAAGACTGTTTAAGACTTCACTTTCCTTTCAGAAAAGCAATAGTAACATAAAAACAAAGTAACAGCACTGACATCACTGAAGTATAAGAAATATGAAGTAAGAATCGCCTTCATTTAACTAGAACAAGACAAGCTTTCCATTTAAGAAGTCTTTCACTGCTCCCATGAACAAACAATAGGTCATTACTAGAGACAATGATAAAACAAAAACCTCTGAATCCATTTACATTTTACAGTAAAACAGCTTACTACTAGCACTGCATAAAAAAAAAAGCCTACCGCCTTTATAAAGCACAAGACCATGCAATATCTATCTTAAGGACTAATGAGCTAGAATTATTGTTCAGTCTTGGTGTTTATAAGATGGTTTTGTAACTCTTTCCCAAGAGGACTAATGGTTTTGTTCTAATTAGATAACCTAAGCATAGAGCCAGACTTGAATTTCCCACCAGAAAAGTAATCAGTTATAAGTTACCTGAGATCTCTGAAAATGTAGGGATTCTAGGCTGTATGGGTCACTAATACAATCAAATGTGTTGTAAGCAAAAACCTCATTTTATTTTGGTTCTTCATGTTTTAGATTAACACGGATTAAAAGCTTATTACTCATTTGACTTTTACTAAGTGGAAAATTCTCAGTGGCATTACTCTAATGCAGCACACTCTGAGGCAGCTGGTATAAATTGTGAATGTGGCACATAATGATTTGCCTCAAGTATATCATGAGACTTAATTTCAGAGAAAATTCTATAATAGTCTTTTCTTCATTTTAATCAACTTATTCCTAGCCATTTGTTAAGGTGCAGCTTAATTAAAAAGGATCAAGTTTTCATTAGTTTTTGAAAACTTGTCCCTGTATAAGATTGTAACAAGACCAAGCCGCCTACTGTTGCCTTTTTCTTCTTAGCATAAAACATACAGGTTCACACCAGTTCCAATCAAATAGAACTGTCACAATAACAGTTCTCTCTTTTGAAATGTCATATGAGTTCATAAGTGTATCTTTTGTTACAGGAAACATTCATTGTCTGTAACTGAAACAAATCTATGAAGTTTGATTTGTTTATTAACAAGGAACAATTAATAAACACAGGAGAAATCAAAGATACAGAGAGTAACAATTCTCACCCACAGAAATTACCCTGCAGTCATAAGGGGAAAAAACACTCAGAAATCACGTGTGAGCTTTCAGCACAGTGTGATGTATGCTGACTTATAAACAGTTTACACTTTTCAGAGACATTTGTGACTAAATAGTGACACGTTGCTTAATGGCAGCAGCAAAATGAAGATGATGACAAAAAGTAGATGCAGCTGTTAGTTTTCCATTTATGCCAAGAAAACATGCCCATCTCCCTTGAGAGATGAAAGTCACAGGCTATGACTAGACGAAGTCAGAAGCATGACTTGCAGGAAATGCATCTTTGCACAAAACAAGTTGAAGAAACCTAGCTCAGATGTTATCAACAGAAAAAAAGCACCACGCAAATACACTGCCTAATTATCCTCAGATCTGGCTGGAACATTCTTATTGATACCCGGGCTGACTAACTAGATTAAAACAGGATTTAAATGTTTTCCTCATCTCATCAAAATCAGCAGGGCTCCTTTAAATTAGAGATCCACTCTGAACTAGAAATAGCTTTTCAGTGCTAAATATTAAAATATTCTGGCCAGTTTGGCTGTAAATATTGGTTTCTTGCCTACAAGAATGTCTACTCAGCTGGATAGCAGAGCACAAGCATTAAGGGCTGGATGTTAGAGATACTTTAGCTCATCCCAGTTATGATATTTTCTCACTAAAATTGCGGGTAAAAGGAGAACAACACTGCACATTGGCATCTGTCCCTGTAAATGGAATGAACAGATGAAAACTTGCCTTTGTAGCAAATAAAATACAACTGTCTCTACACAGGCTATTGATTAAGTCTACTTACTGTATAACTAAAGATCTTAGTTCCTCAAAATACAAATTCTTCTTTCATTCTCAAATCTGAATTTAAATATCCTATCTATAAGAAAATAATAATGCCTTCATAGCTGAATACAGGACTCCTAATCCATTTAAAGGGACACTGAAGTTATACCTACTAGAGTGAATTTTATCAACAATCTGTCATCACATAGCTCACAAATCAGTTGAAATTATATTATGGACTACACTTGTCTTCTAGGCAGATGATGCAGAAACATCAGTGCTGAAGATTTAAAAACCCATATTTAAGTCTCTTGATTGATAGTTATACCTCTCCTCACCTATTTAGTTTTCCTGGTAAATGATCACCTCAACTGAAAACAAAAAATATTTGTACTCTACTTTCTCTCAGATCCCTTCCGAAAGGGGAAAATTGTAATCATCATCATCATCTCAAAGAAGTGCAGGGGATAACTTCAGCTAAAATGTTCCCACTTTCTTTTAGAACAGCAGTTCTGTTCTTCCTGAAGGAGCACTTCCTTACCTGACATTAAGAATGACGGCTTTTACTACAAACCCACCACTGAATGACTAGAATGCACTTCTCAAAACAATAAATGCTTCTGTTCATATTGCCAGATTTAAACTGCCAGAAGTTTTTTTGTTTAGTTGTTTTTTTGTTGTTGGTTTTTTTTTTTTTTTCTTCCTCCAATTAATACTATCATTTTGGCAAACACTCTCAAAATTTGGCAGAAAATGTTCATTCACCATCCCCATGTGAAATTTGCCCCTAAGAAACACAACACATATTAACAGTCATGACAGAAAAATACCAAAATACACAAAGATCCATGGGAATTCCCATCTTTGATCAATGGTGACCAGCAGAAAATGCAGAATCATGGAATCATTAAAGTTGGTAAAGATCACTAAGAGCTTCTAGTCCAAGCCAATGCAACCATGGCCACTAAACGATATCCCAAACAGAGACAATATGAACTCTTAAACATATTAAGGTCCAAATGAGAGATCTGATAAATCTAGAGTATCCTAAAATAGAGAAAGTATGCAAAAAATATTGATTTTCTCACTTGCTAAGCACTGAGCTAACCTTTCTAATGTATGAAGGCAAACATTCCATTTGTTCATCTTAGGAATCCTAAGAAATATTAAACTTAGTGGTCAACTACTGAAAAAAAAATCAAGACAACTAAATAAATATTTAACAAATTGCCCTGGCTTCAAGCAAAATTTTAAAAAGGAAAGCAATACAGCAAGGATGAGAGGCCCATACAAACATGGAATGACTGCAGTACACAAACCATAATAGGTATGTTCTGATAGTAAGAACATTGCATTATAATAATGTTGAGAAAACAAAATTCAACAAGTGACATCAAGGAAACACATAATCAGAGAATAATCAAGTGACTTGGGATTTGGAAGGCAGTTTCTTTAGGAAAACGTTAACTGTTTATGTAGTTGAGTTAAAAAATACGTTAAGAAGAGGGTGTAGAATGACTTGCTAGATGTCTTTGGTAATAATCCAGCAGGTACCACACAAATAGTTTTGTTAGTATTGGCAAAACTAAATAAACCCTGAGGAGAAGTATGATTGGAAAAAGCAAACCTTGTGGTGTAAAATAAACATGTATGTCAAAATCAAGTACCAAGTTCACTTAGATTCCTGACAGCAGTCTAGAGCAGGAATTGGCAGCCTTATTGTTTATACTACTCTAAATCGAGTGTTACTTTAAAGGAAATTTTCTTTAGCTAATGCTAAGACCTTAACATAGGAAGGTCTCCATCTTATTGACATTTAACAGTAGAAAAAGTGGCTGCTCATCCACTCAACTTGTGTATCTCATCCTATCCTATATCCCAATCCTGGAGATGTTCTACATCAGGCTGGAGGGAGTTCTGACCACCTGATCTAGCTGTAGGTGTCCTTGTTCATTGCAAGGGAGTCGGAATAGATGACCTTTATAGGTCCTTTTCCAAATTAAACAATTCTGTGAAGTTATGATTCTATATTTCACCATTGAGATCTTTGGGATAAAACAGATAATGATTCACCAAAGCAAACATTTTTTCTTCTACTTGACTTAGATTTTAAAAACATAAACAGAAAAAAGAAAACCTTTAAAAACAAAATTCTAATTAAAAAACATACTAGAAATAAAAACAACAACAACAACAAACTGCTCCCGGTGAGACAAAGCTGTGGATTTATATGTCAGCTTACAATAACTTAACCACTCCAAGCCAGCAGGTGCAAATGCTGTAGATAAGGAGAAATACACATTCATGACCTCATTCTTAACACAGATCTATAATTTTCAAATCTTATTCTGACCTAGATTTTCAAAAGTCTTCTGATGCATTGATATTATGTTACCCAGATATTAATTACAGATTTTGTAAGTGTTTAAAATAATTGAGGGTTTCTTCCATAGATTAGAGTAAATGCTAGGAGTTTTGCAATATTTGCTGGGATTCCTGAATGAATCAGACACAGAAGGAGAACAGATATTTTGTGAAAGCTTACACGAGCATAAGTTTACTTGAGATGAGTGAAGTATTTCCATTGGCTTCAACAGAACTCGAGTTGGCCAAATCAGAATCAGTGAAAGCATCATAATCTCAGGCAAGCTGCCTTCACATCTCCTGCTATGCAGACAACACAAATCAGTGTGACAAATAGTATCCTTCCTAATACAGTTATTTTGTCTGGTAGATGACTCACTCTCTCTCTCTCCTAAGACATACCAGTGGTGCCACTAGAAATTATTCACTGAACCATATTTGCTGAGACATATTAGGGTGTTGATAGTATTGAAAGGAAAGTTTTAAAAAACATCCATCCTTGATGGTTGTGAGTAATTTTTCTGGCTCAAAATTTCTTATGGTGGCGGTGTGGTTTGCATCCAGGATGTGGTTTAGCTGCGTCTGGAAATATAAATTAAAAAAAAACAGTCTGAGAGCACCCAAATATTTAAAGCACATCTAAAGTACTCTATGCTCAACAGGATGAAATTTTACTAGTTAGCTTTATTACAATGTTGTAACAAAGAATTCTGTCCGCATTGCATGAAAGTTTTGCAGTCAGAAAGTTGTGATTAGATATATTTCTCATGCTATTTACTGAGTTATAATTTCTTAAAAAGTTTGATAACTGCTAAGAATAGATTAATCCTGGATATTGTACAACAGTATAATTGCTGCTTAAAGATTACGTTAGTTGTGAAGTCTTCAAGCACTAGTTCTACCAGCTACTCAAGAAGCCAATATTTCTCATTTGTGGTTAGGGAAAGACAATGGTACTTGCTAACTTTATTACGAAGTCAAAAACCACAGTATGAGGATCATGTCATCCAATCAACTTGAAATTTCCAAAAGATTCAGTAGTGGTTATTATATAAAAATCTTCATGTCATACAGTCTTCACAAGCAAACAGAGCAGTAAACGTACCACTTGCCTTTGCTACACTGGCTACGTAGAGACTGAAGAAGTTTCTCAAATAGTACCTACTTTTTGCAAGCATATTCCTTTGTATTTCTGTTCAGAGTGAAAAAATAAAGGATTGTATTTCAATGCATCATTTAATCATATAAATACGTTTTGCAGAAGTAAGCTTTCCCAACAAATTCAGAAGGCTCATGTATTAGAGGAAGGATTACTGTTGCTAATAGTTCCATTGACTTTTTTTAACATACAGACTTCCATACATACATATGTGTACAAATAAAAAAATTTTGCGTGAGTGGAGGAGGCAAACTGGTGAACTACAGACATTCATTCTTCCCTATGTTCTTATAGATTTTAAATAAAGTTCTTAAATGAGATCAGAACAAGTTTTAGTATTGAATAAAACAGCAGTTGCTATGCGTAAGTAGTACAAAGCTAGTCAGAGAGTCCTCTGGAAGACAGAACAATTATTTTCACTAAAGACTTCTTTTTGATCCACATGGGTAATTCTCTAAGTGTTATGTTAAAAAAACTATTATGCTAAGAGGCCCTGCATTAAGAATCTGGAGCTCCAACAGTTGCTTTATGAAGCAGATTTATGCCTCATGACAGTAATTGCTCACACCCAAGGAGCAAGCTGATGCACCATCCAAGAACAACACAGAATATGCAGAGTTATTGCTAATCGGTGACTTTAGGGAACTAATAATGTCTGATTTTTATAACCGGAAAATGACTTCTCATTTAAATAAAAAATGCATACTATACACAAACAGGCACTTGCCTATGTAAATGAACGTAAATGTGGGCATTTCTGTTCAGCTGTTTTTTAAACTAACCTGAATAACAATAAGCGTGGTGTACTTACTACTCTGTGCTTGACTTGCTATGGCTCCAAATGAACTAATTAAGTCCAAATTTAAACTATTGTATTTCTTGAGTTTATATGCTTATTTTAGATGAGCTAAAAAGAAATGAAATCATATAAAAGCAAGGAAAAGTAAAACATCTGTAGGGAGGAAAGTAAATCTTATGCTTATAAATAGCTGGAATGAGATCTCTGTATGGGACAATAGCCAACTCTGTGCACCTTGAATTCTATGTAGAAATTTTAATACCAGTCTATTTAAGGGGGGAAAATAAAATTATTAATAATAGTGATAATAAATCAGCTCTTTCTTCCTCTTCTCCCTCTTTTCGTGTCCTATTTCACATTTTAAAAATCTTATCAGTTGCTCTATGTCTTCCTTCAGAAAAATAAAGAGGCTAAAAATAAAACAGCATCATAAAGTATACTTTGTTTGATTTGTTTTTCAGATTTTGCTCTGCCAGTAAATTCAAGCATGATCTGAATGGTAACAGAGAGCTTATGGACAATGAGTAATAGCATGACAGAGCTAATTAATGCTATTTCAATCCAGACTGCTTAAACATTCAAGCCTAATTGTGCTAAGCAATGTGATGGTTTTATATAGACACTGGTGAATGGAAAAATTCCAGTGGAGAGTTAAAGTCTGACTATGTTATTTGGATATAACAAACTCATCCCAGTACCTTCATTACTTACATCTCCTGTTGGTTCTGCAGTCTTTTCTCAAAAAGAAAAAACTCATGCTGTACTGTGTTTTGTTTGGACAATATTTCTACTGCTGATTTAAAGGAAAAAAAAATATCAAAAAACAACAACAAAAAAAACCACCCAAAACTGTGATGACTTCTATATAGAACAGCTCAGCTGCTGCAGGTTCTTGTGAGTGGCAGCTCTTCCTAATCATCACATTGCTGATCTTGATATGATAGAATATATAAGGCTCTGTATTCTGATTAGCCTCTACAATGTGATCAGAGTTCCTCATGAACAAGAACGATTCTTTTACTTTCTTCAAACAAAGAGAAATCAAAATAATCAATACCAACTGCCTGCAAGAAGTCTATTTTATTTTTGCATTAAAACAGACAATCCTACCAACATCCAAATTTTCCTTGACAAAGGGAAAAAATGTGAAAGTAGAGAAAGATGAGACAATGATGTAACTTAAAAGAAAAGAGCAGTCAAAAAATGTTTGCATGCTCCCTCACCTCCTCTGCAATGTCCTAGTGTTATTCTTCCTTTCTACAGACATGCCAGCTTTCCAACTACAGCAGCAAGCCTCAGATTTGCACCATCAAACATCAAACTACTATTACCCTCCCTCCAATTCAGCTTTAAAGGTGTGTGGTGGTCCTGGCACACTTATGAGGACTTAACAATCTTACCAAGCATTCCTGATAAGGCTGTGTCTTGTGCACCACAGCCCCATAAGTCACTGGCTTCTCATTGATAAAATAAGGGCAGCATTCAATATTTAAACACTGAGAACAACCATATTAATAGTTAGGTTACATTAGGAAAATAGTTTTTGCTGAGTAAGCCTGAATTTCAGATCTGAAATAGACACTTCTTAGCACTTCTATTAACAGACTTTGTATTAAAATACACAAAATACTTCTTATTGCCTTAAAGAGTTTTATTCACTATTTATAGAGAATTATTACCTTTCTCTACTTTACTTTTTTTTTCAGTCAGTCTACTTAAGCACAAGTCTAGTTATCCATACACTTAATCTTCATTATATCAAGATAAAGCTGGTAGTAATTGTCATTCCAATTAAACTGCATTACAGAGCTCTGCAGGATTTCTCTTCTGCAATATTCAAGTTTGCCAGCCATTTATGTTATGTATAACCACTTTTGATACTTGGGTTCTTCCCCATTATGAGATTCTTAAGTGTCCTACCTGACATTTACATTCTTAATGAGATTCCTAGACCTCTGCTGGGGTCCATAATGGCTAAATATAATAACTCAAGCTGTTTGACTGGATTAAAAAAAGTTTGAATTTACTTTTTTGTTATGGCCAAGTATAAAAATGCTTTGCAGTTCAAATATACTATGTGTACAAGCACTTCAGAATTATATACATTATCTTACCCATGGTAGAAAAACACTGTTAGAGTTGTGGAATACATCAACAGTTTTACCATAGGAGAGCCACAAAACGCTTCTTTACCACACCTGGCTTTTCTTTCTGTCCCCAACTTGTTTGCCTCTTTTCTGCTGTCTTTACATATACCCCAAAAGTTGTTTCTTCTCAACAACTCTGGGAATAATAAAAAAAACCCTTCGTTTATCACAGCAGATCCAAATTGTGATACCAAGTTACTATAGAATTTTTATGGGGAAACAGGTATGCAGGGAGACCAAAATGGCAAGAATCAAAAACATGCTACTCACAGAGGTGGGGAGCCAGCAGGAAGGGCTGCTCTCTCCCTTATCCCTTCTGCCTCCTGTTCACAAGTGAGGAGGAAAGCTGGGATGCCCCAGGCCAGCTACTACTGCTAGACGCAGAGAGGCTTAGAGCAATCCAGGATGCCTAGCGCATGCAGGTAGCAAGGTTATTGTAAAATCAATCCTGAGTTGAAAAGGATCCACAGAGATCAAGTCCCATATCCAGGTCCACACAGCTCCGCCTCAAATCCAAACCCTATGTCTGAGAGTGTTGTCAAACTCCCCTTGAACTCTGGCCATTAGGGGGCCGTGCCCACTGCCCTGGGGAGCCTGTTCCAGGGCCTCACTACTGACTGGTGAAGAATCTTCTAGTCCTCAACATGACCTTTTCTGATGCAGCTCCATATCATTCTCTTAGGTGTTCCAGACTATAAATATAAATAGGGTTGACCCATTCTGGGTGTTGAACTTCATGTGGCTGGTGATTGCCAAGATCTCTCCACCAGGCCTCTCTATGCTCAAGGCAGTCAACAACTACTCTCATATATTCAATTCCTGCATCTAGACATCATCTCTAGGTCAAACTTTTTCCTTACAGATAAAGCACTTGATCTTGTAGAGAGTGGTGTGATTTAAACTGCTTTGAGAACATCACTGATTTTGTTGGATTACTTTCAAGATTTCTAAGTATCTTCAAGTGCAAATTACAGGCAAAGAGAGACAAGAGAAAATGAAAGTGAACCATGTGCAGAAACTTCTGCTTCTGATTCAGAAAACCTGGCTGAGTCTTCAGGCTGCCCTTCTTCTGACCTCCAGGACAAGATCAAGGAACATCTGGTGATGCTTCCATAGCATTAATAATGGAAGAACAGGATTCAGAAACATTACTGATAAAAGGCAAAACCAAATGTATACCTCATACATCTTAGGAGAACACCGGCAAAGCCAGCATCTTCTTTGCCAACTCTGGGTGTTGGCTGAAAGTTACTGATTTGAGAGCGTTTGGTGGGATCACATTGGAAAGTGAGTTGTAATCATTTAAGAAACGTTTCAGGAGGAAGTACTGAGAGGGAGAGGACCTTGGAGAGTTTTTGAGACTGAAAATATGGAAAGTTTTTTTCAGGAACTTAATCTGTATGGATTCACTAAAATGCCACATGACTTCAGAAGACCTCCTTCGCTTCCTGAACGTTTGGCAGACAAAGAGGCATTCACTGCTCAAAGGAAGGTATGTCTGTTGCTCCTCATATGAAACAACTTTTGCAAAACTCTGGTGGGAGAGATGGAAAGTCTGATAAAATAAGCCTTGGTAATAGAGGAGATGAAGATGACAGTAAATGTTCTAATCCTAATTTTTTTCTCTGGCTGTTTGTAGGCATTTTAGTGGTAGCATTGCTGAGTACTAGAAACATAGATAAAATATATTTGAATTGTATCCAATTAGTTTGAACCCATAGAATGGAAAGATAAATAAATGGGGATATGAGGAGTCTATTTCAACATAATTGCAACATATCTTGTTTTAGTCAACTAAGTGGTTTATACAGACTGTTCGATATTTTAACATTCATGTTTGTCTTCAGCAATTGAAATTCTTAGCTCATCAATCTCACTGTCTTTCAGTCCCAAACTGGCTGTAGATCCAGACGCTGGCACACAGACAATGGCACCCACAGGGACCCACCACTCAAGTGCCCCAAGAAAGCCACCACCTGAGCCCAGTGCAGTGCTGCTCCAAGCCTGCCAGACCCTGATCCAGCAGCAGGGAGGGAATGGTGCCAGGCAATAATAACACTTGATTTAATTTCTGAGCTAACATTTACTGAGGTTTGGACAAACCCTGTACTTAGGAGAATCCATCCCTGAAAAATCAGAGAACAGCGTCTGGAAGATATGAAAAGATAAGGCCTTTTATGGTATAAGGTAATCAGAAATATTTTTAAGGGAAAACGATGGGCCAGCCTCACACTTGTCACCAGAAACTTCCATCCTATTTCAGGATCTGTTTGTAAGGAAAATTGAGGTGAAAACTTAGCCATTCAACTCAGATGCCCAAACAAAGAATGGAAATGCGCTTTGTTTAATGTCTGAAAAACCTTTTTTTTTTTTTTTAATTTCAAGACAGCCATTCAAATTTGCACTGCTTGTTTCTTATTTAGTAGGTGAATGAGCAAAGGTGTAGGACAGAGCTCTGCATTATCCACTGTTTGGTCACTTAATAGAGCAGAGAGGGTAGGATAATTCCGATTTGATAACACTTCAGCACTCATTTGGTCAAGATCAAGTGGTTTCAAAACATCAATGATTCAGACTTCCATAATTAATTCATTTTTCAATCATCATCAAGAAATATATTTTAAACTCTACTAACTCCTCACTAAAATATAGATGTTCACTGCAGGGTGAAGATGCTAAATGTAATTAAAACACTAGAGAAACTACTGAAATCTTAGTGAGCAAAGGCTTGATCTGTATCTAAAAGTTTTATAATTGAAGAGAAAAAATAGTTTTTATAGAGTAGGTCATGAACAAGCTTTGAAATAGAAATGTATTGGCTGGCTTAGCAGTCTGGGATTTTAGTTATATGATATCTTTTTACCTGTTGATATCACTTGTATGTTCTCACATGAATAACAGATAAATACACATTAGAAAGCAGTCATCACCCCACAGTTGTAATTTCTCACCTCTAAGAAATTAATGTGCATAATTTGTTTCTGTTTACATGCAATATTATCATGGCACAACAGCTTAAGCAATTGTAGAATACTTTCTGGAAGCCAGTCAGGCTGGATCCTTTCTCTTAAATTAAGCATCAATCCTTCCTCAAGATGAAATGTGACAAATGTTTTTGTCATGACAGAATGGATTTTTTGCAAATGGAGTTTGGTTAAAGTGGCCTTACAGTCATTTTATTTTTTTTACAGTTGCTCAATGCACAGTCTCATCTTTCAGTTAATCAACTGAATGACAAAGTATTTCCCTCATTGGTGAAAAAGAGAGCTAAGGAATGCCGTGTGTACCTTTTATCCGTTACAGTCATGTTTAGTTGGCTAATAAGATTTTACACCTCCTAGAAACCCTAGCTGCTATAGCTTTCTTAACTTTCTTAAATATGGTAAATACATCTATCTGCCTCAGTGCTTTCACATCCACATTTCCTGTAACGCAGAAGTTTTTGAATGCTTATTCCTCAAAGTTAATTGCATAACTGTAAGACAAATTCTCAGTGCGAGCATTTGCTAAAAAAAGAGTATACTGACAAAGTTCCCTGATGCAGGGAAAGAATCCCACAGTTTCTACAGCTTAGAGCACTTAGTTCATAGGAAGATCCAAAAACTGAAGAAATTTCATGCAGTAATTACTGATTAAAAGGAATTCCTATTTCTGAAATGCTGTTTCATGTTCCTCTAATGGCAGAGATCTTGGTCTTTCTTAAAGATCAGTGCATGAACATTCAATACACACAGAGCAATGACAGCATTGGGGATTTTGCCACATTTGGTACATCATTTGAGGCTGAAACGTTAAATAAAAATTGCATAGATTTACTTTGAAGAATATATTTGTCTTTGGATTTTCAAACACTGTCCATCTCTGTAAATTCTGTCTCTTGATGCTACAGCTCTCTCTTCCTCTCCCTTATCCTCCTCTCATGGGTTATACCCATGTTGCTCATGAGATGAGCTTTCTTCCAAACCTCATGTGATATCACTGTCCCAAATTAATAATTACTAGATGTTTTTTTTCTGTAGGTATGAGTTTTGGGTGAACACTTGTTGCCCAGCAGCTGAGCTGCATGTATGGCTGAAGCAGGTATGCAAACAGCCAGTCTTGGCTAGAAATAGCAGTTATTGTGCTGACTCCTCACTGCACATTGAACATGGACCTGAATTTGAGTTTCTCTGGTGATGCATCACATCGATTTCTGGGTGTGGACAGAATACACATCAGTTTTCTTACAGCCTTCGCCCAAATGATTGATCCAGGCAACATTTTTCATCAGATCACTATGTGCTAATTCAATTTGATGGGCACAGCAGGCGCCACTAGGATAGTGTACAAAGTACAACCTTTGCATCCATACACATTGTTGATGCAGATCAAATGAATTCTCACATAAAACAGTTGTTGGATGTCTTTCTACAAATCAGCACATTTTAGCAACATCATGCTTTTCCCATTGCTTTTTTTTGTAGTTTTTTCATGATAATTAAGAAAGTGTAACAGTCAAACCACCAATACCAACACCACAGGCAAGTTTTCTTCTGCACATAGTAGATTCCTATGCTGAAAATGCTTTGGATGAATAAAATATTTGACAAAAGTCAAGTAGTATATTTAGCAAAACAAACAAACAAACAAAAAAAAGAGGTACAAAATTTGCATTGCTCCGTATGGCATCAAAAAGGCAGTACAGAAGCTGCCCAAAGACAATAAACTGGATTTTTTTTTTCCTACTTTCACTCATTCTGGGAAAGTAAAAGGGCGGGAAAAAACAACAACAAAAACAAAAGAAACAAAAAAAAAAACAACGGAGAAATCAAGTTCAATATTAAACAGCAATTAAATGTGGAACTAATACTGCCCCATACAAATCAACTGAATTCCTTCTATGGATATTACTAAGCCATCAATTGACAAAAAAATTTAAAAAATGGATCCTACTATTAGTAACCTGCCATTAAACAAACCAGACTATAAAAGAAAAGTATTTTTTATTGATAAGAAATTGCCATAATCTCCATAAGGTTATGTTATTCTTTATCCTTTCATTCCAAGAAAAAGAATACAAACAAGTCCTTGCCAGCTGTTGTCTTCCTTTCTTTCTGTTTTCAGAAGAAAGAGAAAAACACTATGGTGGGGATTGAGGAAGGTATAGAAAATAGAATGAATTCCCTTATTTTTGAGTCCACAATCTTAAAGTGACATTACTGAGGCTGAAAGGAGTAGAACTTTGGAGCTTAAATCAGAATTGGGATAAAGAAGTGATTTCCAGATAAATTCTTGCCACTACAATTTGAAGGCAGGGAAAGCTAAAACAGTGCAGTGGCATTTTGCAAATGATGTAATGCATATTCTGTTAATAGCTCATCATAGATTGTTAAGGCTCTGATTAAAGGGCAGCTAATTTACCAAGGACTTGAGATGGTAATGGGGAAGAAAAAAAAAAAAAAGGTAATATCCTCCGTTCCTCTTCTCTCTCCTTTCACCATGATAAGTTTGAGGTTGCTCCAAAAGTAATGCATTTTATTTTTTTTATTTTATTATATTGGCCTGTAACATCAGAGGTGGATATTGGTGTACAGCAGTAGAGGTTGAACCTTCCTGACAGCATTCCATGCCAATGCAGCATTCTCAGAAGAACCATGCAGACTGAATTACAGAGCTGTCTAATCTAGAAGAAGCTTAACTACGGCAAACAATTTTCTAGTAATTTTCTAGTCCAAGGTAAAAGTCAGAGACATTTTACTGCAAAAAGGATATCCATATCCATTAATTGGCTTTGTAAAGCCATACCACAATCAATTGGCATTGGGCTGCAATAAATATTTAACACACATCCCTTCTAGACAGTGCTGTTTTTAGCACCGATTTCTACTTCAGAGTAGTAGATATCAAGCTAATCAGCTCAACTGTACCATAGATAAATCCTTAATATTAAAATAACTATTAGCAAAATTGAAAAATCTTCCATGCTTTCAATTATTAATTTAATAAGCACAACAAAGGGAAGATAAAATTTCATCACGAGTAACACAGTTGTCTTTACTCTTGCTTTTATGGAGATAGAAGTATGAAAGCCACCTCTATGTGCAACTGTCCCTATAAAGCCTAAATGAACAGATAAGTAAATAAGAATCTGCGTTCATAATATCTATGACCAATTTCAAGAAACCTGCTTGTTAGATTTTACCTGTAAAAACCTCAAATTAGAAGCAATAAAAGAAACAACTGGATTAATCTAGAGCAAGCATTCAGCCATTTAAGCTAATTACACTGACCACAAAGAGCTTTCTGTGGAACAGATGCAGTCATCTCTCTGAAGTCTGCTAAACGTTACACCTATTGTATCTCTGACACTTCAGGAAATATATTAGCAGTAGCGATCTGACCTAAGGCCCAATCCTGAAAGCACGCATGTAGCTAACTCCATAATGTCCTACGATGATTACTGAGGATTTTATTCTCAGCTGTCCTATTAAAAACCCATAAGGCACATAAAAGGGTCAGAGAGCATCTGGGGTTCTTCTTTAACTGCTATCATAAAATGAGCAACTAAATCCATGAAGGTTGGCCACTAGGAAAACAGTCTCCCTGGTGTTTTAAAAGTAAACCAGTTACCACTGCAAGTTATTTCTCAAGCCACAACACCAGCTGCATTTTGACCAGGATTTGTTTGCATCTGGATTCACTTTTAAGGAGTGGACAGTTAGTAAGCATAACAGATTACAAAGTCATGGCTAAAGAACAGTGAGTCAATTCATTTCCATGTGCAGATGACAAGCTATGCAAGGCATTTATAAGGAAATATTGTCATTTTGTCAGAGAGAATGTTATATGAAAGAAGTTTATGAACTTTGTGCTTGATATTCTGTCTGTGACCAAAATTTGTCCCTCATGGAGCACAACAGCATCCTGATTGGAGCTCAGATACATTCACAATCAAGATTAGCAAGAGTTTCTAGAGAAACTTATCCATTTCCAATAAAGTGCTGAAACAGTTTGACATGTGATAAAGGAAGGCTTGGGTGGAGGAAAAAAATAGAAGGGAAATTATAACAACAAAACAGACATTTGTGATAACAAGGAAGATGTGCTTGGAGCTTACTTTTGTTCCCAAAATCCGTGAGATCAAATGTTAAATACTGCCTGTCAGTCTATATACTCACTTATAAGCTAACACTACCTTAATTGCCAAGGTAATCACACAAAATCCTTCAGTAAAGTGAAACGTGGGGATAGCAGCAGAAACCAGAACCAGTTAAAGGAACACCTGGAAATACAGGCATCTAGTTGCAGGTACATAGTTAATCTTTATGCAATCATCCTCAAAGCAACCTGCCTTTGGATAATGGTCAGAAGACCCTAAGCCTTTATTTCTTGAATTTATTGTTCGTAACATTAGACAATGCATCCCCTCAGTGCATTTTTTTTTTTTTCTTAAAATACAGGCATGTCCTTTTGACAAAAGCTTTTACCTTTATGTTTTCAATATTTATCTCAGTGAATTAAGAAAAAAAATAGAGAATAACTCAGTTTAATTCAATGTACAATAGAAATGTGTTAACATTCAGTGAATATCTTGTTCACTTCTACTGTGTACTACAGATAATTAACTAGTTAATGTTATTTTCCCAAGCATGGCCTGTTAAATTGTACTGTTCAGACATTTTCTTTTGAATTTAATGAGCAATTCTCAATTAAGAACTACAATAAAACATTTTTAACATTAGTATAAGAGGGAAAAATTTACTGAAGATGGTTTATTGTTAATAAGGTTGCTTGTCCATTCACTGGAGTTCACTGAGTTTAACAATTTAAAATTTTATTGAATTGTTACTGCTGAAAAGCCATTATTTGGTTTATTTTCACTCTCCCATTTCAAGTGCATCTACCTTAGAAAAGGAAAAAGGTTTTTAATAAACTTATTTTCTACATTGCATTTGCAATCAGAACATTTCTGTATGCAAACTGTGCACACATCTTGAAAGAAAAAGTAAAACTTTGCACTAGTTAAATAAATTCCAACCTTAATTTTGATTTAATGTTACTAAATTCTGAAAGCTAAATCAAATGTTCACAACAGAAGAGACTGGCTCTGTAAAAATATTTTGCCTTTTCAATTCTCAGTGATGTATTTAATTAATTGAAAGTGTTATGATGTATTGGTAGAAAAACTGCAGTGTTTACAAGAAAGAACTTCCCAAGACTTGTCTTCAATCTAAAAACCCAAATCTTACTACTCCTCCGGATTGCGCAGATGTCAATCAGAATCTACAGGCTTAAATCTTTGACTCCATGAGCATCTTCTTGAAAGCTGCTGCCAAAAGCTGAAGCTCTGTATACTCTCATGTTAAGTAGTCACAGAAATGCCACCACTAACTCCCACACAGTAATGCAGGCTCTGACCAGCTCGCTTTTGTGTCACAGTTATCACAGTTAGCTGCTTCAAACGTGCATAGAATGGCTTGCATCCTGTAAAACACCATACATCTGAGATTGCTATGCAACAGTTTTGGATAGTGGAATTGGACAAAGATTTTAGAACTTCAATACATTATTGCTTTACATCACCAACATTATCTTCCCTAATGCTATTTCTTCCAGAAATTGTTATTTTCAATTCAGGTTTTCCTCATATAAATAAAACGAGCTAACATGACAGGGCGCTCCTCTGAATAATGATATTGCAGTCTTTTTTACAGGACATCATCCAGGACAGTATTTTATTATATTAGCATTTATTTTATAGCATATATTAGCTATTATCTCTTGACAGAAACTGAAACTATACTGGCAGAGTAAGAAATGCTTCTTTTATGAAAAAGAAAAATAACAACCAAAAAACAAAAGTCATTCTCCCAAGCTGCTGTGGGATCCAAAGAATAGCTCCAAGCACTTTCTCTTTTTTGAAAAGATCCTTTGACAATGGAGACCAAGTGTTAAGTTCATGGTAACATTTCCTCAATTATTTAATGCATTCAAAGCTTTTCCTTCAGAAAAGAACACTGCCAAACACTTGATTGTTTTTCTTCTGATCAAGCATAGGTAAAATAATTGCCCAGCTTCTGCCACAGTATAACAGTTATATTTGCATTATACTACGTTATCACCCACTCAATTCTGCGCTATGGAAACATAAGGGTACAATTACAATTGCTATCTTTATGCTATAACTCAGACATGCAGCTGAGCAGATGTTCAATTTAAAGCCTATTAGTGGTCCTGTTTAAGCAATGATACTAAATTCTGTTATCTGTTGACTTGCTCTTTTCAGTTCCTTCTGCATTTTACTATCAAGAGAGAAATAAGCAGGTATCTGAAATATGCTTTCAAAGTGCTGCCCTTCACTACACCATGCTGTCTACACTATGAACTTAAGCATTACTTGCTTCACAAAATTATAATTTACTGCATTTAGTACATACTGATACTTTTCCTGTAGTATTCTGCTTGATACCACGTTGTCAACTGATACAATATCAGAATAACATCTACTTTTCAACACATACATTTTGGCTACAGAACGCGTGTAATGCAATGTTGAATTTGGAAAGCTACGTACATCATCCTAGTTATGAATACATAGACACAACCATTTCTCCAGGTGAAAACCACATTTACTTCTTGCATTAAAAACTATTTCCCTATTGACATGGTTCCTCTTTTTCAGATCATCTCTCAAAAAAAGAATAGATGCTGTATTGTTACAAGCTAGAAGCACCCACGGATACCCTCCAAATGGCTCCACAGAGAGATGAAGCTTCCTGCAGGAGCATCTGGAGCACTGCCGAGTGGCCATCTGTCTTTTACCCTGAACAGGATTATAAAACTATTTGCCAGATAGAACCTTATGGGATATTCCCCCTGCCCCAAAAGTAAGCTCAATCTTAAGAACGGTATCTGGAAAGTGGGCCTAAAACAACAAAACTTGGATTTAGGCATTTTTCAGTATTTAAAAAAAAAAAAAATGTTTGCATAAACAAACTTTGTGCACTGTTCTTCAATTTTTATTTGCTCATTGTCTGTTCCTCCTTTTGCTCCCCTCATTTTCAAATAGAAATCAGATATTTTGCTTGCAAGATTTTCCACTGCCCCTTTTTCTCCAGCATTTACTCAAAAATAAACCAACCCATAATTATTTGAATCTCTCACAATAAACAGATTTTGAGAGGAGATAAATCTTTACAGCTCTGTTTAAGTAATTGGAGTGTGACAGCACATCACACTGCAGGAGACGTTCCTCTTAGAAGATTAAGCATTTAAGCTGTGATTGAGTTTGATATAATAGGAAGACTGACAGAGTATTAAGTAAGAGCCAGGACAAAAATCTTAGCTGACAACTGGAAGAAACAGACAATCTCCGAAGATGCGCTGATCACATAGGATCTAATTATAATGGATTAGACACCCACCTAAACCAAAGTACAAAGGAGCATTTCCTTTGCCCTAGAGACGGAGTCCAGACTTGAGGGTGGAGGGAAGCAACAGGGAGGAAGGACCTCCCTTGGAGAAAGAAGCTGTAACTTCTTAGTTTTCCAAACGACTAGTTTTGGCACAAATACACCATGAAAAACAAATCTATTCAATACTAAAAGTTCATTTTTTGTGAGAAGGAGACAAAGATATGAAAGAGACAATTTTCATGTAAATTTAGAGTACTGTTGATAAATACTCACTTATAACAATTGTATTTGTAAAGGAAGTAAAAAAAAAAAAAAGTGTAGCTCGATCTTGTATAAATCTGAGTGTTCTACCCATTTGTTAGCTTGCAATAAGACAGAGGAGGGAACAGAAAAAAAAACATCGGAAGAAAAATTTGAATTCACACAGATACAAAATCAAATTATTAAATTCCAAAAAAACAAAAAAAAACAGTTTATTTCATATTAAAAAAAAAGAGCAGCCATATATAGTGCCAGCTTTAAATCCTCAGAAGCAGATAAAATTATTCAAGGATCAAATGTCTCTGTGATGTGATTAAGCTTTGATGGTTCCTTCACAGAAAAATTCTCAATAACTGAAACTATACATTTTATTCATAACATTCAGAAAAAAAATATCAAATCAAGTAATAAAAAAGTGGAAATCTTGGAATCACCATCTTCATAGGCCACAGACACTGAACTGTACTCCTTACCCAGTACAGATAGAAAAGAGTGAAATGTTGCCAAAGAGGAAGGAAATAGCAAAGTAAGTAAAACTCACTGTGTCCAGTAAGAGGGGAAAAAAAAAAAAAAAAAAAAAAAAGGATAAAATAATAAATTTGGATTAAAACTACTTTAATATTTGCTATAGTCGTAGTTAGATAAAATATTGCATCAGAGCCAGGTTTGAATAGGGACAAGACTTGGCATAGACAAATATTTCCACCTGAATTGCAAGAGGAGATTCTACAGTTCCTCTGGATGCATGTCCATGGTGGCGGAGCTCATCTGGGAAGTGTTTTGCCAAAAAAAAGGTGCAAAGAGATGACACCATACATCTTCCCTTCATGAGCAGCAGATGAACACTCTCCACAAGAGTTTCTAGAAAATTCTTGAATAAAGTCGTCACAAATTAGTTCATGCTAAATAGAAGAGGAACCAAAGTAGGCTTCACTGAACTTGATTTGAAAAGGGAAGACTAAGAAGTTAACCAAGTTCAATCAAGTAATTGAGCTGTATGAACCTTGAGGTGAATTGAATCATTTTCAGGAAAGCTGCTACAAATATTAGGAATCTGCAATGTGGGCAAGGACCAAGGAAAGAAAAGAAATTTTAAAAAAAAATAGGAAGGGAGAGGAAATTTTTAGTAAAGATGGAGCAAATCAACCACCTCTTGAAGAACATTAAGAATGAACTGGGAATCTACACAAAATGGAAGAAAACAAGCTCATTTACAGGCCAAACTGTCTTGGAAATCAAAACAAGTAACCATGAAGCAGGGTCAGCATCATTGGCAGGCTTTGCAAAGTGTATCAAGAGGAAACAGCACAGCAGATACAACCTAGCAGCAGTATTGTTTCACACCAGCCAAAGGAACTGAAAAATACTTACTCCCAAACACTGGAAAAAGCTGCACGCAAAATCACATGTCTAGTACCAAGGATGTTTAAGCAATCCATCACAATGTATATATTGCCTTGTAATTAGAAATGCAGTAACTTTGGCAGGAAAGGAAATGCTCTGTACAACTGCAGTTTTAACAATACCTTAAATTCTGGCTCAAGCTGTTAAAGCAAAAAGATGAAGTACAAACAAATTTATAAGAAACAGATTGATCCAAACAGACCCAGTATACTTTATTTTACAATATCTGGCTTCCTTGAAGGAGCACAGAACAAAAAAATCCTCTGGGATTTTGGGATTCAGTAAAGCATCTTGGCTTAGTGCATGTAAGAGTTACTAGTCACACAGAAGAAGAGAAGGACTGTGTCCAATTTAATGTGAAATGGAGGAACTACTAATTGGGAGAGAGCTTTGTGCTGTGGTTTCTCATAGAGTTATCTGTGGACAAATTTTGTTGAGATTTTTAACATCTTAACAAAGAGCACACAGATATCATAGCGCTGGGAAATGTTGACTACAAGGGGCCTAGAGGAAGTTCTGGATGAGCTCATCGAATAGAATTAAAAACCTGGATAAAATAGAGTGAAAAGTTATGCCTTTGAGGATCAGCAATTTCAGTCATCAGTACAGTGAAGATAAACCTGTGCACACTATTCAATCACAGGACACTAAGAACTATGAGTGCGGCACTTGACAAGGTACTGAATGCAATCCTAGGATCCACTGAGAGAGAAACCATGGTCAGTCATGTACAAGAAGGGGAAAAGTTGAAGAGTAAATCCATGGCAACTATGTATGAAGACGTGAAAGGAGGTGCTTTGCTCAGCTTTGCCAAAAGCTGACAGAGGAAGTAAATGCTTTCTATAAATAGAATAAGAATGGAGTAAGGAGGAAAACACCAGGGCATAAAAGGAAAATGTTAGCATTACAACAAAGGAATTGATGAGTATATATAAAATAGAAATTAAAAGAAGGTATATAACTACTATATAATGAAGTTTGAACAGTTTTCCAACGAGGCAAATCAGATCTGTTTCTAGGGCATCCTTTTAAAATGCAATTAAAAAATAAATTGATGTTTACTGGACTTTAATCTGCTTCCTTAGGCTTTAGTTTGTTTTAGGGATACAAAATAGGATATGGTTTAATTTCTTCTTATTTTCAAAAAGAGATGCTTATTTGATCATTGGAAGGCTTTAAGGGTTTTATTTTAAGATCAGATAAATGCATTTTGGAAGAATTTTTAAATATTTTTAAATTTTTTATCTCCATCAGCTCCAAAACACACACACACAAGCTCATCAAACACAGTACAAACTGCATGAAGCAAGAGTATGAACTGAAGTATCTACAACAACAGCCATGAAGAGGCTATAAAGATTTCTACCTCTTTGCTTCTCCAGAATTATGTGACTTTTTTGTAAGTATTGGGCTTTAATTCTTTCCTCAGTATACAGGAACAGCAAAATCTTATTGCCTTACTGCATCCTCATTTCACTCCTGCAAATCCCAAAGCCTCAGAGGACAACTGATCACTCTTCTTTGTTTATCTCTGAAAGAAAGACATCCAGTTCCCTAACTTTAGCCCAAATTCATATAGCATTGAATTTTTTTTTTTAGATATTTGTTGATTCAATAGAACACCAACAACAAAAATACTGACTTCCAGGCACGTTTATATTAAACAAGCTTTTAACCATCAAGCACATAGAACATGCTTCTATAGAGTGAAAAAAATGACATTAAGTGTTATTAGTTATTTTACAAGGCATGTACTATATAATGTTACTAAATGCTAATTTCATCTTTGAAATAGAAAATTTAGTATAATATTTTAATAATGCAGTCTAATTCTACATTCCAGAAAGGGCTTTTTTTGTTGATGTAGAGACCATAATAGAAATCCTCAGGTCAGAGGAATCTGAATTAATTATTTCTGCAGATAGTTAGTCATAACATATTTTATGCAGTACATTCAGCATGCAGAGAGCACATATGAACTTTTCAGAGAGCCTTTCATATTCAAATCAGGTAAACATCAAGCCATATACATTCAAGAATACAGCAGTAATTACCATGCTCTGAGGACATGTTGAAATGACATTATCACTTGTCAGCAGGATAGCACTGGCTGCTGTCATTGACAATTTACATTTAGCATCAATGTTAAATTGTCTGCCTATTAGCTTTTTAATGACCCCCCCAAAAATTAATGATGTCACATACTTTAGGATATACAATGTTAGCTTATAACTTTGGTGGATAGCCAAGATTGGCCTATGAAAGCAACACATATACAGCAGCATACCAATTCAAGTTTATATGTCAGTTCTGAATAAGTTATGTTCCACATGAGAAAACAAGATGATCAAGGAAAAGGGAAAAAAAAAAAAAAAAGGGAAAAAAAAGAAAAGGGAAAAAAAAAAGGGGAAAAAAAAAAAAAGAAAAGGGAAAAACAACAGTGGTGTAACGGTAGTTAATAGTAGTTAAGAGAAGAGTATTATGAGGGAAGATTGGCACAGAGTGTTTTTCTCCTTTACTATTACATGACCTCCAAAAGATAAGGAAATATTTTACAGAACCCTAAATAATTACGTCATTCTCTTTATTGTTCATACTTCATTTTGCCTGAGATGTCAGGTCTCCCTTTTATTTGACAAGACTAGGAAAAAAAAAACAACAGTATTTATAGTGAAGAAATAAAAACCTTTAACAAAAATCTCATTATAGCATTCAAAAAAGAGATGGTTGGGATTTTTTTTTCCCGATTTCATGATAAATACACATGGTCTTCTCCAGTGAAACAAATCCAAGCACTGTCTGAAGACACTGATTTTTGAAAGAACAATATTGTTAAGAAATTCCAACAGATCTGAAAGCAGCATTTCCAGTATGTCCTGTACCTGGTTACTTTGCACAAGTGATTGACTCATTTGTGTGCAATAGTTAATTATTGACATATATTTGCCCTGTCTCCATCTGTCATAATACATAAACACCCCCTCAGGTACTGAACACTGTTCAGTACACTGAACTACTCACTTCTTTTTCTAGGTCTAACCATTTCTTAGTAGTTCTTTATAAATCTTTTGTCATAATTTTTCTTATCCTTCAGGAGCTGGAAAAGTACATAACGCTTGTGCTTGAATAAAGATGATCAGAGATTTTAGAACAAATGAGCTATATTCGAGCTGCTGCAGGAACAACAGGAAAAGATATTTTCACAACTTCCTTTTCATGTTTCAAAGCAGTGAAGCTGATACTCAAGAAGAGGCAAATTTGAAAAAGTCAACAAAAACTTTGCTCACTCACACAACACAGAGATTTTCTCTTTTTAGAACCACCCTGCAGATGCTGGAAGAATGACATGAAATAACATGAAATTTAGAACTAGGAATACATCGAGAGCAAATCTAGGGAACAGTAAGACTCCTGATTAGCATCATTTTAACAATGCATAAACTGTGAAACAAGATCTTCTAGTGTTGCCCATGGAAGCTAAACTTTGCAAAATTTAATTTCTATAGACTTTGATGTGGCAGTAACATGGATAGATTTGACTTCATCCAAGTACTTTAACACTTCTTGAGCAGTAGCAAACTTTCCATTGTGTAAACCATAAATGGCTGCCATTGAAAACATTCTGTATGTGTGGCCCGTTACTTTGAAAGCATTTGAGATATGCCTACAGTAGTAAGATAGCAGATAAAAAGAAAAAAGCAAATAGTATGGATATGAGTTTCTTCATGTGTATAATCTGGCTGACATTAAGGATTTCCAAAGAGAATAATGCAGAAATGTCAATAATATTTTACAACAAATGGTTTGCACTACATTTCCCCAAAGTATTGTCAACCCCTAGATCTGAATAAAGTCAGAAGTCAGGTTGCAAATCAGATTCTTCCCATTTCCAGATACCTCTAGAAGGAAGAGAAAGTCAGCAGAAGGTTTTCCTTTACAGCATCATATCACACGTGGGCAAGATAACAAAACCATGACAGGAAGACACTTAGAGAAAGTGAGCACTGGTGCTCGCTGCAGAACTAATATGAAGAAAAATTGCTTTTTATTTGAGTAAAATATTGATGTACCATATAATAGGAGTCCAGATTTTTTTCCATGTGTATTTAGAAAGTGGAAACCAAGTAAATGAAGCAATTAACCAGCACCAGTGACGGGTAAGTGGCATGATAGAATAATCAAGAAGCTTGGTCTAACCTAGAGCAGGATAGGCATTTATCAGTAACTATCAAATTAAAGGATCTTCAAGAACTCCTACTGTGAAACAGAGACCCTCCATTTGATGAGTATTCATTTACTGGAGTTACCCGATCTTCTCTGTAGCAAAACGTGTATTTCCACAGACTTTTTATTTCTTGTACTTTACAGGAATTCAAAAAGAGAGCAACTTTTAACAAAGTTTGCATCATGAAGATACAAAGAACTGAGCTTGGGAAAGCACTTCTAAGGGAGAATGTACTTTTAGTCTTTCATTACCTAAAGAGAGTTTAAAGGAAGACAAAAATCATTGTCTTACTAAAGGTTCACACTCCCCTACTCAAGTGAAAAGGACTCAAGGGAAAAGGCAGAACACAAGGTGCAACTGGAGAAGTTCTGACTAGACAGAAGGAAGAAGCACCACACTGTGAGGGAGCTCAGATATTGAAGCAAGGACATAAAATGTTAGCAAATTTTGCACATTATGTTTATATCTTTCAATAGAGAATTTATATTTTGCTACTTTTTGAATTTATTTAAGATTTATTCTCTTCTTAAAATCTGTTCTCGTCCTGTTGTATTGTCTTCCTGATCTGCACTGAGGAATATCAGTATTTGGACCTTAGGTGACATCCAAATTTTCAGTCTTTTATCCAATATCTAAACCTTCCCGCTGAATTATTCAGCTGTGTTTAAAGGAATCAATCTTCAAATGCATAACTTGCTGGCTTGCACTAAAAGAATATCCAACATTCTTAAGAATGTAGAGCAGCCATAGCAATATAGAAGACCATTCTTGACCAGCATCTCATCCCAATGACCCACAGGACATCTCTAGGAACAACCTCAAGAATAAGAAAAGCATACAGCCCATATCCAAAAATACTTTGCAAACTTTTAACAGTTTGTGTCTCAAAGATCTTTGCAGTTAAAAGGAATGCCTCCATATCTGCATAGATATTTTTCCTACAAAAATGGAATTTACTCTATCATTAAACAACTCTGTTACACAGATGAAGCTACATAAACATATCAGTCTTATTTTTGCTTATTCTCATTGTTTCTTCTAACTTTAGCACTTGGGGCTTTGTGCTTACTCATTACGTTGTTCTTCTAACTTGTCTTGCAGACCTTAAATTTTACTAAACAGTGAAATGCAGACCAAGAATCTGTTTCAGGATTTGTACTAAATTGTTTTGGGTGTTGAGAGTGAGTTCCAATGAATACTTAGATTTTTATTTTTTTTTTTTTTCCCCTGGGAAGAGTACAGCTTTACTGGAAAAAGAACTTTATCTCATTGTTAGTTGTTAGCTATTTAGAATCAATGCCTTTCTTTCGTGCTCTTAAATGTTGATCCTATGGGATGAAACTGGTGTAATCCTGAGTGCTGAAAACTTTGGTGGTGTCTCAGAGGAAATTTCAGTCAAATGCTCAACTCCGTATTAGTACAAATATATCAGTATATAAAGCAATGAATAACACATAGGCACAAGGTGAGGTACCTAAGTTTAGGCTACAGAAGCAACCCCAAAAATCATTCTTTCACAAGGAAGTCTTTCTTCTTCAGTCCCTCCCACACCTCTCTGAATGGTTCAGACTCTGATATGGGATTCTTTTAGAGTCCAGCATGCCATGGACAAGCAGATTGAGAGTTGTAGTTTAAATCAGGATTGAATTTTCTAATAAAATCGGGAATACCTTTTCCTCAGAACTGAAGCTTATTCACAGCAATAGAGTAATTGCAGTGAAACTGGAACTGCAAAGAGTTTTAGAACTGACTCAGGTAGGGCAAGAACTTGGAACTTTACAATCAAGAGTAGTCTATTTTTGACCTGCTAGTCAGAATGAAGAAGCTAACACAGACAGTTCAAGCAGAAAGCCATATTTTAAGTTTCAAACAACTTTCATAATCCTTTAAAATGAAGCCAAACTCTCCGATTTAAACAGGAAATACTATTATCAGTATACTACACAGAATTTGCACAAATAAAAGACAAAGTTCATATTTGTCTCAGTAATTACATGAGTTGCCATAATTTTCTACTCAGAATACAAAGGGGGAAGGAGAGTTAGAAGGCAACAACAAAGTGATCTATTGTATGTCCTTACTAGAGATAGAAGGATTTACCAAAGCCAAACGCAGGAAGATTTCTTGGTATCTCTAGATAGGATTGGACTCATTCTCTAACAGATATATAGAAGACAATTCATCTTACTATATTTAAGTGGTTATTCCAATGTTCCAGAAAATAAAAAGTTTTTCCATGAGTTTCAGAGCATCAGTTCATTTTATACAATATAATAAATTTATGTGTAGATTTTTCCACTAAAAATCCTTGAACTTAATCCTTATAAAGGTCATCACTAGAAAATTTCAGTGGGCCGGACATGGGAAGCATCTTAAAACAACACTAAGGTATTTTTTGTTGTTATGACGTTACTGTGTGTTAATAAAGAAAAACTACACAAGCATCATGAAACTATGCAGGTAGGTGCCATTTTTAATTCAAAGAAAACAAACACAAAAAAATTATCCTGAAAGACTCAGTTCATCTGCTATTAATAAAATGCCATCTGCCATTTTAAGTGCATGTATAAACAGTACCAGATAGATGCCAAGGTAATTTAGGTTTTCTAACTAAAGCTAGGCTGGAGCTAATTTCATTCAAGGGATAAATGAGGAAGTCTCTCTTTGCCAACTGACAAATGTAATGATTCATGAGTAATGAAATCTTTTCTCCTCCATAGTTCTTTCCTCTAAACAAGTTTCACTGCTATCAATGGAGTGAGAAAGCTATACTTAAAATAAAAAAAATAATAATACAAAAAACAAACAACTGCAACCAAGGAAACCATCTACTCCTGGAGGAATTGAATCCAATTCTTACAGAAAACTCATGGAATTAATGATTAAGGAATGAGTAGCTGCTGCTACAGAATTCTAGCCCCATGCACAATTCCAAATGTAACATTTAAGGTTAAATTTTAATATAGCAATTGATAAATATTGAAAAAATAGTCATATGGGAAAAGGTGTTTCAATGATAACATTTTTCTCCCTTGGAAAATTTTGCCCAGATACATTTACATTTGATGGAGAGCTTCAAGGGGAAAAAAAATCTGTATGACTTTTTTTTATGTACAAATTCTGTATTTACTCCACTCTCCCAAAGTAAAATATAGCAGCAATAAACATTTCTAAAGATGCAGCGTGTTTCTTTTAGCTCTTGGTTTTGATTCTGGGAAGTAACAAATATCCTATCTTTGCCTTTTAAGAAGCAAGTTATTAATTTTAATACAGGTGTTTGTCTAAGTTGTATTTAAAGCCTCTCAAGTCTGCATCTAAGCAATTTCCAGGGCTCATAATATTTAATATTTCAGTTCAATCTTTCAAACTTAAACTGTAGTAAAGATGATTCAGTGTGAGATTCATGCCTTTTGAGCATGGACGTACAAAGGATGCTCTGAGAGTAATGCCTCCTATTTTTTTTGTGTTCACCCATGACATTGGAGGCAGATGGTGGTGATATGGCGGTAGAGGTTGAAGTGATTTTCAGGGAAGATTTCTATAATTTTGTTTAATTAACTTTTACCAATCAGAACTGCAAGATATTTTAACAAATGACACTTTTTACCTGAGGCCAAAATTAGAAAACAATTGTACAAGGTATTTGATTTTATAGAGAAGCTACATAAGCAACCTAATCTAGTCCACACAGTACATTGATACCTCAGAACAGCCCTTCCTCCCTTCAGTATCACTGTGCATAAACAGTGGGTTAGATTTTTGCCAACCTTACATTTCCTATATTGCAAAGAACCTTGGACTTCTGTAGACCATACTTTCTAATAGAATGAAAAAATGGATGTGGTCACCGCAAGAGATGATTTTTAAATAAAGGAAGAAAAATACGTATTAATAGACTGATACTGAAAAATGATTAGATGTAGATTTTGCTGCCAAAACACTAAAACTATTGAATAAGCATTCTAGATCCTAGCTAACAAGCAAACACAAAGAGCAGAAATTAGTCATAATAGAGGAAATATTAAAAGGGAGACTGAAAGAATTTCTCTGTATGGGAGATCAGATGTGTCAAAAAGTGCTTAAATGGTAAATAAATCATTTCCAATTTATTATAAATATTTATTTTTGCAACTCCTTTGGAGTACTCCAAACGTATAACTGCTGTAGACATGAGCATGATTTCCTGAGGAACATAAATATTTGATGGAAAAGCTATGGCCAATAAGCATTACAGAAACTTAAACATCAAGTCCATTGTTCATTTACCTTGTTTCTGTTATCCTCTAGTTTGGACACAAGGAAAGTTGAGTTAAGGTTTTATTGCATACAATGGAAGATATGAACAGTAGTGTTGTCTTTTTATTTATTTATGCTTTGTATGAGCTCCTCACAATAATTATTTCTATAATCTGAGATTAAGAGATCAGTAGAAGCTGTTCCCTCTGTAATCTATATCTAACAGCTTCTTTGGAAAAAACAACTCAAAAGCTAAAAGAATTGAAAATAAAAATAATTGTGCACCCATTTCTTGTCAAGCAAGCAAGCTGAAACCTATCTACATTGGGAGGTGATGCAAATTTTATTCTTTAAAATTATACTCCTAACTACTAGTACTTACAGGAATAAACTACCTTTACTGAGAACAAATTCAAATTTCCACACTATTAAAAAACGAAAGCAATGCAATTTCAAAAGGAAAAAAAAAAAAGCTCAATTTCCCTCTATTTGACCTATTAACGAACAGCTAGATGTTTAAAGAGAAGCTTTTACATCTTGAAATTATTTTGTACCCTGAACATCAGATGTGTAAAGACCAACCAAAATAAAGGAAAAATTAACACCGACAGTGAAAGATGTAGCTCTGTAAACTTCTTGGAAAAACATGGCAGTACTTTTGTAATTAATACCACATCCTGATATTGGTGGTCTGGTTTTGTAAAGCTATCATCAATTGCCTGGAGACAGAAGCAAATTAACTGACTCTCCAGATTTGTTTATCTGCAAACATTCAGTGTTATCATCTATATCTTGTGAGTAACTGTACAGATAATTGGGGTGATGACCCATATGAAAATACATCATAAAAGCAATACAGAGAAACATGGAACATGCTGTTAATTCATTAACAATTAATGATAGCTGAAAATGTACCATCTCAATGGCAGGTATTTACCTTAAATTAAAGCACAGAACATCAATGCCACTAAATAAAAATCATTTTGTTCCACATTCAAATTAATAACATTTCAATATCAAGGCCTAGGAGCGACTCTGAAGAGCTTAATTACTGGAACTGTTCCAACACAGCTGTTCATTCCAAGGAATATTGAAACTATTAACACTTATATAAACAGGAAAATACTGTGAAATAAAACTTTATTTACAAACCCACTGCTGCAAGAGTGAACCCACCTTAAACTTTATGTTTTGACACTATTTCTCTTGAATTTTTGGCAAAGTTCATTAATGTAACTTGGAATTCTACAATTCTCTGTTCCCCTTGTTTTAGCAGAAAATAGCCAGAACTTTAAAGTAAAATAACTGTAAAAATTCTGCAATCTTCTACCTATAAGAGACCCAGAGTGAATAAATTTCCTACTGAAATCTCTTTGTCATCCCAGTTTAGTAAACATTCGTGGAAATCCTGACCGGCGTTCAAGCACTAGCAAGGCCATAGAAAACTAAGGTGCAGATGTTCATCTTGAAACAATGGACAATGTTTATTTACTCAGCCCTGTGAAGGTTTTTATGCCAACTTCAGCACAAGTACACCAGGAATATGACTGAAATGGAGCAATTCAAAAGAGACTGCAGGCAATTCCCCCAGAGATACTCAAAATTAAAAAGCCTTTGCCCTAACATTTATGTTGGGGCAATGTAGAAATCAGATCCAAGATGTAGCTCTTTAGTCGCGCTGCCTTCCTTCCCATAGACTTTAATTTCTGAAGGGAGAGGACAAACATGTCATCCTTCTTTCTGTCTACGCTATTCTCTTGCAAATTACATGGAGTGCTTTCCTCCTAATTACCCACCTCATTTCCAAAGCTGTCAAAAGAAAAAAAAAAAAAAAAAAGGAAGAAAAAAGCTAACTTTTTGTATTTATTTTATTAAACTTTTAATATTCAAATTTATGGGAGTCCTTAAGCCTAAATCCTCAAGAGAGCTTATCAAATAATTAATACTCCAGAAATTAACTAGCTGAAACAACATGCACACCCCTCATCCAATTAAGCAGCTGGATAATCCAGAGTGAAAAACAAAAAATAGCTAAAACCTCTTTGCTGCATCCAGGAAAGGAAACATGAGAATATAACATAGAAAAATGAAGATTGCAAAGTAATGCTTGTAAAAAGTGCACTGTTCATTAAGGCATCTGGCATCTGAGAATCTCAACTTCAGTGAAACATCTCTTCATGCTTTAAAAAGTTTTATCTCTTGAAAAGCAGACAAAAGTACTCCTTTCTCCAGTATGACATTTTATAAATATGTGACTCAATAATTCAAGACAAATCATTTAAGCATATAAAATAACTGCAAATTTGTTTGAGAAAGAGAGCATTTCATGACTTTAACTAACCTAGATGCACTTGAGGTGGGCTATCAGCCATCTTCCCTTCTTGGAGGAGCCCTGCTCTATTCCTTTCATACAAATCTGAAATTTTTCTTGCTTGCTCCTGAAGCGACAGTGTTTCCTACCTCTTCTCTCTCACTTAGAAATACACTTGCTTTTCTCATCAAATCTAGTTTGAAGTTCTATTAATCAGACCAGCCAGCTTGCTGCTTAGAATGTTCTTGCCCCTTCTGGTCAGCTGCATTTCATCTGGCATCAATACACCCAGTATCTCAAAGGTGCATCCAGGATCATAGTACTCAAGGCCCATGCATGACACTATGGATATTAGGAAGACTTTCTTCTCAGAAATGTAGGCACTGGCATAGGTTACCCATGGAAGTGCTGGAGTCATCGCCCCAGGAGGTGCTCAAGGAATGTGTGGGTGTGATACTGAGAGATTGTTAGTGGGTATGGAGGGAACAGCCTGATGGATCTTCAAACCTTAATGACTTTATGGTTCTAAGGCTCATTAGAGTTCCAAGACCTTGAAAATACGAAATTATATAGCCAGAAAATGCTAAGAAGCACTGAGGTATAACATTTTGTATAATCAAAGAATATTAAGATGTTATAATCACAAAATAAACAAGAGAGTTAGGCAAAGCAGACTATGATAACAAAAGAGAACAAATGGAAGGCTTACCCTTATCCTGGGCTCACCCACAAAACTCCAGCAGAGAACCTTCCCCCCTTGTAGTCAGCTCTTAAATAGGTCTAGGAGAGGTGCAGCCAGGCTCCACCCCTTCCAGCAGCACAGGAGAATTGCCTTCACCTGTTCTTCCCTGGTTGACTCATTGCTCACCTCAGGTGATCAATCAGAGGTTCAGGCCGTGACTCAGCAGTTCCCATACACATTTGTTTTGACGAGTTTCATTTCTACTTCCAAATTATTTGAAGAGCTGTTTCAGAGAGAATCATCTTTCACTAGAGCTACAAAGTCCCTGCAGTCCACCTACAAGGCCACAAGTTTTGGAGCACCAGTTCTGTGGGAAGCCTTGTGGAATTCTGGCCTGGAAAGGCGATACTGGGAATTCACCCCAAGAAGTTCAGACTTTGAAAGCACAGAGTACTCATCCATCCACCAAGCAGCATCTCAGAGGGCACACTAACTTGAGTGTAAGATCGTTAAAAGTGGCAGTGTAGAGAACTACAAGACAATTTAGATAAAAATATGTCAAAAAATTCCTTACAGTATGGCCAGAGGCCCTCTTCTGGATGAGGCTCCCTTTTATACGTACACACAGCTGATGAATTGATCACAGGCTACTCTAAGCCCAGGAGAGAAACCAGGCAGTATATTTTGGCAGTCTTCCACCCAGTTGAAGAAGAAGAGAAGATTTGAAAAGGACATCTTGGTATTCTGGAAAATAAAAATCAACTCTTTATTCTTAAATGTTTTTAGCTGACTTTCCCAAGGAAAAATCTAAAAAATTGCACAAGAGGTGCATATAAAACTAGACTAGCTGGAGACAGCTATAATTTGTATAAAACCATAAGAAGTTTTTATATAACTGTTTAATCTCTTAGCAGCTGCTGCTTTAAGTACTCATTTGCACTGAATATATCACATGTCACTGTACTTATGATCTTCCTAAAACAAAAGAACATCTTCCAAAATGACTATAGCTGGTAATATTCAAGCAGCACCTACTGGCATCATTATATTTAAGTATCTGAAATAGACATTACTGTCAGCAGAATTTTTTTAAACCTTTCCCCCCTTCTTTCTCTACAAGAGGTTGTTTGAGTTACTTTAGTGTCCTATGTCCTGCAATAAAATGTTAGAAATGAACTATTAAATTGGCATACATATATCCCATGAATTTAAGTTTCTCAGATTAGTTAGGTACTTTAAAATTGTGTTCAAAGCAGGTTCTACCAACTACCTTGAATTTTTTTTTCTTTAGAAGATTGCTGACATTAATCCAGCAGTTTTCTGGAAAAAGACAAATGATAAATTCACCTAGAATACAGTTCAATCTCCTTGTCCGCTGTGATGGGGGAGTTTCTCCTGTATGGAAACTTATTCATAAGTTGAATGAATGTGGACCAAACTCAGCTCTATATTCATCAAATTGTTATATTCAGTAGGGGAGCTAAATGCAGACATGTCCAAGAACAACAGAAATGGGTAAGGCACAAAATTAAGAACTACAATTGCCAGTTATTTGGGAAAGGTGGGATTTGGCATGCATCATCAGCTAGGTCTAACTGAAGTTTCTAAAACGACTGTGCTTTCTCTTTCTACCATTGTCAGGTCCCTCGGTATAGGAGGGATTTATGAGTTCCACAGTTTTGCACCTGAACTGCCATGTTCCTTCACGGAAATCTCCCTCTACTTCAGTAATGAAAAGGATTGCTGTCGCTCTTAAGATGCAAATAAGTGTTATGGCAGTTCAGACAAAGTATTTTCTGCTCATTTACCTCAACCTTGTGATGCTTCTGCTCAACTATGTGCATGCCCTGCAATATGTCTAGAAGTTATGTTTGTTGCTCAGAATGTGTTTAGCTTAATTATATTGTGCTGTCATGTAAATATTCTTGACCTCAACCTAAAAGCACAAACTAAATAAAAAGGTAAGATTTCCTTCCCATAGATACCTACAGTATCCTAATACTGCACTGAAGAAGCCACTAGTATTTATGATACACCAGTTTGGCTGAAAAAGTGGAAACCTTTCTTTTATGACTAGGGTTCAGAAAACAACAGATCCTACATATCAGAACCCAGGTAATACAAAGAAGTGAAGAATGAACAGCTTTATGAGCACTCTGTTGCTGTAGGAAAGGACAGCAAAGCTGAATGAGGTCAATGAAGGAAGAAGTGTTCCAATGTCAAATACTAAAACTGAATATATTCAAAAAGGATTTACAGAGGAACAAATGGTCTATTTGATGAAATATATTTTCATACAGAAAGATACTATACAGCCTATCTATATTTAGAAAAATATTTTTATTTTTGTCTTCCGTTATCACTACCTCTTCTGAAAGGAATGTAAATGATTTTTAAAAAATATCTTAGTATTGTGAAGCATGCAATAATTAATGAGGGGCTACACTGCTCATGTCGAATATCTTGGAATTACAGCAATTTTGAAAGGAGATTTAAAAAAAGTTTTAAAGCATAGACAAATCCTTCTTGCACAAATACCATCAAAAATGCAAATTAGTTTATACAGCATTACTAGAACAGGACAGTCTTATTTTTTCCATGGGATCCAATATTAAGTAGATGCTTTTCTAAGCTCATCAATGTCATCCTGCAACTTTCATAACCTGCAGCTCCACGTGAGATATGTTAAGCTTCGCCTTCCTCTTCAGTTCTCAGGCTCAACAATGCTCAGCGGGCAGTAGTCAATTTAGCAAGAGATCTTATCCATCACTGCTGAAAAAGTACTGGTATTGACTGATGAATGGAAGATAAATCACAAGAGGGTTGTCCATTCAGGCAGGGCTGAATGACACTGACAGAACTCTGCATGAAAGCCCATTTTGTGTCTGCCTGTACAATATGTCGTTTGTAGAGAGTGTTGTTCTCCAATGATATCAGTCCCTTCTCGGTATGAAGCCCTCTCTCTTTATTCTCTTCAACAAAGGTGTCCAGTTTGTGAGAAGGAAAATCCTCAAAGTGAAGAAATGTTATTATGATCTGAAATTCAAGTTCATATGTAGACGTTGGCTTTCTTGTTTGCTACAAACTAAACCAAGCGAAGCCATTTCTAACTTCTAAAGTGGAGGATTAAAAAGGGTGATGGGAGAGTGCTGGCTGAAAGAATAATTCAAGAGAAGGGTTTAAACATTTAATAGAGCGGTAACCTAAATTAGTATTTAATATTACTTATCCCAACAATACATTTCTTTTACTGATCATACCTGCGGTGACGCTTGCTGAAAATGATATTCCCAAATATGACTGGCATTAATTTTGTTTCCTACTCATAATATTACCTAGCTTATTGCTCAATCCTGCAAGGCATAAACACTTCTGTAGGCCAGGACAACCCCAAATTTTTAATGAAATATGAAGAATCAGAAGTCCAATTTCCTAAACAACTCTGAGTCAGAAAAGTACTTCAGGAGTTACATAACCTCATGTTCCCACACTCAGATTTTAATAGCGAATACTTGAAGTAATATTACAAATGTAATTAACAGTCTAAAAAGCATATTTCTAAAGGATCTGTGAAAGAGGAAATGAAAACAGAGGACACCCTCCCCTCCCCCCTTTGCAGAATTCAGAAAAGCCCCCATCTTGGACATCAGCAAGCATCTGCCCTCACTCAAAAAAGCAGCTCCTGCCAACAGCTGCTCAGCAGGTTTGCGACTCATCCCCTCAGTGGTCAGATAACAGGTTATCCCTTTCAGGACAGGACAGTTACCCTGCTGGCTAATCACAGGATATGCAAAATGGCTCTTTCTAATATCTCACAGCTTCAGTTTAAGGATTAGAATAATAGAATGGTTTCAGCTGGAAGGGATCTCAGGGATCAGCAATTTCCTACCCAACTGCCACAGGCAGGGTTGCCAACTACTAGATCAAGTACTACATCAGACTGCTCAGGGGCCCATCCAACTTGGCCTTAAACTCCAGGGACAGAGCATCTACAGCCTCTCTGGGCAACCAGTTTAAAACCCTTGTCCTATCAACAGCATGGGCTAGAAGGTAACAGTTGAGAAGATGTACTTGCATGTGAAAGATAACAAAAGATAATTATTTTCCCCTTTGCCTGCTTCTAAGGATACACGAGATTTGATTGAACTCATTTAAGAAGTATCTGAATAATACATTTACCTATGACAGAAAAAAAACCTCTGTATTAGCAGGAAGGAGAACTGCCTCCCTCCACTGCAGAATTATATACCAATTGCTGTTGCCAAACAGTTCTATTGATTCTAGGTCATTCGAATAAACATTGTCCTGAACAATTAAAAAGGCTTCATCAAAAACTGAAGACTCATACATTCAGCTAGTAGTCAGCTACTGTACTGCTGCACGTTAGGGTAAATAGGTGGAAAGGCACTGAATTAGTTTTTGCCATGGGAATATTAAAGTAATATCTTACATGACTTACGTACAATAGATATGCAATTTTCTTGCAGATGTAATAAGAAGGTTTAGCCTTACATTTTAGCCACTGTTCTGTTGTGCAATGATAGAAAAAGTGATCAGTTTTATTTTGTGTTACTGCACATTTTTAAGAGAAGTTAGTAATCTGTAATTGATCCACAGAATAAAAGTTTTTGCTTTCACATAGAAATCCACTTTCTGTCTACCTCCCGAATTCCTCCCTCCATGAGTAATGCAAAAGCTCAGCATTATCCATGAGATATACCGGGAGGTGGTAGGGAGGAGCAGCAGGAAGAAAGAAGGTTGAATAAATGTGTGATCTGTCCTACAGATAGCACAACTCAAAGTTAACTCAGAGCATTAGCATAAATGTGAAACTTCAAATCACTATGCTGCACCAGCTCACAATAAATATGCACACGTTCCCTAGGCTCAGGATATCAGTAAATGTAACTTAATCTACCAGCATTCCCAAATAAACTGTGCTTATATTTCTTCTCTGTTCCATTAACACCAGTGAAAATTTTGTACTAGTTCAAGTAAACCATCTGTCTGAATGCAAGATACAGTATTTCTCATGTAAAAAGCCAAGGAAGAGAGAACTTGGTGGGTTTCTTGAGACCTCAGGAAGAAAAACACATGAATCTTATGGAGCTGCTGAAGGAGGGACATGACTGATACAAAAATATGATTGGAAAAACAGATACTGAGTGAGGAGATAAGATTTTATACCCAAACACAACTCCAGCTTTAGTCAAATGACCTTGAGAAGTGAATTCCCCTCTTCATGCCTTTATTTTCTCATCTGCATAAGCAAACAACAATGCTGACTCCACCTCACAATGTATATTAAGATTCAGCCAATGGAAACCAATTCCATGTTTTACCCAGGTGTTAAGTTTCCCTCACAAAATCAACTGAATTTCCAGAGGAGATTCACACCCAATCAGACACCTTTCTTCACAAAGAAGGGAAGAGACAGTCAAGCTACAAACAAAACCACTAACAGGGTGAATCCACCAATATATCACGCTGCATGGTAACCCAGCTCGAGGTCCCATTGCTCTCTCCCTCCACACCCACTCCTCAGTTGCTGGGCTGCCACAGTGCAGTGCCATTTGCTTTAAGTAAATTCTGCTTAAGGTAGGTTAGTATATAATCACAGGCGATGATACTTGCCTCTTGTAGCAGTTACCACAGCTCTCCCATTAGGGCAAGGTATGCTAACACACAGGGTGAGGTACTCCTCCATTAGGGCCCAAGTGCTGCTTGCCATGGCTGGATTCGGGCCCAGGGCCACCCAGCTCCTGGAGTTTGCCCTGTCTGTGCTGCAGCCCTGCACAGCCCACACATGCTGGGTCTATGTCCTGCCCGGCCCTGGAGTAGTGCCTGATGCCTGGGGTGGTCCTGCTTCGTGGTGAGGGACAGCCACACTGGCTTAGGCAGCCAGGGCCTGGCCCGCTTCCTCGCTGCTTCCCCCCGCTGCCCATGGCACTCTGCTGGGTTGCTGGCACCGAGCTACTCAGAAGGCTGGGCTTCCCCCTCCTCTGCTCATGGTGGAGGGACTCCTGTTATCATGACTTCCTCTCACAGCTTTGATATTTTTGGCTCTTTATTATAAAAACAAGCCACTAAAACTATGTGCTTGTCCTCACTTTCCTGCAAAGATTCTCTTTTTTTCTGATCATCACTTTTTTTTTAAATTAGATGAGTAAAGCGATCGCTATTCTGCAAAAGCGAATAAAAGAATAGCGGTTTGTCAGTGTGAATTCTAGTCACATGTTTAGAAAAGAAAGAATTTTAGAAATGTTATGGAAAAGTTCAGCAGATATGTTCACAGTCACTTTGAATTCACCACGCTAACTCGATCATCGACATTTTCCTTTGGCTTTCTGAACATGAGACAGACAGAAGTAACCTTATTTACATAATTACAATTATACACAGTAATGAGATTCCATCTTATATCTATATAACAGCTTCCCCAAACACAAAGGGAAAGAGTAGGTCTCCAAATCTAAGCCTTGGAAGACAAAATATTCTACAAAATAACAGTCAATACATTCTTATATGTTCTGTGCAATTCGGCGATATAAATGAAACATTATATAGACACAAATATTTTATTTATTTTGGACTTAAATAATTCAGGAATCCAAAATTATGTTTAAATCCTCTGACACAGTATATTTTGCCTTTTTTTATTTAAAAGAAAAGCCCTGCGATCTACATTTATCATTCTCTAAGCAATGGTGAAGTTCATAAAGATGCATCAGTGTGACTGATTTTATCCAAAATGCTTATTGAAGAACAGTTAGAGACTGTATCTCTAAAAATTCATAAAGACTACACTGTTATGTGTTCCCAAATAGTTTTCCATAAAAATGATAATTATGACATTCCTAAAGGCCCATCTTTCTCTCTTTGATTCATAAGGGGCCCACAAGAGCAAGTACAACTTCCATCAAACCATATACTCAGAAAATTTCTGAAATCCAAGCTTCTAAAGATATGACTACAATAAATTTTCTGAAATTAAAAAAAAAAAAAAAAAAAAAAAAAAGAATGCTGATCAGCATTTCTCTGGAGCAGCAAAAATGCAAATTTTGCACATTGGAATACTACACACCAGAGGTAGTTTTCAGCAAAAGTTTCAGGTGTGAATTCTCATCTATTAACTCTAATTCCTGTTTTATGACATTCAGTTTGTAATCTCCCTGCTCAGTTATCATCACAGCACAGAAGGAGAGAAAATGGAAATAATGAGCAAGCTATAGAAAGGTAAATTCCGTAGGTATACAGAAAAGCTTAGGTGGGAAAGGTCTTTTGGAAGTCACCTAGTCCAAACTCTTGGTCCTAGAAGAACCAGCTTCAAAGATAGATCAGAAAGTTGAACATTCAGCATAGCCAAGCTATCAAGCTTTCCAAGGATATAGATTCTTCACAGCCTTTTCAAGTCTATTCCAAGGCTTAACTTTTCTTTCCCTCTTAAATTCAACTTGAATTTCCCCTGTGGCAACCTGTTACTAGTGCCTCTGGTGCACTTCCTACATGTATGTCTCCTTTTCCACAGTCTCCTTTTAGTAGCTGGAGTTAACTGAATACAATTCAGTGGCAGCAATGCAGCAAAAGGGAACCTCTAAAAAAAGAGAGCATCATGCAGATGAGCTGGTCTTAGTGCAAAAATGTTAGCACCTAATGCAACACATAGTGGCAGGGGCACAGGGGACAACATTATTTATGACCTTCTGACGTTAATCACAGAATGGCTCTGGCTGGGAGGGACTTCAAAGATCATCTAATCCCAAACCCTCTGCCACAGACAGGGTTGCAAACTGCTAGATCAAACACTAGATCAGGCTGCCCAGATTGCCATCTGGCATGGACTCAATTGACTCCAGCAATGGGGCATCCACAGCTACTCAGGGCAGCCTGTACCCTCATTGCCTTTTCAGTGAAAAACAGAATAAATGTAATCTGCTCAGGTCAATAAGATATTAAGTCCTATTTCTGGACAGTCTTCTCCAAAATAACTGAATAACCATTTAAAGTACTCTCAATAAGTTATAGAAGACATTCGTGTGCTTTCAAGTTATTTTTCTTCAAAAAAAACAAAAAACAAAAAACAAAACAGATTATTTTACATTAAAAAATACACTTCAGGAGACAAAGCACACACAGGAAGGTTTGAAGAGGTTTTCAGCTGATTCAGAATATCTTTTCTGGGAGTAAGGACTCTGTGTTTTCTGAAAACGTAGAACAATGTCATTAACACAACCCCATTAAAGACAGATTGTTGTCTATCTCCAGAAGAAGACTGAATAAATAAAGCCAAGTTCAGTTTAAACAGAAGCACATGAATTAAGAAAAAAACCACAACTATTTAAAATCGCTTCAGATTAGAGCATCTGGCACTGCACACATTAGAAAGAACCTAAAATATTACAGCTCTATTTTCTGTTTTAATGGATAATTGGTAACACTAGATTACAGGATTTGCAGGTTCCAAGTGCTGTATTTTCATAGAGAAGAGTCTCCTTTCTTTCAGGCTTAATAAGCTTGGCCCATATCAGCTTTTCTCACATCAGTCCAAGTGTCACATTTGGGTTGGGGGAAGCTTGTTAGCAGTAATTACCAGCAGTAGGCTCCATTATTTGCCAAAGTAATTTTCCCTGCTAAGTACCACCAAAACTGCCTCAAGCCTTTAATTTTTTTTGCCTTCCCCGGCTGCCTTTAAGCAGGCACATTTTCCCATGATACCACTGCGGGCTGCGCGGGATGGGGCAGGCCCAAGCGCTGGGTATCAATGTGGTCTTGAGAGACGGGGTCAGGTCTAGCGAAAGCCTTTCACAAACAGGGCTTGAACCCTATTAAAGATGCAAATCCACCCTCTGAGTGGGGATTGTTTCGGAGGCATAATGGGGTTTGAGGAATGCTGCAGCAGCCTGCTTTTCAGCACAGGCCTTTTGTCCAAGTCTTAGCAAATTTCTGCAGCCTGTTTAAACGGCAGCCATTGTCCCCGTGGCTTCATTGATTTCTCTCCCTGCCACCAGCTCACAATGGGCCAATATGAACATCTTTGTTACTGCTTTTGTACTGTATATCAGAGTAATGTTTCAGCAGATTGGAGCCTAGCAGGAAGAATTAGACCTGTACTACACAGAGCATGATGAATTGCGGGATTTACATATAATTTCAGGGGGTATTTCTGGTGGCTCTCTCTGAATGGTGTTGTGTCTCGAAGGATGTAGTGGAGGGATGAAGTGACAGAAAAGGAAGTGATTTAGATATTCACTGACAGCTTAATACCAGCTACGGACAAATTGTGGCGATTCTCCCATTGCGTCCCTCCGCACAATGAAGATGACAGGTGGAGGTGAGCACCCATGCAATCTCTGGGCCTGCATCTGTGGTCCATGCACACGGCCGAGAGGAGAGGGGAAGCAGATTTAGCTTATTCAGTAGGAGGTTGCTCCAAAACAACCCAGAGGTGCCAGGGCACACCACCCTGGTGTTCTGATCCCACTGTTCTTGGCTAAGAGATAAACTGCTGATTGAGTCAGGTCTTGACATTACACAGGCAACATATTTCCAGGTCTCGACGTGCTGTGCAGCACACTTCTTAGAAAATACTTGGGCTCTATGTGAAAAGGCATCGCTTGACACAGGCTAGAACTACCCAATGTCTTCTGCATTTTTAAAAGACTTCTTACAAGCTTTGGTTTTTATAAATTCAATTTGTACCCCACAGTCAAAAACTAGATGTCTTTTTCTGTAAGTTTTGTCAGCTACACTTCAATTGTATTTAAGTTTTCTTTTTAAAAATAAAATACTTGGTCTGCACAAACTACTATCATTCTAAAACCATGTTGTTTATAGTGGACTTTAGAATACATCTTAGCAGAAGTAAGCCCCACTGTTTAAACTCATAAGGCTTGACAGTGTTTACATAGTTTACAAATGTGAACCATGATCCACATATGGATCATATTTTGCGTAATTGGCACTAAAACGATGCAATAAGGAGAGATAAGTAAATAAGTCTGTAAAATGGTAAAGTAACAGTAGAAATAATAAGCACTAATTTCAAAGTTTTCAAATCAGAAGAAAATTTGTATTGACAGTAAATTAAAATAAAGGATGGAAGTACTTTTCCATACAAGGTAGGGGTAAATCTGCAACAATCAGGTATTAAAGCTTCTCTTTTCTAGCTTGCAAAACACCCCAAATTTAAATATGCTGCATTGATTTTGGATAAAAATATGAATTGTAGGTCTAAATAGTGAGAATGTATAATATCTTCAGTACTTTTTTTTTTTTTTTAAAGATGGAGATTTATGTCAGAAGTGAACATTTCAAAAAAGCTGATTATTTGGATATTTCAGCCCATAACATATAGTAATACAGGTAGATTATACAGAATAATCTAAAGGATCTTCAATTATCTAATCCATTACAGAGAAGAACATAAAAAATAGGTTTCATTCTGCAAAAGGAAATGATAAAATTTCTGAGATGTCAATGGCCACTGTAAAGTACAATCTAAAAATTAAGATATGTTTGAAAAATGAAGTGTAGTTAGCAAAAGAGTCAAGTTTGAAAGAGTCAAGAGATAGAGACAAGAGACATTTTCATGAAGATGTTTGATTACATGGTGCAGTGTTGCTTTTCCGTTCTAATGGTCAGAAATCCATTCAAGATACATTCCATCATTCATACTACTTCATCCTTATCCTAACCAGCTGCTAGTCCTAAATTTCTACCACAAATAGGTATTATCAGAAGAAAATCCAGGACCCTTTGGTAATTGTTTGCAAGGTTCAATAGCCATTCTGACTTAATTCACTATTGAGAGATTCTTTGCACAGAAGTTTGGATTCCTAGCTAGGTATTTATTCAGCTCCTTAATTTACTACTAGTCATTCCCAAAAACTTTGAAGGCACATACATATGGTTGTTAAATTTCACTTGGAACAGAAAGGGCATTGCTAAGAGATTTTCTTTACAGCAGACAGGTAGCAAAGCTAGTTCCTGAAGTACAAGCAAGACTAAGATAGAAGAAAAGGCAGTTTGATACCCATCCATATTAATCCTCAATGATAACAATTACTTGACTTTCCCTCAGTCGTTAGTCATGCCAGTTTCTTTACAAGTACTCCATAAAGAACTTTGTACAAATTCAAATGTAAAAATGGAGAACAAACTGAAGGGATGCAAAAAATTGCCTTTTGTGTCATATTCCTTTGATGTTTTTGAGTTATATGGAATGTGGTAACTTGAGGGAAGCAACTCTGTCCAATGCCTCTTTTAAATGGTTGTATGTGCAATTCTGGCAAACAGATGAATTGCAAAGCTGGATATGCCCTTATATAAAACAGGCCTGATTCAGACAGTTCTTATTATTTTATTATTATCTTATTCTTAAATGCTGTGTTTTGTTTTGCATTTACAATTTGAAGCCTACATGCTTTTTGGAGAATTTGTATCCATCAACCATAACTAAATTAAAAACAAAAACAATCTACCTCCCCAGTACAACTCAAGCTGTAAAAGTCAAGTTTGCTTTGTTTGCCACCATGCCGATGGAATTACTTATCTAACAGTAACTTTGTTGTATTTGTCAAAGAGGTTATTACTGGAATGAACTCTTTGTGAAAGTCTGTTTCAAAGAATTTCTGAAGTAGTTTGATATTAATTTATTTTGGTAAAAAGGAGGTCTATTCACCCAGATTTTGTTATTCCATTGTTCCATAGATCATCCTCTGTTCTAGCCAGAAATATTAAACAGCATCTATTGCCAAGAAAGCCAATGGTCAGCTGTTTCACATTGCTATTATCACATACTAGCTGAATATAAAACCTCCTGGCTACCTTTCCCAATTTCACTTCCAGATGTGATGCATATTTCTTCAAGTCTAATTAGAGTTACATTTTAAATTATATCCTAACATTTTCCTGATATCATTGCAATCATCAAACTGTGGTAATGTAGATCCCATAAAATAAATCTGTCCTCTTATCACTTTGACTTCTGATATCATTCTAGCCTTACACTTCCTTCTTCACCTTCATCTCTCACTTCAAAAATATTTTCCTGTTAGCGTAAGAATGGCATTTATTAACACTGTCTCCAGCATGGAAGATTTTACAAAGTCAGTCCTGTTCAGCTGTCTACCAAATGCATAGCATATTGTCTAAGAAATCAGAGATCTGCATTTATTTAATTGATAGAAACATTTATTAAAATGGAAACTTTCACTCAGGCCCTTGAAGACACACAAAAAAATCATCTCATGCACTGTTAATATTTCTGTGGAAATTATGTGGAAAAAGCTGTCTTCTGTTCCTTACAAAAAGTAACAACAGAAGTACAACACAAGACAGTTCACTAAACAAACATTTTGGAAATTGAAGAGTTTTGTAAACTGCTACTACATAAACTGCATGTAAAAAGTATTTTGCTTTCAAGTGGAGAAGCTTAATGAGTAACTTGCAAAGTCTTCAAGCATGTCTACAATTATCAGAAACAGAGGTTTCCTAATTTTGATCTACATTAGTTCTAGCATCCATTGATCTTCTGACATTCCAGCATAATCATCAGTACTTCAAATGCTAAAGTAAAAACAAAACACTACACACAATCAAAACCATCCTAATACACAGAAATTTCTACTCTAATCTTGATGAATGGGGAACTATTGCACTAGCCGCCCCTGCATCAAAAAAGAAACAAAAACAAAATCTCAAGAACACCAATCTCCAAGGCAAATATAAAAAGTATTCTTCATTTTTTACAGTTTTCAAGCAAATACCATGGAGACTCATGTGTGGGTTTTTGTTTGTTTTTTTGTTTTGCTTTGGTGTTTTTTTTTTTTTTTTTTTTTTTTTAAACTATTAGCTCTTTAAGCCTGGTTGTCGATATATAATCTTCAGCTTGTCATGGATACACAAGCCAAACCCAGGGGAATTTAATTTCTCTATGAATAACACAATAGCTTTGCTTACGGTGCAGTTTACTTCTAGTGCTTCAGAGAAAAGCGAAAACACCATTAAACAGCAAATTATTCACTATGAGGGAAAAACCCTGATCTCTTCCATAAATCATGGGATTAGCAGAATATAGATATAGCACAGAGATCTCCTTAAATATATCAGTGCTTTGGACAAACACATCCTTTGTTTCACAATCTTAAGCTTTCATCTGCAAAAGTTTTCCTAGTTTATCGTACAGCCTACTCTGTAAGAGTATCAACTGCTACCAGCATTCCTATGCTTTTACTTACACTCAAGTAGAAGGAACACTTTTTCCAACTTCCAGTCTTAATTTTTGTATAATCATTTGATACATTATCTTTTGAAATAGAACAAGAAAACACTGAAGGCTGAGTCCAATGAATAAGAAGTGAGAGCTGACAAAAAGGGACCAATCCGGTGCAGAAGCATATTTCTGTTACTTAGAAAAATTAGGCACTTTGTCTTAGAAACATAATTATATACACAACTTACTCTGTGATTTTGTAATGAGATAAGGATCTATATTCCTTTATCCTTGACTGCTAGTTAGATCAAGGTAGATGTGACATACATCAGTCTAGGAGGAGTCATTGTGTGGGCAGTTCAGCAAATACAATCCTTTACATTGCCTGTGCTTTGTGCATTTTCATTATTTACTCATTAAGTTGTTCTCACTTCCTGAGATAAATCCAGGTATTACGCACTTTGTTGCCATCCAGCATTAGCTCTTGATGGATCCTGCTGTCACCCTTAAAAAGAACTAATTTTCCTGTCTCAATTCATATTCATGGTTCCTTTTATATTTCAAAGTCATTCCCATTTTTTCTTCCATCTTAAATAGACAGGTTCATTTGCCATTTTGCAGAATTCTCCACGCAGTAAAAATATGGTCAGTTAGGAGAACTTTCACAGAATCACATAATGGCCTGGGTTGGAAGGGACCTCAAAGGTCATGAATCTCCAACTCCCCTGCCACATGCAGGGCAACCAATCTCCACATTTAATACCAGACCAGGCTGCCCAAGGCCTCATCCAACCTGACCTTGAACACCTGCGGGGATGGGACATCCACAACCTCTCTGGGCAGCCTGTTCCAGCACCTCATCACTCTCTTAATAAAGAATTTCACCCTGACATTCAACCTAAATCTTCCCTCCCTCACCTTAAAAACATTTCCCCTTGTCCTGCTGTTATCTACCCTTTCAAAGAGTTGATTCCCCTCCTGTTTGTAGTCTCCCTTTAAGTACTGAAAGGCTGCAGTGAGGTCACCCTGCAGCCTTCTTTTCTCCAGGCTGAACAAGCCCAGCTCCCTCAGCCTGTCTTCATAGGGAAGATGCTCCAGTCCCCTGATCATCTTTGTGGCTCTCCTCTGGACCCTCTCCAACAGCTCTCTCTCTTGTACTGGGGGCTCCAGACTTGGACACAGTACTCCACATGGGGCCTCACAAGAGGAGAGCAGAGGGGGACAATCACCTCCCTGTCCCTTTTGGCCACCCCTCTTCTGATGGAGCCCAGGATACCATTTGCTTTCTGAAGTGCAAGAGCACACTGCTGGCTCATGTTATGTTTTTCATCCACCAGGACCCCCAGGTCCTTCTCTGCAGGGCTGATGTTTCAGAGCTGGCATGGCAGGGAGGTTTTTGGGGAATGGAGATGGGGTGAAGTCAAGGGGTCTATGGATAACATAGCATATAATAAGAATGCATAAATGCATTCAGTAAACATGACACTGAAAATACATGTTGCTCTGAAAGCAATGCCTCCTATTTATTTCCATGGGAAATGCAACAGATACAAACAGTAGAACAACACTATTTGATAGAGCAAATTCTCAACTACAAAACACCATTTTTCAATGCAGTCGTCACCATTAGATGTTCATTTTTACTAGCGATGAGTAAGAGCCTGCATGCCACAATCATAAACATCTGTACTAGTGGAGGCGAACCACTGTTGCCATTACTGAAATGACCACATACTGTGTCACTGTGCTCAACCTCAACTGCCATACCACTACCTCTGACATCGTAGGCCACCATAATAAAATAGGAGGCATTACTTTTGGAGCATCCATAATAATATTAATGAAATAATAGTCAACAAACCAAACAGTTTATTTGCATTTTGAAGTTAAGAGCCTTGTACTCAAAGCTAGAAGTTCAGTTTTGAAGTTCAGTAAATACTGGAAGCTTAAGTTGGGGTGCTCTAAACAACATGTAAACTAATTATTGGTTTTTCCCCTTAAGACAGTAAGCTCATTCAAAGGAAGAGAGATAATCCTCTTAATGTTTTGCTGTAAGAACCTCTAGGAACACTTAGATAAAATAACACTATAAATAGGTATCCATTGAGAATTTATTTGCATTTCATTGTAACGGCCTGATGGAGGTCTGAACAATATTCTTTAAAGCCAAATAAATAGGTTTCTAAAAAACTGCTTTCTACACAGTATGAAATGTTTTCTATATGATTAAGATGTCACATATTTTATGATAAACTGTACAGTCCAGTATTTAAAACCATTTGGTCCATTTACTTCATCCAACGTAATGTTAATGGCTTGAAAGTGCATTTTTGTCACAGTGACACCTCATTGCTCTTGAGGTGGTTTGCTTGCACCAGATGTTTAGTTCTACTTACTAATCTAAGCCTAAATATATTTCAAGGACTGCAAAAAAAAAAATCTGGAAATGTGATTTTGTTTTTCTTCTTTCAAGAAGCCATCTGTATTTTTGTCTACCTCCCCCATCACCTTCACTCTGCTTCTGTAGTGGATATAATTACTGAAGCACTAAACCAGACATTTATTATTACTCAAATTTAGAGACACTTACATATCCTGTTCTTTAAGTCCTGATCATGAACAAAATCAATAGTTTATTACAGGAAGAATTTTTCATGTGTCACTTCAAAATTACACCTCACGGTACTCCAATGCTGAGAGATTTCCTGTCACTTTCATTTATTAGTGATCAGGTCTTAAATTAGGGAGAAAAGGTTTAGTGAAACTAAGTTTTCCATTTGCAAATTTCAGTTTCTTTCCTATTTTCACCTAACTATCTTACAGCATTTGTCAAGGCAGTAAGAACTGAAGCCTGGCAATACTCCTTTTATTGTGATTGGATGACTTTAGGTATACTATGAATAACCAGATATTCATTAAATAGCGTCATGGTGTAGGCAGTGAAAAACCGTAAGGGAAAAATCAACAGTTTACAGATGTTTCAGTCTAGTTTCTGTTTCACACTACATAAATCAAGTTACAGTTGACAACAAGATTTCACAGGTTAGCTACAAATGAAGCAGAAAGTAATTTGACATGCCATAATTAGAGATGCAATTTCTGACCAGTGGCAGTCCTTCCAGCAGCTGCCTAACAGGTAATATATATGCTGAATTTTGGTATTTGTGGAAGTATCTAAGGATTCAGAAGTAGTCTCAAATTCAGTAGCAGAACTGGAGTAAAACAACATATAATGTTGTGTTTCCTTATGCACTACACAGAGGTACCACAAATGTGCGTTTTTCTCACTAAACAAATAGTGCAAAAGCACAGGGATTTATTTTCCATGGACCTCTTGTACAAGCTGCCATTCTACAACATGATTTCAATTGCAGACCAAAACACAAACACGATACATAGCAGTTTATGCCAGCTACAGCACCCATCATGTCTTCGCTATGCCTTACTCATCTCAAACTTGCCTCCTGTTTGCAATCCTGTTGCTACAAAAGAGAAAGGACTGTAATATTACAGCCAGCATAGACAGATGTTTCCAAGATTAGGTGCAGAACTGCTCCTGGACCATGTCCACAGTGACAACTCTGCTATGGTTGTCATGGATGAAGTGTCCTCCATCTAATTCTCCAACAACTCATCTCCCCACAGCAGGAGCAAGGCCCTCTTGCCCTGGCTCAAGAGTCCATGGTGAGCTTTAAAAGCACAAGAAAAGACAGATCTTCTCTCTGGTCTTTTGGCTATGCATCAAGGTAGGATGGAGGAGGGTAAGAATGTTCCAGAAGACATGAGCTCAACAGGACCACAAGAGAGAGGAAGAAAAACTAACCACTTCCTTCCCAACAAAATTCCTCTACGTTCTCTCAGGGTCTGATCACACATTCTGAGCTCACGATGACCTCTTATATGATTTCTGTTTCCCTTAGCAGAAGTTGATCAGCTGCTGTGACAAGTTCCATTTTTCTTAGAGTGCTTGAGCATCTGCAAAATATTCAGTGGATAAACTACGTAGGATTTCAACAGCAAGGTAGCAAAAGTAGCATCATAACTTTAAAGATAAATTTGTTTTGCAACATTTATATGAGTGCTAACAGTGCATCTTTTTGTCCCTTTTTCCTGGGAACAACATGCAGTCACTGGCATACATTTCTGCCTTCATTCATGTATCTACTTTCCACACAAGAGGATAGGAGATGACCATAGAGACTATAAACTCTCCTTTCCTGTCTGCTTGGAGTCTGCTCTGTAAAACATTAATATTTTTGTGCCTTTAAGGCTATTCTACTGAAGTTGAGTGAGGAGAAACACGAGAAACACAATTACAATATCTTAAGACATTAAATTTAAGGCATTATAAGATATTGTCTACCTGGATTTCTGCAAGATCCTAGACACAGTCTTGCACCATATTCATATCTCTGAATTGGAGTGATTTGAAGGCTGGAATATTAGGTGGATAAATAACTGTTTGGATGGTCACAGCTAGAGGTTGTTGGGAACAGCTTTATGTCCACATGGAGGTCAGTCATGAGTTGTATCTCCCAAGGTCCTGTCTTGGAACCAGTGCTTTTTGACATCTTTATCAATGACAAAGACAGTGGGATTTAGCATACCCTCAGAAACTTTGATGACACCAAGCCAAGTGCTGCAGTTGACACAATAGAAGGGAGAGACCTGGATTCACTCAAAAAGTGGGCACATGAGAATCTGAAGAAGTTTAACAGGACCAAGTGCAAGGTGTTACACCTGGGTCAGGGCAATCACAGATACAAGCACATACTGGGAAAAGAACTCATTGAGCCCTGCAGAGATGGACTTGGAGGTCTCAAAAGACAAAAAGCTGGACATCAGCCAGCAGTATACTCTTGCAGAACAAAAGGCCAACAGTATCCTAGGCTGCATCAAAAGAGAACAGGCCAGCAGAGAGAGGGAGGGATTTTACCCTGCTACTCTGTCCTTGCCAGGCCCCATCTGGAACACTGTATCCAAGCCTGGGGCCAAAAGTGGAGTGAGTCCAGAGGAAGACCAGAAAGATGATCAAAGGGCTGGAACACCCCTCATATGAAGAAGGACTGACAGAGTTGGATTTAGCTTTGAGAAGGCTCCTTGGAGACCTCATAGATGCCTTTCATTACCTTTAAAGGAGCTTACAGGCAGGAAGGACTTCTTACTTACCGACTTCTTACATAATGTGAAAGTGATATGACAAGGGGAAATGGCTTTAAATGAAAAGAGGTTTAGTTAAAGTGTTAGGAAGAAATTTTTTACTCACAGTAAGGTGAGGTGCTGGTACAGGTCGCCCATTGAAGCCATGGATGCCTCATCTCTGAAGGCATTCAAGGTGAGGTTAGATGAGGCCCTGGACCTCAGTCTGATCTAAAAAAGATCTTTCTAGAAAAGGAAACCAGTTATAACTAGAACACTCATACTAGAGTGTGAAACTCAATACAAAAGCAAACAAAAAAAGTTTCTATCAATGCTGACAACACAAATATTAGTTTACCTGAACACTGGAAGATCCAAAAAGACATAAGTATATCCTTAAGGAATGCAAACCTCATGCAAACCAACAAGGACAAGGGGGCAACCCCAAACATCAGCACAAACCAAGTAATGAAGAGATTGAGAATAGTCCTGTGGAACTGGACCTGGGGGTACTAGTGGATGAAAAGCTTGACAGAAACCAGTGAAGTTTGTTTACCCATCAGAAAGCCAATTAAACCTTGGTATTGTGGTTTAAATCAGCAGGCAGCTCAGCACAATGTGGCTGCTCACTCATTGTCCCCAGTGGAGAAGCCCTTATACAAATCACATGTCCATTCCAACAACAAGCATGAGAAAAAAAACATGAGAAAGTATTCTTTCAGTTTATTATTACCGCTTCCTTCCCATTATGCCACACTAAAAAGATATTCTCAGCTATTCTGTTATTATTGTGATATCAACTGTTGAAATCCGGGGAATTTTTAGTCATATGGAAGAACTATAGAAAACTTATGAATAGAGGCTTTTTTCTGCACAGAAGATCCTATCATCTGGAAGTAACCTTAGTGACTGTGTCACTTGCAAAAGATGAGAAGCTCACAGTCCATGAAGCAGTAATAACACATGAAAAACAACCTTGCAGTTGTCTCTGGATACACAACCTTATGCCTAGAAAAACCGTGAAAAATAAGCATCCTAATAGACTTAAGTTACTACTTCCAGGCAACTTCACCTGAATAATTACTCTGTGGTCCTTCTTAGCAAACAGTATAGTGTCATGCATATCAATTCAACACAAGCTGCACTGTGTGCTCAGTCTCATCAAGAACTCTTTTACCTTTCACTACAGTTGCTTTGGGATAATGAAAAAACATCATAAACACAGTTTGGAGGCAGAGATAAGTATGTTGGAAAAAATATTAACATGATAGATACATAGTACATGAGATGATACTGGCAGTTAATCTTCTTCAGAGGATGAACACCTCTCAAACACAAAAGAGAACTTTGACCTTACTAGCAATAGGGGGCTAGTAGCATATATAGAAGTATTGAAAGTATTAACATTAATGAACATACTTTACATTGTGATAGAATACTAGTAAGATGGTAAAATACCAGAAGTAATAGATCATGAGGATAGAATGTTAGCCACATGATGTTTTTCTCAAGACTAGAAGTTAAAAATCTCAGTGTTTACATCATGCAATTTGTACCAGATATGATGTTTTGGAAAAAACTGTCAGAAATCAAAATGTTACTATGAAATATCCTACACCCAACAATGAACGGTGCCATAGAAATGAGATAGATGTAAACCATAATTGTTCCATTCTTTTGGCCCATATCTCAATTGGGCAAATGTGAGATCTAAGAGCAAGTTCCACTATTACAGAGCCAGGAATGGAAGAACTGGATTTCTGGGGGAACATTTCATCTGGAAAATGAATTCATTCTTGTACCCTAGCATATGAAGCTTGGTAAGTTGCCTAAAAGAAAGAGGATCCTAGAGAATGAAAATAAAGCAAACTTATTATTAACAGACTTTCCCAGATTAAATACCGTAGAGCAAGAGGTTCTAGTTTGATCCAGTCCAGAAGTCTTATACTATAATATATTTAAGCAGCACTAAATTTCATCCACGTGGTAAGTGTGGTTAGATCTAACAATTGATATTTTACCAGCTGTGAAGTTCATCCAATACTGAAAATGAACAACTTTTCCTATTTAGCTGGACAAAGAGTAGGCATTCTCAGCTTAGTTCAGAAGCTAGACATCAGCTTTGTAGCAGTTGGACTAGAGTTCTGGCTCACAGATAGAAGCACCAAACTTATACATCAAAACTCAAAAAAAAAAAAAAATAGTAAAAGCCAAGGTAATTAATATGCATTAATATGGAAGCTCTTAAGTTAGCCTGAAAAAGGAACAAAATCTGTACCTCGGGGTCCTGATGGACGACAGACTTAACATGAGCCAGCAGTGCGCTCTGGCAGCTCGAAAGGCAAATGGGATCCTGGGCTCCATCAGGAGAGGGGTGGTCAGCAGGGAGAGGGAGGTGATTGTCCCTCTCTATTCGGCTCTTGTGAGGCCCCATCTGCAATACTGTGTCCAGGTGTGGAGCCCTCAGTACAAGAAATCTTGGAAAGGGTCCAGAGGAGGGCGACTAAGATGATCAGGGGGCTGGAGCACCTCCCCTATGAGGACAGGCTGAGGGAGTTGGGCTTGTTCAGCCTGGAGAAGAGAAGGCTGCGGGGTGACCTCACTGCAGCCTATCAATACCTGAAGGGAACCTACACCCAGGAGGGGAGTAAACTCTTCAGAAGGGCTGACAACAGCAGGACTAGGGGAAATGGATCCAAGTTGAAGGAGGGAAGATTTAGGTTGGATGTTAGGGGGAAGTTCTTCACAAGGAGAGTAGTTAGGCCCTGGAACGGGCTGCCCAGGGAGGTTGTGGATGCCCCGTCCTTGGACGTGTTCAAGGCCAGGTTGGACGGGGTCCTGGGCAACCTGATCTGAATGTGTACGTTTGGTGGCCCTGCTAGGCAGGGGGGTTGGAACTACATGATCCTTGAGGTCCCTTCCAACCCGGGTGATTCTGTGGCTCCAGCTCTTCTTTATTTCTATCTCCCAATATGCTGTCTTCCTTATGGCAAGAGATACTATCCACAGTGAAGCAGTCTCTGTAAAACTGAGGATGTGAGTGTGTGCTGTCCATTTGCCTTCAAGCAGTACTCGCTGTCTCCAGGATGAACACTCCTCTGTGTTGAGCACCACACCAACATCCTGTGAAACAGTAACTCTGCTCTTAAGCAGTTCCTACTTCCTGGCCCCTCTTGCAAGATGTGTATTTGAGCAGATTGCAATGGATGTATCTCCTTGCTCTACAGAGCAAATGTCTTATGTCTCAAAAATGGTTTCTTTTCAGTGCAGAGAAAAGCATCTTTGATAGTAAGGCAGGAGGTTTTAGGAATTCCTTTAGAGCTGCTATGGGGGACTATAATTCTGTCCATGTCATCCTCTTGTCTCAGTAAGCTTGGTCTCTAACTTGACATTTTCCAATTAATTCACTTCATCTATCACAATTTCTGACCCTATATTGTCTATATATATATATATGTATAAACCCAAGCAAAAATAATTGGAAAGATAATATAAACACTGTGCTCTGAAGGGGAGACATAGCACATAAATTAACAGGTGCCTGCAAGCTCGTACTGTTCTCAATCACTGTTTCTTTTTCTCTTCTGTAATTGCTACTGAGGAATGTATGTAAAACTGGTGAAACAGGTGATTTACAATTAACTCTGCATAAACACAGAGATCTTCCAAAATGAAAGATCGTCTGGTTCATTGTCTAAATATTCTTCTGACAGCAATTTTATTCCTGAACATGATTGCAAATACTGAACTCTTAAGCAATTATAGGATAAACAAGAATTAAGCTGAATTTTTCTGTGTGAACTGCTTTCCTGATGTCATTATTTGGTTTTCTACCAAGAATAAAAGAAAAAAAAGGAAAAAGGAAAAAAAAAAGGAAAAAAATAAATAAAAAACATTAAAACAGGGAAAACAAAACAAAAAGAAAAAAAGCTTCATAGTTTTATTTGAGAAATGGGAGTAATACCATGTGAGAGGGTCTAGTAGCCAGGGTACCAAATCCAACTTAGTGCATCTTTAATTTAATCATTTTATTATTAGCGTTGCATTTGTAGGCTTTATAAAGAGTTAAGAAATCATTAACTACTGCTACAACGATGATAAACAAGCTCCTGACTTATTAGATTAACAATGAATAATTGTTTATCCAATTGCCTGATATTTTATAAATGGAATCTTCAGTATGAAATCAAGACTTACTCGTGGACGATCTGTGAACAACAAGAATGGGCTACATTTGTTCGCAATAAATATCATGATTTGTGCAACTCCTCGAGCATATGTCGTGCATGTTTTTATGTAATAAGCTTTAGGCCATTTGTTGATGTAAAGTGAATATCATCCTCCAGTTGTCAATGTAATGAAAGAATTTAATAGGCCTTCTGCTAGGGCTGCAAGGGGGCAGATTAATTCAGAGAGAGCACCAACTGCAAGTCCATCAGAGGGAAGATCAGTGGGGAAGAACTAGCTGTGGGCAAAAAATCATCCCAGTTGCAAGGAAGAGGGTTAGTTTTCTCTTTTTTTTTTTTTCTTCCTTGTCTGCTTGCTATTTTTTGTTTGTTTGCTTCATATAACCTTACATATTAGACAATTTTGTCAGTCTGCTGCTGTGCCTGTCACAAGGCAACAAAATGTAATAGAATATTGGCAGGAAAACTCAACCTCCATTGCCATAATACCAACATCTGCCTTTGCCATCATGGGCCTTTTACTCTACTATCTCTTTTACAGCTAGGTTTTCATGTGCCTTGTTTTAGAACCACACACAACTTCTGTTTCTACTGTGAAAAGATGTTGCCAGAAACTCATTTGTAATGTCCCTGATAATCATGCAGGTAGCACAGTATGTGGGGGGGGGTGTTAAGATTTTGGAGGCAGCAGTCACTGAACGAGAACTTTCACACTAATGGTATTCCAGTGGCAGAAAATTCACAGGTGTCATACTGATTTTAGTTTGGATGGAACCTGGCACAGAACACACTAAGATACCTTACAGTACTGTCATGCCTAATGTTAAATACACGGAGATGCAAACATCTTCAGATACATCCCTTTCAATTAACTGTCTCTTATTAAAATATTGTTGAATCTCTAAAAATATAAATTGCCTTCTAGCAATAGAGTATTAAGTTACTCTCCACAGTGGTAAACTAAGGATTATGATTATTATTATTTTTAAGATTAAAACAGTAAACCTCATTTGAAGCCATGAAGCTTAAAGTGAAACTTTGGGTTGGGGTCTTGAACTAAGACTTCATTGTTAAGAGAATCATGCAAGCTGGCTGTGCTGAGCGGGATAGCCATGAGCTGAAACATGTTTTACTTTCCACAAGGAAAGATCTGTTCTTTATCTCTGGGAATCCTGCCGAAATCCTGCTCTTTGCTTTTGAATCCTTGTCACTGGCTGAGGGGAAAATTGCTTTTTCAGTTCCTGTAAATAAATTCTGTTCATGAAATCAGGTACTGTAACAGGTAAAGCATCAGCAGACAATCCTCCTCCCTAAGGTCAAGTGAACAGCATGCACAATATTCATAGTCCTCATTGGCCCAGTAAATGGGTGTCTTAGACCTGGAAATTCTTTCCTCCTATATTGTATGCCTCTGCAATAGGAAGGTCAACCATAATGCTATAACCAAGTTATGCATGACTTACATCCCTTTACTCCTGCCTCTCAAAATCTCACAAGTATTCATGATTAATTAATTGGCATATGCAGTTTGCTATGCAGCACAGTAAGAAAGCCTGAGGTATCACAGGCATTCATTTTGGAGTCTGGAGAGAAAAATAGAATTATCATCATTCAGTTTTGAGTTGCATTCAAGATTACACTGAAGTTATAGCATTCAATTCTGGTTGCTGTTTTAGAAGACAGAAGGACACTTGAGATTGAAAAGGTCAACAAAATGATAGTAACTAATTCAAAAACAAGATGTCAGTGACTGGAGTTATAAGAAAGGGATTAACCTATAAGCAATTTGAGTGGAATATGTTTTTTAGTACACACAGGGTAGCTGACATACAAGATCAAGTAAATTGGCAAGGTCAGTATCAAACGCACTAATAAATGAAGAAAAAACTGAATAACACTCAGGAACAAAACCATCTAAAATACTGTCTAGTTTAGGAAAAAAAAACACTACTATGACAGCAACAGATTACCACAATTTGCAAAGTCTGCAAACTCAAGATAGAAGTTGAAGGCACAGAGTGCCCTTGTTCACGTGAGAAAGGCCAAAATATGAATTCAGATTCCAAAGCTTAAGTAGCAAAGCAATTATAAAGTGGTACACATCTGGATAAGCACCAGCAGATGAGGGTTTTTTTTATTACTATATTACATGAGAAAATCTTTGTTTTTCTTTCAAAGTTTGAGGAGAAAACATTTTCATACTACTGTAGAGAAGCGGACATTTGAGATCTTGGGATGAGCCATAAATCCTACTTCATACAATTCCAACCCCTTTAAACCTCAGACACCAAAAGAATTCTGTCACTCTCTTTGCTACTGATTAACAGATTGTATTAGGTATAAGTGTGCATAAACTGGGTATAAAATGAACTACTCCAAAGCAGAATAATTGGACTATTGTTGGAACAAAAGTTCCTTCATAACCATTGGATAAATCTGAACAACATCTTGCTCTTTATTTCCTACTGAAAGTGAGCACCAAAAGTAACCAGTTTGGAGGGACATTAGAACCCCAACATATTTCTGGTATTAACTGCCTGGAAAACATGACAACCAGTAAGTATTTAATATTTAAATTATGAGAGTTCATAATAACGGCAAGAAGTGAATAATATGCCACTCAAAAAAATGGAAATTTGAGCTCTACTTCTCAGAAATGTAAGTATATATGTACATCCATATATGTACAACACATGTAAACAAGCAAATATGTTTATAATAATAGAAAGTAATACAGAATGTAAAATAGAGAATCTTTCTAAAAGCTAAAGAATAATTTAAGGCTGAAGACCGATTGTGGAGTTAACAAAAAACAAGAGGAGGACTGAAGTTTACAGAAAACAAACACTACTGAAAGACAGAAAATTAATTTCAACAAAATTCATATTGATTTACCTAAACAAACAAAGATAGATGGCCCTTGCACTACTCTGTGTTGGGATGGAGAAATTTCTTTAAGTTGTGATACAGAAGAACCTGTCGTGGTTCAAATTCGAAATTAAGTAACATAGTACAATCACAGGGTCCAGCACATGACAAGAATGTTAGAGCAATGTCAATACTTTAAGAATGATGCAAGATCTACAAAGGATAACAACCTTTTTGAAGAGTTTGTAAAGCGCCATCCTGGTGCTCCCGAGAGCTTTCTGTTGGCTGCAAAGCAAAGAACAAGAGAGAATGGCTGCAGTACTCATGGCATGAGTATGAAAACCAGTAATATTACTAGAAAATCTGACACTGACAACAAAGAGAAGCTATGGAAGAGACAGGTAGCTTAGAAGAGTTGGTAAACTGGTGGCAAACAGCACAGATTTGTATATGTTCTGTTCTTCCTTTGGGAAGATAACTTTGCCACAAGCTGCTACATAGATTTTGTGTAGTACATGAGGTATTTGTCTGGAAATTACAACAGAATTTCCACAGCATACATTTCATGGTTTACAGAGGGATTGTAATATTTTGTAGGAATTAAAAAAAAAGCAGTAAAATGATCATCTGCAGTAAGAATCAACAGTACTGGGTTAAAGCTAAACCATTAAAACATTTATCCCTATAATGGAAATGTCATCTGGGGGACAGATGTTTTTTTTAAAAAAAAAAAAGAGGTAACATGAATACTGTTCCAAGTATGCCTATCCCTAGAGAAACATAAGCCACAAATATTTCAAATTTCAGAACAGAAGGATACATTTCTTAAGGTGTGGCCCACATATGCAGCATGTCATATGTAGCATATCCATAGCAAATCAAGGTCCTTTAGTGATCAATTGAACATATATCACTAATATCCTGAGTAGTAAGTGACAGAAATCCATCTGCTAATTCTGACTTTTGTTATTAGGGTGAGACAGAATTACAGAGGGAACCAGCTGAGGTGGCAGAAGTCGCAAATCAGGGAGCAGACAGCACTGCCTTTCAGAGGCTGCCTGGGTACAGGCACAGGCAGGGTGACAATGATGTTCCCTTCCAACAAACACCCAGCAGCACAGCTACCCTGACAAACCATCTACTGGCTTCATCCACTCACCTCTTAACTTTTGCCATCCAGGGTGATAAAAAACAAAATATCAGTCCGGCCATAATCTATACAGTGTCTGATTTCAGTAGAGTTTATTTCTATTGTAAGTCAGTGAGAATTTGTCATTTATATTGGTTGTCAAATTGAAAACTGATTTTTCTTTTTTTCTTTTTTTTTTTTTTTAAATGCTTTTGTCCTAGTGGAGTTATTGTATAATTGCCTAGAGAATGATCAAGAAGCTTATGATAGCACAGATGTAGGCAAGGTTACCTGGCAGATATGCCTGAATACAGAACACATCAAAACTGATAGTAATAAAGGGAAGGCAAGAAGCCCCTCACCAAGCTCTCTACCTGACAGACTGCACTGCCTCAAGGGTAGAGCTTCCTATATGTGTTTTTTGTTTTCTGCTTTGGTACAGAAGAAACTAATTACTTTCGATGGCCAGTTTTATTCACATGAGCATAAGAATAAAATTCTATTGGTGACATAGAATGCCCCACATTAAAGTATCTGTTATATTATCTCTTGTGCTCAGGGAGTCTTAACCACTGCATCAAAATACCTCACCTGGAATGTGGTGTCAGAAGGGATTTTAATTTTGTTGGTGCAGCTAAGCCACAAGGAGAACACAGTCATAGCTCAATTAAAAAGGGCCCTGCATTATATCTAACAAAACCAGACATTACTTAGCCTAAATAAATACATAAAAGAATCTTGAGCAAATTAGCTATGCTGAATTCTTCCATCACTGTGTGAGATCAGCATCTGGCCCCCAGACTAAGATACAACAAAGATGAAGCAGACATGGTTAGTCATGATTCAAGGTGGCTAGCCAGATGTGAAAAGGACAAAGGACATAGTCCCTCAGAGCACCAAGAGTTGCTGGTCACACTATATCACATTAGAAATCCTGGTAGAAATCTATTAGCTTAGGGTCATTTTACCAGCACAAAGATGCCTTAACGAAGTTGAATCAAGACCAAAGAACTCATTTCCAAAGTGAGTTTGGTAAACTTCAGTGTGCTTCAGATTATTAAAAAGAGAAAAATTCCAGGGGAAGATGTTGAGGTGGAGTTACACTTACTGAAGCCAAATAATGATGTGGTGGAAGGTAGATGTCAAGACAAAGAAAAGGATTCTGACATCCATGAAAAATAGAAATTAGTAGCTAATTGTAATGGACTAATGCCCAGCTCACTTAATGCACTGGTCTTCAACAGCTGCTTCAACTGTTTCCTAATTCAAGGCCAACATGAGAATCTATTTCTAATTGAAACCAGAAAGAAACACCAGTACTGTGCTTAGCACAACAAACTAGGATCAGACATTGTGGCCTGTTGCTCTTGCACAGATTTTATATGACCTTGGACAAGTCACAATCTTTCATTTCCTTATCTTTGAATGGGGGATTATATTCCACTGCTTCACAGTGTTGCTGAGAGATAAACATTTGTTCAGATAATGTACTGATAACATCTGAAATACAAAAATTATTAGAGCTATTATCTTCAGGGCAAGGATGGAGATCTTGCCTTTATTTGCACTGTATTTACCACAGGATGGGCTCAGTCCTGATCAGGGTCTTTAGATGCTGTTGTGACAAAGATAACTAATGGTATAAATAACTCTTTCAACGTGTGTGGGTACATAATATACAAAAAAGATAGGGTTAACAGATGAAGACTCACTCTACAGAGAAACTCGTAATGAAGCATTATTTAAAAAAATAGTAATGGAATTAGAATACAAAGTAAAAGATGGTATAAATTAATGACTGAAAAATATTTCTTTCTGATATCAGTTTATGAGTCTGCTTAAAATTATCTCAATCCCAATTTGTAATTAGCAACTTGGAAGCTAACAACTGTGGACTTCATCATTAATCCATTCAGATTTATTCAAGTTCTGAACAGTGAAATGTTCTGCCAATTTTCTCAGTGTCCCCCAGTGAGTATCACCATAACTAACTGTGATTTGCATGTCATGACCATCTCAGAGAAGCACCAACCACAGCTACTACAGGGAAGAATTCATTTTTACTTTGAGAAGTACTCTGGATTAAAGGGAGGCCCTCAAGAAAAAAAAATTTCACCAAGCTAAATAGATAAAAAAGTTCTTACACACAGTTTGAACTGCTGAATTATATAGGTTGATTCATAAAAGCTATAGAAAAAATTACTCACCACTATTAAAATGGTGGCTTTTTGATAAATTTATATATATATTGGTTTCTTCTGTATTAAATTATGTTAAGACTTTTGCTTAATGGTAGAAGAAAACTATTTTCTCTGTTAATCTGGCACTACTCATGAATATTAAACTCACTTTGAAATTAAGGAAAATACAGTGCACAATACCTTCACACCTACTTTCTTCAGCTTGTGTTAGGGTAAACTAACTAGAAGAATCAGAATAGAGAAAATTGAGGGCAATGTTTATCTCAGGATCTGATTCAAGAGAGAGCTCCAACAAAATTTCATCATTGGAGGATGACTTAGTTTGGGACCAGACTCGTTGGAGCTGAAAAAAAAAAAATCGCCCCTGGTGTTTTTTGTTTTTTGGGTTTTTTTTCCCCATTAGCAATATCACTTAGTTATACGGATATTGCCATATCACATCACTTCTTAAGGGAGAGCAAAAAAAAAAAGATTAGGGCCATGGCTTACATTCACTAAAAAGTTTTGAAGTAAATTCAAGAGATGGTCTGAAAAATAACTATTTCTGTAACTTATTCATTCAGCACTACTTCATGTTGCATACATGCAGTATATCTTATTTCTTCGTAGTACCAATCATATGTTAAAATAAGATGAGAATATTAACAATTAAGACAACATAGGAACTGTATAGAAGTACTGACAGATAAATCTTTGTTCTCAATGCATCACTGTAAAACCTTTTCAAATACTAATTATTGTCTACCCTAGCTGAAACATTGTCTTAATCTTTAGAATGTTTATATTGGTATTTCCACAGAAACATAAATCAAATAAGTCAAAATCAGAATGAGGCAGAGGGGATATTTACTCTGATGCCTGAACTTGTCATGATAAATACTAATGCCTCTTCAGCAAGCATTGCTATAAATAGGGATAGAAATAGAAAGCATGTAAATTTGCTGCATTTAGCTGAAAATTTCTGAAGAATGGCCATAGAGATGCACATTGAGCTGAACATCACTAGAAATTCCTGCTGTTGGGAGCCTGCTGTGGAGGGGGGTTGGACTCCATCTCCAGAGATCCCTTCCAACCCTTACAATTCTGTGATTTTGTAATTTAACATCTCTCTTCACCTTCTTTATGAATCTCATGCAATCTCTCTTTTGTTCACACACCCTAGCAAAACTCAGGTGTAAGCATGAACCTCTGCAAATTATTCCTCCTCCTCACTGTTAGGCAGCTAGTCCTCAATGTAATGTACTACCCAAAATGCAGAATGAGAAGGTTCACTACAAGGTATTCTGGAAGTAGTGTAAATAGCATGCATACTGATTCCGCATAAGACAGGATAAAAAGGCTCTTCCTATTCAAGTATAAAAAGCTTCTCTCTGACAGAAGACTATTTTTTTTTTTTCTCCTCTCTCCTCTCCATGTCACTTCTTAAAGTTTGTTTTCTTGTTTAAAAAAAATAAACAGCTTTTTGCTTTTCCCTATGGGTTCTAGCCAAAGAACCTCTTTGGAGTGAATAAGTATCAAATATCAGGGAAATATTCTTACATGGATTTTTTGTATGACAAAACTTTTAAAGGAAAAATATGTCAGAAGTTCTTTCAAAAGGTTTTTGTTGGCTCTTTATGAAAAGTCTGGACTACTCCTTTCAGCAATTTTTGCAAACAAATCTTTTATCTTCTTATACGCGTTTATTTGGAAGAAAACCTTTTCTTCTCCTTTTTCTTACACCTAAGTTAAGGATGGAGTTTAAAAGCAGAAAACAAATACATTTTAAATATTTTCTTTTTGGAAAAATGTTTAAAGTTTGCATCACTTCTGCATAATATACTTTCATTATATGTAAAACTGTCCTGCTTGAGAATACATCCAATACTGAGCCCACAGTAGTTATTGGAGCAGAAAGGAGTTTAGCTCAACACCTCTTCTGGCCTAGGCTTCAGGGAAAGAACCCTTGTTTTCAAGCCTTTTAAAAGGAAAAGAACTAAATACTTCTCACACAGCGCGAGTAAAAATCATCTGCAGACAGCTTCTCCTGCTGCATTACCTTCTGCCTCTGACTAGAACTTAGCCATCTGCTGATAAAGATTTCAGTTTGCCTACCTCCCTACTTTCACTTTTCCAAAAGACACATGGGAGAAAGAAAGAAACAAAAAAGAAAGATGATCTGTAATCAGTCCTGGAAAGGAACTTTCCCAGAATAAATAAGGAAAAGCTGAAGTTTCAGCCTACAGTAGTTACATATTGTCTGAACAATGAGTTTAGATTTTACATATTTTTATTTTTCCTTATTTTTATTTCTATAATAATAATTCGCATTTGTATCATGTGAATTATTATTATCTTCCTTTTCAAATATAGAGATCCAGCTTCAACTTTCAAGATTTGGTTTCTGCAAGTCAGTAGTGCTCAAACTTGCTCCCTTTGGGAAAGGGAAGTGCAATGAAGGACATAAGGCCAGTGTCTGTGCAGCCACTTGGAGATTAACTTGCACTGAAGCTGCAATATTTGTTCAGAAATGAAGGAGCTCAGCCTATGAAACGAAAGGGAAGAGGAGTACAAAGAAATTAGTCACTCATTCTGTATCTTGCTTTAGAAACAAGCCAACCACATGCCTGAGTGACCTTACTCATTTGCTGCATTAACTCCTTTAAGCAATCAGCTATTGCAGTCCCCTGACCTGCCCTGACTACTCTATTAAGTTGGAGGCAATCTCCTGGTAAGACAGTGTGTAGCTCGTGAACTGTCACCTCCAGCACTTTACCACATGAATGAAAACTTCACTAGGAAACTCTGCTCCTTTTATAACCATATCCAGTCATCATCTATTCATTCTCTGTCAAAATTTCTTTTGCATTTGCAAATTTTTATTGTAAACTCTTAGATTGGTTTAGGAATCTCTGGGGTCTCATTTGTACTCCACAGTGCATTGCGGGGCTTTTTTTTTTTCCATTACATTTTAAAAAGATCCAATCCCCACGGAGTAAGGTCACAAGACTCACTAACCATTGTGTTCAGTAATACAAAGACAATGTTCTGTTCTTATAAAATTCAGCAAAGCTTTAGTCAGGGAGATTTACATACCCAAATCCCTTGGCAATAGAATCCATCAGCCTCTGGAATTATGAGACGAACAGGGGCACAGGTTTATCAGGGCGTACTACACCCTTTTTGCTCCAACAGACTTGCTCCGTAACAGTTTAATTCCAGTTGTTTGTTGGAAAGCATACAGATCACACCATTTGTGTATCATTTAAACCACAGCTGAGAAACAATGCAGAAAAGAAGGTTGCTGGTTGATGCCAGGAAGACTGGAAGTGGCTTTCTGTAAGCCTGCTATTTTGACACATTCAGCGCTGAAGATATTTCTTTTCTGTGACATTTTAAGGATAAAAACAAGGCCTTTATTACCTAAAGATTTTACTTATCAAATTGCAATGTGTGTGTTTGTAAGATAGTTTATTTTCATAGCTGAAAATAGTAGTGGAATTCCATACCATATTTCTGTACAGTAATTTAATATAGATATAAAAGTTCTACAATGGATCTTTAAACACTGACAAAAGACTGTTTTGATTAAGCTAATTGCAAGAAATATTTTTATATTTTATAATTCATTTCACAAATTGCTTTTAACCTATTGTGTTGACTTTTTAGTAAATATTTGTAATAGTCCATACACTAATTGGATAAGATTATGGATTAGGAGTTGTTATGCTGAGACAAACTGAATATTGCTCTGATATCCACCACCTCACTGTTAACTATTCCTGCTTTCTCAGAGGCCAAAAGGTAAATTCTGCTCTTGCTTGCATAGAAATTACACCAGCAGGATACTACAGGAATAAATTAAAAAGACAATCATGTCATAAATAGCAAGTCAAAGCAATGCAAAAATATACCATGAAAATATACCAAGAAGAAAACAATTCATTTCTTCTTTAGATTTCAAAATAGCTGCTACACACAGAGATCCACACAGAAATTGGGAGCCACTGCTGCAGAAGGCTCTCTCACAAAGCTTAACTTAGATGTCAGTTCTTAATATTATCTGAAGGTGAAGATGGGAAGTGCCTTGTTAGAAAAAGGAGAGGCAATCTTGCTGCTTCTACATTAAGCAGTTGAGACCACTTCAGGTCAGGTGACCCACAACATATTACCAATTACAAATACAGTAAAAGTGAATCTGGATAAGACAAATCTGAGGCAGACCAACAGTGATGAACTCCTAGTCATTCTGGTGCTCAAACTGATAGCTCAGTTTTCCCAGAACTGGAAATGAGACCTGTAATATTTGGCTGTCTCCATTCCTGGCATTTTGATGGGGCTCAGGGGAAATGGGAACAAGTAACAAGACAACCAGTCAACCCAACATAGCCCATCCTTAAAAATGCTCTTTTTGACAGAGGATCAGCACAAAACTGTATCTTATACACTGAACAATACCTCTTTTCATGAATATTTTTTATTTCATGGAAATAGCCTCATTGATGTCTGTGTCAACAGTAATGCTCCTAATACAGTGAAAGCTTACAGATACAGGGCAACAAAGCAGCTACAGGCAACAAATAGTGAAAGAGCAAAGGAAGACAAACAGATTAAGTATAACTGTTCTAGGTTTATTCAGCTGGGAGATCTGGACTCCAAAAATACTTTAACAAGGTGAATATTTAATGGACAAAAAATTTTGTATTACAGAATTTATAGTGACAAGACATTACTTCAAAATAGTTCGAAATATATTGACTATTATCCAGAGACTGGTCTTGAAATGTGTGCTTTAGAGGTGTGAGAGTATCAGGTGTAAAAGTAACACTTGTCTTGATCTTTATAAGAGAAAGGGAGTATTTATGCATCTCAAGCAAGTTAAATGTGAAAGTGAATTCTTTTATTTTTTTATTTATTTTTTGTCCCAGGTAGACAAAATTCTGTCTTAAAATGAGATTTAAAGGGTGAGGGAGCTCTGTATGGAAATGAAGGAATGCTGTATGTAAGTAGAGTTCCATCACCTCCTTTGACCATTTTTAGTACAGATGGAGAAAAAGTAATCCCTCATACTCCTCCTATGGGCCCTGCTTTTAATCCCATGTTTCTCAAATTTTTCATTTTGCAGATCCCTAAGAATTGTTAAGTTAAACCAATAACATCTGAGTGATACTACTACAGTACAGTTGCTTTTCTAAGTTCCTTACTACTAGAGTTTGGCCACATATCCCAGGTGTTAGGTATGTGCAATTTAGAAGACATTGGTGTGAACTAAACATTTATTAATCTAGAATACTCAGTATTAGTATTAACTCTATGCATTTGCAATAGAAACTTCTGAACATATGCTGGTACAAGAATTGGAGTAGACACAGGGAGGGAGTAGGTCTCTAACAACTCTGGTTACAGCCAGCTATGTGTAATAAAGTCTTTAATTAACTAGTGCAAGTGATTTCTGAGCTCTTTTGGGATGAGGAGGTGGGGAGAATGGGATTACAACTCACAGCACTAAATCAACATGCACCATTATAGGCACATGTGGTGCAAGTGGAATTCAGTAGAAGTTTTAGACATCTGAGGCCAAATCTCCCCCACTGCTATAAAAGTCATCCCTTTAAAGAATAGGAGTAAAGGTCATAGCAGCTTGTGCCAAATATAAAAATAAGAACTAGAGACAGGAAACGGTGTTCAGATGTTACAGAGATTTAAACCTGTTTTATGTCTGCTTTGGGCCTTCCATTGGTCCAGAAACTGCACACAAGTCCTGCTTTGACCAATTCAGGTATTGTAGAAGCTCACTTTTTAACAGGCACGAAAACAACCATACAGCAGCTGTTAAGAAGCTGTGCCCTTGCTGTATGGTATATTGCAACAGATTGTATTTGTAAAAATGAATAGATGGGCAGTAATATATTTATAGCTATCCTACTCACTTTTTGTTAGGCTACTGAAACATAACACACTTAAACCGTTAGCTACACATAATAATGAAATACTAAAGCTAATTTCTTAAAAACAGAATAAAGCAAAGCTATAAGAGCCAAGAAAGGGGAAGTAGGTTCCAGTTCTGCATTTCTATCTGGATTCACAGAAAGTCCTGCTTGGCTGTGTGTAATGAACAATGTTTTCTAGGACATGATAAAAAAAGCAAAACATTTGCTTTAATGTTAACATAAACTTAAATTTAAAAAGGGATTCCATGTTAAAAAAAAATATCGATAAGACATTGCATGTTCAGCACTTGTCTACAGATGTTCTCCTATTAAATCAACTCTCACAAGTGCCTGGATGAAAAAACAAAAGCAAGGAAAAGTTGCACTGATTACATGGGGCAAAAGATGGAGACTGAGGAACTGGAAGAGATGAATACTCCAAACAGCACAGAAATTGAATGTTATAAACTTTCTTCCTAGTTCATAACGTCAACTTAATTGCCTGTTAACATTTTGGTTTTTATTTCGTTCTACAGATTTCAGTGGTCTGTCAGCACTGTGAAAATTTATGCAGGTAAATGCATATTTTCTATATTCACTGTGAAGTGAGGTCTGAACCTGGGAAAAGACAGACTAGCCCTACAATAAGACAAATTGTACATAAGATGAATAATACCAGGCCTCTTTTGTTTCCAGCTAAAGACCTTTGAGTAAATGTCCTACATTCAGTAAGTACTACACCACTCAGTAGTTAGTATAATCAAAGAGATGTCTGCATTGTAAGTACAGACGAACACATCCACACTTCTTTTAGCTGGTATCAGATGACCACTGATTTTTCCAGGTAAGGAGTTGCTTTCTGCCTTTATCCAACATAGGAGATTAGATTACTGAATTTACCACTGCAATCCCAAAGATAAACTGGGTCTTGAGGAAGGTTAGCAAAACCCCTCCAAATCAAGTATGACCAGGATTGGACTTTCCAATTCTAAGTGAAATGGCTTTTATGTTCAAGTTTCACAAGCAAGCTCTTAACTTTCAACTGTACCTGAAGTGTCTTAGAGAACAGATAATTGTGGGTGGGTTTTTATTATTCCTATTTATCTTCTGCCAGAAACACTTTCCATGCTTCTCTCATTGCTATGAAGGTTAAACTTATCACACTTTCTGCACCATATTTGACCTATGAATAAATGTCTAAAGTTCATTTTTATTAGCAAATTCCTTAGCTTTTGAAACAAGTGGTATTATAATCACTCTTATGCATCTGGGAAAACTGAGGAAATTATTATAATACAATCATTACATCTGTTAGAGAGGCTATAATACATTTGCTGCAAGTTGACATTAGTACTTGCAGATCTTGCATACTAGTAACTCTTACTTATAATAGTGACAAACAATTCTAGTTCCTGACAGTATAACATTACATTTGTTCAGTGTATAATTGACAAATGCAGAAAGCATAGGAATAAACATACATTTCCAGACAAAATTGTACCTGAAGATATATATATTAAAACAAGAGAACTAGGCTAGAAAGAAGTGAAATTAATCCTGGGTTTAATACTACATTACTACAGAACTGTTTAATGAATACTCTGTTTGGCCTATGTGCAGATGCTGTGGCTACTATCCGTAACATGTACTGTAAGCTTATATTGCTCAGCCCTAATGGGGCTGCTTAAAGAGCAAGCAGCAGTACTTGCAGCAAGTCCTTGAATTGAAACATCTCAGTACACACTTGGAAATAAAAAGAACTGTTGGAATCATGTCTTGATTCTGGTGCTGTTGTTTCCAGCCAGTTCCAGCAACTTATTTCCAGTGTTTCCTTGTTTTGCCAGAGCAGCACTTCAGGAATGGAAGCAATCACTATAGTACTTTAAAGCCCTCTCAAAGGAGGTAGGAGAGACAAGAGAACAGAATGGGGCCTAGGATAAACCTCAAGGGGTTTCCAGTTACCTGGTAAGACACAGACAGCAGCTCTTGCAGGGACAGTTTGATCAAGAAAATAAAGACGACGTTATAAGAGTTTACCAAGGAATGGTAAACCATGTGGAATAAACAGGGATAAAGATCATTCCCTGGTTTGAAATGTACCTACTTCTGCATGGTTCAGTTGTAAATAAACATTTTGCTTTAAGAAGGCGATTTAGTAATCAGTTACTGTGAATATTGTTTCCAGGGGTAAAAAAAAAAAAAAAAAAAGACCAGAGACATACAAAGCTGAGTTAGTGCTGCTGAGGCAGCTGTGGTGAAACACAGGGGACTGCAGCCTACACACAGTGGGAACAGACTGTGATTCAGCGAGGAGGTGATGGATGCCTGCAGTTATTTATTCTGGAGGGTGCCAGGGTGAGCTGGGAGTGCAGTTATCCCTGCAACTGCAACAAATCCTCTGACTAATGACATTTGTGTTTTAAGTCAAGCAGTGTTGAAAAGACAGTGAATTTTGTCCTTTCCCAATTTTTTCTCCCATTCCCTTGTAAAAAAAAAAAAATAAATTGCTAAGAGTAAATATAGTTAGCATGTAAGTAGCAAAACACCACCACAAACAGGGCCTATAATAACTAAACCAAAGCAATTAAATCAGTACACAGTAGCTAAAGTACACAGTCAACTGAAACAACTATCTTTATATTGCTAATATGAAGAACACATTGAAGATAGGTAAACTTATCACTCAAATCTACTTCCATACCTAATACCACCTACTTAAGCTCTCAAGACTTCCATTTTAACAGTGTGCTTGATAACTTATTGCTTTCCAATGTCATGAAATGAAGGTGAGTTTGAGAAGTTTTGGCTGCTGCTATTTAGTTACTATTCCCCAAAACAGTGCCTAATACCTACTGTATCTGAGAAAGACAGTCAACTCTTCACAGGCTCAAATCAACGCCACACAAAGTAAAATAAAACAGAAGGGAATTGTGATTCATTCAAAGGGCCATTTGCAGTCTCAGTAAACAAAGACCTCTTTCAGAACTCCTTGCTTCATCAGCACACAGAAGCTTGTACAAACTCAAATAACAAAACAATACATCTTCATATGTAGTACAAGATACTGCCTTTAAAGCACCTATTTAAGGCCTTGAAGCCATTGCATTAAAACCACAGAATCATTAAGACCATCTAGTCCAACCATCAACTGTATAATCAAAGAATATTAAGATGCTATAATTACAAAATAAACAAGAGAGTTAGGCAAAGCAGACTATGATAACAAAAAGAGAATAGATAGAAAGCTTACCCCTACCCTGGGCTCACCCACAAAACTCCAGCAGAACAGATCTCCAGAAGAGATCCTTCCCCACTGGCAGCCAGCACTTAAATAGGTCTAGGAGAGGTGCAGCCAGGCTCCACCCTTTCCGGCAGCACAGGAGAATTGCCTTCACCTGTGCTCCTCTGGCTGACTCATGGCTCGCCTCAGGTGATCAATCAGAGGCTCAGGCCGTGACTCAGCAGTTCCCATACATCAACTAATATTTGTGACCACTCTAAACTGTGACCCTCAGTGTCATGTTTACCCTTAAACATCTGCAGGGTCAGTGACTCCATCACCACTCTGGGCAGCCTATGCCAATGCCTCACCACTCTTTCTGAGAAGAAAAGTTTCCTAGCCTAACATCCAACCTGTACCTCCCCTGGGACAACTTGAGGGCCATTCTCTCTCATCCTATTGCTGCAACCTGGGAGAAACTGACTCCCACCTCACCACAACCATTTTCCAGGGAGTTGCAGAGAGAAATAAGGTCTCCTC